>NC_083357.1:57904015-59164015 GCF_030254825.1 Meriones unguiculatus
AGAAAGAGACATCCAACTCAAAAGTCGTCTCTGACCTCGATAGGCCCACTGTTGCGTGCACATTTCCAACTAACTAACTAACTAACTAACTAAATGTAATGAAAAAGAAACAAAACGCAAAAGTGCTGTCCTCCGTGCTATTGTTTTGTGCCCCTTGGACCACATTGCCAGTTCCCTAAGCCATCCCACAGGAAAACTGCTCTGTTTCTAAGTCAAACCCCACTTTGGGGTCTGGTACCTACCGTCTAACCCCATGCTTCCTCATCGCTTGGTTCCAGGAAAAGCCGGGAAGCACAGACCTTCGGTGTGTAGCCAGCCATCTTGTGAGATCAGCCTGGACCTTGGCTTGTGAAAGCACGGTGGAGCCTTACGGGTACCCTACGTTCCTTCTCTGCCACTCCTGTTTTAGATGCAGAAATGGAAACCCTGGGAAGTGCCATGGCTTTCTCATGCTAACATAGGTAGTTGGTGCCACGGAAGGGACAGGACACGACACCTCTTGCCCGTTTGCCCACCCCATAAACATGCTGTGATCTTAGAAGCTGTGGACGCTGAGAGCTGAACGCGCTGCTCTCTTGTCCAGATGCGCCGTCTGTGGAAAGGAGGCCAGGCCAACCCTCTGCGGCGCCCCGTGGCAACCAACCAACAGGAAACTCACTTCCTCCAGCAGTGGCTATCTGAGAAGACCGTCCAGGCATCCAGCGAAGGAGCTCGTTGGGTGAGCCGCCTTAGTCCTGGCTTGCAAGCTCTGGACCGAGGCAGGGCAGGGATGTAGCTGTGTCAGACCAGCGCAGCGAGCATCCGCCTCTCCAGTGGATGGCTTTCACCTTGCTGTGGGTGAGCAGCAGTCTAGAGATGAAGATGCTGTTTGCCACTCAGGGAGTTATGTCTTAGGAAAGGAGCCATTGAATGCGAGTGCAGCTTACCTCTAGACTTTGATTTTATAGGTGCAGGGTAAGTCCCAGGCTTTTTTCTGATGGCTTCTGCTTAAAAACTAACTCCTTTTTTTTGAGACAAGCTTTTTCTGTGTAGCCCTGGCTGTCCATGGACTCACTTTGCAGGCCAGGCTGGCCTTGAACTCACAGAGATCCACCTGCCTCTGCCTTCCTGAGTGCTGGGATTACAGGCGTGCACCACCACTCCTGATTAAACTACCCCCTCTTAATGGAATATGTGTTACATGAAAGCAGGAGGGGCCATCTGACGGGAGGAAGGGGACTGGGAAGTGGGTAAGGAGAGGAGATCAGTGTGTATGTGTGGTGGACACATAATAGCCAAGGACAATGATATCTATGTATAAAAATGTCACAATGGAAAATGGAAGCCATTACCTTGAATGATAATTAAAAACTAGTAATAACCCACCTCCTTTTTTTTTTTTTTTACATCTAGAAAATCCAGAAAGCGCTAGAGTTAGGAGTGGCTGAGAACTGGTGCTTTGGCCTTTCCCAGTTATACGGAAAGGCTTCCCATTCTTTCGTATGGATATTCACGTATTTCAGCCTTATGTAAAACATTGAAAGGATGAATCTTTAAAAAGAGAGTGATGGGCCAAGGGTCCATCTTCTTCTTCTGGCTGATCCCCATCCCAGAGGCTCTTAACCATAGAGCCATCTTTCCAGCCTGAGTCCTGGAATATTCTTAAACAGTATTGAGATTTGTTAGCCAGGGAGAAAGGGAAACCTATTCATTTCCCAGGTCTACTCACTCTGGCCATCCTATGGAAAACTGCGTGGTTCATGTCTTCTAAACCACCATCGATTGTGTTTATATTTCATTGTCAACCTGATCTACCAGACATAAACTCCCTGAGAACAAGAATGTAAACTTTTTACATAAATATCTGCAAACATATACAAAAATGGAGACAGGATAATGGGTCCCCTCACACTCATTGTCTTAGTTACTCCTGCACTGCTGTGTTAAGGCGCGGTGGCCAAGGCAACTTATAGAAGAAAGAGTATGTTGGGGGCTTATAGTTTCAGGAGATTAGAGTTTGTGACCATCATGGCGGGGAGGATGGCGGCAGGCAGGTATGACGCTGGAGCAGTAGTTGAGCTGAACGCTCACATTCCGATCCACAAGCATGAGGAAGAGAGATAGAGAGAGAGGCAGAGAGAGAAGGAAAACGGGCGGGGAATGGCGTGGGCTTTTGAAACCTCAAAGCTCACTTCTAGAAACACCCCCCCATCCTTCCCAAACAGTTCCACCAACTGAGGACCAAGCATTCAAATATATAAGCCTACAGGAGCCGTTTTCATTCACGCCCCTACACTTACCTTCCTAAAAACATCACAGACTGAGCTCAGTGCCAAAGGAAGTGGTCAGCACATAGGGCATTCTCTTGTTCTCTAGGCCCAACCCCAACTCTCTCTCACACACACACATACTTAAACATTTACATAACACCCTAACACACACACACACAGTCTCACAGAATACATACATTCGCACACACACACATCACACACATTTATAGTCACATATACATACATATTCTCACATATAAGCACAACACACACATTCATACACACTCTCACATATACACCTTTCACACATATACACACTAACAACCCCACATACTTATAGTCTCCCTCACACACACATGCACACAGACACAGTAACACATTCTCACACTCATACATGCACGCCCTTAGACAAGACGCATAGACACCCAGTCACACACACATTCATTCACACACTCGAGATGAAGGCTCCATGCCGGAGCAAGACTAAGCCAAGTGATGGTTTCCATCCCTGCATCAATTCACCAGATTCCATGAGGGGAAGGCACCACAGTTTCTCCTGTCGCCCCAGTGTCTGGAACCATACAGCCACCAATTATCCACGTGGAAGCCGATGGGTGTTGTTTTGTTTTGAATACCTGGTGTTTCCAAAATTCAGCAGAGTTTGGGAACTATTGACACACTCTTCAGAAGCTCGGGGCTTTAGCCACACTCAGGAGAGTTGTTTTTACCTAACTCAGTATACCACGTGGGAATAAGAGTGCTGAAACCGGTGTCTGGCACCGACAGGATGAAACTCGTTGTTATGCTTGTGAGTCTACGTCTCTAGCATGGCCTTTCTGGAGCTTCCGTCTCTGTCGACGGAGTGAAAACAGTAGCTGCTTCACAGACTTGCGGGGAGGACCGATGAGAAACTTAAACAGTTTCCAAAGGGTCTGAGACTGTTTAGCGAGAACCCAGGCGGGACCTGCCTCTCCGCTGTCTCACTTCGCGATCTCTTCCTCCCTGAAGGCACCGAAGCGCACTGTTCCTCGGGTCCCTCCCTTTCTGCTCTTTCCTCCTCTGCCCGCCCCACGATCAGCAGCTCCTTATCAGTTCTTGCCTGCTGAACAGGGAGACACAAAGGCTTTTCTCACATACATGATTACGAGGGCATGTTACCTGTGAAAGCAAGAGCGAGAAGGGCAGGTGAGGGGGGGGGCTAGCATAAACGGAAGGCGAATCCGTGCAAGGGGAAGGAATTGTTAAGAGCAGAGACAGGCTATGGCGGATAGTCCTGGCGGGGGCGTGGGGAACTGGGTGGGAAGGAGCCTTTCAGTAATTAGGGATAAGGGCGTCCTGAGGGGTCTCAAGTGGCCAGCGTGATTTTAATTAGCAGGGAGGGATCGTTAATCCTGGAGGGTTGGGGAGCAGTCCTGGTTGAGGCAGGAGGACTCTCACTACCTTCTGCTCCTTTCTGTTTCCTTTACTCACCAGGAGTTAAAGCCAGAGATGTGAAGGGAATTTTGCCCCTGATGGTGCTAATGGTGATTGTTTTCCTGCTGCTTCTGTTCTGGGAAAACGAGCTGAATGAGGATGTCGTGCTCACATCCATAGAGCATCTGCATGTGGACTACCCTCAGAACGCTGCTCCCCTGAGGTACTGCAACCACATGATCCTCCAGAGAGTCATCAGGGAATCCGACCACACGTGCAAAAGGACGCACGTCTTCATCCACGAGCGGCCTCAGAAAATCAACAGCATCTGCACCTCCTCTAAGAAGATGGCTTGCCCCAACTATTCCGACATTTTCTGCTTCCAGAGTGAGACGCGGTTCAGAATGACAGTCTGTCAGCTCATCGAGGGCGTCAAATACCCCGCCTGCAGGTACCAAATTTCCCCCAGAGAGGGGTTTGTCCTAGTCACCTGTGACGACCTGGGGCCAGTTAATTTCCAGGGGTATGTCGACTGACTCGCCACCAGCACCGAGTGTGCGAACCACACTCTCCTCTGTTTCCCAGCCGCCCTGGTTAACCTGGACTGTGGATAGGTTAGAAACCCGGGAACGGAATGGGTAGGTGAGCTGTCCTTCCAGCGTGGCTGAAACGCAGTCATTGGTTCCGTGTCAATAAAATCATCTTCGCTGAATCAAACCACAGGCTTCCCACGCGCTTTACGTTTTTGCTCCGTGTCTTTGAGTCTTTCGGTGAGGATCAATAGGAATCTGAGGGAGAGGCATTTAGGCGTCCCACACTCAAGAGGCCACCAACCAAACACCAAACAACCAAACCCCGATGGTTAATCTAGATAAACATCAGTAAGTCACTATTCCGAAAAATCGAAATGATAGCAAAAATTCTTTTTTATATGAAATATCTATATCTCAAAGATCCAATATGATACGGCAAGATCGGGAGGAAGATGGTCGTATGAACTTCGCCAGCAGAGAAACAGATCATAGCATTTAAAATATTAATTTTGTGCATGAAGGATCATGTGGCATAATTTTTTTAGTCATACCTTTATTTATTGTTTAGGAATTTCATATTACGTGTTTTTGTTTGTTTGAGACAGGATCATACTCTGTAGCCCTGGATTGCCTGGAACTCACTGTGTAGATCAGGGTAGCCTTGAAATCACAGAGGTCTGCCCACCTCTGCCTCTTCAGGGCTGGGATTAAAAGCCTGCGGCACAGTGCCTGACTCATATATTTTGATCGTATTGTTCTCTTCCTCCAACTCTTCCTAGTTCCTTCCGACCTTCCTATCCAGCCCCCTAATTGGCTGTTTAATACAAAGTGGTTAGCCTTGAAAGCAGAAAGACACAAACAACAAAAAATGACCCAGTACACACGCACGTATGTACAACAGTAATAGCAAAAGAAAGAGGTAGAGGTATCCATTTGGGAATGGGCAGGCATGGGAGGGGCTTGAAGGGAAGGGCATGGGCAGGGCTGGAGGAAAGGGAAGAAGAGGAAAAGTGACATAATTCTGTTTTAATTAAAAATGAATTAAAATATCAGCTCCATGTTCTTTCTCTATAAAACAAAACAAAACAAAACAAAACAAAACAAAACAAAAAGTATTTTGGCCAACTACTCTTGAGCATGAGGCCAGTGTCCTCACTTCATTAAAGAAAACTGATTTTTTTTTCCTTTTCCAGCAGCTATCAGTTAGATTTTTGCCGGAGGGTGTGCCTTTGTCTCCACTTCCCCTTAAACTTGTTGATTTGTTTCTCTGTGTGTGTGTGATTTTTGTACAGTGCTCACAGAGGTGAGAAGGGGAATCTAGCTCTCTGAAACTGGAGTTACAGGTGGTTGTGAGACTCTGGAAGTTCCGGGAACTGAACTTTGGTCTCTGTGAGAGCAGTAAGTGCTATTAACCTCTGAGCCATCTCACCAGCCCTCAATTTATTATTTATTTTTATTTATTTATTTTAAGAAAAAGCAATTGAGGTCGCCTCTTAGGGACTTTTCTCCTTTAATGTATTTTTTTTAAATTTATTGCATATTATACATATAGAATCTTCTTATACATATATACATTGTGTTTTGATCAAACCCACCGAACTATCTCTCCCACAGCTCCTCTCATTCCCCCTACCTTTCCACCCACAACTTTATGCTTTCTTTCCTTTTTCAATCCAGAGCCCGTTTTCCTGTGTCCCACAAAGTTTAATCAGGGTTGTCTGTGTCACCCTGAGTTTAGAACTGACCATCAGAGCCCGTGGGATGCCGAGGTTAGCAGGAAGCGGTAGGCACATGAGTCCTTTCCTCTTGGTTGACTGTTAGGAGGGTCTGACTCCTGTGGACCAGCACCAGGATGCCCAGCTGCTCTAAGTTTATCACTGTCATAGTCAAGTTGTGCATAGAAGATGGCATCTTGCAGTCCCTCTCCCTATCCAGTGGCTCTTGCATGCTCTCTGTCCCCTCTTCCGCTATGTTGTGTGAACCTTAAGGGCTGTTACAAACCTCTGGCCCAGGGATGAACCCTCAGCCACGCTTTGCTTTCAGCATCTTGGGCCACCATGGGTATTTGCATTTACCTTTGTTCACTGCGCAGAGTGAATAAGGCCTTTATTTTTTGCCGAGATAGCCCTTGTCTGTAGCTATAAACACAGAGGTTTAGAGGGTGGTTTGATGCCGTATCAATTCAGCTAAGAAGACAGATTAGGTTGCCATTCAGGGCCTATGACCTTTTCAGTCATGGTTTAAAGTACTAGGCAAGCCGCAAACCCGTTAGAAAGCAGCAGGTTTACCAGCATTGCACCGAAACGTACATCTTGCATGGCAGGTGGGTATCACAGTCCACATCTGCGCTAGCTCATCAGTGCCTTTACCCCAAAGCATCCTTCACGGCACTGCCTGGCACCTTGAGAGCCGGCCATCAGGGGAGAATTCCCCAGCAAGCTCTGGCTTAATTTCTCTCCAGCTTTCATCCGGAGTCTGAGTGGTCTGCAGCAGTAGGGTGGGTAACCAAGAAGGACGGCAGAAGCCTGTATTTGGGGAGACACTTCTGGGGTCTTAAAGACTTTTCTAAAGATAGATTACATAGCTTATCCTGCGCCTGTTCCTGTTCATCAGCTCCTCCTGGTCTCAAAAGAAAAGAAAAGGAAATTGGAAGGCACCTGTCTAGTCAGAAAGCATTCCCGTGAAGACCGTGGAGAGATGCAGCTCCAAATGCTCCAAGAAAGAAAGAGGACTGAGTCTCTCTTCGACTCAAGAACTTCCTCTTCAAAATTCTGGATGAAACAGAGAAGGCTGTGAGCCAGACTGCAAACACCCTCCCCTTTTGGTTCTTGCTAAATTAAATGTGTTAGCACCCCATGTTCAGCTATGGACATGGTAACCTTACAGCCAGAGGGGAAAGGAGACAAATAAAGACTCCTAATTCTGGAAATTTCATCAAACCTTGATAATTAGGATTTTTGTCATTAGTCTTCTAGTTATTAGGTTTTTTTCATCTATAAAGCTATGATAACATTTGTGGTTGTTTCTTAGTCTATTATCCTACAATTTTATTTTATTTTTTTAAAGCAGTACAGAAAGCAGCTTTGCTTGAGAGAAGGCTTAGGGTTGGGAAACAGTAAGAAATAAGGATAATGGACAAGCAGGGGCCAGTGTATGGGGCCATTAATTCTGAGCGATGTTGGTTCAGTCTTGTACGTGAGAAGCAGGACTCAGACAAGTGAGTGGGCCAGGGCAGGGTGAATGATTCCCAAACTTCAAAGAGCTTGTTCTGTCCTGATCTTCTCAGTTGAGAGACTCCCGCTGTTGCACTGGCCACTTGGACTTAACTCAAGGTCATCTCAAGAGAGGAGGCACGTCTCTGTCTCCGTGGGCTCCTATTTCTGTCTTTTCAAGACATTAAATTATAACTGACCAGGTAGGTTTTCCGGGAGGAGGGTGGCTATCCTGAGTGACACACACATCACAGCTTGTGAGTCAGAGCCTGTCTCATGGCTTCCTCCACACGGAACAGTCCTTCTCCGGGTCAATATTAGTTTTCATTTCTCTGTTGGAACTCGTCAATGCTCCGTGTCTGAAGAGAGCATGAGCAGCGGCAGGCGCAGTGAGGAGTCAGGTGCTACGGAGTCAGGGGTCGGGGCAGCCTCAGTCAGAAGCGCACAAAGAGAGCCTTGCTGGTGTTTTCTTGCCCTGTCCCTAGGCTTTATTGTCCTTCCCTTTGTCATTATTTCTTTTTCTTCCCTTCTTCCTTCTAACTTCTCTGTTCCAACTTAAAAACAAATCTGGAAGATAAGTGAGTTCCCTTTAAGGTTCAAGTGACATCTATCTAGGAATCCATCTCTTAGTATTTTCATTCAATAGAGACCAAAGCCCAATTCAGATATATTATGACATTTAGATATCTAGTCTTTGTGTGTGTGTGTGTGTGTGTGTGTGTGTGTGTTTAATGAACACCTAATAACAAGCAATTAAGTGCAGGGAGCTGTGAATTCTGCCCATGTGATATATGCGTTTCACAAGGACAGGGAACCTCTGCACTGCTCTTCTTCATCGCCTTCCTATTTTCCTAATTTCAATTCACTAAGAGGGGTCAACAGCAAAGGATGCAGAGGTTCCAGAAAAGTAAGTAAGTTATTTACCAATTCTTTCTCCATCCAACATCCATCGAGTCTATGCCTAGGGCCCACATTCCCAAGGATCACATGTGCATTGAGTTCTTAATAATAGTCCGCCAATAGTCGGGTATTATAGCACATGTCTGTCATTCTAGCATTCTGGAGGCTGAGGCAGAGGATCAATTATAAGTCAGACCAGTTTAGGCTATTTAACAAGTTCCAGGCAATCTTGTTTTAAATAGCGAGACAAGGAAAGAGACGGGTTGTGACTCAGGGGTTAAGGGCATGTACTGACTGCTCTTTCAGAGGACGAAAGTTCAAGTCCCGACGCCTGTGTCAGACAGCTTACAATCCCTGTAACCCTAGGTCTAGGGAATCTGACGATTGTTTCCTGCCTCTAAGGGACCTGCATCCACTTGCATATTTCCCACATGTAATGAAAACCAGTAAAAAAAATAGACATTTTAAAAAGAAAGTTATGAGAAATAAATGAGAAATGGATTTGGTAGGCTTAAGTGATAAGAGATGTGTCAAAGAAAGAATGAAATCCAAATCTGGTTTTGGAGGCTTTCAAGAGTCAGAAAAGAAAGGACCAAGGAGGGAGAGATAGGGGCTGGAGAGATGGCTCGGTGGCAAAGGGCACTTGTTGCTCTTAGGATGGCCTGAGTTTGGTTCTTAGCCCTCACATCAAATGGCTCGTGATCTCATGTAACGCCAGCACCAGGGGAGCTGACATTCTCCTCTGGCCTCTGTGAGCACCCATATACACGTGACACATACAGACACACACCCATAAATACAAAATAAAATCTGATAAAAATGAAGAGATGGGGGCTTCCGGTGTGCTTAGATAAGAGTGGGACTTCCTCCCGACTGATCAGGGCAGCTTTGTTTAGCAAAATGATTAAAGAAACCTCTGAGCCTTGACTGGGGTGAGAGCCAGGAGAGGCTTGGTTTGTGGGCTTCAGGGGTAGGCTTCCTCTGGTCCTGGGGGCAAGGAGAGACATGTCAAGAGCCCTGGGGGCGTGTCGTTGAGATGGTGTGTTTTAGCGGTGCACAGGATGGTGGTTACAAAGGAAGTAAGGTGACAACACATAGGTAAGAGGAAATTTTAAAGGAGAGAAAAAAAAGGGGGAAATCATTCTAGAACGAGAGAAAAAGTCACCAACATAAATAAGCATCTTTCCTGGCGCTCCCACTGTGGAATGCCCAGAACTGACACCACTAAATGGTTTTTGTATTGACTAGCCATGCCATTGACAAATCTGCTGAGAAGGCGGTGTTTGTGCAAGTCTCTGTGTGAAGCTGTGTCCTCTGGCCATGATCAGAAAGAATGTTTCAGGATCAGGGATTTGTCAGATTTAGAGCAGTGTTGATTACATGGGTCAACTAACTAGCTAGTAAGAAGATCAGACATATCGAAACACAAAGAAAGGTGTGTCGTAGGCTCTAGAAAACAAAACAATAAAACACTCTGGGTTTAAGGAAACTTGAGGAAGACTTCAAAGCAGGGTGCTCCCTGGCCGCAGAGAGTCCTTGGCTCCTTGCTTCCTCATCAAACCCCCACACACAACTCTCTACTCCTTTCTTGTCCCTCCTTCTCCCTGTTAGACCCAATAGAAGAAGAAACTCTGAGTATGAGACACAGTTTCACTTCCAGCCCTGCAAGAAGCAGGAATCTTT
The DNA here is from genome assembly GCF_030254825.1 of Meriones unguiculatus. NCBI lineage: Eukaryota > Metazoa > Chordata > Mammalia > Rodentia > Muridae > Meriones > Meriones unguiculatus. Next base: position 57,914,006 of record NC_083357.1, read on the forward strand.
CTCTGCAAGATCAACTTGCCAACGGAACTGGTAAAGACAGAGGTTTCCTGACTGAGAATGGGTAGGGAAAGAAACAAGAGATAGAGACAGGTTACCGTCTGTGTCTTGTGCCAGGTCCTGTGTGGGCCTTGAGAGACAGTGATAGTCAGATGTGTTAGCAGAGATGACTTTGGCCTATGTGGAGACTGTGAACCCCTCCTGTAAGAGCAGAAAGAAGAAAAGAATGCTCAATTCAGCACTTTAGACTTAGCTCGGTTTTGTTTGTTTGTTTCTTTGTTCTCTTCTTCAGATGGGGGAGCTAATGTTAAATAAAGCAGAGTGAATTGATTAGAAGTGGAGATTTTAGCATGGGTGCTCAGGCTTCTCAGCTGACTGTCATTTTACTATATCATATATCATTAATATGTGTGAAGTCTTACATGTAGCGGTTATTACTAAGAATAAATGCCATAACCAAAACAACAACAACAACAACAACAACAAAGAACATCTCCCCTATGTTCTCCTTTTGGCTGCAGGCAAGGTTACCGTGTTTATGGGATGGCCGTCTTCCTGCTGTTGCTTGGCCTTGCACTGGTTCCTGTAGCCTCTTCAGAAAGCACAATGAAGGGGATTACAGAAACCTTCCCACAGGAAGAGAGTCAGCCTGCTGCCAAACTGAGTGCTGGGGAGTCCGTGAACTCGACCCTGCCAGACGAAAACATCAGCCCCAGCAAATCCGAGGATGTGACGTCGGCCCCACCCTCAAAATCCAGAAGGTCCTATTTCGTCATCCCAAAGGGAAACCCTTTGAGTAACAACAAAAATTGTCTAAACGGCCTGATAGTCTGGAGGAACATTTTAGACGTGAACGAGACACGCCAGTTGGGCAGTAACTTTATACATGGGTCCAGGCATGTGATACACGGAGGTCCCGGGGCCACTGTCTGGAAGTGTGGACACACACTCGGCCTAAGCTGCCGTGAGAGCCTAGGACTGGAGCATGCCGGAGCGTGCAAGGTCGCTGCAGGCCGGCAGTGCCCCAGGTGCCAGGAGCACAGTGTCACCTCAGTAAAGAGAATCTTGACGGTGCTGACAAGCCACTCTCTGATGAGCTGGCTAGTTAGTGGCTCTAAGCTGTAAATCTCAGGGCTTTGAGACTGAAGCAGGATGAATGCATGACCATCGTTGCTTCTACCCTTCTGCAGCACGTGTCTCTCTCAGAGTAGATGGTAAACACTGTCCTAGCTGGAGGAGTGAAAGAAAAGAAAAAAAAAAAAATAGTGGCCGACTATAAATCCTAACCCATCCTAGAATACGGACCCACTCTTGCTCTTGCCTCCACAAACTGAATTCCTTCCTAGTTTGGCTGTAAAGCTTCCCCAAAGCTGAGTCTACCCAAGTGGACAAAGGTAAGGAGAGAAACTCCAAGCCACATAGCAAGTGAGGGTGAGACTTGTACTCAGTGCTGCTCTTCAAAGAAGGGTGAGCCCATGTGCATGCCTGGGCGCAGCCCCCCCCCCCAGGCCCTCTGTGGCCTGTCCTCCGGGAGATGTGAGTATCAGCAGGTCCAGCTCTGTACAATCTGCACTCCCCGACCAGGGTTCCTCTTTCACGGCTGCTGCAGGCAACAAAGGAAACAAAGCCCTTTTTGCAGCCCAGCAAGGTCTTGAGGCTCGGGGGGGGGGGGGGGGGGCTGTGCCTGCGCAGTGGCAAGCTCCGGGGAATACAGACAGGAGAGATGAGGGTGCGAAGATTATGCCAAGTTTTAAGCAGGGCTATCTTCAATCTTCACGCTTTCTCCACCGAGTCCTCAGAGTTAACAGTGCATGAAGCACAGATGGTCAACATATTGATATTCATTGCTGTGTTCTCCTGTTGGCCCTCTTACATCTCTCCCTCACCCTGAGACCGCTCTCGTCTAATTTTAAATAAATGCGTGCAAGTGGATGCCATGTTGCTATAATGTTTCTCTTGTAGTACACAGTTCATTACGTATTGATATTCCCGACGTCTTTACATCGATACAGAATTCCTACTCTGTTGAAACTACAAGATGCCAACAGTCGACCAACAGAGACCATTATAACAACACTTGACATTTGGGAGCTTTTTAGCTGGATTTTTCTCAGCTTAAACACTGCTCACATTCACTGTAAGTTTGGGTCAAGCTGATACATAATCAGAACTCAAGTTGCATTTGGCAGTAAGAGGAGAGTGTTTTAGGGAGATGCCCGGGTCCTGAATGATAACTGAGGATATAGGTTGGACACTGTGCTCAGGAATCCATTCTGGGTCATTTCATGTGGCAGGTCACAGGGAAAGAGGAGCAAAGACTCAGACCACAGCTCTCTTTTAGGCTGGGAGTGTCTTCCAGAGAGGTGTAATCAAGAACTCACCATCCACATCTCTGAAAGAAGTCAGAACTCTGGCTTCTAGCCCTGTTACTGCCATCTCCCAGAATCCACCACCGCATCGTCGCACTGAGGTCTGGAAAAAATGCAAGTGCCAGAAAAAAGCAGCATTTTTAACTCCAAAGCCTGTCACCTCTTTAATGCGTATGTGTCACAAGGTCCTTCATGAGGCACTGAGCTGGAATTTGAGGATTTCAACTATTAGGTTTTTAATCACATCCCATTTCTGCTCAGCAAACCAGCAAGGGCCCTTTCAGTTTTGTGGCTTTGTGTCTAAGTTCACCAAGTTGATTTTCAGGGTCCCAGAGTTCGCCTTTCACCTTCCTCAGTCTTTCCTTCACTCCTCCCTGTCTCTGTGGTTTTGAAGATGCTGTCTTCACTGGCTGTTGCTTCCTTCCTACAGAAGAGGGCTTGCCTCCCGGTACTTCCTTTCCCTTTTCTTATTTGTCTTAACCCTTAAGCACACGAGCTACATCTGATAAGAAACAGTCTGCTTACCCCTGGTGCTTGTCAGGAAAGTAACTGAAAAGTAAAAGCGTCTTTGTAGCTGAAAGGAGAAGTGAGAGGCAGATTTGATGAGGAAGTAACTGCTGGAGGCATACTTAGATGATAGAGAAGAGGGTGCAGTGTCCTTATCTGTGCAGTGAGGATGTTGGATGAGATAGGGCCTTGGGCATGCAGGAGGATCACTGCGGAGGAGTCTCAGGTTACCCAAGCCAGCTCTCCTCGCTGTCAAGGCACTCAGCCCCACGTCCTCGCTCCAGCTCTCTGAGCAGCAATGCTGTTGGCTGGGTCTGAGTCCAGCTCTCATCACAGTGCACCGAACACATTGTCACTGTTTCTCCTCAAGAACTAGGTCCGTAACTGGACTGTGCTCTTACTGAAGTCTTTCAGATAACCATAACAACGGCCCAGGAATGAGCTGACCATGTCTCTACCAGCTGGGCTAAGCAGCTGTTCTGCCAAACTGCTGTTGAGGAAGAGAGGTGTGTTTTACAGCCCTTGTCTCTGAGATTTCGTCCCATGAGTTCGGCTTTCACGAAACAAACTTCCTAATTATAGGAACTGTTGCTGGGTGCCAGCCCCTGGGCCGCTGGGTGCCAGCCCTTGGGCCGCAGGTCTAGGAAGGACAAAAGGCAGCATTGTGGGTGTTGTTCTTCTGCAAAAACGTTGTGTTTGCTGAAGTACCCAAAGCCTCACTCCCACTCAACTGGACAGATCAAAAGCTTTCTAACTTTAGTTTTATCAAGCAGAGAAAGTTTGATGCTTATGTGTTTTGATCCTTCGGAGCAAAATAAATCAGCGTAACTTAGAGTGCCTACCTCCTAGCCAGTCTCCTGGGGCAGCCAAGCAGTCTTTTTATCCTGAAAGCCTTTTGACAGTGGACATATCTGAGAGCAAATACGGGGCACTGTAACAGCCATTCATTTCTAAAAAGTGAGTGAGAAGTTCAACAAGAGACTGACCATGTGAAATGCATCCTTATTTCTCCCTGGTGAGAGAGAGTTGGCAGGTTTGAGATAGGATGACTTGAAAATCTTTCATCCTGCCAAATATATTTCCCCCCCTAGGACCATTCATTTTTGTTTCTGTTATACTGCTTTTAGTTGCATTTCAGAGAGGTGTGCCTTTAGGTGACTCCTCCCACATTTGAGATGTTTGCTACTCTGCGACGAAGATTTAAATTCCGACTGATTATTTGCTGCACAGAAATTCCAGAGAACTCACTTGAAACAGCCATTTAAAACTTTGTTTTCTTTCTTGACATATTCTTTCTCAAACTGTTGCTTGGAGTGTGCTGTGAACTTGACTTTTAAGAAATTAAAAATGAAGAGATCATTAAAAAAAAGAAAAAGAAAGAAAAAAGAAAGAAAGTGGACAGAGGAGCTATTTTAGTTACTTTTCTTGACTGTTAACAAAATACCCTGACAAAAGCAGCTGAAGGGAGAAAGGTTTTAATGAGCTCGTGGTAGAGAAGTTAAGGTGGCTAAAACTTAAAGCAGCCCCACCAACAGGGAGCAGAAAGGGATGGTAGATGTTGCTCAACTCACTTTCTCCTCTTCACTCAACTCAATTTCTCCTCTTCTACCTAGAAATAAGTCTTGCCCTCAATTAAGATGTCTTTTCCCATATCGATCGATGTAATCAAGATAACCCCCCGAAGGCATGCTCAGAGGCCATCTCCCAGGAGGTTCTAGACTCACATTCATGGTTGACAGTAACCGTTAGACGAAGGCTTGTTCTGGCTCCCAGTTCCAAGGAGCGTCCCCATCATGTTGGGAAGTTGCAGTGGCAGGAGAATGAGGCAGTCACCTTTCGTCTGCCATCGGGAAGCAGAGAGGTCAGTGCTTAGGCTCAGCTCGCTTCCTCCTTCCTGTTCAATGAGAGTCTTCGGCTTGTGGAAAGGTGCCGCTCACATTTCGGGTGGGTTAACCCACTCTCCCCGCATCGAGTGACCTAGTCTGGATAATTCTGCCTTTTGTTGGGTGACAACAAACTTGAGGAGACATGAAAACACAAAACAAAACAAAACAAAACACCTCAGATAGAGAACGGAAGGTAGATCCAACTTATTGAACCAATGAGCCTATTAGGGTTACTCACAGGACCAGAAAGGACTCAGAAACTGCTGAGTCACTGCCAGAAGCCCACCCCAGCATAGCTGATGAGAAGGTCAACAGCACTCAGGGAGGAAAGGAGTACTCGCTCCTTAATGAGTGCTCCCAGAACCTCTAGCTCCGGCTCACAGAGGTCCGGTGGTAACCTCTGTGATCACAGAAATGTTCCGTAGCTTCTAGAGGGTCAGCAATATTGTCATCACTTTCACTATGTCACTGTCCTACAGTGTTCTTTTCACCCCCATCTCAAAAGAGAGTTTTCTCTGGAGCCAAGAAAATGTTACAGAAGATAAAATGGCAGGTTCTGCTAGAACAATTGTATCCTTAGCAAAGAGAAGTTCCTTTGTAAGCTGCTATCAGTGGAGGTTGCTTCTTGGAGGTGGGGAAGGGCAGCTGTCCAAGTCTCCAGAAAAGAGGACGCTCCAGGCTCACAGACGCAGAAGTCAGCAGTTTCTTGTTAACTATGTTAGAAGCCTGAAGCCGAGCTGACTTAGTTTGTTTCCCTCTTAAGCTTGTTAATTGTGTTTAATTAATGTTAAATCTTGCTATTTTCCTTTCCCCCCTTCAACACGGATGTTGGCACAGGAAACCTGTGACCCTCTGCATAGTCTGAAGGCAGCTTAGCAGGTTGGAGAGTATTTTTTATCAGCAGCTCAGCTAGTCTGAATGACCCTTAGCAGTTCTGAGTGTTTATATAAGCTTGGGGAATTTATCAGTTAGGGTTCTCTAGAGAAATAGAACTAATAACATGAATATATAGGGGATTTATTAGAGTGGCCTATAGGCTGTGGTCCTACTAGTCAAGCAATGGCTGTCCCCCAACAGAAAGTTAAAAAATCCAGCAGTTCCTTAGTCCGTGAGACAGAACATCTCAGCTGCTCTTCAGTACACACTGGAACCCTGAAGAAGTGGGCTCTAATACCGGTGAAGGAACGGCCCTGCCAGAGAGAGCGAGGGCAAGCATGAGCATCGTTCTTTCTTTGGAGGAAACGGTCCAGTGTAATCAACCTGCTACAGGTCGCTAGCTGGTCACTCCGGGGAACGGTGCCATGCGGAGAGCTCATTGTTGCTCTCTCCTGTCGGCAGAGCTGGCACTCAGCAGCAGCTGTGTCCAGTCAGCCCTGATGAGTGGAAGTTCATGCTGTTGAATGCCGGCACCACCCCATCTCTGCCACTACGGCAATATTGTTCATGGGGACCAGTGGGTAATGGCAGAGAAGGCTGGGGAAGGAGACTGCCTGTCCACAGAATGGTTATCCTATCTCCTTGATTATTGAACTCCTCCCATGCTGAACACGGTACACAAGTAGCTTTACATCTTTTGCCCGTTTGGGGAGCTCAGGCCACGTACTCCTTGCCCACATGCCTTTCTCGTCAGTTTTCCAGTCATTCTCTGTCCAAGCCCACCGGGCCACAGCCCATGAATCAACGAACAACTCCACATCATATCTCCTTCCAAACAAAATGTATGACCCCGTGTACTGCCGGAAGTTCTGCCTGCTGGGAAGGCTTTTCTTTGCCACTGTCTCCCAGGGCTGTCTCAGGAAAGGGTTGCAATGCTGAAGCTGTCCACTTCTGGGTGTGGAGCTCACGGCCTACTTTCCTCTCTCTGTCGTGTGATCATAGTGCATGCCCTGTGATGTACACCGTGATTTCTACTCCCTGTGCAATGTGTGTTTAGCATGTGTGTGTGGTGTGTGCATGCATGTGTGTGCGTGTGCGCCTGTGTCTCTTTAGTGCTGAAGAGCTGCCGCGTGACGAACTAGTTTGTTCTTCATCTCGATATTTCTTGAATTTTGAGATTGCAAAAGTAAATTAAAACATGATTTTGAGATAACAGTAGTGTAGATGCCTTTTCTTTAAAAAGTAGCTATTCCAAGGTTACTATTTTTACACATTTGTAAGAAATAACGTGGAGTAATCTCTGAAACTTTGATCCAGTTTCACCAAGGATAACATGATGCAGAACTGCAATACTGTTTACATTTATACTTCATACATTATATCACTGTACACGTAAATACACATCCTATCACTGTGCACTTATATTTACATAGCCAAGGATATGCAAAACGTTTTCTAATTAGAATACTTTCATAACCATAAGTATCTCTCATGCTGTTTTTATGTAGGCAAAACCTGTCCCCTTTGTCTCATTAGCTTTATTTTTACTTTCCAGTTACTTGCGCATACATGCATGCATCCACATACATTCATGCACACATGTAATATGCATACACATATACACCGATTTGCATGCACACATGAACACGTAAGTGGCACACACACACACATACACACACACACACAGTCTGCCTTTCTCCTAAATTGAGAAGTAGGTAGTATGCCGTACACACAGTTGCAGGCTCATGCTGGTGCTGAGTTTTCCTCTTGCTATCAGTTGTCTGCTAGAGTATTTGCTATTTTTGCTCTTTAATTTTGATGTGATCTTTGTTCCGGAAGGTTTGTGATTCCTTCCTTGACAGTGGACTATCATCCATCATAATTTCTTTTATGCCTAAGTTATTTTGTCTTACGTAGTAAAAGTATTTAGTATATACATATGTGTGTGTTGTGTGAGGTATGGAGCTCCATATAGGTAATTTTTCTTGATGTATCCATTATTCAACCATATTCATTATTCTTCTACAAAACAAACTTTCTCAGAATTTTTAATCTTACACATGATGCATTTCATCTTTGTTCCATCTCTGTCTTCAGAGGGGAATGAAAATATTAAGAAAGAGTAGGTTGGAGTTGAACAGCAAGTGTACATTGCTCAGGATTACACTGACGCACAGGAAGAAAATGAAGCAGATTTTTATTTTCCACAGTCTTTTAAATTTTTATATAACCTTGTTTAAAAAACTAAACAAAGCATTAGCAAAAATCAATTTGCAGAAAACATCAGTCACTTGTAAGGAGAGTTCTGTCATGCCTGTGTTGAGTGATGTCCTTTTTCTGAAGTAAGATAAAAAAAAAAAATTACTCTGTATCTGTGTTTGGAAAGTTGACTTTCAACTAATGAGAATTTTTGCTTCTTGTAGGTTTGTTCTGTGTGCCGCTGCAAGCCCCAGCCCTTAGGCACCACCTTAGAAGAGGAAAAGCTGTGAATGGAGTGGACAATGTGGTCCACCTCCTTGTCATCCACTCTGGGCAGATGCACCTGCCCAGACTTTCTTGATTCACTATGGTCCTCACTTAGGTTATGAGGTGGATGTGTAAGACAAAAACAAAACAAAAAACCAATAAGAACAACAAAAATAACTGCCTTAAAACGTGAAAACAATACATTTGGTGCAATTAAAACCTGGAATTTCATCATGAAATTTAACCAGGAAAACATGGGATCTTGGAAGTATACTGTACTGTTAAAATCTTCTTTGAGCTGCAAAAACTTATAGTTATAAAACTACGAATAAGAAATTAGCAAGAAATAAACATTCATAAATAACACTTACAAAGATTGTATTTTTTTTTTCCTTTTCTCATATGTAATCTACATGTTCACCAATTGGGATGGTGAGATAGGGCAAAAGAATGAGATGGGGCTGGTGAGACGGTTCAGGGGTCAGGGGCTTGTGGCCAAGCCTGAGGGCCTCAGTTCAATTCCTGGACTCGACATGGTGGGAAGGGAAAGCAGCCCACAGTCACCCTCTGACCTCCACACGTCCACCATGGCTCACATGCACTCAGACCTCCCAACATACAGTCAAAATGCAATACGAACGAGAGACTTTGAGGTAGACAGAATTCAGTGTTGTCATTCTTCCACTCAACAAACGCCCGTGATCCTCACTTCTTTGCTCTTCAGTAGGAGCAGCTCTTGTGTCAGCGACTGAAGTTGTGCTAGGATTTTAACCACATGGTTTTGCTTTTCTTCCTACAAGGAAAGCATGTGTTTCTAGCTGACTGGTCAGAAGTACCCACATCTCTGATTTACTCAAGTAAAGAAAGGCCAATCAGAGGAGGCATCTTCCTTGATGAAAGAAGGTGGGGGAGGGCTACACAGTGGGAACACGGTGACCCTAGAATGGGGTACAAAAGTGAGAGCGCCTGGCCCTGACAGTCCACAGGGCACCCACACAGGAGCAGATCTGGTCTACGTACAAAGAAGTAGAGTGGCGGTGGCTGGGGAAGAGCTTTAACTTCCGCCTGCTGTGCCGGGTGGACAGCCCTTCTGTGAGTGAATAGACCCCCCTGGTGTTTAAGATAACACAGTGAGGACCCTCCCAGCATTGTGCTGTAGGAGCAGAAATTTCTCTACTGTATGTCCCTAAAATGCTGTAGCTTAATGTATGTATGGAGACTGGAAACACAGGTCCATGAAGATAAAATGCTATCTCAGTAACCGTTACCCATTTATAATTATTGTTACCAACCTGGGTAATTGTTACTATTTTGGATGTATTAGACTTGTTTAATCTTTCCCACACTAGTAGACTTTCCAACTTCCAGAGTTTGCCATTTATATAAATGGATGTTTTGCATACATGGTACTGTGATCCCCTTTGGTAAGCCATTCATTTAAAAGTTTAGGTATTAAAAAAAACTTTCAACAAAAGCTTTATAACCTTTAACCCTTTTGTCTGCCCCTTTCTCTTTTTTCCCCCAAAAGTATGCTAACAATTTCTTCTTCATCAAAAACTCATGATTGCATAATACATTACATTCTTGCCAGCACTGGGTTTGCAAGTTATAAAAATTCTAATGTGATATGTGTAAGCCATTTTCTTGGTGAGTTCTCAGTAGGTAAAAGGGTAGGTGAGTCTTAGACTCCATTGGTCATGTGTGTGATGACTTTTGATCTCTAGCTCAAGATGCTGCAGCTCTCTCTCCTCACTGCAGAGCTCTCTGGTTATCACACTGTGATATTGACGGAAATGTGAAAATTATGGAGGGATGGGCTGTGAACTTGTTCACATGGAATGACCACCGAACATCACCAGTTTGGAGTATGTCTTTTCTTCTTCCTTCCATACTTCCGTGCTCAGCTTTCCTGTTCTCCCCATTTCCCACTGTGTGGCCCCCAACTTCTTACCATCTCTATAATTTCTTTTTTGCATTGCATAATTCATAAGATCAGCATCCAAACCTGCAATACCTCTTCCCCATCTCCCTTGAACATGGGCTTGAATTTCTGGATTTTGAGACAGTTGAATTCAGGAGTGAAAAGATGCTAATAACAATAAAAAGTAAATAGTATTTCTATTCTCTGGTTATTCCAATGTTGACACTATGTAAGAAGTCTTTGTCGTAGCTTAAGCTGTATAACCTCTTACACTACTCTCTGTGTTACAGCTTTAAGATTTAAATTAACTTCAATTACGTACTTATGGACTTCTCAAATTTATTCTCTCTTCCTAACTCAGAATGATTTCTTTTCATTAGAGATCCATCTCTGATATCAAATTCTAAGTCCAGCAATCCAAATACCCTTTCTCTGAAGAATAGATAACACAAGATATAAGTGAGGTAAGGAGGCCATGGGTAAATTCAGGCTCAGAAGCCTGCTCTGAATAGAAAGAAGGCTATTGTTTTGCACTGAAAGATCTTGGAGAATTAATGAGAAACAGTCGGATTTGGGATAGGAATACACAAGAAAAAAAAATGGGTCTGGACATTCTCTACAGAAGATGATTCTCTGGGCCAGTTCGTGGGTTATGCCTCATTGCTTATTTTAGCAAATGGGAGGAGTATCTGGCTAGATGTCACTCCTCAGTTTCTCATAGAAAGACTCTTGAAATATCACATTTTACCGGACAGTTTTATGATATGTATCATATTTTTTACAGTTATCTTGTATTCTATGTTATTGGCCTAGCACTGAATTGATAAGCAGAGACATTTCCACATAAATATGTAAAAACCTGTACATAGAAACAGCAGACTGTGGGGTGAATAGATGTAGAGCTATCCAAGTAATTTGACAACTAAAATCTCTACTGATGAGTTCAGCACAGTAATGTGGATTGGAGTGAGTTTAGGGAGGTGAAAAGCCAACCAGAACAGGAACCGTCAAGTTTACCTTAGGAGTAGGGGAAGCGTCAGGGACAACGTCGGAGAGTAAAAGATGCCCTTTGGGAGAAGTACATGGTGTGACAAAGCCGGACAGAGGAGGCCAGAAACAGAGAGAAGCTGATCCTGCCAGCATAGGAGGCAGCTTAGTGCATGCCTGCTGTGCCTCTGTGGACCTCCTTGGCCTCTTCCTCAAGGACTTCTGTGGCCAGAGTGAGCAAGATGAAAACAAAAGCCTAAGATGCATCATGTTCCTTGTCAGAGCAAGACCAACAAGGGGACACAGGTTCACTTCTGCGCAAATGATGAATTCCTGGGAATGGGGGGAACATGTTTGTTATACATAAAAGGAGTGTGTGAACATCCTTCTGGTAATCCCTCTCTTCTCTCACTGTGGGTGTGGTCTGCCTTCTCAGCAACCCTTCTTCTATCCTGTTACCAATTTCCACGATGCCACCTCCACTTCCTTCCACCTCCCCTCACTTCTTCCCACTCTCCTGCTTTAGGTCTGTCTCTTTCTTTCATATTCCTCCCCTTTATCTACTGTCCTCAATACCAATACAGTCATTTTAGAGTCGACGTTAGGGAGATCCTCAAGGAAATGCTGAAATCTCAAGTCTAACGACTTTTCAATGGGCTGCATATTCGGAGGTGCAGAACGGAGAGAGATGGTATGAGTGGTCCCTGCGTGGAAATAGAAACATTTCCTCCTCCTAGAGCATCTCTCCTCACACACCACTTTTGTCTCCACAGGGAAAGAATGAAGTCTTTGGTCACCAAGCGCCCTTGGCCTGTGCTGTTGCTACTGTTGCTGCTGCCACTGAAGCCGCAAGGGAATTACTGGGATTACGAAGAGTATGAACTAAACCCGGAATTACGTGACTACTTGAGGGAGCGTCATCAACCAACGCCTACCAAACCACCCACCCTACAAAGAATCATAGAAAAGATCATTGCTGACCCTGACCGACCTTTCTACGGCGAGGATTACTGCCGCACTGAACTCCTGTATAAAAACCTTCACTATAAGCTGCGCTGTTACCCAGAGTTCTACATTTTAAACGTGCCCTTTTTTAGGCTACAACGCTCCTGTACAGGCGTGCGTGTGGAGTGTAACAACGGGGCCCAGTTCTGCAGAAGAAGCGTGGGAGTAATGCCTGCGGTGCGGTGTGTCTTAGAAGGGGGAGATACCGCGGGAAACTGCGAGTACCAGACCACCTTCGTCACAGGTTATCCGGTTGTCACTTGTCAATGGGACAACGACACCAAATTATTCGTTCCTAACAATGTGCTTGATGTCATGCCAGCCGAGTAGCAGGGAAGCATCACGCACGAGAAATATGTCTCCTCCACGCCCCGCCCCCAGCCCAACATTCTAGGTTTCTCTAAGCAATTCCATTTGGGAATGGCTCGCTTTTTAGATACTGATGCTGTTAGTCAAAGGTGAGAACGGTGGCGTAGGTCCATTCGCTCTGATCCTACACCTCCCTCCTTTCCCCCCAAAGCACTGACTGGCAGCATGGGCTATGCTCACCAAACGCACAGGTGTCTTCATAAAGGTCACAGAATGTGCCACGACAATAAACATCCACAGCAAACACATAACCGACATGAAAAGAAAAGGGGCTGGACGTGGGCGGTCAGGCTAGTGCCTTCAGCCCTTTGGAGAATGTGGGAGAAGTTAAGCTTGAGGCTGGTCTGTGCTACCAGGCAAAACGGAGAAGCAAATAAATAAAGCATCCTTGGGAATAACTGCCTGAAGGATCATCAGAGTTTTCATGTGATTTTTCTGGCTCAGCAGCAAAAACAAAGTGCGTCAGTCTAGTGACTGGCCCTGTGGACGGTGATAGGACATTTTACGCAGCGGGTCTTTCCGGCGTTCTGTTGATGTGTGTAGTTCACTTTTCGTGTTCTCTATGTGTAACCCACGCACGGCACAGTGGCGGAGGAGCACCTCAGGATAAAAGCCTTCCTAAAGTACACAGGGATGCACTGTCCCAGAGTGCCCTCCGGCTGCCAGGGTGTGTGTAAGAAGCCCCACCTCTTGCTGCAGTTCAGACAAAAGTCTTCACAAGGACTCAGCGCAGTTCCTCGTACTCTGGCATATTGATAATTCCTTACAGTTCCTTTCTTATTTTCCAAAAGATGTAGCTCCATCAGAGTATGCTCTGCCTCAAAGAAAAAGGCTGGAGAGTGTGCTAAAGAAAATGTCTATTCTCTTTAAGCAACAATTTTCTCTCCCCGCCCCCGACTTCTTATAGCTTTAAGTAATAGATGTCACTATTACTTAAAATTTTTAGAAAATTTCTATTAGAATTAGTAACGGGGAACAGCATCGGTGTCTTGGTGCATTTCACCCCAATTCACGGTGCTAGGCTCCGTAACTCCTTACCACTATTTTCAGAGTTAAAGTTGAACTCCTACTCACCCATTAGCTGCTATAAATTAAGGCCTGACACTGCCAGTCCCTTTTCATTATCCAAAGAGAAAGGTACAAGGAAACCTTGCTCCCAAAAGCCTTAAGGGGAGGCTTTTGACCATGATGTTGAACAAATAGAGACCCTGATGAGCTCTTCTGAACCTCCATGACACCATTACATTACAACACAGCCTTGACAGTGAACTGCAGAAATTCTGTACATGGCTGGCCTGGTATATGATTTGAACCATTTCCTCTGGGCCGTGATGACGTCTCCTATCTTTGAATTTTACAAGGTGCACGCAGCCGTATTTATTGAAGTATAGAAAAGCGCAACTGAGCTGTAAACATGTAGCTCCCACTCCAGAGTAGTTAGTCTTATCTAAATACCTTTTTTAAAATATAATAATGGAGCCAGGCATGGTGGTGCATGCCTTTAATCCCAGCATGGAGGAAGCAGAGGCAGGGGGATCTCAATGAGTCAGAGGCCAGCCTGATCTACATAGCAAGCTCCAACAGCCAGGACTACATAAAGAGCCCTGTCTCGAAAAAAGAAAAGAAAAAAAAGAAACACAATTATGGTTATATGGATTATTCTTCTAAACTTATACAGTGTGAGAAATTCAGAAATTGCCCTCTATACTCACTGAATGCCTAGAAAAGACTGTTGTGCTTTGAATGTGTCCTATGGGTGTTGCCAATGTGATGATTTTAGAACTTTGGGGTTTAAAAAACTCATTATGTAATAAATGATCATTTCTCACTGATGGAATTCCATTGCTGGCTGCTACAGCGTAAGCTTCACTCGGGATTCAGCTAGCGTCTTCTCCTGCTCCCCACCCTTGAAGGGAAAATCCTCTCTACGTGCTGGAGCTTAGACACAAGACTTTCCAACTTTCAGAACTGTGAAAAATATGCTTCTGGCCCTTATAAATTACGAAGTTTGAACCTGTGGGGGCCATTCACACTCAAGCCGTCAGACTCTCCCGTTTCTGCTGACCTCCTTTTTCATCCCAACTAGCCCTGCTTCTACTTTCATACCGTGTGTGTGTGTGTGTGTGTGTGTGTGTGTGCGCGCGCCTCAGACATAGACTTTTGACAGGGTATGAATTCCCTCTTGAGCAGTGGTTCTCAAATGTAATCGGAAAGTGGTTGGTTACCCTCCCCGCAGCTATTTCACCAGCGGGTCTATCTTGCCTTGCAAGTTATATTTGTTGGCTAACAATTTGCTCTAAGGTAAAATGGTCCATCTGGGGAGTGAAGCTCATCATTAGTACACAGGGTGTTCTCAAGAGAGGTAAGCCATTTCATCCTGCAGGGAAGCTCCTTAAGATGCATGCCATGTATTGTTCCAGATGGAACGTCAGCAAAGATTTTCTTGCACTCTGCACGCTGCACCCCTTCAGGAGCAACAAGCTCTAGTCCCTGGCTATAAACAGGTATTTCGAAAGCTGCAGGATTACACATCTCATTGGTAACAGACTACCACCCAGAGCCTGTGACAGTCTCTTTTACTGTACGGAAGCTTTTTAGTTTCATGAGATCTCTGAGTAAAACAAAAAATGGGGGCATGACTGCTCCCAGGGATGGGTTAAGAAGAAGGTTTATTGTAGATATGAGGGAGAGCACACACAGAGGCATCTGGAAGAGTCTGGACTGATGGACTGAGCCTGGTGTGGTGGTTTGGCTCGTGGAAAGTGGCACAATTAGGAGGTGTGGCCTTATTATAGGCGCATGGCCTTGTTAAAAGAAGTGTGTCACTGTGGAGGTGGGGCTTTGAGGTTTCATATATATATATATATATATATATATATATATATATATATATGTTCAAGTGTAATACTCTCTCCTGACTGCCTACTGAAAACAGTCTCCTCCTTCCCGCCCAAGGAGCAAGTATAGAACTCTTAGCTCCTCCAACGCCAAGCCTGCTTTTACACTGCCATGCTTCCCACCATAATGGAAATAGACTAAACTTCTGAAACTGTAAGCCAGCCCCAAGGAAATGTTTGTTTGTTTGTTTGTTGTTGTGCCCAAAGACATCCCAGATCGTTCTTACAGCCCAGGTTCTTATTTCTGCGTTGGATCACGTAGTTCACTCATCATCCTGCTTCACTATTTCTTTTTCGGACACACAGTCACTTCCTGAGATCCTTGTAGTCAGCTGAGACTTGTGGAATGAAAGATGCTGAGTTTGGAACAACTTCAATATTGTTTCCTTCAAGGACTGATTCTTTCTTTTGGACTTGAGAAACAGATCAAGTAAAACTTCCCACATCCAGATCCAATGGATAGATTTTTTTCACCCCCAAAATGTCAGATTTCAGCCTGAAACCATTCTCCTTAGTAATCAGGATGATGGGGAAGTGAGCATTCACAGAGCTTTCTTGAAAGGGAAGCTCAGTGTAATGCCCCAGGTTGATGGGGAAGTGAGCCTACCCAGAGCTACTGTGGTGGCTTGAGTAAGAATAGCCACATAGGAGCTAGAGAGATGGCTCAGCAGTTAAAGGCACTGACTGATCTTCCTAGAGGACCTGGGTTCAAGTCCTAGCATCCACAAGTACAGCTCACAACTCTCCATAACTCCAAGATCTGACATAGATACATGTTCAGGCAAAGCACTAACGCACATAAAAGTAAGTATCTTTTTAAAAAAAATATATATATATATATTTGAATGACCCAGGCCATGGCACTGTTTGGGAAGGGTTAGGAGGTATGGTCTTGTTAGCGGAAATATGTTCCTGGGTCTGAGCTTGAGTTACAGGAAGTGTGTCACTGGGGGTGATATTTGAGGTCTCAAATGCCCAAGCCAGGCCCAGCAGCTTGCCCTTCCTGCTGCCTGCAGATCCTGCCTGTGTGTCACCATGCTCTCCTCCAGGATGACAATGGACTAAACTTCTAAAACTGTAAATTAAACACTTTCTTTTATGAGCGTTACCTTGGTCATGGTGTCTCTTCACAGCAACAGTACGCTGACCTAAACGCTGATCTTGTAAGGGAAACTCACTGCAGCACCCTTGATTGCGTTCTCTGTGTGGCTGTAGATAGTTTCCATGGTAGCTTCTCTATTCCTACCATGTGACGACCCAGAGCCTCTCCTTCCTCCTTTCAAGAAGACTGAGCTCTACATTGATGTGAATGAGGTCCTTCTGGAGGGTCCTCTCTGCCCTTCACAACAAATGATGTGTCCCTTCAGAGTGATGTCACATTATCTGGAACATCGATAGTCTGATTGCTGAGAATGGTCCTTTTTCTCACAGCAGATGTGGCATAGAAGGAACATCGGTTTCCCTCCTAATTCAATCTTGGCTGCTCTTTTACATATTTTTCCATACAGTAAACATCTTGCAAATGTGCTTGGCAAAGCCAATCCTTTTCCTTTATCCCTGAAAGCGGAGGCATCCCTTTGAGCAACAACCGTTTCATTTACAATTTTTTTAGGTTCCAGCCCACAGAAGATGTGACAAGCTGTAGCACCAATAATTTTGCTGTTAACACACAGAAAGGATTGACTTGTCCATGAATCTTTTTGATGTTATTTTAATCATAATTTTTATGAAGACAGGACAAATAGTAACCCTTACTACAGAATTATACAATCATAATATCTCATATGATATTTTTTGTTATCATATAAATAATTCAAAGTATTTTTACGTACCCCTTCATTTTGTTCATTTTAGCCTATGCTACCATAAAGGCGTCAGGGATGAGATTTGGTTCAGTGGCAAAACATTTTCTGGGCAAGTGTGATGCTCTAGATTTGATCTTCAAACCACAAAAAGCTTAAACAATAAGTGTCTGGGTGTGGTGCATGCCTTTAATCCCAACACTCAGGAGGCAGCGGCAGGAGGCACTCTATGAGTTCAAGGTTAGTCTGGTCTGCATATCGAGTTCCAGGCCAGTGGAAATACATGGTGAGACCCTGTCTCAAACAAACAAAGCCGCAAGTAAAGGCTTCTTTCCCATTTTTTAACAAAAGATATTCACAGTCACCTCTCAGTCAAACAACAAATCAAGGTCAACAGTAGAGCAATAAGGTTTATCCAAATTCTCCTTTCTGTCCTTAGAATACATCTCTTAAGGGCTGGGGATTTACATGAGTTGGTAGAGCGCTAGATTAGCAAGCACAGGGCTGTGGGTTTGATTCCCAGCACTGGATGAACCTGGTGCAGGCCTGGAATCCTAGCACTCAGGAGGTAGGAGCAAGAGAATCAGAAACTGTTTTTAGTTATATAATCAGAAGCTGTTTTTAGGTATATAATGACTTTGAGGCCAGCACGGTTATGTGAGACTACATCTCAACAAATTCATTTATTTAGTTAAATAACAAAACTAAAGATAGGCCTTTCTACAATTTCAGGTATGTTTGGGAGGCTGAGGCAAGAAGGTTGTGGTTCGTCTGAGGCCAGTCTGGTGAGTTCCAAGCTAGTCTTAGCTGCACGGTTAGATCCCATCTTAAAATAAAATAAAAAATGGAAAAGAGATATAAACACGTCTCATGTATGTGAGACATAAAGCATTTGACACTTAAGAATAGTCAATAAAGAAATATACTATCACTCACGCGTTACATCTGAGATGGTCACTCTTTGATCTGCCCTGGCTTTGAGAATACATATTCTTTTACACAGCTGGAAGATTACAAAAGCTATTACGTTCCCCTTAAGAGATCAAAGCAGGCATCTCTGTCTCTGCAGAGCCCTGGGAGAGTGCCCCTTGTCCCGCCAAAACAAGTAAGTAGGCTCTGTGTAATGGGAGGTTATCAAGTTGAGAATATCTTCCCCTTAAGCCAGGCTTCTGAAAGACTTACATGCCTTCTAAGCATTGGGTTTTACGTCCTAAAAGAACAACTGAGCTCACAGTGTTACCACAGGAACATGCTTAATCTGCTATTTCAAAAATAGCAAACATTTAGACCATGGGTGTCTCATAGTCTCTTTCTGTCTTACTAAAACACGCTGGTTTTACACAGTATAACCAAGCTGCCACTTTACTGTATGTTTTGGTATTACAGCCTGAACATTTATCAATTGAAACCAAGATAGTTTAGGTTTTTTTTTTTCTCCTATTTCACATTCTACCTTCAGTTCTTGTTACTTAGTGATTCCCTAAATATTCAGATGAATAAGTAGACCATAACAAAAAGAACAACAAAAATCTCTTTAAAGCCTTTCAATTCTCATGAGTTTATTATTATTTTTTTTTTTTCACACACTCTCCAGCACTGACATTGTTGCCCAGGAGAAAGGTAAAGAGCAGGAAGAATCGTATTTGTTTTTTATTTAGATGAAGCTAAAGCCATTATCGGTATTGGTTTGGTAATCTGCATAGCAAATATCAAAACAAAGAGGCCTTCTGCAGTGGGATGGTTGCTAAGGATGAAAAAGAGGGAGAACTTCAAAGGGGAAAAGGAAGTAAGGGAAAGAGGCCCTCCACTGAGATGTAGCACATGAAGACAAAAGCTGACCATGAACAGCATACGGGAGAGCAATAACGAGGTCAGTGGAGGGAAGGGTCAAGGAGCGTTGTTGGTATGTGGGCACTAGAGCACCAGTCAATCACACAAAATACCTGTGCTTTCATCTTCCCAGTATCTTTGTGCTCCGAATATGTGCCTGGTGTGCCCGAAAATATCTCCGGCAGAACAGGTCTGTGTCCCAATGGCAGCATGTCCGCTTCATTTTTAATAGATTGTTGAAGATTTAATAGGGAGATAGTTGTCAAAATCTTTTCTAAACTAAGATATTGGAGAGACATCTAACTATGATTTATTTTTAGATAAATGGGTGTTGAATATCTATTTGTACCTCTCTTGTAGAGCGCTTGTTCCCAACAGTTTAGGGAAGATGGTAGTAATAAAAATGAACTAGATACACATCTTAGACTATGAGCGCTGTAGCCTTCTTCAGTGACTAAGGAGTTGAGAGAGTAATCTGGATTAGAGCCTGGGCTCCAGCAGCCATCTGAGCTAGGCTCAGCCAATTAAACAAGCAATGACTATTGAAAAACAGAAATAGACTGATTCATCGTAACCACATTGAGAAGATGAGCAAACAAAGGGATGGAGTAGCCTTCCATGTCCATCTTCAGAATGGTGACAGGAGATTTAGGGCTAAACAAAAACAAAAAAAGAAAAAGAAAAGATATGCATAGCCAAGCAGTCCTGGTCATGATGTGTTCCCACCCCGTCATTGTGCTGGCTCTGGTCTCTCTTGCAGGGTGGTGTAAATCATCAGAACAGTGTGAAATCTCTTTCTCAGAGACAAGCTCTCCCTTGAGGTGGTACCAGGAGGCCAGACTTTTCTTACCTTTAGTGTGAGACTTTGGTGAAAATTCCAACTTCTTGGACCGTATGGACTGAAAAGTCTGAGAGCTGAAGGCAGCAACACATGGACCTCTTTAGAATACCTTCTTTTCTTCCAGCACAGTTGCACCAACAATACTCATTTCCACTCTTTAACCTTTGGTGATCACTTGCAATAAATGTTCTGTCAAATAGTCAAAGTACAATATTGTATTTTCAAAGAAATGGACATTAAGTCTACAACATATCACTTGCTGGAAGTCTGTTCCTAGGACTTTTGAGATTTATAGTGATAAAAATTCAACAGGGAAGTGACAGTCTTAGACAGTTGACTCTGTATGTAGCTTCTGCCTTAGCTACAGTGAATCTAACAAAGACTGTGCCAAAGAAAGTGTCTCAAATATGTAAAGAGGTCAAAGTATCCTACTTGCAGAGATAAGGAGACCCTACAGACTGTATCAGAAATGACAGACACTTTTAGGAAAGTAACAGGACACCAAAACAACCTATAAAACATGATAGCTTTCCTAAATAATAGTAATGACGTGCTGAGAGAGAAATCAGACGGGAAAAATCCCACTTAGGACAAAATACTTAAGATAAACCTATCCAAGGAAGAGAAAGACCACTGCAATACACACACACACACACACACACACACACACACACACAAATTGAAGAAAGAAACTGAAAGAAGACACTGGTAGATGGGAACTGCAATGCTCACGGATTGGCAGAATTTGCCTCATGAAAATGCATGATTGCTAAAAGCAATGTATAGATTCAGCGCGATCCCATCCAAAATCCCAACATTCTTCACAAAACTAGGAAAAGGAATCTTAAAATTCATGTGGAAGTAAAAAGGACCCTGATTATTCAAGGCCATCCTGAGCAGACAGCAATGCTGGGGGCACCACAGTACCAGGCTTTTAACTGACATTACAGAACCACAGTAGAAAAACTGAGTGAAGGAATCGAGGCCAACAGAGGCAAGTACTGCGCACTCTCTCTCATAGCTACACCCCAACTTTGAATTCCTAAATTAGTTCACTTAAAACAGAGTGCCTGTGAATGCCAGGAAGGTAGAAAGAGCCATTAGGAGGAGAAAGAGAAAAGAATCTTTAAGAGAAACGAGGTAACAGAATTCAAGGGGTATAAATGCAGAAATCAGGAGTGAGAAGAGGATGGGGAGGGGTGGGTGGAGAAGCTAGCTAAAACTAAAGATGGGGAGGGGAATTCCAGAGAAAATTACTACATTTTAAGTCAATTTATAATTTTAAATCAGACAGTGGTGGCACCCACCTTTAATTCAGCACTCAAGAGGCAGAGGCAGGTGGATCTCTGAGGTTGAGGCCAGCCTGGTCTACAGAGTGAGTTCCAGGACAGCCAGGACTACACAGAAACCCTATCTCAAAACACACACACACAAACACACACAAACAAACAAAAACATAATTTAGAGTTTGGGGATTGATGAAATAGCTTAGTGACTAAGAGCACTGACTGTTCTTCTAGAGGACCCAAGTTCAATTCCCAGCACCCACAAGCTAGCTCACAACTGTAATGCAAGTTTCAAGCTCACAACAGCCTCTTCTCATTTTCCTGGGCAGCAGGCATACATATGGTGCGTAGCCACACATACAGGCAAACCCCCACACACATAAAATTTAAAAAATTACAAAAAAATAGTAAATGAATGAGAAAGTTTGAAAGAAAGTATCCTTCACAGGTGAATAATGTTCCTCTGAGACGTCTAAGGTCATTAAATGAAAATCCCTGTCAAAGACGAGGGATGCCTCCCTGTAGACTGATAGCCACAGAGGCCCAGAGTTGTAGAAAATAAATAGGCTATTAATTTTATTATTAGGAGCCTATTGTTATTGCGGCAATTATTATTAACCTGCTACCATATCAATAAGAGACACCGGTATCCGTTGTCTTTAAATAGGCCTTGTTTCACCTGGAGCTGGGCAGATGGTACTCTCTTAGCCCCACGCCCCATGCCTGTCTGGGCCACGACCCTTCCAATATCGCCATAAATGTTTGCACATGCTTTTTTCCATCCATGCGGCCTTCAGGGTCCCTCCTTCCAGCCCATGTGATCCTTGACCCACGCCACGGCGACTCTACTTCCCTCCTTCTCCTCTACCTCTCTCTCTCCTTCCCATGACCATTCTCTTCTGTCAAATCACAAGCTTCAGCATTTTTTATTAACCAATCACTTTAAATAAGAAGGATCAAGGTTACACAACGAGGACGAGGACAGGTATAGGTGAGAATGTGCTCCTCTGGGCAGTAAGCAGATCTCGGGGGGCCAGTAATTAGCATCAGAATGCGTAGCATCGGACCAACCCCCGCCATCTCCCCCTTTCTGTCTAAATAAAAAGGCTTTCTCTTACACTAATAAACACCATACATTAAGAACAAATATGAAACAACTATGAAAATTATCATGTAACAATTACATTCACAATGTCCAGCCCATGTGCATTTGTCAACTTAAGAGAAAGTGGCCAACTATCTACCCTATTCTGGCGAGTTCACAGTTCTGTATCCAAATTATTTTTATCATAACCTGAAAATCCTATTAGACTTAAAGAAGTCCTTTGTAAAACATTTTCTAAATCCTAAACAACTTAAGCCTAATTGTGAGACTAAACTATTTAGTCTCAACCCCACCAGAGACTTGAGTGTGTAGGAATGCAGGGAAGCAGCTTCCAATACAAGGAGATGACAGAGAATGGTTGCTGCCTGGACCGTCACCCAAAATCTCTCTATCACATTGGAGCATCAACTTCAGCCTTCTGGCTCAGTATACCTGCCAGGCTTAATTATGAAGGACTTGCTTACTCTGACTTGGCAGAGCTTGGCAATTGACTTTTCTGCCTTTAAGTTTGCCCATTTTGGACAGAGAGAATGGGGTATTTCTTTTCCCAGGGGCTAGCTTGCCACATTTGAAGCAATCTCCTGATGGCATCATCTTCTTTGAGGTAGGCTGGGGTTGCTGGCAAGACACGTCTCATTGTCAAAGAGTCCTTAAGATAATGATAAACATTCTTAAATGCCATGTTCTGTGGGTCTCTGCAGGTTTTGAAGACCACTTACTTAATTGTGTAAATAATCATTATCTATCTATATTGTATCTGAATAGGCAAAACATTGCTCGTTTTTAGCTATTCATTATCTGTTTAACTCAGGAAGCATATTTCTGTGATAAACTAGACTAGTTATCTGACATGACCAGAAGTTTGATGGAATAACTATTTAATTGTATTTTTAACTATACTAAACAGTTTGTAATAGCAGCTTTTTAAAAGACTGGACGTAATCCTTGTATTTATAAATGAGTACAGGCCCAATACCTCATACCAGAGTTGAAACATATATACATATGTGTATGAATCAAATGTAACCTTGAGTTTGTATCAATATACCAAGAGTTATAACAATGAAAAACCTTATATTTGTATCAAAATACTCCATAAAAATGTAAACAAAAATAACCTAATTGAAGAACAAAAATTAAAGCTCTAAACTGAAGTGTAGATTCAATAATCACATTTTGTCTTATTATTCCTATAAGGTATCCCTATATTTCCTCCTCTTTCTTTTCAATCCCTGTCTCCGTACCCAAGAAAGAACAAAAGATAGAGAAAAGAGAGAAATTGGGGCTGAAGAGATTGCTAAGTGGTAAAGAGCACTATCTGTTCTTCCAGAGGTCCTGAGTTCAAGTCCCGGCAACCACAAGGTGGCTCACAACCATCTATACTGGGGTCTGATGCCCTCTTCTGGTGTTCAGGTGTACATGCAATCGGAGCACTTGTGTTCATAAAATAAATAAATAAATAAATAAATAAATAAATAAATAAATAGATATTTCTTTTAAAAAAAGGAGAGAGATCCCTGAGTCTGTTTGTATACCTTGTTTTCTTTCTGAATAAGACCATTAATAGCTTATAACAAAGCCCCTTTATAACGACAAGCATCCATCACCCAAGGAAACAACCAAAAATCTACCCATCCCACCTTAAGGGAATGGGATGTCACTTTCTTATGTTGATTCCTGCTGATCTGGAGCATAGGAGACCTTTCTGGGCCCCACAGAAACTTGGCAAGAATGGTTAAGCAAACTAGCAGTAACCTTTGTTGTCCAGTCTCTAAATGGGAAGGAAATGCAGCCTTAAATAAAGTCCTATTTGGAACAGTCTGAAAGGCTGGACCAATTGGGATCGGTCAGTTTTGTTGTTTTGTTATGTTTTGTTTTTGAAGCTGTCCTGGAATCAGGCTTAGAGAGAATAGCAACTGAAGGAGCTGAGGCTGGATCACTCAGGATGCTGGAACAAATGTGGCATTGTCTCAGCATCCTGGAGGACAAATCTTGTCGGGACTGATCCAGTGTCACTGGCATCTGGTTCTTTTGTTCTGAAAAACATATGATTTCTCACAGAGTTGTCATGGGATGGGTGAAGAACCACGTGGGCCGGGGGGTGGCACTCTGAGGATGGCACGGAGAGAAGTGGCCCAGACCGAAAGCACGTGCAAGTATTTATGGGAATGGTGGATGGAAAGTAGCCCAAGCGGAAAAAAAGCAAATGCATGAGATGTGGGGCTGAGAGGTAACAAGGTAGCTTAGGGAGTAACATCTGTCCAGCCTCAGGTGAAACAAGGCTTACTTGAATACAACAGATGTCCGTGTCTGCTATTGATATAGTAGTGGGTTAATAATAACTGCTGTAATAATTACAGGCTCACAGCAATAAAATCAACAGCCTATTTATTTTCTGCAACAGCCCAGAAACATCAATATCATAGGGTATTGCTCGTCAAACCTAGATCATAAGGCCTTATGGCCGAAGACATCACATATTTGGAAAGCTGACGACTGTGAAATCAATGGCCATTTCCTCCTGCCTGGCTAACTTTCACAATTCTAAAAGGTACTGTGAAAGCTGCAGGAAACGAAAAGCTGTCAACTGTCCTACTCAGCTGTGGACCCCACAACCTACAATGGCAACCTGCCTGGCAAGCTCTGTCCATTGATGCAGTAGTAGCCTGACTATTTGGAGGTAAGCAACCACTTTCTAATTGGATATGAGGCCAGTAACATAGAAGGGAACTCAGGTCTGGTACTGTAAACTTGGTCAAGAGCACGTGATTGGGGAGGTCATGGGCTCTAGGGAAGAGCTCGCTGCTCTTCGGCTAAATAAACATGGTATGAAACTGCCCTCTCACCTCTAATGTGTATGCTGTTGTGAATGTTTTGGCTTATGATATACAAACATGTTTTTGTTAAAATTCAAAAGTTGGGGATTTTAGTTTGTCCACACCTGTTAAGTGTCTCAGTCTTTGCCGGGTGGAACTAGTTGAATTCTGAGGACTTTGAGGGGTATAAACATGACAAAGGAGGAAGGCACGGCTGCTTGGAGGAGGACTGCTTGTTGCTGGTTCATCCTGCTGCTGCATTTGCTGTTTGCTGGTTACCTGGACTTCTGGATTTCCGGATGACCGATACTGGTATTTCTCCCAAAAGAATCCTACAACCCTACCCAATGGGAAGTAGCAGAGAGAACTCCGGCTCCTGTGCCCACTAACTTTCTTTCCCTCCTACCCTGTGTTGGGGGGAGGAAGTTGGAAGCATTTAGTAACTCTGAATAAAGTAGTTTTGTTAAAAAATCAAGGTCAACAGCATACCATAGATTAGTTCTGATCTCAGCCTTCATTAGGGAAGCTTCTTGTTACAGTGGGCAGATGCCTACAAGATTAATAAAGAAAATAATAAAAACTGTGAGTTCAGGGCCTAGAAAGTAAGATCTTGTAAAGGAAGAAAAAAAAAAAACAAAAACAAAAAACCCACAACTTTAAAACCTACCTTTGTTAGGCATGGTGGAACACACCCGTAATTCCAGTACTTGGGGAGCATGTACCTCTGTATTTCAGCCAAAGTGAGACTCTGTCTAAAAAAAAAAAAAAAAAGTGAGCTTTACAGATCTGCTCTAACCAATCCATTTTTCATCTTTAAGATTAAAATAAACTTCTGAACTTTTGCAAAAAAAAAAAACCACAAAGATTTTGAATGCAAAATTTTGAAGAAAAAAAAACCCTTCAAACTTGTGTTCTGTGCACATGTAACCATGACTTGTTGGCGTCAGCACATCTTCAGTATTGTTCCATGTTTGTGTGCAGAAAAATCTTGGTGATGCCGACGTCTAAAGTTTGCCCTGGGCCTTCTGCCTCTGGCTCAGGCCCCAGAAGAGCAGGTTAATGATCTTGTACTGGTAGAACCAGAGATAGCCCTGAGGGAATAACACAAGTATGATCGAAGGATGGAGTCCATGGGGTAAAGAAGAATAAAGTAGGAGGCTTAGGACACACACTGATCTCATTCTCATCTTCTACAAGGGAACAGGGACTTGTTCCTTCAAACAGTAGCACAAAGATCATAGAAGGCAGATGTCAGGCTTGAATATCTCCTAAGTACAAAGGGAGGTCCACCCCCACAGAGGCTTTTCTGGTTGGACGTGTGATGGATCTCTGTGATCTCAGTCCCCTGGGGTGAACACTCACAGTGAGCACTGAGGCCTGGGGCCATGGCAGAGCACATTCGGACAAACAGAATGTGGCAAGACCACCGAAAATGGACTTTGAATCAGTGACACCAGAACCCATGAGAATTCAAGGTATTCACGGAAACGCCCTCAGACTCCATGCAGCACACAGGGCATTGGCAAGGGCTGCACAGGGATGGGTGGGCCTAGCACCAGAAACTGGATTCTTGAAGGAACCCAGTGTGTGGAGAGCATCTGAGTCTCTGCTTGTGCTGTAGTACCCACACACAGGGACCACACTGGTCATCTGGTCACCCAGAGGAAGACTCGGTATTCCAATGGCCCCATTTCTTTCTCCATTGACATCTCCTTGTTCTTTAATAATCACAGTGACTGCACTCAGGGTCAGCCGCTTTGGACCCAGAGAAGAGCATGTCTGATTGCATGCGGGTTGATACCCCAGGTCCCGCCTCTGAGAAAAAGGTATCGGACGGGTCTGATGCTCTTTGGGTGGATGACACCTAAATGAACATCGGTACAAAGTCCCAATTTATTTCTAATATCAGAGATCAGACCTCTACTCTTGCCTGATGCGTCTAAAACAAAAAGGGGGAACTGTAGAGAGCTGCGGAATGCTGTGCCTTAAAGATGGAGCTGGTTTCCGCCTTCCACCTTCCCGATGGTGAGTGCTCTCTGTCACGAACAATTCCACATTTGGCTAAGGCTGAGGATCTGGCTTGCTTCCATGTATGTGGACCTATCTGCATTGCCCACGTGGCACGCCTGGGTTGGCTACCCAGAGGCTATTTAAGCTGTGGGCTGGCTTTCCCCAGGGTCAGATGATTGTTCAAGGTTCCTGAATAAACTGCATTGAAAAAAAAAATAATCACAGTGACATTCGCAGAGCAGCTGGTCTTCACTCTGTTCTTCCCCTGAGCTGCCTTCTTCCCTCCACACTCTCTACAACATATTCTAGTTAAAGCACTAAATGTACAGATTGAGAAAAGCATGCTAAGCGCTAAAAGAGACAAACAGTGAGTCACAGAAGGAAGCGGGCCAAGCAGAGTAACAGCTGGTTTCTAATCAGAAACTTTAAAAGATGCGGTGACTTAGAAGGATGTATTTCAAGTTCTGAAAGTCCTCTAGTGCCAACTAGAGTATTATACTGAACAAAAATGTCAAAACTGGGGCTAGAGAAATGGCTGCAGTTAAGAGCACTTGCTGTTCTTGCAAAGGATTTAGGTTTGGTTCTAGCACACACACAGCACCTCACAAGTCTAACTCTAGTTCCAAGGGATGTAGCACACTCTACTGGCCTCCTCAGGCACTGCACACACATGGTACACTCACATACATTCAAGCAAAACAAAACATAAAACAAAAATAAACAAAAACAAAATAAACAAAAATACACATAAAACAAAAATAAACAAAATCTTAAGAAAATCTGAAAAAAAGAAGAGGAAAAACTTTTTTTAAAGTAGTCAAAATTGATAAAGAAGGAAAAATAGTTCATGATTTTAAAAGAATGAGTTTATGGACACTAATCTGGATCCAGAGAGTAGACTTAGAGGAATTATTTTATCTGAAAAGAATAGCAAACATTTCTAAGGGGCTATAAAAAATATTAACTCACTCTAGAATAGCAGTTGAATACATGAAGAGTAGAGAAACAAAAAACGCTATGAAACCAACAAAATAACAGGAATTAATACCCACCTGTCAATAACTGCGGGCACTGACAGTCAAAATTCCGAAATCAAAAGATATAGACTAGTAAATTGGATTAAGGAATAGGATTCGCTTATTTGCTGTCTTCAAAAAATACTTCATCACCAAAGGCTGATCCAGCCCCTAGGGCAAAAAGATGGACAAGGTTGTTCCAAGCAAGTACATCTAGGAGACAAGCAGGGTCACTATTCTAATATCTGAAGGGGAGAAAAAAAGATTCAAACCAAAACTAATCAGAAAAGAAAAAAAAGTTACTTCCTGGTGATAAAGTGAGCAAACCACCAAGGAGACAAGTAATTCTAAACACGTGAACCAGAACAGGGGCATATCATTTTTTTTAAAAAAAAATGAGTATTACTAGACATGAACTAACAGATTATTCCCAGCACAGTTATAGCAAGTGATTTAAATACCACACCATGTCGTCCTGACAGAACATAAACGGAGAAACATCACAGTTAAGTAACATCATTGGTAAAATGGAATTAACAAGACATCAACAGAAAATTCTACTCCAAAACTGCAAAACACACTCTTTTCAGAAACTTAGGGAATTTTCCCTAAAAAAAGATCATATGCTAGGACATGAAGTAGGTCTAGGTGAATACATATAAATGCAAAGAACTTCTTGAATTCTCTCTGACCACAGTAGAATAAGGGTAAAAATCAATAGGAAGAGAAGTATATTTAAAAATTGGAAATTAAACAACACGTTCCTGATGGATGAATGGGGCACTCAAGAAATCAATAAGGGAATCAAAAATTCCTAGGATTGAATGAAAATAAAAATTAAAAAGAACATATGGGGCTGGAGGGATGGCTAAGCCATTGAAGGCTAGGCTCATAACCATAAATATAAAAATATACCAAAATATTTGGAATGCAATTCAGGTAATCCTAAGATCAAAGTCTATAGCTATAAATGCGTATATTTAAAAAGAAAAAAAAGTAGATCTCAAATGAATAACCTGATGCACCTTTGGGCTTTGAAAATCAAGTACAAGCCAAACTCAAAAAGCGGTAGTTGTGTATCCACTTGATATAAGCTATTTGGGAAAAGGGAACCTCAACGGAGAAAATGTCTCCACCAGATTAGACTTTAATATTGCTTATTTCTGTCTCTCTTTTTTTAGGATATGCGCCCAATCCTAAGCATGCTTTCCCAGACACTCACTCGGGGGCTTCTCAGTGTTTCTCTGAAGATTCTAACAAACCCCAAATATTCGAATGCTTAGTCATCAAGGAGTGGCACTATTCGAGAAGGATAAGGAGGCGTGGCCTTGTTGGAAGAAGTGTGTCACTGGGGATGACAAAATGCCTGTGGAGCATTTTCTTAATTAAGAAACTGATGTCATGAACAATTTAACATAGATTTGTTATAAATATAACTTAAGAGAAAAAGATAGCTATCTTAGTTTCTGTTCTGTTGCTGTGAAGAGACACTGTGACCATGGCAATTCTTATTTAAAAAAAAAAAGCCTTTAATGGGACTGGCTTACAGGTTTAGCCCATTATCATCACGGTGGGGAGCATGACAGTGGCATGTAGGCAGACATGGTGCTGGAGAAGTAGCTAAGAGTTCTATATCTGGATCAGCAAGCAGCAGGAAGAGAGTGTCCCTGGGCCTGGCTTGAACTTTTGAAACCCACCGCCAGTGACACACTTACTCCAACAAGGCTACACCTCCTAATCCTTTTCAAGAAGTGCCACTCCTTGATGACTAAGCTTTCAAATATTTGGAGTTTGTTACAATCTTCAGGAAAACACTGAGAAGCCCCTGAGTTTCTGGGAATGTATGCTTAGGATTGGACAAGTATCCTAAACAAGAGACGGAAATAAGTAAAGTTATGCTTTTTTTGAGTCAGAAGTAAAAAAATCTGTAAATAAAAGCAGGTAGGCTTAGCAATTGAAGATCTGTAAGCAACTTCCTTTAGTTAGGGGCTTCTGGAAGGTATAAGTGTATTGCCTTAGTAAGGGGATAATTATTTTTCCCATTTCTGTGGCCTGTCTTTGGGTAAATTAGCTTTCCCAAGGGGTGATCACTTCACTTGGCCAGGTGACTGGTATGCCCAGATGGATTAACTCTTCAGGGAGGAGGCAATGGTATGCTATATTCTAATCTGTATTGTATCTCTACCCAGAGCCAGAGAACTCCTATAATTCAGCTTATTCAGGTGACTAAGAGGAAAGAGTTTTCCCTTCACGAACCTCAATGAATCCCTGAAATCTCAATATCTTTATGAGGTGTTTTAAATCTTACAGGGCCAGTTATGATGCTTTTTCGCAACCCTTAATTTTTCTTTTTTTTTTTTGAAGACAGGGTTTCTCTGCGGAGCCTTGGCTGTCTTGGACTCACCTTGTAGACTAGGTTGGCTTCAAACTCATGGAGTTCCACCTGCCTCTGCCTCCCTGAGAGCAGGGATTACAGGTGTGTGCCACCATGCACAGCTCCCCTCTTTTTTAAATATTAGAAAAAAATTATATATTTTTATTTATATATTTATATATAAATACATTGTATAAGTATTATATATTATATAATATATAATTTGTATATGGGTGTTGTGACTTGATTTGAGAACTGTATTCAAGTCCTCCATAAGAGCAGCAAATGCTCTTTGCTGCTGAGCCGTCTCTCCATTCCCATGCTGCATTCCTTTCTAGTGTTTCCAGGGAAATGAAAGACAGGGTTTAAAGCCAACCACAAAGAAGGAGTCCATCCTCAACTGTTTTCAAAGCTGCGTGTGTGTGTGTGTGTGTGTGTGTGTGTATCATATATATGGATATATGGTAGTTGCATTGTTAATAAAAACCACAAACATCTATGAGAAAAAAGTCATCAACATTGCTGTAGTAGTTTCTCCTGGGAAATAAGAAGTTAGATGAGGAAGTCATTAAGCTATATTCATATAATTTTAATTTCCAACTAAAACCGAGTAACATAAAGATCTGAACTAGGGTTGGCAAGATGGTCCGACAGGTAATGGTACTGGCCACCAAACCTAATGACCAGAGTTAAATCCTCAAGATCTCCGAGGTAGAAGGATACAACCAACTCCTTAAAGGTGTTCTCTGACCTCTGACCTAAGCAGTACTATGGCTCAAGTGTGCACATACATGCATAATAAATAAATAATGGGTAAATAAATATATTTAAATAAAAATGTTCTGTTTGCAACCAGGGCTACATAGTGAAAACCTGCTTCGAATACCCAAAAAAAATGTTTTGTTTGTTTTTTTCTCTTCCAGTCCCAGGCACTTCGAGAACCGTGGGTAACCATGCAGACATGACCAAATCTAAGAACTATACAACACACGACCAATCCTGAAAACTGCACAAATGGCATCAGGAAAGAAACCCCGGCCACAGATATATGAACCTTTTAAGAGGGTCAACCCCAAGCTCCCAAGGAACACGCACTTTGCCAAGACGCACAAGAAAGGCTCAAAGAAGGTGCAGGCAAACAGAGACCACATGTGCCAAGGCTGTTAAAGCCCTTGTGAAGCCTAAGGCGGGTTAGCCCAAGATGCCAAAGGGACCCAACTTCAGACCCAGCCATTTCATCGCCCACACCAAGCCTGGGAAGCAAGGTCGAAGCCACGTGGCCAAGGGTCATGGGCTCTGCCCAAGGTTCAAACCAAAGCAGAGGCCGCAGCTCCAGTTCAGCCTCCCCAAAAAGGCCCAGGTCCCTGTCTGGTGTGACACACCTATAGACCGTTTGCAGATTGTTCATATGCTGTTTTTACACATAAGCTTGGGGCAAAATCTATTAAAAAATAAACTAACTCACTAACTAAATAAATATACAAGTAAATAAATAAGTATGTGAGCTAACTATAATCATATCCACATTTATAAAATATTGATGGGAAATGTGTTTTATATTTTTATTCTTTGCTCTATTTGATTTGTGTCCTGACTTGCCTTCTGTTGCTATTATAAAACACCCACCAAAACCAACTGAGGAGGAAATGATTTATTCAATTTGCATGTTACAGCCCATCATCTGGGGGAAGCTAAGACAGAACTCAAGGTAGGAGCAGAAACAGACTGTGGAGGGGACCCTTTTTACCGGCTTCCTTCCCACAGTGTGTTCATCTCAGTTTCTTGTATAACCCAGGACCACTTGCCAGGAATGGATCTGCCCATAACGGTCTGGGCCTTCCCGCATCAACCATTAATCCAGAAAATTTCCCACAGGAGCTCCACAAGGAGAGCAACAGAACCAAAAAATCTGGGCTCAGGAGTCTTTTCTGAGATTGATACTCCCACCAAGGATCATGCATGGAGATAACCTAGAACCCCTGCACAGATGTAGCCCGGGGCAGCTCAGACTCTAAATGGGCTAAGTCTCTAAATGGGTAAGGGGAAGAGGGATTATCTCTGACATGAACTCGGTGGCTGGCTCTTCGATCACCTTCCCCTGGGGGGAGGGCAGCCTTACCAGGCCATAGAAGAAGACAATGCAGACAGTCCTGATGAGACCTGATAGACGAGGGTCAGAGGGAAGGGGAGGAGAACCTCCTCTATCAGTGGACTGGGGAAGAGGTGTGGGAGGAGATGAGGGAGAGAGGGCAGGATTGGGAGGGAATGAGGGTAGGGGCTACATCTGGGATACAAAGTGAGTAAATTTTAATAAAAATTTTTTAAAAAGAAAATTTCCCACAGACATGCCCACAGGTCAATCTGAGGGAGGCAATTCCTCAATTGAGATTTTTTTTTTTTTTTTTACCAGATAACTCTAGTCTTTGTCCAATTATTAACCAAAACAATTTGTATTACCAGTTTTTAAGAGAAATCCAAAGGGCCTACATGTACAGTCTTAAATGTGCAGAAGAGAGATGGAAGAAGAGCACCTAATTTTTAGTGAGATGAAAGTCTGATTGCAATAGTAGCCTTAGAATAATAGCTTAAAAAAGCAGAGAAATGAGCATTGTGACTGTGTCCACATTTCTTTTTCTTTAAAATATTAATAACATATGTATTACAACACTGAATTTGAATTCAACTGTTTTATATGCATGTTATTTTTCATCATTTTAATAATAATTTTAACTTTAAAGAATAAAAGAATTAACATATAAAATTAAACATAGTCCATCATCCAGAAAACTGTAATTCAATTATTGGTCTTTCCAGTACTATTTTGGTAAGATTAGTTCCAGAACACTCAGATTTATTAAGAAAGCATGATACATAGACACTGTCAAAGACAAGCTGCTCCGTAATTCTAGTTGAAGGGCGGACGCACTGGCGCCCTCTGGTGCAATGTGTCATCAACATTGTCCTTACTGAACCACTCCACATGGTGTGTGCCAGCCTGGGGTACAAGATGACCTCTGGGACCTTTGAGTCTATGTATTGAGAGCCTGTCTCAAAGGACAGAGAGAGAACACACATTTTACCACGGCAAAACTAGGGAAGTCTCCAGTGTCACTCAGCATGCTGCTGGAGTTTGTTGTGAACAAACAGTTGAGGGAAAGATTCTTGCCAAGACAACTTGTGTGTGTGGCGCATATTAAGCACCCTAAGGACGGACAGAGCTTTCTGAAATGGATGGGGAAAAATGATTGGGGGGGGGGGAATGGAGCCAAAGAGAAAGGTCCCAGGTTCAATATGGACCAGGCTGATCCACCTGGAGACAAACGCTGAGGAGGACTGAATAATGTGAGCTACTGAAGCCTAGTCCCATTAATTCATGGCTTCATAGATGTACAAACAGAAGCAGAAAACCTAGATTCTGAAAGAATTTTTTTTTCTCTGTGTAGCTTTGGCTGTCCTGGATTTGCTTATGTAGAGCAGGCTGGCCTCGAACTCACACTACCTCTGCCTCCCTGAGTGCTGGGATTAAAGGCGTGCACCACTGAGCCTGGTTGAAAGGGTTTTTCTTAAATTGAAGAATGTTGTGTTCTCCCCACCAAAACACTTAAAAGCACATTTTTAATTGTTTTATTTCATTTTACTCTTCCTATTTAAATTAACTTTTGTTTTGTTTTGTTTTGTTTGCTAAAAAGATGTGGTTTAGTGAGAAACAAACACACTCTACTGATCATCAGATAGTCAACTATTTATAAAATATTTCCACTGGCTTCAAGACAGCCCTTCTAAATCACCATGGGAAAAAGATGTGTAAAAAAAAGAGTGGAACATCAAGCATGGCACGGTATAAAACTCTCAGCATTACCACTTGGGAGGCTGGTACAGAAAACTCTTGAGTTCAAGACCAACCAGTGATATAAAGCCAAACTTTGTCTCAAAGCAGAAAATGCCAGTCACTGTATGACTCTTGAGCCCCGGACTCAACAGTGATCATTGTATTGCTTTCCAGATCCACACCCACGTCAGTGGTGACTGCTGTATGACTGTTTAGACCCAGACCTATCTCAATGGTGACTTCTGCATTACTCTTGAGCCTGAGGCCTCTGTCAATGCCAATTAGTGTACCACTGTTGAGCAAATCCTGTTTGGTTGGCTGGTTGGTTGGTTGGTTTTTCGAGACAAGGTTTCTCTGTGTAGCCTTGGCTGTTCTGGACTTGCTTTGTAGACCAGGCTGGCCTGCATGTGTGCCTGTGCACCAGAAGAGGGCACCCGATCTCATTATAGATGGTTATGACAGTGTGGTTGCTGGGAATTGAACTTAGGACCAGCCAGTGCTCTTAACCTCTGTACCATCTCTCCAGCCCTGAAGTTTTTTTCCTGTTCCGGAGAGTTGGGTGTTTTGTTTTGTTTGTTTGTTTGTTTGTATGTTTTAAATCTTGCTTCTGTCCTTCCAGGGAGGCTGGAGGCAGGAATTTTTATCCCAGTTTGTGCAGTGTGGGCTTCAGAATCCCCGAGGTAGTTATTCAGGAGACACTGGAGGTGGGGGACTCCAGCTGGGGTCTGCACACTCAGTCCTCTCTATCCGTGCCTGGCCTGGGTTGTGACCTAGTTTGAGAATAGAAAAGATGCTCTTGGCTGGGTGGTGGTGGTGCATACCTTTAATCCTAGCACTTGCGAGGCAGAGGCGGACAAATCTGGGTTTGAGGCCAGCCTGGTCTGCAGAGTGAGCTCCAAGATGGCCAGGACTACACAGAGAAACCTTGTCTTGGAAAAAAAAAAAAAAGATGTGGGCAAAGGATCACTTGAGAACAATGCATCCCAAATAGAGCACAGGACTCTAACACCAGCCAAGGGTAAGGAGGCTCTGGACATTTTCCACCAGTCCCTGCTAAGAGTGAAGGCAGCTGCTAGAAAATCCACCAGTCTGTCTAAGATGAGAAAGGTTATACAAGAGCCTCAAGAATCACCTGCTGGATTCCTAGTGCAACTCTGTGAGGCTTACTGGGTACTCACTCCCATGGTCCCAGATGTGCCAGAAAACCAGTGAGCGAGCAATACTGGTTTTGTTATATAGTCAGCCCCAGATACTAGAAAGAAACTTCAGAAGCCAGAAGGATTTGAGGGTATGAATACCTCCCAATGACTGGAGATTGTGTAAAAGGTTTACAATAACCACGAGTCTGTAGATGAAAAAAAAAAAAAAAAGAAAGAAAGAAAGAGAAAGAAAGAAAGAAAGAAAGAAAGAAAGAAAGAAAGAAAGAAAGAAAGAAAGAAAGAAAAACTGACCCAGGCAGCAGTGACAGGGAGACCCATAAGAGAGGTCCCGCAGAAGGAAGTCAGAGATACCAGGAAAGGAAGAGCCTAGAAGGACCAATGGAAAATAAGCACCCAAATCGGAAGAGGGAAGATGGACACCTCATCCTTCATTTGGATGAGGACTGACTGGCCAGGGCTCCCTTCCATTCAGCCGCCAGAGCCCAGGGTGAAATTGAGGTAGAAAGTCTGTTAGATTCGTGGTGGACACAGGAACAGCCCACTCAGTCCTGACAGAACTGCTTGGATCAGTGTTATCTCTATGAACAGCCATCCAAGGGATAACTAGACAGACTGCTCTCTTTCCCTAGATGACTCTCAGAGGAGAGGCTTGGGGCTTGTAAGCCACTCTTTCTTGGTTGTGCC
Source organism: Meriones unguiculatus (assembly GCF_030254825.1). Classification (NCBI taxonomy): domain Eukaryota; kingdom Metazoa; phylum Chordata; class Mammalia; order Rodentia; family Muridae; genus Meriones; species Meriones unguiculatus. The sequence continues at coordinate 57,950,039 of NC_083357.1, forward strand.
AGACTGCCCTGTTCCCTAATTTGGAGATACTACAAAAACTATGGGCCACCATATGCTTTGAGGAGGCCACAGGCTACCCTACTTTGAATCCTACTCAGTCTCCAACACATATCCTTACGATATGCCCCTGTCAGAGGAATAACTCCCCCAACCAAGTGTGTATGAGAAAATGCCGTCCAAGCTTCAGGATAGCTGGAGATTCTGTTTCTGCCGGTTGGCTAGCTTGTTTTCAGGCATTTGCTTCTTCAGCCACACCAGTGAAGGAAGCAGACAATCTGATCTTGGGCCAGGAGCTGTTCCTAACCACCTCACACTCTGTACAGGCCCCCCTGAGGGGAACGAGAGAGAGAGAGAGAGAGAGAGAGAGAGAGAGAGAGAGAGATGAATAGCCAAAGCCCAAATAATGCATTATCAAGCACTTCTCCTGGACCAGCCCCATAGCTGATTCCATAAAACATCAGCCATCAGCCCAGCCAGTCTATTGCCAGATGATAACCTAACGAAGCCTCTCCACGTTTGCCTGGAGGTGACCGATGAGGTTCAGTCCATAGGACCAGACCTCACAGATAATCCTGCTCTGAGAAGTGGAAGAGGTAGTGTCTGCTGATTTTAGAAGTTTTCTTTGGAATGGAATCAGGTTGCCACCTTGGACAGGACAATGTGGGTCAAGTCTCTCAACCAGGGGACTTCAGCACAAAGATCTGAGCTTCTGGCATTAACCCACGAACTTCACTGGAGAAAAGGCGAAACCGTCGCTACACACCAGCAGCCAAATCTAGGGCCCCTCTATCTAGAAATGGGACTCCTCACCTTAGCAGTGAAGGAAATCAAAAACAAAGACGAAATCCTGGTCCTGCTGGAGGCCACATGGCTTCTTTCTATTAACTGTTGTTATGTACTTATGTGTGTGTGCATATGCTTACAGAAATAAATAAGTAAATCTATTATTAGGCATATAAATATGACCTGCTCAGTCTGTATAATGTTACTTGTGTGTATGTGTTTTCAGGGCTGTCCATTTGGTACTGAATAGCCAATGGGTGTGTTCTTTCCTGGGGAAGACTGTCTCTCCCTTCTCAGCATCCCCTAGCTGCCTGAGTTCTTTGTGTAGGGAGGGTTGAGGCCTCCTGAGCTTCCCCTCATCTGCATTAGCATGTCTATTGGTGTCCTCCTTGTTTAAGTTTATACATGTAACTTATTCACAAATAAAATCATGTTTTCACATGGGAATTACGCTAAGCACTAGAAACGTTTTAAGAGAGAGAAAGAACATGAAGTTGGTTAGAAAGGAAGATGGGGAAGGATCTGGAAGAAGTTGGAGGAGTGAAAAGATTACACTCAAAATATGTTGTAGAATGTTGGTGCAATAGTGGCACAAAAGTTGTGGAAGTAGCCAGTCACTATCTGTTTGGATTTAAGGGCCACTACATGACATGAAACCCAGTCCTGCTTGTGTAGCCAAATACCTGTGACTAGATCGGCCATTAACCTAGAGGAAAATCCAACAGTGCCACTCTGCCGAAGGAACATAGCAATAAATGGACTCATCACAACATCCTGCTAGATTAGCATCTTCCTCGGCCGTTACCATAGACGCCTCTTCCTGCAGTATATGAGGACTAATGTAGAGACCCACAACTGGACAGTGTGTGCAGAGCTCGGAACACAGTTCTATATGGGATATCTTCCTTAACCCTCCACTCCCCCTCAGGGCTCGAGGTCTGTGTGGAATAGAGGACAAGACGATCATAAGAGCCAGAGGGGCTGGACGACTCCAAGGAAACAGCGTCCTCCGAGGACTGATGCATGTGTGAACTCACCGAGACTGGGTCTGCACAGGGTGGACACAGGGTCGAGCTGGGTGTGGTCCCAGAGCTGACAGGGAGCGCCCATGCCCAAACAAAAGGCTATCTCCAACTGATAACTGCTTACAAAGGACAAATTCCTTTTCCCCCGGTGGGTCTACAAACCACACCTGGAAGGCAGGTCCCATGCCCACCAATAGATGACCAACACAAAAGGAACTTGATAGTATTTTAATTTTTTTTCGTCTCATATTGATTGCTTTGGGCAATTTTTATTCTACATTACTTGTCTTTTGCTTGTATATGATGGTTTCTGATTTTGTGTTTTTATGGGTTGTGTGTGTGTGTGTGTGTGTATCTACATGTATATGTATTTCTCACACTCTTTGTTTCGTCTTGTTTGTTCATTTGCTAGTTTGTTTCATTTTATTCTTGACTGTATACCTTCTTATTTGCCTGTTTGTTTCTTAGGAGAGAAAAAGAAAGCATAGAGTTGGAAGGGTGGGGGGTTAGGAGGATCTGGGAGGAAATGAGGAAGGGAAAACCATGATCAGAACATATTGCGTGAGAACACTATTTTTAATAAGCTATAATGCAGAAAAATTCGAAGAATAAATAACAAGATCATTTTAAAAATGTTTAGTGCGTATGTGTGTGTGCACTGTAGAGAGAGAGGAAGAGAGCGACAGGGAGAGAGAATCTGTAGTTTGTTAGAAACAGGTTTTTTTCTGCTTCTTGGTCTGTCCTGGAATTTTACATTTAGCCCAGGGTAGCCTTGAATTCAAGATCTTCCTGCCTTAGTGCTGAGATTACAAGTATGTAACACCATTCTGGCTTGCAAATGCTTTTGGCTTGATGAAAAAAACAAAACAAAACAAAACAAAACAAAACAAAACAAAAAACATACAATACAGAACCCAAGCCTCCAAACTTTACTTAGAGTTGCATCTTGTCCCTTTGAGGACAGGACAGGAAACTCGGTGATGCTTCAGACAGGAGAGGGAAGTGCGGTGAGCCCCTTCAGGAGCAGAGCAGCTGGGTGGTCTTGGCTAACAGAAGATGGAACTATGGTTTTGGTGTGGATTTTTCCTGAAGTGTTCATGTGTGATACAGGCTTGCTCTTCGGGGCTATGAGGCTGAAGAGCCTCTAAGGGGAAGGTAAGGTCTGGTGAGAGGTAAGTTAGGTCACTGGAGGTGCTGCTCCTGAAAGGGTCAGTGCTGGTCCTACGGAGACATTTGTCCTCACGAGACTAGGTTATTATAAAAGAGCAAAGCTTTCTGCTTCACGGTCTCTAGCTTCCTGTCTTTGTTATGTTCCTCTCTTTTGTACCATGATGTCACTTATCGTGTTGTGACCCTGAAGGAACCCTCACCAGAGGCTGAACTGATGGAGCTTCTCAGCATCTTAGCTACTTTTCTGTCTCTGTGCCAAAACACAAGACCAGAAGAAACTTAAATAATAAAGAGTTTATTGGGGTTTACGGTTGCAGAGAGGAAAAGAGCCCGCAGTGCTGGGAAGGCATGGCAGGAAACAGCAGGTGTGGTTGGAGGAGCAGGAAGCAGAGCGCTCATATCCTCAGGCACGGGCATCAGAGAGAGCGAACTAGAAGTGGCCTGAGGCTTTTAATCTCAGTGGCTGCTTCCAATGATGTCCTTCCCAAACAGTGCCACCAAGTGGCCCAAGACTGTGGAGGCGCCTCACTCAGATACCACACCCGAACGATACACCACAACCAGATCAAACACCACACCCAAACTTGGGTTTTCAGTCTCTCAAATTGTGAACTAAATAAACATTTTTTTCTTTATAATGTCTAGCACTGGGCATTTTGTCACAGCAACAACAGAGAAGTCACTGATGCAGTGGGGCCTCTGTGAGCTTGTTACTTTTCTGTTAAATGTAATTTTTAAAAAAAACCAAATGACCCAAGGACAGCTTACAGGAGTGTGCCTGATGTACAATGGTAGTTTTCTTCCTGCTGTCTTAGAAAGGGAAGACTTGAAGCCCTTTGAATATTGCTTATATAGTGTTTGACAGGAATGAGAACCTCTCAGTTCTCTGAAGGGGGTTTATGTTTCACTGTAATTATTATAACTCCTGAGGAGGTGCTGGATGGATAATCACTGAATAGATCATCACTGACCTATAAATGTGTGTGTGTATACATATATACTATCGGCTGTCTCTTACCTGAAACTTTTGAGGCCTATGCTATTTGGAACTTGGAATCTTTGGGAGTTTAAAAAAGCAAAATTGTGGGAACTAGAGAGATTGCTCAGTAGCAAGCACTTGCTGCTTTTCCAGAGGACCCAAAGTGAATGCTTCCTCCTTTTAAGTTACTTCTCAGGTATTTTATGACAGTAACAGAACTCTGACCAATATCTAGCTGAAGTATAGTAAGTAGAGGCAGGATAAGGGGAATGTGTGGATCTGGCAAATCCCAAAGTCTCAGATGGTCAACAGTATACAGTGGAATCCCAAAGAAGCATATTCTGATGCCAATCAAGGAACAAAATTGTCAGCAAGAGTGTGGGCAAGCAGGCAAAAAGAGAGAGCTTCCTTCTTCCATGTCCTTTGTATAGGCTATCACAAAGAGATGTGGCCTAGATCAAAAGTGGCTCTTCCCATTTCAAATGATTTAATTAAGAAAAATCTATCAGAGTATGACCGGCTGCTTGGGTTGTAGTTCATTTTAGATGTAGTCAAGTTGACAACCCAGAACAGCCTCCCCACTCCCACCTAATCTCAAACTCCTTATGCCAGACTCAGGCTACGGGACCAGCATTTGCTTACCCACTATAGCTCAAACACCACATGCTGGCTGGCTGGCAAAAATAAACAAACAAAAACCTGCAGAAACGAGGACCCAAAAAGAAAAGGTAAAAGAAAAGGAGAACACAGAAAAATACCATAGAGGAAGGAAACAAAGGAAAAAGAAAAGAGGAAGGTTATGAAAATAAGAGGAAAGGAACAGGGGATGGGGAAAGGTGAGGAAAAATGGGTCCTTACTCAAGCTCTTATTCGTCTGGCTTACACCCTATGCCACCTAATGAGCAGGCTCTGTAATTTTCCAGGCTCAGCAAGAGAAACCTAACCACATGGCTTTGCAGACTAGAGTCGCTTTAATTGCATCTGCAGCAGAAAAGCTCATTGCTCTGCGAGAGGCCCAGGAGTCTGTGGTTACCACAGAGGCCTCATGCGGGTAGCAGGAAAAGAGGGTTAAAGAGACATTAAGCTCTTCCAGCCCATGCCCGAGGTGTGCTTCGTCCAGGGTCAGGCTGACGACCACGGCTAAGGTAGGGTCTAGAGCTTGGCCTTTGCAGGGCAGGGACTGAAGGTGAGGCATCTGGGAGAGACTAGGCATTATTACGTTGCCATTCCTGACCCCAGAACAAAATGCAAGTTAGATGACCTCTAATGCAAAGAATAATTATATTTTCAGAAGACAAAGATCAGCAAGGGTCCATCCTCTCTTCCCAAGATCTTCCCTGTAGTTAATGCACCCAAGTGGGGGTCAGAAACGCCAGCAGATGGAAACGCAAAAGAAGAGAGACAATGAGAGGAAGAGTTGCTTCATTTAACCTCCAGTTGCTTACATAGTATCTTCTTTGCATGCTATGACAACGACCTTTTCAATTATGTAAGTCAGATATTGGCAGTTGGGAGTGACTTGGTCTGGTTTGGACAACTTGCACACCGTCAGATCAAAAGGACGGGAGCTTTTGTGACACTTGCCACCCTTGAGGTCACAGTCAACCACGGGACTGTTACAGACGGCTTTGACGGTGCTGGGTTCCTCGTGGATGAATGTGTACTGGCCTAGGCAACTCTGATTGTGCTCCTTCAGCTTGTGTGCCATCAGGGTATTACAGTCTCTACTACTGAAGTCATACCTAAGGTAGTCTTGTTTGCTCTGAGAGAGCGCCTCAGCCCTCAGCATCCTGCTTCCACCAACCTCATCTTCATTAAGGGCAGTCTCTTCTGGCCAGACGGGTTGTACCATTTCTTTGTAGCCAAGCACCAGGGCTTCTGTGGTCCAGGAGCCCTTTCCCTCTTCAGTGGCCTCAGCTGTGTCCTGGGGATCACCGGGCCAAAACTCACCCAGTGGCTTATCATTCTCCTCCAAGACGGCAGCAGCCATGTGAAGGCCCAGGCCCAGGCCCAGGCCCAGGCCCAGCAGCAGCAGCAACATCATAAACAACAGATTCACCATTGTCACCTTCATTTTGCCTAGAGAAGAGGAAGAAAATGAAGGTTAGATATAGATGAACCCTGGTCCCTTGTCATGGTTGGCCAAAGCCAGCAAAACAGGCTTTTGGGTTCTCCGTTCAGTCCTCCACATTACTCCGGCTACCGAGAGCAGTGAACCTCTTTCTTGAATACTTCTTCTGGCCTTTCTCACCACATTCCTCATTCTTCATTCCTGCGTAATAAAGTGTGGGTCTTGAGGGTTGGAAAGTGACCAGTGGAAGTGGTTTGAAACTGGTTTTCATCTGAGGCCTCTATAAGGGAACTTGATACCACGCCATCCTTTGATTTGTGGTGCTGGAGCACATGCTAAGCAAGAACTCTCCCTCTGAGCCCTCGCCCTAGCTCACCAGTCAATTAAACAGAAATTACTTCCAAATCACCAAACAGGACCGTTAAGCCAAATTGGCACGAAGAAATTCTTACAGAAAACTTTGCTTTGGGTAAAGGACTGGAATCATAGTAGATGATGTACCCATGCTTACCCCAGGTTTATTTTGATTGTTATTATTACCCTTCTCACAAAAAAGAGATAAAAATGAATAGAAAAAGTACTAGGTTCATCCTCACTCCTAAAGCAAAACTTTGAAAATGCCTAATCATAGCTCGCGCCTCTGCTACATCTTGTCATTTGAGCGTCTATTTGTAATTAGGGAAGACAAATAAGGCTTTCTCACTCTTCAGCTATTTCGGCAGCTGGTCTTGGTTGGGAGCCATCCCACAGCTAGGGCAGGAAGATGGTAGCTGAAAGGAAGACAGAGTCTTTGGAGTCGGCAGCTCTAGGCTCCAACTTGTTATGAACAGTGGAAGATTATGCTGTGTATAAGCAGATTCTGAGGTTGACCAGACAGGGAAGCACAAAATTGGCCATCCTGGTCTACAGCTGCCCAGCTTTGAAGAAATATGAAATCGAATTCTATGCTCTCGGCCAACACTGGCGTCCATCATTATGGTAGCAATAATATCAAATTTTGTGGAAAATAACCAGAATGTGCATACTGGCTGTGATTGGCTCAAGTGATTCTCTCATTATTAGAAGATTGCCAGAGTGGACTGGTGAGAAATAAATCAGGAAGGTTTTTCTTTAATAAAACTTGCCAGAGTTTTTGTTTTAAAGAAGAAAGAAAGAAACTTAGAAAGAATGAAACCAAATGGGCTGTGGGTGTGGCTCAGCTGGTAGAGATACTGCCTAGCATGGCTCAGGTTTGCTCCCTGAGGCGTCCATCACTGCTGTGGCTTACCTATACTTGTAAGCAGCTTCAGATAGTCTTGGCTCTTCCTGTGCCCCGAGTCCTGCTCTCCTAGAGCCCTCTTCTCTGTGAGCAGTACCCAGAAGCTGCCCTTCATAAAATACCTACCTCTTTGTGTGCTGTGGGCTTTTAAACACAGCCGGATTTCCTGAACCCATTCCTCTCCCCTCTTTTTCTACCCAGCATGGAATGAACACATTCAGCTAATTTGCCTTTCCACTCCCACAAACCCTTTGAAGTAAAGCAATTTAGGCAATGGCAGGAAGTGTCTTCCAGCCAGGAAAACTGCAGACGGTTTTATTTCATCAATGAACTGTTCTACTTGGAGATACACCCACTGGCCCGTAGCTTAGGGCAGTCCTACTTTGTACATGACTTCCACGCCTGATTGTCTTGTTTTCTACATGAACTGCCTTGAACCCTTTTGTATCACTTCTGAAATGTTCGTTTCTGGTGTCTTGTTTTGTTTTGTTTTGTTTTTTTTCCTTATATTTGTGTCACTCTTCCAACACTGCTTTTCACATTTTACAACTGTATCATGACTTCATTTAACTATCTGCAGTTAAAAAAAAAAAATCCAGATTTTGTAAATGCAGTTATTTGGCCCTTGAAAAAAAATGCCAAAGCAGAACAATCCATCAGCTCCTCCATGTGGTGAATAAAACCAGTAAGCTCACTGTACAATAGACACTACGTTCTCCAGCTCGGTTTCAAACCATCTGGGGAGTGATAAGACACAACAAAGATGGTTTCCAGAACCACCCCTAGATGCGTGTTTTCTGTAGTCATCTGGCAGGGTTGTCAAACAGGGGTCTGGGAGTTCTGTAAGATCGGGGTATTTGTTTGCTTGCTTTGGCTTTTGAGGTAGACTTCATTCGTGAGTGGCCAGCCAACGTGTAAGTAGAGACTAAGACCTTCCCTGCTCCCCGCTGAACCAGCTATGTAGACTGGCTCAATGTCTTCTTCAGGCAGAGGAAAAGGCCGTTCGTGTAACTCACAGGAAGGAACAGTCGAGGTCTGAGGATTTACATAGAGGGTTTTACGCTTTCGTTCATTTTCCCATAAGCGAACTCACATGGCCCTCCCAGACCTCTTTCCAGAAGAGGGTAAGACTTATTTCTCCAGTGTTATGATAAAGTTGAAGCCACAAGATGTTTGTTGACCTGTATGAGCCACATTGGCAGAGTATGGAGGGGCAGGATGGGCGCCTGCTCTGCCAGGGTGCCACCCATTGTTCCTGTCTTTGTGGACAGAATCTCCTGTTTGAAGCTGTGTCTGCAGAGATTGACTGATTAGAACTGCTTTACTGTGGAAAGACTGGAATGTTGCAGGTCCGGAGGCTAATTACTTTATCTTGGACTAGTTCTAGCCTTCCGGAACAGCCATTTTTCCCCCGTATCTGAACTAACATCTTGTGACTGATAGAAATCTTTTGAAATTTATTAACTTAGCAGACCACTAGTCTCCAGCAACACCAAGGCTAAGAGTGCCATCAGACAGCATCTTATGCCTATGGAAAAGCTTCTTCCATATCACTGTGCCCACCTCCCGGATGTACCCAAATGTGTTTTAAATCTGCCTTGATTTATGGCTTTCAACCTTCTATAAAACTGTCAAATTTATGAAACTTCTTTCCCATTGGAATACAGAATTTGGGATAACCCCAACCTGTGTTCCTGGGCCACAGTCACTCAAAATATCTATTTTTTATTTCCTTGAAGATGAGAGCTATGGTCTTGTGTCAACATCTTTTTATTTGGTCTTTTGGAGACAAGGTCTCACTGTGTAACTCAGGTTGGCCGTGAATTTGATTCCGTGAACTTCATTCCTCTTACCTCCGCCTCCCAGTACTGGGATTGCAGGGAGGTACCACGAAAGTCAGACTTGGTCATTACTGTAACGATTCACATCTGTAGAATGAACTCCCGTAAGCCTGATCACAATTCATAGGACACAAGACTTCCAGCTCCATTCTTATAATTCTTTAGCCCCTCAATAATCTCTGCAGTCTGTCTGACTCACCTACTCAGGCCCTGGGTCCATTTGGCAGACTAGAACTCTTTGAGGGGGTTACTGGACTGTTCTGTTCTTTCTATGTGACTAATTTTAGAAGCTTCTGTACTGCTGGAGGAGTTTTGCTAATAACATATAAACAACAAGACAAACCACAGTCACCTCACTCTGGTGCCAAAGAAACTTCCAGGACAACAACAACAACAAAAATCTAGTAGTTCCCAGAAACCCTGAATCCCTCTGTCTCAAAAGTTCTGTTTTTCACCGACTCCACTTCTGGGACAAATATTTAAAAAGAAGAAGAAGAAGAAGAAGAAGAAGAAGAAGAAGAAGAAGAAGAAGAGAAGAAAAAGGAGAAGAAAGCAAAAGAAAGCATGACTGTCTGACTGAAGGGTAACCAACAACCTTGTTATGGAAGTTGAGGCCCAACAAGAAAGTGCTGTGTTAAAGTGTGCACTATGCACCACCCTTTTCAGCTGTGAGTCACTTATTAAGCTGTTTAGTAGCCGTTCATATTTACTCTTCAGACTCCTGCCAGGGAAGAAGGTAGGCTCGTTGTCGATCTTCACCTCTTCTTCTGCTACTACAGATCCCACGCCCCAGTCACATCCCCAGCTCTATAACAGAACACCTGCTTCCGTCTCTCTTTTCTCTCTGACCTCATCCTTAATGGATCCAAAGATCTCTTCCAACCTTCCTTCCCCAAACCCATCCCATTACCCCACCCTCAAACATGCAGGCATTCCCTGGGAACGCACTGGATGAGCAAGCCAAGGAAATGGGTAAGCTAACTGAAGATCTTCACCATCCCCTCCTCTCTCCAAACCCAATCCCACAGCCTCTTCAATAACTCTGCAACAGAAAACGTGCTGCAGCCTTCCTCCCCACCCATGCCCACTTCTCCTGTGGATCCCACAGGCCTTCCCCTCCTAATTTCTCCCTACATCATTCATTGCTTTATCCCAGCCCCTAATTCCAGCAGATAGTCCCTGCTGACCCACAGGCCACTCCTGCCGTGGAGGCAAGTAGGGCGTCTGTAGATCTCCCCCCTTCATCCTATTCCTGTAGATCCAACCCCCCAGTCCCATGCCCAGTGCTAGAGCAGACCTTCTAGGGTGATCTCCCTTGGCTATCTCCCCCACCCCAATTCCAAGGAGACAAAATAAGCAGATCCCATTGGAACACTGTACTTTTTTCTCTCCTGTGAACCCCTCAGACCCCTAGCCTAATCTCATTCCTAAGCGGCAGCTCCCAATGCCCAGCAACACATTTTACCTGGAAGTGGCCACAACTACCAGGTTCACAGAAAATGTTCTACCAGACAACACATAGCCATCACCTTCTTTTAAAGTCCAAAAAGGAATGAAAAAGCAAGAGACAAAACACCCACCTAACAAACACAAAGCCTGGTGTCAGTATCTGGATCCAATCCCAGATGCCTAGACGCCAGCAAAAGCAGTTCAGTAACAGGCAGGGCCATGTGTCTCCACCAGAGCCCAGAAATCCTGCCACAGCAGGCCCTGAATATTCCAACATAGCTTACGCACAAGAAAAAGACCTTAAAACTGCCTGTACGGGGCTGGAGAGATGGCTCAGAGATGGCTCCAAAGGTCCTGAGTCCAGTTCCCAGCAACCACATGGTGGGTCACAGCCCTCTTCTGGCCTGCAGGCAGACCACTGTATACATAATGAATAAACTTTAAAAATAAAAAATGAAAACTGCCTGTATGAAGATAATAGAGGTTCTTAAGAAGGAAATTAATAAATCCCTTAAAGAAATCCAGGAAAATACAAACAGTAGAAGGAAGTGAATAAACTGTTCAATCCCTGACTCCTGAAACAGAATTAATTAAGAAAACCCAAACTAAGGGAATTATGGAAATGAAAAATTTAGAAATTCAAACAAAAACTACAGAGGCAAGCTTCATCAACAAAATACAAAGGATGAAAAAAACGAATCAGGTGTTGAAGACACAATAGAAGAAATGGATACATCAGTCAAAGAAAATGTTAAATCTAAAAAAAAAACAACAAACAAACTCCTGACCCAAAACACCCAGGAAACCTAAGACATTATGAACAGGCCGAATCTAAGAATAATAGGAAACCCAGGTCCAAGTTCCAGAAAATATTTCAAACAAAATCATAAAAGAAAATTTCCCTAACCTAAAGAGGGAGGTGACTCTAAAGGTACAAAAAGCATACAGAACACCAAATAGATTGGGCCGAAAAAGAAACAAACACACCCATGCAAACAAAAAGAGAAGGTATCGGTTTTATGATCTAATCTGCTGCCTGTGTCTTTTTACTTGGACTATTAACATTCAAAGTTGTTTTTTGTTTGTTTTGTTTGTTTGTTTGTTTTATTTGCTTGTTTTTGAGATGGTGAACTTGCTATGCAGATCAGTCAGGCTTCAAACTCCTAAAGACCTACCTTCCTTCTGCCTCCCAAGTGCTACAATTAAAGACGTGCACCACCAGATCCAGCATACATTGAAAGGCTTACATTGGTGTCTTCTTAGTTCTCTTTTGCTTGGGACTGTCTGAGCATTAATTTTTTCCCTTGTAATCTCTTGGATGTGTTTATCCTTTTCTTGAGTCCACAGTGCTCCTTCCAGTATTCACCGTAGAGCTGAATTGATAGTAATAAAATCCTTTGGTTTGTAATGGACACTTTTTAAAATTTCTCCTTAAATAGTGAGAGGTCATTTTGCTGGATAGAGTAGTCTGGGCTGACACTTGTGATCTTGAAAAATTAAAAATACATCCATTACATGCCTTTCTGTTTTTAGAATTTACACTGACAAATTGCCTGTTACACTGATGGCCCACCTTTGGATGTAACTGGACCCTTCTGTCTTGTAGATTTCAGTGTCCTTCCTTCCCTCCTTCCCTCCCTCCTTCCTTCCTTTGACTTCCTTCCTTCCTTCCTTCCTTCCTTCCTTCCTTCCTTCCTTCCTTCTTCTTCCTTTCTTCCTTCCACGATTTATTCTGTGTACAATGTTCTGTCTGCATGTACACCTGCCCACCAGAAGAGGGCGCCACATCTCATTATATAATGGCTGTGAGCTGTGAGCCACCATGTGGTTGCTTGGAATTGAACTGAGGACCTCTGGAAGAGTAGTCAGTCCTTGTGACCTCTGAGCCTTAGCTCCAGCCCTTCCATGTGCTTTCTTTGTTCTGTATATTTAGTGTTATGACCAGTCTATGATGTGGAAATTTCTTTTCAGGTGCTATTTGATAGTCTCTCCAATGATCTTGCTGAAAATACTTTCTAAGCCTTTGTCTTGGAATTCTTTTTCTAGTCCCACAATTCGTACATTTTTGTCTTTTCATGGCATCCTAGAGATCCTGCATGTTCTGTTCATGCGGTTTGCTTTGTTTTATTATTTTGATGTGGGGATGACTTTCCAATTCATTACTTGCAGAGAGCTGCTTGTTTGTCAGGCTGCTCTGTTATTGAGCTCTCAGAGAAAAACATGTTTTCACCCTGGCCTTCACCTGGAGACAGGGATAGACAGGATGTTTAGCAAGTTCACTTCCTTTTGTTTGTGTGAGGATCACACAGACAGGTGGTCAGGGTAAACAAGTTTGACTTCTCCACGAACCCCTTCATTGTACTGAGGTGCTTTGCTTTGACTATGAAAAGGGATTGTGGAATAAACCGGTATGACAGTTTCTACTGGAGCCCTCTTGAACAGATCCCATGTGTAGTGTGTTGGTTTTTAAATTTTCTTTCAATCCTCACTCCCCGCTCAAGAACTGTTCAACTCTGCCGGGAAGTTGGGGGGGGGGGCCTCCAGCAATTATTACTGTGTGTATTTGATAAATGTGTATTGGCATGGATACCATGGTTTTCATGGTACACCCATGAAAAACCAGAGAGCTACTTTGTAAAATTGATTCTCTCACTTTATGTGGGTTCTGTGTGGGTTCCAGGACTGGACTCGATTCACTAGGCTTGTGTGCCAAATGGCTTTATCTGCTGAGCTGTCTTGACGGCCAGTATTTGAGTTTGTTGTTTTTATTTTGTTTCTTAGGTTGTCATTTTCTTTGACTAATTCAGTTCCTCAACCTTGTGGTCGAGTCCTGATATCCTTTAAAATCTGTCTATATTTATTAGTGTGTGTGTGTGTGTGTGTGTGTGAGAGAGAGAGAGAGAGAGAGAGAGAGAGTGACAGAGACAGAGAGACAGACAAAATAGTGTGTATGTGCCATATACCTCCTATGCTGCCATGGCGCACTCGTGGAGTTCACAGGATAACTGTGTGGAACTTCCACCTTTCTGAGAGTTCCGAGTTGAAAGCCTTTACTCACTGAGCTGTTTCTCTGACCCAAACCGTTTTATCCTTTATGTGATCCAGTCTTCTGGTGAGAATTTTTGCTAAGCTTTTTATTTGACTTATTGAAATGTTCATTTTCAGCTCCATTCCAGTTTGGTTTTCCTTCACTATTTCTACCCTTTTATTGAGTTCTATCTTTGTATCCTGAATATGTAAGACCTGGGGTCTCACAGCTCAGGAGTTCAAGATCGTGCCCTTCCCAGAAACTCCCCCAGACCAAGACTCGTTGCAAAACCAAGAGGTTTATTAACCATTGCGCAATGGGGTCACCCCTGCTGGTCAGCAAAGAGTGGCACCCGGAGACAAAGGCCTTTAGGTTTTTAAAAGAAAAATTGCAGGAAATTTGAAGTTGCAGTCTTGGCAATTTAGGATTGGATAAGGAAGCTATAAAGTAAGATACTTGGTTAGTCTTAGGTGCTCAAGCTTGGCCAGTCCTGCTAAGTGTGGATGCAGCTGCAATTGAAGGTGGGGGTGGTTAGCTCATCCTTGAAGATTAGGGGCTTCGGACTTTTGGCTGCAGGTCAAAAGCTACTCAGAAGAAGTCTGGGTTCATTGCTAAGAAATGCTATCTCAAAGACAAGGGTCTGGTCCTTTTTTTTTCTGAGTGAAGGTCATTGCTTGCTTGCCTTTTTTTATATCTGTCCTCACAGATAGGGTCACATTCCTCCATTCTCTGGAAAGGTACTAAGAGGCTTTAGCTTAACCTGAACCTAAAACTCAAAGCTATAGTCTTTAGAAGACATACACGTTACAAAGTTAGTCTAACCCTTTCAAATTGACTTCCTTATTTCAGTCACCTGTGTATGTTTTCTTGGGATTCATTCAGGAGTTTATTATTTTCTTTTAAAATAGATTTTTAATTAAATTAATTATATAAATTAAATTTTAACATATTTTAATATATATGTACTTAATATATACACACTCACACACGAGTGCTTTGCCTTCATACTCATACAGACCAGAAGAAGGAATCAGATCCCATGACAGATGGTTATGAGCCACCATGTGGTTGCTGGGAATTGAACTCAGGAACTCGGGAAGAGCAGTCAGTGCTCTTAACCGCTGAGCCTCTCTCCAGGCCCTCACACATGCATGCCATGGAAGCCAGTTCTCTCATTCTACCATGTTGGTCCTTGATGGATCTCATTAGTCACCCTTTCCTCTTGGCTTGGTGTTGCAGGATATTTGATCTCAGGGAACCCTGAGACTTTGAACTGTAAAAACCTCTCTTTTGTTTGGTGTGGTTCAGTGCCAGCACACACCTTTAATCCATGGCTTTCTGTATATAGAATTTAGTAAAGTGAACCCTAGGTCAAAAGGCAGAGCAAGAAACCAGCTGACCGGGTTTAAAGTAGAAAACAGGCCATTGAGTTGAAGGGTGCTGAAGACAGTGTGGAGAAGAGGTTTTTGGCTCTTCACCTCTTCAGCTTCTTGACCTTTATCTCTTTATCTCTTTGGATTTGAGTTTTTGGCTTTTTCTTCCTGGGCTGTTGGGTGACCTGGCAGGCCTTTTCCTCCAGGGCCACCAGCTAAGCTAGCAAGCTTTTGGCCTGGAGCTTTGGCTTTTCCTTGCTGGGACTTGAGCTGAGTCAGAAGATCAGCTGGGTGCTTTCTCTGCCTCTCTGAGCTAGCAGGTTTTCACCCCAGCATCTGATTCCTGAGTCTTCCTTGGTAAAATAGAAGGACTCAGGATTTTCTTTCTTTATAACAACAGCTTGGTGAGTGTTTTCTGAAGCTCAGTCACAGAGAACTCAGTGATGATTTGTAGATGGGTTAGTTGAGATACTCCCCAGTTGTAGATGGAGCTTGGCCTCTGACCTCACAGAGTGGTCACGGTATGGCAGGGTTCACCTCTGACCTCAGGAACCAGAGTTCCTGGTGTGTGGGCACTAGTGGTGGTGTTTCACACAGTCTCTATGTTCTGAAAGCTGAGTTCATATAGAATATAGGCATAAGGTATGTTATTTCGTGGGCTAGGTCTGACTACAGAGACCAGGAGCCTCAGTGTATTCGGGCTGGGAGTTAACAGGAGCCTAGAGCCATAGGTCAGAGTTCTCTGAACTCACACAGGCTGGTTAGCGAGTATGCAGGTCCTGAATGAGCCTAGGGCGGTGGGCTGGCTGCTGAGGTGAAGGGTTTCAGTTCTGACACTGCATACAGACTGGTCAGGGTTCACACAGATCCCAGCCTAAGCCTAGAGGGAAGATGAGATATAAGAATTAAAAAAAAAAAATGGGAGAGGGGGCTGAGACTCAAAACCAGGGCCTTGCATACTACCATAGAGCCACACATACACAAGAGAGACTTTTGAATTAGTAATACATAACTTTTAGACAGAACCAGTAGCCTGACTCAAGCCTTCCAAACTCTTTTCATCCCAAAAGGGAGTAGCTCTGTAACTACTAACTCAAGAGAATAAGAAATAGATGGAACTGAGCAGGCTGATATACACACCGTGTCGTTGTTTAAAATGCTGTTTTAAGCGCTCCTTTGACCCTGGGGTTTTGTGTTCCAGTCTGAGCATGCGCAGAAGCCTTTTTTTTTTTTTAACACTCTGAGCCTCAGAAGTTACTAGGCTCTGCTTCCACAAACTAAATAAGCGATTTTAATCATCTGTCTGTGGGTCACATGCCTATAACCCCAGCATTCTGGACTCTGAAGCAGGGGGATTGCTACAAATTCAAGACCCCTTTCGGCTTCGCAGTGAGTTTAAGGCCAGTTTTCATCACGGACAACAGCAAATCAATAAACAAATAAAAAAGGAAGAACGGCAAAATGGGCATTTTAAAATGATGCATTCGCTGAAGTAATGAGTGGAAGTGCCACATTGCCTTACCTTTTCCTTCCCAGTAAATGTTACTTAGGTTGCTCTCTTCTGTTCCTCTTTTCTTCTTTTCCTTTACTGCAAACACCGTCGGCCACAGAGAAGGTAGTTAGCAACGTTCCTGTGAAGAATGGTTACCAGCAGAGAAAGGCTCACGTGCAGCAATGGAGACCTGGCAGGGGGAGGAAGGGAGGCCGGGGTCGCTCTCCAAGCCCGCATGGCTCTGCGCAGTTCTAGAATCAGAAAGGCAGAGAGGCCACTAAGACTAGCTCCCGGCTAGCTTTAAAATCTGCCAGCAACAAACAAAAATAATGAAATAAGTCTTCCATGTAGCTCGGTGAGTAGGGGCTGGTCTAACACATCCGAGGGCCTGGGTTCAACCCCAGAACTGCCTAAAACAGGGTGGTGTAATAAGGTATATTTCACGGGCCTGTAATCTCAGCGTAGGCAGAGGCAGACGCTGGAGAAGGAGGAGGACTTCAACCTCATTCTCGTCCTTCCACAGCTCAAGGCCCACCGGGGCTATATTGGACCCTTTCTCAAAACGACGTCAGAAAACCCGGATTGTTCGTTTTTCTTCTCGGTGGGTTCTGACAGCCTCGGTTTGATACCTGGGACCCAGAGGGTGGCAGGAGAGAGCTAACCCCTGAGAGCTATCCTGTAAGCCCTCGGCGTATGTGCGTGCACCACATACACATGATAAATAAATAAACGTGGTTAAAATGTTGACTAATAAGACAAATACAGCACTGTTTGTTTGCTTTTCAAGACAGAGTTTCTCTGTGTAGCCTTGGCTCTCCTGGACTCACTTTGTAAACCAGGCTGGCCTGGAAATCACAGAGATCCACATGCCTCTGTCTCCCCAAGGGCTGGGGTTACAGGCATGCACCACCGCTGTACCACCACTGCCACTGCCGGCTTAAGAGTTATTTGTGTGTTTGTTATTTCTACAGTATTCTGGCTGCATGCAAGCCTGCAGGCCACCAGATCTCATTACAGATGGTTATGAGTCACCATGTGGTTGCTGGGAATTGAACTCAAGACCGTTGGGAGGAACAGGCAGTGCTGTAACCTCTGAGTCATCTCTCCAGCCTAAATGCAGCACTCTTTACAGTAGCTAAATGACGGAACCAACCTACGTGTCCAACAACAGAGGAAAAATAAGGAAAATGGAGTGCACACACACCACAAATTTTTTTCAGCCTTTAAAAAAAGAACAAAGTCATGTCATTGCAGGAAATGGGTGCAACTAGAAATAACCCGATTAAGCAAATTATCAGAAAGAAAAATGTTGTTTGTTTTCTCTTATTTGTGGTTCTTATGTTTTATAGAGAGAGATAAAATTATATACGAATACACAACATAAAAGAATTAAAACTATCTAGGGGACAAACGGAACTAATAGCAGAGAGGAAAGAAGAGGGTATAGGGGGAATATGACCAATATACAATAGGTGGTAAATGAAAAGTTAAAATTAAAGTAATGAAATAAGGAGGAGTGATAGAACATGATATAGACAAAAGGTTGCATGGCTCGGCATTTGGAGATTAATTATGCTCTTCTTTGTACTTCAACATGTTTGAAACTTCTGCTTTGAAAAAAGGACAGCGAAAGTCTTTGGATGAAAAGGAATTTTTTTTTTTAAAAAAAAAATGTGTTGACAAAAAGAGGAAGGAGGTTAGGGAGCATTAGAGTAGCTTTGTTTTATGCTGGGTATTTGAATTAAAGGATTCAAACCTCTTCCTGCCTCATATCCCTTCCCTGTTCTAGCTGAGGACAAACGCTGAAGGTTTCTGGGAACTGTCAGCCAAGACAGGAACACCCACGGGACTTGGTTTCACCCTGAGTGTTCAGAAGTCAGCACCCTGATACCAGGACCCTGCCTGATCCCAGAGGAGGAGACAGGGGTCAAAGATCGTCCTGAGAAAATGAGAATGGGAAGGGCTGGGCCAGCTCTGGGAAGCATCAGGGAGAGAGAGCAGTACTGAGGGGGGCATGGGCCTGCTCTTATTACCCTCTGCTTGAGCGAATTAGTTAAAAATGGTGTCAGCCGAGGCCCGGGGCAGAGGACCCATAGGGTGGCAAAGCAGGGATGCCCTTCTATTGTTTTAGGTGGGACAGCACTAATAATTTCATCCTATAATTTAATCTTATTTATTACTTTGTGTGTGTGTGTGTCTGGTACGCATATGCATGAGCGCAGGTGTGAGTGTGCAGGGCTCATCTGTGAGAGTCCGAGGGCGACTTTCAAGGGTCAAGTCTCTGCTTCTACTTTTGGTTTCAGGAACTTAGCTCAGCTCATTAGGACATCCTGCCAGGCCAAGGGCCGACATTACTGCAAGCATAAAAATTACCTACAGATAAAGATCACCTAATGTCATCACTTTTTAAGGGTTTTTCTCATAACACCTCCCCCAAATTGTTCACATTGAATAAGACTGGGTAATTTTAGGTATAGTCCTTTAACATCGATCTTCTTCCCCCAGGATATTTCTTTTCCAAAATGGCATTACCTTGGAAAGGACTTGCAGTGGAGAATAGCTTGGTATGATGTCATGTAACAGAACTGTTGTCTCGGAGAGAAAAAGAGGTAATATTGTTCAGGAGAGGACTGGAGTGTACAAGGTACTTGCCAGGATGTCCATGTTCTTGGACATGGAGGGGCACATGGACACTGACAGGGCGGCAGGGACAATTAGTGAAGGAAGAGAGCACGCTCAAGGAGAGCAGACCCGACTTGATAGAAAGCTTGGACCCTCAGCGCTTCCTGTATCTGCAGACGGCACTTTCACAGGTCATTTGTATGATGCGCACCTGTCCTGTGCATGTCTATTTCATAGCAGCTTGATGGGGTAGGGTTTCCAGTCATATTTTTTTTTTATGCTGATTTAGACCCTTCTGCCAAAATTTCATTTAAGAAGTGCCCAGTACTTTATCGACATTATCTTACCTAGTCCTAGCTGATTTGCTATATCTTCATTTTATAAATTTAGAAATAAATCATTAGGGAATTTTAAAAATGCCAGAGACCATATAGCTAGTAAATGGTAGTTTCAGCCTTTGAATTCATATCTGTCTGACTTTGAATCTATATTCATAGAAGTTCCTATAGGCAAAACAAAAAAAAATACAGAAGTACAGAAATACACTATCCGGTAAACCCTACACTGAGGAAGTCCAGGCAAGTCATGGAGGCATGTGATAGCACTTGTCACCATCTGTAATAAGTGAGAAGGAAAAAGCACTAAGACTGTAGAAGGTGAACAGTTCGCCTTGAATGTCCCTTCTCAAAGGCAAGTGGCTGAAGATTCTCCGATATTGAGCTTGAAGGATATAAACCTCCACTATTGAAATAACACATCACTTTGCCAGGAATTTAGGAGAACAATGTGAATGAACCCAAGGAGTTTGTAGACCTAAAATGAGATGATAGTGACTTTCTATGGCTGCTAAAATGTGCCCGTGCAATGAGCTGTTTGTTGGCCTAGATACCAATGAGAAAAATTATATTTGAATGGGAATCATTTGTCTCCCTAATAAAGCTTGTAAAATCCCAGAGTCTGGGTTTGACTTTCATGTTGTGTTATGGCTCTGTTGTGAAGACAGATTCTGGATTGCTTGAATCCAACTAGATAACATGTATTAAATCAGTAGAACATTTGAATTAAGATGATTTGGGCAGATTTGGGCAGATTTAACGAAGTGGTATGGGAGATTTGTCATGTTATTAGCATTCCAAACTAAATTCAACCCTCTCTTTGCCACGATAACTCTCAGAGAAGATCGTAAAGACGAGTGGAGTAGAATGGACTTTCAGACCTCAGCTTTGTAAGCAGCTAATCGCTCTAATTGCTGTGTGCTGTTTACTAGGGCAGAAGAGCCATCCAGTGGGCATTGAGAATGATGAATTCTATACCCAATAGGCACCTGCCGGAAAAACTGTGGGAAAGCATTAGGATCATTTGTTCTACAACATGATGAATAACATATTTATAAAACTTTTTTTTTTTTTTTTACAGCTGACCAGACAAGCTTATATCACAAAAGGATGCTCAAAATAGTATTGATTGGTGTGGTGGTTTAAATGAAAATGGACCTCACAGGCTCATGTATTTCAATGCTTGATTCCTAATTGGTGGAACTGGAATTTGAGAGGTATTAGAAAGAGGTGTGGCCTTTTCCGAAGAAGTGTGTCATTGAGGGTGGGCTTTGAAGTTTCAAAAGACTAAGACATTCTCATCATCCACCTATCTATCTGTCATCTATCATATATATGTATGTATATACATATATGTTATATATATATGTATGCTGTATATGTGTATATATACATGTATGTTATATATGTATGTACATACATATAAGTTATATATATACATATATACATATATGTGATATAAAGATAGATAGGTATATATGTATATATGTATGTGTGTATATGCACACACACATATGTGTCTCTTGCTTGCAGATCAGACAAAAGCTCTCAGCTATTCCTCTAGCCCCAGGCCTGGCTGCCTGCTGCCATGCTACTTGCCATGATGATTATGGACTCTAACACTCTGAACTGTAAGCCTTCAATAAATTTTTTTCTTCTGCAAGTTGCCTTGGTCATGGCATCTCTTTACAGCAATAGAAAAACAACTAAGAAAGTTGGAAAAGTGAGACAAGTAGAAAACTTGAGATGGAGATATGGAATGCTGAAAGAACAGATCAAATTGGGCAGTAAGACAAACATTGCTGACTGACTTCCCCCTGCAGCCAGCACACCTGCTGTTAGGATATATGAGTACGCCACCAAACTTATCTGGTATAAAGAAGTCTATTTGGAGGAAAGGAAGGGGAGAGGAGTTAGGGCCTCCAGGAAGAGAGGCAGATGCAGATGATTGGACATGTAGACAGGCAGACCAACAGACAGGGACAGAGAAAGAGAACGTGGGGACAGAGGGAAGCTAAAACAGAGAGAGACAGAGAAAGACACAGAGCTAGAGAGAGCTGGGTTGGCGGCGGGTCCTTTTATCCCCGCACACACCTGGCGCACCTGGTGGTGGCAGGCAGGTGATGAGGAAAGATGTTGCTAGGACCCTGAAGGCAGGCCAGCTGAATCGCCTGTACAGACACCTACAATTAGGAGCAGAGTTCACAGAGACTGTAAAAGCCAGGAAAGAGAAGGCCCATAATCCTTTCTATAAGGGAAATAAGTTTTTCATATTCTTCCAAAGACATGTTGATTATTCTAAATTGCTTACATAGATAAAAATTCCTATAAAGCAACTACACCTCCTACTGTACTGTACCTGTACTTTCTACATGGCTGCTAAACTGATTAGATTTGTTTGTTTGTTTGAGATAAGGCTTCCCGTTGCCCCGGCTGTCCTGGAACTCTGTATGAACATCTTGCTGGCCTTGAACAGCCTCTGCTTCCGGAATGCTGGGATTAAAGACAGGCGCTACCTCGAATGGCTTGATTAGTTCTTTAATGATTGCAGAGAGGCTGGAAAGTTGCAGGTCCAGCGCCTCCCTGGCAGAGATTTCCCTACTCTGTCTGATGTTTCCACCAATGGATCTGAAAAGTATCTTGGTTTATAGCTTTCTTTGCCCTATTTCTAAAAAACTGTTTCTACATAGTATTTGGTGAAATCTGAAATACGTAATTGTCTCCAGAATAAATTATCATTATTTTGGAAATTTGAGATTCCCTCTTTCAGGGTCTGTAGTTGTAGTGGTTTAGGATAACTATCTCCCATATCCTCAAGTCTCTGATCACTTGTGTGGGGAGGTGGTGCGGCCTTGCAAGGGGGTCTGAGCTTTGAGAGTTTCTAGCCTTGTCCCACTTGTAGGTTACCTCTCTCTGCTTTGTGCTTGGGATTGAAACTGTGAGCTCTTAGCTTTCTGGGCAAGCTGCCAGGCCTGCTGTTGGCTGCCATGCCTCCCTGCCCCCCAACTAGCCTCCTAAACCATAAACCAAGAAAAGCTCTTCCAAAAAATGCCTTTTTTTCATGTGATGAGGAGGGTTAGAGAGAGTTAAAATTTTATTGCATTTAGGGCTAAGACTGTGATGTGCTGTGATCTGCTTCTGTAATCTCACTTCCTGCTGCAGCTGAAAACCCCCACTTCCCCTTATCTAGAGAATAGACATTTGCAAAATAGCTGTGCTAACCTTACTGGTTCTTCTTTAAACAGGCTGGATAGGAGTCTTATGACCCCCCCCACACCCCCCGGGTTAAGTAGGCTAAAACTAACCCACCTATAACAGAAAAGTCAGAATGATGCTACGTTATCTATAAGTGCTGCTAGAAACTATGGGTTGGGACCCAGCTCCTCAGAGCATTTGCTCAGCTACAGCCACCGGCATAATAAACCTGAGTTCTCCAAAGGTCTGATTTCCCAGATGGTGGAATTTTATCACCACACTGGAAAAATGAAGAATGCAAGCTCTTTGTCGGGCTAATAAATGTATTTAGGGTGCACTCAGAAATAAGCTCAAAGACAGTTATTAGAGTTTGAGAGAAAACCAACAGGGCGAGCAAACTGAAAAACCAAAGCAACTGTTTGGAAGAGGAAAGAGGGACAGCCATGCCTTTTAAATGAGGGACTGTCGTGGGCAATGAGAAAGTCTCCCATAGGCTCACAGGTAGGAACCCTTGGTTCCTTCTCGGTAGTGTTGTTGGGGAGGGTGATAAAACCTTTGGGAGATGCAGCCATGTGGGAGGAGCTATATCCCTGGGGGTGGGCTTTGAGGTTCACAGACTTACCCTAGTTCCTGTCTGATCTCTCTGTTTTCCATGTATGGAAAAAGATGCAGTCAGCCGTGCCTTCCCTGCCACTTTTTCTTCTATAAGTTGTTTTTGGCTATAACATTTCACCATACGCATACAAAAAAAAGTAGCTAATATGCCTCCCCCCCCCAAAAAAAAAAAAAAAAAGCAAAAAACAAAAAACAGTCAGGCTTAGCAATAGAGGTGAGCAACAGCCAAATGGCAGGCAGGTATTTGCATGAGAGAAGTGGAAGAGGGTTCCAGAGATAGAATGAGAAATCTCCGAGTATCAGGGAAAGCATTCTTAGGATTTGGGCCAGAAGAAGAGATAAGAGGAAAAGGAAAAGTCAGAGCATGATAAGCACATTATCTTGTAAAGGGATAATAGTTCTTCCCCTCTCCTTAGCCTGTCCCAGGGTGAACCAGCTTTCTTGAGGAGTAGTCTCCAAGCTAGATGATTGACACTCCTAGCTAGATGATTGACAGGCCCAGCTGAATTAACTCTTTCAAAAGAAAATAACAGTATATTATGCTGTAATCTTTGAGGCAGATCAAAACGTCAGGTCTCCACCCAGAACCAGTGGTATTCCATTCTTTCAACCAGCAGGCCTAAGGAGTAGTAAGGTTGACAATTACCTTCCTAGTGTTACCTTGGAAATGGCAGGTAGGGTTCAAAGCTGCTGTTTAGCTACCTAACACTATCTCTGATTGCCTTCTAGATAGGAATAGTGGTTTTGCATACATACTTACATGCTGAGGAAAAGAGAGGATGAGGCTTCCCTGTTGCTGCTCCAGAATGTTTAAGCAGCAATGGTTCATCCATGAGGGGTACCCTGAGAAATTCTTGGGATTATCAACCTGAAGATAACCGAGCCATCATCATTTTCTGAAGTTCGGGTTCATGGTGATTAATTGGGAGTTACAGAATTCAAACTTGGTGTAGAGATGATTTAAACCACACTTTAAAGTTGCAATGTAAGTCAGATCCTAAGCTGGTAAGACAGGTGCTTGACATGTTATCGCTGAGAAATATCAAAGTGGGTTTAACAAAATGTGGAATGCTTTCTTCTAAATTGTAATTTTTTCCCCCTCTGATGTTTTCTCAAGCATGAAGAAACTAGAAATGTGTCTACTTTGAGCTTCCCCATATTTTGGCATTGTAACTTGCCTGGCAGGAATAAAACAATTCTAAAGAGACACTTGTTTCCCCTCCCTTTTGGCTATCCGATTATGGAGAGAATGTAGGCCCCCACCCCCACCCCAAGAAATTGGTTCTCCAGGAATTTTATACTTTGGAAAGAAGAAAAGCTAAAGTCCTGTATCAAACAGAAGAGTGAGGCTCCAGGGAAAAACAACTTGTCAGACGACTCTCTGTCAGGAGATCTTGGCCTTGCGGTGAGACAAGGCTGCAGCTGAGAAAACAGGTAGGACAACACCGTCACCAGAAGTACTTAGCTGTGAATAATTTTGATCCTCTACTTACACCAGTCCCTTATGCCAGGATCCTGAAGACAGACTTGTGAGCAGGGAACGCTGCTATTCTCTGTCCTTCTTAAAGTGGCTATGTTGACTCTCCCTTTTTCTGCTTTTTCCCATTTAATATATATATATATATATATATATATATATATATATATATATATATATAATAAGTATATATATATAATAAATAATATATATACTTATTTGAGATAGGGCCTCACTGTGTAGCTCTGGCCAGCTTGGAACTCACTCTTTGGACTACGTTGGCCTTGAACAGGGTCCACCTACACCTGGCTCCTGTGTACTGGGATTAAAGGTGTATGCTACCACTTCTGGTTAATTTGGCTTTTTAAATTGACACAGTGAGGAGAGGAGGCTGAGTCTGCCAATGCAGACTCTTACTCTAGATCCAGGAACAGCATTGGAGTGTATGTAGTAACAGTTTTGAATGTAACATTAAAAGTTTTTAAATAGGAAGTAGCTCTGTGGTAGAGTTCTTGCCCAACCTGCAGAAAGTCCTGGTTAAACTTGCCAGCATTTCAGGAAAATATTAAGAAAAAGTTAAGTGTGGGGTGTGAGTAAATATGCCACAATATAAAATGGCCATTTGAATAGAGCAGTTGGTGATCAAAGCACAACGCTTTGCCAGTCATAGTGGCACACTCTGAAATCTTAGCAACCATATGATGGTGAATCCAAAGCCAATCTGGAGGGCAAGCCAACAAGAAAGCAAGAAAAAGGAAAAGAAAAGAAACAGTGAAGAATGAGCAAGAACAAAATGGCCTTTCTCTGGCACTCTGCCTGCCCTGAGAAGGCTCTCCTTCATAGACTTCCACCCTAGGATATTGTACCTCACAACAGGCTCAGAACACGTGTGATTGTGGCCTGATTTCAATTATTTCTCCTATTTAATCGACAAGGAGATAACAACAGCATTCAACCCAGTAAGGTCAGGGGACTACCCAGAGAGGGCTTCAGGTGGGAGAAGCCCCACAATTAGCTTGCTACATTAGCTCCTTAACCTTAACTCAAATTCAAACTTGATTCTGCCTGTGCATCAAACAAATGGATGGAAAGGCAGCTCAGTTTCTTGTAATTGGTTCACACCAAATAATTCTAGATTAGAAATCATAGCAGGAGTTAAACTGAAAACAAAACAAAAAGCTTACTTTACTCCAGGGCAATCAAAGTTTCCTTTTGTTGATAAAGAACTATAAAGTGTTTTCAGAGTTTAAATTTGGACTGGTATTCAAAGAAGAGATAAAATGTGAGGGTGTGTTTTTAATATTAAAACTGGGGGGGGGAACCATCAGGCTTAACAGTAAAGATCAACAAACAGCTGCATTGAGAGAAGAGCTCCTAGAATGTATAGGTACATTTTTTTTTCAGTAAGGGAATAATTATTCCTCCCATTGCCTTAGCATGTCTCTAGGTGAATCAGATTTCCTGAGACTGTTCCCCTCACCAAGTAATTGACAATCTCAGCTGGATTGACTCTCTTTTTAAAATTTATTTACTTTTATTTTATGTGCACTGGTGTTTTGCCTGCATTTATGTCTATGTGAGAGTGTCAGATCTTGGAGTTACAGACAGTTGTGAGCTGCCATGTAGGTGCTGGGATTTGAACGTGGGTCCTCCTCTGGAAGAGCAGTCAATGCCCTTAACTGCTGAACCATCTCTGCAGTCCAAGGGAGAAGACAATAGTTATGTTGTAATCTTTGTAATCTTTGAGGGTACATAAGCATGTCCTAGATCTCTCAGTGCTGGATTTACTGGCATGTGTGGCCACACCCAGCTTTTACATGGATGCCAAGGATTTGAAGACAGGTCCTCTTAACAGCAAGTATTCTTACATACTAATTCATCTCTACAGCCATAAAATCTGTAAATCTTTATCCTCTTATTAATAGATTAGAAATTTAGGTAATTTAACATCACAAGTTTTAACTAATTAATTAATTAACAAGTTTTAAACAAGTCAAATGGTGATTTGACTTGGTTCAATTATATTGATTTCGCTCATCAAACTTTGTTTATAGCTGAGGATGACCTTGATCTCCTGATTCTTGTGCCTCTACTTCCCAAGTGCTGTTTACCACCATGCTCTAATCTTTTTTTTTTTTTTATTTTTTCAATTAAAACTATTGGTTTTTAGACAGACCACACTCTGTATTCCAGACTGACCTCAAACTCTTGGGAATTCTCCTGCCTTGTTCTCCCAAGTTTTGTTGTTGCATGAATGTGCCACCACACCCAGCTGGCTCCTAAACTTACAAATCAACACAACTTAAAAAACAAACGAACAAACAAAAAACTTTCAATAAGGCAGTCACCACAGTGAGTGTTTTTGCTCTTGTTGTTGTGGTTTTGCTTTTATTACATTTATTTGTTTTTGAAGGGGGTTGGCCCTCTGCATAGAGCTTCACATGTGGAGTCTGGAGGACAGCTTACAGAAATCAGTTCTCTAGTTATGTAGGGGACCACTGAGCTTGTTCCCTGGCACAAATAAACATCTGGAAAAGACAGAAGACCAAAAAGAAGAGAAAGAAAAACTACAGCTCTATTCCTTCAGGATGAAAGGGGCCCTAAGGCAGGAATTCTGATAAATGGACTCTGGGTTGTGTGTCTTATGGGCTACCTAGGTCATTCCTCTTTTCCCTATTGATCCCGTTTAGAGACTTGATCCCATGCTTTTCTCTTCACAAAGTCTTCTAGGAAACAAGAAACCATCTTCTAATTCTACTCGAATGCCTCCCTCAGTGTTCAAGTGACTGCTATTAAGGGTGGGGTAATGACTGCTCTAGCTGCTTCAGGATGATAGCAAGTAGACTAGGGTGTGTCAGTCAAGATAGAGAAGGCCCTTATGTGGTGTGCTCTTGGGGGCTGCAGTAAAATTCCAGTTAGTGGTGCATCTGGGGTTCCATCTGTGGAACCATTTGTAGAAGAAGAGGGGCTGAAGGAGTGGAGAAGACAATGTGAGAGGCCACTACAGTATAGCCCTGAATAGAGCAACTGTGCCCAGCAAAATCTCACATAGTAGCAACCAATCCCAGGCTGATCTTAAGAGTGATGAACCCAGGACCTGCTTTCAGGCACTTTGGCTAGAGTCACAGCACGAGGTTCCATTCAAATGACTTCTACAGAGGATGGGAGAGAAGAAGTTAAACCATCGTTTAGCCAGATGCAGTGGTGCATGCCTGTAATCCCAGCACTCGGGGAGTTAGAGGCAGGAGGATCTCTGCATGTTCGAGGCCAGCCTGGTCTAAAAAATGAGTCCAGGATAGCCAAGGCTATACAGAGAAACCCTGTCTCAAAAATTAACCATCCTTTAATTTTGGAGTTAAAACGATAGTGGGTCTGTCTCTTGACTTAGAAGTGGTGGCATAAGCTTCTGCCCTGGTTTTCTTGAAAGAAATCTCTGTCCTTCAGTGCATGAACCCGCTATTACCCTTACTCCTGGTGTGGGCAGGGGCTAACACATGGTTCCCACCATGCTAGTCCTAATAAGGGGTCTTCTCACTTTGAAGGGTCCTTTGGAGTGCTGGAAGATTATGGCCTCTTTCAAGCCCTTATCCTTGATATTCAGTCTGATGTACCATCTTGAGAAGTCTCAAATCCCAGATGAGAAACCCCAAGAAATGTAATGTAAGTGCTGGTAGTCACCTCGGAGACCTCCAACCATGCGCCCTGGCACAAAGAATCAAAATGTCTAGGAATACAAAAGACCAAGTTGAAGCGTGTCTTAGTTAAGGTTTCTATTGCTGCAGTGAAGCACCATGACCAAAAAGCAAGTTGGGAAGGAAAGAGTTTCTTCAGCTTACACTTCCACATTGCTGCTCATTACCAAAGAAAGTCAGGACAGGAACTTAAGCAGGTCAGGAGTCTGGAGGCGGCAGCTGATGCAGAGGCCATGGAGGGGTGCTGCTTACTGGATTGTTCCTCCTGCTTTTTTATAGAACTCAGGACCACCAGCTCAGAGATGCCACCACCCACCATGCACTGATTACTAACTTAAGAAAATACCTGGTGCCTGCCTTTGATCCCAGCACTGAAGGCAGAGGCAGGTAGATCTCTGTGAGTTCAAGGCCATCCTAATTTACAAATCAAGTCCAGGCCAGCCAGCGCTCTATTGCACAGAGAAACCCTGTCTCAAAAAACAGAGAGAGAGAGAGAGAGAGAGAGAGAGAGAGAGAGAGAGAGAATATCTTACAGCTGGATCTCATGGAGGCATTTTCTCAACTGAGACTCCCGCCTGTCTAGTGACTCTAGCTTGTGTCCAATTGACACAAAACCAGCCAGTGCACAGGGAAAGCATAAATTACAGCTTTATCCCTTTAGGGCAGAAGAAGCCTTCAAGCTGGAAGTCTGCTGACTGGACCCTAGCTTGGATGTTTCGGAGCCTCTGGGTCCTCTTTTGTCTCTTGCTGGTTCTGTTTAGAAGCTCACCAACAAGGCTTCCTACCGTTCCTCTTTGCAATGTCATCCAGAAGAAAGAAGCCATTTCAGGCGCTGTCTTGTCTACCTCCTGCCCCTCTAATTCTCCTCTAAAATTCAAGCCTTCAGTCCTGGAAGCAACTCAAGTAAACTTAGTTGTAGCTAGCATGCTGCAGCCTTTTCCCCAGTAAATGTGTCGTTTCTGTGAAGATTTCTAAGATATCAAAATGACTTCACAGGCCTCCGTTTTTCTTAGGTTTTTGGCACCCAGAAGTACTCTTGAAACATCTTTCAACATTTATTTAAAAAAAAAAAAAAAAGCTAGCTGGGTTTGTTGGTACATACCAGCAATCCCAGAACTTGGAGGTAGGAGTAGGAAGGGTGTGGGGTAAAAGAGCCGAGAAAAGAACACTCTGACCCAGACTTGACCCCAAGACCAGGGCCAAAGGAAAGAACACCCTGAGGCCAGGGCCAAGGGAATGAATAACCTGACTCTGAGTTGATCCCAAGACCAAGACCAGGACCAAAGAAAGAACTCTACCAGTCCCTAGTTTACCCCAAGATCAAGCTACAGAATCCCACCCAAACCAGGCCACGCTGCAAAGCTCAACCCCTAACCCCAAGACCCCTCTATAAAGCCTGCCTTCTGCTTGCTGTTTCTTGCCTGAGCAGAGGCAGTCAGCCTCTCGTATCTCTCCCAAAATATCTTTTGTGAGGTTTGTCGTTCAGTGTGACTCTGCGATGATGCTCGGCTCTCGACTGCCAGAATACCTTTACCCTCAGAGCTGTAACACCTTCAGGAGGAGTTTCAGGTCATCTTTATATGGCTTCACACAGTCAAGCAACTGAGAATGTAACTCAGTTACTACGGCACGTGTCTATTGTTTAAAAACAAAAAAATAAAAAAAACAGGGTTCAATACCCAGAGTCACGTTAAGAAAAATACAAAAAATCAAGCCACAAAAATAGCACACAGTGGCCATGGCTGTAATTCCAAAATTGGGGAGGCAGGGGCAGGAGGATCAGAAGTCCAAGGTCATCCTTACCCACACTATGAATCTGACCCAGCCTGGGCTACATGGTACTGACCCTGTTTCCTTTAAGGTGGGTGGGATGACGCTAGGCATAGTAAGTAGTACATGCCCATAATCCTGAGAGGCTGAAGCAGGAGCATCACAGAGCATTCAGAGTTGTCATACGACAGACTGATAATTAAGACACAAAGATCCAACTGGATGGGTGAAATAATGCTAATGTAGGATGCAATAATGCCTTACTGAGATCAGCCTATGCTACATAATGAGATCATGTCTCAAACAGCAAAAACAGAGGCTAGGTGGTGGCGGCTGCCGCAGTTGCCACATGCCTTTAATCCCAGCTCTGGGGAGGCAGAGGCAGGCAGAATCCTGAGTTTGAGGTCAGTCTGGTTTACAGAGTAAGTTCCAGGACAGGCTCAACCTCCCTCCCACCCGAAAAATCCATCTGGATATTGTGGCGCACACCTTTAGCGTCACACTCAGGAGGCAGAGACAGGCTGTTTTCTGGGAGTGAAGCCAGCCTGTTCTACATAGTGAGTTCCAGGCCAGCAGGACTTACATAGTAAGATCTTGTAGCAAAAACTAAAAATAAACCAATGACAGAGAGACAAACAAACAAACAAAAAACACAACCTCCACTCAGATCAAAAAGGTATTGATACTCCTCAATGCATACATCATATCCTGCCCCCCCCCAGGTTCTGGTCAGGGAGATTGTCAAGGCATCTGATAATCTAAGAAAGTAGCCCTTTCCTTGGGAAGTCCACGAGCTGGCAGGAAAGGACACCTGAATAACAGGCCACTCACTTCTATGAGCTTGGTAGTCAGTTACAAAACCCAGGAAGAGAACAATTTGTCAATGAAAAAAATGCCTTTCAGAACTTCCATGAGGCCAATGGTCAAGTTCACTTGATAGGCAGATACTGGCATAGAAGTTAGAAAACCAGAGAAATGAGTCAGGGAGCTCAGATCTCCTAGGAGAAGGGGAGTTGGGATGAACTCTGTGGGAGGGGGAAAAAAAAAGTATGAGACTTTCTTGTCTAAACAATAGATGCTTTTCTGTCATCCTCCCTAGGTTCCTAGGTCTCAAGGTACAAGAAACACTTTCTCAGTCTCTTTCTAATCCCCCCACCGGTACTGTATAAGAAACTATTTTGCCTTGGTTGCCTAGATTTGCAATGGAGGTTCTGCCTTCAAAGGACAAGACTAGAGAAGTAAGAAAAAGGAAAGCATTTAGAAGTGTAAGACAGATTGATAATTAAGACACAAAGATCCAGCTGGACGGGCGAAACAGTGGTGCGGCTAGATAAGAGACTAGCCGTCTTCTCGCTGAGGCACGCCAAAGCACGCAAATGTGAACTGATAGGATATCTGCAGAGACTTGCTTTCCAATGGCCTGGGGTGAGATAGCACGTGACTAGTCCGAGAAAGGTACAATAGTGCTTATCACAGAGTCTTCTCTAAGCGTAAGGATTTCTGTGTAAAAAGTCAATAACAAATACAGGTGAGCTATGCCCCCCAAATACACAGCATCTACCATAAGCCCACCTATAACTCCTAAGAACGTGTATTTGGCTGGGAGAATGGGTTCTTTTTGTTGTTATGTTTTAAATGGTTTTACCTTCATATATGTTGCTTTTCTATCCATATAATATTTCTATATAAAACTTAATAGATGCCAGAGACCCGTTCTTCTATCTCTCCTTACATGCTCTTGCTTCCGGACCTCAGCAAAATATGCCACTTACAAACCACATTTCTCAATGGGAACCACTAGTTCCTTAAACTTTCCCCAAACACTTTCCTCATAAACTACTGCCCACGAAAAACAGCCCTTTAAATTGCTCTACCAGAACAAATGGCCCCCTCTCACCTCTGAGTGCATCTCTGTACAAGGATTCCACCCACAAACCTCTCCTACTCCTGTAAAGTTCCACCCCCATGTCTCATCTGAGTCGCTCTCTGCCTCTGTCTCCTGAGGTCAGCCTTACTGAAACACTGAGTTGAAGTTAAGCGTTTCTCAGTTACTAAGCTAAGCTTGCTCTTTCACGTGTCCTGGAACCTGTCACAGGTTCCTTAACTCTTGCTGTCCTGGAGACCCACCCTTGGATCCCAACCTGAAGAAGGTCAAAAGTAATGGAGGTCTTTGAATGTGTGGTTACTGTAAAAAAGTACTGTGTTGGCATCCCACTCTGGGCCTCAACCCAGCACAATTGTTTCGGGTGACATGACTTGAAAAGTATTTTATACATCACAGGTAAAAAGTTTCTCCATTAAACCTATTCAGGAATTCCTGGCTCAACACTTCAGAATGTTATTAAAAACCTTTTTTTTTTTTTAAGTCTATAGGCACAGGAGTTTCATCTGTACGGCCACCACTACCATACACAGGACTGAAGAGGGGACTGAAAACTATGAGCTGCCTTGTGGATGCTGGGAACTAAAACCAAGCCCTTTGGAAGAGCAGCCAGTGATCTTCTTCAGCCCCTTCAAGTTCTTCAAGTAGAGCTCTTCTGCTCTGCAGTAGAATCTCCCTCCTGTCTTAATATACCTCTCCAAAGTTCGCATAAAATAAATGTGGGCCAGGTGTGGTGGCACTTATGAACCAGCCTGCCTCCATCTTAGGCTTAAAAGCCATCTTATAGTTAGGACAGAGAGATTAATTCTGTTGTTTCAGATGTGGGACAAGCAGCTGAGGTACCTGTTTAAGATATCAATCAGAGAGAACCTGGTCTCCGTATTCTCCCAGCATCCATCAATTACCTATTACAGGGCCTGGCTGGCACACCCCATCCTCTACCCTGAACTTTCCAGCCCAGGGGCTGGGCTGCCCTTCCCCCAGAGGCCCTTCACTATATAATCCAGACAACAGCTACCACGTAGTTGTTTCAGAAAGTTGTTATGACCGCCTTGCAACCCTACCTTTGTTCCAAAAGGTTGTTATGACTATTTTGTTATGCAGCTCCCACCTTTTGACTGCCAAATCCCCCATTTGGAAACCCCCTGCCACTGAACTATAAAAATTCCTTATCTTGCTCATCCCAGTGCTGACCTCTTGAACCCCAACTTAGGGGGAGGCAGCCCATGAATTATGCTTCGTTTTTTTGTTTGTTTGTTTGTTATTGTATTGTTTTTTTTTTTCTTTTCTTTTTTGGTTTTTCAAGAAAAGGTTTCTCTGTGTAACAGGGCCCTGTCTGTCCTGGACTTACATTGTAGACCAGGCTGGCCTTGAACTCACAGAGACCCACCTGCCTCTGCTCCTTGAACACTAGGATTAAAAGTGCATGCCACCATACCCGGCTAACCTTGCTTTAATTAATTACTTCCTTTAACTGATTTGGCCATGATGATTTGGGTGGATCCTTGACGCTTTGGGATTAATAGCACTTGCCATTAATCCCACGCTCAGGAGGGCAGAGACAAATGGATTTTTGTGAGTTCCAGGCCAGCCAGGGCTACATAGTGGGGCTGGAAACAGTAACTACAGGTGGAGGTGAAAGCAATGAGGGAGATATTGAGATTTAAACATTGTAAGGTGTTCCCTTCCTCACTGGACATCCAGGGAGATTAAGTGGGGATGGAGAGTCAAGGGGGACCATTGAAGACCATTGAGGACCATTGTTCAGGCCTGCCAGAACAAGTTGCCTAGGGCAACCAAGTAGGCAGTGAGCAGTTGAGGGACTGGGTGAGATGTGAGGCCAGCCAGCCAGCCAGCAGTGGAGTTTGACTACATGAGCTGGAAGGAAGGGAGTCTGGGACTATTTAGTGACTGGGTGAGGTCTGGCTTGGTCCTAACTCAGAAAGTTGCAACTTTTCCTTTTTTACTGTGTTTGTTTGTTTTGTTATGTTTTTACCAAAACCTAAATATGCTTTTTCCTGGTGCTTTAGACTTCCTTACTCAGTCTCTAAAGCTGCCGGCTGCCGGCTGCTGGTGGTTAACTTCCAAGCCAGTGTAACTCAATGGCTTTTTCTACTTTTCTTCCCAATTTTCCTCCTCTGGGCAGCTACTGAGATTTACAGCTTGGGATATTATTCTTTTGAACTCTAAAAACAGTGCCCCTTTGAATAAGCTTTGGCTCTGCTTGACTTTCAATCTTGACCTGCCTTTCAGTTATTTCATTGGTAGAGAAATCTGTTCCCGCACCTCTTACAGTAAGAGGCAATGCCGCGCTGGCATTGCCTCTTAAATCTCAGGATGTATAAACCGGGCATGGTGGCGCACGCCTGTGATCCCAGTACTTGGGGAGGCAGGTGGATCTCAGAGTTCGAGGCCAGCCTCGTTTGCAAAGAGAGTCCAGGACAGCCAACGCTACACAGAGAAACCCTGTCTCAAAAAACCAAAAGAAAAAAAAAAAAGAGGTCTCAGGATGTGGCCTTTGCTTCCTCTAACTTCCCACTGCCTACACTCAAAAGGAGGCAGGGAGAAGTACAAAAACCACAGCTCTCATCTTAAACAGAATAAAAGGCAGTTTATTGTGCAGCTATTTTAAGTGAACATGGCCTGGGGACACAGATTTAAGTCACCCCAAATTCCATGTTCCAATGGGAAAGCTTCTTTTCAGGAGATTTCATTCACAGGATAGAATCCTGGGAGACGTGAAAGCGGAAAAGGGGAGTAGGTCAGAGAGGAGAGATGGGAACTAGGGCCCATCAGACCTTCCACCCTTGGTGCAGAGCTGAGTTCAGAGAGCAGGAAGAAGACAAAGAAGGTAAAGTGTAAGCCTGGAATGGTGGTGCACACTTTAGTTCCAGAATTCAGGAGGCAGAGACAGGTGATCTTCAAGAGTTTGAGGACAGCCTGGTCTACATAGTTAGACTTCGCCTGGAAAGAAAGAAAGGGAGAGAGAGAGGAAGAGAGAGAGGGAAAGAAAGAGAGGCAGAGAAAGAAGAAAGAAAGAAAGAGAAAAAGAAAGAGAGAAAAAGAAAGAGAGGGAGAGAAGAAGAGGAGGAAAAGATAAATGTTGATTTGTGTAAAATGGGGGAATTGAGATCTCTGAGAATACCAGAGCTTCTCATCAATAGCATTAAAGGAACCCAATGGCTTCTCCTTGTCTCACCAACTCAAACTCACCAACTCAAAACATGGAATTTTTCGAGGTAACAAGGGAATTTCATTGTAACATTTTACAGACAGGAGCTCAAGAGAAGTAAAGATGGCAGAGTGCCTGTCCAAGAGAAGCCGCTTCCGGGAAAGTGGAACCAGCGAGCAGCTAGTGGGGCATTTTACAGGAGTGATGGCGGAAACCCGGGCGAATACAGAGGTTAGCTGATCAGGCCAGATGGCACATCAGCAAGGCGTCCAGGTGCCTCTCAGTTTCAGTCCTCACATATAGTTTCCAGGCTGCGGGGAGGGGCGAAGGGTTTGCTCATTTCTGATCCGTGAAAGGGAAAGAGAACGGAAACACAGAGTCAGACAAGGAACTAGGGCGCTCTCTTCTGGAATGCTTTGCCTCTGGCGAAGTCATAACTAAGAACATTTCTGACCTCTGGCTAAGGATAAGTATTAGAACTGCTTCATTTTGGGGTTCCTTCCCTAAAACTGCCTGACCAGTTTGTACTGCCTTCTCTCTGTCACTTTGGGCTTGTTTGAATAACACGCGCTTTCCACTCTGCTGCACAGAGCTCTACGTATAATTTTATGCATGCGTCACACATCTCATGTGAGCAGTATTGGGGCAGAGGGTACAGATCCACAGTCATCCACAGCAGCCTGGGGAGTTTTCTTTTAGGGGCCTTGGGTAAAACTGGGGTCGGGGGTGGGGTGGGATTCAGAATGAGCCAGTATAAAAGGAGCCGTTATTAAAAATAGAAAGAAAGGCACTCAGAGGAGCAGTAAGGCATGAAGAGAGCAGGGGCCTGGGTGGCTCAAAGAAGTCGCAGTCTATTAAAAGATGTTTTGGGGTTTTGTTTGGTTGGTTGGTTGGTTTGGGGTTTTCGAGACAGGGTTTCTTTGTGTAGCCTTGGCTGTCCTAGACTCCATTTGTAGACCAGGCTGGCCTCAAACTCACGGAGATCGGGCTGCCTCTGCCTCCCTGAGTGCTGGGATTACAGGCGTGCAGATTCAAACCACGGATGTTGGGAGAGAAAAAGAAAGATGCTTGCAGAAACCGTAAGATATATTAAAGTGTGGGCTCAATTCTCAAGAGGGAATTGGCATTAAATGTCTTAGCAGTGGCTGTATGTGCCATTTTGGTGGCTTTCAATTTACATCTGAAAAGGCTGCTAATTTTTTTCTCCCTTTTGTACTTTGTGTGTGTGTGTGTTTGTACGTGTGTAATTTTATTTTATGTGTATGGAGGATGTCTGTGCAAAATGTGCCCGGTGCCCTCAGAAGCCAGAAAAGGGCATTGATTGGTTCCCCTAGAACTGATTGTGGGAGCTGAGACTGAAACCCCAGTTTCCTGGAAGGGGAGACAATGCTCTGTTTGTTTGGTTGATTTGGTTTGTTTTTTTTTCAAGACAGGGTTTCTCTGTGTAGCCTTGGTTGTCCTGGAACTCACCCTGTAGTCCAGGCTGGCCTGGAACTCAGAGACCCGCCTGCCTTTGCCTCCCGAGTGCTGGAATTAAAGGCATGCACCCTTGCTGTCTTTCATCCTGCAGCCACCGCCACCTGCTCTTTACATAAGCTGGACGGCAGCCTTCCTGCAGATGCCTCGATGCACTTCTCTGCCCGGTCCTCCTGCTTTATTATCTCCATCTCACACTCGAGTCCCCTTGACACCTTCTGCTCTGTCTTCCATCACATAACTATTATTATTACTATTATCTCTT
Source organism: Meriones unguiculatus (assembly GCF_030254825.1). NCBI lineage: Eukaryota > Metazoa > Chordata > Mammalia > Rodentia > Muridae > Meriones > Meriones unguiculatus. Next base: position 57,987,009 of record NC_083357.1, read on the forward strand.
TATTTGAGGCAGGATAGGAAGATGGGAAATTATCAGCACATCTTCATAGACGGCTAACGATGTAGAGATAATTTTTAAAAATTTCATTCTTTGACAGTTTCATACATGTATGTAATATATTTTTACTGTATTCATCACTCCTTCCTTTCTAATATTTGTTTTATGTCGTGATGTTTTCAAATCTGAGTGCTAAATAAACCAACAATAAACCCGGTTACAGTCTGAAGTCATCTGATGTTGGATAGGGCTCTACTCCTCTCTGGAATGTTTGCATATAGGGAGGGCTCCTTCCTGCAGCCCCAAGATCTGGCTTTGCCTCCTTTGCCTCATTGATGCTAATCCTGCCAGGTAGCTCCTGAACAGTGCCTGACAGATACTGTGTAATTGTGGGGATTCACAGTTCTTCTGTCCACCAGTCTTCAAGAACCACCACTATTTCAACACTAGAGATAGGATCTCTAGGCTGGTTTATATTAATTGCTGCTCTACTCTGAACCATAGGAAATCACTTTTAATCTCTCAACATGCCTTTCCTGATCATTTTACGTAAATAGAATCACAGACCCTCAGTCACTTGAATTATTTTTCTTAGCATAGGTTGAGGTCCGTGTCGGTGGTTTAGTATGCCATCAAACAGACAGACAGACACACAAAAAAGTATTCATTCACTAGCTGATGGACACTTAGGTTGTTTGGGAGTCTTCTGTATCTGTGTTTTATTTAGTCGTCTATTGCTATGATGAAACACCAAAGTAACTTATAAAAGCAAGCATTTAATTGAAGGCTTGTTTACAGTTTCAAAGGGTTAAATGATGACCGCCATGGTGGAGAGCACGGCAGCAGGTCGGCAGCACAGGCCTGGAGCAAGAGCCGAGTGCTTACCTCTGATCCGCAAGATGCAGAGAGACAGTGAGACAGGGGCTGGCAAGGGCTTGTAACACCTCAAAGCCCACCCCCCAGTGACATGCCTCCTACAGCAATGCCACAGCCCCGAATCCTTCCTAAACACTCCAATAACCGGGAGCCAAACATTCAAGAATGGGGGCCTTAGAGACAGAAAAATCTTAGACAGAGAGAAAGAAAACATAAAATATACAGGCAAGCTTTCACTTCATAAGCTTCTTACCCCTCGCTTCTTCACTTGACTACAGGATGAAATATAGCATCCATAATAACATAATAGGGCTATCTTTCCAAAGATGGAGTTGACCCCATATTATTGGAATGATAAAGTTTGGGCTGAGATAGCTCTGTGATAGGGTGCTTGTTTAGCAAGAGGGTGACTGTAAATTCAACCCCTAGCACCACTAAGTAGATGGATGGATGGATAGATAGATAGATAGATAGATAGGCAGACAGACGATAGCTAGCTAGATAGGATGGGTCAGCAGCAAGGTGGCTCCGTGGGTACAGGTATTTGCCACCAAGTGTGACAACCTGACTTTATATATCCAAGCTCTATATAAAGAAAGAAGAGAACCCTCCACAGGTGCTCTGTGGCACATGCACGCAATAAGTAAGTAAGTCAATGGAGTTTTTAAAAAGGCCAAAGTTCAAAACCGGTAAAAAAAAAAAAAGCATAAGATAAATTGAGCACAGGATTTTAAATAAGCATGATGGTTCTTCAGAGCCAACTCTCCATACTGCTGACAAACATCAACAGAGCAATGGTGTTGATGATGATGCTAGAAGTTGGAGGTAGAAACAGGTTTGTTTTCTCAGCCAATTAAAAAAAATAAAAGACTGGAAAGAACTGTGTCTTGGTCGGGGTTACTGTTACTGTGATAAAGCACCATGGCCAAAGCAAGTTTCGGGGAAAAGGTCTATCTGCCTTACACTTCCACATCACAGTCCATCACCAAAGAAAGTTCAAGGCAGAAACTTAGGCAGGACAGGAACATGGAGGCAGGAGCTGATACAGAGGCCATGGAAGAGTGCTGCTTAAAACTTGCCCTCCTGGCTTGCTCAAGCTGCTTTCTTATAGAACCAACCCAGTGCCATCAACCCAGTGGGCTAGGTCCTCTCCCATCAATCACTAATTAAGAAGATGCTCTACAGGTTTGCCTGCAACCCAATCTTATGGTACCTGAGAAATAAGGGTTCCCTCTTCGGGCTCTTAGTTTCATGACTAAAAGAACTTAAGACACCAACCCAAGCTCAGAGACAAAGAACAGAGTCAAATAGAAGCTTGAGGGTTTGTTAGCGCGTGAAAGAAAAACCCAGGACAAGCGTGCTGTGAATCCCACAGCTGCCTGGAAGGGAAGAGAAGAACGGAAAAGACAAGGCACAAAAGCCTTGCTGCTTGAGATAAGGTCACAGCAACAGGCAGCATGTGTTTTGGAGTTTTTAAAGCATACCTACGCACTGGCCACCATTCAAGAGAAAAGGACAGGGGCTGGAGAGATGGTTCGGTGGTTACGAGTTCTTGTGTTCCTATCACCCACATAGCAGGTCACAACCAGGTGTAACTCCCCAGTTCCAGGGATCCAACTCCTTCTTCTGGCCTTTACGAGCACCAGGCATACATGTGGCGCACAGACATACATACAGGCAAAACACCACATTGAAAGGGTTTGTGGCAAAAGGGTGTCTTGACTGACAGAGGGGCCAGGGCCCAAGAGGGGGTGGGGAGGGATGGGAGTGGGGAGTGCCAAGGAATACCACAAAATCACACCGTGCAGCAAAGCTCATGAAATAGATTTATTGGAAAGGAGAATGAAGAATGGAGGCAGCAGCACACCAAGGGCGCAGGGAAGTACATCGAATGTGGAAATGTGTCACGTTGGTTGTTAGTGATGGCGGGGCTGTTGTGGCTGAGTCACTGAAGGTGGGTGAGGGGTGGGGGAGCTCCTGGTTCTAGAATGTGGATGGTTCTTAGTTGACCAACACACATAGAATAAAAATACACAAATATTTGAAGGCGAGGAGTGAGGGAGCAGGGAGGAAGGTGGAAAGAAGAGAGTGTAAAGGAAAGGAAGGGAAGGGGAGAGAAGAAAAGGAAGAGGAGAGGAGAGGGGAAGGGAAAGGAGGAGAAGGGAAAGGAAGGAAAAGGAAGGGAAAGGAAAGAAAAGGAAGGGAGATAGTTACACCTTGGGGAAATTCTTGGTGGCTTCTAGGCACTGCAACAGGAACCAGGAATTCTGGGAAGGGAAAGCACGGTATCTTAAGATGAATTTGTCTTCCCAGGGGTGGTCCCCTAACCAGGTCTCTGACCTATTCTATGAGATTAAACCTTAACAAAAGAGACAAGGATATGTTTCCATTTAGAGATAGCTTTCATTTTCTGCTATAGGCACAAACTGGTGATGGGCCACAACATCCTTAAAATACTAATCAGGGTCAAATTAAGTTGCTTATCCAGAAGGTAGGGAATAAAATCAACTCAGTTACAAAAATAAGTACAATTCCAGTTCCACCCTAGAGTGCTGGGATGGAACCCAAGGTTTCATTCATGCTAAGTATCCACTCTGCCACTGAGTCATACCCCAAAGACAGGCAAATCATCATGGCCAAATTAATTAAAGCAAACAATGAATTAGCAAGCTTTTTATTCATGCATACAAGCTGCCTCCCCCTGAGGTAGGTTTGAAAGGTCAGCATTGGATATGAGGAAGAAAAGGTTTTTGTAGTTCAGGGGTATGGAGTTCAGGGGGATTTGGCAGGCGAACTTTAGGTGGGCTACAGGATTAGAACATAAGCATAGCACGTTAGTAATAATGCCCTCCTGAAACAAAGACATGCTTGCAAGGTGGTTGAACAAAGGTAGAGTTGCAAGATGATATTGAAACAAAGACACGGTTGCTGTTACCTAAAACAGGCACTACAGAAGCATTTCTAGCTGAGGTTACAGGTGGGGCCTAGCCCCGTCCTTAAGTGGTTTAATCATAAACAGAATGTCTTTTCTATAAGATGGCTTTAAGCCTATGATAGTTCATCAGAGCAAAGGTACTTCCTAAGTCTGAGGGTGCACAGTAGTGGTTCATTTGTGAGGGGAAAAGAGCAAGTGGCATTCAAGGAAACATAATGGCCAACGTATTGGCTATTTTGTTTCACCTTGACACTATCTAGAGTCATCAGAGAGGAAGGAGCCTCAGTTGAGGAAATGCCTCCAAGTGACTCAGCTGTAAGGCATTTTCTCAATTAGTGATCAACGAGGAGGGTCCAGTCCATTCTGGGCAGTGCCATCCCTGGACTGATAGTCCTGGGTTCTATAAGTTTGCAGGTTGAGCAAGCTATGGGAAGGAAGCCAGTAGCACCACTTCCTGGCCTCTGAATTAGTTTCTGCCTTCAGGGTCCTACCCTGTGTGACTTTCCTGTCCTGACTTTCCTCAGTGGTGAACAGCAATGTGGAAGTGCGAGCCAAATAACCCCTTTCCTCCCCAATCTGCTTTTTTGGTCATGGTATTCATTACAGCAATAGAAACTCTAAGACAGGTACATTCCTGAAATTTCAGACACTCTTACCCAGCTTTGCATCTCAGGGGTTTCATAGGCTCCCTAACATGTTATTATGTTCAGAGTGAGCATATTTAAATCAAATATACTAAAAATAACAACTGAACCCATGCATGATGGCATATGCCTGTGATCTAAGCACTCAGGAGGAAGAAGCATTAGGATCAGGAGTTCTAGGTCATCCTAAGCTACCTAAAAACTTTGAGGCCAGCCTGGGCTGGGTGAAATCCTGACCCATACAAACAAAAGCAAGAGGCAAAATGCTGCCCTTCCCCCAACACACAACTAAAGAAAAGAGCCACAGAACAGAGCTGGGAAAGGAAGAAATTGGCAAGTAAAACAAAGGCAAAAACTCAGCAAACTGGCAATGAAGCAAGAGAATGGAGGCTCAGTGTGCAAAGTTGCTTGATGGCAAGCCTGCATTTGATTCCTGGGAGCCTCATGGTGGAAAGTGAGAACCAGCTTCCCCAAGCTGTCCTCTGACATCCACACCTTTGTACATGTCTGCAGGCATGCGCACGCACACACACACACACACACCACAAATAAACAAACAAATATATAAATAAATAAATGCAATTTAAAACAACAAAATAACAACATACCATTTTTATCCCCTGATTACACTTAAATGATGTTTTTACACTTTGTTGGAGTTGGGAGATAGTGACAATGGTGGTGATTATGTGTCTTTTACTCCTGCAGGGAGATGAGGAGTCACTTTCTGAGCTGGAAATCGCCTTAGGCAACCCTTGGTAAGTAGGGAACCCGTGGAGGAGCCAGAGCTGATCAGACTACAGGGCAGTGCCGCACAGCTATTCACCCTTTGTTTCAAGCCACAGTAGGAGCTCAGAAAAGTATTCAGAATGAAATTGGGAAAGGGGAAACCGAAGCCTAAAGCCACTAGCTTATAAGCAAAATGGTGCCTCTCCCCTCCACACAACTAGAGAAAAGAGCCAGAAAACAGAGCGGGGAAAGGGAGAAATTGGCAAGTGAAATAGAACAGGCAAGAACCCAGCAAACTCACAGTGGGAATGAAAGTGAAAGCCAAATGGGGGAAGGGGTTCTTTCATCTGACGCCGGAGAATGAAAACAAATGAGTCTGGAGAAACTATTAAATCTAATTTAGGCCAAACCTAAAAATGAGGTAGAAAAGATTATAGAAAACTTTCATTTTATTAAAATGCAAATTAATAGTGATAGAAAAACCAGGCACACAGCCAGGGTTACTTCAGAAGATGTTCCTTACAAACATTCTTACGAAAAGCATACGCAATTTACCAGGAAAAAGACCACACAGATCTCAAGCCACTTACCAGGACAAAAGGTCACACTGATCGATCTCAGGCAAATCAAGTTGCACAGAAGGTACAGGGAAGACTCAAGAGCTCTCTCTGGCTGTACCAGGAAGAAGGTGGCATTATTTTAATGCCAGTGAAGGAATGGACTTGCTAGCAGGACAAGAGCAAGCAGGCAAAAAGCAAAAGCTTCCTTCTTCATGTCCTTCCTTAAACAGGCTTCCAGTGGAGGCCCAAGTCAGATCTGGATTAAAGGTGTGTTTTCCCAACTCAGGATCTGGATTAAAGGTTAGTTTTCCTACCTCAAAGATCCAGATTAGAAGTAGATCTTTCCATTTTGAATTAAACAAAATTCTCTCACTGGCGTGCCCTCTATTTCCAGGATTTAGTTAATTCCAGATGTAGTCAAGTTGACAGCCAAGAACAGCCATCACATGGTACTTAAGAAACTGAGCATGAACCAACTTTACAGGCTTGACTAAGGTTGGAAGGAATCCGGCCAGGACAAATAGCAGTAGACACAGGGTATTTGCTGCTGTGTTGTCAGGATGGAGTGAAAAAGAATACAACTGAAAAATTAGAGTAGAGGGTAAAAGGAATGCAAGGAAAAGACTGTAAGTGGCAGCTAAGGGGAACAGAAATGAAGGATAGGGACAAGTCTAAAAGAAGTGGTTTCACCACCTACCCACCCACCACTTATGTCACCAATCTTTCCCTTCATCCTTTGCTACTTACCTCATCTCCTTAGCTACTTCTGAAAATCAGAGCCACACAAGACATGTGGTCCCAAAGCTTTTCAAGCCTTTCTTGGCCTATGCCCCAGTGTCACACCAAATTACACACAAAAAAGAAAGTGTTTGATTTCTTTATTCTCAAAACATTACGGTACTAAATTAAATCGGTACTAAATTAAAGAGCTATTGGGTTGATCTTTGGTCTCCAGTGCTTTAGGGGAACCAGATTGAGCCAGAAGAACTGCTTCAACTCCCAGATCTAGTAGGTACAGTTTGAAGGCATATATCCCAAGTGTGGTGGGGCATGGCTCCAGCTCTTACAGAGGAATGAAAGTTAAACTGTTCTGAGAAGGCAGCTTAGTGAGAAGAGCCAGGCATCAGAACGGTGGAAGAACATAGGGACGGTGAAAGGTAGGAATCCTTCTCTTTCCATTCTGCTGCAACCTAAGAGCAGAGACTAGTGACCCCAGCAAGGGTCCAAAACCACTTGGATCCCAGCAGGGAAGCAGCAGAGCTCGCCAAGGTCGGTCAGCTGGCATGCTCAGGGAGTGAGATGCTCTCCATGAGAATGGAGACAAAGGTTTCCAGTTTCTGCGCGGCTGCTTTCCCGGCTTCTAGGACTTCCTTGTGATTGGCCTTCTCCAGGTTCTCATAATCCATGACAACCTTGTTAGTAATGAGCGAGAAACCAAAGACACGAAGCCCACAGTGCCGTGCAACGATGACTTCAGGAACTGTGCTCATGCCTGATGGGGAGAAAGAGAAGGTGAGTCTCACGTGGCTTCCTTCATCCACCACCCACTCTCTTAGGTTCATTAAATCTCAGAAAGCATCCAAAGCAACTAAATTAGTGTTGAGCATACATCGTCCCACATCTCTTTAGGTTGCCTTACTAGTTTCTTACACACTTCTCCAATACAATCTGTTTCTGTCCTTTGTGGCAATTACTGATATGAATTCCAGCCACAGGTAAAGAAGGTGGCTGTACTGATAGCCTCTAACAGTGCTGATGCTCAAGCCTGTGGTCCCCTCTTCCCCAGTAATCTAATCCATCCTTCCCCAGATCCATAAACTTGCTCTCCCCTCTGCTGTTTTTACCCACCTCTTCCCGCAAGCCTCCTCCAGCCAAACCCCCCTTCTCACCAACAGCATCTGCTCCCAGCATCCTCAGTAGACGACTCTCTGCCACAGTCTCAAAGTTGGGACCTCCCAACATCACATAGGTGCCTTCTTGTAGTTCTCGTTGCTCCCCCATTTGTTTCCAGGCAGTGAAAGCCTTCTGCCTCATATTGCGGTCATAAGCATCGGACATGGCAGGGAAACGAACTCCAAACCTAGAGCGCAGATAGGATTGCCCTCAGATAAATGGCACTAAATTATCTTGCCCAACTCCGGGACAAGGCCAGACCCTTGTCCATATAGGGGTCAAGGGGACAAGAGGTCAAAAGGTCAAGATGTGTACCTTTCATCATTGGGGCCTCGGAGAGGGTTTTGACCACAGAAACCAGGTAGGTTAATGTGATCACGGATCAGCATGATATCTCCAACTTCAAATTTGGGGTTGAGCCCTCCAGCTGCATTGGTGACCACCAAAGTCTTCACACCCAGAAGATGGAAAACCCTCACTGGGAATGTTACCTTAGATGCAAAAGATCAGAGAAGATTTTTCAAAACCTCACCAACCAACCCACAAAAGTATAATACATACCAGGAAACAAGAAACCAAAAATTCATGCAGCCCAAATAGGTAGACAATAAAGTAGGCCAGTTCTCCCCATCTTCTCCAGATCCAGCCAGTCTTGTGCCCCTGACTTACCTTTGACAGTGGGTACCCTTCATACATGTGGAACCTGCCCTGCATCATCACACAGGATCTGCCGTTCAGGAATCCAAACACCAGCCGACCAGCATGACCTTGCACTGCATACAGAAAAGTGACTATGGCAGGTGTAGTGGCACACACTTTTTATCTCAGTCCTCAGGAGGCAGAAGCAGGCAGGTCTCTGTCCGCTCAAGGCCAGCCTAGACTACATAGCAAGTTCCAGGCCAGAAAAGTGATCATGTTTTCCTGTATCGCACACACTAGCACCACTCACTGGGTTTAACATACGATCATATAATCACACAAATGTTACTTGAGGTTAGAGACGTGGGATAGGAATAGTTGATGTGACCATGTAACAAAAAGAGTTTCAAAGGGTTTTTCCAAAGTCGAGAACCTCATACTGCAAGGCGGCAAAAGTGAATACAAACCAAAGTTGGAAAGGGCGGGCTCAGTACTGTAGGCCTAGGCGGCAAAAGTGAATACAAACCAAAGTTGGAAAGGGCGGGCTCAGTACTGTAGGCCTAGGCGGCAAAAGTGAATACAAACCAAAGTTGGAAAGGGCGGGCTCAGTACTGTAGGCCTAGGCGGCAAAAGTGAATACAAACCAAAGTTGGAAAGGGCGGGCTCAGTACTGTAGGCCTAGGCGGCAAAAGTGAATACAAACCAAAGTTGGAAAGGGCGGGCTCAGTACTGTAGGCCTAGGCGGCAAAAGTGAATACAAACCAAAGTTGGAAAGGGTGGGCTCAGTACTGTAGGCCTCTTCTAAGGTTTCCCAAGTTCTTAAAATGTGTTTGATAACTAACTCTTCTAACTAAACTGTGTGCATCCTTATTCCAGCGAGGAAGCTGTTGGTATCTGCTGGCATCCTAAAGATGAACGAGGTAGGAGAGCCCCATTGAGACCCGTACTATTCCTTTTTGACCCATACAACAGTCCTGTGAGAAACAATATCCATACCAGGGTGCATGAGTCATGGGAGCACAAACACTATTACTACCATTATTACTACCTGGCAGTGTCCTCTAATGGACGGCCAGCCTATATTCCTTTAAGGTATAGATCTGGCAGGCAGGAAGAGGGACTAGAATCAAGAAGAGTCATTTAAAAAAAAAAATACTAGAACAAAGTTGACGTAGCTAGAAAAGCCCAAAACCAAAACATTGGTAAACTTCAAATTAACTTGCTTATCATGTAGTGCAGCGCTCTCATCTCTGAGGGAGAGAGTGGCAGATAGGGCCAAAGACAATACTACCTCCTTTCCCTTCTCTCTTTAATGGTACCTTTCCTACCCTGCACCACACCTCGCTGCTCTGGTCTTGTCCCAAAGGGTTTTTACATATTTAGTAACAGTTTCAACTCCCCTAGAAAAGGTAGACAAGAAGATATATAAATAATAAGGAAACCAAAGTAAGTTAGTTATTTAAAATAAAAGGAAATTTTTAGAAAGCCTACTTTTGTTCTTTGCTCTCCCTGTCTCACATGGCCTTTCTAAATCTGAGCCTGAGTGTCCATGCTGCTGTTACAGTGCTATATTGAAATGCCAGAGCTCTGTAGTACATGGAGCATCTGGCTCCCTTCCCTGAGGCTGCTGTGAACCCAGTGCTCACCTGTGTTAGTCCCTGTGTGCATACATAACCACACCAACACACAGCTTATTGTTGTCATGTATGTCTGGGCTGTAGATGTAGGTGGAGATGAGAGACAGCAAGAAGACTGTGGAAACTGATCTTTATCCTGGGGCTATAGGTACTGCTTATTCCACAGACAATACAGACTGGAAGGAATGTGTGTGTATGAGTGTGTATGTCTGTGCATACTGTAGCGTGAAGACAATTAGTGGGAGTCAGCTCTTTCCCTTCAGTTCGCGGGTCTTGAAGGTGCATTTATGTAACTACTTTGTCACCAGAAAGTGGCAATATTTGAAAGTATCAGAAGAATTAGGAGGTGAGGCTTTGTTGGAGAAGTGTGTCACTTGGGTGGGCTTTGAGGTTTAAGAAGCCCATGCCAAGCCCAGTGTCTCTAAGCCCAGTGTCTCTGTTTTGGCTTTGAGATCGGGTTGAGGCTCTCAGCTACTGCTCTAGTGTCATGCATGTTGCTCTGCTCCCCACCAGGATGATAATGGACTAAACCCTGAAACTGAAAGAAAGCCCCTAATTAAATGCTTTCTTTTATAATGGTTTCCCTTGGTCATGGTATCTCTTCACAGCAACAGAACAGTGACTAAGCAGCATCCCACAGTCCAGCCAGTACCTGTACTTCGGGGAAAGTTGGGTATCTCACTGTAGTCAAAGATCTGAGGCTGAGACAACTTATTAGTGAGACCTCCTAACCCAGAACCACAGATCACTGCCACTTGAGGTCGGTGCACAGTGTGAGACAGAAGCCACTCAGCGGTGCTCTGGTAATCTTCATACGTGAACCTAGGGATAAAAGGAGCCCAGTGAATTCACCTTCTATTCCAATAGGAAAACAGCTATGAGCAGAGAAAACCTAGCAGGTATTCTAAGGCATCAGAGGACAGAGATGAGAGCCCTGAGGGAGCCACCCCGTTCATTCAACCACTTACCCATCTCTCTTCTGAATCAGGCCCACCACAAGCCTGACACAAAGCAACCTTCATTCCAGAACGTGACAAAAGTCAATGAAGCCTGTTTCCAAGAAGGGCCCCACCTCAAGTGCTCTACCGCTAAGCTGCACCCCAGCACTAGGAGGCTCAAACCTCTCCCTGTGACAGAAACAGAACCAGAGGTTTCAAGTTCCATGCAGTAATCAAATCAAGGACTCAGAATGGATGAAGGCCTTCCTGAAGGCAAGTCTCCCGCATCTTGTTTTGCTGTTTTTGTTTGAGACAAGGTCTCTCTACGTTGCCTAAACTTATCTTCAACCCTGGGCTCAAGGGAGTCTTACCCTGACTACTATTTGAGTAGCTAGGTCTTTAGACAGGAGGATTTTTTTTTAATTTAATTAAAATTTTAAACACTTTTTATTGGCCAGGCGCGGTGGTGCACACCTTTAATCTGAGCAGAGGCTGGAACTTGAACTTTCTTCTCATAGTCCCAAGTCCAATTCTTCACATCCAACAAAGATCAAAGATTGCCCTCAGGAATGGAAAGGCTGAGGTGTACAGAAATTGAAAAACAACTGAAAAAGCCTCCACAAGTATTTTTTTTTCTTCCAGCAAGAGAGCCTCAAGCCCCAGCTACATGGTAGACTCAGACATCGGGATAACCTGAGCCCAGCCTGAAAGTCTATAGCACACCTTGTCACACACACTCACAGGAGTATACTATAGGAAACAAAGCAGGACTACAACACAACAGGTTACCTCAGTAAAACAGCTGGGGCGGGGACAGATAGAGCCACTGGGTGACAAAGAGAAACAATTAAATGGGCAAGAATTTAATGAAACAGCATCCCACAGGGCCGGAAGAAGTATGAAGCTTAGGCACTCGTCCATCCAGCCACAGCTCACAGTCACCCCGGACCTGAGGTCATCCCAAAGCTACTGTAATCCCTACAGCTCTGCTGCTGAGTTCATCTGGGAATTCCCTATGCAAATCGAAAAGATTTTTTTTTTTTTAAGTGGACAGGGAGGAATGGGTGTCTTCTGAGCAGATCAATGAATAAAGATTTCCCAGCCGTAGAGGGATTCCATTCCCAATTTGTTAATGCGGTCTCCAGTTTGGAAGAAATTGATGGGCTGTCCTGGAAAGTGAGCAGTTTTCCTTCTAAGGGAGGGCTAGCACAACAGAATTATCCCCTGGGATACTTGGAGCCCTAGAATGGAAACTTGTGTTATGAAGTAGTCAGGGCTTGTATATCCTTTTCCGCATACATCCCAACCAACCGCAGGGGCACAACAGTTCCCGGCAGCAGCCGCCTACACCGCTCTAACCTGTTCCTTCCTGCTCCGGGGCGCCCCTACAGCTGGATTCCCGCGCCTGCCCTGCCGAGCTAGCCGCCCCACCGTTCCGGAACCCTGGCTCTGCCGTAGGGCTTTGTGCCAGGCCTCTCTGCATCCCCGGCAGACTGGCTCACTCTCTGGGCCCAGACTGCTAAGTTCCCCGGTCTCGGCTCCAGCCCGTCCCTCTCGGCAGCGCGTCCAAGTCCCCGGGCCTGTCACTCACTCGTTCTCCATGGTGTCACTCGCCGCCGCCGAGATCCTGCCCTTTCCGCTTCGCGGGCGACACCGCCTGAGTCTGGTCAACACTGTTAAGTGCACTGTTCTCTAGCCCGGCTTTATAGCCCCAGCCGGAGGCGCCAGCCAATAGCAGCCGCCTCGTCTCCATGGTGACACACCTTCATCCAGAGGTGTGGCAGGAAACCTCGCCTGAGTTCTTCTCGCACGGACCCTCTAGGACATCCAGCATTTCCTCCCCTTACAGACTCACCATTCTCCTAGCCAGAAAAGGAGAAGGCCCCGAAGCAGGGTGGAGAGCCCTGGAACCGCCTATCTGCAGCTCCATTCTGCGCTGTGTTATTGTGTAAGAATTTGGAAAGCGAAAAAAAAAAAATTCAAACCATAGATTTTGAAGTCCTGGATTAAAACGAAACCAAACAGGGTCTGAGTTGCTTTCCGAAACCGGGAAGTAGGGTCAGGCCTGTAACGGTGCTGACTGTGAGCCTACAGGATTAGGGGAGACAAACACATCGAGACGCAGATCAAAGTGAATTCTAGCTTGGATCCTAGGCACAGATAGGCTGGCGACAGTTTGGATGAGTGCAGAGTGCTGAATCCAACAACTCCACTGAGAACTCCTGTGAAGAAGAAAATCCACGAATGAGAACCCCCCACCTCCGACAGAACTAAACAGAACAACCTCGTGGAAAGCGTTTGGTATTCTTCCTCCTTAATCAAGCCTTCCTTGAGAGCCCTTGCTTAGTTCTTGAAATCCTTCAACTGTTCCTCTCTTGGGAGCTTTTCTCTCCTGCTCGCCGCTGTTTTAAAAACTTTTTTTTTTCTCATTCACTTGAAAAATATTTATTGAGCGTTAACTGTGCGTAAGTTTTAGTGGTGTAAGCATGAAAGTGAAAATGATAGCCGAATAGCCGAGTGTGGTGGTACATGCCTTTACTCCCCTCGCACTCAGTACAGGAGCAGGAGATCTGTACGTTCAAGGCCAGCCTAGGCTGCTCTTGGTGAGACCCTGTCTTAATAGTAGTATTAGTATCAACTGAGTGTGGCTATTTTCTGTAATTCCAGTACTGGAAAAGGCTGATACAGGAAGATTGAACAGACTGAGGCCAGTCTGGGCCAGTCTGTGCTGTCGAAAGAAAAGAAAAAGAAAGAGAGAGAGAGAGAAGGAAAGAGAAAAAAAAATAAATCAGCCCAAAGAAATATCTATATTTATTTGCTCTTTTCAAGTTTTGGTTTTATTTATTTATTTTTTTGTTTTGTTTTGTTTTTGTTGTTTTTGAGAACAGGTTTCTCTGTGTAGCCCTGCCTGTCCTGGAACTCGGTCAGAGTGCTGGAATTTAAGATGTGAAACACCACATCTGGCTTTAATTTTTTTTTTTTTGTAGACCAGGCTGGCTTCAAACTCAGAGATCTACCTGCCTCTGCCTCTTAAGAGCTGGGATTAAAGGCGAGCCCACCACTGCCCTGCCTAATTTTTTATTTTTAATTGGTTTAAATTAAGGACAGTTGTGGTAGCACACACCTTTAATCCCAGCACTTGGGAGCAGAGACCATCCTCGTCTACAGAAAGAATGTCAGGGCAGCCAGACTACATAGAAAGACCCTGTCTCAAAAAACAAACAAAAAAAGGTTTTTCACTGTAGTCTAGGCTGTCCTTGAGCTTCTGATGTTCTTGCTAAAATTTCCAAAAGTATGGGGGTTAAAGATGTGTACCACTGGGCTGGAGAGATGGCTCAGTGGTTAAGTGCTGTCTGCTCTTCCAAGGGACCTGGGTTCAACTCCAAGTAGCCACATGGCAGCTCATAACTATCTATAAGTAGTTCCAGGTGGTCTGACACCCTCACACCAATGCACATAAAATAAAATTAAATGAATTATTTAAAAAGAGATGTGTACTACCACTATGCTTGGCATGAATTTTTTTTCTTTCTTTCTTTCTTTTTCTTTTTTTTTTTTTTTTTTACAGGGTTTCTCTGTGTAGCCTTGGCTGTCCTGGACTTGTAGAACAGGCTGGACTCAGACTCACAGAGATCCACCTGCTTCTACCTTCCAGAGTGCTGGGATTACAGACGTGTGCCACCTCGTCTGGCTTGGCATGAACATTCCTGCTGTTGTTTTAAGACAATGTCTCACTGTGTAGGCCTGGCTGGCCTTGAATTCATTAAATAGACCAGGCTGGTCTCAAACTCATAGAATGATCCTCCAGCCTCTCTGCTGGGATTAATCCTAGTCTAATCGTTGTAGTTAAAGACATAAATCACCACATCTGTGGCTGCACTTTCTTCATAAATAGTCAGCCAATGCGTATGTGAACTTCTTGAGACCACACAGCTTCCCAAACATTAAAACCCTAAACTACCACTTCATTTCTTGTTCTATGCTGAGTTTGATCAGCAGGATCTCCTAAAAATCTTCTTGTAATGGTATGTTGTCATCAGAAAGAATCAATTTGATCTAATGTTCAAACTGTGAATGTTCTCAAGCTAGTAATTTATATTGCATAAAGAACTGTCAATATTGCTATGCCTTTCTTTGATATTTAAAAGTACTCTGGATCTGGGGGTGTAGCTCAAAGATAAGAGTGCTTTCCTAACATGCATGAGGCCCTTGATTACATATTCAACACTGCTGTGTGTGTGTGTGTGTGTGTGTGTGTGTGTGTGTGTGTGTGTACACAGAATGTTGGCACTGGCTTACTGGGGAGGCTGAGGCAAAAGTATCATGTGAACCCGGAGAGGCCAGTTTGGTATTAAAATACATAAGTAAGATATGTAAATATTTAAAATTACCTAATGGTGCCTACAGGGGTCTCCATTATGGCACAGAGTTTGAGAATCATGGTCCCAGGCACTTTGATGTAATCTCATTCCATGTAATGAGTAATCAGACTACCAATGTATGAATTCTTATTCTATCCTTTGCCTACCAACTATGTCATTCATCCCCAATAAAATTTCTGTGACTAAATTTTCTCATCTGAAAAATGATCAGAGGTTTTTGTTTTTGCTACTCTTGCAAGGTTCTTATAAAATACGGTTATAAGTGTTTCTGATAAGTACCTGGCACTACAATTAAAATAAACACACAGGAAATGTTGACTGAGACTATTTCCCATTGTCTCTTTTTTATCTTTTGATATACACCTAACCTTAAATCACATGCAAATAAAAATTAGTGGTTCATTTAGTCTATCCGCATCATCTAGAATCCCTAATAAAATATGATAATATAGTCATGAGTGGTGGGGCACGCTTTTAATCCCAGCAGGTTCTTTGGAGTCAGGGGCAAGTTCTCTGAGTTCAAGGTCAGTCTAGTATACAGGGTGAGTTCCAGGATAGCCGGATAGCCAAGGTTACACAGAGAAACCCTGTCTCTAAAAACCAAAGAGAATTCTTACGGAAGAGTCTCAAGGGCTGGGATGTAACTCATTGACAGAGTGTCTGTCTAACTGCATAAAGCCTTCAAGACCAGGTATCACTGGTATGTCTATAAGACCAGAACTTGGAATGTAAAGATAGAAGGTTCAGAAATTCAGGATCATTCTTAGCGACAACTAGGTTAGAGGCTAGCCTGAACTATATGAGACCCCATCTCAAAAGAACTCCTTGTGTGAGAAGTCTCAACTGTTATCTTTCATTCTCTATAGACCACAAAATAGTTTTCTCCATTTGAGATACTCTTACTACCACCATATTTCTCCAATTACTGAAATTAAAATATTATTTTAGTTTATTTTGTTGCTAAAAGTATCACTTTCGTTCTTTTATTTCATTTCTATTTCTCCATGTGTGCCTCACTTAGAGCTTGGAATAATGGGATAGACATTAAGAAATAATCCAACGTATTTGACCCCAAAGAATGGCTCCAGAATTGAAGGCTGTCTACTTCTTAAAGAAAAAGGGAAGAACTAGGGCTCATGAAAGGCATAAAACACAAGGGAGTGAAAGCCCAGAGAAATTCCCATTCCCATCCCACCCCATCATACCCCGACATCTGAATGAATTCACTCTACATAATATGCAAATCATGTTTGTTCAGTTTTTTTGTTTGTTTGTTTTTTGAGAGAGGGTTTCTCGATGAAGCCTTGGCTGTCCTGGACTTGCTTTGTATACCAGGCTGGTCTTGAACTTGAAGAGATCTGCCTGCCTCTGCTTCCTCAAGTGCTGGGATTACAGATGTGCACTGCCATGCATGATTTGCTGGCTGCAAATTATGTTTTAAATATTTGTTTTATGCAAGGCACGGTGTCATATGCCCTTAATTCCAAACATTACAGTGGCAGAGGCAGGTGGATCTTTGAGAGGCCAGCCTTATCTTCATAGAGTTCCAGGACAGCCAGGGCTACAGGAGAGACTCCGTCTCCAAAACGTACATATTTTAACTTTAATTATGTGTTTGTGGGGAGGGAGGGTACACCAGTGCAGGTGCTTATGGAAACCAAAGGCGTTGGATCCCCTAAAGATAGAGTTACTGGCAGTTGTTAGCTGACTGATGTGGGTGCAGAGAACCAAACCTGGGTCCTCTGCAAGAGCAGAACACACTCTCTCTTAACCACTGAACCATCCCCCCTGGCTTCTCAACAGCATTGTTTAGTCTGGAAGTCAATAAACCACCAACTCTCTGGAGAAGAAAAGGAGTGGAGCACATGGATGGAGAGAGGGCTCAGCCCTTAAGGGTACTTTCTGTTCCTGCAGAGGACCCAGATTTAGTCCTTAGCCTCCAGACTGTCACTCACAACCATCCATCACTCCAGATCCAGTGGATCTCATGCCCTCTTCTGATCTGCTCTGGCACCAGGAATTTACATGATGCACAGACATATATGACAGCAAAACACTCATGAACCTAAAATAAATCTAAAAATTATGGTCTAGTGAGATGGTCCAGTGGTTAAGAACCTCTTCCAGAGGTCCTGAGTTCAATTCCCAGCAACCACATGGTGGCTCACAACCACCTGTAAAGGGACCTGATGCCCTCTTCTGGCATGTAGGTGTACATGGTGCAGAGAGAGCACTGCAACATTTAAAATAAATAAATAAAATTAAAAATTATATAAGATTGGAATACTCTGAATGACAGAAGGCACACAAATTCTACACGTATAAGCCATGTTCTATTTACTATTTGGTTGGTAATGTGAAGAAAATGTTAGTAGGTATCTGTAGTTATACCTTCCTGCTACAGTTATTACTTTTCTTTTTCTTTGCTTTTATGGACAAATTTATATACTGAAGCCACCTTTAAACCTGTATTTGAGGATGGCCCCTCTCCACTCCCACTGCCGCCCTAATCTCCTCACTCTCTTACCATCAAACCTCTTAGTGAAGATGGAACCTAAGGTCTCATATGTATTGGAACAGCCCTCTACTGCTGAGCTATATCCCCAACCCTTCACACTTTGAGAGAGTTTCACTAAGTTGGCATTGCTGTCTTGACCCACTAGAAAGCCCATTTGAGTCTTGAAGTTGTCATCCTCCTGCCATAGCCTCCCAAGTACAGGTCTGCACCATCAAGATAATACTTCTAAAGAAGTAATTCCATTAAATGACATCACAAGGTGGGAGGGGCTGTTGGATAATCGAGGCTGCCCCCACTGAGGGGACCAGCCACACCTCATGCAATGGTTTGACTAAGAATGACTCCACAGGCTCATATATTTGAACGCTTAGTCATGAGGGAATGGAACTGTTTGGAAAGATTCAAATAATTAGGAGGTGTGGCTTTGTTGGAGGAAGTGTGTCATGTGGTGTGGGCTTTGAGGTTTCAAAAGCCATGTCAGGTCCAGGATATTTCTCTCTGTTGCTCTGTTTGTCTCTATCTCTGTCTCTCTGCCTGAGAATTAAGATGACGCTCTGCAGCACCACACCCAGAGGCTACCAGGCCCCCTGCCTCGATGATAGTTACTAAGCCTCTGAACCTGCAAGCAAGCCCCCAATTAAAAACTTTCTTTTATAGGAGATGCTGTGGTCTTGATGTCTCTTCACAACGATATAACAGTGACTAGCACAGAAGTTGGGAGCAGAAGTGGTGCATTTCTGTGACAGGTCTAACCATGCTACTTGTTGGTGGAATGTGGACATTAAGATCTGGATTAGGAAAGTAGTCGAATGCTTTAAGCAGGGCTTCATGGTCCATCCTAACCGAAGCACGGAAGAGAGTGGTGCTAAGCACAGTGTAAATTATGATGGCTAAGCCTCGTGAGTTTCAGAGGGGAAGAATATGATTCAGTGACCTAGAGGTTGCTCTTGTGATATTTTGGGAAAGAATGTGGCTGCTTTTTGCCCTTGTTCTGAAAATCTGCCTCAGGCTGAATTAAAGAGTTTGAATTAACAGTGTTGGCAGAAGGGATTTCAGGTCAGCCTAGTATTGACTCTGTCATGTAGTTATTAGTCATCACTCCTAAGCAGATCTATAATGAAAAGGAGCAAGGTGGACAAAGAGCAATATAAAATGTACAGTCAGAGGAAAAAAGGAGCACCAGGAAGTATACCAGAGCCAAGTCCAGTCCTCAAGGAGATCAAACGTTTAAATATCTGGGCAGTATGGCACAGCTGGGCAGTGTCAATACATGCCTTTAGGCCCAGCACTTGGGAGGCCGAGGCAGGTGGATCTCTGAATTTGAGGCAGTTTGATTTATGGAGTTATAGGACAGCCAGGGCTACAGAGAGAAACCCTGTCTTGAAAAAAAAAAAAAAAAGCTTAAAGAAAAGCCTACACTAAATGGAAAAAAAGGGAGTTGTAACCTCAGGGAAGACCCTACCCAGATAAGCTTTCAACTTGTGGAAAGGAATTAAAGAAAAGCTTGAGCAGTAAAGGAAACCATCAAAACCAGAAAGCTGATACAAATGCAATTGACGAGGACGAGTTCCAGCCCCAGCAAGCAGAAGAACAGCTTGTGCCACATGGTCCTGGCTTTAGAGTCAAGGATACAAGAGAGGAGTGTGGGATCTCCCTCTGTGGCTGCAGAAAGCCACTGAAGCCAGACATGTTGCCAGGTAACCCGTCCATGCACAAAGGCCCAGAGAAGCCATCGTGTAAATCTGTGAATGTGAAGATTGGATTGTGTTGGAGACCCCAAGATGCTGCAGACACCCGAGTCATGGGTTACCTCCAAAGGAAAGCTGCAGACTGGGTGTGGAAACCAGACCAAGAGAAAGGAGTATGCTGCAGTCAACAAAGCTGGAAGGAATTGGAGATCTGAAGACCACTTTGACATCAGGCATAGAGATGCAGAATTTGGAATTTTCGCTGCTGGTTTTTGGTCTCGCTTCGGTCCAGTGTTTCCTCACTATGCTTTCTTTCCTCTCTTTTGGAATGGTAATGTATATTCTGTGCCACTGAATGTTGTGATATGCTTTTTAATTTTAATCTTATAGAGGGTTACAGTTAAGAGATTGCATGAGTCTCAGAAGAGACTTTATACTTTTAAACAGTGTTGAGACTGTGATAGACTATGGGGACTTGTGACATTGTTTTGAATGCATTTTTTCCCCACTGTGCTATGGCTACAAGTTTATGGGGGCCAGGGAGTGGAAGGTGGTAGTTTGAATAAGAATGGCTTCCAAGCCAGTGGTGCACACCTGTAATCCCAGCACTTAGGGAGAAAGAGGCAGATGGATCTCTGTGAGTTTGAGGGAGTACAGGTCAGCCAAGGCTACGAAGAGAAACCCTGTCTCAAAAAAAAACAAAAGCCACTAATCCTGGAGTTTTATTCCCCTTCCATCTCAGTTCTAATTGCTACACTTTGCAGAGTTTGGATTTCCATATTGGTAAAATATGGTCTTGGTGGCCCCCTGTGTTTTATGGGAGTTTTGTGATGGAGACATGAAAGAACTTGGGTTGCTGATACAGCTCAGGAAAGTACTTGCTGCTCAAGCATGAGGATGTACATTTGACCCCCAGAACTCACATAAAGTCAAGCATGCCTAATTGTTTTTTTTTTCTAGTTTAATTCTGCTTTCTTTCTTTTTTCTTTTTCTTTTTCTTTTTTTTTTTCAATGCAGTTTATTCAGGAACCTTGAACAATCCTCGGACCCTGGGGAAAGCCAGCCCACAGCTTAAATAGCCTCTGGGTAGCCAACCCAGGCGTGCCACGTGGGCAATGCAGATAGGTCCACATACATGGAAGCAAGCCAGATCCTTGGCCTTAGCCAAATGTGGAATTGTTCGTGACAGAGAGCACTCACCATCGGGAAGGTGGAAGGCGGAAACCAGCTCCATCTTTAAGGCATAGCATTCCGCAGCTCTCTACAGTTCCCCCTTTTTGTTTTAGACGCATCAGGCAAGAGTAGAGGTCTGATCTCTGATATTAGAAATAAATTGGTACTTTGTACTGATGTTCATTTAGGTGTCATCCACCCCAAGAGCATCAGACCCGTCCGATACCTTTTTCTCAGAGGCGGGACCTGGGGCATCAACCCGCAAGGCATGCCTAATTGTAATCCAGTATCTAACAGGCATTTCCCAGGCCAGAGAATGGCTCAGTCCCAAAAACCAAGGTTAGGGCTACAGAGATGGTTTACAGTTAAAAGCTGAGTCAGGAAGAGTGGTGCATGCCTTTAATCCCAGCACTCAAGAGGCACATGCAGGTGGCTTCCATGAGTTCAAGGAGAACCTGTTCTACATAGGGAGATCCAGAACAGTTGGGACTGCTTAAAGAATCCCTGTCTTATAAAACAAGCAAACAAGGGGCTGAAGAGATGGCTCAGAGGTCTTCCAAGGTCCACAACATGGTGGCTCACAACCATCTATGATGAGATCTGGTGCCCTCTTCTGGCATGCAGGCGCAGACGCAGGCAGAATACTGTATAAATAATAAATAAATCTTTTTTTTAAAGCAACAAAACAAACAAACAAAAAACAAAAAAGCAAACAAATGCACTGGCTGTTCTTTCCTGACCTGAGTTTTATTCCCAACACTCATGTGGTAGTTAACAACTGCCTGTAACTCAGTTCCAGGATACTTGACGCCCTCTTCTGGCCTCCTCTGGTACTGCACATGGTGCATGGACACACTTGCCAGCAAAACCCGGGGCAGATTAAAAACGCAGGCCTTTAACCCCAGCAATTGGAGGCAGAGGCAGAGGCAGAGGCAGGCAGATCTCAAACTTTTCTTATAGAGTATCCAAATTTGGTTCCCAAAGCCCACCTTGGGTGGCTTATAACTGCCTATAACTCAAACTCCAGGGGATCTAACACCCTCTCCTGGACTCCAGAAACACATGTACATACACACACACACACACACAAAAGTAAGAATAATTATTAAAGAAAGGAAACACAGATGGACTAAAGGGAGGACAGGAGAAAGGCTCTATTAACTCTGAGAAAGTTAGAAATACTCTTGCATTTCTGTGCCTACTGACCCACTGAAGACAAGTCAATTTTAAGTTACTCATCCATGATAATATAATTTATTTGTTTGCTTTTATTTATTTATTCATTGAGACAATGCCTCACAATGTACTCAGGCTTATCTGGAACTCAGAGATCCACCTGCCTCTGCTTCCCAAATGCAAGATTAAAGGTGTGCTACCACCGTACCTCACCCAATTCCTTTTCTATTTTTAAAGAGTTCTAGGGCTGGTAAGATGACTCAGCAGTTAAAAGCACTCTTTGTTCTTGCAAAGTATCTGGGTTCTATTCACAGCACCCACACAGTAGCTCACCACCATCCCTACTCCAATTCCAGAGGATCCAGTGCCCTCTTCTGACATCCTCTAGCACCAAGCACACACTTGGTGCACATGAACATGGTCAAAACACGTATAAATATAAAAAATATGACAAGTATCTCTAAAACAAAAATATAAAACTTAAAGAGATTTCCTTGACTATCCTGACTAGATAGAAGTGAACTCATTTTTGTTGTCATTGCTTTTTTTTTTTTTTTTTTTTTTAAAGACAGACTTCCATACAGCCAGGCTTTGGCTGAAGATGAACTTGAAGTTCTGATCCTCCTCATCCTACCACCTGATTGCTGGGACTAGAGTCATGAACCACCATACCTAATTTATGGAGTGCTGGGGATTGAACCCACAGCTTTGTGCATGAAACCAACCGAACTAGATCCCTGGGGCTCTCCTTTTTCCTTATACGTGAATTGCATTGTTATTTATTAGGAAGCATATATGCTGCATTATGACTTTCTAGCATTGACTTTTTTCACACAATAAAAGATTACTAGCATCAACATTCTATCTGTCAATGTTTACATTCTTTTGTTCGCCTATCCTGAGTGTAAGTTTCTCAAGGGATAGCCTTCACAAAGAACTGATGTACATGAAGTTTCTGTAGGGGTGTTGACTGTTGAACATATTGGACGAAACAGACACTGGGGCTAAGGGTGTGGTAAGGGTGTAGCACTACAGAGCAGTTGCCTAGCACACATGAGGTCATGAAGTTCATCTCCCAAGAGACAGAAAAGGAGAGGAGAGAGGCAAGGAGGATAGAAAAGGAGAGGGAAAGAGAAGAGAGGAAAGGAGAAATAAAAATAGGGGCAGAAAAGTGGTAAAAAGAAAAAAATACATTAGCTCTCATCAAGTAAAGTCTATCTAGATGTGATAGTGCATACCTGTGATCCTAGTACTAGAGAAGCTGAGACAGGAGAATCACCAAGAGTTCAAGACCATTCTGGCCTACATAGTAAAACCCTGCCTAGAAAACACTGAAAGAGAGAACGGAAGTGGGGTGGGGGGTAGGGCAGAGAGACAGACAGACAAAAAGGGGTGGGGAGTGTACTTGATCACACTGAATAAGACAGGCAGCATGGTTTGCTAAGAACACTAGGATAAAGTAAGGATGCAATTGTGGTAGTGCTGTAGCCTAGGCCTAATGATGCTTGATAACTTCTTTATCTATAACTCTTCCACTATCATCTGCAGCAGCACCATGCTCCAAAGATGCCAGGCCAATCTGATACTCAAAATGATCAGCTCTGTGAGTGAAGCCATCTCTGGCCAATGAGCTGTTTCCAGTAACCTTCTGAGTGTGTGTTCATACTCAAGAAGCCCAAGTGAGATGGTGAAAGAACCACTCAGAGAACATCACAGAATCTCAAGAATATGTCACTGTTTGGGGATTGTCTGTCATCCACCAAGTGACTAAAGACCAAAGAAGAGATGGCTCAGCAATTAGAACACTGGATACTCTTCCAAAGGAGCTGAGTTCAATTCCCAGCACCCACATGCTGACTTACAGTCACCTGTAATCCAGTTACAGGGAATCTGATGCCCTCTTCTAGGCTCTGCAGACAATAGGCAGGCAGTCAGACCTGCAAGCAGAACACCCACAAAAATTAAAATAATTGTGTGTGTATGTATATCTGAGGAGCAGAAGAGCTACTCCTGTGTTGTTATCTTTTCTACAACCTTTATGGCCTCACAAATTACCTTGTTTTCTGGGCATGTAATTTCTGACGACTATCAAACCATATTGTCACTTGAGAGAAGGGCAGACTATATTGATCTGAATTCTCTTAAGAGTGCTCTACCCAGAACTATAGGCAATGTTAGATCACAGACACATCTCTGGAGGGTATCAGACAGAGCCTTATGTTCTTCTGATACCTTTCCTAAACTGCTAATCTGCTATTGTAGCAGCCCCTAGGATATGATGGGACAACAAGATTAACTTGTGACCTTCTTAGTATCTTCACCAATCTGTTAAATTCACAACTCTTCCGTAATCTCAGAGCTCTTCTAATGTCTATCAAAGCAAGGGGTTTCCTTTTTCCATGAACACCTGTTATATATCCCATCCCTGATTCTCCCTCTGTGAGTAGTGGCCATAATAAAGGACATATTACAGAGCTCTCCCAATGCATTTATTTTTTACAACAGCTAGTGAGTGATTACTCCATCTTCAGACTAAGTAGCGGGTCCTGCGTGTTTTGGTTTCCAGGGCTGACAGAAGAGACTGGAGAAAGGTTCCATAGTAAAGAATACTTCCTATGACAGTCCTCTGGGAGGAGGCTTTCAGGTTGGTTCCAACCTGAATCCTGGTAGAGACGTTCGTAGAAATAATGATTTTAAATCTACGCCTAGTGGCAAATGCCTTTAATCTCAATTACCCAGGAGGCTTTAGCAGAATCAGCAAGTTCCAAGCATTGAAACACTGAAAGAGGACTTCGGATGCAGCAGCGGTAGTAATAGCACTTTTATAGCATGTTTGTGGTCTGAGTCCAACACCCACTTGAAAAAAGAAAAAAGTATCGGTTATTATTACACATTATTACATTTTTAAGGTGCTGAAAGGGCACCCGTGGGGCTTCCAGCAGGGTCACCACTAAGCTCACCAGATACCTTCACCAGCCTGCAGGAAGAGCATCACGCATTTCTCTGGGGGTGAGATTGGTCTCAAACTCATGATTCTCTTGCCAACCCCAGGCTCCAGAGTGCTGCGCTAACCAGCATGTGCACCATACCAAGTCTCGAGACAGTCTCCCTTTGGCTCAGGCTGCCCTCAAACTGCTAGCCAAACCTCAATGTCTGACCCTCCCGTCTCCATCTTCAAAGTCTGTGGTTACAGCCGTGCACTGAGACCTGTTTTTTAAAAATCTGAGGTGGCTTTATTTTTATGTATGTGTGTCTGCACGTAAGTCACATGTGCGTAGGTGCCCAGTGTTCACAGTCACATAACTGGCACGGGATCCCCTGGAGCTTGAGTCACAGGTACCAACCGACCTAGGAGGGTCTTGGGAAGCGAATTAGGATCCTTCGACAGGGCAGTGCGTGCTCTTAACCCACAAAGACATCTTTCCAGGGCCCCGCCCTCTCGTGCTCCGTTTCACCTCGTTTTGTTCAGGGTATCTCGCTGCTTCCGAGGCTGTCCCGGGATCCCCTGCCCTCCTAAGCCATCCTCCAAAGGGCTGCATTTGCAGGCATGCGCCGCCATGTCACCAATATTCGGCGGAGCTGAGGGCTGACCTCGGGGGGCCTCGTGGCACGCCAGGCAAGCGTGCTAAGGGCTCGGGCAACCCGCGGCTTTGCAATGCCCGTCCAAGTCCTAGGGCGGCTCCCTGGGCCCACTGCGGGGCCAGGAACCCGGCCCCGCTGCCAGTCAGTCAGGAGTCTCCGGAGCCGCCCTCGCGTTCTGGCGCTAAATTTGGGCCAATCGGGTTGCGTCCGACGGGAGACGCGGGACCAATGAGGAGCGGCGGGCTGGGCACGTGACGCGTGCGGCCCCAGCGCCCCCCACCCCGGGCCGGAGGTAGCGCGACGGCCGCGCTTCCAATGGCTCGCACAACTCCGAGTCACGTGCAGTGTTTACGGACTCAGCAGCTCCGGGGAGGTCATGTGGTAGTGACGTGACCCGTCGCTGTCCAATGGGAAAGGAACGCTCCCCGACAAACCGGGAACTAGTATCCCCCCCGCGAATGACAGCGCGGAGGGGCCGGGCCAGCCTGTCACGTGAGCGGGGCGGGGCGGGGCGGCACTGGCTGCGGGCGACCGCGGCGCGCAGGCGCCTTGGGGACCCGGTAGCGACGGCGTTGTTGGTGGCGGCGGCGGCGGCGGCGGGAGCTGGTCGCTGACCGAGCGGGAGTCGCCATGGCGGCGGACGGAGAGCGCTCCCCGCTGTTGTCCGAGCCCGGCGATGGCGGCGCCGGCGGCAACGGCTTAGCGGGCCCCGGCGGGAGCGCGACTGGGCCCGGTGGAGGCCTGACGCCCTCTGCACCTCCTTACGGAGCCGGTAAACATGCCCCGCCCCAGGGTAAGCCGGAGGTCTGAGGTGCACCCAGGCCTGGGGGCGGATCGGGCCGGGGGCGGGGCGGAGCCTGCTCCCGCGCCAGGTGCGGCACCGTGGCACCTGTCACGGGGCGAGGCATCCTTCCTCCGCAATCACTGCCTGAGCCCCGCACGGAGGAGAGCTTTGAGGGAGCCGACGTGAGCGCTGGTTTGTGAGAAGCCCGTCGAGCTTAGTCAGGAGGGTTCCCCACCTCCGTGGAGCGTCCGTGGGAAGTGTCCGAATGATGATTTGGTTTTCTCTGCTTCCTCCTCAGCATTTCCCCCGTTCCCCGAGGGGCATCCAGCCGTGTTGCCTGGAGAGGACCCACCCCCCTACTCACCCCTGACTAGCCCGGATAGTGGGAGTGCCCCCATGATTACCTGTCGAGTCTGTCAGTCTCCGATCAACGTGGAAGGGAAGATGCATCAGCATGTAGTCAAATGTGGTGTCTGCAACGAAGCCACTGTGAGTTAGAACTATCAGCAAAATGGGCCTTGTTTCCTGGATGCTCTTTCCGGTTCTAGACCCTATTCAAGAGCTCTTCATGCCACCCACTTTCAGTTCCTGGATCTTCTACAGCCATTTCTTCAGAAGCTCTTCGTCAAAAAGAATGTTCACCAGCTCTCACTTTTTTCACCTTTGCTGGATCCTGAAGTGTAGTTCTCGCTGGCAGCTGTTGCAGTTGCTTTTGGTTTTTGTATTTTGGGGTTTCCTTGTTCATTTTTTTGAGACAGTCTCATAATGACCTGGGCTTACTCTGCAATCTTCCTGCCTCAGCCTCCTGAGTGCTGGGATTATACACACTCATAGTCTTCTATGCTGGCAACATTTGTATCTCTCAAATGTCAGATTTTTCCTTTCTCAGTACTGTTCTTGCAGAGGATTGGGATAACGGGCTCCCTTGCTGATATACCCATTGTTCCTTTATTCATTGTTCTCTAGCCCATCAAGAATGCACCCCCAGGAAAGAAGTATGTTCGATGCCCCTG
Source organism: Meriones unguiculatus (assembly GCF_030254825.1). Classification (NCBI taxonomy): domain Eukaryota; kingdom Metazoa; phylum Chordata; class Mammalia; order Rodentia; family Muridae; genus Meriones; species Meriones unguiculatus. The sequence continues at coordinate 58,014,173 of NC_083357.1, forward strand.
TAATTGTCTCCTTATCTGCAAGGTGACGTCCCAGCGCATTGCCTGCCCTCGGCCCTACTGGTAAGAGACGTAAGGTGGGAAGGCTATTACATGCAAAATTGTAAGGCGAACAAAACAAAACAAAAAAGTGTGAGGCTGGGAAAGGTGGTGCATGCCTGTATTCAGTCCCAGCCTCTGAGCTAGAGGAAGGAAGATAAAGATTTATGTAGCACTTAATTCCTAGTCATCCTGCCTACACCTCCCAAGTGCTGGGATTCAGTGTGTCATCAGATCCAGTTAGAATTAAGAACTTTTTAAAACATACTTTTTCCCCTGTGTAGCAAAAGAATCATCAACCTAGGGCCTGTGCATCCAGGACCTCTGAGTCCAGAACCACAGCCGATGGGTGTCAGGGTCATCTGTGGACATTGCAAGAATACATTTCTGGTGAGAAGGGATATTGGGAAACCCTGGAGGAGGCAAGTACTAGGAATAGTAATAAATCCTGAAAAAGACTGTCCTATTTCTCATTTTTCATCCTCCCCCTTGCCTTGGGGTTCTCAATAAGGAGAACCTTCTCTCTATCGTTGTTTCTCTTTTTCCATAGTGGACAGAATTCACAGACCGAACCTTGGCACGATGCCCTCACTGCAGAAAAGTGTAAGTGGTTAGGGATTGTATTGGTAACTGGTTAATGTGTGGCATAAAAATCAACAGGGCTCTTCCAAATACCAATTTCTGTTGGCTCCCCCACAGGTCATCTATTGGGCGCAGATATCCTAGGAAGAGATGTATCTGCTGCTTCTTGCTTGGTTTACTCTTGGCAGTCACTGCCACTGGCCTTGCTGTGAGTAGTCTCAATGCAAACCTCTTGTGAGCCTTATCACAGGCTAAGATTTGAGAAGTTGGTACCTTAAAGAATGGTTAAAGAAGTGGGTGTTGGGGTATGTCCCTGTAATCCAAGAATAGAGCCAATTCTAAAGTAACTCAGGCTTCATAGCAGGACCCCATCTATAACACACAAAAGGGAGAATAGCTTGTACCAGCTCCAGATATGGCCTACCTGGTAAAAGTATTGGCCTGGCATGTGTGAAGCCATGGGTTTGCTCTCTAGCACTGCATAAACTGAGCATGGCGATTTAAGCCTATGTCCCAGTACCTAGGAGGTGGAAGCAGGAGGCTCGGATTTCAAGGCCATCCGCAACTACAGGGTTTGAGGCTGTTCAGGCTGTCAACATGAGACCCATGCCTTAAACAGCAACAAAAACTTAAAAGTCTGCTGACAGGGTGTGGGGAGGTTTCAGGGAGAGGTGAACTGAAGTTGAAGGTGACTAATAGACTAAGAAGTAAAACAAGGTATTCCCACTTTGGAGAGAGAAACTGGTTATTAGGGATCCTGGTTCAATTGATAGGCATGAGAATTTCTGTCAGATGCCTGGGATGGCAGGAGTACTTCCCAGCTTAAGGAAAGGAACCTAAACCACCTGCTATTTGGAAAAGGTCCTTGAAGGTGTCAAAAGTGATTAGGGTACAGAGACAAAAGTTTGCATCATATTACTGCTTCTAAGACCTTGAAGCAGTAAATGCCAAAAGTAACCTCATCTTTTTCTTCTTCCTCATCTGTCAGTTTGGCACATGGAAACATGCACAGCAATATGGAGGTATCTACGCAGCCTGGGCATTTGTCATTTTGTTGGCTGTCCTATGTTTGGGCCGAGCCCTTTATTGGGGCTGTATGAAGGTCAGCCATCCTGTCCAGAACTTCTCCTGAGCCCCTTGATCCAGTCTGTGCCTGGTGGCTGCCTGGCACCAACAGTAACACTACAAAAGGCTCTCTGGACTTGTACAAGGAAGCCAAGCAGCTGCCTCCCTTTTCCCTGGGGAGAGGTAGGAAGGAAGCAGTCCCTTACTTAGGTTTGGAAAGCTAGGTAAGACCATTGCTAGCAGGCCGCTTTCTTCCAAGGGTTGCTGTTTAGAGTAAATAGGCAAAAATTGCCCCAAAGCCTGGATCCTAAAGACGGTTCTAGCCATGTCCTTCCTATATGTGCTCCCTGAGAACCATTCCTGTCCCTTAACACATTCCAGGGCAGGGTGGGGGTGGGAAGTGGGGGAGGTGTTCCCCTCCCTCTTGTGCACCATTAGGACCTTGCTGCTGCTATTGCACTTCACCAGGGGCTGGCTCCGGCCTCAGTACCCTCAGTCTCTTCTCCCCACATTTCTTGTCCTGTGGGGTGGGGTCAGCCACTGCTCTGTACAGAACTACAGGAACTGATGTATATATAACTATTTAATATGGGATATGTTCCCCTAATCCTGTATTTCCCTGAATTCCTCCTTCTGACTTTCCTTACTTCCAGTTGCGGTACTGAACTGGGCTGAGGTAGGGTTGCTGTCTCTGGAGAGGTTAGGGATTCATCTGTGCTTGTAAATAAATAATGTCATGACTCTACCTTTCCCATTTAACAACGTTTGTGTATGAAAAGGGGAATTTGTAAATTGACAAAGGGAAAACAAGGACAGTGATGTTGAAAGTAGGACTTTTATTTTTACTTAAATTGTTAAAAGGAAACCAGAAGTTTGATTTTAATGTTTAATTTAAAACAGGGGAGTCCATACAAAAACAAAAACCTGGGCCTAAAGAGATCAGAACACACTGGACTTCTCTGGGGGTTGAGGAGGCGGTTTTCCAGGCATAGAGCTACTTCAGGAGGGTGTCACAGTGCTAGGTAAAGGGTAATAGGACAGTGATCACTACCCAGAGCCTTGGAACGGATCTTGCTGTCACACAACGCAGGTAAAAGAGAATGGGACAACAAAAAATAATCCAGGCGCCAACCAACATTCTTGGACCGAGCATTCATCATGTAAGTCCAGAAAGTATAAGCATAGGCGGTGTTGGGGTAGAGATGCCGGAAGCTGTCAGCCAGTGGTACATCCTGTAGCAGCTCCCCAAAGCCTTCACGCTCCTGGGGAGTAAAGCCAGCATTCTTTTTGTTCCCTTTGGGGTTTCGAAGGTCAATTTCTTCATGAGCCACATTGAGATCCCCACATAGCACAAGTGGCTTTCGGGAAGCCAAGTCCTTCAGAAACTTTCTAAAAGCTTCATCCCAACGCTGTCGGTACTCTAGTCTCACCAGACCCCTGCCCGCATTGGGAACATACGCTGTTACCAGGACAAAGGAGTCAAACTCAGCTACAATCACCCGGCCTTCTTGATCATGCTCTTCCTCGCCTACAAAAATAGAAATCGGCGTAAAGTTAAAAAAAATATATATATTATAAAACAACTGTCTGAAGACCATTCACACATAAAAGTCAATAGGGTCTCACCAATGCCATAAGACACTTTGAGTGGGCACTGGCGGGAAAGTAGACCAACACCACTATACCCTTCTTTGTCTGATGGAGCTGACCAGTACTGATGGGTGAGTCCAGGCAGCTCCTGAAGTTCAGCTGGAAGTTTGTTCTCAGAGCATTTGGTCTCTTGGAGGCACAAGATATCTGGTGCTTCTTCCTTTACCCACTGAATGAAAATGTGAAAAGTTAAAATCTTCATTTTTCTGACTGGCATGGGACTTTATGTGCATTTGAGTGAATGCAGGTGCTGACTTGAGTGTTAGAAGCACAGCAAAGTGCTCTTAACTGCCCAGCAGTGGCTCTAACCCCCCCCCCCCCATGCTGTCATAGGATTGGGGCAGTTCTCCCATCCCCCAACATTCTAGAGACCATTTAAAAGACACAAAGATTGAGATTGAACTAATAGGCAACCCCCGCACTCCCCCCCAAAAAAAACCTACAGGCGGGAGAAAAACAACATCCTGTGGACTCAGAAAACAAGACACACGATCTTAAATTATCAGGGAAAGTCTACTTTCCTCCTAAAGAGTACTCACATCCAAACCTTTCTTCTTAATCCAGGCTCGAAGCCCATCCACATTCCAGGAGCATATTTTGAGTGTGGCAGATTTGCCACTGGGTGAAGTTTTCTTATCTGGAGGGTCCTCATACAGGATAGGGCCCTCTCCTGCGGCCTCTTTCTCGTTTTTCTTTGCTGCCCCTTTACTCTTCTTAGTCTCGGGCTCTATAAAATGAGTAAAGTCGCAAGAGTTTTCAACCTCAGACCTGAGTCAGCCACGAAACGCTCTAGTTATCCCCGTTTCTCGGACTCCTGTAACATAACCTGGTCCATGTTTACCGTGGTCTAGTCCTAAACTTTTGGGCGCGGGGGAAGGGGGGGTGAGGAACGGACGTGAGACGGGCTCACTGCACCACCTTACCCGCCTTGGGCTCTTCCCCATCTTCGGCCGCCGCCTTCTTCCCACGCTTTGGCATCCCTGTGACGAAAGCCCTCAGGCGCCTGCAGCAGCGAAGCAGTGCGTACTGAGTTGCCTACAGATAAGAATCGGTGAAATCAAACACAAGGAGAGGAGGCGAGCCTCCCGAGGGCGTTCGCACACCGGGGACCGCGGTTCGCACAGTCCTTCCGGCCATGTGCATCGCAGCCCCTCGCCCGCGTCAGGCCCGTCGACGTGCGAGGCCGCCCAAACCGCCAAAACAAGTTACCTGACCTCCCAACGAAGGCGGGGAGCACCTCACAGCACAAAGAATGGAGCCTGCCTGCTCCCACGTGGGAGATTGGCGTGGTCACGTGACCAGAGGTCGCTCCTCCCCTCACGTGGTCCCGGAGCGCGGTGATTGGTCCGCCTGCGACCTCGTGACGTAACTTCAGGCGCCTGAAGGGCCCATCACTCGGTTCCGGGCTGTTTGTCGTAGTGCCTGTTACGACTGTCTTTCCGTCCCCGCATCCCGAGTCGGGGCCGCCATGCCCGCAGTCCTGGGGTTCGAAGGAAGCGCCAACAAGATCGGCGTGGGCGTGGTGCGCGACGGCACGGTGCTGGCTAACCCGCGGCGCACTTACGTCACGGCCCCGGGCACCGGTGAGTGGCTGCGGCCGCGTTCGCGGGCTCCTTGTCTTGGTTTGTTCCGTGGCGGGTTCTGTGCCGGTATTCTGTTCTGTTCCTTGCGTCAGCCTCACGGGTGTTGGCATACTACAGGCTTGCGTCCCCACTCCCAGACTCTTTTTACAAAAACTTGATTTCTGTTGGGTTGTAACTGTTTGACTACAAGAGTCATAGACACATGGACTTTGGTCGTGTGGGTTCCTTCAGATTTGTTTTTGTTTTGAGACAGGGACTCACTGTGTAGCCCTGATTGACCTGGAAGTTGTTGTGTAGGCCAGGCTGGTTTCAAAGTCATGGAGCACCTACGCGCACACACATAAGCCGCATGTACCTGTGAAGGCTCCCTAAACAGGTTTGATGTTTCAGGTTATATAGGAGAAATCTATGTGTGTTTAGGACTCACTCTTTTAGGCACTGGGACAGATATTTGTGGTTAAAAGGGAAGCTACTGGCTGTTGTGTGTGTTAAGCCCAACCTTGTGTAAAGTTTTGTGGGATTACAGGGAAAGTAACCGAAGAGTAGGCGGTATGTTTAACTTGAGTTGATGCTGAAGGTTGTGTGTGAACATGGGTATCTCTGAAGCCTCAGTAGCCTGTGCAGAGGTTAGAAAGAAAGCTGCATTGGTAAACCTAGCACTTGGGAGACTGAGACAAGAGGATCTGAGTTTAAGGCCACCTTAGGTTATGTGTGACCTTGTCTCAAAATTAGAGGCTTGAAAAGAGGATATTTTAAAACCTAGGTGAGTAATGGGATTCCCCCCCGCCCCCCTCCCCACATCGTTAAAACATCTCTGTCGGTTTTTACTTCTAATAGGCAAGTGCAAAAGTAATTGCAGTTTTTTCATTTTTGGAATTTGTTGTATGATGGTGGAGTACATTTATAGTGGTTCATTCTCTCCCTCTCCCTCCCTTCCTGCTTGCCTCCCAAATGCTGGGACACAAGCACATGCTAGAGTTTAGCTGTATGTTCACATCGTAGCTAGAATACATTCTGCAGTGTCATCGTATCTCATTTTTATCACGTTTTGTTTTGGTTTGGGGTGAGCTTTTTTGGCTAATGACATTTCTTCATATATATCTTAATCTGTGGAAATGATGTTAGACAAAGTAAAACAAAAGCGAGGTGTGTGAGCTCAAACCTGCAACCCCAGTACTCCAGGAAGCAGAAACAGGCAGGTCTCTGAGTTTGGCTCCAGCCTACTCTATACAGCAAGTTCCAGGCCAGCCAGGGCTACACTGTAAAACCCTGTCTCAAAATGAATAATAAAAATGGAGTCAAACAAGTACTCTGCGTTCAGAATAGTAGGTATAACAGTGGAGACACTAACTAATGCAGCTTGAAACACCAGCGATACCGAGCAGTTGACCCCTGGAACTGCTAACAGTGGTGCCTTGGTTATCCAAGAACTTGCAAAGGAGAGCACTGAAGTGGCTGTCTATTAGAAGATGGCTAAGACCTGTTCATTGGGAGCAGTTGTGGAAGCTAACCTTACAGCTAAAGAAAAACATGCCAAGGAACTCAGTGTGGACCATTCAGTGATTATTGGATATTTGAAGCCAATTGGAAAATTAAAAAAAAAAAGTTGATGCCTCATAAAATGGCTAAAAATTGAAGCAGCCATTGTTTTCAGCTCTTCAATTTCTCAAATTGTGACAATGACAAAAATGTATAAGAAAACTAGCCACAACCAGCTTAATGGTTGGACTGAGGAGCCCCCAAACACTTTCCAAAGCCAAATTTTCGCCCCAAAAGGTCCCAGTCACTGGTGGTCTACTGCTAGTCTGATCCAGTACCACGTTCTAAATTCCAGGGAAACCATTGCATTTGACAAGTGGACTCAGCAAATCACTGAGATGCACCAAAACTGCAGCTCCTGCAGAAAGAACCCAATTCAGAACAGTACCTGGCTTGGAGCCTATGATCCCAGTGCATGCATGGGGAGGCAGAAGCAGGTGTTCGAGGATAGCCTGGTCTACAGAGCAAGTCCAGGACAGCCAAGGCTACACAGAGAAAGCCTGTCTCAACAGTCAAGAACAGTGCCTGACTGCATGTGGCACTGCTGGATGGAAGGAAGCTTTAACTCGTCCACCACTTTTACTGACCACCACTTCTTCAGCAGCAGCTCAACAGCTTTTTGCAGGGAAAATATATTCACAACCAGCAGTATTCAGAAAGTGTTTTCCAAGAGTTTGTTGAAACATGAATTTGCTACAGTAATAAATAAATTAGGGGTTTTTGTTTTGTTTTGTTTTCTTTTTGGTTTGTTTGTTTGAGACAATATCTTTGTACAAAGCCCTGGATGTCTTGGAACTCACTCTGTAGACCAGACTGGCCTCATGTAACAGAGATCTGCCTGCCTCTGCCTCCTGAGTGCTGGGACTAAAGGTATGTGTCATCACGCCCAGCTCACTGGTTTGTAGATAAAATGTGTTGATTAAAATGGTTACTATTTTGATTAATAAAAAAATGTGTTTGAACTGCTGGGGACCAGTCTCAGCCAGTTGGTGGTCTTGAGATTGGGAGGAGAATCACTTCACGTGGAGTGGGGGTGAACAGGCAGGTACAAGCTGACAAATGACTCATTTCAAGAGACTGTTCTCAGGAGGCAGTTTCTCTGGCGTCTGCTCTGCTCTGGAGCAGAGAGTCAATCCCGGTCTTTTATTATTAAGTCATATCCTTATACATCTTTTAACATGATCAAAAACCATTTTGTCTTTCCCCAGAATATTAGCTTTTCCCCAAAGACCCACAGATGAGAATATTCAGAATATAGCAAATTATACTCTTTATACATGGTACAGTAATTGTACCCAAAAACTCACAGAATAGAATATAGCAAGCTGTTTTCTGTATACACGGTACAGTGATTACATTGCAAGCAAGCATATTTAATCATTAACTCAGTGCTTTTCTCAGACAGACCTCCACATCACAGGTCATCTGGGCAAGATCTAGCCGGTACAATAATTGGCATAGAAACAAAGAGGTACTAAACAAACTAGACTATTTTTAATTCTCAGCTGCTGTTTGTAGCTGAGCAAGTTTTTTCTGAGCTTTTTCTAAACAGCTTTTGTAATAAAGAGTGATGTTCATTCAGAGGGTCGCTAGCCCCTTCCTCATGAACTATACAAAGCTCCTGTAATCTTTTTGTGTCCATGTGACCAAGTCTTTCTAGAAAAGGAAGTTAGTATGAGTCCAGTAGTTTCTTTAGGGTCTGATTCCTTTCTGACTGCAGCAGTCTGGGGGCTGAATGCGGAAACTCAAACAGTTCCTGATATTGCTCGATATCCGTGAGCTGATTAAAGTTTTTCAAGGAACAGTTAGCACAAAAGTCCTCTATGGATTCAGTTTTTTGTTCAGATAATTCAGGGTTCATTGCCTTTATAGCCAAGAGGAATGTTTCCTCCATAGTGGTTGGTTTTGAGCCATTTCCTTCTCCCCCAGTCCCTCTGGAAGTCTTTCTAGTTGCACTGACTAGGGATGAATTAGAGGAAAAAGATGGAGTTATAGTAAAAAACAAAGCAGGCAGACATAAGAAAAGGCAATGCCATTTATGGACTGGTAATCCAGAGATGTTTTCTTCAGGATGACAGTGCTCCAGCAGCTGGAACTGTGTCAAACAGCTGCGTCTGCAGCAATGTCCTACCTGACATTAAACCTAGTCATAAGGGTTTAAAATCTGTAGCGCTATATCACAGTTCCTTCTTTACCAGCCTAATAATTACCTTTCTTATTGTTCTTAATCTGTATGCTTTTTCTTAGGATTCCTCCCAGGAGACACGGCCAGGCACCATCGAGCTGTTATCCTAGACCTACTACAGGAGGCGCTAACAGAGGCAGGATTGACTGCACAGGACATCGATTGCATTGCTTACACCAAAGGTTAAGTCTGGGAGAATGGTTGGTCAGCAAGGGAGCAATGTGGCTGGAGCCATATCACTGCCTGGACACATTCTCAAGTCTATTTTCTTCACCTGTTTTCCTTAAGTCTAGGATTCTTACTCCAATTTGTACCCTGTCAGGTCCTGGCATGGGAGCCCCATTGGCTTCTGTAGCTGTTGTCGCCCGTACTGTGGCCCAGTTGTGGAATAAGCCTTTGATAGGTGTGAACCACTGCATCGGCCACATTGAAATGGGCCGCCTCATCACAGGAGCCATTAACCCTACTGTTCTGTATGTGAGTGGAGGAAATACTCAGGTATTTAAGAGCAATCTTTATATTCCGTCTTAATTCTGAGGTATTCTAACCGAGTTATAGGTGCTACAAGGACAAAACCAGGCTCTTTTGGACCAAAGATACTATAGAGAACATAACAGAGGTATCAAGTTGCAAGTTTCAGGGTGGAATTAGAATGTTAGAATTTTATACATGCAACTACAATTTCCAGTTTAAAAAGGAAAGAATATGGGTTTAACCGGTCAAGACAATGTCTTTCTTTTTTAATTTAATTTTATTTTACTTCTGTGGGTCTTCTGTGTACATATATGTAGGATCCCAAGGAAGACAAAAAAGGGCATCTGATCCAGGGATGCTATAGTTACAGACAGTTGTGAGCTCCTATGTGGGTGCTGGGAATCAAACCTAGGTCCGTTGGAGGAGCAGCCAGTGCTTTTAATTGCTGGAGTATATCTGTAGCCCCACAAATATATTTTTCTTTATTTATCCACCTGGTTCTCCTCCTTTTTACCTTCAGATATCCCTGCCCCAAACTATGTTCTCTTTCCTCAGCCTAAGTAGCTGGGATCACAGCCTGCCATGGAATGCTTTTTGTGACAGGGTCTCACTGTGCTAGTCAGGTTTTTCCTGTACTATTTTGATCTTCCTAACTTCTCCCAAGTGCTGGAATTATGGGCCTATACCACCATGCCTGGCCCACTTTTTCTCATTTCTTACAGAATGTCTGTGTGGTCACCACCACATAATATGGGAGGCATATTTAAGGCCAGCCTAGCTGCCTGTCTCATCCTCACCAGTGCTGGAGTTACAGTTACGAGCCATTGTAGACAGCTTCCCTTTCTTTCTTACTGGAACGTCTAGTGACTATGCTGGCACTATGCTACTATCTTCCACATAGCTGAAGGCTCCCCTTTACAGACCTTAAGTCTCATGGGCATTCTCATTGTTCTTAGGTGATTTCCTACTCAGAACATCGTTACCGAATCTTTGGGGAAACTATTGATATTGCTGTGGGAAATTGTCTGGATCGTTTTGCCCGAGTACTGAAGGTAGGTAGGCCATTAAGACTGTAGAGTTCTTAAGATATGCGTCTGGGAAGCAAAAAGAAATGAAAGGCAGGAAGCAGTAAATAGATCTTGGGCTTCAGGCATATCGAACTTTATTCTTTGCTATTTTATTTAACCTAGGTGGAAAATTAAGTGTTTATGTCTATATGTATCTACTACTTGTTACAAACATGTTTGTACCTGTGTGTGTGTATACTTTATAAGAATTTATACTGATTGCTTTTCTTCCCATTGATTTGGGTAGGAATCCCGTAGTGCTGAGTAGAAGTGAGAAGAAGAATGCGATTTTCATTATGAATTCATGGTTCTCTACTTGTCTTCCTTCTGCTGGTAGATTTCTAATGACCCAAGTCCAGGCTACAACATTGAGCAGATGGCAAAGCGGTAAGAGGACATAATGTAGAAGAGCACTGGCTGCTGGGGCTTTAGAGATTTCTCTTCATACATATTAATGAGGTATGGGAGGAGTTTCAGAGGGTGCGCAGCCTGCTGACTCTGGGTTTAGTGCCTTTATTCATTTTTTCATAGAGGCAAGAAGCTAGTTGAGCTGCCATACACTGTAAAGGGAATGGATGTCTCTTTCTCAGGGATTCTGTCCTTCATTGAGGTGAGTGTGAGAGTGGTGAGGAGATATAGCACGTCCCTGTTTTTAAAAATGTGTCTGTTTTACTCACCATCTATTTTCTGCATAACCATTCACTCATAGCAGTTGTTGAATAGATCTGTTTAGCAGATGCTGTAGACCGTCTGTGTGCCAGGCACAATTCTAGTAATGGGACACAATATAGGGCAAAACAGTCCCTCCCTAAATGGGAAAATGATTAATAAAAAATATGGGAGTACAGCACTTCTGTAATTTCAGTTGTAATGGAGTCAGTGATCCAACTACAAGAATTTTTGTTCTCATGAGAGCCCCATACTGATATTGAGCTTTTAGATTGTTGCCCCTTTATTTGTAGGATGCAGCGCAGCGAATGCTGGCAACAGGGGAGTGTACTCCCGAAGATCTGTGTTTCTCCCTACAGGTAAAAGAGGGAAAAGCTGGGGTGTAAAAACTTGTTCTAGAACAAAGCTGGATTAAAGCAGGATGCTCCTCTGATGTTTCCCCATTGGCTGTCCTCCACAGGAAACTGTGTTTGCAATGCTGGTGGAGATAACAGAGCGAGCCATGGCACACTGTGGCTCCAAGGAAGCCCTCATCGTCGGAGGAGTGGGATGTATGTATCAGTGGGCAGTGTGCTTCCTCTTTTTTCTGATACTCATCCTCCTCCTGGTACTCTAAATTACCAGAATTTGGAGGATTACTTGTTTCATCTCTTTCCTGTGTTTCTCAGTGCCTCCTTTCCCCCTGCCTCCTGGTTAAACTGTCAGGGAACACAGCTGGTTTCATAGAGGGCTAAATCTAAGTTCACTGAGTTTCTTATCTGTTCATAGGTAACATGAGGCTACAGGAGATGATGGCGACTATGTGCCAGGAGCGGGGAGCACAGCTCTTTGCAACAGATGAGAGGTGAAGTCCTTTTCCTTGTCTTGAGTTCTTCTCTTCCCATTATTATGGTTTTTCTTCATTTAGAACACAAGTTTTGTTATCTCTTCTTTCCCAGATTCTGTATTGACAATGGAGCCATGATAGCCCAAGCTGGTTGGGAGATGTTTCAGGCTGGACATAGGACACCTCTCAAAGATTCTGGAATTACTCAGAGGTGGGTGACATATTCCTTTGAGAGAGTAGATAGTGGGTATAGGAGATAAGCAGAAATCAACAGCTAAGAAAGTTGAACAAGGGCAGAGAAGAACAGAAAATGCCAGGGCGATGGGTATGGTGGTGTGCATCTTTAGTCTCAGCATGTGGGAGGCCAAGGCAAGAAGATTCTGATTTTGAACTAAGCCTTGGCTGCAGATGCTGTCTCAAAAAGCAGAGACAACAAAGTGCTAAGAGGCAGTCCTTCACAGTTTTCCCATTTTCCACAGGTATAGGACAGATGAAGTAGAAGTGACGTGGAGGGACTAGCAACACCTACAGATTCCGCAGAGCTTCCCAAGAAGAGTGCTGATGTGGGAGTGAATCTTGGTGACGCTAGTGACTCCTCTTCTCTGGCAAGTGAATGGACCCCATATAAGGATTAGGGTCCTTGTGCAACCCCAAGATGACTCCACAATAAAAAATTGTTTTTGTTTGTTGATAATTGGATTGTGTTTTTCAGGACCAATACAGAGTTAGTACTGTAAATTCCTACTGATGAGATCAGTGGATAAGCTGGTGAGGGTCAAAGTGGCACCTTGGTTGATGGTGCAGATAGTATTGATGGCTGCTATTTGGAGAACGCCATGGGTGCCATCCTAACATCCCATTAACAATCATATCCTAACTGATAGTATTTTATTGTCATGCCCTGTGCTGACTGCTGTGCACATACAAATTGTGGTTACATTCATTGAAGTGGACATGCAGGACATCCCTTTGAAAGGCCTGCAACATCTGATTCATTACTTAGGTAAAACTGCTTCCCTACATAAACTGTAATGACATACTACCACGAACACTTCACTGGCCAATTTGAGGGGCAGCCTGAATTTACACCTTATCACCACTACAAGCATCAGAATTATAGACATCGTGTATATAATGCCACAAGAGGGTCTAAACTATCAAGATCCTCTTTTGCCCTCTGGTAGCTATGTGTCTTCCATTCTCCTTCTCCCCCGCTTCTCCCACCTCCAGACTTCTGAAACACATCAGCCATTCATCTGTAAAATCCATATATCCTCACCGTTTTCTAATGTTTTCTTCACGTTGTTGTTCTGAGACCTGCTTTCTTGGAAAGAGTCTGCTTCTCCTAACAACTGCTGGTTCTTTCATATCCATCATACCACTGGGCCTGGAGTTGGTGCATGTGTTCTCTATTCCTCATCTATTTGCTTTTCTTCCTTTTCCTCCCCTATCTCTTTTTTACAGAGAGACAGTCTCTCTGTAGCCCTGGCTGGCCTGGAGTTTGCTATGTAGAGGAGGCTTGCATAGAACTCAGAGAGATCCACCTGCCTCTGCTTCTGCCCCCTAAGGGCTGGGATTTAAAGGCATGTACCGCCATGCCCACCTCTTCTGTCTTCTTGTTCATCACTAGTATCCTTTGCAGCACATTGCTTCATATCTCAGGTTCATCCCATTCTCCTGCCATAATCTTGCTATTCAGATTATTCCCATTAGTATGCTGACTTCATCCCTTCACCAGGACCTGCAACCCTTTAATCTTTAATCTTACTTCCTTTCTATATTATTTCCCTTTCTTAGTTAAATTCCAATAAATACTTTGTTACACATCCACTCATCCACTAAAATTTAAACACATACATAAACCAGGATCTCGTTAAGCTCAGCCTGGTTTTGAACACACTAGCAGACAACTTGATCTGCCTCTTCCCCAAGCGTTAGATTATAGGTGTGCCTCACCACACCCGATTTACAGTGTTAGAGACTGAATCCGGAGGTCTACCAACTGAGCTACATTCCTAGCCCCGATTTTACTTCTGTTATGCACATCACCTATTTTATATCTAGATCAGTATAGCTGAAAAGGCAAGCAAAAATAGCCAAGTCCTTCCTGCCACTCAGCAACATTATCCTCCTAACCTTTCACTTCTATCTTTAATAACTTATGTATCTTTTGATCCTTAAATCCTCAACATCTCTCTCCTGTCTCATTCTTAGCTTTGTGTTTCTTAATTTTCAACTGTATTGCGTATTGGAACCATTCTCATTTAATAAACCATGGCTTGGTTCTTTAATAGAAGCAAGGAGAACACATTTCTCAAGTTCCCAGTGCCATACTGAATACTTTTTATCATATATACTCATATGCTCTGATTTCTGTCCTGTTACCACAAACCAGGGCTTCTCAACTAGATCTGATTTTGTCCTAGGAAGACAAAATGAAGATGCTACTAAAGAGAAGCCAAGGAAGGACTGGAAAGACGGTTCAGCAGTTAGAAGCACTGGTAGAGGACTCACGTTCTAGTCCAGTACCCAGGTGGCAGCTCACAGTCGTCTGTAACTTCAGTTCCAGGGTATCTGATGCTTTCTGGCCTCAGGCACACAAGTGGTGCACACATGGGGCAACACAGCCATACACATGAAATGAGGATAAATCTTAAAAAGAGAAGCCAGGGATGATAGGAAATGTCTTACGGTGTATAGTAAAGCCCCACAGAGTTCTATGCAAAGATGTCAGTGGTGTCAAAGTCGAAAAACTGTTTCAAACAGTGCATATTCCTGCCCACAGAAGTAGGCCTTGCTCTCTGGGAGAAAAATGTGATGTGGTTTTAATTTGGGTTTTTAAAAACTCTGTGGAGTATCCATATGCAGCCATTTGACTTGGCCTGCTCTGAGCTATGCCCTAATTCTGAGCAGCCGTTGAGCCAGTGTCACTGAGTGTGAGTTGACAGAATGGCTGTACTTGACAGCACAACTTTAAAAGAATTGCTTCCAGTTTTTTTCTGAATTCTCTATTAAAATCTATTTTGTAGCTGGAGGATGGAGCTTAGGTGTTAGGATCCTTGCTTAATACAAAGCCATATGGCAGAATCCCAGGTATGTATCCCTGCAGGTAGAGGCAGGAAGATGAGAAGTTAAAGGTCGTCTTTAGGTATATAGTAAGTTCAGAGCTAGGCTGGGCTACATGAGACCCTGTCTCAAAAATGAAAATAAAACTATCCCATCAGATTTGTTCTTACCAACGTCATTAATTACTTGGTTACAAATCTAATGGATTCTGGTGCTATTTATAAGTCTATCTGAAACAGTTGACACTTGCTCTTTGAAATGTTCTTAGAAATATATTGTCTGCTTTCTAGCTGACCAGTCTTTGCCTCCTTTGCTGTTTCTCATTTCTCAGTCTTAGTTTGGAATGAGTTGTCTTCTGTCTTCATTCTCTTGGATGCTGGCCTGTGCCATCATGCCTATCTAGTTCTACAGTCCTAACTTTCTAGAATTTAGTCTTCAGACTGACACAGGCATGAGGGGTGACTTTGTCTTAAATTGTGAAATTCATTAGGATACAGGTGACTATAGTTCTGTAGTCCAGCCTGGACTCCCCTCCCAAGTACCAAACTTCCCTGGCATCTCTGCTTGAGTACTCATTAGGCACTGTGTCTTAGGGTGTCTATTGCTGTGATAAAACACCGTGACCAAAATCAGCTTGGGGAAGAAAGGGTTTATTTCATCTTAATAGTTAGTGTTGCATCATCTAAGGAAGTCAGGGTAGGAACCTGCAGGCAGGCGATGGAGCAGAGGCCACAGAAAGAGGAGTTCTGTTTACTGGCTTACTGGCTTACTCCTTCCTGGCTTGCTCAGCCTGTTTTCTTATGGCACCCAAGACCATAGCCCAGTGGTGGCACCATCCACAGTGAGCTGGGCCCTTCCAGACCAGTCATCAATGAAGGGAATATGCATAGCCTTCTCATAGGCCAGTCTGGTGTGGGCATTTTCTCAACTGAGGTTCACCTAGGCTTGTGTTAATTTGATATAAAACTGGTCAGCACACACTTCAAATTTAAGGTATCCCAAACTGAACTTATGCTTTCCCCAGCTTACTCCTTTAGCTGTTTCTAGCTAAATGGTAACCATCCTGGTTCATGTCAAACACAGACTTTGGCATTCTTTTCGGTAGGTGTGTATGTCTTTACCTTTAGTTAATCAAATTCATTTTGATTTGCTTTCAGCATTTAACCAATATCTTATTTCATCTTCCTTCTAAGCTGAACCATAAGATAAGCTGGCTTATCTTCAAAATGTCTTCATTCCTTCCTCTCCCTGGGCTCTTGGTTGCAGTTTAGGCCTGTGGCCATAACCCTTGGGTTTTTATGTCCAGTTCACTCTTTGCAGCTCCTCCAACTGCTCAGGGCAGAGCTGCTCACAAAAGTCATAAAGGTCACTGAGTCCACTTTTTCTTGCATGTTAGTAGATAGGGGATTGGCATAGTTCCACAATGATAAAGGAGAGATGACAAGCAGTCATCTTGTCCACCTTTGGGAGCAGGGGGATGGACTTAGAATGCCTGAAGGTTTTTCAAGTAGGAGTAGGGCAACAAATGCTTTGTAAATATAAAGTGTTAACTCACCCCAGCCAGCAAGGCTAAGTCTCCACAAATCAAAGGGACTGTGGAGGAGCTGATGGCGTCTGCAGAGTCAAAGTGCTTAAGCACAAGAGCAGTGCAAACAGAGCACTTCTTATTTTTTTTACCAAAGTGAGCAATACATGAGGTGATGTTTACAGTTATCTTAAACGAGTACAAATACAGTGAAGGAGTATACCTGGTATTATGTTTTATGAATAATATCTTTGGTCATGTGAAAGAGTCAAGAATACTCCCAGGCCTTTGCCTTTCCCACAGAGATAATATGGACATACCAGGGTGTTCCCTTCATGTTCTTGCTTTGAAATGGATTCACTTATCAGAGTTGATGCAATTTTTTCCAGAAGGACAGCTTGTGGGAGGAACATTCTGCCATCTGCCCCATCCTTAGTTCACAGTAAGTTATATAGGCTCCCACTAAGTGCCTTTCTGTGTTTACATTTGCTGGGTTTTTTTTTCTGTGCATGATATTGAGCCCAGGGTCTTGCTTGCACCATGCAACCACTCTATCTCTGAGCTCTCTCCCTTGCCCTGGAGCCTCTCAAGTGTTAGGAGTGTGAGCATGTACCACCATGTCTCACCCTGATGGTGCTGCCGCCACCACCACTGCTGCCTCCTTTTTTAAAAATCACTGACTTCCCTTTCTTCTTTTCAACTCTGTAACTTGGAAAGGAGTTGGGGCTTCCTATGTCCTTTAGGCTTCCTACCTCCATCATCACTAAGCCAGTATATGTCCAGAGACTACGGGCCCTGTTCAGACTGAATGTCACTGGAGGCTGCTAGCGTTAAGTATACTGTCCAAAAGAAAATAACACAAACTTGCTGTGGTGGTACATGTCTGTGAGCTCAGCATGTGGGAGAAGAAGCAAAATAATCTGAGTTCCAGTCCAGTGTGGGATACTGTCTTAGTCAGGGTTTCTGTTGTCGCAATGAAACATCATGACCAAAAGCAAGTTGGAGAGGGAAGGGTTTATTTGTTTACACTTCCTTGACAACTTGGACCATCATTGAGTTCCAGAACAGGAACTCAAACAGGGCAGGAACCTGGAGGCAGGAGCTGATACAGAGGCCATGGAGGGTGCTACTTAGTGGCTTGCTCCCTATGGCTTGCTCAGCCTTTTTTTCTTGTAGGACCCAGGACCCCCAGCCTAGGGGTGGCCCCACCCACAATGGACCAGGCCTTCCCACATCAATCACTAATTCAGAAAATGCTTTACGGGCCTGTGTAGAGCCTGCTGTCTTGGAGGTATTTTCTCAATTGAGGCTCCCTTTTCTCCAGTGACTCTGGTTTATGTCAAGTTAACATAAAGCTAGCCAGCACAGCTACACAGTGAGACCCAGGCTCAAACCAAACAGAAAAAGGAGACAAATTCCCTTCCTGTTTGAGAAACTACTCCAACGCGGTGTCTGTCGTGCATCTCTGTCCTCTAAGAGAATCGGTGCTATCCCAGAGAAATAATGTGCTTTCTCTCCCTAGTGAGTGTCACCTTCCCTTTCCTATTTATTTTGCTGCATGCCTGCTTTTTCTCCACTTTCCAACTCTTTTCCCCTAAAACAACCTGTTCTAGAAATGTCGTCTCCCAGTCGAGGAGGCAGGGGCAGGTAGAGCTCTATGTTGAAGGTCTGCCTAGTCTACATAACAACTTCCAGGACAACAAGAGATCTCATCTGAAAAAGCAAAAAGGAAATGGTCTCTTTCAAGAGTTAAGTGTGCTATCTCATGCCTGTGACCCTAGCACTTAGGATGCTGAGGCAGGAGGATTGCCATTAGCTTAAAGTTAGCCTAAGCCTATGCTGCATAATGAGTTTCAATATGAGAGTTTTTTTCAAAACATAAACAATAACTGGTTTCTTCCATTAACATCCAGACACCCTGGGTTTATGGAGGGCAGTCAGGCTTTAATGTTCTTTTTTGAATCCCACTTAAGTGAGGACACCACAAATGTAAGCTACTAATGTATGTACTAATATTAGAACAGAGATGGTTCCCCAAACTCTGTCTATACTGCTCTCTCCCACACCACCCTCGAGGGCCTGTGTTGACTAGGACAAGTGTTCTATCAGCTGTGTCTCAGATTTTCACTTTTCAGGCCATGTCTTCCTGTTAAGTGCTTTCCCCAAAGTATCCCCCTTTCATGCTCATCTGTCTTTGATGTTGTTTCTACATTCTAAACCTTATTCTTCGTCTTCCTTCTTTGGACTCACCTTGGCCTTGGTATTGTGTAGTCACAGTTAGCCCTGCTGGCATCCTTAAGAGGCAAACACAATTTATGAGAGGAATAAAAAAGATATGGGAGAAGAGCTGAGGAAGAAAGCGTGTCCCTTTCTGGAGGCACAGGTACTACTGGGGCTGCAGCAGAAATGGGATTTATCATAATTACATTTCCTTTTTCTTCTAAAAAGTTCTCACTTCTATTCCCACTTCCTTCCCTCTCTCACATAAATAGAATCACTACGTAGCCCTCCACAGCAGATGTGGGTAGCTGTGAATTTTGTTTATATCCCCAGACCAATTGGTCTTGAGAAGGCCTGAACCTCAGACCTGAATGGAGAGGCAATGGAGAAAGAGTAGGGATATAATATGTTCATCCGGCAGATGACAAGAAGGGTTTCAGTGTGGTAGACTGCCTGCATGAGACTCCGCCCCAGAAGGAAGCTTGGGGATATGAGGAAAAGAATTGATAAAGTAAATATATATTAAGGGGGAGTTATTAATCTGGTTTACAGGATGTGGCCCAGGTACTCCAGCAATGGCTGTCTCACGCTGGAGAGGCTGAGAATCTGGGAGTTGCTCAGGCACTAAGGCTGCATGTCTCAGCATTTCCAAACTGGTGCTGGAGGCCTGGAGGATTCCCGGACAGCAGCTGTTATTCAGTCTGCATTGAAATCCTAAAGAAGGTGGTTCTGGTATTGGTGAAGGAATGCCACAGCTGTGGGATAGATGAACTTGCCAGCCAGAGTGAAGGAAAGCAGGGAGAAAAGAGCATTAGAGTTGAGAAGAAATGGGCACACGGGAAATTAAATAAGGGGATCTTGAGTACTCAGCAGGGAGAAGCCTTTCGATGACTCTTCTAAACATCAGTCAGCCGGTGTGAGTCTCGGAGTCTTGAATGGCTTGGCACTCCTCAGAGGGGAAGCAGAAATGTAGGCTGGAACTGCGTGATTACCCTTCTCTTCACTGCTCACTGCTTTGTAAATTCTCTGAACTTAACAACTACTCATTTTCTCCCCACTATCCCTGCCTTTTTTTTTTTTCTGTTTTTGTTTTGTTTGTTGTTTGCTTGCTTGCTTGCTTTTTTTTTTTTTTTTTTGTCTTAAGAGGCCTCACTGTGCAGCCTCGGCTGACTTCAAATTCATAATCCTCCTGTATCAACCTTCTGAGTGTTGGGGTTGCAGGAATATACCAGCGTACTGGACTTTATAACTTTCTTTTCTCTAGTCCAGTTGAAAGCTTTTGCATTGGTGCTTCTCTTCATGATTATGTTCCCACCATGAAACTCATGTTTTTGGTGGAAGTCTCTACGAAATCTACCAGGGCTGAATACTGGTTGGGGGCTGGGGGAGGCAGCCAGCACCAAAGTGTCCTGTGGAAAGCAGGTATGATGTGGAGAACGGTAGTTTCTTCTCTGCTCATTAAGGAGCTTTTGAGACAAGGTCAGAGATGCTTTTCCATCCTGTAGCATTACAAGGGGAGCTGGGAACTCATTCTTGTGGCTGCAGTTTTCCCACAGAGCCACTCTCTCAGAAAACTGCGCTGCCTGCCTGCCTTTAATTGTTACCCTTTCCTCTGCTTTCCTCACCAACTTTTAAGAAGATGATTTACTTTTAAGCCTAAAACATGGATCTAAAATTCAAAAGCCTGCAAGAAAGTAGTCTTTTAGTATAACAGAACAAAGTGATGTTAAGTGTGAACTGTAGTAAAACAGAAAGCACCTGCCATGTCTTGAGGGTTTGGAAGTTACTCAGTTCCAGCTGAGTGGGTCATGCAGAGTCATGATTAAATGGTTCCTATATCTTAAATGTTGGTTTATTTTGAAAAATTGTAAATACTGTGCATTTGTGCTGGTTTGAACTAGAATGTCCCTCATAGGCTCAGATGTTTGAATACTTGTTTGAATAGATGTTTGAATACTCCAGTTAGTGGCACTGTTTGGGTAGTTTTAGGAGATGTGGCCTTGCTGAAGGAAGTATATCACTGGCAGAATGCCTTGAGGTTTCAAAGACATGCACCATTTTCAGTTTGCTATCTATTTCCTGCTGCAGTTCAAGATGTGAGCTCTCAGCTGTTTGTGCTGTCATGCCTGCCTCCTGTTTCCATAATTCCCTATGCTGATGAACTCTTATCCCTATGGATCCATAAGCCCCAAATAAACCCTTCTATAAGCTGCCCTGGTCATGGTGTTTTGTTGCCGCGGTAGTGTCTGAAGAAGCCAGAAGAGGGTGCTAGATCCCCTGGAATTAGAGTTGCAGGTAGTTCTGAGCCACGCAGTTTGAGTTACAGCAGCTGAACTAGGATCTTCTGCAAGAGCAAGAAGTGCTTGACTGCTGCGTCATCTGTAACCCCATCATCTTGAGACCATCACGTGAGCAAGGTGATTAGTTACTCAGTTACTCTTCTACTGCTGTGATAAGACTCTGTGACCCAAGCAACTTCTAGAAGAAAGATATTATTAGGGGCTTACAGTTGGGTTAGATTCCATGACCACTGTGGTAGGCAACATGGCAGCAAGAAGGAAGATATGGTACTGGAGCAGAAGCTTAGAGTGTGCATCCTGATCCCCAAGCAGGAAGTAGAGACAGAGACACTGAGAATGATGTGCTCATTTGAGAACTCAAACCCTCAGTGACACACCTCCTCCAACAAGGCCACACCTCCTAATCCTTCCCAAAACAGTTCCACTAACTATTGAGCACATATTCAAACCTATGAGTCTATGGAGGCCATTCTCATTCAAACCACCAACCATAATGGCCTTTCCAAATTGAAGTCACACAGGTTCTGGGTGGACATGTCTTGAGGATTACAATTTAAATAACTAGGAACTTTGTTTTAGGACTTTGCTCCCTGCTGCCTCCTCTGGGAAGTGTACCCTGTCATCCATCCTGTGCCTCCACTCCTTCCTGAACTCTGCCAGGACACCTCACTGAATTCACTGAGGCTATTGGGGGTCAGCAGACCTGCTGCTGTTTCTCTTCCATAGAGCTCTTTCATTTTTCTATATTACTTTTATTGAACATGAGTATTTTTGCCTGCATGTATGTCTGTGCATACCTGGTACCTTAGGATCCCCTGGAACTGAAGTTACAAATGGTTGTGAGCCACTATGGATGCTGGGAACCAGTCCTCGGGAAGAGAACTCAACCTCTGAGTCATCTTTCCAGCCTTCCTTTTTAAAAAGACATTTCTAATTGTATATGTGTGTCAGGGATACAGATGCCCACAGAAGCCAGAGCAGGGATGGATACCCTGGAGCTGGAGTTTTAGGTGGCTGTGAGCCACCCAATCTGGGTGCTGAGAACTAAGTCTGGGTTGTCTGCTCTAGAGCAGCAGGGCTCTCTCAACGGCTAAAACATTTCTCCAAGTCATTGCTTCCTTAGCTTTGAAGCTGGTATAGTTCTCACCACTCATATCAATAGCACTTTTGTTTGCTTCTTTGGTTGGTTGGTTGTGTGTGTGTGTGTGTGTGTGTGTGTTTAGAAGGCATCTTTATATATAGCTCTAGCTGGTCTGGAATTGGCTATATAGATCAAGCTGGCCTACCTGTCTCTGTCTCTCAAGTCTCTCAAGTACTGGGATTAAAGACATGTGCCACTATACCTGGCAATAGAATTATTTTAATGAAAAGCAATTTCAAGTCTTAGAACAGTGCTTAAACATAGAACATTATCGGTGAACACATGATATTGTTACCGGTATCTCAGCTAGTAGGCATCTTTTCTACTGCATTGAAATTCCTTAGAGACAGGTACCATGTCTCTGTAATTTCTATGGTGTGTGGCATTAAATAATGACTGAGTGAGCATATGGGGCGGAAGCAGCTAAGTCATCTTTAAATAAAGCAGTCAGCACAGAGACATGTTTGGAAGTGTCACCAAGGCAGTGGCTTCCCCACCACCACCCGAACAGGGTTTCTCTGTGTAGCCTTGGCTACCTGGATGCACTTTGTAGACCAGGCTGGCCTGACTCACAGAGATCCACCTGCCTCTGCCTCCCTGATGGAGGGATTGCAGGGTAATTACTAGGATTACTGGGGTTTGCCACTGTGCCCAGCACCCCATCAACAGGGTAAGTACCCAGGTTTCCCACAAAGGAATCCCACAATCTTGTCATGGTCCTTTTAGAGTGGTCACCGCCTTTGACTTAGTGAGAAGCATGCTGCCCTTCTGAGTAAGTACAGTAACACTTCTTCATAAAGAACATCATTTCCTGATTTGTCATTGTAGTGACTATAAATTATTCACACTGTACTTCTTAGCATTTCCTGGGTTGTGAAATGAGAGGGGAAAAGGGGGAAGGGAAGAGTGACTAAGGAGCCACCACTAAAAGCCTCATCAGGAACTGGCTAAGCGTCCTGGCTAACATCAGCCCTGGCCTCCTCCCCAAGTTTGCTGCCTCTTCTGGGTGTATATGGAGCCCTGGAAGCCTTTAGAGTTAACACTCATCCCCAGATCCACTAGAATCTTTCCTAGCAAGGTCCTATGAGTTATTTGTAAAGTTGCCTTCTGGTAGACCAGAGTTCAGGGGGGATGGTTTACTCCAAGAGTTAGAAAGATGTTCACTGTTGGAACTGAAGGCTGCCACGACTCCTACCTGTCCAGACCATCCTTAGGAACCCACCACCACCTAAGCCTGCCAAGCTCTGTCCTGCATGCTACACCTTGTGGAATTCTTCCTGCAGTGCTGTGAAATCTCCCTCTAGAGACACATTTCTCATGGCCTTCCAGCATAAAGTTCCATGGGAGAAATTTTAGTTCCTGGGGGCGCCTGGTTTCCCAGTCTGATAGCTGAGTGGGAGGGGCACGGTATCTCTAGTGCATACTCATTTTTGACAGGTGGGTTATATGATGGGGAGCATGGACTTTACACGACTGTGAAAGTGAAGATGACCTTATAGTTCCCACATTAGAAACCCTTCACATATGAGTAGCTGATGCAATCTGATTTAAGCCATCAGAACTAAAATATTTTATACTAATTCCTAAAGGGAAGAAAAGACCATGCAAGGGAGTCAAGTCTCACTCAGAGCCCAGGCAAGTGGCCTTTGTCTGCAGTGAGATTTCCCAGGATGTGCCAGGGTGGGAGTGAGGGAGGAATGGCATAGCAACTCTCTCCTGTCCAAATCTAATGGTTGACATGGCTCTGTCTCCACCCACAGTTGCCAAAACTATGCTGATGTATAATGCTTCCCACTTATAATACATTTTAAAGAACAAGGCATTCTGGCTCTTTGATCACCTCCTCCTGGGGGGGTACAGCCTTGCCAGGCCACAGAGGAAGATGATGCATCCAGCCCTGATGAGACCTGATATGCTAGGGTCAAAGAGAACAGAAGGAGGACCTCTCCTATCAGTGGACTAGGGAAGAGGCATAGGCGAAGAAGAGGGAGGGAGGATGTGACTGGGAGGAGATGAGGGAGGGGGCTACAGCCAAGATACAAAATGAATAAATTGTAATGAATAAATAAATAAATAAATTTTTAAAAAGAACAAGGTGTTCTTCACTGTAGCGACTCTGTTCAAACAAAAGGAAAACCACTGTGATAGTCCAAAGAAAAAGCAGGACTTCTGAAATTTTAATTCTTGTCTTTAGTTTTTCATGAATTCAAGCCATTTTCCTGGGGAAATTCTAATTCATAATTCAGCAAGTCCTCACGGTGTGCATTCTCGCCTGCACAGTCCTGCATTCCTGCATGAAAGCTGTGGCTTTTGTAGGGAGGAATGAGGAACCATCATTACTCGGGATTTGCGGGGGCGGGAGGGAGAGCCAGCTTATGCCAAACTAAATATAGGCTCCTTCCCTGAGCCCCAGGTCTACCCAGCTACCAAAGGGGGGAAATGTGGATACTAGGCAGAGGGGATTTGAGTTTACCTAAGCAATTATTAAAAGGACAAGAATTCACTGAATTTTTATCTCAAAAGACCTTCACACAGACTTTATCACATTCATGTCGTTGGCACCCAGGAAAAAGACCAGGCTGCACCGAGCAAAACTGCCACCGGATTAAAATCTGTCCTCTCCCAAGGTGGCCTCTGGAGGCCTCATTACATTCACGCAGATTCTTGGTTTTCAGGTATTTCCTAGACCAGAAACCTGCATCCGACATCTAACAGTCATCAAGGTGGGTGAGTGTGAGTTCACACTACAAGCTCCTCCGGGTTAGCTGCTGTAAACATGGAACCTGCCAGTATAAGATGCACAAACGTATCTGCATTAACTAACACAGTAACTGATGCATGTATTTGAGGAAGTAACCTCTGGTCTTCTGCATCGAGGAGATGTACTTACATTCCTGCTCAGAACCCCAAACCTGTTTGTTCCCCAAACCTGAAGCTTTCCTTTCGTGGAGAGGAAGGTATACCCCCTAGTGAAACAGCCTTTCTTAACATTGCTTCAACACTACAGTTCCTGCTACAGCTCTGTTGGTTTCTGATAAATACTTCTTCAGGTTTATAGGGAGCCATAAGCTGTTCTGATATGTGTATATGTTGTATAATGATCAGGTCATTGTGTTGAAAACAGCCATCACCTCATACATGCATCATTTCTGGTGAAACATCAAAATCTCCTGGAATTCTGAAATATACATGATTTTTTAACTGTAATTATCCTAGGGTACAAGGTACAGTAAAATAACAGAACTTGTTGCTATTTGTGATTTTGTACCTGTTGACCAGCTGTGATGGTTTGAATAAGAATGGCCCCCATTGGCTCATATGTTTGAATGTTTAGTCACCCAGGGAGTGGACCTGTTTGAAAGGATTAGAAGGATTAGGAGGTATGGCCTTGTTAGAGGAAGTGTGTTACTAGGGGTGGGCTTTCGGATTTGAAAAGCCCGTGCCAGGCCCAGTCTCTGCTTGCAGATCAGAATGTAGCTCACAGCTACTTTTCCAGCATCACCAGGCCTTCCTGCCACCATGCTCCCGGCCATGATGATAATAGACTGTAATCAAGTCCCAAATTAAATGCTTTCTTTTATAAGAGTTGCCTGTGTCATGCTGTCTCTTCACAGAAATAGAACACTTACTAAGACATCATCCCTCTCTATTTTTTTTTTTTTTTTTTTGCCAGACTCTAGGCCTAAAAGTGGCGTGACTGTACTTGAAAGGCAGAGGCCTGGTGCCCGGGTCCTAGAAGCTATGAGATACTGCTTAAGAGCTTAAAATACAACCAACCAACCAACCAACCAACATAAAAACCCTACTGGTTGTGTGTGTGTGTGTGTGTGTGTGTGTGTGTGTATGTGTTCATGGAGAGGCATTTGTACAAATGTATATGTGCGTGCATGTGGAGGCCAAAGGTTGATTCTATCTTCCTCTATTGCTCTTTACCTTGTTTTCTGAGACAGCATCTCTCAGTGACTTGGAGCTCCCAGATTCAGCTAGACTGGCCAGCCAGCATACATTTCTCTAGTGCCAAGATGACAGGGGCACTATTGCCTTTGGCATTGGTGCTGGGAATTGAGTTCTTTAAAAAAATAAAAACCAAACAACATTTCTACAGTTATAATGGCAATTCAAAAAGCTGAAAATAGGCATGAAAAATAGTTTTGAATGAAAAGGAAAAATCTAGTTCTAGGACTGTTCAATTTTTACTTTGTTCAACACTGAAAATGAATGGTTTTATAATGTCAAAATAAAAATTGAGATAGTTGATCCGGGAGCAGTGGCGTATGCCTAGAATCCCAGCACTCAAGGAGGCAGATGAAGGCAGATCTCCATGAGTTCAAGGAGAGTCTGGTCTACAAAGCCAGTCCAGGGCAGCCAAGGCTATACAGAGAAACCCTGTCTCAAAATAAACAAAAATAAACAATTAAGATAGTTAACCTTCTGAGTTAAGAAAGCTTTTTAACTAAAATTTTGTTTTTAGAAAATAAGGAAATGTATGAGAGGGGAGAAAAAAAAGAAAATAGGAAATGGGCCAGTGTCATATTCACACAATGGAAAATAAACCTGAGGAGAATGTAACAATTAAAAGGGACACTGAGGAATCTTAATGGGTCATATTCTGTGTTATTGGCATTCAGAACTATTTTCCTCAGATCCAATTTTCAGGCCAGATTTATAGTGGAAACTACATTCCTGAACAAACAAGTTAACCCAGAAAATCCTAACATGAATAAATAATTTCATCACCAAGTTCTTAACTCATCATGTAGGCTTTGCTTAGCAGTTTGCTAGGAAGAGAATTCTTAGTGTGAAATGTAATGTGGTCCCTAGCAAACTAAATCTCAATGTGTTTCATAACTAAAATTAAATTTTAAAACAAAAACACTGTCTCAAAACAGAAACCAAAGATTTAAAAGATGTGCGGAATGGTTCTGTTGGGGGATGGTTTTGTGCACTCTGTATTCAGATGCTGATTTCTGGACGCATCGTGATGATCATGGACTCTAGCCCTCTGGAACTAGAAGGCTCCAATAAACTCTTTCTTCTAGAGGCTGCCTTCATCAGGTGTCTTATCACAGCAGCAGAAAAGTAACCAAGACACAACTAGTTGATATTGGAGACAGCCACATTTACTGATTTCAGTTTGAGAATTTAGAACTTTGGGGATGCTGGGTACATGGTGCCGTCTACAAAGTGCTTCCTCTTTCTGAAGAAACAAGAGGAAATCCTAACTAATGACTTCAGATTCTCTTAGAGCGTGGCCCAGGGAGTAGGGAAGGACAAGCGCCATTAGAATCCAGTTTTCTGGCTGCGCTGGTGGCACATGCCTGTAATCCCTTCTCTCATGGGGCAGCCGCAGGAAGTTTGAGACTCGAGGGTAGGGCAAGTTACACAGAAGATGTTATCTATTAAAACCAGTTTTTATAAAAAAATATGTACATCTTTGATTTGCACCTTCAGTTTGGTTTTCACTGGTGTTCTGTAAAGTGTTAGGCTGCCGTGGAGGTTTTTGCTCAACCCTCCCGGGTTGTGGAGGTATAGCAATTGTATTCACAAACCCCGGAAAAAGTCAAGCAGAGGTTAAGGGATTTTTCCCTCCCCAAACCCCACCAGCTATTAAGGAAGAAGATGAGCCAAATTTCAGTTGTATAGTCTAGACTTTTCAGACCCCTTCACCAGCCTCCTCTCACTTCCAGCCACCAGCTTTGAAAACAGTCCTTCTGGCCAATATCTGCATTCTCTTTGCCTTGCAATTTCTCCCACTCAGCACATCCCTGTGACCTGCAGGTGGAAGGGAAGGGGGAAGTCATCCCAGGACTTGGCCCAGTGGGTTGGGTGTCAGCTTCCAGCACTGGGAGATGAGGGTTGAGCCCTCGGGGTAGCTATAATTAGCCAAGTGGGGGCACTGCTGAGGTCTGCACACAGCAGTGTGACTGGGATCTCGGGAACTCGAGTGAGGGCAAGCAGAAGCCTGCTGTCTCCTGCCCGGGAACTGAGCAGGGGTTGACCCTGGGCTGGATGTTTACAGGTGCTTGCGGTTTTGTTGCCCTTGGTGAACCCTTTAATCAACTCCGTATAGCCCGCTATTCCAACGTCAGTGTGTCGCTTGGGGTGGAGTGAGTGGCTGACAGCTGAACTGAAGACAGTTCTGCTTCTCCGAGTGCAGCTCGGGCATCCTTCTCCCATGCCTGCTCGCCTGCAGCTATCTCACCAGCCTGAGCCGTGAAGATGGCTCACCTTTCCTCAGACTTGGAGCACGTCTCCCTTTCTATCCAGAAGGACAGTCTTGAACTCCCCTTGCCTGCCGGAAGGACCTCCTCCTGGTCTCCCTCTCCCGATGAGGATCCTGGTTTGCTTCCCTATTC
This sequence comes from Meriones unguiculatus, assembly GCF_030254825.1. Taxonomy (NCBI): domain Eukaryota; kingdom Metazoa; phylum Chordata; class Mammalia; order Rodentia; family Muridae; genus Meriones; species Meriones unguiculatus. The sequence continues at coordinate 58,042,457 of NC_083357.1, forward strand.
TCCGGTGGAGCATGACCCCAGCACCTTGGTTTCAGAAAGCCTTCCTTTTCCAGCTTCATCTGTGGAGAGAGGGAAGGAACGGGATGGCAGCGATGACTCAGCAGAGCCTGAGATGCTGTGTAGCACGGAGCACCCCTGGCAGTTCTTCGCTGAAGCGCAGCGGCTGCGGGAGCAAGGGCTGCTTCTGGATGAAGAGGTGTCAGTTGGGGGACAGGTCTACGGGGTACATCGGGTGATCTTGGCCGCAATTAGCAGCCTCTTCCGAGGCAGGCTGCTGGGCGGCGGAGGTCAGCAGCCCGGCTTCAGCCTCCAGGTGACCCCGAGAGGCTGGGAGGCTGCGCTGACCTTTGCCTACGAGGGCGTGCTGGGCCCCGCCCCGCGGGACGAAGTGCTGGCTGCGGCCGAGGCGCTGGGAGCGCCCCGGGTGAAGAACGCGGCTCGGCTGAGGTCAGAAGGGCTTGGCAGAGCCGGGGACGAGGGAAAGGAACTCAGGCAGGCAGAGGAGCTGAGGGAGAACCTTCGCAGCATCGAGCGTCTGTATCGCGAGGGCGTCGGGTGCGACTTGGAGCTGGAGGCAGAGGGCTACCGCCTGCGGGGTGAGGGCTCGTGGGGCAACTGCCGAGACTGCATGTCGCAGGGTTTGGTTGGTTTTGCCTTGCTAGGCCTTGCTTCCACCCCACCGAGGCACACACCTAGCCCTCACAAGTACTTCTGTATCGTTGCTCCAGCCAGTCCGTCCTTTCTGGTGCTTTTCCAGCGCCACCAAGAGATGCACATGCGCAGTTGAATTGTTTTTCTAGACGCTCGGACAGATTTGAACTGATAGTTCAGGCACTTTTTTTTTTTCTTTCCTGCCCAGTAGGTAGAATTTCCAGCCAGCTGGCTAGGGCCTAGAGGACAGCCCGAGGCAGCAAAACAAGGAGAAAGTGACTGACCCAAACAGAGTAGCCAGAGCGCCTTGACATCTAAACACACAGCAAAAGGCAGTCGGTAGGGGCCCTTCCTCTCTCCTGGGTATGTTTGACTCTGAGAGCAGACTCCAGTCTGCTTCCTCTGCACGTTACACCATGATGCATCTGACCTGGGAAATGGAGTCTGTAAGTTTAGGGCACAATGGATTTGCTTAGAGAGTCCCTAGATCGGGGCTAGTAATTTTCAAATGAAGAAATCAAGCAGGGTGTCGTGGCTCACGCCTGTAATTCCAGCACTAAGGAGACCGGACAAGACGACTACTTAGAATCTGAGGCCAGCCTGGGCTACGTAGGCCAGTGTGGACTACGGTGTGAGCTCCTATCTCACAAACCAAAATGAGAAAGGAAAGAAAAAAGGAGATCTAATAGCACCTTGACCTTATGGATATACACTGTAACACTCAGGAGGCCGAGAAAGGAGGAGTAGCGTGGGTTCAAGGCCAGCCTTGGTTGACTGTAGACCATGCCCCATCACACCAGTGCTCAGTGGAGGTGCTCCAGAGGGAGGGCTGTCCCCGAAGGCTTGCTGCGTTTCTCGTGGCACCAAGCTAGAGGGCAATACCTTAACATTTCATAAGAGTTGTGACATTCTCACTATGGTTTGGAAGGTAAACATGTTCATATCACCGTGCGGGAACCCATCACTTTCAATCCTGGGGTACAGGAATGAGTAAGAGGGAGATTCCAAGCGGCTGTGAGCTTTTTCACAATGAGTCTCAGATAAAAATGCTGCTTGGTGATATGAAAGATGAGCTGGTTTAAGCTCATTTCCCCAGAATTATAGATTTTTCTCTGTCAGCAATAGACTAGGAAGCTGTGATTGATGTTTGCTCTCTGGGAGGCACCAAGCCAGTACCTGCTGCTTAAAAAAAATCAAATCAATGGAAACATCATATCAGTTACTCTTTGAGAGGTACATATTCCACAACTGGTCAGAAGAGCGTGGAATTCACAGGAGTCATGGGGAATCCAGAGGCCTGACCAAGACTTCCTGAGACAGCTTCTAGAAGAATGTTCCTCTTTCTTACCTCAAACACAAAGCAAAAGCAAACATTAACACTCAAACACTCATCACACCGGCTCAACAATTAATATGTTACTATGTCCATTTCCTCTTACTATTTCTGGTTGGCATTTTACTGAGGGATATGCATTTTTTAAAATAAAGGAGGGTCTAGAGCGATGGCATGGTTAAAAGCTCTTTCTGGTCTTCCAGAGGACCCAAGTTCAGTTCCCAGCATCCACACTGGGCAGTTCACAACTGTCTGGCCACCTCGGGAACCCATACTCCCACACACAAAGAGACACTCTCATAAACATGATCGAAATAAGAAAAAAAAAACAACTTTTTTTTTTAAAGATTTATTTATTTTTTTATGTATATGAGTGTTCTATCTACATTTACATCTGCCAGAAGAAGGAATCAGTTCACATTATAGATGGTTGTGAGCCACCATGTGGTTGCTGGGAATTGAACTCATGACCATTGGAAGAGCAGACAGTGCTCTTAACCACTGAGCCATCTCTCCAGCCCCCCAAAAAAACTCTTAAAGGGATATTTGAGCTTTTGCTTTCTGTTTTATTTTTTATTTTGATGAAAATAAAAAAAAAATCATCAAATTGGTTGGTCGTAAGTACATTCTGCAGCCCAGGCAGGACAGGAACTCAGGATTCTCGTGTTAGCCTCCATGTCACTGGGGTCACAAAGCCTTACACATGAACCTTGTTATTTTTAATTCTTCTATACTTAAAAAAAAAAAGTTACCGTGTGTGTGTGTGTGTGTGTGTGAGAGAGAGAGAGAGAGAGAGAGAGCAGCACCGCATTCCAGGACTCCTGTGCTTTGACTGTGGAGTCAAAGGACAGCTTGCAGGAAGCAGCCCTCTCCTTCCACCATGTAGATCCCACAATCATAATTCAGGTTGTTGGTCTTGGTGACGACTCCCTTTACCCACTGGCCCATCTTGCTTGCCTGCCCCCTGCTTGTTTCTTTCTCTCCTTGAAAGTTTATTTGTTTTATTTTATGTGTATGTGAGTACCTGCATGGATGTCATGCCCCACATATGTGTCTGGTGCCTATAGCGGTCAGAAGAGGGTGTCCAGTCCCCTGGAACTGGATTTACAGATGACTGTAAGCTGCCAAGTGAGTGCTGGAAACCAAAGCTGTGTCCTCTGCAAGAGCAGCAAGTGTGCCAGGTGTGTGGCATGGGCATAGCCATTCTGACAGGATGGCTGAGACTCTTGAAGCTATAAATGGAAAACCCTTATTTTGTATACAATGCAGTGATACCTCCATAAGTTGCAAATTGCTCTATTCAGTTTGTGTTGTGTCCCCAGTTAGCAAACGCTGTTGATAGGATTTTCTCCACTGGATTCTTTAAGGCTGTTTTTCTAACTGACATGAACACTAAAACACTAAAGTGTATTCCAGATACTAACATGAGAATAATGCAGGGTACTTGAAAATGTTAAAATAAAGGCTGGGGCATGGTAGCCCATGTTAGGTCTCCATAGTGAGTTCCAGTCCAGCCAACCCTACATAGTGAGACCCTGTCTCCAAAAAGAAAGAAAGAGGGGGCTGGAGAGATGGCGCAGAGGTTAAGAGCACTGGCTGCTCTTCCAGAGGTCATGAGTTCAATTCCCAGCAACCATGTGTTCACAACCATCTAAAATGAAATCTGGTCCCCTCTTCTGGCGTGCGAGGTGTATATGCAAACACATATTATATACATAATAAATAAATCTTGAAAAAAAAAGAGAGAGAGAGGTTAAAGCAAAGATATCCTAAGTCACTATTTAGACCTATAGACACGTAAGCCAGGGAGGGGCCTGAAAGCTGCATTTTGCTTGGGATGGAATCCAGGCTTTGCACGTGCTAGACGGGTCCACCATTGTCCTACACTCCCAGCATGAAATCCATCCCATGCTGTTCCAATGTACACCACGGCTTGGCCTATGGTCTTGGGTGATGGGATCAAAGCTTGGCTACAAGTTAGGATTGTAGTTAGCTGTCTTGCAACAGTCTTGGTTCTCTCTGCTTCCTCTCCACTGTAGTGCACCGAGTGGCCCTGGCCTGTGGCAGTGAGTTCTTTGGGGCCATGCTCCTGAGTGGCATGAGGGAGTCCCAGGGTTCAAAGGTATCCCTGCGTACCATCTCTTCTCAAGACCTGAGACTCCTTGTTTCTTTTGCCTACTCTGGAGTTGTACGAGAAAGATGGCCAGGATTGCTAAGGGCTGCCCAGGCTGCGCTGCAATACCAAAGCTCTTCCTGCCTGGATTTGTGTCAGCGAGCCTTGGCACAGAGCCTCTGCCCTGCCCTTTGCCTGACTTTGTTCCCCATGGTTGAAGCCCCCGGCTTGGAGAAAGTCTGGGGGAAAGCCCACCGTTACCTCCTCACTCATCTGCCCGCTGTGGCTTTGTGCCCTACCTTCCCATCATTACCGGTCACCTGCCTGGCTGAGCTCCTGGACAGTGACGAACTCCACGTACAGGAAGAGTTTGAGGCTTTCACAGCTGCACGGTGTTGGCTGGCTGCCAACCCTGAGACCCAGGAGTCAGACGCCAAGGCCCTGCTGCGATGTGTCCGCTTTGGCCGCATGTCTACCAGAGAGCTGCGAAAGGTGCGGGCGGCGGGGCTCCCCGCACCTCTGCCCCCGGATCTGCTGTACCAGCTGATGGTAGAAGCTGAAATTCCGGGTCAAGAGAGATGGAGGGAGCCTGACCACGCATTGGTGGTGATTGGTGGGGATGGGCTTAGACCGGAAATGGACCGAAGACAGCCATCTTGCAAAGTGTGGTGGGCCCGGGCATTTCACTGTGGCATGGGTCTGGTACGAACTGTGGAGTGGTGCCGGCTCCCTAACCTGCCTGCCCCAGGGCGCTTTCGGCACGGAGCTGCGAGCCCAACAGGAAGTGAACTCTATGTGTGTGGAGGACAGGATTTCTACAGCCACACCAGCACTCTGGCTTCAACTCTCAGGTATCATCCATGTGTGGCGGCCCCCATGAGAGCAGGCAAGAGGAATTGCTAATCTAGCCAGCCATAGACTCCCAGAATCACCCTCTTCACGTCTTGTCCCATTGTGTCCAGGTGGAGCCCCAGTCAAGAAGACTGGGAGGAGATGGCACCTTTGTGCCAGGCTCGGAGCTTCTTCCCTCTGGTGGTATTTGATGGACAACTTTATGCTCTGGGTGGACGAGACAATGGTGTGGCCCTTAATTCTGTTGAGACCTATAACCCTGAACTCAATGTCTGGAGGTAAGCAGGCAAAGGAGCATCAGGGAGAAACTGGATTTGGAGCAGGCAAGCGAAGCTGGGCGTGGTGACACACGCCTGTAATCCTGGCACCGTCAAGGTGGGAGTCTAGGCTATTAGTAAGGTGTAGTTTAAAATGAATCAGGCGTGGTGGTGCATGCCTTTAATCCCAGCACTTGGGGGCAAGGACAGGTGGATCTCTGTGAGTCCGAGGCCAGCCTGGTCTACCAAACTAAGCCCAGAACAGCTCTCAAAATAAATGAATGGATGGATAGATAGATAGATAGATAGATAGATACATGCATACATACTTAGATAAATGATAGATAGATAGATAAGTAAATAAATGGAATACAGTGAGCATTCGGGTTGCCTGATCTTATGTTCTGCTCTCCCCTAGGCCAGCACCTGCTCTTCCAGCACCATGCTTTGCCCATGCAGCTGCAACCCTCGAGGGCCGACTGTATGTGAGCGGTGGCTGCAGTGGGACTGGCCAGTACTTGGACTCACTGATGCACTATGACCCCAAACTTGAGAAGCCGGGGACACTTTTGAGCCCAATGGGAGTAGCCCGGGCTGGTCATGTGATGGCTGCTCTGGGTGGGAAGTTGTATGTGGCAGGTGGAATAGGCGACACCGGGGATTTACTGAGCTTTGAGTCCTATGAGCCAAAGGCTGATTGCTGGACTCGCCTGGCGTCCTTGCCCTCCCCCCACGTGGGGGCTGCAGGTGCTGTGTTACAGGGGGAGCTACTGGTACTAGGGGGCTACAGTCACCTCACTTATGCCATCTCCCACCTAGTCCATGCCTACTGCCCGGGTCTGGACCGCTGGCTCTGCCTGGGGACTCTGCCAAGGCCTCGGGCTGAGATGCCTGCCTGCATCTTGAAATTACCCAGTGTGCAGCACATAGCTTTGGTCCCTACTCAGCACCAAAACAAACCTGCTGGGTGACGCGGCAGGATACGAGGGAAGAAGGGGTAAGACATACCATGACGGAAGGACAGAAATTATGGGAGGATGAAAAGGTCTTACTTGCTTGTTTACTTTATTGTTTGTTTTTTGAGACAGGGTTTCTTTGTGTAGGCTTGGCTGGCTTGGACTCGCTTTGTAGACTAGGCTGTCCTTGAACTCACAGAGATTCTCCTGCCTTTGCCTCCCTGAGTGCTGGGATTACAGGCATGTGCTACCACACTCGACCCTTGTTTACTTTTAAACATTATTATTATTAGAAAGATTCTTTCTGTTGTAGCTCTGGCTGGCCTCAAACTTACTATGTAGCCTGGGCTGGTCTCAAACTCAAAGTGTCCTGAGTGCTAAGATTGCATGCACTACCCCACCTTGATTGAGAGGCATGATGATGATGATGAGGATGATGATTATGATGATTGACAGGGTCTCTTGTATCCCAGGATGGCTCCCTATGTAGGCAAGGATGACCCTGAGCTCTTGATCCTTCCACCTCCAGCTTGATAAGAGTTGGGATCACAGACATATACTATCACCCCTGATTTGTGCTAGTGAGCAAATTCAGGACTTTCTGCATGCTAAGCAGATACTCTGCCTACTTAACTATACCCTTAACCCTAAAAGAAGGCTTTATTTTTTGTTTGCTTGTTTTGTTTTAATATTTGTTTATTTAATGTGTGGATGTTTTGCTTGCATGTATGTGAACACATGTGTATCCTGTGCCTGTAAGGACCAGAAGAGGGTGCCAGATTCTCTGGAAATGGAGTTAACAGGTGTTTGTGGTCAGCAGTGTAGGTGCTTGGAACTGAACTCTGGTCCTCTGGAAGAGCAAACCACTGAGCCATCTCTCCAGCCCCTTATTTTGTGATTTGAGGCAGTCTCATTGTGTAGTGCAGATAAGAGCTTTATTTTTGATAGCATTTTACTCCATACTGGACCTTGAAGCTCATAAACTCTCTTTGTGTAAATGATCTCAACTAAGAAAAAGGTGATTCTGGTACTCATGGGAAATGGGCCTTGGGGAAAGGATTGACAAGTAATACTCAGGTAAGAGAGGCAACCGGGAAGAAGTCCACAATAATTAAAGAGGATTTTTTTTTTTCAAGACAGAGTTTCTCTGTGTAGCCTTTGCTGTTCTGGACTCGCTTTTTAGAGCAGGCTGGCCTTGAATTTACAGTGATCTGCCTGCCTCTGCCTCCCAAGCACTGGGATTAACAGCCAGCGCCACCACATCAAGCCTTAAAGAGGAATTTCTGATAAAAGAAGTACAGTTAGTTGGGAGCTAAAATTGGAGCTTGTTGGTAGAGTACCTACTTGAAATGTGCAAGGTTTTGGTTCAATAATCTCCGGAAGAAAAAAAAAATCAAACTTTTGTAGTCAGAAAGTATAGGGACCAGAAAAACATTGGGTCAATTTGGAAATGGATGGAGGAATGTGGAAGGATTTAAATAGTCCTCCCTTTCTTGGCACTTGTGCATTTTACTCTCTCATCTGCAGGTCACCTGCATTCTTCTAACAACATTCTTTCTCGGGTAGTTTTGTAGGCCCACCTTTGCTTCCTAGGCTCCCTGTAGAATCTTCTGGTTTCTACCTGAGGCAGAACTCCCCATTAGTTCTGGACATGGTGGTGTACACTGGGAATCCTGGCACTTGAGAGATGGAAGCAGGACGACCGGGACTTGATACTGTTTCAAGAAAACCAAACCAAACCCAAGAAAACAGACAAAAACACCAGAAAGAAGATTCTCCCATCAACATTTGCACAGCACAGGGACTTGAAGCCAGGCAGGTCTACCAGGCTCAGATGGGCATATTCAGGGGGTAGCAGAGGAGAAAGACAGGCCAACGAGAAAGTATCCATGGTAGAAAATGGAGAGTATGAGGTTGAAAAGATGGGAGGAATCAACTCAAATGTCTTTTCTTCCCTTAAGATGAATTCAGAAATCAGGACTAGAAAAGGGACAATTGTGTTTGGTCCCATGGGATTAAGAGGATGGAAGAACATGGCTGAGGAAAAGTGCAAAATAAAAGAAAGCAGTTGGAAAAGAAGTTTCTTCTAGGCAGTCTCTTCCCTTTTGAATTATTTTGAACCTGTTTTCCCCTACTTTTTGTTTAGGTTTTTGTTTGTTTTGTAGTTGTTTTAGACACGGTCTTATGTAGCCTAGGCTACCCTGGAACTCATTGTTTAGCTGAGGATGACCTTGAACTTCTGATCCTCCTGCTTCCAACACCAGAGTGCTGGGACTACAGGTGTAGACCACCATGTTGAGCAATGTGTCTTTGTTTAAGGTAGGCAAGGAATATAGTTGAAAATGAAAAAGGTTACATAGAATATATAAAAGAAAAAGAAGACTGAAGAAGGAAAGAAAGAAAATTTGGGAGATGAACATTTTTTTTCCTTGAAACCGTTGCAAGAAAAAATAGGAATTTCTGATGAAAGATTTGTTCATAAAGATGGGCTTAAATAAACATTTCGTATGGACAAAATTATTCTTGTCTGAATGTCCCTGCTATAAACAGCATTGGAAGTAAAAGTCCCTGTAATTTGGCTTCTATATCATGATTCTCTGAAACCACCCTCCATTCATCGTTACCATGATCTTCTCACCGAGGAGCAATCCTTGGGCACCCTTGTTTCCCCTCATCTTTCTTCAGAGTCTGACTGATTGAAACTGAATCTCCTTCTAAAACTGTCTCTTCTCCTGGCTCCAGAGGCAGCATAACCTCCTAGGTTAGCCTTCCAGCCTTCTCTAATCAATCCAAAGGCAGAGATCCTCCCCAAGGAGTGTGCTTTGTCTCTGGTGAAGCTGCCAGCAAGGGCTGAAAACTATGCTTTAGGTTTGAGCATTGACAATGGCTGACCTAGACTGAAAAACTTAACTAACCCACAAAATTATTCTCTGACAGCCACACATATGCCACAGTACATACAGCCGCCCCCGCCCCCAACACACATCATGTACTCACACGTAACAATAAATAGACAACTGTACAGGAAGATTATGTAATAGAATTGTGGGATGGAGAGGTTTTGGAGATAATTTAATTCAAACATTTTGTTTTTTAAAGATTTTTTTGTTTGGAAATTTGAAACATGCATATACTGTATTTTCTGTATCAAATCTGGACCCTCTTCCCCTCCAAACCCTCTCATAGTTAGCCACTTTACCCTCCCAATTTCATGTGTTCTTTTTTATATCCCAATGATTCCACTTAGCATGGGGGTCTCTGGAACCACCAGGGCTAGCAGAGTAACACTCCAAGAGAAGCAAAAAGGAAATCAGGTCCAGCATGACTTAGTAGGGGCTGATTCAGACTTCCAAAGTTTGACCCCCCAACAGTTTAGGCATATTTAAGTGTCGTACATTCTGGAAAAATGTTTCCTGATGCAACACAATCTCCTTTGCACAAGGAAGCATAATTACATCTAAACTCAACTCAAAGTACATGTAACTTCTTCCAAGAAGATGGGTTCTAGAGTTAGGCTGCATGTGTTAGTTTCCCTAGTGAGCTGTGAGTGCAAGGATCTTTGTGCTTCCAACACTACCAGTACAGGCATGGGGTTTCTGGACATGATGGTGTTGCTGCACACATAAACTCACATGGCCCATGACTGAATGCACAAGACCTGCAAAATCCAAGCCAGACAAAAGCTCCAGCATAGACAAGGAAGGGTTTCACAGACAACACCCTAGTTGGGTAGCTATTGGCAATTGATGGCTGATGGGGATGGAAGAATGAAGCTCTTTTCCCCACTACATTACATCTGTCTATCTATCTATCTATCTATCTATCTATCTATCTATCTATCTATCTACCTACCTACTTTGTGGCATATTCTGCTTTGCTTCTGCTACTGTGATAAAACCTTGACCCAAATCACCTTGGGAAGGAAAGGGTTTATTTCATTTTATAAGCCCATCTGTGGAAGGAAGGAACTTGAGACAGGAGGCAGGAACTTAAGCAAAGACCGTGGAGGGATGCTGCTTACTGGCTTGCTCTTCATGGCCTGCTCAGCCTGCTGTCTTGTACAACCTAGGACCATCTGCCCAGGGGCGGCTCTGTCCATAGTAGCAAGGCTCTCCCACATCCGTCATTAACCAAGAAATTACCTCACAGATGTGCCCATAGGCCATGCTGATAGAGGCAAATCCTCAATTGAGGATCCCTCTTCCCAGGTAGCTCTAGTGTGTGTCAGGTTGTCAAAATATAGCCAGCACAGTGTATATGCAGGTGTCAGAGGAGAATTCTGGGGAGATAGTTCTTTTTTCACAGGGGGTTCCAGAGAATGAACCTAGGTCATCGAGCTTTCACAGTTAGTGCTTTCACACACTGAGCTGTCATGCAGGCATCCATAAGCAAAAAGAGTGGTTTTATGAGTGTCGCCAGTAGGTGATAGAACTACATGAGGACTGAAAGGCTGGTTTACAGCCACCGGTCAGGTTCGAAGACAGGAAAGTAATTAGGACAGGATGGTCCTGTCACTTTCTGATGAGTATAGACTATGTTCTAAATCCTAGCTAATCTCTGGGATCAAGGGGTTGTAGATAAACAGTGTAAATTTATTACAGTTCCTGAGAACTACTGAAGACTTACGTGTTTACATATATATATAATATATACATACATATGTGGATCCATGTTGTTCATGAATTGTTACTGTGGCTCACTCAGAATATACTGACCCTTGTTCCCTCCTAGAATAATGAAGCAGATAAAGCCTTCAAGGCCTACTGAGCTAGAATCACAAACACCGGTACAAGTCCCAATTCAGCTGCTGCTTTGGTATCTATGATGAGCCATTCAGTCAGTTTCTATGCTAGCGTCCTAATTCGTAATATTGGCTTATACTATAATTGCCTACACTATAAACACCAGTGTTACCCTGGTTCTAAATATGGAGGCATATTTGAAAACGTGGCCTCCCTAGGTGACAAATCGAGTTCCTAGGACGTGTCCTTTTAGATTAACAATGCCAAGTACAGTGGTCAGTGTGTTGTAGCAGGCCTCTGAGAGTGAGAGTCGTATTCCAGTTTAATGGTACTCCCAAGACAGGGCTGTAAGTTCATACGGACTCCAACTGGGCCCAAAGTCTCTAGCTGGTAAGCGTTCTCCAACTGTGGTGGTTCAAATAGGTATGGCGCCTAGAGACTCATGCTCAAATGCTTGGCCCATGGGGAGTAGCACTATTAGAAGGTGTGGCCTTGTTGGAGTAGGTGTGGCCTTGTTGGAAGAAGTGTGTCACTATGGGGGCTGGCTTAAAGGTCCCCTATGCTCAAGCTCCGACCAGTGTGGAACAGTCTCCTGATGCTTTTGGATTAAGATGTAGAACTCTATACTCTTCCAGCACCAAGTCTGCCTGCATGCTGCCATGCTTCCCGCCATGGTGATACTGGACTAAGCATCTGACATTGTAAGCCAGCCCTAATTAAATGTTTACACACACACACACACACACACACACACACACACACACACACCATGAGCTGCCTTGGTCATGATGTCTCTTCACAGCACTAAAACCCTAACTAAGAGAGAGAACATTGGAAGCAGGGTGAGACTGTGTAATCTCAAAGCCTGGTCCCTGTGACCTCCTTCCTCCAACAGGCTACACCTCCCAACCCTCCCTAAACAGCCCCATCTGGGGATGAAGTTCAGACATCTGCGAGACTGTGGGGCCTATTGCTCACTCGAGCCACCACAGAGAGGAAGAAAAGAATGTTGGAGAAGATGCCATGCAGGTCTGACTTTTAATAGAAAATAAAAACCAAAAACCAACCCCATGGTTCAGAATGCAGAGACTTTAATAATGGCCCGCTACAAGAAACCACGGTGATTGGGGAACACTACAAATCTGGATTGCTTGAATTGGAATGTGTCTGTCTGTTTGTCTGTTTCTTTGTTTATTGAGGGAGGAAAGGTGCATGATGCTGTGAGACATGAGGCCCGACTGGACCTGTTTGGGGGCTGTGAAAGTAGAAACACTGAGTAAAAGAACTATCTATCCACCCCTCCTTTTTTTTTCAGGGGGCAGGGGTTTGTTTTTACAAGAAAGGTTTTCTCTGTGTGGCCTTGGCTGTCTTGGACTCACTTGTAGACCAGGCTGGCCTTGAACTCACAGAAATCCAGAGATCAATCTGCCTCTGCTGGGATTAAAGGCATGTGCTACCATGTCCCGCCTATCCATCCCTTCTTAAGATAAACTTACATAACCTGAAGTATATAATGGACTTAAAGGAATTGAGTTTCAGAGGACGACATAAACTCTATTTTAGGTCTAGGCCTGACTTTAAAAAAAAAAAAAAAAGCATCAGTCCCAGGAAGTAGGCCCTACGTCACCAATTCCAGGAACAAGACCATAAAATCCCCTACCCAAGGGGATTTGAAGTAACAAAAATGGGAAGATATCTTATCCCGGGATGGGGCATCTGTGCTGGGCAGTCTTATCTCACCCTGTAGTTAAACGTTCGTGGCACAGGAATGCAGCCCATCGACTGACCACCTGGATGCAAGCCAAGGAGGAACTGACCCGTGTAACTTCCCTAGCACCCACCAATTAGGTTTTAGGTTACCTAACCCTTGCAAGAATTCCCCTAGTTTCCTATAAAGAGTCCTGTGTGCCTTTGTCTAGGGTTGCCATTTTGTAAAATGGTTTGACCCTTGCATGCAGGTTTTAGAGAAATAAAACACTCTTGCCAATTGCATATGTGAGTAGTGGTGTCGGTGCGGTGATTTAGGACTTAACAAGCTCACAGGACAATTTAAAAAGAACTTGAGCTGGATTTGGTGGTACACAGGTGGAGATCAGATAACGGCCTGCAGGTCTGTTCTCTCCTCCCTCATTATAGGAGGCTCAGGAGACCTTGGGTGGATCAGGAAGACATGTGTGGGCCCCGTCAAGAAGCAAGCTGCCTCTTGCTTCTCGGATTGCTCCCTGCCATGATCCCAACATTTACAAACTGCTGATAGCTGGAGGAAGAGCTCATCCAAGGGAAGATTCTGTGGGTGGAACAAATCAGGGAGAAGGGGAGGGAGTCAGGAAGGGGTAGGGCCAGATCCATGTTAACGTATCTACTGGTGTCATCCTTGTTCAGGTCATGTTTGAGCAGCCATATTGGTGAGACTTCGTGGGTGTGACTTCTGACATTTCTAGGAGATAAAATCTCATAGCAAACTCCTTCATCCCGTGGCTCTTACAATCCCTCCTCTCTTCCACAGTGATCCTGAGCCTTAGTTTCAGGCATTGTTTTGTAGATGTATCTGCTGGGAATGGGCTTCACAACTGCATTTTGATTGGTTGTAGTTTTCTGTAATAGTCTGTCTGTTGCCAGGAGAAATTTTCTTGATGAGGGGTGAGGAGTACATTTACCTATGGGTGTAAGGGCAAATATTTACAATGTAGTTAGGGATCGTGCTGGATAGTTTTCCGTCAACTTCACACAAGCTAAAGTTACCTGAGAAGAGGGAAACTCATTTAAGAAAATACCTCTCTAATATCAGGCTGTAAGCAAGCCCGTAGGACCTTTTCTTAATCAGTGATTGATGAGGGAGGGCCCAGCTCATTATGGGTGGTGTGAAGAACAAGACCGCTGTCTGAGAGTCTATAATGTAATCACTGTTTCTTCCTGGTGGAGACTTCAAGATTATATGTTAGCCTTCTTTTTTTTTTCTTTTTGTAAAGACAAGTAATAGAACCATATGCAGAGTGGTTTTTTAAAAAGTAAAGCTGATGGTGGTTAAACAGCAGAAATATACGCTATAAATCTAAGTTATCGGCGATGAAGGGAAAAGTGTTCAGGTAAAACCAATGGTGTCTCCCTCCCACACCCTCCCGCCCAATGGTGTTTTTATTCCCAACCAGCTTACTCCCTTTGGAGCTTCTTTTTTTTTTTTAATTATGATATTGTTATTTTATTTATTTATTTTCCTTTTCTTTTTCTTTCCAATTCTTTTATTCCTTTGGAGCTTCTTATCAGACGTTTGTCCTTCCCAGTTCAAAGTCTATCTTCTCCAGGATGTTGCTGGAAATTCCCTAAACCAGACAAACTATATATACCTGTAGTTTGTGCTTTGCCCTCGACAGAAGTTTGTTGAATCATACTGGGGGAGTGCAATGAGTGAGAAATAAAACTGACTACAGCAAGCAATATTAATAGATATAAGGGTCTTTTGAAAAGGACTTCCTCAGCCTGCAAGGTGACTCTGCTGGTAAAGGTGCGCTGACGAGTCTGACAACAGAGTTTGCTCCCTGGAACCCGCTTGGTGGAAGTAGACAGGCAACTCCTGCCAGTTATCTGATCTCCGCAGATGTGCTACGGGGCATGCATGTATGTGTGCACACACAAACCAGATAAAAATGTAATAAGAATGTTTAAAAGGCTTCCAAAGATTGAAGGGAAGAAATACTGTCAACTCAGAGGCAAATCAGTGTAGTTAATATCCAGTGGCCACTGAAGCTCAATGTCCCTCAACAACAATTAGGGGTGTAGGTAATAGAGAGAGGAAAATGAGCTGGGGAAGAATGGAAAAAGAAAAAAAGGTAACAGAGTACATGTGACATAAAAGTAGGACTTTGGGGGAGAAGGAGCAGAGCAAGAGGGAGACAGGCCACTGAGGAAATGGGCAAACAAGAAGAAAATATAAAGACATGTGCACATGAAAATGCCATAATTATAGGGGGAGGATGGTGTGAATATAATCAAATACATGGTATGAAATTCTGTGAGAATTAATAACAATGTTTACGAAACAACATGTCATGATTAAATCCGTTATTTTGTATGCTAACTTAAAAAAATAAATTTTAGAGACTGGAGAGATGGCTTAGTGGTTAAGAGTCCTGGCTGTTCTTCCAGAGGACCTGGGTTCTCTCCCCAGCACTCATGTCAAGTGACTCACAACCACCTCCAACTCCAGTTCCAGGGGACACAGTACCTCTACCCTCCCTCCCCCTTGGAGGGCATCCATGCACATGCCTACACACAGACGCACAAGGAGATGTTAAAAATAAAATTAATCTAAAATTATTTTTTTTCTGTTTTGAGCCAGGGTTTCTGTGTAGCCTTGTTTGTCCTGGACTCACTTTGTAGACCAGGTTGGCCTTGAACTCAGAGATCTGCCTCTGTCTGCCTCCCTGAATGTTGGGATGATAGGCATGCACCACAGTGCCCCTGGCTTAAAAAAAAATGTTTTTTAAGTGAGTGGTTCTCTAAGCACTTGAAGATAAAGAAAATATAATATTTGAGAACTAAATGAATTCAAGGTAGTGGAAAACAGCAGTGTCTCATTGGCTCTGATTAGTTACTTGATTTGGCAAAACTCCCAATTCAACAAAGATTTTAATCTAAAGAAGCAATGATTCAACTCAAAGAAGTAAATATGGGCAATGAACATTTAGCATCATCCATCCACTTAAAAGACAAGCTGAGTTTGGACTTGGTGACCATCTTCTTAGTCAAAAGTTTTCTCTCTTCCAAGCAAAGAAAGCTTATGTTTTCTCCCAATCCCAGCAGAAATGTGCTTTAGGATTCAGTCAGTGGCTGTCTTAGGCTAGGATCAGAGGGAAGGGGAGGAGGACCTCCCTTAACAGTGGATTGGGAGAGGGACATGGGTGGGGAAGAGGGAGGGTGGGACTGGGAGGGGAGGATGGAGGGAGGTACAGGGGGATAAGTGAATAATCTGTAATTAATAAAAAAATAAAAAATATATACACAGGCTTCCTAAAAAAAAAAAAGAAAGAAAGAAAGAAAGAAAATGAGTCCAATTTTTAATTTTGTTTTCTACTGTTCGAAACAGGATCTCATTATGTGGCCCCAGATGGCTTGGAGCTTGGTCTCAAACATGCAGCAGCAATTCTCTTGCTTCTGCTTAGACTACAGGCATATAATTATGTCTGCCAAATTATTAATGTACATACTTATTGTTTGGTTTCAGACATCTCTCAGTCCCTATCTGCTGTAGGGTGTGGCTGGCATATACTGCCAATCCCCAGTCCAGGGGCAGCACTTCCCCTCTCCCAGAAGCTCTTCATTGTATAATCTACACATTTTGGTCCCCAATCCTCCCCACCCCCGCTCTCCACTCTCACTCCCCTCTCTCTTTCTCCCCCTCCCCCTGCATCGTGGCTAAGAGCTGCTTCCACATTTATATACTATAACTTCCTCTTGTAATTAGCTCATTCTGTCCCATCTATCACTTACGATTCAGGCTGGAAGGTGTATTCCTTATTAAACCTGTTAAATAAAAATGACAGGAAACCACTGTTTTGGATAAAGTTTCTACATTATGGCTCAACAGGCTAAAGCTAAAGACTGTGTGGTAGATACATACCTACAATCCCACAGCACCAGGAATATGGAGGTAGGAGAATCACTTCACATTCAAGCCCAGCCTAGTCTACATATTGAGTTCTAGGACAACCAGGACTTTGTAGTAAGACTATCTCAAAAAACCGAACCAACTGACCAAATAAACAAATACTCACGCTGCAGAGATGGCTCAGAGGTTAAGGTGGTTCATAGCAATCTATAATGAGATTTGGTGCCTCTTCTGGCATGTAGGCACACATGCGGGAGAACACTGTAAATAATATGTAAGTCTTAAAAAATACTTATTAATGTTAAAGCTTAATAACACTGAGTTGCTCACCTGAACTGAGATCTCGGGTCCAAGAGATGGTGGGCACGGTTTGAACCCAGTTTCAGTTGCTATGATAGGGAAGATTTCTTTGCTTTTACCAAATTTACTTGATGTTAACTAATTATTTTTCTATTGCTAAGTGCCCCTGGTCAGCAGTTGTAAGGAAAGTAGCTGAGAGGCCGATCTACCTTTCGCTCTTTCGTCTTTGCCTCTTTGCCTCCTTCAGCCTTTCTGTCTATAAAACCAGTGTTTCCTGCTGAGCCTACAGGGATGTATATTTTCTGAGATGTTGCTCAATTCTAGAATGACACATAACTAAGATCTTTAAAGATGACGAGTGTAGTTTTGCAGTGGAGTGCCTGTTTAGCATGCTTCTGGCTCTGAGTTGGACCTACAGCACCATCATTCCAGAAAATGAAAGGTCATAGATGGGGTCTCTCCTTTTCTTGATATGTCTTTTATAATGGTTATCATTTCTATATGTAAGATATTTATTTATTTTAATTTAATGTGTATGAGTGTTTGCCTGCATGCATGTAATGCGTCACATGAGCGCACTGTACAAAGAAGCCAGAAGAGGGATTCAGATCCTCTGGAACTGCAGTTACAATAGTTAGCCACCATGGAGGTGCTGAGAACCGAACCCTCTGCAAAAGCAGCCACAGTGCTTCCGACTGCTGAGTCATATGGAAACTATTCTTGGTTGTCAACTTGTGGAACGCCAGGTTCACAGGACCCTCAGAGACCATCAGGAGACGACTCCATGCAATTGCAAGAGAGCTTTATTACGAGAGCGATCGAACTCAGGACCTAAGTCTCACTGATGCAAGAGTAGAGAAGTGGGACCCTGAGCTCTGAGTGAAGTTTAGCAGGGCGGGGTGACCTTTTCTGAGGCACACAATCACAATGGCTATTTTTCTAAACCATATTTGAAACATTGGGGAGAATTTTCCCACCTGACTCTCAACCAATTCCCATTGATTATTGCCAGGGAGTTTGTCTCTATTTTCTATGAAGCATTTATTCTGTTATATTTCCTGGAGGCTGTTGCTAGGAGAGTTAACTTTGTTATCTGCCAGGTGTACGTTCTGTGATATTTTCTGGTTCCTGAATTCAGTTCCCAGTCAAGATCTTTATTTCAAAATGGAATTATATTCAGGCTAACTTAAACTCTTCACTTGACCCATTTGAAAAGAGGGAACTCCAAATAAGGAACTGCCTCCATCAAATTGGCTTATGGGCATGTCTGTGGGACATTTATTGTTATTATTATTGTTATTATTATTATTAATTGGTGGGGACGGCCAAGGCCACCATGGACAGTACTACCCTTGGGTAGATGGGCCTAGGCTGTCTGAGAAAGTTAGCTGAGCAGAAGCAGGAGCAAGCCAGTAAAGCAGCACTCCTCTGTCGTTTCTATCTTGGCTTCACATGAAGATAGTAGGTTTCTAAGTGGGGATCAGGGGGGAAACCCTTTCATTCCTAAGTTACTTTGGTCAGTTTGTTTGTTTGTTTTTTTAAATCACAGAAGCAGAAAGCAAAATAGGACATCCTATTCCATTAATTTTGCATAGCCCTTCTTTTAGATTTTTGAGGTCTTGTGGCAAGGGTTAGCAGACTCATCTCCTTTCCCTATAGCGAGGTTGAGATTGAGACTGATGGCTATTTATATGGGTGGTACTGCACCCTTGGGATGTTTTCAGTCACTGGTTCTCTCTCACTCTACACACACGCAAACACACACTTCTCACAATCAGGATTATTTTTGGCATTTAATAGGTAGAACCCAAGGTTGCTAGGCATTTAGTAACTGTGCAGAGCACTTCCACAGTGAGGGGGCCTTCTTATGTTTACAATTTTGAATGATGCTGCCAGCCATTGGAAATCCGCTGGGCCAGGTAGTGGTGGCACGTGCCTTTAATCCCAGCACTCAGG
Organism: Meriones unguiculatus; assembly: GCF_030254825.1. Classification (NCBI taxonomy): domain Eukaryota; kingdom Metazoa; phylum Chordata; class Mammalia; order Rodentia; family Muridae; genus Meriones; species Meriones unguiculatus. The sequence continues at coordinate 58,061,222 of NC_083357.1, forward strand.
AGGCAGAGGCAGGTGGACCTCTGTGAGTCCCAGGCCAGCCTGGTCAGCAGAATGAGTTCCAGGACAGCCAGGGCTACATAGAGAAACCCTGTCTCAAAAACAAAACAACAAACTAAATTGAACTGAAATTACTATTTATCTTTAGTTTTATGTTTGTTTGCAAATACTCCCTAAGAAACCCAGCTGGAACTTGAGACCCCTCTGCTTCAGCCTCTAAATTCTCTGGAATTATAGGGGTCTGCTACCTTACCTGACTAGTGGTACGTTAAATAGAAAACATTTTTTGTTCATGGGTGTTTTGCCTCCATGTGTTATCTGTGTGTATGTGCATTCTGGGTGCTCTCAGATGTTAGAAGAGTTACCAGTGGTCGTGACGCACAATGTGGGTGCTGGAAACTGAACCTGAGTCTTCTGCAAAAACAAGTTCTCCTTATTTCTAAGCCATTAGAGGACTGCCTGGTCTACATAGTGAGTTGCAGGCCAGACGGGGTTATATTATCGGTAGGCCCTGTATAAACACCCCCACCCCCAAAATAAAAATTTAAAAAGGCTGATTGCTGGGCATGGTGGTGGTGCAAGCCTTTATTCCCAGCAAGCGGATGTCTGTGAGTCAGAGGCCAGCCTCACCTACATAGCGAGTTCCAGGAGAGCCAGGGCTACACAGAGAGACCCTGTCTCAAAAACCGACAACAACAAAGGTTTATTATCTCAGGTAGTTTTTCACAGTAACAAAAAGATAACCGAAATGATGACTCAAATACCATGGGCGGAGTTAACTCTATGATCTTCCTGCCTGAGCCTTCAGGGCTGGGATTAAATGTGTGTGCCTTCATTCCGGTTTTCATTTCTTGACTCTCTTGCTTTTGGCCTGTGGTAAAGCGGTCCTTGGATGGTGTGGAGTGGGGTTGGAAATTGTTCATTTCCATGGTGGGTAAGAGGAAACAGAGGGCAGAGAAGGGAACTGACTTTCTCAGCCCCTTCAAGGGCACACTCTCAGAGATCTAACTTCCTTTCTATGGGTTTCACCACCTTCCAAAAGCTGGCCAACCTGTCATGAGACTAGCTCATAAGCCTCTGGCGTGCGTTGTTGAAATACATAAAACCATCAGAACATGACTCTTTTGGGTGGGGTATAGCTCAATTGGTAAAGTTGGCCTGGCCGGGAGTACGGATCCCTAAACTGTACAAATCAAACTGGGTGTGGTTAGCCCAAGCCTGCAGTCCTGGCGTTTTATGCGTATATTACCCGCGGCAATCCTGCCTGCAGCCCCGCCCAGGTCACTGCCCCGCCCTGACCACAGCCCCGCTCCTCCTCCCTTGCCCAGCCTCGCCACTGTGTCTTCCTGAGTGCTGTTTTCCTTTCAGTTCTCTGCTTCCCACCTTTCCACGCGCTTATCCAGGCCGTTTTCTGCTCCCTTTTGCGGAGAACCAACGCGCCCCTCATTGCGCACAGCTTTTCCAGTCCCGAGAGCAGGTAGAGTCCTGGCTGAGACCTGTGTGGCTGGACTCTGGGAAGGGCCTCCGGGCGGGCGAGCGCAGTGCAGCTGCCTAGTCCTTCCCGGCCGCCGCTGGCTGGGAAGAGTTGTGGGGGAGGGGAAGATGATGGCCCAGGAGAATGGGTTCCTTTTGCCTGGAAGGAGGGAGTGGTCGTCACAGAAAGGGGCGCTGTGACCACTTTTAGCAACAGAAAGTTGCTAGACCGTCCACTACGGTTAACAGAGATGGACACCAAGGTGCCGACAGGGCACCTTCTGAGACCAGAATAGCGCCTGCAAAGCCAAAGAAAAGGGGCGGAGGTACCAGTGGAGGCAGATATCCGTACTTGTATATGCACAGAAAGCGTTTGAATGCTAGTATAAAACTACCCATAGCAGCTATCTCAGGAACACGGGGAGGAACTTCTAAGATTTCAGAGGTTCATCAGAATCTCCCTAAACTCCAGAGAGGAAAAAAGTTACATGCCTTGGTTTTTCTGTTAACCTAAAATTTTATTTGAGAACTTGTTTTTCAGTCGTGGATTGTGCCCGCTGTGGTTGTGTACACCTTTAATCCTGGCGCTGGGGAAGCAGAGGCAGGTGGTTCTCTATGAGTTGGAGGGTATCTTTATATAGTAGTTCCAGGTCAGCCAGACCTACGTAGTGAGGCCTTGTCTCAATACATAACACATACGTACATACATACATACATGCATACATACAATCTTGGATTAATTCTGATATTCCTTATTGCTCATTGTGTGTGTGTGTATACATGTTTGTATATTCAAGAGTATGCGTGTGTGGATGTATATACAAGAATGTGGAGGCTAAAGGGTCATATCACCTTATTTTTGGTAGGCTGGCTGGCTGCTTGCTGTAAGAATCTACCTATCTCCCACTGTTGGGACTCTAATCACAGACAACCGGGCCTTATTTTTCATGTGGCTGCTTTATCAACTGACCCAGCCTTTTTGAACAAAGTCTCCTATAGTCCAGGGTGGCTTTGATCTTTTAACTTGCTGTGTAGCCAAGGATGACCTTGAACTCCCAATCTTCCTACCTCTGCCTCATGTGCTAGGAGTGTAGGCGAGGAGTGTAGGTGTGTGTCAGACCTGCCTGCCGTTACTGCTTGCTTTTTTTTTTTTTTGTACAGAGACATGAGGGGAATAAGCAGGACACACTTTCTTTGGAGAAAGAGAGTGTCAGTGTAACTCACATAGATCTGGAATTTGCTCTGCAGCCCAAGCTAGCCTCCATGTTCTTATGCCCTCCTATTTAGCTGTGATTCCATGCAGGTCACCACCATGTCAGGCTTCTTTTTCCTTCTAATCTTCTGCTTTTCCTTTTCCCACCTTGTTCCCTAAGAATTCTCTGAATGGGGGTGGGAGGAGAAGGCCAAGAAGATGGTTCTGTGGCTAAAAGTGCTTGCTGTGCAATCCTGACCACCTGAGTTCAATCCCCAGCTCCCATTGTCTGGGGGAGAGAACCAACTTTTAAGGGTTGTCTTCTAACCTCATACATGCTGTGATCATGTGTGCCCAAACTTACAGACACCCCTCTCTCTCCCTGCACATAAACACAAACATAATGATCATGATGATGATGATCATCTGATTTTAAAAAGAAATAAAAATTTTGTTTACGCTCTGCGCATCACTGGCACAAACAGATGAATGTGGAGTTGATATGTTTCTTGCACAACCCATCACCTGTTCTGTCCTTCTAGGCATATGTTGATTGTGCTGCAGCTATGGAGAAACTCTGTGGGGAGATGCCTGCCCACCCAGACATCCTCTCCTTGGAGAACCGGTGCCTGGCCATGCTCCCTGATCTCCAGCCCCTGGAGAAGCTACGTGGACATACATCTGTGCAGCCAGACATCCTCTCCTTGGAGAACCGGTGCCTGGCCATGCTCCCTGACCTCCAGCCACTGGAGAAGTTTTTTGGACATATGTCTAGTCACCCAGACATCCTCTCCTTGGAGAACCGGTCCCTGACCATGCTCCCTGACCTCCAGCCCCTGAAGAAAATACACAGATGTACATCTGTGCAGCCAGACATCCTCTCTTTGGAGAACCGATGTCTAGCTACCCTCCCCACTGTAAAGAGCACTGTATCTACCAGCCCCTTGCTCCAGTGTCTTCACATTTCTCACATGAGGCCAGCTGATTTGGGTAGCCCGAAAACTAGCAACTGCCTGGTTCCTAAGCTTCCTCCCAAGAAGGTTCCATGTTGTTCTGAGGAACCAGACCTTTCAACTGATCCTGGGGTCCTGGAATCCATCTCTACTATGGCTCCAGTTCAGGAAGCAGCTTTGGTAATTGTTTTCCGATGGTCGTCTTGACTTTAGCCTTCAACTCTGTTGTTGTCATTAGATTTCAGTGCCTTAGTTTCCTCTGATGCTCTGTCTGGGGACCATTTCTCAGAGCATTATTTTTTTTTTTTTTTTTTTTTTTTGGTGTCTGTCTTTTAATTCTCTTGGACAGTTCTAGGAATTTAACCCAGAGGCATGGAAATGGTAGGCAGGCAAACTACCACTCCAGTCTCTCATGGCCTTTTCTGAGGTGCTTTTTTACCTTAGGGCTGTCTTCACTGGCATCTTTATTCTTATCAAATATCTAGAGATTCTGGGTAATAGATAACATAAATAGTCCTTGTCTCCGGAAAACCTCTGATCAAGAAGAAAGCCCAAAAATATAAGAGTTTGGTTCCTAGCACCCATGGCTGTCTCTCCAGCCAGAATGAAAAAAAAAAAAAAAAAAAAAAAAAAAAAAGCCAACATCATTATTACAACAGAGTCAGCCTGGTGCCTTTGAGGTTAGATGTGGGTATATCTACTGTGTCTGGGCTCATTCCTTTGTATGCTAATATGCTAACACACGTGCACTTAACACATCCATTGAGCGCAGTTAGTACATAGATCAGAATTAGCAGACAGGGACACATTTCGTATGCGGATACTTGGGGAAAAGTTAACCTGAACCTTATAGTATCTCTGCTAACTATAAAGTATATAGCCTTAGGCAAAGCTAATATCCCTTTGGAGCTTTACTTTCCCCTTCTCTCAAATCAAGCCAGTGAAAATGTGCTTGACAAGGTTCTGGTCCAAAGTACAACTGCTGTCACCCTGCCATGATTTAGGGCTTTGTAGAGTCAAACATAGATTATTCCATCAAATCGTCCAACAGTCCTGTGAGGGAGGTGATGGTGAGTGGAGGAGCCTGGGGGATTGATATGGGGCTTGGCATTCTTCTAACTCAGAAAGCATCACAATGTGCATGGAAGGTATGTGAGAGGCCTTGGGCTTTCAGACTGCCGATCATGAGATGGCAGTGGAAAAGATCACCGAGCATTTGAGCAAACACTCAGAAGCCTGGATAGAGAAAGGTAGTGTGAGAAAGAGTGCCAAGCTAGAGCCTGGACAGACTAAAGGTAGTTATTTGGGGGTGAAGGGAAAGGGCTCATTAGTTTAGAGATGTGGCCCTTTCATATCTCTGGGAGACACTCCTCAACCCCTCTGTTTGAGGCTCTGATGTGTACATGGTGTGATTTGTAACTGCCACTATTTCTAGGGTCAGTGGTGCTTCTCAGAAGAAAAGGAAACATGGGCAGAGAAAGACAGGGCAGAAGTCCCCATGCCTTTGTACAGTCTAAGCTTGGGAGAGGAAGAAGATGTGGAGGTACCAGTCCCAAAACTCGCACCTGGACACTCCGAATTGAATCCTGAAACCACTGACCAGGTCCTCCAGGAAAAGAAGGTAAAAATTCTAGTGTTGGGAGGTTGATGGTGGAGGGAAGGGTGAGGATGGAGAACAGAGCAGGACATCTCCCTAGGTGGAAGTTGGCAGACAGGACATGATCCTGTTCTTATTTTGTGTTTCCTAATCCACTTGTCCTGCATTTGTAGAGGTACTGTGTATGTGCCTTGTGCTTGTGGAGAGGTAAGGAAGGATGTCAGACCCCTCTGGGCCTGGTGGCACATGACTTTTAGTCCGAGTACTTGGGAGGCAGAGGCAGGTGGATCTCTGGAAGTTTGAAGCCAACCTGCTCTATAATAGTGAGTTCTAGCTAGGGCTACAGACTTAGACTCTGCCCCCTCTCCCCACATCACCCCAGACGTTGTATCCTCTGGAGCTAGAGTTAAAGGAGGTCATGAACCAACATGTGGGTACTAGGAACTAAACTTTGGTCTTCTGCAAGAGCAGCAAGTGCTCTTAACCACTGAGCCATCTCCCCAGCTCCTCTGTCCTGGACTGTACAAGTTGGCCTGTGTAGATTGATCCTTATTTCCTCCTCCTTTCTCCTGTGTTTCCCAATTTGTAGATGGCGCTCTTGACCCTACTGTGCTCTGCTGTGGCCTCAGATGTGAACGTAAATGATGCATCTGACCGTACCCGGGCATCCATCCTTGAAGTCTGTAGTGCACTGGCCCTCTTGGAACCTGAATTCATCCTTAAGGTATTGCAGTAGTAGTGTGGTTTTGGTATGAAGAGCTGGTAACTGGCTCTCTGTGGGGGCGGAAGGAATGTTTGCTCAGGAAGGAGCAAGACATCTGGGTAAGTCTGGGACCTAGTTCCTGGGGTTCTGTGCAGAAAGGTGAAATGGGGGATACACTAGGATTGGTTTATACAGGCTAAATGCACAGTGCTAACCTGAGGGAGTCTTATCAGCACACTGAAACTTGGCTCTGGTTCCAAAGGTAAATAAGATGCTTCCCCCAACGTCAGTGTGTGGAGTGATAATGGCTGCTCCTGGAGCAGAGAAGAGTCATGTCCTAGTTTCATTCTGTTGCTGTGAAAAGTCACTCTAACCAAAAACAACTTAGGGAAGGAAAAAAGAGGATTTTTCTTTTTTTACTTACTCTTCCCGGTCACAATCCATCACTGAGGGAGGTTACTGCAGGAACTTGAGGTAGTAACCATGGCGGAACACTGCTTACTAGCTTCTACAGGCTCATGCTTAGCTTTCTTTCTTTCCTTTTAAACATTTTTACTTTTATTTAATCTGACAAGACTGTGTACAGGATATATACAGCTCAAAGGATTGTCACAAAACGAACACAGTTGTTTGATCTGGCTAACTAGTTGCAGAAACGGAACATTACTACAGTCTCTCCCAGAACCTACTTCAGACCCAATCCCTGTCACTTCCTCCTTCAGCAGAAACAGCCACCACCCTCAGAGAAGTTGCCTACTAAGGAAAAAGGAACCCTCAGTTAGATCCTCCTGGCTTCGGGGGAAGGGCAGGGATGATTAGGATGCTAACTTCTAACGCCAATGCTCAATTTCGTATATGTATACATGTGTGTATGTATATTATCCTTCGGGCTTTGATGGGGAGGTAGGGGAGTGTTTCGCCAGCATTGTAACATTCATTCACAACGTTGCACACAGCTGAAGCTTACTGTTGTTGGAAGACACTCTGTATACCACAGCTTATCTACAGCTACAATTCAACAGTGAATTGTTTGTACCTCTGGGCCATCACAAATAATGTTGTCATGAGCACGTATGCCATTTCAGCGTGCACATGGAAGCATTTATACTGTATATGTTTCGTGCCAGGATGAAAAATTTCAGATACTGATCAACCATTATTCAAAAGTATTTGTACCAATTCCAGCTCTTTAGCTAACTTTCTTATACAGTCCAGGATGACATGCTTAGGGACGATGCCACCCAGAATGGGTGGGCCATCTCTTGTCAACTGATAATTAAGACGATCTTCCCCCCAGACATGTTCATGGGCCAATCTGATCTAGGCAGTCCTTCAACGGGGGTTTTCCTCTCAGATGGCTCTAGGCTGTGCCAAGTGGACAAAACTAACTAGGACCAGGGGGGAAATGTTTTCCATGAAAAATGTTTTCTATGAAGCTTTGGACAATGCAGGCTTAATCATCAATTTTAACCCTTGGTAGCTTTTTTTTTTTTTTAACGTTGTAGTGCTTTATTTTACAAAGAAATAATTTAGATAGTGAATATCTTTTTCTTAATATAATTTGCATAATTCTAATGCTGAAAGTTACCAAAACAATTTCAGAAACTGTTTCCAGGAAGATGAGAACTAGTTATCAGCTCATTATTTTTGCCTTAACTTTTTTTACATCACATCCATGTTGTCATCAGTAAGTTTTTGATAGGTGTTGGTATGAAGGTCAGGCCTGGCTGATGGAGCAGATGGTCAGTAGACTAAGTGTTTCTTGCACTTGATATTTTGTAGGCATTGTGGCATGCGCAGAAAAGGTTTTATAGTAGCAGAATCAATAAGCGAGATAGTTTAGGGCATGGAGTTATGGGATAGGGGACCAACATTCCAATCTCTTCTGCCCTCTTCCATAGGCATCCTTGTATGCTAGGCAGCAGCTTAACATCCGGGAGGTGGCCAATGCAGTTTTAGCCATTGCTGCCTTCCTGCCAGCCTGCCGTCCCCACTTACGACGGTATTACTGTGCCATTGTTCACCTGCCTTCAGACTGGATCCAGGTAGCCGAGTTCTACCAGGTATGGTATTTAGTACCTTGTACTTTGACCTTCACAACCCAACCCCTGTTGTTCATGGAGGAAATTTTCAGATAAGTTAGCCTTTCTTCAGTTTTCCTCAGTCCAAGTGCCTGGGAGGGTTACATTTTCTCTATAAGAGCTGAGTGAACTAATAGAGTAGTGAGATGAGGGTTGGATCAAAGTTTGAGAAAAAGCTGACCTTACACTGGGCTTTCTTTGTAATGATGATGATGAGCTCAGAAAACCCTGCTGACTTACCTTGTACACAGAAATGTAATTTTGGACATGGGACTAAGAAATTGTTCTCTATTCTTGTTATCACATAAGTCTAGGATCTTGTTTTGTGTGTGTGTGTGTGTGTGTGTGTGTGTGTGTTGGGGGTTGAGTCTCCCTTTGGCTGATCTCTTTTGTTCTCAATAGAGCCTGGCAGAAGGAGATGAGAAGAAGTTGGTGCCTCTACCAGCCTGCCTCCGTGCTGCCATGACTGAGAAATTTGCCCAGTTTGATGAGTACCAGCTAGCTAAGTATAATCCACGGAAACACCGATCTAAGAGATGTTCCCGGCGTCCACCCCGCCCTCAAGTCAGTCTTCGACTCAGCCCTGGGCATCCATAGTCCCTTTTCTCTGGGGAGGGAGGGATAAAGGAACATGGTGAGCTTGGGGGATGCTATACAAAAGTGTCTGATATGTCCATATTCCAGAAAGCAAAGGAGCCAGAGAGGTCCAGATTATCTTTGTGGAGCTCAGGGCCAGGAAGAACAGGGTCATCTCTGTAAACTCGCTTCCTGTTCGTTAGAGATACTCTGTCAGGGTTACTGGAATGGGCAACTTCCACTTCCCTGTTTGAAATGGCTTCTCCTGTCCCTGTAGAAGACAGAACGTCCATTTTCAGAGAGAGGGAGATGCTTCCCAAAGAGCTTTTGGCCTCTTAAAAACGAACAGATTGCGGTAAGTTCCTTGCTCAGAAGTTGTCTGTATGTATGGACAATCCTTTTTAGGTTGAATGTAGAAATAGAATTACATCATTTTAAAACTTCCAATAGCCAGTGTGGTAGACACTTATTTTCCTGGGGGTTCTCAGTTGCCATTAGGTTGTTTGGTTCAGAGAGTAAAGGGGGGTAGGGAACTACTTTTTTTTTTCCCTCTGTTGTTCTTGGTGTTATAGTTTGTTGACAGGTGACATATGTAGTTGGGGAAATGAATTTAAAATGTCATAAAACATATGCACTCCATATACAGTTTTTTAAATTTTTTTATTTATTTGTTTTATTTGTATGGGTGTTCTGTCTGCATGTGTGTCTGTGTACCATGTGTGTGCTAGTGTTCTTGGAGGCCAGGGGAGGGCATCAGATCCCCTGGGATTAGAGTTATATACATTTGTGAGTCACCGTGTGTGTGCTGGGAGTTGAATCCTGGTCCTCTAAAAGAGCAGCCAGTGCTCTTAAACTCTAAGCCAGCTCTCCAACCCCTCTTAGAAAGTTTTCAAAGCAAACAGATGCCACCATAATTAAGACTCGTGTTGGAGATAAGACTTGCCTCCTTTTCTCTCTCTGAGAAAATAAGGATGTTCTCTGTTCTCATTCTTATTTTTTATAACCAGTTACTCCATAGTAACCCCTGATAGTTCAGTCTTGTGTGATTGAAACACAAGGACTCTCAGAAAGCTTTTATTTTTCTTCCCCCTTTTTCTTTTGGAACCCAAAGAACTTCTCTCTCTCTTCTTTTTCTGTTTTGAGATGGCCTACCACATGGCCATGCTGCCTTGCACTCTTGGAATCTATTGCACAGCTTTTTTGCCTTAGCTTCCCAAGATGCTGGGACTGTCAGGCGTGTCAACAGCAGCCCTTAGCTGCATCTCTGTCCTTGGGATCTCCTTCCTACATGTTTTGCCTTGCTGTTTCTATTCTTTGTCCAAATCTGTTTTAGAGAAAGAATGAAATTACCTCAAAGGTATATGATCATTTTGTGCTTTGTTTCCTGATATGGTGTGGTAGGCTTAAGCTTTTATTTCTGATATCCCGTGTTCATGGATGAAGTAAAGCCTGTGGTATTTGGGGCTGCTTTCACAGTTTGAAGCAGCTTACAATGCAGTGCCAGAGAAGAAGAGGCTACCAAGGTTCACGCTGAAGAGGCTGATAGAGCAACTGCATATCCATGAGCCTGCCCAGCACGTCCAGGCCCTGCTGGGCTACAGGTGAGACCCATCATTTCGAACACAGTCCACGGCCGTGGTCTGTCCAGTTCCTTCGTGGCTTCAGTCCCAGTAGTTCTCAGTCCCAGCAGTCTGAGTTTAGGTGGACACTGCTGTGAACATGACTGGCCGACTTTGGCACTTTCCTGTTTTTTGTTAGCTTTGAAAGGATAGGTACTTTCTTCTCTCTCCTAGGTACCCATCCACCCTAGAGCTCTTTTCCCGCAGTCACCTCCCTGGGCCGTGGGATTCTAGCAGAGCTGGACAGCGGATGAAGCTCCGAAGGCCAGAGACCTGGGAGCGGGAACTGAGCTTGAGGGGAAACACAGCTTCTGTCTGGGAGGAACTCATAGGTAGGTGGCCTCGACCAGCACACTCCTTTTCTGTCTCCCCCCCTCTGTGTTTCTCTGCCTTGAAGATTTCCACACAATGGTGCAGTTATTTTCCAATTTAATTTACATAACTAAAAACGATTGGAGTTTTGAGGTTTGCCATTTACCATACCACTGTGGACAGTGGAACCTACTTTAAACACTGTTGATATCATAGGTTGATCATGATTCCAGATGGGTGTAGGTGGTACTCAAGTCTTCAGAAACACGGGACAAAAAGGTGACAATGCTTTCCTGTTTGCACCTGGCATTTATTCCACCTGAGTAAAATTAGATCTCAAAATGTTAGAACCTCTGACGAAATTCACACAGGACTGGAAAACTTCAGTCATTTACCTATACTGATAAAAGAAAAAATTCATACTGGGAAGACCAAATTACCTTCAGTCTTTCCTTTCTCCATTTATTGTCTATATTTTTTAACTTTTATTAATTACACTTTATTCACTTTATATCCCCCCCATAAGCCCCTCCCTCCTAATCCCACCTTCTCTCCCCCTTTTTCACACATGCCCCTCCCCAAGTCCACTGATAGGGGAGGTCCCCCTCTCCTTCCTTCTGATCTTAGTCTATCAGATCACATCAGGAATGGCTGCATTGTCATCTTTTGTGGCCTGGTAAGGCTGCTCTCCCCTCAGGGGGAGGTGATCAAAGAACAGGCCAATCAGTTCATGTCAGAGACAGTCCCTGTTCCCATTACTATGTAACCCACTTGGACACTAGACTGCCATGGGCTACATCTGTGCAGGGGTTCTAGATTATCTCCATGCATGGTACTTGGTTGGAGTATGAGTCTCTGGAAAGACCCCTGTGCTCAGATTTTCTGGTTCTGTTGCTCTCCTTGTGGAGTTCCTGTCCTCTCCAGATCTTACTATTTCCCACTTCTTACATAAGATTCCATGCACTCTGCTCAACAGTTGGCCATAAGTCTTTCATGTTTTCATTATTTTAAGGAAAATATTTTGTTTTTAATTGTGTGTATGTGTATATGAGTCCAGGTGCCCTCAGAGACCAGAGACGGACATGGAATACCCTGGAGCTGGGGTTACAGTCCCACTGTAGGTGTTAGGGACCAAACCTAGTACCTGTCTGAGAGCTGTACTCATTCTGACTGCTGACTCGCTTTCTTCACCCCATTTTGAGGGGTTGGAGAGGTGGCCCAGTGGTTAAAAACATTTGTTGCTCTTCAAGAGGACCTGGGTTTGATTCTCACCACTCATGTGGTAGTTTGAAACCATCTGCAATTCCAGTCCTAGAATACTGTCTTCCAGCCTCCACAGGACCAGGCATGCTTATGGTTCACAGACAGACGTGCAGGCTAAACACCCATAAACATATAATAAATAAATGACTAATCTTATAAAGAAAAACAAATGTTCTTTTCTCTTCTATACCCCTTTCCTTTTGTCTCATCTTCTGTCTTTGGAAATTTAAAAGCATTTTTCTCTTTGTTGACATTTATATAACTTTAGACCTTGATGGAATTTTGGAAGGCTTTCCAGTTTTGGAACTTTAGAAGCCTAAATGCCCAGTGCTGGTTGTTATATATTGTGCTCGGGGCAGCTTGAATTGCTTTGCTACTTACTATTCTCTGTGTAGGTGGCTCTGGTTTTGTGTGCCTAAGAATTGCCTGGGAATTAAATGCTCCCCATCTGTCAGCCTTTTCACTAATTTATACAGTCAGATATAGTGATGAAGAGGCTTGGATGTGGGTAGGTGTAGTGAGGCACACTTACAATCACAGTGCTTGGGAAGCTGAGGCAGGAGGATGGCTAGTTTGAGACCAGCCTGGTGAGATCGTATTTCAAGCAAACAACAGAAGCATATAACAGAGAATGATGTGGTGCTGGGCTGAGTCTATATGCATGTCTTTACTTTTTCACTATGGCTGAGAATCACTAACCCTGAAAAATTCAACTGTGACATGTATCTTGTTTGAGGCTAAATCCCCTATGGTTAATTTCTTTAAAATTTTTTTTCATTTTATTTATTTAATATATATGTTTATGTGTCTTAGTCCCTGTTCTATTGCTGAGAAGAGACACCATGACCAAGGCAACTCTTATTAAAACAACAACAACAACAAAAACCATTTAATTGTGGACTTGTTTACAGTTTCAGAGGTTTAGTCTATTATCATGGAGGGAAAGCATGGTGCTTGAGTAGTAGCTGAGAGCTATATCCTGATCTGCAGGGCAAGAAAGAGGGTGATGGAGGGAGGGGGAGGGAGAGAGAGACAGAGACAGAGACACACACACAGAGAGAGAGAGAGAGAGAGAGAGAGAGAGAGAGAGAGAGAGAGAGAGAGAGAGACTGGCCTTGGCTTAAGCTTTTAAAACCTCAAAGCCCACCCCCAGTGACACACTTCCTCTAACAAGGCCACACCTACTCCAACAAGGCCACACATCTCATAATCTTTATAATCCTTTCAAACAACATTCAAATGTAGGAATGTATAGGGGCTGTTCTTATTCAAACCACCACAAAGGATGTTTTGCTTATATGTATGTCTGTGTACCACATTCGTGCTTGGTGCCTGAAAATGCCAGGAGAGGATATTGGATCTCCTGGGACTGGAGTTACAGGTGGTTGTGAGCCACCAGGTGGGTTTTGGGAAGTGAACCCAGGTTCTCTGGGTAAGCAGCCAGTGCTGTTAACTGGTGAGGCATCTCTCTAGCCCTGCTTTTAAATTTGAGATAGAGTTTCTTTTTATTGCCCAGGCTGTTCTTAAACTCAACTCAAACTTATTTTTCCTCCTGCTGAGGTTATAGAAATGCTCACAGCCCTAAAGGCACTTCCTTTCTCTGTCTTCCTCTCTTTTCCCCTCCCTTTTTGAGAATGTCTACTTGTGTAATCCCAGATAGTCTCAAACTGGCAATCCTCCTGCTTCAGGCTCCCTAGTGCTGAGGTTATGCTGCGTGTTGGTCACTTAGTGTGCACACAGAGGCCAGAACCTTGATGGAACTGGATGTGATCGCCCACAGGCAATTAACTGGTTTCCTTTTGTTTCTTGATCCTTTAAAATATTTTTTTTTGTTTTTGAAATTAAAATACAGTTACACATGATTTCCTTTCCTCCCTCCACCTCTTTTTGTGTACTGACCTCTTACTGTCTCTCAAGTTCATGGCCCTTATTTTTTTTGTTATATTCCTAAATATAGAAATATGTCCTGCTCAGTCTGTGTAAAGTCACTTGTGTGTACATGATTTTTAAGGCTGAGCACTTGGTATTTAGTTAACTAGTTTGGGGATTCAGATTAGAACCTACAGCCTCCACTTTACTAAACCAAAATAATAAGTATTTATTACTATATACCCACTGAAAATATAGCGCTTGCTATTCTTCCTTTAAAAAAAATTACACTTGAGGCTAGAGAGTTGACTCAGCAGTTGAGAACATGTATATTGCTCTTGAAAAGGACCTGAGTTCAGTTCCAAGCACCCACATCGGATGACTCACAAACACCTGTATCTTCAGCTCCAGGGGATATTAGATCCTCCTCTGGCCTCTGTGGATACTTGAAACAAGTGGTGTGTCCACCCAGACACACAGACACACACAGACACAGACACACACAGACACACACACACACACACACACACACACACACACACACGTACATGAATAAAAGTAATTTTACAAAGAAAAGAAAGTCTGAGCAGTGGTGGCCCACACCTTTAATTGCAGCACTCAGGAAGCAGAGACAGGTTGTTCTCTGAGTTCAAGGCCAGAATGGTCTACAGAGAGAGTCCCAGGACAGCTAGAGCTACACAGAGAAAACCTGTTTTGAAAAACCAAAAGTTAACATTTATGTGATTGCTAGGGGATGGGGGTAGGGTATTGTGCGGAAGGACAGTTGCAGTAGTCACTGATCTCTTTCCATCAAGTGAGTGGAAAAGAGGAGTACATTTTACCAGTTAAACCTGCAACTAGAGCCAGCAGAGAGTGACGGAAGTTGCTATTGAAACAGCTATCCAATAAGCAGAGTTGTATAAGTTTTTTTGCGTTCTGCTTTAGGCCAATCCCTGTTTCGTGTTACTGGATCTTGAAATCTTTGAGTAGAGCAGATTGCATTCTCCCATTTGAACTTCTGTGTGGCTCTGTGCTTCCTGCTCTGGGCTGCAACTTTGTGTCTGTCACTCACTCGCTTTATCCTGTCCCGCATGTCTGAAGACAGGGGGAAACTCCCCTTCATGGCCATGCTCCGCAACCTGTGTAACCTGCTGCGGACTGGGATCAGTGCCCGTCACCATGAAGTTGTTCTCCAGAGACTCCAGGACGAGGTAAGTATGATCAGTGGGAAGTGTGTGGCTCAGCAATAAGATGCTGGTCAGGAGATGCTGCCCCTGTCGAGGCCAGGCTCTTCCATGTGGCTGAGAGTGGTCATGGGTACCAGCTTCTTTCTGTGTGGGATGTAAGATGTATGGAAAGAAAGAGATGTTGGGAAGGACAGGTCTCGGGGTTTGGTCAGTCTTCCAGAGATTATAATAGAGAGTAATAACTTCCATGTTTAGTTTGTGAGCTCAAAATCAGAGAAGGATCCCCATCTGTGAATTAGCTCACTTCAGGAGCGGTGTAGTATAAACAGAAATGGGCTCTGGGGCTAGAGAAGTGGCTTGGAGCTGCTTTTCCAGAGGACCTGGATTTGATTCTCAGCACCAACATGGCTGCTTACAACCATCTCTAACTCCATTTCCAGGGGATCTGGTGCCCTCTTCTGGCATACATGTGGTGTACATACATACTTGCAGGCAAAAGACTCATACACATAAAATAATTTTTAATTAAAAAAAAATAAAAATAAAGACATGGGGCTCCTGTTACATTCTCGTTTTACCTCTTTCTTTACCTTTCTTTCTTCCCTTTCCTCTTCCTCTGTTTCTTTTTGAGAACTGTTTTTCTCTCTTCACCGTCCTCCGAGCCTGGTAGAGTTACCGCTTCCTTGTCTGGGTCCTGTAGGCTCCATGGCTCCACGTTTTCTCTGGTCCTCTGCTCACCGTTCTTCTTGTTTTTTAGAAATCTGTGCTCCACAGCCGGCAGTTTCCATTTAGATTCCTTAATGCTCATGATTCTATCGACAAACTTGAGGCTCAACTCAGAAACAAAGGTATTCTTTTTCTTCCCGTGCCTGTCTGCCTCTCCTGTGTAAATTGAGACTGAGATATTTTCAGTCTCTTGCCTTGCAGATTTAGGGTGCGGTATAATCAGTAGCCAGACCATTGCTAGCCCTAATAGATATGGGGGTTTCGCATACTAAGGGCCTAGAAGCTGCCTGACTTGGCCATTTTCCTGTTACCTCACAGCATTGCCCTTCCCTTCCAATATAACATTGGTGAAGCGGATAATTATTAGAAACTCAAAAGATAGCAAGAGCCCTGCCCACCAGCGTTCCCTGTGCACCCTGACGCGTAAGCAGCTTCGAGCAGCGATGACTATCCCTGTGATATACGAGCAGCTGAAGCGGGAGAAACTGAGGCTGCACAAGGCCAGGTATGTGCTTGCTAGCTGGGGGAAAAGTAGGGCGAAGGAACTCACCGACAGCATTTAGGAGCTGTCACAGAGCCAGCCAGCCATTATCCTCTGGAAGTGTGCTTTCATTTAGTGCCACAGACCTGTTTGTTTCCTGCTGCTTTTACCCCCAAATCCAGTCTTCAGCACTTATATTTAACCTTGTCCCGTGAAAAGCATGAAACCTGAACTTCTCCAGCTTCAACTCTGTTGCTTGAGGTAGTTCTACTGGTTCTGACAGATGCAGTGAATGTGTGTAGCGTCTCTTGTTACGGGATGAGTTATAAGTGGGTGTGAGCTACCTGATGTGAGTTTCAGGGAGTGTGGGGGCTTGAACTTATATCCTCTGCAAGAGCAGTACATACTCTTAGTCAATGAGCCATCTCTTTAGACTCTGTAGACAGAGTCTCTTGCTGTGCTGCCTGGGTTGGCCTTGAACTTGTTGTGTAGCCTCTGCTGGTCCTTCTACCTCAGTCTCCTCAGTACTGAGATTACAGTTATGGGCCACCACGCTTGACCTAATCCTTAGTGTAGTTGGTGGCTTACTCACTGATGGTTTTTGCTTTAGCTTTAGCCTCCCAATGGATGTAGCTGATGAAGGAAACACTCTTTAGATTTCCAGCTAGCAAATACAATAGAGTGACAGAAAACTCACCTTCCAACTACCAGTAATGCAATCTGGGTAAAGCAAAAAAACCATCAATGAATAAGCCACTAACTACACTGCATTCCTGATCAGGAATATGAAGGCAAGCTGGCCTATGTGAGACCTCATTTCAAAAATTGTCCCCCTCCCACGGCTGGAGCAATGGTGCAGTGGTTAAGAACACTGGATACAAATTCCCCCTCCCCCCCCCCGCCCCGACCCGAGCTCAGGGAACCCCACAGAAGAGGAGGCAGGAAGAGTGTAAGAGCCAGAGGGGACGGAAGACACCAAGAAAGCAAGGCCCTCTACGTCGGCATGATTAAAGCATGTAAGCAGTCACAGAGACTGGGGCAGCATGCACAGGGTCTGCATGGGTCTGCGCCAGGTCCTCTGTGTATATGTTACGGCTTCCAGTTTGGTGTTTTTGTGGGACTGCTGAGCGTGCGGACAAATGGGTCTCTGATTCTTAAGCCTTCCCTTGGACTCTTTTCCTTCTCCTGGTTTGTCTTGTTCAACTTTGGTGTGATAGTTCTTGTTTTATCTTATATTTTATTTAGTTATATTTTATTATTATCTCTTAGAAGCCTGCTCTTTTGTAATAGGTGGAAAGGGAGTAGTGGATCTGGATGGGAGGGAAGGTGCAGGGGAACTGGGAAGAGTGGAGGGAGGGAAACTGTAATCAGGATATATTATGTGAGAAAATAGCCTATTTTTAATAAAAGGACAACAATAAAAGAATATCAAACCTACATTAAAAAGAGAGAGAGAACGTTGGGTGCTCTTCAGAAAATCTGGGTTGGAATCCCACCCTCCATGTGGTAGCTCATAGCTGTCTTTAACTCTAGTCTCAGGGGATCCAAACCATCTTCTGGCCTCTGCAGGCACTGCACATCATGGTACACAGACATTCAGGGCGCGAAACACTCATCCATGCAAAAGGATGAAATGATTTTGAAAAATTAGCACCCCTTAATAAGCAGGCAAGCCGTGCCTCTTGAAGCAGGTCCAGATGAGCATGGCGGGTAGTCTCCACACTGGCTCCACTGCCGCCGCTGCCTTCCTGCCATGTCAGAGTCCAGTGGTATGGAGAAAGGTCTCTCCCAGCCGTGGAGGTAGGCTGTGGGAAGAGAGGAAAGTGCTGAAGGAGGGAGACTCTGTATTGGAGCGGCACGTTTTGTCTTTCCATCTGCCTCAGAGCCGCAGGCAGGCGAGCTTCTGAGCTGCCATGTCCGCGTCTTCTCTTGCTGTAGACAGTGGGACTGTGATGCCAAGCTGCTGGAGCGGTACCGCCAGGCCCTGGAGACAGCGGTGAACCTCTCTGTGAAGCACAACCTAGCCCCGTTGCCAGGCCGAACCGTCTTGGTCTACGACACAGATGCAAATGCCGACAGGCTCTGTCCCAAGAGTCACTCACAAGGGGTAAAGAAATTAAAAAAAAAAAAAATCTTCCAAGGGTTGGCAGGATGAGAGAAGCTTTTATTTCCCTCTGGTTCTCTGGGAGCCACACAGACTCTAAGAAGTGTTATGTGCCAGTTATTGGTTCCCTAAGACAGTTTTAGTCAGTCCGACTTATGGATCATAATACTAGCATTTCAAGTTTGGTTAGCTAATAATGACCTCTAAATTTCGGTCACAAGTATGTCTCACCTTCACTTTGCTGCGTCCCAGTTATTGACTTGGGCAGGGATTCTGACTTCTTGCTGCTCCCCGAAAGTCAGTTCTTCAAAGGGTCTGCTGATGGTGACTCCTTCTCAGAGACCCATGATCCTTCTTTCATTTCCCCAAACCAGGAGTTTGGCCTCTAGAGCTGGGTAGGCAAGGTTGGGTTCTAAATTTAATTTCACAGTGATGCTCTGTTCCGTCAGCCTCCCCTGAACTATGTGCTGCTGTTGATTGGAATGATGATGGCTCGGGCAGAACAGGTGACTGTTCTGCTGTGTGACGGAAGAACTGTGAAGAAGATACCAGCACTCACAGCAGATGAAGGTATCCTGAAGACTGCCATCAAACTTCAGGCTCAAGTACAGGTCAGAGACACACCCCTGTTATCCAAAAATATAGAAAGGACAGAGGCATCGGTGTATCTCAGATAGTTAAGGCATGAATAGCAAGGCATGACTGTGCAGCCTCAATTCCAGCACTCAGGAAGCAGGATGCAGAAGCCAGAAAAACACAAGTCCGAGGTCAGCATGGGGATACATAGCTGTCTCTTTCTTTCTTTCTTTCTTTCTTTCTTTCTTTCTTTCTTTCTTTCTCTCTCTCTCTCTTTCTTGCTTTCTTCCTTTCTCTTTCTCTTTCTCTCTTTCTCTGTCTCTTTCTTTTTCTCTTTCTCTTTCTTTTTCTTTCTCTTTCTCTCTCTTTCTTTCTCTCTCTCTTTCTCTCTGTCTTTCTCTCTTTCTCTCTCTTTCTGTCTTTCTTTATTTCTCTCTCTTTCTTTCTGTCTTTCTCTTTCTTTCTTTCTCTCTCTCCTTCTCTCTTTCTTTCTTTCTCTCTCCTTCTCTCTTGCTTTCTTACTTTCTCTCTCTCTTTTTCCCATGTAAGCTGGGCTTGGTGGCACACACCTTTAATCCCAGCACTTGAGAAGCAGAAGCTGGCAGATGTCTCAGAGTTCAGTCAGCCTGACTTACATAGTGACTTCCAGATTAGTCAGGACTACATAGGGAGACCCTCTCTCAAGAAAGAAAAGAAAAAAAATAAATGAAAAAGAAGCACATATATATATATATATATATATATATATATATATATATATATATAATTTTGATTTCTCCAACAAATTGATGCTGCTTTTTAAAAATTGATTATATTAGTCTTTCACCGCCATAATGAAATACTGGAGGCAAGCTGATTTTATAAAGGAAAGATGTTTATCTTGCTCACAGCCCTTGAGGTGTGAGGGCATGGTCCTTCTATAGGCTGACTGGTGAGGATCTCATGGCAGGTGAAGTGCAGAAAATACAAGCAGAAGAAGATGGTTGCATCTTGAAACAAGCTACAGAGTGATTGATGGCTCAGGTTCAGGTTTTACATCTTATCTTTGCAGGAGCTCAGAGATACTGTGGACTCTTCTAAGAGTGCTTTCCTGATATCCTTAGAGTATCTCACTAGGCCTCACCTGTCTGCACCAAGTTCCAGCTCAGTCCCCTCTTTCTACCTTATAGTGGGATCAAATTTCAACACAGGAGCCTTTGGGGGATACATTCAAACAGCATCCAGAGCAGAGCATTTACACCTCAGGCACAACCTTGTAACCCAAGTTTCTTTCCTTCAGGAGATGGAAGAAAATGATGAGTGCCACCTGGACACTTTGGAGAAGTACCTGATGTCTCTAGCTGTTCACAGGACCCCCGTGAGTCTTCCTCAGTTCCCACGAGACTTTCCCTCCTAGCATTTCCTCCACAGTCTGTTCTCATTGTTGTCACCTGTAACTGAGGCTGGCCTTCAATACCTTATTCTTCTGCCTCCCCCTCCCAAGTCACAGATGTGGGATGTGTCTAGTTGCTTCTCATCTTTTGACCCTTCAAATTGATATTTCAAACTTTGTATTGCGTTCATCAGCTCACTGCTCAGTGTAGTTCCTCAGGGCCATGCTGGTAAATCTTTAGTGGTAAATGGAAGATAGAAGTGTTGCTTAGTGACAATGGCTAGTTCTCCTGGTATGAATTGTTCCGCCATGGCAGCCTTCAGGCTACCCGCACTATGCCCCTGAATATAGAACTGTGCAGAAACACTCAGAAGCTTGTCATTGCATTGTATTTCCACAGTAATGAGATATGAATATGCTCAGGGTTAGATAACAGTGAAATGTAGTAAGATAATCAGAAGGTGATGCATTCTGAGGATGTATTACCTGTGTCTTGAATATAATAGAAACGTTGTAGTGTTGGGGATTGAAGTTGGGGCAAGTGTTTCACCTTGAATTATAAGCCCTTTATCTATCTAACTGAATGTTTAAAATGGCTGTATTGGCTGGGTGTGTAGAGAATGTGCTTAGCTGAGCATGCTCAAGGCCCACGTCAAGAAACATAAAGTAGCCAAGCTTAATAACTGGCTCACAGCCCAGCGTGATGGCACACCCCTTTAATCCCAGCAGGAATTGGAGGTAGGAAGATCTCTGTGAGTTCAAAACCAGCCTGATCTACATGGTGAGCTCACTGTGTAGAATAGCCAGCTCTACATAGAGAGACCCCGTCTCCAAAACAGTGGCTCAGGAAATGAACAGTCGTCTGTCATGTGCACGGGTGAACTGCACAGCATGGCCCCTTAATTCTTTGCCTTTTCTTCCCATCCCTGCTGTCCCTGATTCTTTGATGCTACCCTAAGTTGAGGTGCAGTGGTGTCCCTTCTAAGCACTTTTAGGAGCTGCAGTTTCTCCTTCAGAGTTCTAATTCTTCAATCCTTAGACATCTTGAAGCTCTGAGCTCATCCATGTCTAATCTAGCCTTGTTCCCTGGTCTCAGCTTCCTCTTTTCATCTTACAGGTTGACAGGGTCATCATTTTTGGCCAACGGATGGAATCTGAACTGAAAGTAGCCAAACAGATGATCTGGCAGCATGTGAATTCCAAGTGCCTCTTTGTTAATGTTCTCCTACGGAAAACGCAGTACATGTAAGGGTGCTGGTCGTTTTTGTCCAGTGTCTGAAATCAGTGATCCATATTTTCTGCCCAAGTCTCACTTGTTTGATACTTCCTGTCTTTTGCCTCCTTGCTTTTTAATTCTACTGAACTTAAGTTTCTAGGACCTTTAAGGTCTTTTTATACCTTTGTGCTATTAGAGATTGGACACTGAGCTTTGCTCCTTCTAGAAAAGTATCCTACCACTGAGCTGTACTCTGGTCACATAATTCTTTTAAGACAAAATTGGGTGCACTCAGGGTGATATGCCTATCAATCACAGAGGTAAGGTGTTGGGAGGTACAGGCTAGGTTTGTAGCATAGGCTGGCTTTGAATGTGCTATCTTCCTGTTTTCATGGGGCCGGTCCTGGAACTGCAGGGGTAAACTACCACACCTGGCTCCAGGAACTGATTTTGGTGCTTAGTGATTGCTTCTTCCTTTGACAGGTCACCAAATTTGAATCCCAATGATGTGACCCTCTCAGGCTGTACTGACGGGATCCTGAAGTGAGTACAGAGTGGGCATCGGAGGGGATGGAAGCTACATTAGAATGCCCTTGAAAGACTCTCTATGCCTGTTAGTGTATGTATTTATTTTTCAAAATAAGATGGTTTGTTTTCTTTCACAGATATCTAGGCTTATCAGCAACACAGTGTGATAGGGACTCTAGCCTTCACTGTCTTAATGCTAGATCACCCTCAACAGCCTCTACTTCCTGGCTAAAGATGGTGTTTCAGTTCTGTCTTATCTATATCCAAGCTTGTGCTACAACCACTAAGAGAGAGGAAAAGTGGGCTGGAGCATTGGTTCGTGGGTTGAGAGTGCATAGTGCTCTTGCAGAGGAGATGGATTTAGTTCCCAGGACCCCTGCCAGGTGTCTCACGCCTCCTGTGACTCCATCCAGCTGCAGAGAGATCCAACACGTGGCCTGCAGCTCCAGGAGATCTGAAGCCTCTGGCCTCTGCAGGCCCTGCGCTTATGCACACATACCCGTAGACATACACATAAGCACAGGAGTTTTTCTTTAAAAAAAAAAAAAAAAGGAGAGAGCTTTCCTATCTATTTTACTGAGTTGTTGTTTGCAATTATTTTATATATGATTTTTGTTATTCATAATCTTATTTGTTTTCTTCTATTTTAGCTTTTAAAATTGAGTTATAATTATATCATTTCCCCTTTCTATTTCCTCTCTCTGGTCCCTCCCATGTTTTGCTCCTCTTACTTCCTCTCAAGTTTCTAGTCTCTTTTTCTGTGATATTGTTATTTGCACATACATATGTGTATAAACATGTGACTACAACTTGCTCAGTTCCTTTGGTGTTAGTTGTATGCGTATGATTTCAGGGCTGAGCACTGGTACCGGGTAACACACTGGGGTCTCACCCCTGGGGAAGATGATTTCTCCCACTCTCAGCATTCCTTACTTGCCTGTGGTTCTTTGTTTAGAGTGGGACCCAGTGGCTCTATTGGTGGTGTACTTGTCCAGGCCTTGTTTAGGCTGCCACACAGAGACGTATACACAAACATATAACTGAGACTTTAAAAAAAATATTTTTAAAAAGGAAAAGAAAGCCAATTGTGGTGGTGCATTCCTTTATTCCCATGAGAAGCAGTAGCAGGTGGATCTCTTGAGTTTGAGGTCAGCTTGGTCTATATAGTAAGTTCTAGGCTAGCTCAGTTTTCATAGCGAGACCCTCTTTCAAGGGGGTGGGGGATGACATTACTTACTTTTATTTTATGTATATGAGTGTTTTACCTTCATATGTGTATATGAACTATGTGTTACGCCTGGTGGCCAAGGCCAGAAGAGGGTATCGAATTCCCTGGAACTGGAGCTATAAACAGATGTGAGCACCCATGTGGGCCTGTGGGTGGTGGAAACCAAACCCCGTGTCCTCTGGAAGAGCTGCAAGTGTCTTTCTGAAGTTTTCCTTGGGTGTCGCCCATGCTCTTCAACTCACACTGGGAAGCCTCAAGCAACTGGGAGCTTTTGTAGTTGGTACAGAGCCGATCACCCAAGACAGAGACGGTCTTAACCCATAACCCAGGGATCATAAGGTCACCATGCACAGTGAGTGGGAAGGGCCAGGCTGGTGACTTCCTTCACCCTCCGTGTTCTGTAGTCTCACTTGTTTTCGAATGTGCTTTCCTGGCTTACAGATACCACTCTTGTTTGGCTAGGGTTTTTGAGATGAGGTCTTGTTATACGGCCCAGGCTGGCCTCAACTTGTGATTCCCCTAGCTGAAGTTGAGAATTGTGGACAAGACCTACCCGGCATGCTTTATGGCTGTCTTCCTAAGGGGTGCCACGAACAGGGCAGACATGTTTTGTTCCCTGTTTCTCTTGGAACATCTTGCTGGTTCTGATCTCTAACCTTCTGTTCCCATTATGCGTTTTGTTTAGGTTCATTGCAGAGCATGGGGCCTCTTGTCTTCTGGATCATGTGGGCCAACTAGATAAACTATTCAAGATTCCCCCACCCCCAGGAGAGACGCAGGTCCTGTCTCTCCGGCCGCTGGAGGAGAACGTCCCTGACCCCTTGGTTCCTATTTCCCAGCATGGGTCAGTCTAGGTTGTGTGACTTTGTGACCTGGGAGGGTGGCCTTCAGAACCTGGAGAATTCCTGTGACTGTCATTCTGTCTGCTAAGGTGGCATTTGTTCTATTAGTAAGGTAGTTTTCCTCCCCAGTCAGGGGCTTCCTGGAAACTGTCAGATTGTAAACCTATTCCTTGCTTTACTAGAAAAAAAAAAAAAGTTTGAATATAGGGAAGACTTCCTGACAATATAGCCATAGGTAAAAAGATTTAGAGCACAGGCCGTGGCTTATCACACCGGCTTTGCCAAATGTAAGCTTGAACCTTACATTGGTTTTAATTTCTTAAACATATAGTTAAGGATGAGGTCAAGGTTTGCCTCGAAGTATTGCGATCGTTGTAATAATGATTCTCTGAAGAAAGAGGCATGTATGAAATGGCAAGTGGGGCTCAGATTTCAGGTTTCCGCCATTGGTCCCACAGCAAGGTTATTCTCTAAGACACTTCTGCTGTCTGCTGTAGAGATTTATGCCAAGTGCAGAATGGTAATTGTACCTATGGCTGTGGACTTGAGATGGGGACTGATCCCTAGGCCGAACCACTTACCTACAGATGGCGCACCATCCGGGTCTTCATTTCCTCCACCTTCCGTGACATGCATGGGGAGCGAGACTTGCTGATGAGATCTGTGCTGCCAGCGCTGCAGGCCCGAGTGTTCCCCCACCGCATCAGTCTTCATGCCATTGACCTGCGCTGGGGTATCCCTGAGGAAGAGACCCTAAGGAACAGGTGCAGGGCCACAGGGAGGAGGGCCTGGGTCAGGGGTGAGAGGACAGAGTGGTGGAACTCAAGTGGTCAGATCAGGGTTGGGGCTGCTAGATCAAGTGAGGGCAAGGGAAGGCTTTGCCTTTTTGATACCAACAGGAGCATTTTATCTTCACTTTGCCCAGTGTAAGTCAGGGCCCTGCCTCTTCTGTGTTTGTGCCTTATTGCGAATTGCTTGAAACTACCCACAGTGACTCATTCTTGTTCCCATAATCATGCCTACAGACAACTGGAAGTATGCCTCGGGGAGGTGGAGGACTCACAGCTGTTTGTGGGGATTCTGGGCTGCCGCTACGGCTATGTTCCCCCCAGCTATGACTTGCCTGACCATCCTCACTTCCACTGGGTAAGGCAGCCAAGGTGGAGGGGCTGGGGATGAAACAGGAGTGGGGAAAAGCCAGCTTGGCAGAAACCCTGGGATGCTGCTCCAGTAGGTCCTTGAGTCTTGAAGGGAAACGCAGGCAGAAGACTCTTTGAGACCACAGCCTAGATGAAGCCATTCCTTTGAGGGTTGAGGGTGGATCTGGTTGCCCTCCCTTTGGACATGTATAGACTATGTGGCTTTGTTGGAAACAATGTGGTCTAAATTAGCCTCAGTTTCAACACATCTTAAGTAGAAACAACATGTACATTTCAAGGCTAGTATGAGATAGAATTTTATGTAGCTGGGTGTGGTCATGTATACCTGAGATTGGGTAGGAGGGTCAGGACTTCCAGGAAAGCCTGAGCAACTAAGTGACATTGTCTCAGACTATAATGAAAAAGGTCAGGGAATCTGGGCATGGTGGCTCATGCTTTTAATGCCAGCACTGGTGAGGCAGAGGCAGAGGCAGAGGCAGAGGCAGAGGCAGAGGCAGAGGCAGAGGCAGAGGCAGAGGCAGAGGATTTCTGTGAGTTGAAGGCCAGCCAGGTCCACATAGTAAGTCAGTCTCTCCCTTTCTCTCTCTCCCACTCCCTCTTTCTATCTCTTACACACACACACCAAAGGTCTGGGAATATAGCTTAGTGGTAGAGTACTTGCCTATCATATGTAAGGTTCTGAATCCAATTTCCAACACTAATAACACTTTAAAATACCCAGTAAATGTCAATCATTTGGTAATTGTTAGCTGTGTCTGGAGGAGGGAGGACACAAGTTTACTAAAATAAGGGTAATCCTGGGCATTTGAAGGCTTCCAGGGATGGGTTGATGCTTGGGACTGATCCTGCCTGTGTCTTTCTTCTCTGTGAAGGCCCAGCAGTACCCATCAGGGCGTTCTGTGACAGAGATGGAGGTGATGCAGTTCCTGAATCGTGGCCAACGCTTGCAGCCCTCTGCTGAAGCTCTCATCTACTTCCGAGATCCTGATTTCCTCAGGTACCTTCTGTTGCTACCAGGTCAAGTTTTCCTCCACAGAAAGCCAGCTAGATTCAGTCCTTAACCACCCAGGATTCAGCACTGAAAGGGAAATGGGCTTCAGAGAGCATGTCTTTGTCACCCCCAAGTCAGATCTCAACCTGAATGCAAAGTTTCAGGGGGCCAGAGCCTTATCTCCCAGGCTGGTGACAGGAGTCTGAATGTGGCCTCACCCCTGGGGTATCTTTGATGGTCAGCTCTGTGCCAGACGCCTGGAAACCTGACTTTATTTCTGAGTCAGAAGAGGCCGCACATCGGGTCTCAGAACTGAAGAGATACCTACACAATCAGAAAGAAGTTACCTGTCGCAGGTGAGCCCTGGGAGGTGGAGGCACTTATCCAGGTGAGGTGTGGTCAGGAGAGCCTACTCTGACTGCCTTCTGTTTGCCTTCCCTGCAGGTACTCCTGTGAATGGGGAGGAGTGGTGACTGGCCGGCCCTATGCTGGGGGGCTGGAGGAGTTTGGACAGCTGGTTCTGCAGGATGTGTGGATGATGATCCAGAAGCTTTACCTGCAGGTCAGCAGGAGTGTTGATGTTGGAGGGGAGCAAGCATGGTAGGCCTGGGTGGGAAGCAGGTTGGTGGGGGTCTGGGTTCTAGGCCAAGAGGTCCTGAGAAACATGGAAACATCATCAGTGTTCTGTGACCCTCAGCCTGGGCCCCAGTTGGAGCAGCCAGCCTCCATGTCAGATGATGATTTGATCCAGGCCAGCTTTCAGCAGCTGAAGAACCCACTGAGTCCTGCACGACCACGCCTCCTTCAGGATACAGTGCAGGGGCTGATGATGCCCCGTGGGAGGCTGAGCCTAGTGACTGGGCAGGCGGGACAGGGCAAGACTGCCTTCTTGGTATGAATCTCAGGCAGGGGGAAGGGCTTTGGAGGTAGGGCAGGGAGGCTGTGCACACAGGAAAACGTAAACATGGTTTTTGTTCTGCCCTATGCAGGCCTCCCTTGTGTCAGCCCTGCAGGTTCCTGACCGGCCCAACGTGCCCCCCTTAGTTTTCTATCACTTCTCAGCAGCCCGCCCTGACCAGTGTCTTGCTCTCAACTTTCTCAGACGCCTTTGTACTCACCTGCATCGAAACCTGGGAGAGCCGAGTGCCCTCCCCAGCACTTACAGGCATGTACCTACCTCGAGATTAGCCAGCCGTGTTGCTGTCCCTGCTTCCCCACCTCTGACCCTGACCTCTTCACACACAGAGGCCTGGTGTGGGAACTGCAGCAGAGGCTGCTGCTCAAATCCGCTCAGTCACTGCAGCGTGGTCAGACCTTGGTCCTTATCATCGATGGGGCAGATAAGTTGGTGGATCAGAATGGACAACTGATTTCAGACTGGATTCCCAAGTCTCTTCCCCGAGTGAGTGTGATGCTGAGCTGAGAAAGGGGGAAGGCTGGAGAGAAGGGTGCCATGGAGTTGTAAGGAGCCGGACCTCGCTGAGGCTATTTTCTTTTCTCCCCCTACGTTTCTGTTTCTTTGTGTGAATATCACAGCGAGTACACCTGGTGCTGAGTGTGTCTAGGGACTCAGGCCTGGGAGAGACCCTTCAGCAAAGTCAGAGTGCTTATGTGGTGGCCTTGGGGCCTTTGGTCCCATCTTCGAGGGCTCAGCTTGTGAGAGAAGAGCTGGCGCCGTATGGGAAAAGGCTGGAGGAATCACCTTTTAACAACCAGGTTGGACCTGGCCCTGGGCTGGTGGGGATGTGGGGGGAATCGGGTAGCCATGAGGGACTGCTGCTGGGGCCACTGGATGCCTTCCTAGAACTGCTCTTTGGGTTTTTCCAGACCTCTCTGCCAGGGGAACTTGCTCATAAGATAACTTTGATTTTTTTTTCATAAGACCACTTAGACTTTTCCATGCTGCCCAGTCACTCTAGAGAGGATGCATAGATTTATGGCTAAGGGGGGCTGGGTAGGAAGTTTTCCTAACTATGGTAGATGTCCCTAATCCCCATGCTGAATCCTCCACATCTGACCAGATGCGGCTGCTGCTGTCAAAGCAGGGTTCAGGCCTGCCACTGTACCTGCGCCTTGCCACGGACTACCTGAGGCTCTTCATACTCTATGAACAGGTTGGTTGTTCCCTGTCCACAAAATCTTAACGGGCTTCCCATTACTGTTACCCTCCTTAGTCTCCGGTCCTCATCCCTGTTGGTCTTCCTTACTTTTCTGTTGTTCTGATAAAATACCCTGACACAAGCAGCTCAGGGTGGAAGGATTGCTGTTTTGTTGCTTGTTTGGTTTGGTTTGGTTTAGTTTAGTTCTGGCTAACAGTTGGAGTTTATAGTCTTGTTGTAGCCAGTGGCAGAAGCTTGGAGCAGCTGGCTACCTAGCACCTGCTGCCAAGAAGCAAAGAGCTATAAGTCCTGTACTCAACACGTTTTTGCCTTTAAACAAAGTGCAGGCTATCAGCCAAGGGAATGGTGCCGCCCACAGTGGGTAGGCCTTTCCACCTCAAGTTCCCAGGACATGAGCAGAATGAAACCTGATTCTTGACTAAAATATCACACAAATAGGCCCTATCCCGATAAAGTCTTTGTTGCTCTCTGAAAGTTCTGGTATCATTTTTTCCCCCCGTTTCATTTTATATTGCGGTGATAAGACCAATGCCCCCCAAAGTGTGTAGGTCTTCACACCTCAGTTATGCAACCAAGATAATTCCCCACGGGCATGTCAGAGGCCCATCCTTGAGGTGACAGGTAACTCTAACCGTCACGTCATCATTCACCTTTGGCTGCCTCTGGTCACCTGTTTCCCATCTTTGACTTCTGCTTCTCTCTCAGCTGCTTTTCTTTACATTTTCGTTCCTCCTCCCTGCAGTTCTTGCTACTCCATCCCCTCTCGTCCAGAGTCGCTTGTCTGCCTCCCCCTCTGACAAAGCCTGCTCTTCTTTTGCTCCCAGGTGTCCGAGGGGCTTCGAACCCTGCCCGCCACTCTCCCACTGCTGCTGCAGCACATCCTGGGCACCTTGGAGCGGGAGCATGGCCATGAGGTCCTTCCTCGAGTCTTGGCTGCCCTTGAGGTCACGCGTAGTGGTCAGTGCTTGGGCAAGGATGGGAGGCTGAGGGCCCAGCTATTGGAGGGGTTGCGTGTAACGGAGGTGGATTCCCTGTGTGGTTCGGCCTGTCAGAGAGTTTGCATTTTCAGGTCTGACTGTGGACCAGCTGCATGCAGTGCTGAGCGTGTGGTTGGTTTTGCCCAAGGAGACTAAGAGCTGGGAAGAAGCAGTGGCTGCCGGTCACAGTGGAGACCCTTACCCCTTGGGTCCATTTGCCTATCTTGTCCAGAGTCTACGCAGGTAATGCTGCCCCGGCTGAGCTCCCAGCAGGCTCACTGCCTCTCAAGTTAGGACATCATATGATTCTTCATCCCACCCTTTCTATGGTATAGTCCCAACCCGTGCCTCCCAGGCCCTGAATGCTGCTGGTGCTATTACCAGCTCTGCGGTGGGAATGACAGAACATTTCTGTGCCAGCACGTTCACTGACTGCCTCTGTTTCTTCTCCCTTGCTCTTCTCTCCTCGTCTCTCGGGGACAGTTTGCTAGGGGAGGGCCCTGTGGAGCGCCCTGGTGCCCGTCTCTGCCTCTCCGATGGGCCTCTGAGGACGGCAGTTAAACGTCGCTACGGGAAAAGGCTGGGGCTAGAGAAGATGGCGCACATCCTCATTGCAGGTGATTGCAGCCGGAGTCAGCTTGGGCGGGAGTAGGCGGCTTGGACCTAGCGGTCAGGACCATCCACTGGCCTCGGGGTAGATAACTCCGCTGTAGCCTAAGACCTTGGAGCTGCTGCAGCAAGAAGCCCTTCTCAACGTCTGTTCTCGCAGCCCACCTCTGGAAGA
Source organism: Meriones unguiculatus (assembly GCF_030254825.1). Lineage (NCBI taxonomy): Eukaryota > Metazoa > Chordata > Mammalia > Rodentia > Muridae > Meriones > Meriones unguiculatus. The sequence continues at coordinate 58,091,149 of NC_083357.1, forward strand.
CATGTGATCCCGATGCTTCAGGCACCTTCCGAAGTTGCCCTCCTGAGGCTCTGAAAGATTTACCGTACCACCTGGTTAGTCCCCACCCTGCGGAGATTCCTTAGTCCGCTTGGGCCGTTCTTGGATCCCTTTCCCCTTTCTCACCAATCCCACCAGTGGCGTCAGGTTCTTTTTCCCAGGTCCTGGGTGCAGGTCCTAATGCGTAGGCATGCTGTAACACTAGCCTGTTCCTCCTCACCAGCCCAAGCACATCCCTAATGAACCCAATCCGCTCTCCCCAGCTCCAGAGCGGGAACCACGGTCTCCTGGCAAAGCTCCTCACCAATCTCCATGTGGCGGCGGCATATCTGGAAGTGGGTCTAGTCCACGACCTCCTGGAGGCTTATGTCCTCTACGGTGAGAAGAGTCATTGGGTTTTTCTTCTGAGATATGGGATACCCTGCTCAAGGGGAGGTGTGAAGAACAGCCAACTTCCCATTCCAACTCAAAAAGGCCGAAAGCAGAAGCAAATGATTCTTAGGAGACCCCTTTGCTTCAACGTGTTAGCTTCTCCGTTTATACTGTACAGAAAATTATCTAGGAAGTTTGTTAAAATTGCAGATTCTAAAGTCACAAGATTCTGTTTCCTTAGGTCTGCAGGGGGGGACCCAAGTTTTATACTTTGGGTCCTGGGTTCCTGGTGTGAAGTTCAGAGGGTCACACTTTGAGACTTAGAATGTTTTTTTAATATTTTTATTTATTTTATGTATATGAATGTTCTATCTTCATGTACACATACATGCCAGAAGAGACATCAGATCTCAATATTGATGGTTATGAACCACCATGTGGTTGCCAGGAATGGAACTCAGGACCTCTGGAAGAGCAGCCAAGTGCTCTTAACCACTGAGCCATCTCTCCAGCCTGAGACTTAGAATTTTAAGTATACCGTATAATTATATGTGGTGCCAAGGTTAATGGAGTCTAGGCTGACTTCCCAATGATATATTGCTTGTTTCTGACCTCTATTCCTTTAGTGTGTGTGTTTGTGTGTGAGTGTGAGTGTATGTGGGTGTGTTTGTGTCAGTGTGTATGTGTTTGTATGTATGTATGTGGGAGTATGCATGTGTGTGCATGTGAGTGTGTGTGTGTGAACACAGTCACCGACAGAGTCCAGGGGAGCTGTTAGCTCTTGTTCTCCACCTTACTCCACTGAGGTGGGGTCCCTCACTGAATGTGGAGCTCACTGTCTTTTGGTGAGGCTGATGGTCAGCAAGCCCCAGTGGTTTCCTGTCTCCACTAGCCCCAGCTCCAGCCCCACACTAGGGTTACAGGTAATGTAGCCACACCGGCTTTTATGCGGGTGCTGGGGATCTGAACTTGGGCCTTCAGGCCTGTACAGCAAGCTCTCCAACTCGCTGAGTCATCTCAGCAACTCTCAATCTCACTCTTCCCTTCTGTTTTTTTAAAAATAGCTTCTTCAAAGTCTGAAGTGAACCAGAAGCTCCTGGAGGCAGATGTTGCTGTCTTCCATACCTTCCTGAGGCAACAGGCTTCACTGCTCACCCAGTACCCTCTGCTCCTGCGCCAGCAGGCGGCCAGCCAGCCTGTAGACTCACCTGTTTGCAGCCAGGCCTCCCGGCTGACCCAGCGATGGCACAACCAGTTTATGCTGCGATGGCTTAATAAACCCCAGACCTTGAAAGATCAGCAAAAGTAAGACCCTTGCCCCCAGCTCTGGGAAGCCTTTCAGAGAACAGCAACAGCTCTTGCAGAGCAAAAGTAAGGACAGACTGGAACTGCCACCGAGAAGGGGATTCAGGCACGGAGGTGCAGAAGTTGATTTTCATTGGCTTTCTTTCCCTCACTTCCTCTTTCTTCCTACTTTTTTTCCCCTCCCTTTCTAGCTTGTCTCTGGCAATTTCCTCATCCCCAACTGCTGTGGCCTTCTCCCCTAATGGACAAAGAGCAGCTGTGGGAACTGCCAATGGGACAATTTACCTGCTGAACTTGAAAACCTGGCAGGTATGATGCTGAAGACAAGACAGAGTGACCATCAGAAAACTCTCACTTCCCTGAAGGTCTAGGCAAGCCAAGCACATCCTTAATACCCTAGTTGATTCAGCAACTTCATTCAACTCATATCAAATTAGACATCTTGGTCAAAGGCTCATTCAACACCTGGCTGTGGTGGTTTACACTTATAATTCCAGAATCAGGGTGACCTGGACGGGAGGATTGTGAGCTCAAAGTCAGCCTGGGCTATCTATCTTATCTATCTATCTATCTATCTATCTATCTATCTATCTATCTATCTATCTATCTATCCATCCATCCATCCATATATAGATCTATATCTATCTCTGTATCCATTTATATAGATCTATCTATACAGATATCGATATATCTATAGATAGATGGATGATAAATGTAGATATTTAGCTCAGGCTGGCTTTGAGCTCACAGTCCTCTCTCCCCAGTCTCCCTGATAATATGTATGTATAGTTATATGCACATTTATACATATATAGATATGAACATATACATACATACGTATTTATTTCAAGTCCAGCTGGGACAGCATAGAACAAAATGAAACTCAAACAACAGATATGTCTGTGCAGCATTACCGTGCAGCTTCCATTCAAAGCACATTACTTAGGATTTCAAGGAATACAGGGCACAGAACCAGGACCCAGTTGTTCACATGATAAGGTCTCTGAGAGTTGTGTGGCTAGAGGAGGACCTTGAATGGAGAAAGGCCTGCCCTCCAGCTTGCACAAGGAGCTTTAGCAAAGACACGGGAGAGAATGGTAAATGGCTATGAATGATTGCAGCAGCATGTGCTAGCAGACTGCAGGGAGGAGACACAGCCACAGCTTGCTCTTCTTACCCACATCACCCCCTCGCCCCTGTGTTCATGCACTTATGTAACACTCTTTCCCTAGAACGCTGAAAAATCTGTGGAGTAGGAAAAGTCACCCTGCTTTGATAAGGAGGTTCCCTTGATCCTGTGTTTGGGCTGGGACTGTAGACAGCCAAGGACTTAAGCCCTTTTTGCCTTGGCCTCCTTTTTGTGGCTGGGGCCTGGAATGGGTTGCATGTGGAGGGCTGTGGGAATCAGCTGAGCCACGCGTCCTGAACTGCCTGTTACAGGAGGCGAAGGCTCTGGTGAGCGGCTGCGATGGGATTTCCTCTTTTGCATTCCTCTCGGATGGTGCTCTTTTCCTTACGACCTTCGACGGGCTCCTGGAGCTTTGGGACCTGCAGCATGGTTGCTGGTAAGTGGATCCCTCCCTTACATGGTTGCTGGTAAGTGGATCTCTGAATGGAAAGCCCCTAGAGAAGTGAGTGAGGAGGGAGCCTAATTGCCAGGCGACCCCAGGACCCCGACTTTGTCTTTCTGGGGCAGGGTGTTCCAGACCAAGGCCCATCAGTACCAAATCACCGGCTGCTGCCTAAGCCCAGACCGCCGCCTGCTGGCCACCGTGTGTTTGGGAGGATACCTAAAGGTAACTGAAAAGTGACCCTAAACTTTGAGCACACCTGATTTGTTGCTCAGCATGGCAGAACCGTTGACTGTTTGTCCTAGGGAAGCCTTGCTGAGGCAGGGGACTAGATAAGATCACCCGCAGGGGCTCCGGGGCTGAGAGGTTCTGCCATTTGTCTTCAGCACCCTGGTTTCTCTTCTCTTTCTTCTCCAGCTGTGGGACACAGTCCATGGACAGCTGGCTTGCCAGCACACGTGTCCCAAGTCCCTTAACTGTATTGCCTTCCACCCAGAGGGGCAAGTGGTAGCCACAGGCAACTGGGCTGGCAGCGTTACCTTCTTCCAGGCAGATGGCCTCAGAGTGATCAAGGTAAGGAGGTCCTGTGGAGCTCTCCAAGAGAACATGCAGGCCAACAGTGGAAGTGGAGGATGCTAGCCACCTTCCACGTCATTTCTGAGCCTGTGCTGTTGTTTCTTTTCTTACACCCCATGTAGGAACTAGGGACCCCCGGAGCCTCTATCCGTACCCTGGCATTCAATGTATCTGGGAAGGCTGTGGCTGTAGGCCGGATAGATGGGACTGTGGAGCTGTGGGCCTGGCAAGAGGGTACACGGCTGGTGGTCTTCCCTGCCCAGCGTGGCTCTGTTGCTTCTGTTCTCTTCTTGCATGCTGGAGGCCGGTTCCTGACAGCTGGAGAAGATGGCAAGGTGAGTTTGCGGAGGGCCTGTGGTGGGTTCAGGGACAGAGTAGCAAAAGTAGGGGTGTAGTCAGGTAATGCTGGGAGCCGTTGTTGAGGGTCCTGGAGGAATTTGGATGGAGAGAGATAGAGAGAGAGAGAGAGAGAGAGAGAGATATTTTCTGAAGTCTTTTGAAGGAAGATGGCATGGGGGATGGGGGCCACACAAGTGGAGGGAAGTATCTTTAAACCCTTTACTCGCATCCTAGGCTCAGTTGTGGTCAGGATTTCTTGGCCGGCCCCGGGGTTCCCTGGGCTCTCTTCCTCTTTCTCCTGCACTCTCTGTGGCTCTCAACCCGGATGGTGACCAGGTGGCTGTTGGGTACCGAGAAGATGGCATTAAAATCTACAGAATTTCTTCAGGTATCAGAAGGGGAGTAGATGGGCTTACACCTTCGGAAGGAAGGCTTCTGCTGCCTCCTTTCTTTCTACAAATGTCTTTCTTTCACATTTTCTAGGTTCCCAGGGAGCTCAGTGCCGAGTGCTAAATGTGGCGGTGTCTGCACTGGTCTGGCTGAGTCCCAGGGTTTTGGTGAGTGGCGCAGAAGATGGTTCCCTGCATGGCTGGATACTCAAAGGAAGCTCCCTTCACTCCCTGTGGTTATCATCCAGACACCAGAAGCCTGTGCTCGGACTGGCCACCTCCCAGGAACTCTTGGCTTCTGCCTCAGGTATGACTGAGCAGTGTTATTAAGCCGTTTCTTTGCAACACACTTTCTAACTGCAATCACACACGCTCATCAAAATCCATGCACACACAATTTTTATCTGCAACTTTTAAAATGCTTTTGAATGCGCTCACCTTGCGTCATGATGCTAGACTGTTTCTAGAGAGAGGAGACGCGGATCAGAATGGCCTGGGTCCTCTGGAAGGGAGAGGTTTGGTCCTCATAGATGGCGAGTCGAGAGTGACCTAGAGACCTTGAGATAAGCAGCGTCTGCAGCAGCTGCTGTGTAAAGTGGGGTGGGGAATTGCAGACATACCGGGGCCACAATCCTGACCTGGGTTCTTCCCGGCAGACGCTGGGGTGCTGGGCATTCCCTGCTGTGTGCTCAGGTAGTGACTGGGCCTTACCCGGGACCTCTACACGTCCTGCTGATTCACCATCCCGCTTCCTTAGAGCTGTACTCTTAGATGCTGGGCTCTGCTCCCGTGGTTTCTTTTGGCCTCCTGGGCCAGTCTTGCTTCTGCTTCCAGGAAGCACTTCCCTTTCTGTTCCGCATGCAGAGGATTTCACAGTGCGACTGTGGCCCAGGCAGCTGCTGACACAGCCGTACAAGGTAGAAGACTTCCCTGGTGCTGCTGAACTCCGGGGACACGAGGGCCCAGTGTGCTGTTGTAGCTTCAGCCCGGATGGAGGCATTTTGGCCACTGCAGGCAGGGATCGGGTGAGCTGCAGAAGGGTGTCACCCCGGGCCCCACAGCCCTTCAGTCCCTAGATTCCTGAATAGTCTATTTCCCGTTGCTTCCTCGAACTTCTTGATCTGCCAGATCTGCAAGTGGGTCTGCCTGCATGCCTTCCACACTCTCTCTTCTTTCCAACTTCCTGCTTGAAACCAGGCACGGTGTTAGGGGTGTGTTAGGAGATGAAGGCAGGAGGGTCAGATCATTAGCTAGGTAGGTCGTCCAGGGCCAGTTTAGGCCACATGAGATGCTGAAACAACACCCTATCTGAAAAGACTTTGGAATTCCTGTGATCTGTGTCCTGATGGATCCCTGTCCTTGCCTTCCCAGAATCTCCTCTGTTGGGACGTGAAGACAGCCCAAGCCCCTCTCCTGATTCACTCCTTCTCCTCCTGTCATCGTGACTGGATCACTGGCTGTGCATGGACCAAAGACAACGTACTGGTGAGTGAGGGGTTGGGAAAGAGGTCGCAGAGCCCAGCAAGTACCCTGAAGGAAAACACTAATCTCCGTTTCTAAGGTTTAATAATAGTCATTGCTGACATTTGCTGGTGCACAGTATATGCTAGGGTTTGACGTGAGCTCAATTTTATCTTTTACCGCAGTTAATCTTTACAATGCCTTTATGTCTTCCTCACAGACAAGAAAATGGACCCCAGAAAAGCATTTCCAGGGTCAGGCCAGGGTTAAAGCTGAGCCAGCCAGTGTTCTTTTTATTTAAATTCCTTACACTTTTATGCTCGTTTGTGTATATGGATGGATGGATGTGCTGTTGTGCCGTGGTGTGTACGTAGAGGTCAAAAGATAACTTGGGGGTTACCAGTGCTCTCTTCTCACATGCGGGTTCTAGGGTCTGAACCTAGGTTGTGGGGCTTGGTGGCAAGCAGCTTTACCCACTGGGCCATTCCACCATCCCTGAGCCAATAACCATTCTCAGAGGAAAGGCCCTCTGCCTTCTTGGTATTAGATATTGGACTCAAGGCCTTGTGTGTATTAGGCAGATGCTCTACCATCTAGCCATCCCTATAGCCCAGTGGTTCTCAACCTTCCTAATACTGTGATCATTATTGGTGGTGAGCATAAAATTGCTTTTGTTGCTATTTTATAACTGTAGTTTTGCTACCGTTAAGAACTGTAATATAAATAGCTGAGATGCAGGATATCTGATATGTGACCCCTATGAAAGGTTGTTCTACTCCCAAACGGATCATGACCCGCAGGTTGATAACCACTATTATAGCTCATGGTTGGTTTCTTCTCTTTCTTTTTTTTTTTTTTTTTTTAATTTTAAGATGTAATTTGAAAAGAAAATTATTTGTGTGTCTAGGCATGGGCTTGTGCGTGTGAGTGCTGTGCCTGTGGAGGCCAGAAGAGGGTGAGGAATTCCCTAAAACCAGAGCTGCAGGCCATTGTGAGCTACCTGATGTGTGTGCTGAGGAGCAAATGCATACCTTCTAGAACAGAGCAGTTTTGTAATTGGAGCCTTCTCCAGCCCCAAAGCCCATGTTCCTGACAAGATTACAGTACTGTCTCTACAGCTTTGGAATGCCTGAGCGTGAAAGACATTGCTGTGATTTATTTGCTCCTAAGGCATGAAAATAATCTCAGATTATTTTCTTGGGGTTTGTGAAGCATATTTTCCCTGTGTAGAGGGGAAGAAAGGACCCAGGCTTGGTGCTGAATGCCTTTAATCCTAGCTTAGTGAGTTCCAGGCCAGCCAGAGCTACATGGTAAGGCCCTGTTTGAAAGCCACACAAACAAAATGTTAGAGGAATTCTGATGATCTTGCCCCTCTCACTTTTGACTGTAGGTCTCCTGCTCTAGCGATGGCTCTGTGGGACTCTGGGACCCTGAGGCAGGACAGCAACTTGGCCAGTTCCCAGGTCACCAAAGTGCCGTGAGCAGCGTGGTTGCTGTGGTAAGGCGGTGGACTTCACGAGTGTTCCCTGGGAGGGTCAGGAGGATCTGGGAGACTGAAAGCATCAAGTGTCTAACTCAAAGGCAAATAGTAAAAGTGCGACACTTGGGACCGGTGGTCGATGTGATGGGTTCCATGTAAAAACACATCCTCTTAGTATCACAAATTTCTGGCAAGATTTTCTGAGCCCCTCAGCTCTGCGGTTCTGAGTACCTCTCCCTTTCACACCTGCTAAGTCTCTGATGTTTACCCTCTCCTCTCTGGAGGAAGTTGAGGGTCTTGGCCAGGTATTTTCTGGTTCTTGGTGTTTTAATCAGGAATTAAATAAAAGCACACAGAGAATGGGCTGAAGAGTTAGCTCATCGGCTAAGAGCTCTTCCAAAAGACCTGAGTTCAATTCCCAGCACCCACCTATTTCCCCAGGGAGACCCTGAAGCCTCTGCCCTCCTTAGGCAACTCCAGTCATGTGCACATGCCTACACACACACACACACACACACACACACACACACACAATTTAAAAAAAAAATTTAAAAGCACACACAGATTGTGAAAGCAGAGTAGTAATTTTATTCGAAGCAAAATATTGTATTGGTAAGATACACTGTCACTGGGCAGTGGTGGCATGTGCCTTTAATCCCAGCACTCTGGAAGGAGAGGCAGGTGGATCTCTGTGAGTTCGAGGCCAGCTTGGTCTAAGAATAAGTTGAAAAAGAAGAAAAAATACGCTGTCATGAGTGAAGGGCCCCAGGCTGTTGGCTAGGGCTTGTTGTATAAGGTCTGAAGGAAGGAGGAGTTTGGTTACTAGGAGTATAGGGTGTAGCTTGAGCGGTTCTCTATCGATAGACTTGGGTTAAATGAGCTTTTGCTTGCTGCATATGTCTTTTGCCACAATGCATCTACTTTTGATTATATGTACACCAAATAGGGACCCAGTTTGCTTTATTAAACATGCATCCAAAACCAGTTCAGGCCAGGCCAGTCTCCCTGCGCTCATACCCTGATGGGCGAGAGTATGATTGGATGGAATCTGTGTGTGTTTGATGGATGTTAGGGGGAAGATAAATGTATTCCATTGTTCAGAGAGAGGATGTGTGCAGCTCTGTGCAGGTGGGGGACTTGGGTTGCTGACAGGTTTTAGGTGTGTTTGGAGAGGGGCTATGCTTAGTACATGCAGGTCAGGGTCTCAGGGGAATTATCACAAGAGGGTTGTGTGCAGACTCCAAGCAGGTACAGTCCAAGGCTACTAAACTATTCCCTCTGCTGCTTCGTTTCTCATGTCCTGCTCACTGTGACTGTTCTCTGACACTGTGATCTGGGGATAGGAGGAACACATTATATCTGTGAGCCGGGATGGAACCTTGAAAGTGTGGGACCATCAGGGTGTGGAGCTGACCAGCATCCCTGCTCATTCAGGACCCATCAGCCAATGCGCAGCTGCTCTGGAGCTCCGCCCAGGTATCAAACTACCAGCCCTTCCCCTTCATCCCCCTTTGTTTCCTCCTCTTCCTTTTCCTCTTCTTCTTTTTCAGTACTAGAGATTAAACCTAGGCATCTAGGGCCCCATGCTTGCTAAGACAGCACTCTATTACAAGCCTTTGCCACGGGGCCTGGCCTTTCCTTCTGAGTTGGTTTCCTGTCTTTTCAGCTGGACAGCCTGGATCTGAGCTTCTGGTGGTGACCGTTGGGCTGGACGGGGCCACAAAGTTGTGGCATCCCCTCTTGGTGAGTTCTCTGCAAGAAGTGGGGTAGGGAAGGGATGGAGAAGGTGTGCAGGACAGCCTCTGCAACCCCCTTCTTCCTAGGTGTGCCAGATACATACTCTCCAGGGACACAATGGTCCAGTCACAGCAGCCGCCACTTCAGAGGCCTCGGGCCTCCTGCTGACCTCAGATGACAGCTCTGTACACCTCTGGCAGATACCTAAGGAAGCAGGTGAGTAAAGGGGAGGGGAGGTAGCAGGAAAGGTGACTGCAACAAGGAGTGCCTGGGGTAACCTTAGAACTCTTTATCCCTTCCAGGAGCCCTGGTGTTTCCCTTCTTTCCTTCTTTCCTTCTTTCCTTCCTTCCTTCCTTCCTTCCCTCCCTCCCCCCTCCCTCCCTCCTTTCCTTCCTTCCTTCCTTCCTTCCTTCCTTCCTTCCTTCCTTCCTTCCTTCCTTCCTTCCTTCCCCCCTCCCTCCCTTCCTTCCTTCCCCCCTCTCTCCCTTCCTTCCTTACCCACTCCCTCCCTCCTTCTTTCTTTCTTTCTTTCTTTCTTTCTTTCTTTCTTTCTTTCTCTTTCTTTCTTTCTTTCCTCCCTCCCTCCCTCCCTCCCCCCTCCCTCCCTCCCTCCCTCCCTCCCTTCCTTCCTTCCTTCTTTATTCTTTTTTTGAGACAGGGTCTCACTATGTAGCCTTAGCTGGCCTGGAACTTACTATGTAGACCAGGCTGGACTCAGAGAGATCCATCTGCCTCTGTATCCCTAGTGTTAAGATTAAAGGTGTGCACCACTGTTCCTAGCTCAGTAGCAGAGCCCTTAATGCATCGATTCCTTTCTTTTCCAGATGGTAAATATGAACCTAGGAGTTCTGTGGCCATCACTGCTGTGGCATGGGCACCAGACGGCTCTGTGGCAGTGTCTGGAAATGAAGTCGGGGAACTAACACTGTGGCAGGAAGCCAAGGCTGTGGCTACGGCACAGGTGTCTTAGTCTGTGTGAATTCTGTCTACCTTAATGGAACTTCCTTGGGTGGGAGTTTTGCCTGCCTGTGTGGGAGGGGAAAGGTTTATGCTTTGTTCCTCAAAAGTACTGAACTGAGCTTGCTTCATACACAGGCTCCGGGCCGTGTCAATGACCTGATCTGGTACTCGGCGCATTCATTCTTTGTTCTCAGTGCAAATGAAAAGGTCAGCGAGTGGCAGGTGGCTGTGATGAAAGGTTCACCGTTCAGAACCTCCAGGTGAAACAAGACAGCTGCTGATGGGAACATCAAACTGTGCATAGCTAGGCTTTTGTTATGATCTGTGTGTGCCTGCAGGGGTGAGGCTGTGGTAGGGTGTCTGCCCCTGGCTTTATCAGTTGTTTTCCATCTACATTTGATATTTTTGGATATATGTAAGGAGGAACTGGGTATGCGGGGTAGCCAAGTCATATTGCCTTACCTTATTTTATCTGTGAGTAATACCTGTAGAGTCTGAGGGAGGTTAGCAGAAATAGTAACTTTTTCTGTTTCTGTTTTTATAGTCTTCACCTATGTGTGCAGAGGTCACAGAACAGTCTGAGGGAGTTGGCTCTCCTGCTAGCATGTGGGTTCTGGGGATCAAGCTCAGTTCGTTGGGGTTGCCAGCAAGTGCTTTTACCCATTGAGACCTCTCACTGGCCTTTGGTCTTGTCAATTTAAATGAATAATTCTTAAGTGCCTACTTGGTGTCAAGTTCTGGGCCAGACAGTGTGGTACCAATGAGTTGTTTTTACTTGTTTGTTTATTTGGGGGCAGGGTCTTATTATCTTGTTCAGCCTATCAGATCACAGTCCTTACAACAGAGCCTCTTGAGTGGCTGGAATTAGAGGTGTGTGGTACCAAACCCAGCTCAATTTTTAAAAAACCTCCAGTAGCTCACAGCTGTGTGGAGTCTGAGAAATATTAGCAAAGAGATGGTTTTTAAGATTAGACATAAAATGCTGGGCACGGTGGTGCACGCCTGTAATTTCCAGCACCTGGGAGGCAGAGGCAGGTGGATCTCTGTGAGTTTGAGGCCAGCCTGGTCTACAAAGTGAGTCCAGGATAGCCAAGGCTACACAGGGAAACCCTGTCTTGAAAAACAAAACAAACAACAACAACAACAACAGAAGATTAGACATACAAAATGAAGAATTTTCTGGACCAGTAAGGGAACGGAATGGTATTTTAGAAAAGCAAATAGTGTTAACATAATCCATAAAAAGAAATGATGTTAACAAACTTTATGGAAGGCTGTGTGTTCTCAGAGTAATCCTTTCTGTGTGTGTGTGTGTGTGTGTGTGTGTGTGTGTGTGTATGTGGTGTGCTTGTGCTTATTCAGGTCTGTTCACATAGAGATTAGAGGACAATTCTTGGAGTTAGTTCTTTCCTGCACCTTGTGCCTTACCATCTTACTGGCCATACTTGGAGTAATTCTGGATGTAGCCAAGACCTTGGATTCCTAGAGGGGATGGAGAAGGTGGTAGCCAAGAAGTTAGACAGTAGTGGGGCATTCCTTTAATTCTAGCACTCAGGAGCAGAGGCAGGTATATATTTTTGAGTTCAAGGTCAACCTGGTCTACACAGAGAGTTACAGGCCAGTCAGGGCTGCATAGTGAGACCTGTCTCAAAACAAAACAAAACAAACAAAAAACAAAAACAAGAGAGAAAGAAAAGAAACAAAAAACTAGCTTGTAGAAGGCATAGTCTTGAAAATTTCAGATGAAATAATTATCCAAAGGTGTGTTTATTCTTTTGAGTTTTTTATTTGCTTGTTTGTTTAGTTGGTTTTTGTTTTTTTGAGACAGGGTTTCTTTATAGTCCTGGCTGTCCTAGAACTTACTCTATAGATCTGGCTGGCCTTGAATTCAGAGATCTACCTACCTCTGCCTCCTGAAGGTTGAGATTAAAAGAGGTATAAGCTACCATCACTGGAATCAAACAGTACCCTATGTATGCCAAACATATATTCCAGCATTGATCAATGCCCCTACATTGTGATCTGAATTTTAGAGGGAGAATGTAAAAGGAATTTCTATTCCTCTGTTTTAATTGTTATCTCAGAGTCTACTGTCTCTGTCTGTTAACCTGGGTCGAGCCCTGGACGCTTCTAGCCTCTGTACAATCTAACCTAGGCCTAGAATGTTTTCAGCCTCTGAGACTTACTGCTTAATAAGCTCACCCTTTTTTGTTCTTACTTAGATCTGGTTGGCTGGTTCAAACTAAACTGTTCTGACTAAAACTATTCTCCCAGCTGACTTACTCAATCTGGCTTTTCTCTTAGCCTCTGACTTGTTCTACTCGGCCTCAAACCAGCAACCTTTTCTAATCTCTGGCTCCTCATTCTCTGGCTTGTCCTGTCTTCAACTGTCTAGCTTGTTTTTTTATTCAACCTCTCTCTAAAACTCTCCCGGTAAAACTGCCTTCTTTCCCTCTTCCTCCCTTCCCCCCTCCCTCTCTTCTTCCTCTCCCTCTGCATTGCCCATTAAGTAGCCTCCCTTTCCTCTGTTCTCATGAAGGTTGGGTATATCCTATCTGTCAAATCTTCCTGATTTTTCACTTTTTCTTCCACTTAATTAGACCTCACTTTCAAACAAGGGTTCTTCCTTTTACAAACTAACTTACCTTCATTGTTTGGAATTAAAGGCCTATACTACCATGCCTGGATCCAAGCTTTTCTTTACCTGAAACTTGCTCTATACCAGGCTGGTCTTGAACTCAGAGATTTGCTTGCCTCTGTATCTTGGATTAAAAGACCTTGAAGGTCTTTGGATGTCATCTCTTGCCACAGCAGCCATGTTCTGAATTAAAATTCCTTTATAGGAGAACATGATGGCAAGAAAGAGGATAGAGTTGGCAGAGAGATGATGATGGAAGGAAGCCAAAAGACAGCAATGTTAGAGAATCCCCTTTTGAGCAAGCAAGAGAGAGTGACGGTGGATGTTGATGTAAGAAGGGCAGGTGCTAGGAATACAGCTCAGTGCTGGGGTGCTCATCGGCCCTTGTCTGATACAGGTCAGCAAAAGCAAGCCAGCATGCTCATAGGATGTATGGAGTGTATCAGTCATTGTGTTTTATACTCCATCCATGAGAAGTATGTAGAAATGAGCCAGAGAAGTCAGCTAAAGAAATGACCTTCACTGTTTCTGTGTGTCTTTTGAGCTACAGTCTTCACCTGAAGCGAGTTCTGCAGGAGGACCTGGGAGTCTTGACAGGTCTGGCTTTGGCCCCTGATGGCCAGTCTCTCATCTTGATGAAAGAGCATGTGGAATTACTACAAATGAAGCCTGGGTCGACTCCATCTTCGATCTGGTGAGATCCAAAATGCTTTTCCCTCTTGTGCTGAAAAGAAGAAACGTGGTTTAGAGGTTACTCCGAGACTGAGTCAAACTCAGGATAAAACACTGGGATCTTTTTAAAAAATGTATTTTAAAAATTAAAAAAAATGTGTTTATTTACCTTACATACTGATTGCAGCTCCCTGTTCTCCTCCCAGTGTCCCCCCTCTTCCCATTCTTCCCTCTCCTTCTCCCCAGAGAACGGGGAGGTCCCCATGGGTACCAACCCTCTCTGGCACATTAAGTCGCTGCAGAACTAGGCACATCCTCTTCCACTGAGGGCAGTCAAGGCAGCCTGGTTAGGGGAATGGGATTCAAAGGGAGGTATCAGAGTCAGAGAGGGCCCTGCTCCAGTTGCTGGGGATTCACGTGGAGACCAAGCTGTACATTTGCTGCATACGTGCAGGGCCCCCATGCATGCTCTTTGGTTGGTGGTTCAGTCTCTGTGAGACCCCATGGGCCCAAGTTAGCTGACTCTGTAGGTCTTCTTGTAGAGTCCTTGACCCCTCCGGCTCCCTCAATCATTCTGTCAGCTCTTAGGATTCCTTGAGCTAGTATTTGGCTATGGGTCTCTGCATCTGTTTCCATCAGTTGCTGGGTGAAGCCTCTCTGGGAATTATGCCAGGCTCCTGTGTATAATCATAGAAGAGTAACATTAATAGTGTCAGGAATTGGTTCTCTCCCATGGGATGGGTCTCAAGTAGGGCCAGTCTTTGGTTGGACATTCCCTCAGTCTTTGCTCCATCTTTGATCCTGCACACATTTTGGGTTGAAGGTTGTGTGGGTGGATGCACTGGGGTCTTGGGCTCAGCCTCTTTCTTTCTTGTAAGCAGCAGGAGGTATACGGCACACTCTTCGATACTGTGCACGAGCAAGGAGTATGGTGTATTTTACCTGCAGCAGGGCAACTCTGGATCACTTGCCCTCTTGGTGAGTCCTGTTTGGATGTGTTAAAACATTTGTCTAGAACCAATGCATTTAAACACTGGAGCCCATCAAGGAGGATAAAAGGAAGGGAAAGGCAGGTGGCTTGCCCTTTTCCCTTCTCCTGGAGCAACTCTATTTTAAACCATTGGATGCTCAGTTCCCATGTGAGATTCCACTGTGCAAAAAAGGGTTGTATCATTTTGAAAATCAGGAACCTAGGAGATCCTTCCTTCCTAACCTACCCTGCTCCCTCTTTAATTTGAGAGTCTCACTATGTAGCCATGAGTGACCTGGAACTCACAGACAATGGCTTGCCTCTGCCTCCTGAGAGCTGGGAGGTGTGTGCCATTGTACCTGGTTCTTTTTCATCTTTCTAATTTTTTTGTTTTACATTTGTGTGTGTGTACCTGTCTGTCTGTGTATGGGCACTTGTATGCCATAGTGTGTGTGTGGAAGTCAAGAGTTGGTTTTCTCCTAACATATGGGTTCTAGAGATCAAACCCGGGTTGTCAGGCGTGGGGGCAGTTGCTTCTCTCCAAGTCATCTCTCTCTGGCCCCTAGCTTGTGCTCTTTCTTTCTGTCTCTCTTTCTGAAGCAGGGTTTCTCTGTGTAGCCCTGGATGTCTTAGGACTTGCTCCATGGAGCAAGCTGGCCTGGAACTCAGAGATACTCTGCCTTTAACTCCCTAGAGCTGGGATTAAAGGTGTGTGCTACCATGCGCAGTCTGTCTTCTAGTTTTCTTAGGGGTGTGTGTGTGTGTGTGTGTGTGTGTGTGTGTGTGTGTGTTCCTTGTCTCAGTCAGTGTTAGCATTTTGAGGGCAAGGGCTACTTCATGTCTCTGTCATGATGCGGTTACTTCATAGTTTTAAACTTACTGATTTGAGCATGTCAAAGCTAGATTGCATTTCCAAGATTCCCGAGGTCTCTTGTTTCTGGAAAGTTTATGAAATAGCAGAACATGACATTGAGTGCTGACAAATGGGAAAATACAGGCATGTTGTTGTTCTGACAAAGGAAGCCAGACACAAACATGTCCACACTACAGTCAAGTGGAGTGTGAGAACACATGCAGTACATCATGACACTAGATTCTGCCACCATCTTTCCGTGTGGGGGGGTGTTCTCCCACCAACTGGGGATGGGCAGGAGAATATCAAGATGGTAGAATATTTTATGTCTTCACCTGTGGGGACAGCAGGGGTGGATTCTTATATGCATCCACATGATGCATGTACTTTACTTATAGAGTTTTTTGTTGTTGTTGTTGTTGTTGTTTTGTTTTAGTTTGGTTTTAATGTTCTGATCTTCTTAGAGCATCTTAGATTATCTTAGTCTTTGTTATCAGAGTTCTGTCATAGACAGACTAAACAAATTACCTACCGACCTATCCTTTCACAGGAGCAGAAGGAGTCAGGAGAGCTTGACGAGATCCAGGACTTCAATCTGAATTTAAATAATCCTAACGGGTCCCGGGTATCTATCACTCAGGCCAAACCTGAGTCAGGTTAGTGGGAGTGCAAAGACCAGAGGAGCCCTGGGGTGGCTTGGGGAGGCTGCTGGGTTCCAAAGGCCTGATACCTGGCTTTCTAACTCCACTCCTAAAATGACAGAGTCATCATTTTTGTGTGCCACCTCTGATGGAATGCTGTGGAACTTAGCTAAGTGTACCCCAGAAGGAGAATGGATCGTAGATAACATCTGGCAGAAAAATGCAGTAACAGCTAAAACTGAGACTCTAAAATCAGATCCATCTCTGCATTCGGAGTTTGATTTCTCTTCAGAGAGCTGGCCAGAGCCCATATGTTTAAAGGCACGTCAGTGCAAAAAGGTAAGCTTGGGGATGGTCATAGAGGGAGGGGATTCTAAATCCTTCTAAAGCCTCCCTTGACCTCATGTTGGTCCCCTCCTTTCTAGATTCACTTGGGCTCAGTCTCGGCCCTCCATGTGCTTCCTGGATTGCTGGTGACGGCTTCAGAGGATAGAGATGTGAAGCTGTGGGAGAGACCCAGTATGCAGCTGGTAAGTGTGGGTCTGTGTGTGCACCATCGAGTGAGCTGAGAAAGGGCTATTACAAGCAAGCAAATTTAGGATAAGGAGGGGCAAAAGATGAAAGCAGTTTACTTCAGTCTTCCAGTGGCCTGTTTCTAAGGTATTGATTTAAGAGAAAGATAAGTTAATAAGGAGAAATCCTCCCTCCCCCCACCCCCCCCACCCCCGGTCTGTAGCTTCACCTTCCCCATTTCTGTTCCTGTTTCAGTTGGGCCTGTTCCGATGCGAAGGGCCAGTGAGCTGCCTGGAACTTTGGCTGGAGCCCAACTCTCCCCTGCAGCTTGCCGTGGGAGACGCACAAGGAAACTTGTATTTTCTGTCTTGGGAGTGAAAATGCAGCACGGGACAAAGATGATGTACTAGATGGTGCAAACCTGAAGACACCAGTGTCTGCATTCTTAATAAGATTATAAAAATAAAGTACTGGAAGATCTTAAGTACGGCCCTGGTTTTGTTCTGTAGTGGATTTAGAGGAGGGAGGGATACAGGTGGTTTTTTTCTAAGTTAACATTCATTTGTGTTAGAACTGCAGGAAAATGAGCCACATCTTTAATAGGCAGGTTAGATTCCTGTGTCCCATTTTGGCCCAAGATCTAAGGTCCCATTCCTGTCAAAAAGTAGAATAAGGGTATTGTTGACCTGTTCTTAGTTTGAGTAGTCTCTGAGGGACTCTTGTTTGATCATGAAAGGAGGCAAGAAAGGGCAAGTTAAAATCAATAGATTTGTATTTAGGAACAAAGTGGATAGACCTTGGAGAGTGTTGGGTTCTTTCTCAAAACACAGCCCTCTTCCTAGAAATGGCCAGAAAGAAACCGAGGCAATGAAGGCAGAATGTGTCTTCTGACTTTACGCTTGACTTGCAAGAATTCATCAGTAGGCTAACTGGCATTTTTTTTTTTTTTTTTTTTTTTATTGAGAAGAATCTCCTTCTCTTTTTTTGAAGATTTTATTTATTCATTTATTATGTATATACCAGATCTTATTATGCACCAGAACTCATTATAGATGGTTGTGAGCCACCATGTGGTTGCTGGGAATTGAACTCAGGACCTTCGGAAGAGCAGTCAGTGCTCTTAACCTCTGAGCCATCTCTCCAGCCCTAACTGGCATTCTTGGAAGAAATCACAAACATATTTCTCCCTCAAATTGAAGTTCACAGAGCTGGAGAGATGGCTTCTTAGTTAAAGAGCACTGGCCAATCTTGTGTTGGACCTGGATTCGATTCTCAGTGCCTACATGGTGGCTCACAACTGGCTGGAACTCCAGTTCCAGGAAATCCATCGCCCGTTCTGGCCTGACAGTCAATGCACACCATGTGGTGCACAGATAGACATGTAATCAAATCACTCACACACATAAAATAAAAAGGAATCTTTTCTTACAGTGTTCTTAAAAAAAAAAAAAAAAAAGAAGCCAGGTGATGGTTGGTACATATGTTTAATCCCAGCATTTGGGAGGCAGAGGTAGCTATATCTTTGAGGTCAGCCTGGTCTACAGGGAGAGTTCCAGGACAGCCAGGGCTACACAGAGAGACCCTATCTCGCAAAACAAAACAAAAAACGAAGTTCATAAATCTTATAACATGTTGACCAGTGGAAGTAATCATGCCCATGGTTTACACTGACTTACACTGACTCTGATTTATTAAGTTCTTCTGGCCTTGAACTCACAGACATCTGCCCGCCTCCTCCTTCACCTCCAGAGTGCTGGGATTCAAGGTGTGTGTGTGCTATCATGCCCAGCTCTGTAAAAGCCACTGTAAAGCATATGATAGTAGTCTGTATTAGAAGTCCAGGGAAAAAGAGTTATCTTGAATTCGAGGCCCTCCTGGCCTACACAGTGAGTTCTCTGACAGCTTGGTATATAGTGAGATCCTGTCTCAGAAAACAAAATGAAGGGGCTGGTGAGGTGACTCAGTGGGTAAAATCACCTGCTACCAACCTAAGTTTGGTCTTCAGAACCCACACAAGGAGAACCAACTCCTAAAAATTGTCTCATGACCTCGGCATGCACAGTGTAGTAAGTATACATGTGCGTGTCTTCCTATCCCCATAAATACATAGATAACGTGGGAAATAATGAGCTGTGTGGTTCCTCGGCTTCTGAGTTCCAGGATACCTTTCCATCTGAGAAGGCCAAAAGGGATGAACCCAGGGTTTTATGTATGCTATTCTTTTAGGGTTCTCTAGTAACAGAACCTATAAAATGAATCTCTCTCAATAAGTAGAAAGGGGACTGACTGTAACAGGTTGTGGTCCAGCTATGCCTATGAGTAAAGGGTTCAAGAATCCAGTAGTTGTTCATTCCACAAAGCTGAATATCTCAGTTGGTCTTCAGTATACCCCAGATTCTCAAAGAAGTAGGCTCTAATGCCAGAGAAAGAATGGACTGGCTAGTGAGGGTGAGAGTAAGCAGGTAAAGAGAACAAGCTTCCTTCTTCCATGCCCTTTATATAGGATACCAAAAGAAGGTGTGGACAAGATTAGAGATGGTCTTTCTGCCCAAAAGACCTGAATTAAAGCCGGATCTTCCCACCTCAAAACTCCAGGTTAGAAGTGGATCTGTCCACCTTAAATGATTTAATTAAGCAAAAATCCCTCACACCTGTGCTCAGCCATTTTGGGGGTTAATTCTAGGTGTAGTCAAGTTGGCGAGAACAGCCATCCCAGCTAGACAAATACCGTACCAATTGAGCTCCATGCCTACCCAAGGAGACAAGCTTTGTTTTTTTCTGCTATCAAGTTAACAGTGCTTCTCGGATCCCTTTTCAGGATGAGGAAGTACTCTTCCATTCCTGTGGAGGGTCTGTCGTGAAATGGATGGCACATTTTGCCCTAATGCCTTTTCTTCATGAGATGACCGACCATATGAGCTTTGTCCTCCACTGGTTGATTTTCATGTTGGACCAATCTTGCATTCCTGAAACCACACTTACCATGGCATACAATCCATTTATATGTTGATAGAGTAGGTTTAGCCAATATTTTGTTGATTGCTACAATTAATTTTAAATGATATTGGTCTAAATTTTTATTGTGGTAACTGTTATCTGGTTTGGGTTTATGTTGTTTTATAGAATGAGTTTGTAAGTATTCCCTTATCTTATACTTTTTAGAAAAGTATTAATACCTACCACATTTTTAAAAGTTATTTTTACTTATGTGTCTGTGTCTCTATGTGGGTATATGTATGTGTGTGAAGGTACCCTTAATGGCCAGAAGAGGGTGTTGGATCCAGTGGAGCTGAGGTTATGGGCACTTGAGTGCTACCTGAGATGGGTTGTGGGAACCAACTTGTTTTCTGGGAGAACAGAATACTCCCTTAACCTCTGGACCATTTCTTGGTTGAGGTCTGCTCCTTTGTGATTTGGGTAGCATAACTATAGCCATTTTTATTTCAGGCCTACAAGCCAAATCATCTCAGCTTGTTGCTGATACAGGAAAAACAAACAAACAAACAAACAAACAAACACCCTCACTGTACAAGGTCATGTCGACCAAAAACTGTTTATGTTTATGTTCTGTGGCCTTGCTACTCTTAGAAATTCCCCAACCATAAGTGCAGCTGGCCCTAAGTATAAACTCCACTTGGAACCAATCAAATTAAAGGTCACCTAAATTGGCTTTGTCTAGTTAGCAAAAATAACTTGAGTCAGAGGTGACTACCCTGTTCCACTGTCCCCACCGCCCCCACATGAGCTAACTACCTTTATAAGCTAACTCTGAAAGACAATGAATATCACAGTTTGGCTGCCAAGTCCACTCTGTCCCTGACCATGGTCAATCTTGGTGTGTTGCATTCAATAAACCATCCATATATAACTGAGATCAGTGTCTGAGTGGTTTGTGAAGCTCCTCCTGGACCCCAACACTTTAGCCCCCTCTTCAGTTTTATTAGTGGTATAATACTTAAGTGAGTGGGTAGATTTGACTAGATCTACCTTAACAGGGAAGCTATTCATGCAAACGTGTCCATCAGTTTTAGGTCAAAGAGTAAGATATATTTAGACACTTGATGATGATTAGACTATCACGTAGGATTGGGATAAGTAAGAGGATTTTGATAGGAAAAACGAGATTTTAGAGCCTGATGCTCTATAATAACATTTAACAGACACCCGTTTGCAGAAAGAAAGAAACAAACAAAAAAGTATTTAGCAGAGGAAAGCATTAGCCCTCATTAGTGTCCTTCAGTGGAGAGGCTATATACTGTGAGAGAATAGAATCCAGCATAAGCTGTTAACTAGTTGTGGCACAGAGGTACTTCCTGAAAATGAAGATATATTGATATTGGAAGAAATAAGTGTTCAGGGCTAAGGAGATGGCTAAGAGGTTGCAAGCACATACTACTCTTGCAGAGAAGCTGTATTAGAGCTCTCTGAAGGAATAGCAGAATGACGAGAAGGAATACACATACACACACACACACACACACACACACACAGACACACACACACATTTTAAGGAGATTTAGAGTGGCGTACAGACTGTAGTCTAGGTAGTTCAACAATGGCTGTCTCCCAATGGAAAGGCCAAGAAAACAGTAGTCGTTCAGCCCACGAGGCTAGATGTCTCAGATCCAGCCCCAGGGAGCCCCAGGGGCTAGATTGCTGCTGGTCTTCTGTCTGTGCTGGAGTTCTGAAGAAGTAGGATCTAATAACAGCCAAAGAATACTGCAATAACAGGACAGATGAACTTGCCAGGAAGTGTAGGGCAAACAGGCAAAAAGTAACAGCTTCCTTCTTCTATGCCCTTTCACGTGGGCTGCCACCAGAGGGTGTGGCCCAGATCTCCACCTTTCCCACATCAGGTGATCCAATCAAGGAAACCCCTCGTAGGCATGCGCAGCTGCTTGGGCTTTAATAGAGTCCAGATGTTGTCAAGCTGAGTAACTAAGATTAGCCACTACAGGGCTCTTTAACTCCAGCTCCAGGAGATCCAGCTCCCTCTGCTGGCATCCACACTCATGTGCACATAACTGCACACAGACACTTCAGACACATACACATACTTAAAAATAAATCTAACCAAATGAACAAACAAACCCCAAAACAAACACACAAACTGCAAACTGAGTGTGGCTGCACAAATCTATAATCCCAGCATCTAGGGTACAAAGGCCTAAACTGCTTGGGCTTGCTGGCCATCAGCCTCTCTCCAGAGCCCAACACCTTCCTCTGGCCCCCTCCATGTGTGCATGAAGGCATGCACACCACACACAAAGAACAAGTATTTAGAGAGGTAAAACCCAAAGAAGCTGGAGATAGATTTATACCATTTTATTAAACAAAGTATCAAAAAGTTCAAAACCATAATATTGCTTGGTTTTTGTTTGAAGAGAGTATACCCTCTGGCTTGCTTGGTCGACATTCACCACAGCTGCAGAAAATTAAACTGAATCTTTAGAAGGTATCGCATATGGACCTGGTTGGGGTTATAGACAATAAACTCATTGTAGTTGAGGGTATACCCCTCTGGATTGAGAATTCCTGTGTCACTTGCTGGTCCTAAGGGCACTATACTCTCATTCCTGCCAAATGGAAGAAAATGTGCCAACATCAGCATTTTGTCCAGACTTGAAACAGGCAAGTAGATTCTCAGCAATTCAAAAGAAGTCTCCCAGTAGCCTTAGCTCTGGGTACTTACAGAGTGATGAAGTGGGCAGGGCTGGGAGCCATCTTTCCCAGCCCCTTGATGCTATGCTTGCCCTGAAGCAGTGCTTCTGCCTTAGGATTGGCCTCCAGCAGCTCATTACACTCACCTAGAGCTACCTGCAAAGCAAAAGGTCCCTGAATGCCTATACCCAGTTGAGAAGTTCAGAAGGCAATTCTAAAGCCAACCAGCACATCCTAATTTGCATTTTATTCCCTTTAGCAGAAGAATCTAATGCAATAGAAATCTCATTCTAGGTGAATTTCTTAAGCCCAAAGTCAATTTTCTCAGTGAGAAATCTAAGAATTAACAGTAAATTAGAAATCACAGCTATATCCTCTGCCTTACCTCTGACAGAAGAAGCAGTCCTGTGTTCTTTAGGCGAGAGGCAAAGCAGTAATTGGCACTCTTGGAAGACATGTCAGCAAAGTAGATTCCTTTCCCAAACTGAAATATATCAACAAAATGGAGATCAGCTGTCTAATCCACTATATGAGGTGGTCCTGGCATGGTGGTACATGCCTTTAACCCCTGCACTCAGGAGACAGAAGCAGGCAGATCTCCGAGTTTGAGTCCAGCCTGGTCTATACAGCGAGTTCCAGCCCAGCCAAGAGTTCTTGGTGAGACCCTGTCTCAAAAACAACAAAAACCAACTAATCAAATAAACAAAAAAACAAAACATGATATGAGGAAGAAGACTCAGCATTGAGTTCTGTTCTCATAAACACAACATAGTTCCTCCTGCACTGTCCTTTCCAAGTTAGTTCAAGAGACAACAAAACAACCACAGGTTTCTGTCTTTTGGGGAGAAGAGACATATCTTTTAGAATTTGAAGAAAGAGAGACACAGTAAGAAATGATGTGGTTTATCAGTGAGCTATTTTAACTCTTTCAGAGAGTACCATTTAATCCTAACCTGGGCTGGGGGACCAAAATCATCATTGTATTTTTTTTCCTTTGGGCTCCTTCTGGCATTCAGTCTCTACTTACCATATAACCTGTGATGGGAGCCTCAGGTGGGGCAACTCGAAGCCCGTGACTCAGGATTCCCACCCAGTTACTCAGCCTAGACCCATGCCAGAGCAGCATCCTGCGAAAGAGCCATTAGTCTACCCTGCTGTTCTGCAAACATTGGTCATAAATACAGAGAACTTATACACACACAACAGCTGCCTGTGCCACACCCTCCAAGCTCCACTGCACTTCAGGCAAGGAAATGCCCACTCGGCCCAGAGCTGCACACAGACCTGTTAGGAAGGTCCTTTCTGAAGGCCTCTTTCTCCCCTTCCTTCTCTACTTCAAAAACATCCAGCAAGGTCATAGTATAGTCCTTGTGTGTAGGAGCATGGGTAGACTGTAGGTACTGAGAAATCACCTGTGGAAAAGAATGAAAGGCAAATGTGGACACTTTAAGAGACTGGACTGGACTGAAGGGCATAGGGTATCTGACGTTGGCAGAACTTTCTGCCCCCAAAGAGCCTCACAACAAAGTTAGAAAGAGTTCTATATTCCCACGGGATGGGAAATACAGGTTTTACTTAAATAAGAATGTGAAAATAATCATTTTTATTACTTTGAACTCATGACTTTCATGGTCCAGAGGACGCAAAGCACAATGTAGGTTTCTATAGTGTTGGTCCAGTGGGTGTTCCGGGCCTTGGCACTCTGACTTCACCAGTTTAAGGGCAATTTCAATGTCTCCCAGCGCCTAAGAAGATCAGATAAAGAATCAACGTGAAGGAACTTAGGAGACGAGACTGAAAACCCCCCAACTCATTCATAGCTCACCTCTAGCAGCTTTATTTTCTCTGACAGTTCTTTCTCTGTGCGGATTACTGGAGGAATAGAGAGTCTAAGGACAGAGATACAACTACAGTGAGCTGTCTGATTTGTGCAAAGAAGGTACACAACTAAAAAATAGGTCCTTTGGAAAAAAGATATTTGTTCTCTTACTAAAAAGAAAAGAGGTGGGCCTTATAGTGTATACCTTCAATCTCAGACTTGGGGGGTGGGCAGGAGGATCAATGTGAGTTGAGTTCAAGGCCAACCTGGTCTACATAGTGAGTTCCAGGACAGCCAGGACTACAGAGAGCATAGAGAAAGAAAAACTTTGCCTCAAATAAATAAATAAATAAATAAATAAATAAATAAATGTCAAGATTTCCTATTGAAAATGAGAGAGCTGTGAAAAGACTTCAAAGCCCAAATACATAAAGGGATATTAAATGCACATTTGAGGTAAGATAAAACAAACTACTTAGATCTAATTTCATGTTAGGGAATAGAATTGAAATTCTTTTATGAGATCCTTTTTAAAAGTAAGCTACACTGCTGGGCATGGTGGTGCATGCCTGTAATCCCAGCATTCTGGGAGGCAGAGGCACAGGGATCTCTGTGAATTTGAGGCCAGCCTGGTCTACAAAGAGAGTCCAGGACAGCCAAGGTTACACAGAGAAATCCTGTCTTAAAAACAACAACAACAACAACAACAACAGGGAAAAAAAAAAAGCTACACTGACATCAATAAGGAAATTTGGATACAATCTAGAAGAAGTAAATCTTTTGACCATTCAGGGCTATTTTGAGGTGTGGAGCTCACAGAGAGCAATTGACAAAATGGGAACAATGAAAATCACAAGGAAGAACCAACAGAGCCAGGATATAGCTGAAAGGGAAAGTGCTTGGGTAACATGCACAAGGCCCTAGGTTCAATCCCTGGAAAACACACACACACACACACACACACACAAGCACATGTCCCTCATATACAAATAGGGGGCAGAAATGTGTTTTATTCATTTCATACCAATTATTTGGTTTCAAAAAAAGTGGTATTTGTGTCATAATAGTCCTCTTAAAGAATAGAAGAAGGTGGGATTTGCAAGGTGTTTTACTTTGTGGCTAAATGCTAAATATATTCTATATTTCTTTTTTCATTTTGAGTCTGATTTTTTTGTTCTTTTTTTGCAGGAAGCAGGGGAGAGGGAGTTCCATTCTCTCGAGTTGGTAACTTTCACTTGGTCAAGAATATGGTTCTAATAAAGTGGGAAATTATGTCTCAAAAGTCTTCTTTTAAAAATTTTATTGAGAGAGGTTGAAGGCTGGCTTCAGCTTCTCTAGATAGCCAAAGCCAGCCTCTCGCTGCCTCCTGAGTGCTGACTTCCCACATCTAAGCTAGCTACAAGTCATATTGGCTCTAGTTCTACTTACGCCGAGTTTCCTTAGGAATAAGACATTAAGGGGACCACGGCTGCTGCAGCTGCTCATGGAATCAGGGCGAGTAGAACAACAAGTAAACGAGCAGCAGCCCCTTACCCAAAGTCATGTGGGATCCTGGTGTAGAATTCATTGCACGCTTCAAGGAGAGCTCGCCCATGCTGGCCAGCACGAATACAATCCTCAATCTTCTTGAGAGACTGGTAACCTGCCTTGATCTGCGCCACTGTCAGCTTTCCTGGAGGGGATCAGACTCCAAACTAGGGACCCATTCCAATAAATTATATATCCTTGCCCAATAACAACTCAATTTCCAAAACAGTATCATCCTCTCAAACCCCCACTCCAGGTCCTGTTTGCCTCACTCAGGACTTTTCAGTCTCAGGACTGCTCATTAAAGAGACCAGGAAATAGGAAGGGCTGCAGAAGAGCAAAGTCCTACCAAGTGGGGCTTTCTTGGTGTCATACTTCATTTCAATCATCATCTCTTCCATGGTCTGTATGTTACAGATCAACTTTAACAGCTCCTGGACTCGAAGATCCAGCTGTGACTCCGGCTTCAAAGTTTCTTCTTGGCTTGTTCTAGTTTCATCCTGTAGCAAAGTAAACATAGCTTCTAACATGTGAAACGAAGGGGTTGAGTGGCTGCAGGGAACGGTTCTAACTGTGAGCCTTAGTGTGTCTGAATGCTGGGATGGTTCTATTAGGCAGCTAGTTAGGGTAGCCAATGTGACTGACTATCACCCCGACTTCTTACTGCTCCCTCACAGTGAGGCAAGCACTCAGAGTAAGAACAAAAGGTCCTTCCAACAATGTCTTCACGTATGTAAGCACAGCTCATATATGTCAAACTTTCTGATCATATTAATACAAGCGTCTTTTTAAATTTTAATTAATTACACTTTATTCTCTTTGTATCCCCCTGTAGCTCTCTCCCCCCTCCTCTCCCAAGCCCACCCTTCTCTACACATGCCCCTCCCCAAGCCCACTGACAGTAGAGGTCCTCCTCTTCTTCCTTCTGATCCTAGTCTATCAGGTCTCATTAGGAGTGGCTGCATTGTCTTCCTCTGTGTCCTGGTAAGGCTGCTCCCCCCTCAGGGGGAGGTGATCAGAGAGCAGGCCAATCAGTTCATGTCAGAGACAGTCCCTGTCCCCATTACTATGGAACCCACTTGGACACTGAACTGCCATGGGCTACGTCTGTGCAGGGGTTCTAGGTTATCTCCATGAGTATCAGTCTCAGAAAAGAACCCTGTGCCCAGATTTTTTAGTTCTGTTGCTCTCATTGTGGAGCTCCTGTCCTCTCCAGGTCTTAGTATTTCCCACTTCTTTCATAAGATTCCTTGCACTCTGTCCAAAGTTTGGCCATAAGTTTCAGCATCTGCTTTGATACCCTATAGGGTAGAGCCTTTCAGAGGCCCTCTGTGGCAGGCTTCTGTCCTGTTCCCTGTTTTCTCCCTCCTCTGATGTCCATCCTCTTTGCCTTTCTGAATGGGGATTGAGCATTTTAGTCAGAGTCCTCCTTCTTGATTAGTTTCTGCCTCTCAACTGAGGAATGGATACAGAAATTGTGGTACATGTACACAATGGGATATTACTCAGCAATAAAAAACAAGGACATCATGAAATTTGCAGGTAAATGGTGGGAACTGGAAAAGATCATCCTGAGTGAGGTACCCCAGAAGCATAAAGACACAAAGGGTATATACTCACTCATAAGTGGACATTAGACATAATATAGGATAAACCTACTAAAATCTGTATACCTAATACAAGCTTCTTAATTTTCAGTTCTATAAGCTTTTAGAAAAATTCTCAACATCCTGGAAACCTCAGCTTGTCAGAATTATTTTTCTTTGTTTCTTTCTTTCTGTTTGTGATCCTTGTTTTTGAACCCAGTCTTGTACATGTTGGGCCAACATTCTACTTGTGACCCTGCACTGCCAGCCCTTGATCTCTTCACAGTGCTGTAGAAGTGAAGGCAGCTTTAGACAGTTTCTCAGTTTGTCATTTATTGATCCTCTCATGGTCTGTACCACTGAACTTCTGGAAGCAGGGCCTTGGAATTCTAGTACATAACAGAGGAGACTAGAAAGGCATGTTCTGGCCTCTGAGATCAGGGATGACGGAGAGTTTTCTGTGGGGTGGGAAACAGCAGTGACTCCCAATATCCCAGCCTGTTCTGATCTCAGATTGATCTCCATCACCTGGCTAGACTTCCCAACCCAGAAGACGCCGTTTGTAGGGTCAGTTACCTGCACACTGGCAGCATAGTCCATCTGTAACATGTCGTATTTTCCAGGTACTTTCTCAAAGTTCTCACGATCCTCCCAATTGTTTTTAGTTTTGTCAAGGAATCTGTGGAGCCAAGGTGGAGGGCGGGGGACCAAACAAGCCAAGGTTCACTGACAGAGCACACAGCAATTTCCTAACACAGTCTCTAAACAATTTGTGTCAGTGTTCTGTAATGTAGATTGTAAATTAGGACAGTGAATGAACAGAAAAACTGGAACAAAGGAATCAAGTAAAATTGGGAATAAAGTCTTCCCAAAGGTCCCCCATCACAGAAGCCTTTGATATATGAAATAAAAGGTAGATAATTAATGCTTTTCCCAGGAAGAAACATGTTTCTAGACTCTAGAAAGTCTGTTCTCAAAATCACCACAAGTTTAAAGCTGCAGATGGGCAGTCTCTGGTATTTCCAATTATTGATTTGCTTGCTGTGTTTAAAAAAATTCTAAATTCTTCTGGTCAACTTCTAGGTTGATTTAATCACTGACTAAAGATACAGTTTAATGTTCTAATCACAGGGTATAAGAGTGGAAAGGAATTAACATGTATGCTAAATCATCCTTACATGAAACATTTCAACAAGAGATCTAAGAAGGGTATATTTTTAAACTCATTATTAGCACTTACTTTTTCTGAAATATTTCCTTTGCTTTGTTGAGGTCACCAGAACAAGCCACCAAGCTGTGCTGTCCTGTTTTCCCAACTGCAAAGTAAATGCCATACACAGGATGGTTCCTTGCCCTAGAGCCCAAGTGCAGCTCTCCAGAAGTAACAATATATCTCTTTAACGTCTCTCTACTTATCACCTGACTAATAGGCAAGAAAAGAGGACAGGAAAGGTGAAAGGGCTTAGGCAAGCGATCATACGATCATACTGATACAAGTTATTGCAAGTGATACAAGTTATTGCAAGTGTCGCAGCCTATAAGCAGTACCTTCAGCCCAATGCTGGGGTCTTCTCAGCCTCAAAAAACTTCCTAATGAGGATGCCTGCCACCCCTCAATCTCAAAGCTCAACTGGATTCCTAAACCCTTCAGAGACCTACACCCACTCACTACATTGCCTTTGTGTTTCTGAGTGACAATGCATACAAATCATACAGCCCTTACCTCGGCCCCATCGCATCCAAACACTGAAGCTCTTCTGGGCATCATCTTCTAACAGCTGAATAAGATAGTACTTGT
Organism: Meriones unguiculatus; assembly: GCF_030254825.1. Classification (NCBI taxonomy): domain Eukaryota; kingdom Metazoa; phylum Chordata; class Mammalia; order Rodentia; family Muridae; genus Meriones; species Meriones unguiculatus. The sequence goes on from NC_083357.1 coordinate 58,120,036, forward strand.
TGTTGTTGAACTGGAGATTGGTCTGTGACAAGTGGGAGAATAATAATGTAAAAGGAGTTAGTTTTATATCTGGAAAGCACATGAACCAACGATGTTTCCTTGGTTATAGCTATTCAGGAACTGGCACAGTGAGAGGCAGAGAATGAAGAAAACAAACAGATCCTGAAAGAATAAGGACAGAAATACCAATTTAATGTTTCATTCTTGGAAAATGAAGTGGGATCTTGTAAGCTTCCTGAAGCCCCTACCCAACCCCAACATCCTACATTAATGGGACCCTCCTGATAGCTTCCTCCATAGGTATTTTTTTCACTCTACATTATTGTTTGAGACAAGGTCTCTTATGGAACCTGAAGCTCGCTGGCAAGCTCATGTCTCCTCCTGTCTCTGCTTCCCTAGCGCTAGGACTACAAGTATGCACCACTGTACCCAGCTTCTTACTTAGATGCTAGGGATCCAGGTCCTCAGGCTTATATTGCAAGCATTACTGACTCAGCCAGCTCCCCAGCCTGGCTCATAGTAGTTTAGGTAGAAGTAATACAAAGGAATGCTAGTTAGCTGTTAAATGGTATATGTAGATAATAAATTTAAGTATATGGCTGGTAAGAAAATTCAGTCAGTAAAGCACTTGCTGAACAAACCTAAGGCCGCAGTTCAGTCCCTAAAACCCACGTGAAATAACTACTCACAAGAACACCCGCCCACATATATACACACAAAAATAAATTAAGTATGAGTCACTCCAGGAAATAAACTAACGGAGAAAATATCTATTCAAAACAATGGATGTGTGTGTGTGTGAGAGAGAGAGAGAGACAGAGACAGAGACAGAGAGAGACAGAGACAGACAAGACAGACAGACAAACTATATAAAAGGAAACTGGGGTCAGAAAAATGGCTCAGTGGTTAAGAGCACTGGCTGCTCTCCCAGAGGACCTGGGTTCAACTCCCAGCACCCACATGGAAGCTAACAAAGGTCTGTAACTGCAGTTCCAGGGATCTGACATCCTCACACAGACACAGCAATGCACATTAAATCATTAAAAAACAAAACAAAACAGACTGGCTCTGTGCTGGATCCTTCCTTGGCAAGCACAAGGCACTGGGTGTGGTTTCTCAAACTGGGAGTAGTAAATACGTGTAATTCTAACACTCAGGAGGCTGAGCAGCAGGATTACTGTAGGTCTGAGGTCAGCCTACTAAGGGCAACTTAGCAACTCACACATAAAAAGATAAGTTGTTGGGGTGAGGGTAGAAAACTGATTCCTCAAAGTTGTCTTCTGATTTCCACACCTGTGGTATGTATGCCTCCTCACATCATGCATATACAACAATAATATTTTAAACTAAAAAAAAATAATAATTTTTAAAAATTCTGATAACCTGAGCTAGCAAAGGGCTCAATAGGTTTAAAATACATGTTTTAATACATGTTTAAAATGTCAGTACGAACTAGGTTAGATAGGTGTGCCAATACAATCCCAGCCCTACACATATGAAAACAGGAAGACAGCAAGTTCAAGGCCTGCCTGGGCTACACAGTGAGAACCTGTCACACATACAAAATAATAATAATAATAATGATAAACAAACAACAAATGTTGGTGGAACACCCAGCTCACTTAGCATGCATAAAACCCTGGATTTGATCCCCTACACTTCATAAAACCAAATGTAGTGGTGCTTGTCCGAAATCTTAACATATGGAAGATGGAAATATCAGAAGTTGAAGGTCATTCTAGCTTATACACCCAAACTAGGCTTTGTCAAACTCTGCCTCAAGAAGCAAAATGAAACAAACAAGCCCACAAAACGAACCAACCAACCAACCAACCAACCAACCAACCAACAAGTCTTAAACACGGGTAGAAAGTAGATCATAATAATCAAAAGTTAATGTCAATTTTAGAAAAATGTGAACCATTTGTATTATAAGGAAATTCTGATAACCTGAGCTAGCAAAGGGCTCAGTGGGTAAAAGGTACTTTCTCCTAAGCCAGTGACCTGTGTTAAATCAGGGGACTCCTATAGTAGAAGACAGTAGAAAGGGTGAACTGACTCTTTTCTGGTCTTTTGTTTGTTTGTTTTTTCAAGATAGGGTCTCACTATGTAGCTCTGGCTGCCCTGGAACTTACTCTGTAGACCAGGCTGGCCTTGAACTCACAGAGAACCACCTGCCTCTGCCTCCTGAGTGCTGGGATTAAAGGCATGTGCCACTACACAGACTGAGAACTGACTCTTTCAAGTTTTCCTCCGTCCTCCACACACATATATATACACAAATTAATTAAATAAGTATAATTTTAAAAATAAAAAGAAAGCAATTCTCACAATTAGAATAAATTATTCTCTTACTTGATTTAGCATGACATCATAGACATCATCTCCTTCACAATACACATGAGCCTGGGAAGAGAGAAAACAAAAAGCATCAATGTACTCAGTCTTAGGAGAAAAGTGAGACTTTTTTCTTTTATAATGCTTCGAGGTTTATTCTCCAGCACAACCAACATATATATCTTCCAGGAAGAGAAATGGAAGTGTTCTACACACTGCCTATTATTATAATTAAAACATACTAACTTCCGGTTACACAGGTCTAAAAGATTCTACCTCAAAAGAAACCTGCCTGTAAATAGGCTTGCTTCTAGATCCTTCCAACCTTTTTCCTCTTTATCAGTAACTCATGACATTCCTTGGCAGTTCATCATCAAAACCACACTGTCAACTGGAGGTGGAACACGCCTTTAATCCCAGTACTCAGGAGGCAGAGGCAAGCGGATCTCTGAGTTTGAAGCCAGCCTCGTCTACAGAGTGAGTTCCAGAACAGCCAGGATTATACACACACAAAAAACCCTGTCTCAAACCAACTAAACAAACAAAAATCCTACACCATCCTCCTTTAACAATTATAACATTTCCTGAGTGAAAAAAAAAATACACTGTGGAAAGCTGATGGCAACCCCTAAGGTAATTATGTTAATATTCTATAATTCTTTAAATTATTAAATATTAAATTTATTCATTTTTAATTTTACATTTGGATGCTTTGCCTGCATGTATGTATGTACGTGTGTCACTTGTATGTCTAGTACCTGTGAAGGTCAGATGAGGGTATCGAATCTACTAGAAAAGGAGTTACAGATGGTTGTAAGCTGCCACATGGGTGCTGGGACTCAAACCCAGGTCCTCTTGAAGAACAACAAATGTTCTTAACCACTGGGCCATTTGTCCAGGCTCAATATGCTGCTAATTTGAAACCTCACCACCCCTACTTCTCAACACTGGAGAAAAGTAATCACTAGCAATATTTTAGAAAACATTTTTAAAATGAGCACCAGCAACATTCTAGACAGGAGTTATAATAACAAAAGAGCTCTTCTTTCCATTCCTGGTGCTTTTACCTTTCCCACCTTGGCTGTACACTCTGGGTCCACAGGAGCTTTGCCCTTTAACAGCAAGGCCTTCACGGAGTCTGAGGGAATATAAGTATGCATTACCGTCACTTATATAGGAATCAAAAAGCGGTCTTGGCTAGAAAACTGTCTTAATTAACTTTGCCCTTCCCAAGCAATCCAGGTCTCCTGCCTAGGTCCTAATCCATCTCAATCCTATGAAAATAAAGATTCAACAGAGTAGATTGGTATTGCAGAATGCCCAAGTGATAGAGAAGTTAACTATATCCCCAAAGAGGGAAGGAATAAATCTCATCCCACTCCTTCCAGAGACCCAAGAGCTGGCCCACGTCCTCCCTGGCCCATCACCTTGCTTGCCATTTGTCCTGTCTGTATCCTTTCCTGCAGCCAGAGGCCTCTTTCTCTGGCACATGCGTGTTTTTTTGTCGGGAGGAGAGTCTTCTGTTGCTTTGTCGCCATCGTTAACTGTCTTGGCTTCATTTAGCACCACAGAAGCTAAAGGCAAGAACAATAAGCAAAGAATTAGTACAAAATGAAGGTGACCTAATATTTAAACAACACTGAAGCAACATAAAATATAGAAAAAAAATTAGGAGGACAAGGAAAAGAAAGGGAGCCCCTCGTCTCAGAGTCTGGTTGAAGCCTCTCTGCAGCTGAGAAGCAAGAATTCCAGCACAATTAATACATGCTGTGAAGGCTGCTGACACAGGTATTTAAATATTTTTATGTTAAAACAACAATGAATTGAGCTTACAGACTAAATGTACATAACAATGGGATTGGGCTCATTTCTCTTCCATTTTATGAACATCATTTACAGAGAGGATAACCTAATTTCCTGCATCCCTTATGATCTAGACTTTGGCACTGGAATTTTGTCAGACCCACCTCAGGAAACATGCTCTCATTTAAATTCTTTTAATAACTCTCTGAAGAGGCAAAAATCACAAATATATATATATATGTCTGTTTTAAAGACAATGAAGGGTGGTTTTTCTCTGAGAAGCCCACACTCATGTTCTGTGATATCTTTCTTCCCAGGCATTTTTCTTTTAACCCTTGTGCTTAAAACACACATTAATATCTCCTTTAATAAACTTCCAATTCTGGTTTATCCTTCTGAAATTCCTTTTCTACCTTAAAGCCAAGAACAGTAGGTTTGCCTGTGTAGAGGTCTCTGAAAAACAAAACAAAACAAAACCAAAACACTTAGGATGCTGCTAGAGAGCAGAGTTGTCTCTGCCCTGGACTGCCAACAAACTTTAAAAAGGTTATGATTTTATTTTTACATGTATGCGTGTTTTGTCTGCATATATGAATGTGCACCCTGTGTATGCTTGGTACATCTGGAGGTCAGGAGCAGGCGTGGGATTTGATAGGGTATGATCTGCCTTGTGGGTGTTTGCAAGCAAATCCAGGTCCTCTTCAGGAGCAACAAGTACTTTTCTTTAGCATTGAGCCCCCTGTCAAGCCTCTTTTTCTTTTTTGAGACAGTGTCTCTCTTTATAGCTCTGGCTATCCTAGAACTCAGAGACTCTCTTGCCTCTTGATTAAAGGTGTGTGCCAACATGGCCACCAGGCTCTGACAATTTCTTTTAATAAGAATTTAAAAGGGACTGGAAAGATGGGTCAGTGATGAGAAGATTCTCCCAGATCTGGGATCAAGTTCTATCTCTCATATGGTAGACCACAACGGCCAGTAACACCACTTCCAGGGGGTCCAATGCCTCCTTTGGCCTCCAGGCAAGCATTTGGGGCACATACAGACATGCAGGCAAAATACACATGTAGAGATTAAATAATTTAAGATGATCTTTTGAACGTATATGAACTGCCATACCACTCACTGCTCTTTGAACAGTCTGAGCAATCCTGCCTAAATTCCTGACCATAAATCAACAAAATAGGATAAAATAAATTTACAGAGAAGTTTAAAGTCCATAGCCTTTGCACTTCAATACCTTCCTCATAATGGTTGGTAAAGTGCTCTCGAGTCTGAACCGACCAGCTTACGGCCAGCGTTGCTTCTCGGAGCTTCAGAACCTTGTAGTTCACTGTACCTCAGCGGCGGGAAACGTGTAACTGAGACCACAGACTTAGCATCTAACTCACAGGGCACAACTAAGAACATAGTATCCAGTGCATAGACAGCAGTTCTAAGGTTCGAGTTTTACTTTCTGAAATCGGACGTTATCTTAAAAAGGCTGACCTAAGTGGTTGATCACTTTACTGTCAGCGTTTATCCTTTCGCGGAGCTAGACTCAAGGACGAAGACCATTTTTAGTGGAATGACATGAGCTATTCACAACGCTTGGCGGCTAGGTTTGCTGCCACCGGTCCCCACGCCTCTTTGGGCTCCCTCTGACTCTGGGCCGAGCATTCTGCCTGCGGACAGCGTTCCCACCTTGCCTCCTGCCGCCGGCTCTTCTCCGCCGCGGCGCCATCGCGCTCGGGGGCTGACGTCATCATCCCGCGCCGGACACGCGCGGGCTTTTTAGTAAGGGCCCCAGGTTAGAGCGCATGCAAATGAGCGCTGTGCCTTGTGGGAAGCCACCGCAACTGAAAAATTTGTTCCCTTCTGAGTCTTATAAAGCCGCGCTCTCCGAGAGCCTCCGCGGGCGGGGGAAGCTCATCAACGGGGCCACGCGCTGAGTGCTCGTCACTCCCCGGCCCCTGGGAAGGTCTGAGACTGGGGCCTCCCGCGGCCCTAACCGGGCTCTCCCCGAGCGGGGAGGTGAGTTCCCAGAAAGCAGGGCTCCACGCGTGGGCAGACTGGGCAGGAGATGCCCCGAGTGGGCGGATGCCTCCCTCGCCGGAGCTTGGAACAGACTCACGGCCAGCGCAGAGCGAGTTCAATGGCTGAGGTGAGGTACCTCCTGGGCCTCATAACCCAATTCAGACTACTCTCCCCTGCCTTTTTGATGGTCTAACAGGAAAAAAAAAAAAAGATCCTCACCAACCAGATGAGCATCTAGGAAGCTAGGAAGGAACGTTGAGAGTCAGGAGAAGCATCTGAGATAGTGGAATAGAGTGAGGTTCTTTTCCTACTGAGCTCAGATGTGACTTAACTGAGGCATGTGTGTCCATGCCTCAGACTCATCTAAATAAAAACTTTGATTAAAAAAAAAGCTTGGAGTGGTGACAGTGCTTGGGAGGCAGAGTGGTCAGATTTCTGAGTTCAAGGCCAGCCTGGTATGCAGTGTGAATTCCAGGACAGCCAAGTCTACACAGAGAAACCTCGGAAAAACAAAAGAATAAAAAATAAAAAGAAAGAAAGAAAGAAAGAAAGAAAGAAAGAAAGAAAGAAAAAGCACAATAGGCATATACACTCAGACATATACACAAAAACAAATCTCCTAAAAGCACAGTAAGAAACCATAATATACAAGCAAAAGACCAGTTAAAGGAGAGCCAAACAAACAAGGCAACCTGAGACCAAAAAAATCTCCAAAAATACCACTGAATTTGCTTTGTGTTGGACATGTACTTTTGGGTAGAGGGTCTTCCTTAAATGGGCTTAATTATGCCCAGTAAGACTCCATTAGAGAACACTAATTTTTCCTTTGTAAGTGAGTGTCAATTGCAGATAGCATCCTGGTTAAGAGTAGGGGCTCATATTCTTGGTGTCTTCCATCTCCATTGGCTCTTAAAATCTTTCTGCTTCCTCTTCCACATAGTTCCCTGAACGCCGAGGGGAGGAGTTTGATGAAGACATCACATTTGGGGCCGAGTGTTCCAAGGTCTCTGTACAATGTCCAGTTGTGGGTTTCTATATTAGTTTCCATCTACTGCAGGAGGAAGCATCTCTGATAATGGCTGAGGGGGACACTATCTATGGGTGCAGTGAGATCTCGTGAGGAGACATTTTATTGCTATGTTCCTTTAGGAGAACAACAGTATTTGTTCCCCCCCCCCCCGGGTCCTAGGTCTAGTCTCAGGTTTTTGGCTACCTGAGCAGTGTTAGCTTGGGTTCTATCTCATGCAGTGGCCCCTAAATTTAATCAGAGAATGGTTGGTTACTCCAACATCCTTTGTGTCACTAGTGCACCAGCATATTGTATATAAGCAGACTGCAGACTGGAGGGTCTGTAGCTGTGTTGCTGTTTACCTCTCTCTTCCGGTGGTGAGAGATCAGGAATTAGATTCACTTTTAGGCAGACAGATAGGGAGAGGGGCCATGACTAGAAAATAAATGTGAACTTTCAAGAAGAGCCAATTTCCTTCTCATCTTCCTGGCTTGAGACAAAAGCCTGGTACCTTAAAACAAGGGCTCTGTAGGCTTTTGTCTCCCACCAGTAGGCCTTCCGGTGACGGACCAGCTTAATTTAGAGTTCAAGGCCTGCTCTGGAGATGCCACACAGCAGTTCTGAGCCAATCAGCCATCCTGGCTTTCTTAAACTTACCAACCCCAAATTAGGGGAAGAAAACTCTTCAAAAGATTTTAAATGCCCAGCCCTAGAGAAGAGACTGTGTTTTTGGCTCTCTGAGTGTCGTGGCCCCTCACCCTTCCCCCTGCTTTGCAGAGAGTCTTTCTCTGTGTGCCTGAGGCACGTGTGTGTGTGTGTGTGTGTGTGTGTGTGTGTGTTTCCTTACCTCAATAAACACCCTTCTTCAATTGCTGATTCTGTCTGCTGTACTTGAGATTTCTCTGGTGCTACCTGTTGTATTTCACATTTTCCCTGCCTTTTAATCTTTAACTAGCAGATAAAACGAAACTGATCAAGCACCCCAGACTGAATCATCTCAAGACCCCCTAAGTGTCTCAGTAGTGTTCAGAATACCTTCCTCTACCATGAAGAGTAGTCCGTAGGAATAAAGGCTCTAGCTGGGCACTAGCTCAACTTCTCCATATTCAGTGAGGTATGTCAGTATCATTTTTAGCAGTTGGGCCTTACCATCAGTTTGCAGAGAGCAAACAATACCTTGGCAATAGTCTGGGTTGTTTGGTCATTCCAATAGAGCCCCTTTGGCCAACAACTCACTTAGATGTAACTCATTCCTGGCACTAGAGTTTTCTCTTGGTAGTGACAGATGACTAGTTGAGGCTTTATCTCCCATGTTATTTAGTGAGCTTATTTATATCTTTCATACATGTATATATTTTAGGAAGCTTCTATCATATGACCTGTAGTTATTTGTTCCTCCCTTTATTCCCTCCTTTACTTCTCTCTTCTATTCCCCTCCCTATTTAATCCTCTGTTTTCTGTGGTTATACAGATTGTAGCATGCCTATCAAAGGGTTAAAAGCTAACATATACTTGTAAGAGAAGTCATATTTGCCTTTTTGGGTCTGGGTTACCTCACTCAGGATGATTTTTTTTTTCTAGCTCCGTCCATTTATCTGTGAATTTCATAGTTATTTCTATTTCTTCTTCTTTTTCTCCTCCTTCACAGGATTTCTCTGTGTAGCCTTGTTTTTTCCTGGAACTCACTCTGTAGACCAGGTCTCAAACTCAGGGATCCACCAGTGCCACCATACCCAGCTCACCACCTCTTCTTTCTTTCTTTCTTGACAGATGGGCAATATTCCATTGTATAGTGCCATTTTTTTTTATCCATTCATCTATTGATGGACATCAAAGCTGTTTCCAATTCCTGGCTGTTATGAATAGCAGCAATGAACATGGACAATCAAGTGTCTCTAAGGTAGAATGATGCTTCCTTTTGGTACATGCCCAAGAGTGATATAGCTGGCTCTTGAGGTAGATCTGTTCCCAGCTTCTTGAGGAAATGCCATACTGATTTTCTCAGTGGCTGTACAAGTTTTCATTCCCACCAACAATGGGTGAGCATTCCCCTTTCCTCACATCTTTGCCAGCATGAGCTGTTATTTGTTTTATTAATCTTGGCCTTCTAACTGGGGTAAAATGAAATCTCGAAGTAGTTTTCATTTGCATTTTCCTGGTGACTAAGGATGCTGAACATTTCTTTAGGTGATTCTTAGCCATTTATTTGTGTTTAATCTTCGAGATTTCTTTGTGTAGATCTGTACACCATTTTTTAAAATTGGGTAACTTGTTTTTTAATGTCTTTTTTTTTTTAGTTTTTTTAAAAAGTATTTGGGTATTATTCCTCTGTTGTATATGTAATTGGTAAAGATCTTTTCCCATTCTGGAGACTGCTTCTTTGTCGAAATGATGGCAACCAGTTGCTATACAGATAGAAGGTAAAGTTTTCAAAGGCAAACCTAACCTCAAGGGTAACCTATGATTCAATTAATTATCCCCTCAGTGTACCACAATAATTTTAATTTGAGGGAATGGAGGCTTAGATTTGTACAAGTATTCAAATTTTACGTAAAGGATAAACATTAAACCACCGATTAGTAAATATATTCACTGTTTGTTAGCTTGAAGATTGCCCTGAATGCAACTTCTAACTGGATAGTTATAGACTTTATATTGCATAAGTTAACCATGTTGAGGTTGCAAAAGGATGGCAAAGTTAACTCAGGATGGAAATTGTTTGGAATAAGAAGGGAATAAACCCATGTGAACAAGGACATGCACAAAACGTTTCAGTTATCTTGTGTTTGGCTTGTGTTTTGTGCCCTGATTCAGAGAGGAATTTGGTGTAAGAGTTCATTCAGTCTTAAAACATTGCTGAGCTGCAGCCCGGCAGAACCTTTAAGGTCTAGGAAGGGGGAGGCTCCTTGAAGTCAGCCAATCAAGCTCGGAGGCCCATAATTTAGGGAGCGTCCTGTCCTTCTAACGTTCTCTATCTCGCTTCTGGTGAGCTGGTAAGTGCGCAATTAATTTGGATCTCTGTTTTGTTTTTTTAATTGGAGCTCTGGGTTCTCAATTTCCCTTTCTTTTGAGCGGAGTAACCAGGGGAAAGGCTTTTATCTCAGGTCAGTGCTGAAGTGTGTGAGCTGAGAAGAGCTTAGTTTCTGCCTTGGGAGGTCAGGGGAAGGCAGGAAGGTGGACTACCCTGGCTTGTTTCCACGTGGGCCTCGGCGGTCCTGGGTTTGCCAGCGCTTCCGAGACGTAGTGACCCAGAAACAGTAGATTGTGCCTCGAGCACAGAGTGCCCGAACCTCGGGAAATGCTCGGCTTGTTTTTTGGCTAGTTGGGAATGTCATCGTTATTACCTCGGCGCTAATCTGGGGCGATCCTGGGAGGAGGAGTTAAACTTGCCGTCCAGTTCTCCGATGAATGTCAGTGGGGGCCACGACCTTGGCGGATTTGAGACCCTTTTTAAACAGTGTTTGTTGTAGTATTTGTTCAGGGCATGTGAGACTAAATAGTAAACTCTGAGGACAGGTGATTTAAGCAGCCCTAGGAGCTCTAACTGTGGCTGTGTCCTAAAACACTTAAGACACGTTGAAAAGGACCAGAGATTTTAGCAAGCCAATATTTAAATTGTAGCGTCTCGGTCTGTTCTGTTCTCTTGATTCTGCCCTGGTGACTTCGGGGGGATAGTGTGAGCTATTCTGGCTCTTTCTTTGTGAAGAGCGGACAAAATATAAAGCCCAGCCTATACTTTGTGTATAGTAAATGGTAACTACTTTGCAAAAGTAAGGTGTGGATTTTTAGATACTTTTTTCTCAAGATAAATTTTCTTTTAATGACCTCATGTGTGGCTTTCACCAGACTCCTGTTTTACTCTCTGAAACTAGTCTGAATGTAAACTGTTGATGATGATGATTAATATCATTATTAATTTGTTTTTCCGAGACCGGGTTTCTCTGTGTAGCTCTGGCTGTTCTGGTTTGTAGACTAGGCTGGCCTCGAACTTGGAGATATGCCTGCCTTTGCTTCCTGAGTGCTGGGATTAAAGGAAAGCATGGGCCACCACCGCCAGGCGGGTTATTCTTTTTTTAAGAATTTTAATTATGTGTGTACATGTGTGGGGATATATGCAGACAGGCTTTTTAGAGGATTTTAGATCCACTGGAGCTGGAGATACTGAAAAGTTAGAGTTAATTCCTGGGGCAAGTTAGAGTTAATTCCTGGGGCTGGGGCAGAATCACAAGACCACATTCCTTTCAGAGCAGAGGGCTAGCCCAGAGGCTAGGGCAGAGTCCCACATTCCTTTCAGAGCAGAGGGCTAGCCCAGAGGCTAGGACAGAATCACAAGACCACATTCCTTTCGGTTAATGGGCCAGCAGCAGTCCCCACCCAGATAAACCTCCAGGTACGACTGGAGTCACATGGCCCCTAAGAACTAGAGGTCAGATGCCTCCCAGGTAGCTAGGCCCGACCGTTAGCAGTCTTGTCGCCTAAAAATAGACCCATCATTTTAAAGGTCAGCTTCCCTAGAAACAACCCCGCTTGCGTTCTGTTCCTCTTACCCAATCCTGTAAAGCCAAGGCTTGTACTACCCCACTGGCGTTTTTGTTCCTTTAAAAACCTTGATCTCCCGGAGCCGGGGGTCGCTTGCCCAAATGTCTTTGTAAAGGGCAGCCACCCGGGCTCGAGCTTGTAATAAAAAGACCCTCATGTGTTTTGCAACGGAGTTGATTCCTGTAGATCTTTTGGGGGCTCGAGAACTGGGTGTAACAATACTACAGTGAGCTGCCCAATATGGTGCTGGGACTTGAACTCAGGTGCTCTGCAAGGTGGCAAGCAATCATAATTGTTGGTCCATCTCTTCGGCCCTTGGCTTAGCTGGTTATTCTTTTTATCTTTATTTTTTGAGACAGGGTCTCATGTGGCTCCTGCTCTTCAGGAACTATGTAGATCAGGGTGGCCTCAACTCCCAGAGATCCACTCTACCTCTGTCTCCTGAGTGCTGGAATCAAAGGCGTGTGGCGTCACACCTGGCCCAAGGGTTATTGTTATAGGCAGAAAATGAGAGAAAGAGAAACTCTAACCGAGCTAATTGAATGTGCTAATAGGTATAGGTGACTCCTTTATCCTTAAACTTGAGCTTCTTTGTTTTTAAGTCCATGATTACATGCTTATGTATATGCGCACCGTGCCTGATGCCTGGTGCCTGCAGACCGCTGCAGGATAGCTGCGCTGCAGGATAGCTGATCACACTGAACCTCCATATTGTGTTATTTACTAAAAAATGCTGTTTCTAGTTTTGGTGTGGCTCGGCCTTTAACACACACATTTAATTCCTCTGGCTGGAATAAAGACACACCCTTAGCACACACCTTTAATCCCAAACTATGAAGGTAAAGTTAGTTTGTAGAAGGAAGCACCCATGTTTGAAAGTGATGTCTAATTAAATTGGGTGGCATAAAAAGTGACGAATCAGAGAAAGACAGGACAGAATAGAATATGCCCAACTCTCCCAAGAAGAGAGAGCAAAGGTCAGCTACTCAAGGGAGCAGCACAGAGAATGAGGGGTGACAGTTTTATTGGGAGAGCTTCACAGAGACAGGTGGAAGAGAAGACAAGCTCTACACAGGTGACACAGAAGGAACAAGAGGATGAGAAGGAACCAGAAAATTAGAACAGATTGCTGGAATTAGTTTGAGGCCAAGCAGAGCAACCCAGAGAAACTGAGAAAAGCCAGATTGAATAAATCAGCTTGTTGCAACCTGCTTAAACTCTATAGAACCTCTTTTGAGACCTAATTTAGTTCTTAGCATAACTATGGCTCCTCTGTTAACACCTGCTGTAGCCTTTAGCATATCAAAAGCCATTTTGCCTCCCAACTCTCCATTTTGATCATAAGATGAAATTAAGTTCAAGTTTTTAGGCCTAGGTGTACCGGAATACAATTCAATAGTTCAATACTTGCTGCTTAAGATAAAACAATATATGATAAATGTATGCTCTGTTGGAGGAAGGACAGTAACATCCTGCTATGTTCCTTACTCCCAGAAAGCTGGAAAGCCCCCAAGAGCTCTCCTACCCTAAATCCCAGCCAATCAGCTTATTAGCTACCTAGATACAACACAATACACTTGGAATAAAATCAGTTATACTTAGATAGTCAAAATGATCTAATGTTGCTTCCCCCTCCAATTTCTACACCTGGGTACCTGGTTATGGTTTTTCGTATATATATATATATATATATATATATATAAAACCTGCCTTAGAAACAGACCAGAGTCATAGTCTGGCTTCTGAGTCCATATTATGGCTCTAACCAGTCAGTTTTCGTTCAGCAGTCAACCTTCCATCAGTCTGAGTCTGGTGTCTGAATGGTCAGTTTGCGGCTGTTCCTGAACCCATAACAAGCTGGGAGAGGAGTTTGAGCCAGAACAGCTGAGTTGAACCAGCCAGCAAGAGTTCAGAAAGAACAAGAAAGGGTGAGCTTATTCAGCAGTGAGTCTCCAGAGACTGAAAACATTTCAGGCCTAGGTTAGGTTGTATGGAATCTAGAAGCTTCCAGGCGTAGGTTAGCAGATGGAGGCAGTAAGTGTCTGGGATAATTAAATCAGGTGAGTAAAGGTTACTTTTACAGCAGAGTCTACAGGACGTTGCCTCCCCTGGAACTGTGGTCACTGAGAGTTTAGAGATGCTAACCCTGTGAGTGCTGAGAACTGAACAGGAGTTCAGGGGAGTGCACAGTGGAGTTTCTCACTGCTGTCTCCCTAGGACTGTATCTTAGGACACTGGGGGCATGCATAGTGAAGTATGTCTCTTCACTTCTTTCTCCACATAATTATACCCTATGCTCTTCTCCATACTAATAAATAGCATCCACATGCTCTGTCACACTCCAACATATGTACATGCCATAATTTATTTTAGTAGCTTATGATCTTATGATTTACTCCCAAATGAGTGAGTATAAATAGGTCAGCCGGCATGTGTGGCATTAGAGTTGGGCTTTAGTTTTGTTTGTTTTTCTTTTCTCAAGATGTTTCTCTGTGTAGCCCTGCCTGTCCTAGAACTCAATCTGTAGACCAGACTAGCCTCAAATTCAGAGAAATCCACCCACCTCTGTCTCCGGAATGCTGGGTTAAAGGCATGTTCCAGGACAGCCAAGGCTACACTGAGAAACCCTGTCTCGGAAAACAAAACAAAACAACAACCAAAGAAAGATTGCTAACAGTAGATACTAAGTGTGTTCACCAGACAAAGGATAGGAGGTAAAGGATATATCTTCCCAGACACTATCCACTAGACCATGCAGTTTGTATTTGTCAATTATATGTTAATAAAGCTAGGGAAAGAATAGTAACAAATTTATTTTTTAAACCGTAAACTTAGTTACCTTACCATTCTCTAAGCCTTGCTTGCATATTTTTGAAACAAAGACCATTGAACTTAGAAAATGAGGTAGTATGTAGGAAGTAGGTTATAAACCCTAAGGTGGGAAAACTATAATGAAATAGGGGAAATAGCAACCTAAAAGCAAGCAAAGTTTTACTGCTCCTCCCATCCTGATTGTTAAGTTGTTATTATTATGATTATTTTTTGCTGCTCTCTTGAGCCACAGCTTTCAAGCACTCCTCACTAATGATGAGGTTGGTCATATATGCTCCCAGTGTATTCTGCCCCTAGTGGCTAAAAAGACAAAGATGTTTATTTCCTAAGGCAGTATAAAGGGCTGAGGCGGATGAACTCATCACCCCTGTGCTTACTTTCTTCTGTTATCTGTTTTCAGGTTGAAGATGAACTGTGTCCAGGAGGAAAGAGCTGGGACTGTAGCACTCTGTGTGTCAGCCCACAGGTCCTGTGAAAACCCCAAAATATCTGTGAAGTGGGCCTGGATTTGGACATTCTCAAGAGGAAAGTTTAAAGGATGATGGGAGGCCTGTAAGTGCAGGTACTCGTTATGAGGCAGGTTTTCTGTATTACACGCATGCTGTTCCCTTCCCCTCATGGTGTAGGAAACTGACTGAGCTGCCATTCTGTTCCAGCTTTGTGGAAAATTATTTTGAAACAGAATCTTGCTAAGTTATCCAAGCTTGCTTTCAATTTGCTGACCAGCCTCAGGCTGGAATTAACAAGTTCACACCACACTTCCTTCTCCTTGTGTTTGTTTTGAGACAGGGTCTCACCATGTATCCCCTGGCTGCCCTCAAATTTGCTATGTAGACCAGGTTGGCGTACAAGTCTATCTGCCTGCCTCTGCCTCCTGAGTACTGGGATTAAAGGCATGTGCCACCACACCCAGCGGTCTTTGATTATGGCATATTTACAAAATTCTTATGGTTTGGCATTTGTTGGGGGGCGGAGAAAGAGAGAGAGAAGCACCACATTTTGTGGAAGGGAAGGCGGTAGTATGTAACACCAGGAGAGACCAGGCCTCTTGAAATTTGGTACTTAATCTCCTGTCTATGCGATGAGAAGACTGAAATAGACCTTTGAGCATGCATGTCTCTGAGGTCCTTAAAACCATCTACAGAACTGACTTACAGAGCCGTGCCATTTTCTCATTTAGTCTAAAGCAAACCATCTTCTGGAGCTATTTCACACTCAAGTGAACGTTATGGTGTTTAGACTGAATTGTTGTACTTCAGGGAATTTATGTAGCCTGTCAGAGGCAGAGATTAGAGATTTCTATGTAAATGTGAAGTTTTTTTTTTTCTTTCTGGGTTTTGTAGCCCAGATTGGTATTATATTCCTGATCCTCCAAATTTCACCTCCCATATGTTGGGATCAGAAGTGTTTGTCACCACATTGGCTATATATGTAGTAGTAATTTTAAAGGTAGCATTTTTTTTCTTTTTTATCAACTTATTAGTCATTTTGTTTTGTTTCTGTTTTTCAGTGGAGTTTTCTTCAATGATGTAAGTGTTCTATATCGTGTTGTCCAGGATTGCAATACAGAATTACTGAACAATTAAAAATGTTAGTAGTTTGAATAGTTTTGAGATAGAGTCTTGCTTCGGAGCTTAGGCTGGCCTGGAGCTTGTATTGATTTTCCTTCAAAGTAAGTGTTGTGATTACAGGCTTGACAAAAAACTTAATTTTAACTAAATGGTTTTGTAGTGAGTGAATGCTTACTTACTACACATGAAATTTTGATATCTACCCAAGCCATAGCTTCTTATTTGGTCTGACTGGGTTAAACTGGCCTCAAATCCAAAAGTCCTCCTTCAGCCTCTTAACACTGGGTTGCACTGAGCCACCACATCTAGACAGTGATTTCTTTGCCTATACTCAAGCACCTTTTTGGTGCCTATCACCAACCTAACAAGCTTAATGTTAAATTACATACCGTGTAAAGAATTTCTAGATCATAATTAGGTGAAGACTAGAAGTGTCTGAAGGTTATCTGTGGTAATGAACTCTATTTTGGTTATAAGTAAGCTTTTTTTTTTTTAAATTAATATTACATCCCAACTGCAGTTTTCCATCCCTCCTCCTTCCTTTTCCTTCAGAAAAGGGCAGGCCTCCCAGGGGATATCAACCCAACATGGCATATCAAGTTACCATAAGACTAGGCGCCGCCTCTCATTCAGGCAACCCAGTAGGAGGAAAAGGATCCCCAAAGCAGGTAAAACGTCAGAGATAGCCCCCTTTCCCCTCTGTTAGGAGTCCCACAAGACCAAGCTACACACTACAAACATATAAAGTGAGCCTAGGTCCATCCTATGACGGCTCCCTGGCTGGCTGGCCAGCGGCCAACTCCCTTTGAGTTAGTTAATTAATTAATTAAGTTCGCAAATTCTGCAGGGTTTTTTTTTTTTTTTTTTTTTTTTTTTTGGTGATATCATAAGAAATCTCTTACTGCCATCTTGTGGCCAACTGGTTTTTTTTTCCTACTGTTTTCCTTTGCGGGAAGAGGGTGTTGGACCCCCTGGACTGCTGGGAGCTGCACTGGGAGCAAAACTTCAGTCTTCCGGAAGAGCAGGAGTGCTCCTAACTGTTGACCCTTCCCTCCAGCCTCATGTTTTGCAGGGCCTTTGTAGCTAACCGCTGACTGTCGCTAACTGACCTTATACTTGGTGTGTGACGGAAGTTTAATTTAAATATTCCATCCTCTTGCCTCAGCCCGCTGGAACGGCAGGTGTGTGACGCCACAGCTGGCTTTCGGTTACACTGAATAGTGAGTCAAACTGAAAATAGTTATTCTAATTCTCATGATTTGCTCTATGGAGCATGTTGGTGTGACTTACGTAATTATAACGTGTAACCTTCGTGTGTTCTTCTATCACAGGTGCTGCTAAGCAGTCGCTCTGGCATTTCCATTTGGCTTCTTACGTGAAAGCTGGATTCATTTCCTTTGATAACAGGTAAATGTAGTAATAATCATCTTTACCACAAAAGATAAGGGGGTGCAGTGTTATCAGAGGCTGAATTTCAGTAGTTGCTGGCTGGGGAACAGCGTCAGTGGCTTGCCCTTCCTCAGTCCTTTACAGTTTGCTATGATGAAATGCATGTCAAGTCCGTGTTTCAGCTGATCACACTGATTACACACATGTGCTGAGCAGACTAAAGGTAGGGCAAACAGCTGAAATTGAATTCAGCTCACTAAAAATTTCTTATTTGCCTTTAGCTCTTCCCTCCCAGGGAATTCATAATTTAAAGAGCTTGATAGCATCAAAATTTTGTGAGAATATGAGATAAATCTAGTTCATCCTTAATAACTGAAACACTACAGAAAAGGTACGGACAGTGGATAAAATTCTGTTAGTTAATGAGTTTGACAGTTTAAATTTTTTATTCTATGTATATTAGTGTTTTGCCTTCTCCTATTCCTGCGCAGTAAGTACATACAGCGCCGAGACTAGAAAAGGACATTGTATTCCCTGTGCCTTTCGGTAACAGCTGTGAGCTGCCATGTTGGTGCAGCCAGTGCTCTTCCCCACCCCCACTTTTTAATTAATGTTTTTTTTTAAGTTTGACAGTTTTAACCCGTCATTTTTTGGTCTTTATATGATTACTTGTTCAGTGCTATGCAGTTTTATGAGTTTATGTCTACTCTATTAAATGGGTTTGCATGATAAACAGGTTATGGATCATACTTGTTCCTTACTTGGCCCTTTTCTATACATGCTTGCATAAGAAATCATATGGAAGTACACACATATGAACAGCCTTGTATCCTTCTACCTCCCTCCTTCCCCCCCCCCCCCCGCAGAAACTAAGGATGAAATTTAAGAAGTACAGAAGAGAGCACCAGATTGATACCAACAACACTTCCTGTCTGGACCTTCTTCGTGCTGTAGTCATTGTTGTACGATGAATGAAACATGTCTGCATTGTTTTATGGTAAGATTTGAGCTTGAGAGACTTTGATATAGACAAGAATCTGAGAACTCTGCTTTGTAATTTGTGGCCAGCTGCTTGCATTGTAGTTTTTAAAAAGCCAAAGATCTTGAAAGGTTAGGGCTAGTACAGTGGTTATATGTAGTCTACACAGTTGGCTTCTAGTCAGACTGTGTTACAGGCTTACTCTCTCACTTAATAAGTTACACAATAACCATGGCAAGCGTCCTAATATCATTGTGTCTTAGATGCTAATAACAGTATACTTATTCTATACTACCTAAAAACTTCTAGAGCGATGGCTTGGTGGTTAGAGTGCTGGGTGCTTCCCCAGTGGACTAGGTGAGGTCTGGCACTAACTTGTCTGTCATTTTGTAAGGCAATTTAATTTAAATTAGTGGTCTTCTCTGTTTCAAGTGCTGGATCCCTCCCTATCATCAGAGTGCCTTATCTTCTAACTGCTTCTTAATGTGGTTGGAGGTGAACTTTGCTCCTCTCATGAATTAGGGCCTAAGTGAGACTTTATCCATCATTTACAAAACTGGCTTGGGCTTCTCTAGGCTTCATGAGGATAGACTGTCCACAGTAGTGCTTTCTGAACCTTGCCAAATCAAACAATTGTAGGATGAAGCATTCAAAGCCCGGCCCAGAGCTATAGAGAACTTTTTGATTGTAATAGCATTCTACAGAGTCATAGTGATTGAGCCTGGATGTTTAAATATTAAATGATTTGTTTTCCCAAGTAGTTAATAAAATTTTAAAACGTAATATATGTGTATGAGTGTTTTTGCTTGAGTGTGTGTCTTCACCGTTTACACACGCCTGGTGCGCAAGAAGGTCAAAAAAGGGCATCAAAGTCTCTAGAACTGAAGTAACAGGCAGTTGTGAGGTGTTATGTAGCTGCTGAAAATTGAACCCAGGTCCTATGCAAGAGCAGCCAGTGCTCTTTAACTATTGAACCATTGAGCCATCCCAAATAATGAATTTCTTTCTTTCTTTTCTTGTTCTTTTCCTTCCTTCCTTCCTTCCTTCCTTCCTTCCTTCCTTTCTTTCTTTCTTTCTTTCTCCTTCCTTCTCTTCTCCTCTCTCTTCCCAGAGATAAGATTTCTCTGTGTATCTCTGGCTGTCCTTGAACTCACTCTGTAGACCAGGCTGGCCTGGAACTCACAGATCTACCTGCCTCTGCCTCCTGAGTGCTGCGATTAAAGGCATGTGTGGCCACCACAGGGCCCAATTAATTAAAAAATAATCAATATATTTCAATGTACTGAAAGATGAAAAGCTGACCCACCAGAATAGTGTCACAGAATCATGTGAACAAGAACACAAATCAAGCCCTGGTAGTTCCACATGTTGCTTTCTATAGCAGTGTATTTTCATTTTTTGTCAGTGAAATTCATGGGGCAAGATAAAGTTTACTTGAGAATTTTACATTAACACAGCTCCTATGTATTATGCTATAGGAAATTTGCTATGCTGAGTCAAGGAGTCATGTACAGAGGTTTAGTCTAGTAGTGTCTTTAACTGTAAAAGCCTAGAACCAAGATCTATTAGAGTATTTAAATTAGTATAAAGGCAAGCAACAAGTATTACTTGAGTTGGCTACATCTCCAAGAAAGGTTTTACAAGAGTAACTTGGAAGTGACATTCACAAAATAAGTATTGTTTATATCTGAGTGTTTATGCTCTTTGAAATTTAAATGAGATACTTTATTTGTACTCTTATTACGTCAGAGATAGTTAAAACCAGAAAGACTGGAGGATCAGTTATCTCAAACATGGTAGGCAGTGTATGGTTTACCTATAAACCTTCTTAAAAGAAAGCTGTTTCTGTAAAGTAAGGTGCTAAACTGAGTTCCAGGATGCAGAAGTAAAGCAGCTGACCGCAACACCAGACACCCAGTGATTAAACGAGATCACAGTCCCAGTTTCGAAACCAGCCTGTCTAAGGAAAAGAGATCTATTTCTATCCTCAGTGATAGAAACCTTGAAACATGTAATCTGCATTCTCTGGTCATTGAGTGAACGGGTTCTGTTCCCTGATTATGGCCTGGCCAGGAATAGAGACACGTTTCTGTCTTTTAAATAAAGCTGACTATAGTTGTTTGAGGTCATCTACATTCTCATCTTTTATTTTTCTTACAAAGTTAATTTTTACTTTTCCTATGCCTCCAATTTCCCCTGACTAATTTTTACCAACCAATAGGATTAAGTTTCTAGGGACAAAACAAACAGAACTATTTCATTAATTGAAGGAATACGATTTAATGGCTATAGCTTAGTTGTTTGCGTAACATGCATAAAAACCAGGTTCTATCTCCAGCATACACTCCCCTGATCCCAGCATTTAATAAGTTTACAAGTTCAAGGTCATCCTCCAGTACACAGTGAATTCAAGGCCAGGGAAGCCTGTCTTAAAAACAAAGAAAAGAGAAAGATTTAATATTGGAAACTTACATTGGTTGGTGTTCATTGTGTGGCTGCTAATTAGTTCATAGCAGGGTCATACCTTCTGAAGCTGGCTGCAAGAGAATGATATTAGTTTGCATCCTAGCTACCTTCTAGCCCTCTCCCAGCTTAATTTTAACAGGCAGAAAAACCACGGTTTGCTCTGAAGGGCAAAGTTAGAGCAGTATTTACAGCAGTGTTTAGGAACTGAAGAGATGGCTCAGCACTGACTGCTGTTCTTCCAGAGCTTCAGAGTTTAAATCCCCGAAGCGCTTGGTGGGTCACACAAGTCTATAGTTTCATGGCATCTATGCCCTCTTCTGATGCGCAGATGTACATGCGGACCACACCCATATATTACATATATATTCATATATTACATAAATATTTACAACAACTCACGTAACTAATTGACTGTCAGCAAAGCTAACTCAACGTTAAGACTCCTGGGGCTGGAGTGATGCCCCAGCAGTTCTTACTGACCTAGGTGATCCATTCTCAGCATCAACAGGGTATCTCACTACTGTACCTCCAGCTCTGGGGCATCTAGTACACTGATCCTGACTACACGGACACATGTGGCACACACGTATTTAAAAAAAAAAAAGTAAAAATAACTTGTGATAAAGGGTCTCACTGTGTGGCCTTGGCTGGCCTGGAACTCAAGGATCAGTCTTTTCCTCCAGTGCTAGGACTAAAGAAATGGCGGTAGCCATGCCTGGCTAAAGATAAATCTTACAAAAAATGTATAGCACTTGATCCTATGGCTACTTTTGCTTTTTTCTTTTGTTTTGCTTTTTTTTTTTTTTAATTTTTCTGGACAGAGTTTCTCTGTGTGGTTCTGGCTGTCCTGAAACTCGCTCTGTAGACCAGGCTGGCTTCAAACTCGGAGATCTGCCCACCTCTGCCGCTCCAGCGCTGGCATTAAAGGTGGGCGACACCACTGCCTATTGCTTCCTCTAAAAAACCGTGTGAATATTTGCAGCGCCGACTCAAAGAAGCTATTCCATTAACTGTATGCTGACGCGCAGAAGCGGGAGGCTACGCAAGCGTCTGATTATCGCAGCAGCCGCTACCACGTGCTCCCCAGCGGCCGGCCTCGTGCTACCCATCAGGCCCTGCGGCCACCACGCATGCGCCCTGGCAGCTCCGTGGCACGAATACAGTGTGTCTCCATTTGTGGAAGGCCCGCCCCTTTAGCTTGTGTTGTTGCAGGTATTTTTGTTGTTTTTCCTTTTCTGTGAGAAGTGGGGAAAGGCTGAACATGAAGGGAGAACTGTGGCTCTTGTTCTGAAAAACTTGGCCAGCCATCATCTTTCCCCGTCTGCCTTGTGGCAATGTGGAGTTGGCCGCGCCTTCACCTCCAGAGAGGAAGGGGCGCTTTTCCCTGCTGGAGGTAAAAGTAGAATTGGCTTCTGGCTGTCAGGTGAATCATATTTGGAAATTCAGCACGGACATCTTTATATCTGAGAGGACGATGAGACGACAGTCTCATTGCAGCCCGTAGTGGCCTCAGATTCATGGAATCCTCAGGAAGGGTATGGAGTGTAGGTATGACATTTGAGATGGAGGTGCCAGCATATCCACTGGCCCCTGTTACTAAAGCAACACCGTGTTTTCTTTTTAAGACAGGAGCTAGCTGTGTAGCCCTGACTGGCCTTGAACAGAGGATGATCTGTCTTAGCCTCCTGAGTATTGGCATTACAGTGGCCCATCAAGCACACTGCTAAGGAAACATTAAGTTGTATATTGAATGTACTCAGTTTTCCCTGGTGCCTAATTGATACGCCAATGTTACACAACATATAGCTATATAGTATACAATATATACTGTTGCTAACTAAGAACTGAGAAGTAACTTAGTCTGGAGAATTTGTTGCAAATGTTTTAAATCAAACCATAGCAATATTGGTAGATGTATGATTTACCTGATAACATTTAAACATGTACATTTTCAGGCTTTATAATCGGTAAATTAGCTTAGTTTATATCTAATTTTATCAGGCAGCCAGTCTTTTAAAATCAAGGCAGTTTGGTTAAGGAATATGAGAAATCAAGATATGTAAAATAGCCTAAAAATGTTACTTAAAATTTCTATTGAAAAATCACTACAGATACGTGTATCCTCATGTTTGCCAAGCATGAGATGACTAGCCCTGACTATCCTGGAACTTACTGTGTTGACCAGACTGATCTTGAACTTAGAAAGGTCTGTCTGCTTCTGCCTCCCAAGTACTATATTAAAGACTTGCACCATCATTACTTGCCTTAGTAGAATGGTATATGTTCTGGTGTTGGAAAATGACACAAAGGGCAGATTTAATTTTTATTTCTGTGTACTTTGTGATGTTCCTAAACACGTGAATAGTATTATTGACGTTGGTAAGAGTTGGAACTATCTGTACTCCATGACTTTCTACATGGCCGTTGTATAAGGAAAGACCATAATACTGAGACTGAAATCAATATAATTTTAATTAATACAAAACAATGTCCAGCTTTTAATAAAATAATAGCATGTTTTTTAGAAAATCATATTCATTACAGTTTGACTTACATTTTCATTCCTTGTTAGGATTCTTATTTTGGAGACTCATCATGTCTTTGTGTGAAGACATGTTGCTTTGCAATTATCGAAAGTGTCGTATCAAGCTCTCTGGTTATGCTTGGGTCACTGCCTGCTCTCACATCTTCTGTGATCAGCATGGCAGTGGTGAGTTCAGTCGCTCACCAGCTATCTGCCCTGCCTGCAACAGTACCCTTTCTGGAAAGCTGGATATTGTCCGTACAGAACTCAGTCCATCAGAGGAATACAAAGCTATGGTATTGGCAGGGCTTCGACCAGAGATTGTATTGGACATTAGCTCCCGAGCGTTGGCCTTCTGGACATACCAGGTTAGTGCTTAGGGGCCGGGGGCTGTCTCAGTGGGTAAAGTGCATGTGAGGACATGAGTTCAGCATCCATAGGAAAGGAAGACACTTAATAGCAAATGTCAGCCTCCACATGCATAGACACACATATACACTGAAGTGTAATTTGAGGCCTATGTACGAACTTTTTTTTCTCTTGGTATGGGGTGCTGAGCTCAGGGCCTTGTGCTTAAAAGGTAAGTGCTTCACCATTGAACTAAATCCCTACCTAACTCCCTTCTGAGGGATTTACTACTTAAAAAAAGTCCCTTCACTATTATACTTATAATTCATATTAATACATGAATGTGCAGAGAACTTTGTTTAAATAGTTTTCCCTAATTTTTATTTATAAATATTTATTATGTGCTAAGTAGACGTTTTTGTTTTTTTGTTTTGTGAGTGATCTGTCTCTCCGTGTCATACTTACTTTTGCTTTATTGTTTATACTGGATTGCAGTATTTTTTTTTTTCAGTGCTGAGGATCAAACTTAGGGTCATGCTAGCCAGCTGTTCTTCAGCCTGGCTTTTTTTTTTTTTTAGGAAACTGATAAACTGTTTTCCACAGAGGCTGTACTAGTTGTTTACTATGTTCTAGTTACAGGTTCTGCCCAACATGGGATTGCACATGTGTAAATTCTAGGAAGCAAGGATACTTTGGGGTCTTATTTTTTTACTCAGGATCGGGAAAACTGGACCTTATATGTGTGTATGTGTTGTGTAAATATGTTTTTTTGTGTGTGTTTTGTCTCGGGTGGCTTTGAATTTATCATAGCTGAGGCTTACCTTGTGCTCTTGATCCTCCTGCCCATATTTCCTATGTGCTGAGACCAAATGCATGAGACTTCACAGAACTACTCAGTTCTTCATGTACTAACTTGTGTTGTATTTCTTGAAAACTTCCAGGATGCATGTCGCTTGTAGATAAGACACGCTTATTTTGGTGGTATGCTTTTCTGTGATCAGCTCATTGTATGTTGTGATTATGTTTTTAACCAGGCTGTAAATGTTGTAATGATGCCCCTGTACAAGCGTTCTTTCCACTTGTGCTTGTAACATTGTGCTGCTTCTGATTTATTTGGACAGATACACCAGGAACGTCTTTATCAAGAATATAATTTCAGCAAGGCCGAGAACCATCTAAAACAGATGGAAAAGATATATACACAGCAAATACAGAGTAAGGATGTAGAATTGACCTCTATGAAAGGGGAGGTCACCTCCATGAAGAAAGTTCTTGAAGAATACAAGAAAAAGTTTAGTGATATCTCTGAAAAACTTATGGAACGCAATCGCCAGTATCAAAAGCTCCAAGGCCTTTATGATAGCCTTAGGCTACGAAATATCACTATTGCTAGCCAAGAAGGTTCCTTGGAACAAGCTATGATCCCACAGTCTGGTGTCTTTGGCTTTCCATTAGGTAAGAAGAAATCTACTGACCAACACTTAGTTTTAAATTAATGATTTTTTCCATTGTGCTGCATAGTTCCACACATTCAGAATGGGGAACCATAGTAAGCTGTGGATTTCTTGTCTTGCTTTATACATCATCGCTCTCAGTTGTATTTGCATACATACATAAATAATACATACATATATTTATTTCTTTGTTTGTTTTTGGTTGAGACAGGGTCTCTATATAACTCTTGTTATCATGGAATTCACCATATAGACCAGGCTGGCTTCAAACTTACAGATCTGCCTGCCTCTTGAATCCTGGGATTAAAGGAGTGTACCACTATGCCCAGTTTAAATTATTTTCAATTTGGAAAATAACACTTTAAGCCACCTTGCTGGCCCAGATTGCACAGTTCTTATTTTGGCCCTTTGACTATTTGTTTTGTTTATTCAGACATCACATAATTTTCAAGTATATTTTATGTACAAGTAGGCAATTCAAAACCAGAATCTTTTCTGATTGGTGGGCGAGTGTTGGCTCATTCTTAATGGTACCAGTGCAATAACATCCAGTAGTTATTTTCCTCAGTATTAATATAATTGTATAAATTGGCATGCAAACATTGAAGTCTCTTATGATGGACTTTTACAAGTACTCAGATTTTGGTGTTTATTTTAGGCTAAGGAGAAAGGAGAGAAAAATAATGATCTAGAATGGGAATGAGGTAACAAGAGCACTCAAACAAAATGTTCCATGGCTGGGTGTAGTGGCCAAGCCTATAGTTCAGCATGTGGGAGACAGAGACAGGACCCTTGCCAGCTGGTCTACAAACTAGTGTCAGGACTAGAGTGAGACCCAGTCTGAAACCAACGTTTTGTGCCTAGCTTCATTATTTATAAATGGCAAGTTAGTCATTCCAAATAGCCATTGTACATATTTTCTTATCCTTGTACATGTTTTTTCATTCTTTTTGTATATTTTTAAAAGATATTTTTATGTGTGTGTGTGTGTGCTGCTTGTGTGTTTGTGTGTGCACTGCCTATGGAGGCCAGAAGAGGGTGTGGGTTCCCATGGAACTGGATGGTTGTGAGTTCTAGAAAGCAAACCTGGGTGTATTACAACACTAGCCCTTTTGACCTCTGCTATCTTTAGGCAGATACTGTCAGCTTTTTCTTCTTTCTGAAGTCTGGCAGAAATGGCCAGATGTGTATTCCATTTGCTTGCTTTTTCATAGAGGGTACAGTCTATTTCATGGTAAGGGAAGAGCTGAATGACATGGTCTTTGGTCTTACATTAGGTCTGTATTTATCACAGGGGATGAATTTAAGGCAATTACATTATCTACTTTGTTGGAGTTGAATTTTGTTAATATTTATTCAGTGGCTCTTGGTTTTGTTCCTAAAGATCTATTAGGAAATATTCTTATATTCTTCCCTAATTTTCTCTCCTAGGGAATAGCTCAAAGTTTCCTTCGGACGGTACACCAGTTGTAAATCGAGGTGGTGGAGATGAAGATGTTCAGTTCAGACCATTTTTTGTGGGTTCCCCCACAGGACCTGAACCCATTAACAACTTCTTTAGTTTTGCTTCTCAAAGCCATGAAGCAGAGCAGCAAGTCTACAGCAGGGCCTTTAAAGCAAAAAGAATTTAGCTCATCTCACGTTTCGAGACTCTCTGTTTTCCTACAGTTTTACGCTAGATGAAATGATTGGCATCCCTGAGTTCTCTTCTTCCATTTTAGAAGTTGGCTTGCCGTAGGGTGTGCAGCTTCCTGTTTGGTTTCTTTATTTTTTTGCTTAGGCATGGGCATTTCATGAATCTCAGTCTCTACGTTCATCACTGCTCACAATCACATTGTTGCACAGATCCCTGTTTCAGACTAAGCTGTGTTTATGCTCATGTAAGCACCAGAGTTATACTTACATGATGCTTTGGGTTCTAGTATATATATGTTGTGTGTGCATTGATGTTTTTCTGCTAGTATATTTATATAAAAATTATGGTCTTGGAAAATGATGGCCAAAAATGATGGTCTTTAAAAACAGTTGTTTGCTGTTTGCATCTATTTTACACAGTCATGGATTTTTATTTGTATTATTTTGTTTTGGAGGTGAGCTTGTATCATAATAAATGCAATTTATTTAATGCGTATATGTTCAGCTTATACTTAAAAAATTTATATTGATAAAGTTATTTGTTGATTTCATTGGTATTTGTTTTAAAATAAAACTGCTTCTTTACCTTTTTAGTTGATGTGCTTATTTGGAAATGCATTTATTTTTATTTTTAATTATGTGAGTCTTGAATTTGAAGACTTTGGTCTTTTTTCTAATCCTCTAATTTAAAATGCTGAATAATGGCCATTTTTATTGACCTGCACAGCAAATATGGTAATAAAACATAATGAAGAGCCGGGTGGTGGTGGTGGGGCATACCTTAAATCTCAGCACTCAGGAGGCAGAGGCAGGCAGATCTCTGAGTTCCAGGCCAGCCTCATCTATAGAGTGAGTTCCAGGACAATCAGGGATGTATAGAAAAACTGTGGTGTTTGTTTGTGTGTTTGTTTTTTAAACCATCATTCAAAAAGGAATGAGGAGCTTTTGTCTTAATCTTCTATGTGAATCTTGTAAGGGTTTTCGGCTCTGCTGACTCAGAACACTGTCAAAGCTGTAAATGTTACACTGGAAGTCCAAAAGGTAGTAAGACTGATTACAAACCAGGCAAGATAGCATACACCTGTAATCCCAGCACTCAGAAAGGCAGAAGCAGGCAGATCTCTGTGAGTTCAAAGCCAGCCTAGTCTAAAAGGTGAGTCCAGGACGGCCAAGGCTACACAGAGAAACCCTGTCTTGGAAAAAACCAACCAACCAACAAAGCAATGACCTCCCTCCTCTCCTACCCCCCCCCCAAAAAAAGAAAAAAAAAAAAAACCCAAAACCAACCCAAATTAAAAAGTTAAGAAATTATTGCTTACAATGTTTTCTTAGGTCAGTTAACTCTGAATAGGTTGAATATAAAGTGTAAGTAGAGTGAGTCCCTGTTATAAAGAAAGAAAATCCTGATCGTTCAGTTTTACCAGTGAAGGCTCAGGAGCCAGATGCTGGGGTGAAAACTTGCTACCTCAGAGAGGCGGAGAAAACACCTTCCTACGCAGCTGACATCCTGACAGAAAAAGCCCCTTTTCCTCCTGTTGCTGGTTACTTGCTCTGCCTCTTGACCTATGATTGAGTTTATTTAGCTCTTGGATTAAAGGTGTGTGCTAGGGCTGAGCCACAGCACAATACTTGTTTGCAGCTCTAGGATCAATGACTGAGCCATACCACAATTAGAAACAGGTTTTTACACTTCACAATCTAGGGGTTCACAATGTGATCAAATATCCTGCAATAGGTTTCTAGTTACAAATGACCTCAAAGCACATTAACTTGATAACAGATTAGATGAAAGTCATATTTGTGAAGGTGAACTTTAAACAGCATTTCGAAGCCATTCTACCTGTTCTACTCAACCTGTTCTACTCAGTATATTAATTAGCAATTTTAAACACAGTTTATTAATACCATTTAATTAATACCATTTCTGATTTATAAAGAAATTGTGCCTAACTGGTGTGTTCAATTAGTGTCCCATTAGAGGGCAAACAACATCTGGATTCCAAGTGTTTATCTCTATACACACACTATTGTGAGACTGAGTTAAACCTTCTATGCTTTCTGCTTTGTTTTGAGACAGGATTTTTGTTGTTTGGCTGGCCTGACTCACTATGTAGATGCTCAGTGAATTCCTGATGAGGAAACTTGGTGAACACCTTCTCTTTCCAGAGGTGGGGGCCAAGTAGCTGTAGGTCTTAGAGACAGCATCAAAGGTGGCCTTGGCAAAGATGCCCAGGGGAGCACTGCAGCCCCTGGCTGGGGTGTGGGAGTCATCACTGTCAGCCACAAGCCACAGCTTCTTGAGCACAGGAGGAGAGACAATGCCAGTGCCCCTCGGGGCAGGGATGAGGCACCAACACAGAGCCACAGCACCTGTCGCCTTGCACGGAACAGTGTGGGGCTGCCGCACTTGTTCCCCCACTGCCTCTCCGCACAGGGACAATTGATAGCTTGGTTGAGCTGATGGCCCCTCAACAGCGGCGCTACCTCCTTGAAGCACTTAACATGAAGACCAACAAGTAGAAACACATGTTTTATAGCTAATAAAATACATTTTACAGATTATAGTGTAAAATAGAAATTTTTTTTTTTCTACGAGGGTTTTTCAGTTTTGTTAGAAAAGGGTATGAGGAAATAGGTATTTTGAACAGTAGGGCAAAATTGAAACTAAAAAGGGAATTACAAACTGTTAGGAGTATTAGGTTTCTTTAAAAAATTATTCAAGAGTTTAATTTGCATGGCAGGCTTTTTATTTATTTTTATGATTTATTTTGTGTTAAGCACATTAGTGTTTTGCCTTCATGTAGGTGTATCTGTGTGAGGGTGTCAGATAGCTTAGAACTGGAATTATAGACGGTTGTGAGGGGCCATGTTGTAGAGGAATTTGAATTCAGAACATGGCTGCTCTGGCAAGAAATTACATCTAAAGAACTTCTTTAGGTCTGTGTGATCAATCTGGACTACAGACGCACCTTCAGTCCCAGGAGACAGAGACAAGCAGATCTCTGTGTTCAAAGAACAGCTTGGTACAGAGCAAGTTTCAGGTAAAGAAAAGCTTAGGTCCTGGTGTGGCTGTACATGCCCTTAATCCCAGTGCTCAGGAGGCAGAGGCATGCAGATCTGTGAGTTCTAGTCAGTCAGTTCAGTTGAGAGGCAGTACAGTGGAGTTAAATTCGTGGAATTCAGAGCCAGTTATTTATTTATTTATTCATTTATTTATTTATGCTGTATTCTGCTTGCATGTGAGCCAGCAAGCCAGAAGGCACCAGATCTCATTATAGATGGTTACGAGCCACCATGTGGTTGTTAGGAATTGAACTTGGGACCTTTGGAAGAACAGCCAGGGCTCTTAACCTCTGAGCCATCTCTCTAGCCCCCAGAGGTTGTTTTTACTGGGAGAGTTTTACAGAGAGAACAACATTGATACCGCTGAAGACAGAACGAGAAAGCCAGAAGATTAGAACAGATTGCCAAAGTTATTAGTATGAGGCCAAGCAGAGCAATTCAGTCAAAACTGAGAAGCCAGTTTGAATCAGTCAGCGTGGAGAGGAGTTTGAGCCAGAACAGTTGAGTTGAATCAGCCAGCCAGAGCTCAGAAAAAGCTAGAAAGGGTGAGTTTATTCAGCGGTAAATCCCAGAGGCTGGAAACATTCTAGACCTGGATTAGCTTGTACAGAGGCTTCCGGAACTAGGCCTAGGTTAGCAGACAGAGGCAGTAGCCTCTGAGACAACAGTTAAGTCAGGTGAATAAAAGTTACTTTTACATCACGTGGATGCTGGGATTGAACCTGGGTCCTGGAAAGTCAGCCCGTGCTCTTCACTCCTAAGCCATCTCTCCTGCCCACATGGGCTCCTTTCAAGGCTCTGAAAAAAGCATAACGGGAAATTATCACTTCTTCCTTCCTTTTTGCTGTTCGGTTTCTTTAGAGGCAGTTGCTGTTGGAGATATCTAATATCGCTTTTCAGAGATAATGTTTTTAGCAAGTTGACTTTAAAAAAGTTTTAAAATCGTGGTTGGATTTGGTGATGCAAGTCTGTAATCTCAGCATTGAGAAGGCAGAGACAGGAAGATCTCTGCGAGTTCCAGACCAGCCTGGTCTACACATAGAGTTCCAGATAATTGAGGCTACATAGGGTGACCTTGTCTCAAAAATTAAAGTAAAAATAAATGTCAGGTAAAATAATGAATGTCTATAGTCCGAGCATTTTTAAGTGGCTGCAGGAAGATCAGGAATTCAAGGTCATTTTTGGCTTTATAGCAAATTCCAGGTCAGCCTGGGATACATGAGACTCTGTCTCAAACAAACAGAAGATTTAAAATGTTTATTTTTGGATAAGCAATTCATGTTCAAGGTGAAAAGCAGAAAATAGAATGAAAAAGAGTTTTCTGGGTTCACCCAAGGTTCTCAACTCCCCCCCTGCTTCTGTCTTCAGAGACTGTCTCTTTTGGAGATAATAAACACGAGAACATCGTTAATGTACAGTGTGGGGGCATGGCAGCCCCAAACACAGATTTCTTAAGAGAATGCATTAAAAATGCTAAAAATTACACGAGCAGCAATCTTCAGTTGGAATATATTCAGACAAGTTAGCCTTGTAGTACATTTCTTCTAAATAGCACCCAATACGTGGACTTTCATAACAGGTCTTGCTTTTTAAGAGCGATGTAAGCAAGGACAAGAATACACAAAACAAAAATTTGGGTATAATTAATGTAAGAACATTTTGATTCCGGAATTTGGGAAGGAAACATGAAAATTATTTATGAAACTGAAAGTGATCACAAACTTAGCAGGTGCCTGTTATCCCAGTTGGAAGGCGGAAACAAGTACAGCCCGGACCACTTAACCACACTGAGGTACGTGGTGAGACAGTGTCTCAAAAAAACAGAGCAAAACAAAACCCCAAAGCGGTTCCGGGACACCTTTGAGCTACAGAAGTTTGGATTAAGCGAGTTTGTAGCATGCTCTCTGGGGGCAGGTGGGCCTCCAGAGCCCTAGAGGTCGCTGTGGTTTCATCGTGGGAACGGCTTCGTCTCTGTGGTCGCGAAGTTGGGGGAGGAGGAGCCGAGAGCGGCTGGAACGATGGCTGATGAAGAGGAAGAGGCGAAGCGCATCTTGCAGAAACTGCAGGTGAGGCTGTGAGTTAAAAATAGTTGTTCAGTTGCTTTGGAGGGAGGAGGTGCAGGGGTCAGGGCCGGGGTGGCGGAGGGTGGGGGCTCAGTCTGGACTGCGGGGTGCTCCTTGGGGGCCCGAAGAAGTCCGCCCACTCGGGATCCCTCGGTAACAAGTAGCTGGTACGCGGTGTGGCAGGTCGCCCCGACTGTTAACGGAGTTGTTCGCTCTCCACAGCAGCCATTTCTTTAGCATCTTTCTCCTTTGAACTTGGCAACCCTCAGTAATGGACTGCAGGGCACATGCCCTGGTTGTTGGCTTTAGGATTTACCATCTTAATCACTTAGCCCCCCACCTCCCAGGTGGCCTTTCCAGAAAGGCAGAAAGGAGTTTCCTTCAAGTTTATGTCTTTACTTTTGTTTTAATGACCAACATTTTCCTTAAACCTCAGAAACTCAGTTTGTGGTCTAAGACATTCTGGAATTTGAACTAGAACTATGCTTATATACTCTTCTCAGTTTTGTTTTATTTATTTCTTTCTGGGTCTCTTGGAACTGCCTTTGTAGGCCAGGCAGTCCTCGAACTCACAGAGATACATTTGCCTATGCCTTCTAAGAAGTGGGGTTAAAGATATGAGCCATAATGCTCAGCTATTTCTAACAAATTTTAAAGCATTGATTATGTGGCTTTGTTTCTGGGGTGCACTAAAAGACCACTCAGAGCATGGGCTTTGATTAACTTGATTCCTTAGTGTGATTGGCAGAAATTAGATTCTTCTGTTCTCAGAGAGACTTTAAGTACATTGTGTACATTTGTACAGAAAAAAAAAAAAAAAACAAACCAAAACGTTAGACAGAATAGTGTTTGTCCTTGAGGCTATTTGGAGTGGCTATGAATCACTCCCTCTTTTCACACTTTCCTACTCTCATTTAACAACTTATTTGTATTGCTATTGGTGCCACAGAAAAATGTTCAGTCCAGGAAAACCAAATTGACGACACCACAGACAATAAGACCTCTTTTTAAGTTTGTAGCTGTGCTCATATTGTGACAAAAAGTAATTGGTTGTGACTTTTGCTTAGAACTCTCTTAAAAAAAGAATATTTGGCAAATTGTGTTCCACATACCATCTTGACAATTTTTTATTATAGAACGAATTGAAAATGCTGGCTTTATGTATGCGCTCAAATCAGTTTCTACAGGACTATTTTTTTTTTTTTTCTGGGAATAGTATATAGAAAGTTTAAAAGCACTACTGACAAAGGTGTCTTTTTATTCAGGGCTTTGAATTATATGTAACAGTTGTGGATTTGTTACTAACATGGGCCTATATAAACTAATCACTTTATTTAACAAGAGCCTATCATGATCTAGCCCCAGTTCTAATGCTTAAGGATCGCCCCAGTCAACACAAAATTCTTCCCATTATGGAACTCACAGTGGTGATTCCAGACAGTCACGAATGAATAGGCCATATAATTTAAAATGGTAGGCTCTTTGAAGGAAGGTAAGAGTGATTGACTGTAGAACGGGAGAGGAAGAAATTCTTTTGGTTTAGGTCAGCGGTTCTCAACCTTCCTAATGCTGCGGCCCTTTTATATAGTTCTTCATGTTGTGGTGACACCCAGCCATAAAATTATTTTTGTTGCTACTTCATAACTAATATTGTCACTGTTATGAATTGTCATGTAAATAGCTGATATGAAAGATATCTGATATGTGACCCCTGTGAGAGTGTCACCTGACCCCCAGAGGGGTTGAGACTCACAGGTTGAGAACAGCTGGGTTAGGATGTGTGTTGGTTAGATTTTTTTTTATCTACTTGATACAAACTGGATCACCTAGGAAGATGGAACCTCATTTGAGAAAAATGTCCTCATTTGGCCTGTAGACAATTCTGTGGCCATTTTTTTTTTCTTTTTTTCTTTTTGGTTTTTCAAGACAGGGTTTCTCTGTGTAGCCTTGGCTGCCCTAGATTCACTTTGTAGAGCAGACTGGCCTCAAACTCACAGAGATCTACTTGCCTCTGCCTCCCTGAGTGCTGGGCTTAAAGGCATGTGCTACCACGCCTGGCTCTTTTTTTTTTTTCTTGATTAATGATGGATGTGCAATTGCCCCAGCCCACTGTGGGCAGTTACCATCTTTGGGCAAGTGGTCATGGGCTGTTTAAGAAAGCAGGATCACCATTAGCCTGGAAGCAAGCGGGTAAGCAGCCTTCCTCCTGAATCTGCTTCATTTCTTGCCTTCTGGGTCCTGCCTTGATTTACTGCTGTACCTTTTCCTGAAGGTTGGTAAGTTGTATGGTTTCCTTTCCTCCCCAAGACGTTTTTGGTTGTGATGTTTCTTTTCTTTTCTTTTTTTCTTAATCACAGAAGTGAAAAGCAAACTGGGATAATTAGGCATTTAAGCTTCTATTCATGAGATCTGAGGAAAGCATTCAGGTGCTAAGAGTGAACTTAGTTGAGGCTGGTCATATGGCGTAAGTATTATTGGGAGAAGGATCATAAGAAGTGCAGTTTGTGGTACAGAGGTTGTGGGAGGTCAGGTCATGTTCCCTTGTAGCTTGCAGAAAAGAGTTAGATTTTACTGTTTGCAAAGGTGAAGTTTGTGTGAGAGAGTAGAAGCAAATTGACCTGTTAAGTTATTGCAGGCCATGTGATGGTGGCCTTTAAGCCCAACACTTGGGAGGCAGAGGCAGACAGATCTCTGTGAGTTTGAGGCCAGCCTGGTCTACAAAGTGAGTTCCAGGATAGCGAGGGCTACACAAAGAAACCCTGTTTTGAAAAACAAAACAAACAAAAAAGACTTACAGTAGTCCTATCACATAAGGAAGCTAGTTTAGTCTAGATGGTCATAGGTGGAGACAGGTGGATGAATTTAGGGTGATAGTTGATGTTATTTAATGAAATTGGCTATGTGTGTCCGCTGCTATTTGATTTCAGGAAAGAATAGATAGTGAAACAGTTTTGCCAGCATAACAGGATTTAGAAGCATTTAATGTTTACTCAGTAAAAAATGCAAGAGAGTCAGAAGCACAGCACAGAACCTCTCAAAACCCTAAAAATACTAAGTTTAA
The DNA here is from genome assembly GCF_030254825.1 of Meriones unguiculatus. Classification (NCBI taxonomy): domain Eukaryota; kingdom Metazoa; phylum Chordata; class Mammalia; order Rodentia; family Muridae; genus Meriones; species Meriones unguiculatus. The sequence continues at coordinate 58,155,122 of NC_083357.1, forward strand.
ATTGGTTGGTTTGTGGTGGAAAATAAGGCCTTCCTTACAGGTTTGTTGTATTTAGAAAGGTCATGTATTTTCATATATGAGCATGTGAAAAAAATAATGGATACTTTTTTAAAACAAACAAAAGGTGCAGTTTTATTTTTTGGAGTTTCTTTTCTTTTCTTTTTCCTTTTGCAGTACTAGGGATGAGACCCAGAGAGCCTTATGTATGCTGTTATCTAGAAAACAGAGCTTAAAAGTCCATTTTAAAATAAAAGATTTACTTATTTATTTTACATGAGTGCTCTATCTGCATGTACACCTGCAGGCCAGAAGAGGGCATCAGGTCATATTATAGATGGTGGTGAGCCATCCTGTGGTTGTTGGGTATAGAACTCAGGACCTCTTAATCACTGAGCCATCTCTCCAGCCCCCAAAAGTCCATTTTTGAACCTTCCCCCTATCTTAGTATCTTAGCTTCTGTTATTGCTGTGAAGAGAACACTGCGACTCTTACAAAGAAAGCATTTAACAAAAGAAAGCATTTAATTGGGGCTTGTTTACAATTTCAGAAATTTGTCCATTAATGTCATGGGAGGGAGCATGGTGGCACTCAGGCAGACAAGATTCTGGAGAAGTATCTGAGAGTTCTTTATCCACATGCGCAGGCAGCAGGGAGAGACTTTGGTCTGGCTTGTGCTTTTGAAACCTCAAAGCCCACACCCAATGATACACTTCCTTCAACAAGGCCACTCCTCCTAATCCTTTCAAATAGTGCCACTCCCTGGTGTCCAAGTATTCAAATATATGAGCCTATGGGGCCATTCTTATTCACACACCTTTGTTGTTGTTTTTATTTGAAACTGGGTCTCTCCGTGCAGCCCTGGCAGTCAGCACCATGATTCATCTTTTTATTTTTCTTCTTTTTTTTTTTTTTTTTTTTATGTATTGGGTGTATGTGTAGGACACACGTGTAGAGGTCAGAGGACAACTTGGCAGGAGTTAGCTGTCTCTGTGCTGTGGGGGTTCTGGGAATTGAGGTCAGTCATCGGGCCTGGTGGCACACAAGCATGTATACTCACAGGGCCATCTATCTCCCCTACCCGAAAGTCCAGCGTTAGGGCTAAATTGCAAGGTTTTCTTCTTTGGAGGTCAGAATAAGATAGAATGGTCTTGTTGACTTCGGTTAAGTCAAGTCTCAAGGTGTCACTCCTGTCTGTTAGGTTAGGAATACTTGGTCATAGAGGAGCTCTGCCTGAGCTGGAGAGAACACGCGCGTGTGTGTGTGTGTGTGTGTGTGTGTGTGTGTGTGTGTGGTGCTGAGAGACACTCGAGGAGCAGCCTGGGACCATGAGATCCTGTGGCCCTGGCCCTTCCTCCCTATCTGTAGCATTTGATAGGACTGCGAACCTTCTTGATGGGCTGCGCTTCATGAGTGCTAGGCCAGGGGCTGCCCAGTTAATATAAAACCTTGTTTCTAGATGCTCTTCTCATCTAACGTTGACTTGTTGTTGTCCCCCCTGCCCCCCAGGAACTGGTGGATGAGCTCTACTCATTCCGAGACAGCTATTTTGAGACCCATAGTGTTGAAGATGCAGGACGGAAGCAACAGGATGTGCATGACCAGATGGAGAAGACCCTGCAGCAGATGGAGGAAGCACTGGGTAGGAGTTCCGAGGGCACCCAACCTCCTGCCCTCCACTGAAGTGTATAGTGCCGTAGTCTTCCTCTGTGGGCTGCGTGGGAATCTGTGTGCAGATGCCGTCCAGTGGAGCAGTGTGTCGTCATGCACCTGTGTGCCATAGCACTCTTTCACTGTAAACGTTTGATTATATGGTATAAAAATATATAGTTTTTGCAGACTGATGGTGGCTTGCACCTTTAATCCCAGCGCAGGGAGGCAGAGGCAGGCAGACTGTTCAAGGCCAGCCTGGTCTATAGAGTGAGTTCTAGGACAGCCAGAGCTACATAATAAGACCCTGTCTCAAAAAACAAACAAACAAACAAAAACACACATACATATTTTTTCTTGCAATAATCTTAATACTCTTGATTGATTTTTCTGCCTCTTTTTTTTTTTTTTTTTTTTTTTTTTTTAATAGGGTCTCATTATGTTGCCTGGCTGTTCTAGAGTTTGAATGTAGACCAGGGTGGCCTTGAAATCATCTTAAAATCTACTTCCTCTTTTGGGATTATGGACACCTGGATGATCAGGTGTTCTTGAAGATCCTAATTAACAAGTGGCTGGTCTGTTCCTGTGACCTGTCCTATGTAGTTCCCACTGTCTCTTAGCTAAGCTCAGGTCTAAAGCCTTGTTTGCTGAGGACTTTTAATTAACTGCTTCTGTTTCTCTAGGAAATTCTCTATTTCTCTTTAAATTGCTCATCTGTTCTTCATTTAACTTTGATAGGTCATGCATATCAAGAAATTTACCCATTTCTTTTAGGCTTTCCAGTTTGAAGGATTGTAGATTTTTAAAATATGTTCTTATGATTCTCTGGATTGCCTTGGTATCTGTTGTGATGTCCCCTTTTCATCTATAATTTCATTAATTTGGATCTTTGTTTTCTGTCTTGTCGTTAATTTGGCTAATGGTTTATCAATCTTTTATGACTACTATTAACTAATCATAGTTTTTTTTTTCTTTTTTCTATTTTGTTTTTTTCAGCTATGAGTTTGTTGAGTTTTCTTTTTCTTTCTTTATTTTTTTAGTTTTTCTAGAGAGGTTTTTCTCTGTGTGTTGTTTCAGCTGTTCTGGGACTCACTTTATAGACTAGGTTTGCCCTAAATGCCGGGATTAAAGATTGTTAAGATTCTAATATGAGATATTTCCATTTTTTTTTAATAGAGGCATTTAGTACTATGCACTTGCCGTTTATAACCGCCTTCATTTATCCCTTAAGTTTGAATATGTTGTGTTTTTATTTTCATTCAGTTCCTAAGTTTTTAATTTTCTCTTTAATTTCTCTTGACCCATTTTTTTTTTATTCAACCCATTCATTCATAGTGAGTTGTTCAGTGTCTACGAGCTTGAAAACTTTATGTTGTTTTTATTGTTGTTGATATCCATCATTAATCTAAGTTGGTCAGATAGGACACAAAATGTTATTTCAGTTTTCTTATGTATATTGAAACTTGCTTTGTGTCTGAGTATATGGTTAATTTTGGAAAAAGTTCCATGAGGTGCTGAGGAGAAAGTATATTCTTTTGTTTGTATGGAATGTTCTGTAATTGTCTGTTAGGTTTGTTTGATTTACGACATTATTTAGCTCCAGCATATTTCTGTTTAGTTTCTGTTGGGATGCCCTTTCAATTGGCAAGAGAAGTGTATTAAATTTACCCACTATCACTGTGTGTAGGTCACTGTACAGTTTTAGCTGTAGTTCTTTCATGAACTTGAGTGCCCTTATGTTTGGTGCATATATGTTTAAGATTACACTATCCTCCTGTTAGATTTTTCTCTTCATGACTATATAGTGTCTTTTCCTATCTTCTGGTTTGTTTGTTTGAAGTCTGTTTTTTTGTCAGATAATAAAATGGTTATGCCTGCTTGTATTTTTGTATCTATTTGCATGGAATATATTTTTCTATCATTTTATCCTGAGGTGATGTCTATCCTTGATGTTAAGGCATGTTTCTGGGATGTAGGAGAAAGATGGATCCTGATTTCTAATCTAATCTGTTAGTCTGTGTCTTTTTATTAGGGAATTGAAGTCATTGATATTGAGAATGGGCAGTGGGTTTTTTAATTCCTGTTATTTTGTTGTTATGCTGTGGGGTTTTTTTCCTTCCTCTTTTGATTTACTGTTCTGGATTATTTATTTCTTGTATGTTCTTAGGTGTAGTTAAAACCCTCTGTTTTCAGTAGAACTGGATTGGTAGATAGGTGCTACTTATATTTGGTTTTATTATGGAATGTTTTTCTTTCTTGCTATTGTGATTGATAGTTTTGCTGGGTATAATAGCCCCGACTGGCATCTCAGGTCTTTTAGAGTTTGTAGAACGTCCTTCTAGGTCCATCTGGCTTTTAGAGACTCCATTGAGAAGTCAGGTTTTATTCTACTGGGCCTGCCTTTGTATAGTATTATATTATATTGGTCTTTTTCCTTTATGGCTCTTTTGTAATTTTTTTAATATTAGTTACAGTTTATTAACTTTGTATCCCAGCTTATGGCTCTTGATATCCTTTTTTTATTCTGTGTTTTGGTTATTATGTGATGTGGGGAATTTCTTTTGCTGTTCTCTGTGTTGCTTGTATCTTGATAGGCACTTCCTTTAAGTTGGAGAAAAAATTTTTTTTGTATGATTTTGTTGAAAATATTTTCTGTGCCAGATAAAATATTATCCATGTTGTGTTTTTTTTTTTTTTTTTTTCCTTCCTCTCTTACTATGATTTGTAGATTTGGTCTTTTTATAGTGTTCCAGATTTCCTGGATGTTTTGTGCCTGGATTTGTTTTTATATTTAATATTTTCTTTGACTGCAATGTCTATTTCTTCTACCTTGGCCTTCATGCTTGAGCTTCCATTTCTTGTATTCTGTTGGTAAAACTTACCTCTGAGGCTTTTGTTTGACTTCCTAAGTTTTCTTTGTTTCTCGTTTTATTTCAGTGTAAGGGTTTTTTTTTCTTTTTTTAAAAGTTTTTTGGTGAGTCTTTGTTAAATTCTACTTTTGTGTCATGATTTTTTTCATTATTTCATTGCACTGTTTGTGTTTTGATAGCCTTCATTAAGAGATTGATTCATCATATTTTCCCTAAGGTCCTTAAACGTTTTCATGACTGCTGTTTTGAAGTCTTTGTCTTGTGTTTCAGCTTTATTACATTTCTCAGGGCATACTACAGCAGTGGTACTGGGTTTTGTTGGAGATACACTGTCTTGGCTGTTAATGTTTGTGTTTTCCAATTGGTATCCAGTCACCTGGGGTTAGGGTGATTGAGGTGTTCCTAGGTCTTTTTTGGGTTGGTGTTCTGTTCCTTAGTTCTTGTTCTCTCTGGATCTCAGGAAAGTGTGGTTGCTGAGGTTTGCCTGGTAGAAAGTGCTTCTCCAGGTCACTGGGTTGCAAGAATAATAGAAGTGGACTTGGAGAAAAGACAGTAGACTTGGAGAAAAGACAGTAAAATCTAAGGGAGAGAGCTGGGGGGTGGGGGGTGGGGGAGATAGGTCCACACCAAGAGTCTGTCCCCAGGGCATTGGAAGTAAGCTAGGAGCAGCAGCTCCTCTAAGTAGGTTGCAGTAAGAGTAAGGCAGGATGTATGACTGGAGGGACAGGGATGAAATGGGGAACCCTGGCTCTTTACACCGAGGAATCTCCAGTGAACAGAGTCAGAGGCGGAGCACCCTCAAGCAGCTTGCTGCAGGGCTGAGTCTGAGGCAGGAGGATAGTGAAAATCTACCAGGTCCTCACCAGGTGTGGCCACTGGGGGTTTGTAGGTCTTGTTGGCTGTCACGAAGGAACGTGGAAGAGCAGGATGGGAAGGCCGAGAGGATGCGTAGGAAGGAGCAAAGCTGGGTCAGCACCAAGGTTAGGTGGAGTCTCCACCACTTACTTATTGAAGGGAAAATTCCCTGGTCTTTCACTCCTTGATCTTTACCCCTTCTTCCTAGGTTCTGTCCAGGTCGAGGCACAGGCACTAATGCTGAAGGGGAAGGCTCTGAATGTGACTCCCGACCACAGCCCCGAGGCCGAGGTGCTTCTCTCAAAGGCCGTGAAGCTGGAGCCTGAGCTGGTGGAAGCCTGGAACCAGCTGGGCGAGGTGTACTGGAAGAAAGGGGACATTGCGGCTGCCCACACCTGCTTCTCAGGAGCCCTCACTCACGTGAGCTGCCCATTGCCCCATGTAGTTGGGAAGTAATGCAGTCCTTCGCTTCTTTTTAGGACAGGAATACCAGATCAGAATTGAGTGAACGAGGAGCATAGAATCAGAAGGAAGAAGAGCAGGCCTGCGTGAGCACTGGATAGGGGACAGAGGACTGAGAAAGGAAAATGGAAGGGATTAGGTTTGGCTCAGGTGGGAAGAAAATAGCATTCAGAGTAATCCATGGGCTTCGAAGGTACAATTGGTGGCTAGAATTAAGACCAAAAAAAAAAAAAAAATGGAATTAGTAGAAAACTGAGGGGAGTCTGAAGGGGGAGCCAGAATCACAGAGGTTGAGTTGTGTATCTTTCCCGTCTGCAGTGCAAGAACAAAGTGTCCCTGCAGAACTTGTCAATGGTGCTTCGCCAGTTGCAGACTGACTCTGGAGATGAGCATTCTCGTCACGTCATGGACAGTGTCCGGCAGGCTAAGTTGGCTGTGCAGATGGATGTCCTCGATGGCCGATCCTGGTGTGAGTGTTAAGAAAAGATGACCAGGCTTGTACAGTAGTGGTCCTCAGCCACGGCCAGACTAGAAGCATCTGGAGTCCAGCTGTGGTGTCTGACTTAGAGGCCACCTTTGTTTAAAATGAGCACTAAACTTTTTTTTTAAGTGAGTGAGTGTGTGTGTGTGTGTGTTGTGTGCATGTGGAATGGCCATGCACGTGTGGAGACCAGAAGACACTGTTACATCCCTAAGTGTTTGCTGGATGCTTGGCCTACTACATGGGACACAAACTCTGGTCCTTGTGATTTTGCAGCAGGCACTCTTAACCACCGAGGTGTCTCTTCAGCCCCTCTAAACTTATTTTCATTTCTTGGAACTCGGGGGGGGGTTGTCCTTGTTTGCCTTCTACTGTGATAAACGCGGGTGACTGATCAACATGGCAACTGGAGGAGGAAAGGGTTTATTTCAGTTTACAGCTTATTGTCCACTGTGATGGGAAGTCAGGGCAGGAACTCAAGGCAGGAACCTGGAGACAGGAATTGAAGCAGCTGTCCTGGGGAAGTGCTGCTTTCTGGTTAGCTTCCTGGGCTCACGGTCAGCCTGCTTTCTTGGAAAGCTCAGGACCACCTGTCCAGGTGTGGCGCTGACCACAGTAGGTCGGGCCCTCCCACATTAGTCATTAATCAAGAAAATGCCCCACGGACGTGCCTACAGTCCAAGTTGATGGAAGCATCTTCTTATCAATTGATTTTCCCTCGTCTCAGACAGCTCCTGTGTCTGTGTCAAGTTGACACCCCCTTCCTATCCCCCCAAAAAAAATCAGCATAAAGAACACCCCAAACTAAGTCTAGCACACAGGGCTCTGGTCAGACCTGTTCATCCTTCTTCTTGGGTGTCCATGTTGAGCTGTTTATCTCAGAGTTTTAACTAATCAGTGCAGTGTAATACCTGGCTTGAGTAGATAGGCCGCACCTTTCAGAAATAGACTTCCGAATCCCAGCACTCAGGGGGTAGGCAGGTGGATCTTTATTAGATTGAGGCCAACCAGGGCTAGATTGGTGAGACCCTGTCCTGGGGGGGCGGGGAGGAAAGGGCTAGAGAGATGGCTCCATGGTTAAGAGCACTGGCTGTTTTTCCAAAGGATCCAGGTTCAATTCCAAGCACCCACATGAAAACTCACAACTGTCTATAACTGGAGTTTCATTGGCTCTGGTGCCCTCTTCTGACCTCCACACGCATTGCGTGGTGTGATGCAGGCAAAACACTCATACACATAAAATGATATAAAATCTTTTTTTCTTTTAAAGAAACTTCTGGAAGCACAAGACCTGCATAATACTGTTCTCCCCTCCCCCACCTCTGTAGCAGGGCTTACAAAATCTCACCCCTTCCTGAAGTTGTATAGGCAGTTAATGGTTGTTGGGAGAGGGAGAGACATTTGGTAAGGTGCCCATACTACTGGTAATAACCACATCCATTCTCTCCTAAGCAACCCCAGTGAAACCCACTGGGTTAAAATAAACAGAGATGAAAGGAGAAGAGGTGTTGATTGGGAAGAGGGGGCTAGCTGATATGGAAGGGGGACAATGGAAGGTGTAAATACAATCAAAATACATTTTATGCGTGTATGAAAATGTCATAGTGAAACTATTATTATATACAGTTACATATGCTAATAAAAGCTTTAAACGAGAGCTGCTGGTCGTACCTTGGACTGGGCTCTGAGATGGCCCCACTGCTGTTGCTCTTGCAGATATCCTGGGGAATGCATATCTTTCTCTTTATTTCAATACTGGCCAGAACCCTAAGATCTCCCAGCAAGCCCTCAGTGCCTATGCTCAAGCAGTAAGTACTTGCGATTACCCAGGGCGGATGTAAAGACAGCAACAGGATCAGGAATGTTTGTCCTTCCAGTGCTCCTTTAGCAAGCAGTGCTGGCACAGATTGCCAGCATCTCACAGGCATACAGAGGTGGCCTGTTTTGTAAGATGTAGGGATGGGGTCTTGGTGACAGGTAACTCCTTCAGTTGTCTCAGTTTCTTATCGACATCATGGAGTCAATTTTAACATGCTCCCCTTTTTTTTTAGCAGGGCAAAAAAAAAAATACCCTTAGTAAAATAATAAATAATTTTAAAGAAAATGAAAGCTCTGAAAATTAAGTAGTGTTAAATTAAGTAGTTAATCCCAAATTGTGTATTTATTTATCTTATAAACAAGGTCTCACTGTGAAACCCAAGGTAAATTGCATGGCATGGCTCTGGGTTACCCACAGTGAGGCCTAATCTGCAGTTTCCAGGTAAGGAAACAGATTAGTGGAGCTCACACACCACTCCGTGTTCTCAGCCATGTTTATGTGAAGACACTTGCTTGGTGCTTGGGTTTCCTGAGGCTCTTAGTGACTTTTCTGAGTGGTTTTCACGTAGCCGTCACATTCCTCTCTAGTCTTTGCTTTCAGATTTCTTGGACATAGTATAGTAGCTTGCTTCTCAACTTGCTGTTGCCCACTGTGCCTCCTGGCAGAGTAAGGAAGCAGCGAGTGTGGATGCATTTTTGTGGTTAACAGACTGCCCAAAGGAGCTGTAGTTTATACCAAATTATGTACTTATTTATTTTATAAACAGGGTCTCCGAGCCCAGACTGGCCTCAAACTTGCGCTCTTCCCATCTCTGCCTCCTAAGAGCTGGTGTTATAGACCACACCTTCCTTTTACTGCAAGTTTTAAATTTTGTGAATGTTTATATTTTAAAGAATGTACCTTCAAAAATCTGTACTTGTCTTCTGCTGCATACTTGTTTTTAACTCTTAACTTCCTCTTCTACATTTAAAGACAGCTTTGAAACAGCTGTTTAAACAGTCTTAATTCCTGTTGCTTATGCTGTGCCCAAGCAGTGAACATAGGTAAAAACATCCACACTGCACAATCCCTAGCACATTTCTCCGTGGTGTCTCATAGCCTCTGTCTATCTGCTGTAGAGTCAGAATGTGACTCACTGTTTCTTTATAAAGGAGTTGACACAGAACCAAAGGCTTTGCCGAAGCCACGCTTATGGCAGAGGACTGTGTGCCATCATTTCTGCTTTAGGCTTTCCTTGTTTGTACCTTTGTCATGACTTCATTAAAAAAAAAAATCAGAATGCTTTCATGTATTTTTTTTTTATATCTATTTTTGTCATGCTGTGCGGGTTTAATACAACTATATTTTAAAGTCACACACGTGTAATCAACGATTTCTTCAGTGCTTCAGAGGCAGAGTGATGTACACTTAGTTACTGATCAGCAGCATGGGTATAGATAACATTTTGACAAGGAAGAACCTCAGATTTTTCTAGGGAGGTGAAATCTGGGGCATGTTGAGTTTGGGCATTCTTAAACTGAGTCAGGATCTATTTATCTCTTTACCCCATGACAGGAGAAGGTTGACAGGAAAGCATCTAGCAACCCTGACCTTCATCTCAACAGGGCGACGGTAAGACCCATCATGGTTGGTGGTCATCTGATGGTAAAATGAAAAGGGTGTTGAGGGCCTGGAGAGGTGGCTGAGAGCCTAAAAGCACTTGCTGCTCTGGCCTGGACCTCAGTTTGGTTCCCAGCACCTGTGTGGCTGTAACTTCAGTTCTAGGGGACAGGATGCCTCTTCTGACCTCTAAGTGCACTTATAAAATGTAAATGTCTTAAAAAAAAAAGACATCTAAGTTGTAGCTTTTGAGGATAACTGAGTTGTATAGGGACACAGTTGGATACAGACCACAAAAGGAAAGCCTGATTGTTCTTAGGAAGAGCTAGCTTCATTTGACCTCAGCTTAGAGGAAGGAAGGGAAGGAAGAGTCTGAGGAAATGGAGAGGACATAGAGAGTGAGGACATGGCTTTCAGAACTTCTCAAGTTTTAAGTATAAACAGAATAACATTTGCAGCTTAACTGCTTCAGAGTTTGAGTTACCTTCTTGGAAATTAGTTCGTCTTTGCATTGCCTTCACCTTGGCCCAGATGCGCAGCAGAAGAGAGGAACGTGACTGAGGGGAAATACAGTTTTTTCTAGATTTGTAGTCAGTTATAGCATTGTAGCATTTCCTCTGTGTTTTTCTATACTGACAGTTTTGGTTACTTTTCCACAGTTGCATAAATATGAAGAGAGTTACGGGGAGGCCTTACAGGGTTTCTCTCAGGCTGCAGCACTCGACCCTGCGTGGCCAGAGCCCCGACAACGAGAACAGCAGCTCCTGGAATTCCTCAGTAAACTAACCAGCCTCCTGGAGACCAAGGTAAAGCTGTGTCGGGGCGGAAGCTGTCAATCAGATAAAAAAGACTAGGTTTTCAGGGGAGTAGGCGGGTGGGCAGGTTGAGAAAGACTAGACGCAGTCAGTAGACCAGTTTCTAGCTGATCTGTTTCTCCTGCTTTTGCAGGGGAAGACAAAACCCAAGAAACTTCAGAGCATGCTGGGAAGTTTGCGCCCAGCCCATCTGGGCCCCTGTGGGGACGGGCGCTATCAGTCAGCCTCCGGGCAGAAGGTGACCCTGGAACACAAGCCGCTGAGTGCGTTGCAGCCTGGTGTGAACAGCAGTACCGTGATCCTGGGAAAGGTGGTGTTCAGCCTCACCACGGAGGAGAAAGTCCCCTTGTAAGTCTCGCTCTCCCTCTCCCCCTGAGCAAGTCCCTGCCACCTCCCGGCCCTCTCCCGGCCAGTAAAGGCACTCTGCAAATGACTTTTACCAGCTTATGGGACCTATTCTGTGTGCAAGCCTCCTCTAGGAGATACCTAACCATCTCTTTAATCAACCAGTCAATCAATCAGTTATTTTCACAGTGGTACAGTTGTGTTTTATTTATTTTATTTATGTGTGTGACAGCACATGTGTGCTACAGTCTTCATCTGGAGGTCCTAGAATGACCTGTGCCAGTTCTCCTCTTGCAGCATGTGGGTCCCAGGATCAGACGTCGGTTGCCAGGCTTGGCAGCAAGTACCTATACCCCATGAGCCATCTTTCTGGCCTCTAACAGTCTTATGATAGAGGCGTTTATAGCTTCTGCCATTGTCTATTGTTTTCCTGAGTTTGAGGCTTTGTGAATTCCTAAATTCCTATCTGAAACTGGCAGGTAATTTCTAGAAGACAATGTGTATGAGTGTCTGTTTGTCTGTGTGTGTGCTGTGTATAAAGTTTAGAAGAAGGCATCAGGGTCCCTAGAGCTGGAGTTGTGCATGGTTGTGAGCCAACATCTGGATGCTGGGAACTGAACCTGGGTCCTCTGCAAAAAAAACAAGTGCTCTTAATTGATGAGTCCTCTCTCAAGCCCCCTGGATGGGTCATTTTTAGAATAAGACAGAGAAACTCTAAAGCTCTTCATCTTTGAGTGTTGAGGATCACAGAGTTAAAGACTGACAGATTTAGATTCTGTTTCTAGATAGTTCCAGAAGGTGAGCTTTGGGTTAGAATTGAGGCCTGGTTGGGATCTTACCTTTTCTTTTTAATATACAATCAACTTGCTTTGGACTTATTGTTACTGTCATTTCTGTGTGGCAGAATAAAAACGGATGTGTGTTTTCACATCTGTAGTTCAAGAATTGTCATTTCAGACAGAAATCTTTTTGAGCAGAGGAATTGTATTTTGCCATTTATTTATTTGGGTTTTTGGCATATGTGTTAGAGGGAGTGGGAAAAAAAATATAAAGGACCCATGTAAAACATGCTTACTGTCCAGCGAAGGAGGGGGCTGGATTTTTTACTTAGAAAAAAATGTAAAGTCATTTGTTACTCGTTTTACATCCAAGTGTGAGTGTGCGCATGCGCCTTACTCATCAAGACAGCGTTTCTTAGTTCAGCACTGATCTCGCTATAGCTAATCTGCTTAGTCAGCTTGTTTCTGGGCAGGAATTTCAGGTGGGCGGTGTAGCCCTCACATTCCTGTGGACACATTCTGAGGCTCTGAATTCTAGTCCTCATCTCTGTGCAGCAAGTGAGACACACTGAGCCGTCTCCCAAGCACCACCCCCTTCTTTGTGAGTCTAGCGGGCCTTCAAGCAGGGTCTGGCCGTTTCCCTCGCTAATCCTGGGCTCACATGCGCCCCCACACTGGGTGTAGCGCTCCAGTTTTACCTGGCTGCTTTTCCCTATTGCCTTTTGGAATGGGGTTTTGCTGCGTAGTCCAGGTTGATTGTAAATTCTGTGTATTTCAAGCTGGCCTTGAACTTGGGATCCTCTGACTGAGCTTTATGTGTGCTGGAGTTGTAGATAGGTCCCAACAGTCAAACATCCTCCCGTGGAGCTACAAGTGAGGTTGTCTTTATCTGACTTCTGCTAGGTTAAGGGTTGGTTATAGCTGGATTATATTTTGTATCTTACTGCTAACAATGCTTCATATGTGGTAGTTAACCAAAGTGTGTGGAATCAACCTAAACTGACAGTGATGGTGGAGGGTTTGGCTAAGGGTGTGTTAAATTGATAGGCCAGGAATAATGGTCCAGCTGCAATATTTTGGGCTAGTTTATCATTAACATTTATCGTGACCTCAAGTGTGGCTGTGTCCTAAGTTCTTAGCAGAATGGCACGATTTCTGTGTCTTGTGCATGTTTCCTAGGTATAAAATGGAGATTTAAACTCTCATTCATATGAAGCATGTAGTGGATAATGGTATTTATAGATTTCTAAGTGAGCAAGAATCCATTTGTTATTTTGCTGTATTTTGAAACCATTGTCTCTATTTTTTCCTGCCACAAACCTTTGCCTTTTTTTCTCTCTCTCTCTTCGTCTTTAACCCACTTCATCTGGAAGCACATTCGGCTTGGTAGATTCAGATGGCCCTTGCTATGCAGTGATGGTGTATAATGTGGTACAGAGCTGGGGCGTGCTCATTGGGGACTCTGTAGCCATTCCTGAGCCCAACCTTAGGCATCACCAAATTCAGCATAAGGGAAAGGTGAGTAATGTTTATGAGTCTTCATAACTCATCAGACTTCTCCCTTTAAAACATAGGAGTAAAAGTAATGAATGTGTGTGTGACATGTGTCTTCTTTTGTGTATATGTACTTATTATAGAAATGTTGCTATACTGAGATACCATGGCCAAAAGCAACTGCAGAAGAAAGGGCTTATTTCACCTTATACTTCTGCATTGTAGTCCTTTGGCAAAGGAAACCAGGGCAGGAACTGGAATTCGAAACCAAGAGGCCAGAGCTGATGCTGAGACTGTGGAGGAGCACTGTTAACTGGCTTTCTTTTTTTTTTTTTTAAGAAAGCAAGAGTTTATTCACACAATTAAATGAGAAGTTTCTGTAAACAGAGAAGACACAGCTCATCACAAGTTCATCTATCCTGTCAAACAGCACATAGGAAAAAATCTCAGCAAGGGAAATATGAACAGGCAGTTTGTCAAGGTACCATATCCCATACATGGACAGTGACAGGATTGTGTGACTCAGTGACAGAGGCGTCTGGGAAAATCAGGCATTTCAGTAAATTGGTTTCAGAGGATGGTGGAAAATAAAACCACTCCCAGGTAGAGGCTAAAGACATATGTGCGTCTTTCATACTCTCTCCTCTCACGTGCCACATCTCAGCTTACCTCGACATCAGTCTTGTGTTCAGGGTAGCCTTACACATGCCCGTAGGTAATCACACACATGCATCTACCATATGTATATGTACTTAACATATGTACATAGACACTACGCTCAGCTTATGATCTTTACTGTATAATACATACCAAGTATACTCAGCTTGTTCTGTTGAAATTCAGCTTATTCCAACTAAAAAAAAACTGTTTAAACTGAAAATATATTTTAATACAGACTTTTAGCTCAAAACATTTTCCAACTAAATACGTCTTTGCTGATATTAGTAGTTGTCAGCCCCAGCAGGGATATGGGGACAAGAGAGGCATGACTATCCTCTGCCAGCCCGTCTGCCTTCCTTTTCTCAAACAACATTAATCATTATTCAGACTGTAACATACTCCGCAAACCTAAAACCAAACTTCCCCATCACCACAATTTCCTGTCCCAATCTCTGACTGCATAGCTACTACATAATTATTTTTCAAAGCGGCAGAAGATATGAAGAAATAGTAACTGTAGTATATAATATTTGATACTTTTTAAGTATAGAGCTGCAAACAGGGTAAGGAGGAGTTCACCCAGAAACTCTTGACCATCAATGTGAAGCGGGCTCTATGTATGTTTAGTTTAAGGTAAAGTTGAACTATGATTTCAATTATTTTTTTGAAGCTATCTTTGGAATTTTGGAACGAGCATTCTTACAGCACCCAGGACCACCAGCCCAAGGATGCCATGGCCCGCAGTGAATAGGGCCCTCCCCCATCAGTAATTAGCCAAGAAAATGCACTGCAGGCTTGCCCACAGTGCAGTCTGATGGGAGCATTTTCTCAGTTGACTTTCCCTCTTCCCAGGTGTCAAGATGACTTCAAACCTTCCAGCATAGTATTTTATATACATGTGTAATATGAGTGCTTTTCTGTGCATGTATTATATGTGTCTGATGTGTGTGTTAGTGTGCATGTGTTATAATGTGTGTGATATGTAAGTGCTTTTGTGTATATTCTAGACGAATGAGTAATATTTGTATGCTTTCACATGTATGTATCATGTGTGCTTTTGTATGTATGTATTGCACATGTGTGATGTATATTTGTGTTTGTGTATTATATGTACATGTGTGATGTGTATATGTTTGTGTGTATGTATTGTATCCACATGTGTAAAATAAATGCTTTAGTGAGTATGCATTATATACATGTGTGTGCTATGTGTACTTTTGTTTGTATTATTTACACATGTGTGATATGTGTATTTTTCTGTAGATGTGTTATTTACATGTGTGTGATGTGTGTGCTTTTGTGTAGTTTTTACACATTGCTTTCATGTGTATTTACATACATGTGTGCTTTTCTGTGTAATGTATATTACACACACAATATTATACCCACACAAATACATCTATATTTTATTGTAAAGGAAAACTACTGGTAAGCAAAAAGAAATTAAAGAATGGGAAGAAATATGTCCTAGATATGCTAGGGATAACTAGGGAACAAATCTCAGACTATTAGTCTTTTTGTTTGTTTGTTTTTTGAGACAGAGTCTCTTTACATATCCCTGGCTGCCCTAGAATTACTTGTACAGACGAATTTGGACTTGAACTCACAGATAGCTAACTGCCTCTGCCTCTGAAGTGCTGGGATTAAAGATACGTGTCACCATGCCTGGCTAGTCTTTTATATGTTAATGAGAAGCAGGCTATGTAAAGGAATTTTAGACATTTTTCTTGTAATAGAAAAGGCTCCAGCTCATCTTCCTACTTTTTAAGTATAGAGCTGCAAACAGGGTAAGGAGGAGTTCACCCAGAAACTCTTGACCAGCAATGTGAAGCGGGCTCTCTGAAGACACAGTTAAAAAAAGGTATTGCATATGTATTTGTGAACATCTCTAATATTTTTACGTACTTGAGTGCATTCTTTGGATTTGAGACACAGTGATGATGAGAGTTACATTTACTGAGCACTCGTGAGAGTGCTAGACACTGCTGAAAGTTTTACAGCCTGAATGGCCTGATTCGATTCTTATAAAGCATGCGAGGCTGGTCAGGAGAGATGGTTAGTAGGTAAGAGCACTGACGGGCTCAGGTTTGATTCCCAGCACCCACATGACAGCTCACAATCATCTGTAACTCTAGTTCCAGGGGATCTGACCTCCTTTTCTGACCTCCATGGGCGCTGGCACACATATGCACATATACACATGTAGGCAAAACACGTATATACATAAGAATAAAATAGGTCAACTTATAAACCCAAAATATTGTGAGAAGAGGTCCTTAGCCATATTCTTACCGTTCAGATTGGGGCAGCAGCCTA
This sequence comes from Meriones unguiculatus, assembly GCF_030254825.1. NCBI lineage: Eukaryota > Metazoa > Chordata > Mammalia > Rodentia > Muridae > Meriones > Meriones unguiculatus. Next base: position 58,171,264 of record NC_083357.1, read on the forward strand.
TTGTGCACTGAGCAGATGTGGTTCACTCTCTGTTGTGTAGCCGACAAGCTAAGGATTATTTCTATATCTCAGACTTTAAAAAAGTATGTGTGTGTGTGTGTGTGTGTGTGTGTGTGTGTGTAGATATGCATACCATGCTACAAGTGGAGGGCACAGGTCTGCCTCTGGGAGTTGGTTCTTTCTAACGTGGGCCTCTGGGGCTAGAACTCAGGTCAGGCTTGCCCAGCAAGTGCTTCAGCTGTTGAGCCTTCTCGGCAGCCTTTTAGTTTAAATATATTTTATACATCTATTAGGCTGTTTTCTTGTGGGTAAGTGTTTTGCTTGCTTGTATGTATGTGCACCAGGTACATGCCTAGTGCTCTTGGGGGCCAGAAAAGGGCACTGGATCCCTTGGAACTGGAGTTAAAGGTAGTTGTGAGCTGCCTGATGTTAGTGCTGGGAACCAGCGGTTCCTCTGGAAGAACAATGCATGATCTTTAAATGCTGAACCATCTCTCCAGCCCCTATAATCTTCTTCTGAACACCGAAACACCGAAACAAGATTCTTGACAAATTACTTGCTGACTTTCTTAATGCATTTTATCAGGGTGAGCGTTTTACTATAAGTTTATTGATTGTTTTGTCTATGAATTGCTTTTTATTCCTCCCATACTTGCCCATGTTCTTGTTGGGACTTTGTAAGGAAAACAACAACAACACAAAACTTGTGAGAATTTTACTGTGGCTTAAAAGAGCTCACTTGACATCGCCCATCAAGCGATTCTTGGGTGAGGCTCCTCCTCACCCTGTCTACAGCTCAGCATACTTCTGAGCTGGGAACTGGGTTTGTACATTTTCCATTATTAGGAAAGTCGTTAAATTACTTTACATAGCCGGCTTCTCATTAACATAGAAAGGAGTAATTTTAATTTATATTTGGTAGTTAATCTGGGGCTTTAAGTTCCTGTGGTTCTGGCTGTTTCTAGGAACTGGAGGAGGGCAGATCCTCTGAGAGGCTCATGTCACCCGGTCTCAGGCTTTCTTGAACGAGGGAGCTGTCAGGATCTTGGAGTTGTGTTGTTGGTTGCTCTGTCTCTCTCAGAAACCGTGTCCTCTGTTTGTTCAGTTGTATCCAATGTAAGATAGAGGAAAGGAGTGAGCACGCAGGGAGGGTAGGCAGAATAAGTTGCTTTGCTGGAGTTTTTTTTTTTTCATGACCTAGGTCTGTAATGAATTGGTCTGTCTTTTCTAGGACTATTCCTTCTCCAGTGTCCGAGTGGAAACTCCTCTCCTGCTGGTGGTGAATGGAAAGCCACAGAACTCCAGCAGCCAGGCGTCTGCCACGGTGGCTTCCAGGCCACAGTGTGAATGACCCTGTGGAGGCTGTGGAGGCACACAAAGAAGCCCACGAGGGTGCTGCAAATGGAGATTCCTCTTTCATGCCCCTGACCGTAGTTGAGTCTCTGTCCTTCTCCCTGTGGAACCCCAACCCTCTTCAGAGCCATCACTACCCTTGTTTACTTCTCCCGCCTCTTCAGAAGTGCTGACTTGAAGAACAAAGCAGTAGTGGAACTGTTGGGACCCTGTCATGGGAGACTCTTTCCCTGAAGTCCTGAGATGTTTTGACCGTCCCCCAAACCCCTGTTCTCGTCTCCTTCTTGAGTCTAATATATATGTATATATCAGTTTACTATTTATTACTGAGGAGGCTTAACTTTCTAGTAGCTTTATATTTGAGCAGTTATTTTAAAAAACTTTTAAGTTTTATTTTCAGATTTAAGTTCTGATGGGTAGATTAAAGTTCTACCCTTTAATCTCAACACTTAGGAGGCAGAGGAAGGTAGATCTTTGTGAGTTCAAAGCCAGCCTGACCTTATATGGGGAGTTCTAGGCCAGCCAGACACTGTTTAAAAAAAAAAAAAAAAAAAGGAAGTTTTATTCTCTCCTTAGGGCTGGAACAAAATTAAATTTGTTTGGAAAAAAATTTTACTCTATAGTTCTGTCTTCTTATTCTCTCATGTTATAGAGATTCTTGGTTTTAAGATCTCTAAAGTCTGTTGGAGTAACACAGCTTTTTGGGAGGCTATTATACAAAACAGTTTATCTGGAATCACAGGCAGCTGAAAGCTGCTGGTGCTGGGAACTGAACTCAGATTTTCTGCACGAGCAGTCTGGACTCTTAAGCAGTATGTGTGCATGTATGTATGTGTGTGATGTATATGCACTTCACATGAGCAGTCTGTATCCATGCCTGAAACTTAGATTTCTTATTTGTGTGCAGTGCACACACACAGGGAAGTTCACATGCAGGCGTGCCTGAGTGAGGAGGCCAGAGCTGGGTGTGGGATGTCTCCCGCTGTCCCGCTGCCCTGAGGCAACGTCTCTGGGCGAACCTGAAGCTTGCTGTTCTGGCTGGGCTGTGTGGCCAGCCAGCTCCTGAGATCTACCCCTTCTACCCTTCAGTGTGGAGTTTCAGGCCCGTGCAGCTTTTTACATGGGTGATGGATTTGAATTCAGGTCCTCATGCTTGTGAACAAGCACCTTAGCCACCAAGCCACCTCCTCTACACTGCTGTGATTTGTTTTTTTATATTTTTAAATTCCAAATTTTAAAAAATTTCTTGTTTTGCTTTTTTTTTTTTTTTTTGAGATAGGTTCTCATTTGTAGCCTTGGATGGCCTAGACCTTACTATGTAGACCATTTGTAGGCTGGTCTTGAACTCAGAGATCCACCTGCCTCTGCCTCCTGAGGCAGATCACCTCTGTTAAAGGCAGGGATCACCATTCCTGGTACTGCTGGGGCATTAAAACAAATTTTATGATAATATTTGTGTTGAAGAACAATAAAGTTGGTAGCATGGAGCACTTTTTTTTAAAATATAATCTTAACATAAGACTTTTACCGTTTCATTTTGTGTGTATGTATGTGAGTGTGCATGTATGTTATGTATGTGGTATATGTGCACATCTCTGTATGTGCTACAGCATGAGACAGCAGAAGAGAAGCTTATTATAACGGATAGTATCAGGTCCAGAGTCAGAGTGCCTGGGATCAGATTCAGCTCATGTGCGCCCACCACTCCAGCATAGCTTCTGCCTCTGTGTTCTGGACCATATGTTGGGCGCGTGATGGCTCATTAAATCTCCTGGCAGACCTGCGAAGTAAGCAGCATCCTACTAATAGATGTAGACATGAAATTTCACAGGTAATCGACACAGATTCTCTCCTTGATCAAGCTGGGGCAAAGCTCCGCCGAGCTGTTTTGTTCCTTGTCTTATAAAGACTTGAATAAAAGCCTACCACGTTATTTAATTTATTCTTTGTCTTCCTTTTTTAAATTAGCATACAAGTAGTGTGTTTTCATCGTGACAGTTTCATATATACTTTCTTTCCATTGGGCCTTTCCTCCCACTCTACCCGATCACCTTCCCCTCTGACCTTTCCTGTCCTCCTTTGGGTCCCCTTCTTCATTACACCACTTCTGTTTTCATTTTCATGTCACATTTTAAAAGGATATACCTCATTTGACCGTGTGTGTGTGTATCTGAATGTGGGTATGTGTCCGTGAGTGCAAGTGCTTATGAAGGTGAGTGGTGTTGGATCTCTTCGGACCTGGAGTTAGAGGTGGTTGTAAATTGCCTGATGTGGGCATTGGGAGACAAACTGGTATTCTCTATAGTTGCATTCTGTCCCTCAGCAAGAGCAGCAAGGGTTTCTAACCACTGTGCCATCTCTCCAGCTCCTGGAGCACCTGTATTCTATTTCCTCCCATTTATATTCCTCTCTTTTCTTGCAGTCCTTTTTTAGCCTTGATAACTCATACTTCCGCCATATATACACGTGACAAAAAGCACAGGATCTGCATCTGAAAAAAGGGTATCCGGGTCTCACCTTCTTGGAAGTCCTGCTGTGAGAGTGCTGCTTGTCTGTGTGCACACACCTGAAGATAAGGCTCCCTGTCTCCTACCCAAGGGAAGGGGAAAGGCAGAATTTGATAATTCTGCCAGTTAAACCCAAATGAGACCAGCTTTATGTGGACCAGCTTTCTGCTGCTGTTGGTACTCACTTCCTGACTACCAAGCAGCCTTTTCTCTTGTGTTTGCCCTCATTCTTCCTGTAAGACTCCATCATGGCTGGGTAAGCTGATGTTTAAAATGTCTGAGTCATGCTGCGATAGCATATTACTTAGCAGAAATATATGCTTGCTACTTTAACTCATGTGCTTTATCTTTAATACAAGAAAACCCCACAGGGTCTAGGGATGTAGCAAGGGCAGGGGGACTCAGTGAATGTTCAACCCCCATCAACTGCAAAAAACAAAAAAACAAAAATCCATGGCATTTGAAACAGTTAAGGTTTCAGGTCCTGGCTTTGCTGCTTATTAGCGTACAAGCAGACAACAGTATTATTATGATCATTGTTAAAAAAAAAGAAGCAGGGCCGCAGAGGCGGTTCCCTGGCTAAGAGCATGTACTGCTCTTGCAGAAGACCTGAGTTTGGTTCTTGGCAGCATGTCACACAGTTCATAACTGCTTGTAACTCCAGCTCCAGGGCATCCGACTCCCGCTTCTGGCAACCACCGCATAGGCATGCACATGGGCATAAACACATTCATACACAATTAACATCTCTTAACAAATTGGAGAAAGTTCCAGCTGTGGGGGAAAGGGTTACAGTACCAGTCAAGCGCTGAGCTACTGTGCTAAGCTGAATGCTGTGCTAAGAATGGAAAGGAAGCCCCCGAGGTGTTTAGGAGAAAAGATCAGCGTGCCTGAGGGCAGACTTGGTATTGAAGGAGTCGTCTGAGGAGACTTCCCAGGCTTCTAGCTTGGATGGCAGTATGCGATGATAGCTGGTAATATGGTAGGTGACAACAGTGGTCACTGGAGATTTTGATGCCCATTCTTTTGGATCTCGAATGACTTTTAGTCATCTGCCTGTATCCTTTGGGCTGTGAGTTGTTTGAAGGTATTCAACTTTGATTTCATAGTTCCTGGGTGACAATATGACGGAAGTTCTCAATAAATTTACATGGTACTCGTAAAAATCACCTCTCTCATCGCATGCTGGAGTTTTCTTTATGGGTGTCCTAGTTGGGTTTTGTCAGTTTTGCACAAACCTAGATGCATTGAGAAAATGCCTCCATAAAATGGCTTGCAGGCAAGTCTATGGGGGCATTTTCTTGATCAATGATTGATGTGAGAGGAGCCAGCTTACTGGGGAAAGCACCACCCCTGGGCTTCTGGTCCTGGATGGTATAAGAAAACAGGTTGAGCAAGTTAGGGGAGCAAGCCAGTAAGCAGTGCTCCTCCGTGGCTTCTGCCTCAGTTCCTGCCCTGAGTTTCTACTCTGACCTTCTTCAGTGATGGAGTTGACCTGAGTGTAAACTGAAATGAACCCTTCCTTCTGCACATTGCTTTAGCTATGGTGTTCGTCACAGCATCAGAAAACAAAGACCACAGCTAACCAGGAAGTAACCATTTCCATCTTAATTGTTGTATGCGTATTAACTTGAAACAGGAAGTGGAAGTCTGCCAAAGCAGGGGCTACTTTTGGGGCCCAACCCTCATTGCTTTTTCTTTCTGTTCAGGGACTTATTACTGATGCAACTGTGATTCACTGTCCCTCAGTGCCGCGGGATCCAGTGCACTTTTAATTGGGAGTTACTATAATCACTTTTCTCTCTTCACCCTTGCTTCCTTCTCTAATTAGTTCTCAGGGGTTCCCTACTCCTGTGCCAAGCAAGCAGAGCTGTGGCTGGGAGCTCTTAAGTTTCTTTTTTAATTTGTTAAAACAATTTTGTCTTTGGATTGGGCCTGAGAGAAGAGGATTCCTTTGGGCCTTGTTTTCAGAGGCAGTTTGAACGTTGCCAAGCTTCTCTTGGTATTGCCAACTGCTGTAGTCTGAATAAATAGTTTTGTCTTGTTAGCGGAGAAGGGAGGCAGTGTCTGATAGAGGTGTTCAAAGTGAGCTTGTTGGATGATGGAGAAATGAATAGGCAAAATGGCAAATATCTGGACCTTGGCATTGTGGTCCATATACTGTCCCTGTTAGCAAAGACTTTGTGAGAAACTTGCTTGACCTCTGATTGTCATTGTCTAAAGCAGAGTGATAGAAGTTTTGCAGCTTTGGCCACTAATTGAATTATATTAAAATATTTTTAAAATAAGGTTTATGTTTTAGAGCAGGTTTAGAGTTACAGCGACACTGAATGAAAGTCTTAGCATTTCCATGTGTCCATCTCCCTCCTGAATTCCCAGCCTCTCCTGTTGGCATCTTATACTGGAGTGGAACATTTCTAATAAGTGATCTCTTGATCACTTGAAGTCTGTAATTTAAATACTTTGTGAATATTTTATGGGTTTTGTAAATATGTACAGAAAGGGTGTTCATGACTGCAGTTTCACTGTGTAAAAATCTTTGGTATTCCACCTACTTGACCATTTCTTCTTTCTAATCCCTGATCATTTTATATTCTTATAGAATATAAAGTTGCAGCCATAGACTACATAATGTTTGCAGGTTGACTTCTTGACTTATTTTTTAAAAAGACACAAACTTCTTCCCCTGAGAGGCGAGCAGCCTTGCCAGGCCACAGAGGAAGACAATGCAGCTAGTCCTGATGAAGCCTGGTAGGCTAGGGTCAGAGGGAAAGGGAGGAGGACCTCCCCTATCAGTGGACTTGGAGAGGGGCATGGGAGGAGATAAGGGAGGGAGGATGGTATTAGGAAGGGATGATGGAGGGGGCTACACCTGGGATACAAAGTGAATAGACTGTAATTTATTTAAAAATAAATAAATTAAAAAAGCTGTAAACAAACAAAAAAGACACAAACTTCTATAATGATTTCAAAGTTACTGTAGAAAACGCATATCTAACCTGATAAAACAGGACCAGATGAATGAGGAGGAGGTCCTCCCCATCAGTGGACTTGGAAAGGGGCAGGGTGGAGATAAGTGAGGGAGAGTGGGAGTGGGAGGGAATGAGGGAGCGGGATACAGCTGGGATACAGAGTTAATAAAATGTAACTGATAAGAAAAAAATAAAATTATATAAAAAAAGAAAACATATCTAGCCACACCTTTTTTACTTCTTTTTTGATAATTGATTATTACTAAAGGAAATTACCTTTGTACAATGCTCACCTTTGAGAAAGCAATGATAAAAGTTTGTTCCCCAGTATTTTTTTTTTTTTAATTTTATTTGTTCATTTCGTTTTGCCTGCATGTGTGTCTATGCACCATGTGCGAGCCTGGCCCATCATGGTCAGAAGAGCGTGTCAGATCCCCTGGAGCTGGAGTTACAGACAGTGTATAAGCTGCCACGTGGGTCATGTGGGTGCTTGGAATTGAACCTGGGACTCCTGCAAGCCCAGCCAGTGTGCTCTTAACTGCTGAGCTGTCTTTCCAGCCTGGCCTTTAATAGCTTTTCTTTTCTTTCTTTTTTTTTTTTTTTTTTTGAGAAAGAGTCCTGGGGACCAAATTGGCTCCAGATTTGCTATGTAGCTGAGGATGACCTTGATCTCTCACTTCCCGAGTGCTGGTGTTCCAGGTATACAGCACCATACCCAGTGTTATGTGGCCTTAGAGACTGTACCCAGGGCTTTTGTATACGGTAGGCAAGCAACCCAACACCCCGAGTTTCAGTCAATGCCATCGATTACTGTTCTTTAGTCTGATTATAGTCAGGGTTTAGAATGAAGGACCTTACTTGAAAGTCTGGATATCAGGGTAGTTGTTAGACTGTAGATACTTCCTTACAAGCTTTGGTCTTTTTTTTTTTTTTTTTTTTTTTTCAATGCAGTTTATTCAGGAACATTGAACAATCCTCGGACCCCGGGGAAAGCCAGCTCACATCTTAAATAGCCTCTGGGTAGCCAACCCAGGCGTGCCACGGGGGCAATGCAGATAGGTCCACATACATGGAAGCAAGCCAGATCCTCGGTCTTAGCCAAATGTGGAGTTGTTCGTGACAGAGAGCACTCACCATCGGGAAGGTGGAAGGCGGAAACCAGCTCCATCTTTAAGGCATAGCATTCCGCAGCTCTCTACAGTTCCCCCTTTTTGTTTTAGACGCATCAGGCAAGAATAGAGGTCTGATCTCTGATATTAGAAATAAATTGGGACTTTGTACAGATGTTCATTTAGGTGTCATCCACCCAAAGAGCATCTATGGCAAATCGCTCAACCTGGCTGTCAATGAAAGTATGCTGGACTTTGTGTCACTAGCATACAACATGAGAATTTTTCCTGTGCTGCAAATCTGTCTAAACAATTGTCGAGCTATATTTTAGGTAATTGGACTGGTGAATTCGATACTATGATGGAGCAGCTGAGAGTGGCCATTGTCACAGTAAATTCTACCGGAGTGGACGCAGGACTAGCCACAGGATTATCAACATGGATTGTTGCAGACATGAATCATCTGAAGGAATGGGTGGGCATGGGAGCGTTAGCAGGCCTTCTGGTGTTGGTCTCCTTGGTTTGCCTGTGGTATATATGCAAGATTAGAGTCTCACAACAGTGTGATGCAGCCATGATCATTCAGGCCTTTACAGCCATTGAAGCAGGACATTCTCCCCAAGCATGGTTGGATACCATAAAAAGCTAAAATGATACGCTCAGGATGCGAGGCTAAGCACTGCACTCAGGGTCAGCCACTTTGGACCCAGAGAAGAGCATGTCTGATTGCATGCGGGTTGATGCCCCAGGTCCCGCCTCTGAGAAAAAGCTTTGGTCTTGTAAGACAAGAAAAGTGCAGAAATCTCAGTCAATACATAGTTTCATCAGTTTCATTGGAACTGCATTCTAAATCAGTGGTTTCCACATGTGGGTCATGACTCCTTTGGAGGTCAAATGACCCTTTCACAGGGTAACCTAAAGACCACCAGAAAACACAGATATTTACATTATGATTCATAACTATCAAAATTACAGTTATGAAGTAGCAATGAAAATTTTATGAAACTGCCTCAGGTATCTTGTAGAATAGCCCCCAATCTGGGCTTGATCTTTTTCCATGACTAACTGTAGTTGTGGGTCTTGGGAAGATACTGAGCAAGTAAGTAGATTGCTCTTCTCATCACAACATTTAGGATCACATGCTGTTTACTTTTCATCATTTGTGATGTTAATATTCACCTGTGGTTGGCTACCAGTGTTTTCCCTTGTATTGTTAGGATGTCATTTATTTATTTATTTACTATGCTTTGGAAGTAAAGCCTGTCGGGGGAGAAGCCTGAACTTTATCACCTGTGGGAATCTGTAAATTTCTGTGGTCATTTGATCATTAGTTGTAGCAACGGGGACCCCTGCATATTTATTTCATACTTTGGTTAATCCAGTGCATTGTTTTTTTGAGAGATTGTTTCACCTTTGGCCTTGACGGACAGCTCTTTTTGTGCTAGTTCCTGTATATGTATTTGACATACTCCATTAGCTTTTTGAGCATTTTCTTGCTGGAACTACAAGGTGCTCTAAGCTCACGTAGAATTTCCCTTGTGCAAGCTCTAGAGTTAGTATTTTGTCTGATTATTATCAGCACCTTTTGTTGAGAATTGATATCTAGAAACTGGGAAGTGAATGCTGGGTATGATCATTGCTTCCAACGTGTTGTTGCTTCCTACCTGACACGTCCAGCCCGACACTGGGTGCTGTACGTACCCAGGAGAGCTGTGAATGTGACCCTACACACGATGCAGGGACTGAACTCAAGTCATTAAACCTATGTGACACTGTTAGCCGCTGAGCCATTTCTTTCCCATTCTGAAAAACAAACAACAACAAAAAACATTCGCCAGACTTGATTTTTGTACACAAATCTTTCTTTACTAAAAAAGTTCCATTTTTACATCTTTCTAACATTTTCTTTCTAATACTATCATACATAGTAACATAACAAATAAATCTACCATCTAGTTAAAGGCAGTTGAAGTCAAACTACGTATAGAGCATAATGCAATACATTCATGTTACCTGTATGGATATTATTAAAAATTTATTAAAGCTCTGCAAATTCTCAGGCAAACTCCATAGAAAACAGAAGACAGTCAGAAATCTTTTTGCATTTTATGTAGTCCAAAGAATGACCTACCATCGTTGTGCTTTTGGTTTTGAATGAATAAAAACAGCAGGTAGAAGGAGGAAAAAAATACCAAAATATCAAATTGATGTTTACAATACATGCCAGAAATCAGTTAAGGAAGCCCAGCTAAAACCGTGAGGCTGGGTTATGGACTGAGAGGATTATTAGTCTGAGAGCACTCCCAAGAAGCGTCCTGGTAGCCATTCCCACTAAAGGTTGCTAACAATATGTAGATAGTTTACCTCTTAGTTGTTCTGAAAGGTACAATAGCTCTACTTTGGGTTCGTTCGTTTTCTTCTCATTACAGAGTCAAGGGTTTCAGGGAGTACTGGCTGACCCAAGGTAGGGGAGATCGGACGGCATTTGAGATGAATGTACTTAAGCATCATGCGGGACGGTCAAATCCTCCTGAGCCAGTTTCTTGGTGAGCTTATCCAGCATGTGATGCCTTATCAATGTAATGTACACATGAAAGATGTTTGTACCCTTTTTCAAAGGAAGATAGCAAACAGTTAACTTTTTCTAAAGTGTCAGAGAAGAAGAGTAAGAATCCAGTGGTGCGGGCTGGGCAGGAGACTCACGGTCGGGTGCAGTGATCATCCTGGAATACTTGGCAGAAGCAGACAAGAAAGTGTGGAACAAAGGATTCTTGGAGTTGGAGAATGTGGGGGGTGGGCAGAACAACCTATTTCAGCCAGAGACAAAGCAGGCGTAGGGATATAGTAGAAATGGGAGACCCAGTGGAGCCAGCCTCACCTGTCTTCCTCCTGAGGAGGCTGCACAAGGCTGGGGCGAGTCTAAGTTCCTCTTAGAAGCCAGTGGCTGGATTATGTAAAGGAACTGCCTCAAAACTAAGAGACTCCACCGTGGAGACCTGGTACTGCTTCTTTATTCTGATGCACAGCAGTAGAGATAGCCAGGAAACATTATCTAACGGAGGACAAAACAGCCAATGAAAGAATACTTGGATGGACAGGACTAATTGACACCCATTGGGGAGAGAGTGTTTGTTTGGTTAAGTCAAGTAAAGAGAAGGGAAAGAGAATCAACAATCTTCTTTGAGGATGCCATTTTTTCTTTTGGAAATAGTGAGCTCAGAGAGCAGCACAGTGAACAGAAACCAGGAGTCCAGAGAACTCAGGGTGAATGGAAAGAAGAATAGAACTCCTGGTTAAGGGCAGGAGCCCAGAAAGAAGGGGCCAGAACCCTGGGAGTAGAATCCATTAAAGAGGGGCGTTCAGTACCTAGGCAGAGAGACCATGTGAACCCACCCACAGTAGGACAAAGCAGAAAATGGCATCAGGTTGGTAAGAGAAAAGGGAACCTGAGGACTGTACAGGGCTGTAGATGGGCAGGACCTGAGCTGCTCTGGAGCATGGAGGATAACAGAAGACTTAATGGCAGAATAGGCACCAGGGGAGGGTGTGTCTGAAGGAACTGAGGTTTTCTTTTAGAGGGTGTTGTACAGAAAGTATAAGAGTACAGATTGATAAACATACTAAAATCTATACACCTAAAGGAACTAATTAGGAAGGAGGACTCTGGCTAAGATGCTCAATCCCCATTCAGAAAGGCAAAGAAGATGGACATCAGAGGAGGGAGAAAACAAGGAACAGGACAGGAGCCTACCACAGAGGGCCTCTGAAAGGCTCTGCCCTGCAGGGTATCAAAGCAGATGCTGAGATTTATGGGCAACCTTTGGGCAGAGTGCAGGGGATCTTATGAAAGAAGTGGGAGATAGTAAGATCTGGAGAGGACAGGAGCTCCACAAGGAGAGCAACAGATCCAAAAAATCTGGGCCTAGGGGTCTTTTCTGAGACTGATACTCCAGCCAAGGACCACTCATGGAGATGGCCTGGAACCGCTGTGCAGATGTAGTCCATGGCAGCTCAGTGTCCAAGTGGGTTCCATAGTAACGGGAACAGAGACTGTCTCTGACAGAAACTGATTGGCCTGCTCTTTGATCACCTCCTCCTAAGGGGGGAGCAGCCTTACCAGACCACAGAAGACAATGCAGCCACTCATGATGAGACTCGATAGTCTAGGATCAGAGGGAAGGGGAGGAAGACTCCCTTATCAGTGGACTGGGGGAGGGGCATGGGTGGAGAGGGGGGAGGGAGAGTTGGATTGGGAGGGGAAGAGGAAGGGAGCTACGGGGGGGATACAAAGTGAATAAACTGTAATTAATAAAAATAAAAAAGAGTACAGATTGGTTTTAATAGGGTTGTTACAGATCTCTTTAAAGTTAAGCCCCTTAATTTTGTGTTTTGGCCACAAAAAATGTTGTCACATACATAGGAAGGTAATAGATGGACTATTAAAAAGGCTAAGAGAGTCCAAGATAATTTTGACTCTAGACTTGTAACATTTTAATTCTTTACACTTATTGGAGTTTTAACAGTACAGAATTAGTTTGGTATTTTTAAAATAGATGTAACATGGAAATATTATATTCAATATTAAAATAACAAACAGTGTGTTTTAAAGGAGCAAAGACAGCAGATTGAGGAGATAGGTGCTCTAGTCTAGGTTAGAAGAATTCAAGTATAAATTTCCCCAATTGGTTTAACTAAGATGGGGTCTGAGAAAACACCTCAGAGATACTTAATATCATCTGTGTTCTTATCAGAATGAAGAGTAGTTGTTATCAAATAACTACCAAGGAATAACCTAGAAAATATTTTAAATATTTTGCAAGTACAGCAGGATATAAGGAATATAAAAGTATAGGCTGTGGGAAACCACAACGTTGGTATAATGTTCTTGTGGAATGTCTACACCTTACCCTTGTTCATTCAAAGCTGATTTCTCTCCCCCACTATCTGAGTTCAATCTGGACATTGCATTGTGATGTTTATTCTAAGCATCACCTGTCTCAAGTTTGTGTAAGCATGCCACCATTTGTTCTCTAATGTGTCAGTTAAAACAACTGGCCACAATGTTGAGCTATGGAGAGGATAGGGTGGACATCCTGGTTGAGAGTGGGAGAAGAGGAAGAAAGCAGGAGGAGAGGAAGAAGTAGGAGGAAGAGGGAAGGAGCTGGAGGGGAGGAAGGGGTAAGAGGGTGAAGAGGAAAGAGGCTGGAGGAGAGGTCTGGGACAGACATGGAGAATGAACCAGACCTAAGATTTTACCAAAAGCAAGTATAATGTGGGAAATCTGAATGGTAGGAAACTATGGGGGCTTGGAGGTTTAGGATGGAGTAACTATTGCCCAGCAGTGTGTTCTAGGTTAACTAAATAAATCCTAGTCTCTCTGTGGTGATTTGGTTATACAGCTGTTTAGGATTAACCATGGCTTTACTAAGAGATATATCAATAATAAATATTAATAATGCCAAAATACAACAAATGGCATCCAACTAATCTAAGTATCCACACCCTTTTTTATTTTACATTTTTTATTTAATTATTTTTATTTTTATTAATTACAGTTTATTCACTTTGTATCCCCCCCTGTAGCTCCCTCCCTCTTCCCCTCCCAATCCCACTTTCCCTTTTCCCACTTGTGTCCCTTTCCCAGTCCACTGATAAGGGGGGTCCTCCTCTCCTTCCCTCTGATCCTAGTCTATCAGGTCTCATCAGGAATGGCTGCATTGTCTTCTTCTGTGGTCTGGTAAGGCTGCTCCCCCCTCAGGGGGAGGTGATCAAACAGCAGGCCAATCAGTTTCTGTCAGAGACAGTCTCTGTTCCCGTTACTATGGAACCCACTTAGACACTGAAATGGCATGGGCTACCTCTGTGCAGGAGTTCCAGGCCATCTCCATGAGTGGTCCTTGGCTGGAGTATCAGTCTCAGAGAAGACTCCTGAGCTCAGACTTTTTGGATCTGTTGCTCTCCTTGTGGAGCTCCTGTCCTCTCCAGGTGTTACTTTCTCCCACTTCCTTCATAAGATTCCCTGCACTCTGCCCAAAGGTTGGCTATAAATTTCAGCATTTGCTTTGATACCCTGCAGGGCAGAGCCTTTCAGAGGCCCTCTGTGGTAGGCTCCTGTCCTGTTCCCTGTTTTCTCCCTCCTCTGATGTCCATCTTCTTTGCCTTTCTGAATGGGGATTGAGCATCTTAGCCAGAGTCCTCCTTCCTGATTAGCTTCCTTAGGTGTACAGATTTTAATATGTTTATCCTATATTATATGTCTAGTATCCACTTATGAGTGAGTATATACCCTGTGTTTTTTTCTGCTTCTGGGATACCTCACTCAGGATGATCTTTTCCAGGTCCACCATTTACCTGCAAATTTAAATCATACTTTAATATAATTTGGTAGGGGGAATAAGCTCCCAGCGATAGAACGCAAACTTAAAACCTAAAAACTCCCAGATAAATTACTGTCTCTTTAAGAGAGACTGTTAAACAGGCCCAGGAGCAAAAGACAGCCTCCTGTGGGCAGACTTGAGACTTAACAAAACTGCTTGCTGCAACAATCTCACTGGAGGGGTACAGGAGCATGGCTTCTTCATACTATGGTTGGCTCAGCTCAGTTCAGCTCAGCAGCTATGGCCAGAAAGAAAGGAACTGGAGGCAGACAAACCTCTAGACAGAGTTTGGCCTAAAACTGTACCTAAAATAAAAAATGCCATGGCAGAGGGTATTTTAATCCCTTTTGGTTTTGTTTTGGCTGTCATAGTCATGGATCTGGTCGCAATATGTTTAATGGTGATGGTTCTTCTCCATGCCTTCTCTGAGAAAGTTCAAGGAGAAAATGGGGAAAAAGCCAAGGATTGGAATACTAAGTTATAGACAAGAAAAAACTTGTTCTATATATATAACTATATATATAAAACTATATAAAACTATATATATAAAACTATATATATATATAACTTGTTCAAATTTGAACAAGTTGATGAAGGCCTTTCTTCCCAACACAAAGTAAAAAGAAACAGGCAGATCTCTGAGTTCTGGATCAAGTTAATTTACATAATAAAAGCCAGGATGGCAACTTCTGCTGTTTAGCCACTTGCAGAGATAGACTAAGATTCAAAATGACAAAATTTTCCTTAAGGTTACCATGTAAATTCTTTTTTCTTAATAATAGATGTTATGTCCTTACTGCTCTAAAGGTTGGATTTACATCAATTTTAGGTTTATGTAAAGAGAGATAATGTCATGCTGCTCTGGAAACTGCCTTATCCTTTCAAACGTGAGACATTTTCATGGGGGACAAATGTTGGTCATGTCTGATGCAAAAAAGACACGAGGCTTATAGATGGAAAAGTACATGCCAGCCTAGTTAAGCCCTAAACACTCAAAAATTATAATTCATATGGTTAAAAAACAAAACTGTCCATCACATATCAAAAAAGAGGCAAGTGAAAGATAGCCAAAACCAATAAGTACAAGATGCCTAGGGTACGCTTAAATGCTAGAGGTAAGAGGGAGTTTAAATAAAGTTTGCCTATAAAGGGCATAACTGCCTGTTCTGTATAAAAAAGGGGATAGACAAATAGCTACAACATATATAAAAACCTTGGCCTAAACCTGTAAACAGATACAAGATGCCTAGGACATGTTTAAATTCTAAATTAAAAAGGAGTTTATGTAAAGTTTACTCAAAACATGCCTCTTCTATTGCTCAAGGCAACCAGCTTGTCTGTCTAATAGGAGGCCTCTCTAGGGAGATAGATAGCAACTTGGCCTAATACAACAGGAGCCCAAGAGCCCAAAAAAGATATTTTGATCTATCCAACCTTGTTTTGATTTCAACATGATAATGATTGTATGTTCAATAATAATGGTAATATTCAATAATAATGGTAATATCAATAATAATGGTAATAATAATGGTAATAATGGTAATATTCAATAATAATGGTATATTGCTGATCCCTTTAGATGGGAACAACTCTAAAACTGACTGAGACATAAAAATATGTCTCCAGCCAAAACTCCAACAATACTTGGCCAATAAATCCTTGGTTATAATATCCTCAAAATGTATTATGCTATTCTTTTAATTGGCATAGATAAAATTGGCTTACAGTTTAGTTTCATCCTGTACATCTCATATGCATTTATAATTTTAGAACTCTATAACGCTTGTGAAAAATTAAATGTTTGCAGAACAAAAGAACTGGACACCAGAGATGCTGGACCAAACCTGACAAATCCTCCTTCCAACATGCTGAGACATTGACACATCTGTTACGGCATCTTGCATGTTCCAGCATTCTGCTTGTTCCTGCCTCAACTGCTTCAATTGCTGTTTCTCATCAAAGCCTGCTCCCAAGAAATCTTTGAGGAAAGCTACTAATCTTAATTGCTCCAGCATTTTAGACTGTTCCAAATGGAGTTTTATTAAGCTTGAAATTTCTCAACATTTAAAGACTGAACCACAAATGTCATTGCTTGCTTAATTAACCATTTTTTTTCCCAATTTTCTTTGGGCTCCCTAACAGGATTTCTGTGTATCCAAAATGTAAGCTAGAAGAAATCCTTGAGAATGATGTCCAATTTTCCTTAAAGGGGGTTGAGTAATTTTTGGTTGTTTTCTATGACCACAAATTTTTATTGTCATTGGGAGATGTTTATAATTACTAATGGTTGTATTCAGAGTGAAACAAGGTTATATTCAGGGATTTCTCTCTTTTCCTTTTTCTTTTTCTATCTCTCTTTCTTAGATAAGGAGAAAAGGGGTTGAAAAGAAAGGAGTATACAGGGATATCTTATAGAATAAGATAAAAGTTAGATTATTGAATCTACTTAACTTAGGGTTTTGTTTGTTATTCTCAAATAAGGTTAATTTTAACTCTAGTATAGGATTTTGCATATTGATGCAAAAATAAGTATTTTTGATACATTGGTATATGCTTTAGTATATTGATACAAATTCAAGGTTACTTCCAATACTTTTAAAATGCTATTAAACACTGGTTAAGGTACTAGGTAATGTAAGTTAATTGTTAATCAACTCATAGTCATGTCACTAAGTTGAGCTTTCTTTCTTGGTATGGAAAGATTCTGTTCATTACCGATAAAGCATAGATACATATATAAAGAACATAAATATAGATACATAGCTTATAAAACATCTGGACTGAGGTGTTTGCCTGGAGAGATGGCTCAGTATGTTAAGGTACTTGTTACAAGCCTATGGAACTTAGATCCTTCCCCGAGACCCACAAGTTAGGACAAATCTTGTAAAAATTGTTCTGTGATCTTCATGTGTGTATGCATAAGTACCTATGAAATTACCATAACTTTTCAAAGTGACCCTGAAAACTACTGTCTAGCAGTCCTGATAAATGGTGAAATGCTGACCTACTTCATCCACACTCTGAAATCTGGCAGAGTAGCTGTACTCATCAAGACCATGCACCATGGAGAACAGCAAGAGGTAGTATACCATAGTCAGCAACATTATTCATGATGAGCTATTGATGGATCACATCATTCTTATAGATAGCCATAATACTGACTTGTAACCACATCACCTGAACAAGTACAATGAAACACACCCAGCTTAGATGGAGGCTCCAGTGTCAGATTTAGAGGACAAAAGATGGCTAGGTAAGCTGCAGCCCAAAATGAAACCTGTGCTGTCTGTCTGTGCATAGTTACAGTCATGGTCATTGGGAGGAAGACAATTCTGCAAAGGGAGGAGTGAAAAGCATGAGGTCAGAATTGACCAAGACTTGCTACTGAGCAGTGATGTGCAGTATGTGTTTTGCCCACACATGCAAACAGACTTCTACCTCTGGATAAATCCTGGGGCTTGCCAAGTGGTGACTAGAACTTGAAACTTGGACATTCTGGTCTAGATCCACTTCTGCTGCACCAGTGGGTTTATTGTCAAATTTGGACATGCATGTCTGCCAGCTTTTTTGAGAATGAATAAATGACTGTATTGTCCTCTTCTGTGGCCTGGTAAGGCTGCTCCCTCCTCAGGGGGAGGTGATCAAAGAGCAGGCCAATCAGATTATATCAGAGGCAGTCTCTCTTCCCATTACTATGGAACCCACTTGGACACTGAACTGTCATATGCTACATCTGTGCAGGGGTTCTAGGTTATCTCCATGAATAGTCCTTGGTTGGAGTATGAGTCTCTGGGATGTTCCTTGTGTTCAAATTTTCTGGTTCTTTTGCTCTCCTTGTGTGGCTCTCGTCCTCTCAGCTCTTACTCCTGATGTGATCTGATAGACTAAGATCAGAAGGAAGGAGAAGAGGACCTCCCCTATCAGTGGACTTGGGGAGGGTCATGCGTGAAGAAGGGGGAGCGAGGGTGGGATCAGGAGGGGAGGAGGGAGGGACTTATGAGGGGATACAAAGTGAATAAAGTGTAATTAATAATAAAAAAATTAAAAAAAGAAAAGAACAAAACATGAAACAAAGAAACAAACAAAAAATATCAAAAAAAATGAATGAATGAGTAGCTGAGAGAGTGCTTAGTAGCTGAAAAATTTTGTTGTGGTATTTTTTAAAGCAGTGTGTCTGTGTGTGTAGGTGTTGCATGTGTCTGGAATGTGTGCATATGTGTTTGCGTGAGTGTCAGCATGAGTGTTGTTGGCTGAGGATGACATTGGGTGTTAGTCTCTTCCTTCTACTTTGAGCCAGCGTTTCTTAGGATTCCTTTTTACTGTGTATAGGGACACGTGTATGCATGCCATTCTTGCATGTGGAGTTCAGAGGAAACTTTGTGGAATCGTTTTCTTGGCTTCCATCTTAACATGAATTCCAACATGTTAGGTTGTCATATCTCACAGCAATAACTTCTGTTTACATCTCTTCAGCCTGTCCTTATGTAACCAGACCAGATCTGAGGCAGCTGGGCAATGGTTCAACTTTGGGTGGACTTGTGCCTAGCTATATGTTGAGAACCCTGCTGTTAGTAAAGAGACAATATGACAGAAGGTGAGAAACAGGCATATCTCAGCCTATGGTGTCTGAGGATCTTTCTCCTTCTGGGTATGACAAAGGTCAGAATGTGCTCTTGACCTGTCAGAGTGGAATGTAGCTGGGTACAGTGAGACCAAGGATAACTCCAGAGAACACAGACAAGACAGACCTCAATTGCTTCTTCACAAGAGTCTTTGGCTTACTCACAAATGAGAGGCCTGAGGACAGTGTCCGTCTGTGTGTTTGTGTGTGTATTTAAGTGATATTTAAATCAGTTTGAATTTGCTTAGCAATAACAAGCCGTCTCTAGCACTTTGAGTAAGTATGGCCCTCATAGATGCATGTGTTTGAATGATGGGCTATATGGAAGGGCACTATTGGAGGTGTGGCCTTGTTGGAGTAGGTGTGGCCTTGTTGAAGGAAGTTCCCCACTGAGGATGCAGTTTTTGAGAATATACATGTTCTCCTAGCCATTGTGTTATCACAGTCACTTTCTGCTGCCTGTGGTTGAAGACTTAGAACTCATAGTTTCTTTTTTAGTACCATGTCTGCCTGGATGCTACCAAAACCTTGATAAGGACAATAAAATAAGATCTTCATTGAAGCAGCTTAGGGAAGGAAGAAAAAAGCAGACGCTGTGCTTGGAGCCTGAAGCAGAGGTAGAGAGCATGAGTGTGCAAACCAGGGACACGAGAGGGAGAGTCGAAGCTGTCCTTCTTATATAGCTGATCTCGAGTTTATGGAGGAAGTGTTTCTTCCAGGTGATTGTTTTATAACTTATGGAATGGATCTGACATCTGAGACTGGAGGTGAGTCAGGGAGTTAAGCTGTGGAGGAAGTAATTCTGTGGGTCTGAAGATAGTTGTTGGCAAACCAGGCCTTTTAAACGCTCAAGAGCCAGAAAACGAGGGTACAGCCTTTGGTTACTATCTGCCATAGGTCACCGTCTCTTTCTTTGCTCACACTAACAGGAAAAGGACCACATTTCGACACTCTGGACAATAGGTGAGACTGTGTTCAGACCACACTACCAAGTTAAGACATTATTAAGTGGGTCTCGTGTCTATCTTAGTAGCATGAAAGAATCTGAGGCCGGCTCTGCTTTGGATGGCTTGCTCATGCTACCAGAAGGGTAGATGAATCTATCTGCTTCTAGTGGTGCTAGTGCAGGTAGATAATAATTTTATACCAGCCCTTTCCAGGCAAAATGGTCCTTATTTGACAGTTTAAACTAAGGCCCACGCTTTTGCTCCCAGATAGCTATATATTCTGAGTACTGAAAGCATACTGTCAGCCATTCTCAAGATTAGTTTTGGCATGGTCAAATAGCCATCTGAATGTCCTCAACAACCCTGCCTTGCAATTGCTGTAGAAGATGAATAGAGTTCCACATGTGGGCTGTTTAATTCCTTGGAAGAGTAGTTGCCTAGCATGCACAGTGCCCTCAATTCAATCCTAACTCTAGGGGATGTAGGGCTTTATCCATTTAAACCCCAAATCTATCCAAGGCTGTAGATGACAACAAAAGGGGAGGTTCCAAAGACAGTTTTAAAACCGTCCAAACTTCAGACTTTCCACTGGTCCCTCCATGGTCTCCAGTAGTTTACATGAATTTTCACTAAGTCCAACTTTATTTCTTGGTGTGGAAAGATTTTGTTCATTACCAAAGCATAGATACATATATAAAGAACATAAATACCAGATACATAGCTTATAAAACACCTGGATTGAGGTGATTGTCTGGAGAGAAGGCTCTGTATGTTAAGGTACTTGCTGCAAGCCTATGGAACTGAGATCCTTGCCTGAGACTCACAAGTTAGGACAAATCTTGCAAAAACTGTTCTGTGATCTCCATGTGTGTGTGCCTGTGTACCTATGAAACTACCACAACCTTTCAATGTGACCCTGAAAATTACTTCTAACAGTCCTGCAGACTTTTGTGCCTTTCTGGTGAACAATGAAATGCTGAGCCATTTCATCTATGCCCTGAAATGTGACAGTGTGGCTGTTCTCAGTGAGGTCACGGGGTACATCAACACCATGGAGAACAGCAAGAGGTCCGTGTACTGCACATTGCAGTCCCCAAGGTGAGGCAAATTCTCCTCTCATGGAGCAGCTATCAGGAGTAGGACCTGCGATAGGGGTCCCTATTGAGGGCAAGGTGCACACTCCTTCATGACCATATTGCTAAATGATTCGCCAGATGTTTGCCTCAGCTCTCACACACCAAATCAACCCATTACGTGTATTTGCATTTCCTCTCAACTTGATTTAAATAGTTTCAGTTCCCTGAGCTGCATTTTTCCATGACCCAGACAGCGCACAAGCACTCCTAGGTTAACTGAAATGCTAGTGGTCACTGCTGTCAATGTATTCATGTACATTGTGTCGCCAGGTCTTATAGACACTGACACCCACAAGGAGCCTCCTGATGTGTCCTTCTGGCAAAATAGTTCAGTTCAAAGTCCATTCCTGACTTTGGCTTTTGATTGAAGTCATTGTTTGCACCCCAAGAAATAAGAGTCACACCATAGCTGCGTTTAGAATTCTTCATATCTTTAAGCACAAGTCAGAAGTTGATCTGAGTATTTTAAGTTCTCTGCTCTACTAGAGAGAACATGACTTTTTCTGACACTACTGGACATTATTTTGTAACAGTAGCACACCATACTCAGCAACAGCTGAGCAATATCCACATTACTCATGATGACCTACTGATGGATCACATCATTCTATAGATAGCTATAAAATTGACTTGTAACCACATCACCTGAGCAAGGTCTTGAAAGTAGCTCAATTCTCCTTCTCAGGAGGCACCTTGACCTAAGCATCATGCAAGACAGAGCCTGTCATGCTGGAAAAGCATATCCTAAGTTGCATGCCTGTGTAAAACAGTACTGCACAGGTTCAGGCACCAAACAGGAAGCTGAATTTCCTTAGGAACAGAGCTAGCAACTGCATCCTGGCTCTCTATGGGAGCATGTTACAGAAAACTTCGGTGAAGGTTCTGATCATCCCTGCAGCAGAAGCATCTGCCTGGAATTTCTTAGCCTTTTCTATGCTAGGCAGTCACTCTGCCAACTAAGCTATGTATAGCATATAGTCCTACCCACAAATGGTGAATTTTTTTTTCTTTAGACAGCAACTCACTATGTAAGAATCCCTATAACCAATAGGTCTTTGGTTATCTTTGGTGGAGAGAGAGCACCACACACAGCCTGAGGACCTTTTCTCTTGGTGCCTCCACTGTTTCAGTTTCCTCTGCAAACAGTTCAGCACACTGTTGCCAGCACCTTGATGGCTGCATTCTCCATATGCTAAGGCCTCTGGTGACAACTTTCAAAGGCCAAGCACATGGCTTCTGTGACAGAACCCCCTAACAAACATCCCACACTAAACCAGCAGTTCAGGCTCTTCCTGGATGTGCATTCAAGCACATGTACACATAAGGCAGGAGACCATTCCTCTGCCATAATCATCCTGTTGTGAGATCTCATCACCATTTATTTTCTCATATTGGTGAAAAGGAGGTTTTGAGGTAAGAATGAGACATTCCTAGGCATGTTTGGAAAATATGTATCTGTGGCTTTGAAATGAAGTGGTGGTCAATGACAATGTCCTAGGAGAGTCTCCTGGAAAGGGGCCCTCAGCTAATGGTAAGCATAAAGTGAACATCAGCAGGGTTCCCTGTGACATCAGCTGTCCATTTCTCTACATTCTATTGTATCCTGGTGGGCTCTTGGCAACGCCGTGATGTCACTAGTGTTGTGGCAACACCAATTGCTCTTAGGGCAGTTGCCTATAGGTCTCATCAACAGCCATGTGGGCGAGACTGAGAAGTTTCTTTGGGAAAGAGAATGTGGACAGTCGAAAAATCCAAGAGAGGCAGAAGGCAGATGGCCTTCCATCTCATTTTAAAATATCAAGAAATAAGTTGTCCTGGGGAAGACACAGTGAGTCTTGGGCAGAGGACGTGGGCTTGTTGGTTAGAGCTACAATAATGGAGAAGTGGAACAGGACTCTGGGAAGGAAATGGACATTTCTGCTTAACATGGGTCACTTCAGTTAAGGATTCCAGAGCATTATTTTGTCTGTCCCCAGAGCCAGGACTGGCACGGCCAAAGCTGTTTCACTGGAAGTTCTTAGCTTTCCTCTTATTGGGCATTTGTTGTGTAACATGATGACAAAAGGCGATCATCAGGGGTCAGGGAGGTTAACATTTCACAATTTAGGGCAGGGCATTGCTGTATTTCACAATCACAGACTTCTTTTAGGTGCTGTGGCTATCTGACAGTAGTTACAGGACAGAAATGTGCTCCTGGCTATGACCTTATGTACTCATATCACCTCTGGCCACCTCTCTGACAGCTGCACACGTAGGTTTGTGAATCAGTAGTCTGTGGGTGGCAGACATTTCTCTAGTACAGGCAAAGTGTCAGAGGCAGACAGAGACTGAATCTTTACTGTCAGCGCTGTGGTGTTTTGGTGTGTCTCTGGGCAGAATTGCTCAGACTCTTAATCATGTTCTGCTACTGCGTGACTGTCTAATCCACAGGCATGGTCATAGAGTGACAAGGCAGGAGTTCAGTGTGTCTCTAAAGCACCTGACTGCCTGTGGACTCTGCCATTATTCTCCTGGGTTCTGAAAGCACAGGCTTGAGGGCTCAGAAGCCGAGCTACATCTTGTAAGGAACACATGTGAGGAAGCAGCGGAAATACTTAGCTGCTTAGACACCCACTTCTTTTTTAAAAAATTATTAATTACCATTTATTCACTTTGTATCCCCCCTGTAGCTCCCTCCCTCTTGCCCTTCCAACCTCTCCCTCCCTTCCCCTTCTTCACCCATGTCCCTCCCCAAGTCCACTGATAAGGGGAGGGCTTCATTTCCTTCCTTCTGATCCTAGTCCATCAGGTCTCATCAGGAGTGGCTGCATTGTCTTCCTCTGTGTCCTGGTAAGGCTGCTCCCCCCTCAGGTGGAGGTGACCAAAGAGCAGGGCAATCAGTTCATGTCAGAGGCAGTCCCTGTTCTCATTACTGTGGAACCCACTTGGACACTGAATTGCCATGGGTTGCATCTGTGCTGGGGTTCTAGAGTTCTCCATGCATGATACCCACTTCTTAACAGAGTGATGGCAGATCTGAGATACAGAGAGCAGGCATCTCAGCCTTAGGCCGCAATCTGTAAAATCTTGTCACTGGGTTCTAGGCATGCTCTATTTGTCTCCATCCTCTGTGCCTTCTCACTATGCAAGTTCACTTTTGTTCTCCCTACAGGGGCCAGTGGGGAGACACCATCTCCCACAAAGCTCCCCTCCAAGAAGCAGGTGAAGAAGGAAATGGACAGGTTGACCACTCAGCTGCAGCTGATGACCAGGGAGAGAAATGAGCTGAGAGATCGCCTGATCCTCATCACAGAAGGATCCTTGGACAACAGGTATCCATTTTTTTTCAAATCCCATGGTGCCAGTCTTGGGTCTGCAAAGTCACCCTCATCTAATCCTTTTAAGGACACCTCCAGGGTGTCATGACCCTAAATGCTGCTCAGAGGAGAGACAGGAAGTTAAGCTTGGGTAGGACTGATATCTGGAAAAAAAAACACATCTGCTTCCTCCAAATGAAATGCTGAGCCTGTGTTCTGAGTCACACAACACATGGATTGAAGCAGTAGTGGAGAGTGAATTCCCAGCATGCATTTGGAAATGGCTTGATAGGTGGTGGCTTGTGTGAGGCACTAGCTGTTGTGAGGTTGGGATGAGATTTTTACTTGCCTGACAGGAGATTTAATGCTGGAAGCTCCTTGTAGGAGCTGGAGGGGACTGATCCTTCTTGGTTTATCTCAGTGCAGAACAGGAAGGACTGGAGCTCACCCTGTTCATCTCTCTCTTTGTGCTTTATACTTGGGACAGTACATGAGGTTAAATTTTTTAGCATTCCATTGTTCTCTCTCTCTCTCTCTCTCTCTCTCTCTCTCTCTCTGTGTCTGTGTGTGCATGTGTGTACGTACAAATTTAGATGCTTGCGTATCTCTCTAGACTCTTGGAGCTAATGGTACGAGGGGGGTGGGTGTCTGCGGGTCTCAGTCTCCATGTGATGCCAGTGCTGAGTTCTGGGTGTGCCATGTTAAGCTGTACTTAGCCTATGTGGTCATATTGGAGGCACAGTAGAATCCCCTGGGCAGTTTTTAAATCTGTCCCCAGGCTGGCTCTCATCCCCCAAATTATGTCTGACTCTGAGGAATAGTCAACAAGGATCAAGAATTATTGTTCTGAAAATGGGAGAAATGAAATCACAGGATTTTTGTAGGCCAAGATTTATGGAAGGCCTCACTGAGACTGTAAAGGGGTAGACAACTCCTCCAGGCTTACTGAGTGAGCTCATACAACCAGGGCAGCTTTCACCTGGACACCTTTAGCCTCTGCTTGTCTGTGGCCAGGATAACAAGTTTTATAAGCAGCAGACTGAACCAGCATACAGGGTCCAGAATGTGGCATCTTCTGCTCTTGTGTATTTTGGCTCACAGCCTGAGTTCACCAGATCCTTGAAGCCTATATTCATGGTGTTCTTTGATTTTGGGGCCAGGCCCTACTACAGGCCAAATCCTTTCTATGAGAGACTGATGACACAGCATAAACAGGTGATATTGGACCTGCAGACCTTAGAGCAGGAGCACACTGAAGCCTCACAGAACCTCAAGGAGCTCGACAAGGAGACTGGCTTCTATAGGTAAGTGCCTGTCAGGGAACCCAACAGCTGTGAAATGGTGTCTCTGTTTGCCTTTATTCTGGACTGGGAGTCCCCAGCTCTGGGTCTATCCCTTCTACCTCTTAGCCATCAGCCTACCTGGTCCTTTTGGACTCTGTTTTGCTAAGTATGAAGGAGGTTATTACCTCTTCCAGGATTTTGAGCCTCAGGAGACTCTAGATAGAAATCAATTCACAGCACGACAGAGGTGTCAGGCAGCCCTGAGTATCTGGGACTCAGGAAGGGTTTATGGAGCTGAGTGTTATGGAATGTGTGATAGACTGTGCTCCCCTTGGTTCTCCTTTCCTACCTTGAGGGCATTTGTCACCTATTTTTTTATGATTCCCAACTCCCTGGGACAATAGAGTACACGCGGAGACTCTTTTCTCTTTGAGGGACAGGGAACCCTGCCAGTGTGGGGACCTTAGCAGTCCTTACTCTTTCGCGAATTAGCTGTTCTCTCTATGGTCTGCTGAGTGCAGCAGGCATGGCTGTATTGGGCTCTTTCCTAGGTCTTCACTGAAATCTTGGGCCTGAAGGTAGGGGTGGCAAGAGCAGGCTGGCAGGGGGAGAAGGAGGAGGCTGGCAGAGGCTTACTCTTCAGAGGGTCTTTCCAGCAACCTCCACAGCCGGCTCCTGATGGAGCAGGCTCAGTTGAAGAAGAAGGTGGACATGATGACGCAGGACAATGAGACAGTGCAAGAGAATTGGGTCCTGCTAAAGCACCAGTTGGCGGAAATGCAGCAGATTTGTAAGGACCAAGAGGAGGAGACCAGCGACCTCCAGACACCGCAACTGGACAAGGTCTGGAACCATTTGCCCACTTGACTCTTTGTCTGCTCATCTACACACCTGAGCTCTCACCCATCACCCTTCTTACTAATTTATACTTGCCACCATCTGCCCACCTCATGCCATCTGACTTCTTTTCTCTGTCACTGCATAAGTATTCTGGGAAATTAACCTCTTGTGAGCAACTCTATTATTGGCAAGCATACCCTTCTCTTCTGCTTGAAGGTGCAGTCCAAAGAGCAGAGTGGGAAAAGAGATATCCCACAATTAGATGCTCTCTGGATAGCTCAGATGCAATGTACACAAATCATTGGTGCCTTCTGACACCACAGGTGGAAATCAGCTTGCAAAAGGACAACCCTAGTGCTAATGTCAAATGAGCGCTTCTCATTGTCATCAATTCATGTGGCCTTCTCCATTCTTTCTCACTCTAATATGGTCTCTTCTTTTTGGCCAGCTCTTAATACACACTGACAGATGCCTGAGTTAGAGTTTCCCAGCCCTCTTCTATGAGTTTTTCTGGAGAGTTTATACTCTGGAGCTGACTGGACATCAAGAGATATGTGAAGGACATTTGACAGACAGTTTGAGGAGGTCAGAGTTGTGAGACTTTAGAGGAAAAAAAAATTCTATAACCACCTCAACTTACTCTGGCTAAGCAGAGCAAGCTCCTCACAGCTATCATAATTCGCAAGGGTTGGAGAGCAGAGTTGTGAGACCATTTTGAAAGAGTTTGTGTGCTGAATCTAAACTTCATGCTCTTCTAACATGAAGTCCATGAACAGTATGGACCATCAGGCATATGTGCATTGCCCAGAGGATTTCATTGGGTCTCTTTCATGTCAGTTTCTACCTTGGAGCAGGGTTTCTTGCATCCCTTGAAGCTGGATGTTCTGGCTTGCCTGACTGTCCAGCCAGCTCTTGGGTCCTCTATCTGGGCTTTCTCTTGTAAGACACTGTGTGCATGCCAGTGTGCAGCCCTCCACTGAGAACACATCTTGTCATGAACAGGAGGAGGAAAGACTGGAGAAACTCCTGCAGTCTCTGAGGAAGCAGACTCAGCTGGCCATCCAGCAAAGGGACTTAGCCATAAAGATGCAGCATCAATTTGAGGACCTCCAGATGAGGTATGAGCCCAGGCTGGGAGGAGAAGGTAAAGCTTTCTGGGTCCCCTTTTCCTGGATTCTCTGTCTTTTATGGGCTTTTGCTCAGCAGCAAACCAAAGAGCCCCTCTGGGAAAGAAAACCTCAAAGTATTATACTGGTCCTGTCATCAGGAACTTCTACCCAGGAAACAATCTATTTGCCACCTTATGTGTTTAGGGCATTGGGTCCCTTCCTGTGCTATTTAGTATATTCTTTGAAGACTGTGCTTTACTCACGAGAACTGCAGACATCTGCCCCCCAAGTGATGGGATCTCAAGGTGTGCACACCACACCAGACTGAAAATGTACTTTTATTTAAGAACATCCCCTGTAATGATTAGATTCCTACCATTTCCACACTGATCTCTGCAGTGTTAACCCATCTCTGTGAGAAGATTTCTCTCAAGAGTATAGGTTCAGGAGATTCCATGATGAACCCATGCAGATGTCTCTGCTACAGGGATGATCAGAACCTTCATGGGAGTGTTCAGTAACTCACTCTCATTGAGTTCCTGGATGCAGTCTGTCCGCTCTAGTCCTTAGGAAAACAGAGGTTTCAGGTGGTACCATAGCTTATGCAGGGCCATTGTTGGGAGGCATACAACTCACAAAATGCTGCTCTAGCATGGCAGGCTCCATCATGCATGGTACTTGGGTACAAGGTGCTTCCTGAGCAGGAGGAATGAGCTAGCCTCATGACTTTGTTCAGGTGCCCAGGTTGCAAGGCTGTATTATTCCTATCTATAAAATAATGTGATCCATCAGTGAGTCATCATGAATAACTTATATACTGATCATATTATTAAGGTAGGTAATTTTAAATAATGATGTTCCTGGACTGTAGGAGAAAGGGCTAGTCTTTGTAGTAGAACACAGACCATAGAGTTCCTAGATTCAATTATGACTTGTGCTTAATAGCTGAAACATTGTATAGGCGCTGACATTGTGTGACCCTTTTGTCTTGGGATTACAAAGAGTGACTTCAGTTAATAGATCAGTGTTTACTCCAACCAAGTACCATGCATGGAGATAACCTAGAACCCCTGCACAGATGTAGCTCATGGCAGTTCAGTGTTCAAGTGGGTTCCATATTAATAGGAACAGGGACTGTCTCTGACATGAACTGATTGGCCTGCTCTTTGATTACCTCCCCCTGAGGGGGGAGCAGCTTTACCAGACCACAGAAGATGACAATACAGCCACTCCTGATGAGATCTGATAGACTAATATCAGAAGGGAGGAGAGGAAGACCTCGCCTATCAGTGGCCTTGGGGAGGGGCATGCGTGGAGAAAGGGGAGAGAAGCTGGGATTAGCAGGGGAGGAGGGAGAAGTTTGAGGGGGGATACAAAGTGAATAAAGTGTAATTAATAAAAATTAAAACCAAAAAAAGAAAAAAAAAAAAAGAGATCAGTGTTGACCCTTCAGCACAGCTGAAGTGGTGGATGATAGCAGCTTGAAGGCTGATATGGCAAGTCCCACCAGGCCTGTGTCTTTTTTTTTTTTTTTTTTACTCTTTTTTTTTTTTTTCAATGCAGTTTATTCAGGAACCTTGAACAATCATCTGACCCTGGGGAAAGCCAGCCCACAGTTTAAATAGCCTCTGGGTAGCCAACCCCAGCGTGCCATGTGGGCAATGCAGATAGGTCCACATACATGCAGGC
The DNA here is from genome assembly GCF_030254825.1 of Meriones unguiculatus. Classification (NCBI taxonomy): domain Eukaryota; kingdom Metazoa; phylum Chordata; class Mammalia; order Rodentia; family Muridae; genus Meriones; species Meriones unguiculatus. The sequence goes on from NC_083357.1 coordinate 58,200,503, forward strand.
CTGTGTCTTAACTGCCTTCCTCTCCCAGGTCTGAAAAGCTGCACCTTGAACTGGACCTGGCCACAGCCCATAAGGAGAGCCTCCTGCAGAAGAGGCTGCTGCTTCAGGAGCCACCTGCTGAGCCCCAGCCCCAGTGAACACAGAATTCCTGGGAGGAATTGTCTTCTTCAGAATGGGGTGCCTTGCTGTGAACAGCCCCTACTCTTGTTTAGCCAGTGAGGAAGCCATGCTACTTCTGAGTCTCAGTCTCTTTTCCGTTCTGACTACACCCGCTGAGAAAACTGGTGTCACCTTTGCCACTAAGTGTTAAGACCAGCCATAGGCTGTGGGTCAGTCCTGTTAAATCTACTGTGAGAGAAGGCTGCTGAGCTTAATTTTATGGTAGGGTTTGGGTTTTGTTTTATTTTTTTCTTTTTGATGTTCCTGTTGTTTTTGGTTGTTTCAATTTTCTCTTTATTGGCTACATTTTATATATACTTGTTATTGTTTTCCAAACTTCGATTGTAATACCCACTTTTTTTATTAACTCTCTTTTTGAAGATCGTTTTGAAAAAAAAAAGTATTTTCTTATCAATAAAAATGTGATTTCTAACTCTTCAATCTTTTAAAATATTTATTTGTTTATCACTTTCTACCCCAATCCCAGTCCTTTCCCTCCTCTCCTCCCCTTCCCTTCTCTCTTTCTCAGTGTAGGGGAGGCCCTCCCTTTCTCAGGGATTGAGAGCTGTACCCTACCTTTCTGAGATTCCTTTATTCAAGGGAGGCAGCTTCTCCCTCCCTGGGATGACTTCTACCCATCATTGCTCTTCTTGTCACCACCAGACAAGAGGAAAGGGACATCAAATCTCAGTGAGATCCCATTACATCTCAGGCTCCACAGCTTCCCATCACTGCCTCTCGGTCCTCAGAATCACTCTCTTACATATGTACCTTTATTAATCTTTCTACTGAGCAAATGGGAAAACTTGAGTTATGGAGGAGTCAACTCATGTGACAAAGAAGAAGATGGATTAATATTCACTCCCATGGTAGAGTGCAGCCTGGTATACTCAAATCCCTGGGTTTACTATTCATCACAGAAAAAAATATCAAACTAACCTGAAACACACACACACACACACACACACACACACACACACACACACACCTACCTTAGTAAGCTACCATAATAGTCTATCATTCCTCTGGAAACATAACCCAAATAACTCTTTTTTTCTATATGTTGCACTGAAGATGATGTATCCATCATCACAGTTATAGAACGTTACTGATACAGTAGCTATTTAGGGAAGGTGGAATGGACATAGCTTTCCCAATTATTTGTGGAATAAGATCGAGTTCTTAAGGAATATGCCAAGGAGCTGTATAGCTTTTTTAGAATTCTCCACTATGATTTCCAAAATGGCTGCTCCAACTTGAAACCCCATAAATAGGAAAAGAAAGTTTCCCTTTCTTTGCCACATCTTTAGTTGCATTTGCTGTCATTTGTTTTCTTGATCTTAGTTTTCATGATATGAAAAGATGAAGTCGCACAATTGTTTGAATTAGGGTAATTTCTTAGGATGTAGAATGCTTTTTGAGATATTTCTTAGCCATTTTAGTTTTGTCTTTTCAGAACTCTGTTCAGAGCAATATGCCAGTTAATTGAGTTCTTTGTTTTGTAGACTCTCTAATGGTTTTGTATATTCTGGATATCAGTTCTCTATCAGATGTGCAGCTGTGTGTTCATTCCATTAATTGTTTCTTTTGTTGTAAAGAATCGTTTTACTTTTGTGAGGTCCCATTTTGGTCAAGTGTTAACTTTAATTCTTGATCAAATGGAGTTTTATCCAAAAAGTCTTTTTGTGTTTCTATATCTTACAGGGCACTGCCCATGTTTTCCCCTAGAAGTTTCAGTGATTTAGGTTTCACATTGACATTTTTATTTTTCACAGTCATTGTACAATATATTTTTATCATATTGTTTTCCCACCCTGATCCTTTTCACCTCTCCACCCACTGAACTTCATGTTCTTGTATCCCTTCTCTCAAAAAAGTCAGAAAAAAAACACAAATAAAAACCCAGAGGCTATTTAAGCTGTGGGCTGGCTTTCCCCAGGGTCAGATGATTGTACAAGGTTCCTGAATAAACTGCATTGAAAAAAAACCCAATAAAATCAAATAATACAATATAAACATACTAAAATCTGTACTCCTAAACAACCTAAGCAAGGAGTACCCAGGGTCAGATGATCAATTCTCACTCAGAAAGGCAAACAGGATAGATACCAGAAGAGGGAGAAACCAGGAAACAGGACAGGTGCCTACCACAGAGGGCCTCTCAAAGACTCTACCCAGCAGTGTATCAGGGCAGATGCTGAAGCTCATAGCCAAACTTTGGGCAGAGTAGAGGGAATCTTATGAAAGAAGGGGGAGATAGAAAGACATGGAGGGAACAGGAGCTCCACAAGGAGAGCAATAGAATCAAGAAATCTGGACCCAGTGGAATTTTCTGAGACTGATACTCCAACCAAGGACCGTGCCTGGAGATATCTTAGAACCCCTGCACAGATGTAGCCCATGGCAGATCAGTCTCCAAGTGGGTTTCCTAGTAATGGGAACAGGGACTGTCTCTGACATGAATACAGTGGCTGGCTCTTTGATCACCTCCCCTTGTGGGGGGAATATCTTTGCCAGGCCACAGAAGAAAACAATGCAGCCATTCCTGATGAGACCTGATAGGCTAGGGTCAGATGGAAGGGGAGGAGCACCTCCTCCATCAGTGGACTTGGAGAGGGGCATGGGAGGAGATGAGGGACGGAGGGCAGGATTGGGACATTATGAGGCAGGAGGCTACAGAGGGGTTAAAATGTGAATATACTGTAATTAATATAAAAAAATAAAAATTATACAATACAGAAGGAAAGAATGACTAGTACACACATGCTTGTACACACACACAGCCCATTTTGTGTTGGACACTACTCCTGGGCAGGGTCCTTCTCTGGAGTGTGGTTGATAGATCCAGTAACATTCTGTTTGAGAAAACTGGTATTTTCTTTCCTAGTAGGTGTCTATTGCAAAGGGCTTCTTAGTTAGAGGTGAGAATTAATTTGTGTCCACTTCCCTTCTTCTTTCTTGGGTTTTGTGTGACTTGAACTTGTACAGATGTTGTGCCTGCTCTCACAGCCTCTGTGAGTTCATATGTACATCAGCCCTGTGATCTGGAAAACACTGTTTTCATTCACCACCTCTGGTTCTTTCAATCTTTCTACCTTCTCATTTGCCCAGATACCTGAGTCTTGAGTGGAGAAATTTGATAAAGACATTCCGTTTAGTGATGAGTGCTCCAAAGTCTCTTATGCTCTGCACTTTATCCCGTTGTAGAGCTTTGTGTTATCAACTATTGCCTGAAGACGCTTTGCTGATGAAGGCAGAACATTTCTGTGATATGATCTATGTCTATAGAAGTATGTTGTTAAAACTAACTTCATTGATATTTTCTTACCAGAATAATTGTATTAGGTTTTCCCTTTAGCCCCCAACCCATCCAGTCTCAGGTTCTTGGCCTCTTTTGCGGTGTCATGTATGGGTCCTATTTCATGGAGTAGACCTTAAATACAATCAAAACATGATTTGTTACTCCCTTAACATTTCTACAACTATTAAACCAGTGTATCTCACAGGCAGGTTGCTTTTGTGAGTCACAGAGTTTGTACTTGGGTAATATCAATGATGACAGTTCTTAGAAAGTCTGATAGAATTTTACTGTAAATAGATCTGGCTTGTGGCAATAGATCTTGCCTTTCTTTAGTCAATGGCTTCTTAATTAACATTTTGAATTCTTCATTTGTTATAGGTCTAATAAATTGCTCATCTCCTCTTGGTTGAACTGAGATGGGACTCAGGCAGGGTTTTATGGAGCTGAGTGTTATGGAACAGGTAGATAGACAGAATTTGCTCCCCATGGTTCTCCTTTCCTACCTTGAGGGCATTTGTTAATTTTTTTTATGTTACCCAATTACCTGAGACAGTAAAGGTCAGGTGGAGACAACTTTTTATTTTTGAGGGACAGGGAACCATATTAGTGTTGGGGAGTTTAGTAGTTGTTATTCTGTTGTGAATTAGCTGCTCTCTGCTTATAGTCTTCTTAGTGCAGCAGGCATGGTTGTATTGGGCTCTTTCCTAGGTCCTCATGGAAAATGAGGGCCTGCTGGTGTTACTAGGCCCTGAAGGTAGAGATGGCAAGAGCAGGCTGGCGGGGGAGCAGGAGGAGGCTGGCAGAGACTTACTCTTCAGAGGGTGTTTCCAGCAACCTCCACAGCCGGCTCCTGATGGAACAGACTCAGCTGATGAAGAAGGTGAACATGATGAATCAGGACAACGAGAAAGTGTAAGAGAATTGGGTCCTGCTAAAGCACCAGTTGGCAGAAATTCAGCAGATTTGTAAGGACCAAGAGGAGAAGACCAGCAACCTCCAGACACACCAACTGGAGAAGGTTTGGGACCTTTGTCCATTGGAATTTTTTTTTTTTTTTTTTTGCTCACCCACACACCTGAGCTTTCAACCTTCACCCTCCTTACTAATCTATACTTGCAACAATCTACCCACCTCATGCCATCTGACTGTTCTTTTCTCTGTCAATGAACAAGTATTCTCTGAAATTAGCCTCTTGTGAGAAAGTGGTTCTTTGCAAGCATACCCTGCTGTTCTGCTTGAAGGTGCAGTCAAAAAGCAGAGTGGAGAATGAGATGTCCCATAATTAGATGTTCTCTGGATGGCTGGGGTGCAATGTACATAGATCATTGGTGCCTTCTGCATCCTGTGACTATTTTGCATGGGAAGGTCATGTGACATCACAGGTGGGAAGCAGCTTGCAAAAGGAAGAACCTAGCATTAATATCAAATGAGTATGTCTCATTGTCATCAATTCCGATATCATGTGGCCTTCTCCATTCTTCCTCACTTCAATATGGTCTTTTCCATTTGGCCAGCTCATTCACCTTGACAGATGCCTGAGATGGAATTTCCCAGCAATATTTGCTATGAGTTTTGGTGGAGTTTTTATACTCTGGAGCTGACTGGATGACAAGGGACATGTGAAGGACTTTTGACAGACAGTTTGAGGAGGTCAGAGTCTTGAGACTTCAGAGGAAAAAAAATCTCTAACAACCTTACCATAATCTGGCCAAGCCAAGCAAGATCCTCACAGCTATTATAGTTTCCAGGGGATGGATAGCAGAGTTGTGAGACCATTCTGAAAGAGCTTGTGTGCTGAGTCTAAACTCCAGGCTCTTTTAAACTGAAGTCCATGAGAAGTGTGGACCATCAGCCATATGTACATTGCCCAGAGGAGGCCATTGAGCTTCTTTCATGCCAGTTCCTACCTTGGAACAGGGTTTCTTGCATCCCTTGAAGCTGGATGTTCTGGCTTGCCTGACTGTCCAGCCAGCTCTTGGGTCCTCTGTCTGTGCTTGCTCTTGTAAGACACTGTGTGCATGCCAGTGTGCAGCCCTCCACTGAGAACACATCTTGTCATGAACAGGAGGAGGAAAGACTGGAGAAACTCCTGCAGTCTCTGAGGAAGCAGACTCAGCTGGCCATCCAGCAAAGGGACTTAGCCTTAAAGATGCAGCATCAATTTGAGGAGCTTCAGATGAGGTAGGAGCCCAGGCTGGGAGGAGAAGTTGAAGATATCTGGGTCCCCTATTCCTGGATTCTTTGTCTTTTATGGGCTTTTGTTCACCAGCAAGCCTAAGAGCCCCTCTGTGAAAGAACACCTCAAAGTATTATACTGGTCCTGTCATCAGGAACTTCTGTCCAGGAAACTCTATCTTTGCCACCTTATGTGTCTAGGGCAGTGATGTAGATGTATTCCTTTGGGCTGGATTCTCCACAATCTGGAGATCTCTGCATTGGGTCCACCTGTGGTTTACTTTGATAATATCCAGCTGAGATAAAGAGTGGCTTTCTTTTTTAATGAAGCTTGGAAATTGTACTTACCTGTGGATATGAGGATAAAGTTGAGAATGAAGTAAATAATTATACTGGTCCAGCAACAGACCCTTTTCTGAAACCCATGACTTCACTAGCCCAAAGAAGCTGGCTATGCCTCCAGTACCAGGCATAATTTTCCTCTTGAGAGGGATTTTTCTAATTATTTTTTATTCTTCCCTCATACGTTAGATCCCAGCTACAGTTTTCTCTCCTTTCCCTTCTCAAGTCTCTCAATCCCTCCCTCCCAACTCCCACAAGATCCAACATACTCTGCCTCCCCTCAGGAAAGAGCAGAGCTCCAAAGACATCAACCAAATAGTGAAGAACAATCTATGATTTGACCAGGCACAGACCATCACATTAAGGTTGGATGAGACAACCCAGTAGGAGAAAGGGGGTTCAACAAGTAGACAGAAGAGTCAGGGACCTCCTTGCCCACACACCCCTCACTGCCCCCACTGTTAAGATTTCCACAAAAACAAAAAGCTATTGTTGAGTAGGATTCAAGAACAACAAGACAACTATTGGTTGACAAAAACATATGTCACTCTGCACCTTTCTGTATATCTTGTCATTCTGGTAATTGTCCTGCTTCACAGGGGCTCCAGCTCGGTACAACTGTATAATTTCTTCACTCCCTTGGCACCTTGCATAGCATTTCCTGGAACCATCAAAGCAAAACACATGAAAGATTCTCAGACCAAATCCAGCTTGACTTATTCAAGTACTGTTTCCTAAGTGTGCAGTTTTCAGCAATAGTGCCGACCATCAAGTCACAGGAGGAAACCAAAGGCTACATCTATAATCTATATTGTCTTTCTGGGTTACCTCACTTAATGTGATGTTTTTTAGATCTACTGACTTACCTGCAATTTTCGTGATTTTGGTTCGCTTTACAGCTAAATAAGGTGTGCATAAAATTTACGTATTTATGTTCATAGTGCATTTGTGCCACACTTTGATTTTCCATTCATCAGTTGAAGGACCTTTAGTGTTTCTACTCTTTTATATTTGTGAGTAGAATAGCAGTGAACATTGCTAAAAAAGTTTCTGTATAGTAGTAGTATGTTTAGTCTTTTGGGAAGATGCCAAGAAGTGGATAATATGGTATTAGTTCTCTTCAATGTTTTTAACCTCTTTACTGAATTCTGTTTTCAAATTCTGATTTATCTTTATTATTTGATTGAAGTGTGTATTTATATTTTCTTAGACATAAATCAAATATTAATTGTTGTCTTCTTGGAGTTTAAGAAAGTGTTTGTTCTGGGATACCTCACTCAGGATGATCTTTTCTAGTTCCCATCCTTTGCCTGCAAATTTCATGATTTCCTTGCTGAGTAGTATTCCACTGTGTAAATATACTCTAATTTCTGTATCCATTCTTCAACTCAGGGATGTCTGGGTTGTTTCAAGCTTCTGGCTTTTACAATTAAAGTTGCTGCAAACATGGTTGAGCAAATGTCCTTGTTGTATACTTGAACACCTGTTGGAAATATGCCTAGGAGTGATATAACACAGAGGAAGACAATGCAGCCAGTTCTGATGAGACATGATAGAGTAGGTTTAGATGAAAGAGGAGGAGGACCTCCCCTATCAGTGGACTGGGAAGGGGCATGAGAGGAGAGGAGAAAAAGAGGGTGGGGTTGGGAGGGTTCAAGGGAGGGGGGGGGCTACAGCTGGGATACAAAGTTTATAAACTGTAATTAATTAAAAAATCAATAAATTAAAAAAGAAAGTGTTTGTTCATTACTTTTATTTACTTGAATTTTTTGATAAAGTTAACATTGTCCTTTATCATCTGTATCATGGAATAAATGGAGGTAGTAGTCCTTAGCTAACATATCTACTGAAATAGTGGTTCTGTTGGAAGGCATGCTCTTTTGACTTTTTGTGTTATTTTGTTTTCATTATGATATCTTATTTTGTTGTGTGAACAATATGATGACCTGCTGTTTTACCAGGGTAGGAGATGTATGATTTAAGATGTGTTTGATAAAAGATGATGGATGAGCTCTCCGGTGGACCAGGGAAATAAAGCTTTCAAACGACAGGTCTTCAGCTAGGCCAGGTAAAGTGGTTCACAAATACTGTTTGTTTGGAACAAGGCTTGAGGGTTTGTAGATGGAGAAGGTTCAGAAGAGGAAGGAACTAAAAACAGGCAGATTACCCAGAAAAAGTGGCTTATCTGCAAAGAGGATTGACAGGCTGCAGGTGTGGAGCTAGAGTTGTGGGTTTACAGATGAGTTTCTTTCCTGGTCTTGTCTGTTTGGTGTTCTGTGTGCTTCCTATGTCTCTACTTGATCTCTCTCCTTAATTTGAGAAAAATCTATTCTATGATTCTGTTGAAGATCTGTTCTATGACAGTGACCTTTAATTCGACTTCTTTATCTATGCGTATAATTTGAGGTTTGGTCTTTTCATGGCTTCCCATAAGTTTTTCAATTTTCTTTCTTTTCATTTTTGTTTTTTCTGTGAGGTTGTAATTTTACTGCATTTCTCCCTTCACTTTAATCCTCCTGTGGCATTCTTTTCATTAATTTTTATTGCATTAAAATTGCATTAAAATATTGTCCATATTTTACTTTTCTGTGCATTTGTTATTGGTGAATAGAAAAGCTTTTGATTTGAACGAATTGATTCTTTCCTGCCATATTGCTGATTTTTAAATTGTCTTTAGAAGTTTTCTGATGGAAATTTTGAGATTCCCTAATTATAATATCATGGCATCTGTAAACAGTGATTTTTAGACTTCTCTTTCCTATTTGTATCCCTCTAATTTTCTTCTCTTGCTTTATTGCTTCAGTTTGTACTAGGAGCACAATGTTGAAACATTGTGGAAACAGTGGACATGCCTTTCTCATTTCTGACATCAATGGGATTTCTTCAAGTTTTTCTCTGTTTACGATGCTATTATCTGTGTGTTTCTTGTGTATAGCAGTTTTGGTTTTGAGATATGTTTCCTGTAGCCATACATTTTCTAGGACTTTTATCATGAAGACATATTGGGTTTTGTCAAGATGATTTTTTCCTGTATGTGTTGAGGTGATCATGATATTTCTGTCTTGAAGTCCACTTCTGTGGTTGGATTTATTGACTCATATTGAAGCATTTTTTTTTTTTTTCATTTCAGGGATAAAGCAAACTTGGTCATAGTATATAATCATTTTGATATATGAGTGTATTCTAATTGCAATTATTTTATCCAGTATTTTGAATATGTTCATCACGGATATTTAGTTTTCTTTTCCTTGTTCTTATTACCTGACTTTACTATTAGAGTAATACGGAGTTTAGAGAGAGGGTTCTGAATGCCCCTTCTGGTTTTGGTGGGGAAGAAGAATGACTTGTTTTTTTTTTTTTTTTCTTTCTTTCTTTCTTTCTTTCTTTCTTTCTTTCTTTCTTTCTTTCTTCTTAAGACAGTTTAAGGAGAACAGGATCTCCATTTTCTTATAATGTCTAGTAGGATATTGTTGTGACTTTATCTGCTCCTGGACCTTTTGAATCTGGGAGGGTTTTTAATATTAATTCATTTTTCTCATTTGTTATATGTTTGTTTGTGTTGTTGAACTCTTGGATTGATTTTGGTAGTTTGGATGAATGTAGAAAATGACCCATTTCCTTTAGCTTTTTCTTCTATGAAGTATAGTTTTTAAAAAATGTTCCTGTCTAATACTCTTAATTTCTTTGGTATCTGCTGTTACATTTTCCAGTTCATAACTGATTGTGTTAATGTGGGTCATCTGTTTCTTTTGGTTAGTTGGGACAAGAGTAATTAAATTTGATTTATTTTAACAACAACAAAAAAATAGTTTTCTCCAGTGAAGTCTCACTGAGTATATTAAATACGATTCAGTGTATGTCCTATTCCCAGGAGAAAATGACCAATACAGAATGAACTTTATGGCATTTTTGTATTTTTTTTGTCTTATATGGCTGCTTTTGGACATTTTTTGTCTTATGTATTTTACATGAATGGTATGGTTTCACATTTTGTGTTTTTATGGATTTTGTGTTTCTGTGTGTGTTTCTTTTGCTTTTTTTGTTTTTGTTGATTGTTTTGCTTTTTTTATTTGTTGTTTTGTTTGCCTGTTTGTTTTTTAAAGGAGAGAGAAAGAAGACATGGTGTTGGGTGAGTTGGAAGATGGGGAGAATTCAGGAAGAGATGCATAAGGGTAAATTATGACCAGAATATACTGTATGAAAATAATTTATTTTCATTTAAAAATAGATACAATTTTTTAAAATTTTATTAGCTTTATATATTAATCATAGCCATTTTCCTCCTCTCCTCCCTGTCCATCCTCCCTATCTCCTCCCCGTATATCCATACCCTATTCCTCAGAAAAGGGAACCCTCCCACCAACAACTCACCCCTGGACATAGTGTCAAATCAGGAGTGAGTGCATCCTCTTACACTGAGCCCTTGCAAGGATCACCATGACAGCAGAGTGATCAAAGAGCACACAACAGAGCTCATGTCAGAGACAGCCCTTGATTCCCATCCTAGGAAACCCACATGAGGATGAAGAACTGCTTTTTTTTTTCCAATTTAAAATGGGAAGAAAACAGGGTATTTCATCTATCTGGGACTAAATGAATTTCCTGGATGTCTTACTCCAAAGTACTCACCTTTCTCTTTGCATGTTCTCTTCTGATTTTCTGAAGGTGAGGTGGTAAGATTATTTACCCAATAAGCAAATATTGTTTTCCTAAGAAGTGTAATGTAGACATAAGGACATCTGCCACAAATGAAAGACCTATAGTAACCATGGTATTTCTAAATTAGGGCCTTTGTTTACCAATTTTGAAAACTACATTGTTAAAAGAAGATAAATCAACAAAGGAGTGAAATGGAATCATATGTTTGATATAAGACTCTTCTGCTGTTGAAAAAAGACAAATAGCTGATAACCACGTATTACTTCCAATCAAAGGTAAGAAAAAAACCCTTGATACAAAGCCAGAGAGTAGTTGATGTCTGTTGCAGATCTAGAACAGACATTCCCAAGATCGACTCCTTGAAACTCACAGGACTTGATCCTAAACTAAAACTAAAACATGTTTAAAAAAAGAAAACAAAACAAAAACCGCAGTTCTCCTAGGGAAAGACTGGTTCCTGCTGTCACTATACAGCTCTGGATGAATGAGCTCTCATTGCACCGTTAGCCCTTTCTCCTAGCTCTGACTTCAGTACCAACCACTTGTATCACACATTCGAGACTGGCATTGTAACACCAACATTTTGGTGTCTTTGATAAGCTTTCCCCTTGGATACAAAGTAGAAGATCTGAGCAGGATTAAAACTAGATTATATCTTATGGCAACCAACCACAGTATGGGGATAAAGTGAAAACATTATAATCTACTGGAAAATAGAGGCAGATGACACAAAGTGTCTTCAGAGAATTCAGGTTCCATAAGACAAGGGAACAACTATTGTCTTTGATGTAATAAATTTGAAGAAACAGAGATAATTCCTAAGAGGCTCTATTTATAGACCCTATGTTCCAGTAATAAATCTGATCTCTTCAATCTACTTCTTCACTCTTCATGGTTATTACAGAGAACATCTTTCCTCTCTTGGAAAACTAGACACTGCTCAAGACTTTCTGGGTTCAGATTGATTCTACTCCATGGAAGGAGGTAATGTTGATGCTTAGAGAAAACAATGAACGAAGAACTAGAAAAGTGACCCTCTCAAGGTTTTCTTTTTGCTATCTCCTAGCTGCCTGTTCCACAGCCAATAATCTCTATCTGTGTCAGGTCCTAGACAGAGCGCTTCTATGTGCATTATTTTATTCAGAGCTCTCAACCCTTCTGTAAGAGTGTTATCTAACCACTTTCAGCTGAAGACACTAGAAAGTAGTGTATGTGTCTGAATCAGTGGAGTGTCTACAGTTAATAACACATGGATTATAATTCAAACGCTAGGCTTCTTGCTCCAAATCTATTGCTTTCCTCCAATGCCTTAACTACTTACCACCTCTCAGCCTTCCATGGGAAAGATGTTTTGCAAAAATGGGAAATGTGTGGCAATTTCCTCTCTTATCAAATGAAATGGATATACTGAGAAGATTGAGCCAATGATGGTTTCACAGGATTGTGACTTCTTGGACGAACCTTGAAACAAAATGCTCAACATCCTTAGTCATCAGGGAAATGAAAATCAAAACGACCCTGAGATTTCACCTTACATCTATCAAAATGGCTAAGATCAAAAACTCAAGTGACAACACATGCTGGAGAGGATGTGCAGAAAGGGGAACCTTTCTCCATTGCTGGTGGAAATGTAAACTTGTACAGTCACTTTGGAAATAAATTTGGCACCTTCTCAGACAATTAGGAATACTGCTTCCTCAAGATCCTGCTACATCACTCCTAGGCATATATCCAAAATATGCTTATGTATACAATAAGGACATTTGCTCAGCCATGTTTGTAGTAGCTTTATCTGTAATAGCCAGAATCTGGAAAGAACCCAGATGTCCCTCAATTGAGGAATGGATGCAGAAATTGTGGTACATCTATACAATGGAATACTACTCAGCAATTAAAAACACGGAAATCACAAAATTTGCAGGCAAATGGTGGGATCTAGAAAAGATCATCCTGAGTGAGGTATGCCAGAAGCAGAAAACCACACAGGGTATATACTCACTCATAAGTGGATATTAGACATATAATATAGGATAAACATACTAAAATTTGTATATCAAAAGAAGCTAAGCAAGAAGGAGGACCCTGGGTAAGATATTCAATCCTCATTCAGCAAGGCAAAGGGTAGACATCCATCAAAAGAAGGAGAAAACATGGAACAGGACAGGAGCCTACCACAGAGGGACTCGAAATACTCTACCCTCCAGGGTATGAAAGCAGTGGCTGAGACTCATAGCCAAACTTTGTGTAGAGTGCAGGGAATCTTATGAAAAAAGGAGAGATAAAAAGATCTGGAGGGGATGAGAGCTCTACAAGGGGAGCAAAAAAAAAAAGTCTGGGCACAAGGGTCCTTTCTGAGACTGATACTGTAACCAAGAACCATTCTTGGTTATAACCTAGAACCCTTGCACAGATGTAGCCCATGGCAACTCAGTGTCAAAGTAGGTTCCCTAGTAATGGGAGTAGGGACTGTCTTTGACATGGACTCAGTGGCCTGCACGTTGAACACCTCCCCTTGAGGGGGCGGTGTGCAGCTTTACCAGGCCACAGAGGAAGACAATGCAGCCAGTCCTGATGAGACCTGATAGACTAGGATCAGAGCAAAGGGGAGGAGAACCTCCTTTATCAGTAGACTTGGGGAGGGGCATGTGAGGAGATGAAGGAGGGAGGGTGGGGTTTGGAGGAGACTAGGGAGGGGGGTTACAGCTCAAATACAGAGTGAATAAATTGTAATTAATAAAACAATAACTAAATTAAAAAAGAGGAAGAAATTTAGCAACAAGCAGTTTCATAAAAATAATGTTAACAGTTGGTCCTATGGTTGTGACAGACCTGACCATGTGTTTTGGGTAGCATTTGAGCTTTGGGCCGGAAAAGCCACTGAGAACGGAAAATTGACTGTGATTAAGAAGAGACCAGAACCATTAAAGTAAAACCCTTGCTTTGCTGGGACAGTTGATGTTGGTTAGGAGGAGCTGAGAAATTAGCACTGATAAAGAAGAGGCCAGTGTCTGGTGTACACTTTTAATACCAGCACCTGGAAGCCAGAGGCAGGCAGATCTCTGAGTTCCAGGCCAGCCTGGTTTAGAAAAAAAGTTCCAGGACAGCCAGGTTACACAAAGAAACCATGTCTTGAAGAAAACTAAACAAACAAACAAACCAAAAAAGACGCAAGTACTACTGATGGAGAGCTTCCTTCTGAGAAGTGTTCCTTCAGGGTCATCATATGGAGGCTGTGGTCCAGACATAGCCAAGGCTATACCTTGCATTGGCAGCTGAACTTGGTAATGATGCTGGTTTTGAAGGCACAAAATAATCATGAAGAGCCCCCGAGGCATGGCATTATGAGAGGCTGGGGGGAGGCCGCTGATGAAGGTGCAGCCTCAGTAGCAGTGAACATTCCAGAACTGAAGTGGTCATGGAGAGGAGCTGAGGCTTGGCACAGTGTAGCTGGGTCAGAGTCTCTGAAGAGAGCCCAAGTGAGGCCATTGGTGAAGGTGCAGTCCAGATGCAGCAGAGACCTCAGCATTCAGTACTGCAGAGTGACCATCAAGGGCAGCAGTGTGGAGTGAACCCTGGCTCTGTGAGACAAGCTGCATTTGCTTCAGATGGCAGAGCTAGAGAAGAGGAGCTAGCCGACAAGGCCATTTGGAGCTCAGAGGACCATAACATACAAACCTAAAAATTTAGAGCTATTACCCATTTATGAGAAATAAGGGTCTTCCTTTGCCAGGGGCTGTGGTGCATGCCTGTAATCCTAGCACTCTGGGAGGCAGAGGTAGGAAGATCTCTATGAGTTCAAGGTCAGCCTAGTGAGTCCAGTATGGAGAGAAACTCTGTCTTAAAAACAGAGAGAGAGAGAAAGAGAGAGAGAGAGAGAGCGCGAGAGAGAACACAGCATTTGTCTTTTTGGGCCTAGGTTATCTTACTTAGTATAGATTTGTTTGATTTATTTATTTTTTAAATTTATTTATTTTTATTAATTACAGTTTATTCACTTTGAATCCCCCCATAAGACCCTCCCTCCTCCCTTCCCGGTCCCACCCTCCCTCCCCTTCTTCACGAATGCCCCTCCCCAAGTCCACTGATAGGGGAGGTCACCTCTCCTTCCTTCTGATCTTAGTCTATCAGATCACATCAGGAGTGGCTGCATTGTCATCTTCTGTGGCCTGGTAAGGCTGCTCCCCCCTCAGGAGGAGGTGATCAAAGAGCAGGCCAATCAGTTTATGTCAGAGTCAGTCCCTCTTCCCATCGCTATGTAACCCACTTGGACACTAAGCTGCCATGGACTACAACTGTGCAGGGGTTCTAGGTTATCTCCATACCTGGTACTTGGTTGGAGTATGAGTCTCTGGGAAGACCCCTGTGTTCAAATTTTCTGGTTCCGTTGCTCTACTTGTGGGGTTCCTGTCCTCTCTAGATCTTACTATTTCCCACTTTTTATATAAGATTCTCTGTTTGATTTATTTTAAAAAATATTTTATATTTATTTTTAAGTGTGTGTGTGTATGCTTGTGTATTCACATGTACTCGGAGGCCAGAGGTGTTGGATATCCCTGGAGCTGGAGTTATTTACTTATATGTGAGGCATACAACATGTGTGTTGGGAACTAGACTCAGGGCCTCTGCAAGGATGGTTGTGGTACTGGCACCAAGACTGGCACATAGCCTAGAGGAGCCAAAACAGAGCATCCGAACATCAGTACATGTAACCACACCATGGATTGTTGGCTGACAAAGAAGTTGTGGTGGTTGGAATGAAAGTGGTCCCCATAGGCTCATAGGGAGTGGCACTCTTAGGAGGTCCAGGCTTGTTGTTGGAAGTGTGTCACTGGTGGTGGGTCTTGAGGTTTCAAATGCTCAACCCAGGCCCAATGTCTCTCTCTCTTCTTGCTGCCTACCAATCTGGATGCAGAACTTCCAGCTACCGCTAAAACACTATGTCTGCCTCACTACACTTCCCGCCATGATGACAATGGACTAAACCTCTGAACCTGTAAGCAAGTCCCGGTTAAATGCTTTCCTTTATAAGAATTGTCATAGTCATAGCGTCTCTTCACAGCAATAGGACATGGACTAAGACAGAAGTGAAAAACATACACTGGAAAAAAGGCAAGATCTTAAAAAACTGGATGTCTATATGCAGAAGAATAAAATCAGATCAAGGTGTATCACCTCGCACAAAAACTAATTCCAAATGGACCAAACACACTTGAAATACTGAAACTGCCAGTGAAAATATAGGCAGTATTCTACATGGGAAAGGAAGTTCTAAGTAATGCTTAATTTTTCCAGGAATTGAGGCCAACACTTGGCAAGCAGGAACTCCCAAAACTAAAAAGCTTATGTATAGCTAAGGAAACAATCAAGTTAGTGAAGAGGGAGCCCATAGAATGGGAGATCATTGTTACTAGTTAGTCTTATGACAGAGGATTAATATTCAAAATATCTAAATAACTCCAAAAATAAAAAGTCAAGAAAGAAATGATCCAACTAAAATAGGTTATGAAACTGAACAGAGTGTCCTCAAAAGAAATAAAAACGGCTAAGAAACATCTCATTATCATTCTCAGCAATTAGGAAAATGCAAACAAGAACGACTTTGAGATTTCCTCTTCCCCCAGTCAGGATGGCAAAAGTCCATGAAACAACCAGCAACACACGCTGCTGAGGAGGTGGGAAAGAGAAAACTTCATTTGCGCTTGGTGAGTTTACAAACTGCTCCAGTAATTCTAGAAATAACACGTTGAGAATTCTCACTTAAAATAAATCTACTATATTACCCAGCTATTCTACCCCTTGGCAGGTGCCCAGAGGACTCCATGTTTTATTTCGCGGAGACTTGCTCAGCCGTGTTTATTGGCACTCTCTTCACAGTAGGCAGGAAACGAGACAATGTAAATGTCCTACAGCTGAAGAACGGACAATGGAAGCGTGGGAAAGTATCCACAGTGCAATAAAAACCAGGGGCCCCTCCTACCGCAAGGCACAGGCAGGTGGAAGAGTGCCAGAGACAGCCCAGTGCCCAGTGAGGAGCAAGTGTGTGGTAGAGGGATGGGAGAGAAAGAGAAGGGAGTGGTTTGTGCACTATGAAGAGAGGGGAGACTGGAGATGTGATGGCAGGAACAGCCTGATGTGAGTAGCCTGCACTGCTACCTGCCCCCATGGTGATGTTCAGGCTTGTCCTTCCTACCATGTCTGAATCCCTGGGCCTGCGGCAGGGGTCTGTGTCGATTTTAGTGCCCCATGTTACCACCAAAGATCATGTGGGTTTCTGTGGTCTGGGCTGCTGTTTGGGACCATGTCGATGTCTGAGCGCTGCACTGAGCTGGCCCTGCCCCTCACCAGCTGTTGCACGGTGGTGCCTGTGGTGGGTTAGCATGTCCGGGCCCCTCTCCTGGGCAGTGTGGGAGAATTGGCCCTAGTGGTGTGGGTCCTGGAGAGCTGGTTTAATGGCGTAAGTGCAGGAGGGAGGACCCCACCCTTCTCTGGCTGCAGCACCCAGGATTGCTGGCCTTCCTCCTTGCTAGCTGCCACAATCAGGAGAAAAGGCACCACCCCTCACCCGGGTGGATTGGGAGAGCTGGCCAAGATGGTGTGAGCAAGGGAGAGCTGGGCCTGCCTTTTCTCAGAGCGGTGTGGGAGAGCTGGCCCTGGTGGCTTGGGCATGGGAAAGCTGCTGTCTGACTAGCTCAGCTACCACCTAGGGCTTCGAGTTGGCCCACCCCAACATCTACCTCATCTATGAACTGCTGGAGCAAGTGAAGGGGCTGGTCCCACAGATCCAAAGCTGCAGGATCTCCCTGACTCATGGCAAGAGCAAGATATCTGAGGAGTAAGAATTCAATATTGATGGTGTGGCAGAAGCCAGAGGCCTTGAACCAGACCAATGACTCATTGCAATGAACATTTGTAAGTGAAGCTGTTTGGGCAAAGGGTATACTATGAGACACATCGTGACATACCACATTCTCCATGGTGAGACAATATTTTATTTTTTTAATTGTTATTTTGTACTTTTTTTTTTTTTTTGGAAGAAGTTGCTAGGGCAGAGGGTAGATTTCGAGGGACTGGGAGATGAATGGGATTGGGGTGAATAATGTGAAATTCACAAAGAATCAATAAAAAGTTAAAAAAATGAAATCTTGAAATTTGTAGGTAAATGGATAGCACTAGAAAATATTATACTACCTGGGTGCACCTGTAATCCCAGCACTCAGGTAGGCAGAGGTAGGTGAATCTGTGAGTTTGAGCCCATTCTGGTCTACAATGTGAAGACAGCCAAGGCTACACAGAGAAGCCCTGTCTCAAAAAAAAAAAAAATTAAGATCAAGCCAATCAGTTCATGTCAGAGATAGTCCCTGTTCCTGTTACAATGGAACCCACTTGGATACTGAACTGCCATGGGCTACATCTGTGCAGGGGTCTTAGGTTATCTCCATGCATAGTCCTTGGTTGGAATATCAGTCTCAGGAAAGACCCCTGTGTTCAGATTTTTTGGTTCTTTTACTCTCCTTGTGGAGTTCCTGTCCTCTCCAGATCTTACTGTTTCCCACTTCTTTCATGAAATTCCCTGCACTCTGCCCAAAGGTTGCCCATAAGTCTCATCATCTGCATTGATAGTCTGCAGGGCAGAGCCTTTCAGAGGCCCTCTGTGTCAGGCTCCTGACTTGTTCCCTCTTTTCTGCTTCTTCTGATGTCCATCTTCTTTGCCTTTCAAGATAGAGATTAAGCATTTTAGCAAGAGTCCTTCCTCTTGATTAGTTTCTTTAGGTGTACAGATTTTAGTAGATTTATCCTATATTATATGTCTATATGAGTGAGTATATACTGTGTGTGTCTTTCTGCTTCTGGGATAGCTGATTGGCCTGCTCTTTCATTACCTCCCCTTGAGGGGGAAGCAGCATTAGCAGGCCACAGAAGAAGACAATGCAGCCACTCCTGGTGATACCTGATAGACTAGGATCAGAAGGAAGGAGAGGAAGACCTCCCCTATCAGTGGACTTGGGGAGGGGCATGCATGCAGAGGGTGGAGGAAGGGAGGGATTGGGACAGGAGGAGGGAGGGAACCACAGGGGGGATACAAAGTGAATAAAGTGTAATTAATAAAGAATTAAAAAATAAAAAAAATAAAAAATAATATACTGAGTGAAGTAGTCCAAACCCAGGAAGACCAGAACTGCATATTCTTTCTCATCTTTGATTCCTATTTCTAAATCCTCAGATGTTAGTGTATAAATTGGAGTAGAGTAGCTGCAGAAACTAGAAAAGTAAATAGAGACTGGGTCTGCGTTGAAGACATTTGAGAGGGAAATAGTAGGATAGAGGTGATATGAATAGAGGTGAAATGAAAAAAAAAAGGGGGGGACCTTTAATTGGGGATTAGGTAGAGAGGTCAATATAGAAAAGGAGAAAGGGGCTAAGATCAAGAACTTAAGTGACAGTACATGCTGGAGAGGATGTGGAGAAAGGGGAACCCTCCTCCATTGCTGCTGGGAGTGCAAACTTGTACAACCACTTTGGAAATCAATCTGGTGCTTTCTCAGGAAATTGGAAATAGCACTACCTCAATATCCAGCTATACCTCTCCTGGGCATAGACCCAAAAGATATCTCACCATTCAATAAGGACATTTGATCAACTATGTTCATAGTAGCTTTATATGTAATAGCCAGAATATGGAAACAACCTAGATGTCCTTCAATGGAGGAATGGATACAGAAATTGTGGTACATCTACACAATGGAATACTACTCAGCTATTAAAAACAAGGAAATCACAAAATTTTCAGGCAAATGGATGGAACCAGAAGAGGTCATTCTTAGTGAGGTAACCCAGAAACAGAAAGACAGGCATGGTATACATTCATTAATAAGCAGATATTAGCAATAGAATATAGGACAGCCATCTACAGACCTAAAGAAGCTAAACACTGAGGAAGACCCTACGGAGGATGCTTAAATCTCATTCAGAATGGTAAACAGGATAGACACCAGAAGTGGTGGAAGAGAAGAAACAGGATGAGAGTCTACTATAGAGGGTCCTCTGAAAAGATTCACCCAACAGGGGATCGAAGCAGATGCTGAGACTCAGGGCCAAACTTTGGGCAGAGCACAGGGTCTTATGGAGGAGGAGAGGGATGGAATTAGAGGAACATGGAGGGGACAGGTTCCCACAAGGAGACCAACAAAACTGAAAGATCTGAGCCCAGTGGGTCTTGCAGAGACTGATGCACCAATGGAGGACCATGCATGGAGAGGACCTAGACCCCTGCTCAGATGTGACCAATTGGCAGCTCAGTCTCCATGTGGATCTCTGAGTGAGGGGATCAGGGGTTGCCTCTATCATGAACTCAGTTGATGGCTCTTTGATCACTTGCCCTTGATGATGCAGCATCATCAGACCACAGAGGAAGAGGATCCAAGCAGTCCTGATGAGACTTAACAAGCTATGGACAGATGACAATAGTGGAGAAATCCCCCTTTCAGTGGACTAGGGGGAGAGAATGAAGAGAAGAGGGAAGGAGGGTGGGACTGAGGGAGTTGAAGGAGAGGGTTTAATCGAGATATATAATTAATAAATTGTGAAGAAAAAATAAAAATTAAAAAAAAGATAGAGGGTGTAGGTAAAATAACACTAGAATGTTTGAAAAAAAGTCATAAGGAATCACATTATTTTATATTTACCCAAAATTATATATTACATATATGTATAAGTATATGCACATATGTATATAATCTTAATGAAGTTATGTCACTTGGGGTGATAATGCTCTCCCCAAATCACAGACTATCTTTAACAAAAATATCAGGTATGGGAAATCTCCTTTTGAATTGTTGGTCAGGGGAGTCCAAGTGACTCCCCAAACAATACAAATTATTGTTGTTTCTTTTGGTTGCTTCTCAGACTTTGAAGGTAACGCCATATTGTGGAAGACAACATACTCTTCAGACACAGGACTCAGAGAAATTGAGCTGAATCTGACCCAAAAGCCTTCTTTCTGGGGGGACAGCCTTCATAATACTTAAAGATGCTATGCTAGCTTCCAAGGGAGGAAAGCATTCAATAGTCCTACCCATTTGTCACATCTATGAACCACAAGAGGGATGAGGGTGGTAAGATATCACTAAAGATGAAATAGTGGCCCTTACATACTTGTAATAATGCTAGTTCCTAAACCAATGTAATTCCTAACTGCATTCTAAGTCCTTATCCTTCTACCCACAGAAAAGTGGACCTCTCATCTCTCATCAAAGTGTTTTTTTTTTTTTTTTTTTTTTTTAATGAAGCAGACAGAGACTATCACAGAAAGCCTAAACTAGTCACGATGTGGAGAATAACTGACTGTGGGATGTCCAGCCTTGTTGATACAGCTACAACACTACCCCTACACCTAAGGCTCAGGATATATTGCAAAAGAGGAGACAGAAGGATCTTTGGAGCCAGAGGACCGGAGAGTCTGCAGCCAGCTTGTGTTTTCTAGATATGATGGAGAAGCTATGCCTGTGAAGCCTGAAGAATGCAGCTGCTAAACAAGATCTGAATAGTTATAAGAGCAGTTGACATGGCAGTGTGGATGGGAGAACTATCACGAGGCCCCACCCCCTAGATGAAGAACTACAGGCAACTAAAGGCTACCAAGACAGGGAGAAGGTCCTTGCCCTAAACAAGTACCCTAAATAGTTAACCTAATCCCAAGGGACAAGACCTGAAAAATATACATACAAGGAATACTAAGACTCAACACGCTGGATTTAATATATTTATTCAAATAGTTATATATGTAAAACAATAATTAAAGAATAAGAGGCTATGAATCTGAAAGGAAGTAGATGGGGAGACCTGAGAGGGGTTGAAGGGTAAAGAAGGAAACAATGTAAGTATATTTTAATTAAAATTTGAAAATAAAACTGTATGTTCACACACACACACACACACACAAACCAATGACAAATGCTAGTGAGCATGATGTAAGGAAAGAACTAGTCTTATGCACTGCAGTTAGGAATGTAAACTATAGGTATTTAGCCAAGGACTGTATATCCTGTCACAGGGACACCTGCACATGTACATCATTCACAATGGCAAAAAAGAAAAGGAAAAGAAAAAGGAAAAAAAAATCAGTGTTTTATATGTGTATCAAAAGATAAGTGGATAATAAAAATGTTGTACATAACCACAATAGAAATTTATTCAGTTAGTAAGAAAAATGAAACCTGGGAGAAAATGGATGGGGTTGGAAAGTATTGTTTTAAAGTGGATAACTTGGATTCAGGAAGGCAAAAAGCAACATGTTTTCTCCCATGTGTGCTTCCTGACTTTTAATGTTTGTACGTGTATGTTTAAGTGAGTGTGAGAGTGGTTATAGGCTGTAAGAGTAGACATGAGACCGTAAGAAGAAGAAAAGAGAAACAGAGGAAGGAGAAGAGGGTGGTGGTGAAGGGACTCTGGCCAGCTTGAATGTGGTGCACATGGTTCTGGCAGGCCTTGCACTGATCTCCATATCCTTTGCCTTGCTAAAAACTATTAGATTACATTCCTAAAGTCACCAAGATCTACCCCTTTATTTTGGCTGCTTCTTCCTCCTGAGGCTGACTTCTACCACGGTCCAGATATCAAACTACTGAAGTCCAGCAATCATAAGCTCCCTTTGGCTCATCTAATCAAACTTAAACACCTCATTCTAACACAGGGTTTCCCATTTTACCTTCATAAACTCATTTCCTATGGGCCATGTCTATCTCCTCTCTGCCCAGAGACAGTCCTTTGTCTTATTCTAGGACAAATGCCCCTTTCCCCTCTCCTTTGTTCCCTTTCTTTCTCAGTCTTCTCCTATCTCCTGTCTTTGTCCCTTATCTCTGATCTCTGTACCTCTGGGGCAAATAAATCTCTTTGTACTGAGAACTTGGTCTTTGGGGTCCTGAGCTGATACTTTTCCTTTCAGGGGGAAACCAAAAAGAGGTCTGAAAGAAGCAAGGCCATTAGAAGTAGAAGAGAATAAGAGGTAAAACTCAGGAGGGGAGAAAGAGTGGGAGTGTCATGGTGAGAATGACCAGTTCTTGGGGATAAAATAATTTATCAGACTAAAATTAACATACAAGTTTTAATAAACAATAGACACTATGAACAGAAAGGAAGCTTTCACCATGTTCGGGTGGTTTTATAATGATACTTGTCTTTCCCAGTGCTGGCCATATTGGATGAGGCATGAGGGCCAGCCTCCAAGCTGTTGGAGAATGGGGAGTGTGCTTCTTATTTTATTTTTAGCTTTTTCCTTTTTTTTGTCTCTTCAGAATAACAAAAAATGTTTGTAAAAGATACTGTAATAGAAACTAATCAGAAAAAGTTAAAAAGTAATTATTTCTAACACTTAGAATACCAGAACTCTATTTTGTATGTCGCATATGTATCTGTATTGATTTGGTTATGGGTTCATGGCAATGGGCTCCAGCAACTCAGGCTCCTTTCTGTTAGTTCCCACAGTGTTCTTCTCTGGGTGGAATAGGCTTGTGTTTTCCTTGAATTTGGTACCTTTTTCTTTTTCTTTTTTCTGATTAGTTTTTCTTCACCCATTTTCATGAAGCTGTCTTGGCTATTAAATGTGCTTAGTGTGCTCAATTAATTCTCTTGTCAAGAATCTTGTCCTTAACTTGCTTGTCTGCAGTAATACCAACAGCATGTGGGTGGCATTGTAGAATCTATCTATCTATATATTTTTGACATGGTAACATTAATGCAGAATTCCTCATTGAACAGTACTCATTCCCTTGATGTCTATAACACATCACCTTTTAACAGACTCACACATTTAAACTTTTTTCCAATATAATATTTTTATTGATTACTTGGGAATTTCACACCATGCACCTGGATCACACTCATTTCCCAGTACTCCCATGTCCACCCCCGATGTGAAAAAGAAGGAGGAGGAGAAAAAGGAGAGGAGGAGAAGCAGGAGCAGAAGAAGCAGAAGAAGCAGGAGCAGCAGCAGCAGCAGCAGCAGCAGCAGCAGCAGCAGCAGCAGCAGAAGAAGAAGAAGAAGAAGAAGAAGAAGAAATCGGGAGAGGAGGAGAAAGAAAACCAAGTCCAATTTGTGCTACACATATATTCCCTGGAGCATGGTCAAATTCCAGTGTCCATTCCCTTAAAGAAAATTGTGTCCTTCCCCACCTGCACCCTTGGCAGAAACCGTCATTTGTGGAGAGCTTCACTTCGGCATCCCTATCACAATTTTTAAGAGTTCTTCTCAATGGCTTTCTGTCTGTGTGTTACTTCTCGGAGGTGGGGTTGGGGGAGGGTAGGGGTTGTTACAGAAGCCGTCCATGTTTCTATTTCTCAACTGAGTCAGCAGTCATCGGTACCACTGCAAAAATGGCTCCCTTGCCTTTTACAGAGTGTGGGAGCACAGATCATGGACTTCCATATGGTTTCTGGCCACAGCATGGCACACAGACATCCACATGGTCGCCAGCTTCAGCGTGTTCCACAGACCTCAGCATGGTCCCCGGTGGCAGTGCAGACCGCAGATATCCACACGACCCTCTGCCGCAGCGTGGACCTTGGACACCTTCATAACACTCAGCAGTAACACAGGCCAAGGACATTAACATGGCCTCCAGGTCAACATGGGCCATGGACAACAACATGATCCCTGGTGAGACTCCAGCCCGTGGACATGAGCATGGCTTCAGGCAGCAGTGCAGACCACGGATGCTCACATGGCTTTCAGTGGTTACATGGTCCATGGAGAGCAACATGGTATCACTTGGTTGCACAGGCCACTTATATTAATGTGGTCCCAGTTGCCAACTTCACATTTGCTTAAGGACCCAAGAAAAACCTGCCAGATCCATTCGCAACTTAGTACTCATTGGTCTTCCCTACCTCTCTTGTTACCATGGAGCCTTTGGTAGCTACTACAATACTCTCACCGTCTATGCCTCACCTTCCTTACATTCCACATGTGAATGCAACCAAGCCGCACCTGTCTTTTTGTGCCTGGGCTGCTTCACTCTAACAGAATGATTTCTGATCCCATTTTTGTTATTGAAATTGGAGGGTTTAAAAAAACATGGTTTATTATTATTATTATTATTATTATTATTATTATTATTATTATTACAGGTTCTTACTATGTAGCCCTGAATGGTTTGGAACTTGCTGTATAGACCAAGCTGACTTCATACTCACAGAGCTTCATCTGCCTTCTGAGTGCTGGGATTAAAGGCATGTACCACCCTGCCTGGCTTAGATTTAACTTTTATGAGGCCAACAGAATGCAGTTTTGTGTTTCTGTGTGTTGATGCCTTTCACTTTTACTAGATGGGAAAACTTTGCTCACAACATATCTCAGTTTCAGAATTAGAGCCATAGGTGAAACTGACACTTGCTTCACTGCTGTTCCGAGGAGGACTCTCTGAGAGGATACACTGGAAGTCTCCTAGGATTTGTGTGGCATTGTCCATAGTTCCTCTCTTTCCGTAACTCTAGACAATCTGTTAAGAACTGATACACTGAAGTATCCCAGAAGGAGAAAGACAAACTTGGTATATACTCGCTTATATAGACCTACAAGATATGATAAACATAATGAAATCTACACACCTAAAGAAGATAATCAAGAAAGTGGACATGGGTGAAGATGATCAATCCTCATTTAGAAAGACAAATGGGATTTGCATTGAACGTATGACAGGAGTCTACCGCAAAAGGCATCTGAAAGACTCTACCTAGCAGTGTTTCAAAGCAGACACTAAGACTCATAACCAAACCCTCGGCAGAGTGCAGGGAATCATATGAAAGAAGGGGAGTTAGTATGATATGGAAAGGATAGGAGCTCTACAAGGGCCAAATATATCTGGGCACAGGGTCTTTTCTGAGACTGACACTTAACCAAGGACCATCTATGTATATAACATAGAACTTCTGCTCGGATGTGGCCCTTGGTAGCTCAGTAACCAAGTAGTTTTCCAAAGCAAGGGGAACAAGGACTATTTCTAACAGGATCTCAAGGGCAGGCTCTTTGACCTCCCTCCCCCCCCCCAGGGGAGGAGCAGTCCTGTTAGGGCACAGAGGAGGACTTTGCAGCCAGCCCTGAAGATACCTGATAAAACAGGGTCAAATGAAAGGGGAGGAGGTTCTCCCCTATCAGTGGACTTGGAAAGGGGCAGGGAGGAGACCAGGGAGGGAGTGTGGGGTTGGGGAGGGAATGAGGGAGCGGGATACAGCTGGGACACAGAGTTAACAAAATGTAACTAAAAAGAAAAATAAAAATTAAAAAAAAAAAAAAGAACTGATACGCGACGAAGCAAACATACCAAACTGCAGGGGAATCCCAAAAGAATGCCCCACAGGGGAATGGAGGATGCCTCTGAGACCACCTGGGTGGGGAGGTGGGTGGTTGCAGCAACCCCTGAGAGGATGCACACCCTTAAGAGAAGGTCACATGTTCAACGTCTCAGCAGGAGTCCTAGCAAACAAGTCTCTAGGGTCTCCAGGCCTGAAGGGAAGTGAACCCACAGACGTATCCATTCCCCTTTGTGAGTTTTCCTTGCAGAGCCGTTGAGGAGAAGCCTGAAGCTGAGGCAAGGTGGGGTCTCACTGTACCCCTTCCCTCCTTCAGGCTCACCTAGGAAAGCTATCCCAGGTAGTAGAAATAGATGGACGGCCCAGATTATGACAAGCTCCGTTACGTTAAAGGGTACCTTTCACTTAATAGATCTAATTACTCAGGGTTTTCTCAGGAAAGAGTTAAAGGAGGTGGGAAAGACTAGCTTAGTGTGAACATTCCAATGTGGACCGAAGACATACTCTTGATTCCGACAGGCAAGAGACAAAAGCAGGCAGCTCGATGTTGCCAGCCCGTCTGGATAGTAAGTTCTGGGCCTGAAAGGGCTACCCAGTAAGACCCTGTCTCACAAGCAAGCAAGCAAGCAGCCAGCCAGACAAAACCCCTAAACTTTCAAGTGTATCTGTGGGATGAACTCTTGGGTGAGACATTGGGTGAAACATTTTGAACCCTCTCAAGTCACAATCCTAAAATGAACAATGAGTATAGGCAGTTACACTGTTTTTTGTTTGTTTGTTTTTTAAAAAATGTTATTGTGATTGTTGCAGTATCATTCGGAAATAATCTCATTTTCCAGGAGTTGTCCAGTAGTGTATTTCTTTTCTCGGACAACTTGAAAAGACAGTGTGCCGAGTGAGCATCCTGCAAAGAAGGATATTTAACCCGCCATCACGCTTGCACTGGTAGGTTTGGTACTTGGTTGATTGGTTTCTTATACTGAAACAGAGCACGTAAAGAGGTTGATCCCCTAGGATAATAGTTTAAAAATTGCTTTACAAAATCTAAATGCACGTGAAACAGCATAAAGTGGTAGAAATTTCACTCTACTAATCTATACTTGAAAATAAGTTTAGTAAACCTAGACATTGGGGTAAAGGTTAACAACTGAGTTGCCATTTGTACCTCCTGGGAGAGAGAAAACTCAGTTTTCCCCAATAGAGTGACGCTGTGTGTATCAACCATTCTATATAGGCCCCATGTTCAGGTCAACATATAATGGATTCTACAGTATTTGTGTGTGTTTTTATTTGGTTACAGTTTGGTGTCTTCTTTTTGGGTGTGGTTTTATTTTGTTTTTGTACTGGGTGTTTGTTTTTTTGAGAAAGAACTTAAAAGTTGGGTGGATAGGGAATGGGGGAGGATCTGGAAGGACTTAGGGAGAGGAAGAATATGATCAAAATTTTAATTTTGTTTCAAATAAAAACATAAATAAAAAATAAAAAGTAACTTTAGAACTTGTAGAAGATGGGACTGTGTGATTTTTCTAAGCCAGTCTATTCCATTAATATGAAAACTGATTATTCCTTTTCAGTTAAGAATTTCCTCTTTGATCAGTCTATTACTTACCTAAATTTTTCCCAAAGGCTTCTGGAAAAAAATAATATTGCTGTTAATAAATCTCTTATATGGCACAGTGGTAGGAAAGATAAATTTCGGTGTGCTGTCAGTGTGTGTGGGGCATGTCCTTGCTATGATTCACACTAAGCAGGCATGATTGGTTTCCCCAAACAAGACAGGAAACTCAGGTCTCATGACTCTAGTTTCTTGTTTAAAGATATGTAAGTCCTTCATCTGTCATCTGTAGTTGGGAAAGCAACTGATTCATGTTTTACAAATAAATATCTGGAATTCACTTACTGAGTTCCTTCAAGGAATATGGTAAAACATGTCTTCTGAATTCACTATTATTTAGAAAGCTATTAATTGAAGCTTGGATGCTACACCTTTTAATGTTTCCTCAAAAATCATGAGCAAGGGCTAGAGAGACTGCTCAGTGGTTAAAAGTTCTGGCAGTTCTTCCGGAGGACCTGGTTTGAGTTTCAGCATCCACATGGCAGCTCACAATTTTCAGTCCTAGAGATTTAATGTCCCCTTCTACTCTCCCCTCCATACCTCAGGCACACATGTGGTACATAGACATACATGTAGGCAAAATGCCCACACCAATAAAAGTCAATTATAATGATAATTAATAATAATAAAACAACACAGACTAGAAGTAGTGTAGCCCAGGTCTCAGGGGTCACAAATGATCCTTCCTTTGAATCATGTCTTCTTTGCTATATTGCAAACTTCCTTTTCTGACATTCCCAATGACCTCCAGTATCCAAAACAAGAGATCTAAAATTAACAAAAATCTCAATATATAAACTATTATTTTGGTTAAGACTTATCTTTTCGAGACGTAGTTTAATTATTTTTAAACTTATGTGTATGTGGCAAGGGGAGGGGCAGGTATATGAGTGCAGGTGCCTGTGACTGCCAGAGGCAACAGATATCTCTGGAACTAAAGTTATAGGTTCTTGTGAGCTGCGCAATTTGAGTGCTGCGAATTGAACTGAGGTCTTCTGCAAGAGCAGTACGTGCTCCTAACCTTTGAGAGTCTCTCAGTTCCCTTGAAGTCTTTCGCCGGATCATTTTAAGTATTAACCAATTGCAAAACCACTATTTAAATACATTTAGTTGCACATTTTATTTCTTCAATTAATAAATTCATCCTTTTTTGCCACTGATACACAATTTGCTATCCAAGTATTTGAAAATGGCCTCTTTCTTTATCCCAACAAAATTAATTTCACCAGAGAAGTTGGGAGGAAAACCTTCTCCATTCCTCAGTCTAGCCCTATGATGCTTTATTTTTCAGTTCATTACAGTAAAGATACTTAATTTTTTAAATGTTCCATTGAGGATGATACTCTTTATATATATTTTTTTGTTCTCAAGAATTAAGTAAAGTAATGGTGTGAGTGACAGACAGGCTTAGGGAGGAACTAAAAGAAGGAGGCCATGTTTATATTTGAGCAGAGTGTTTGGAGAGAGGAGAACTGTGAAAGGTCTAGATTCTATGGGTAGGGCCTGCTATACACACCATTTTTTTTTATTAGCACATGAAGTAACAAGGACAGCTTGAGTCTGGGGCAACAGGAGCAGCTTCAGCCTGCAGTTTGAGAAGCCAGTTTCTAGACACCTTACCTGTTGCTGGAGAAGAGAGACAGGAGAGTACACTGCTTAACCACAGACAGAGAAATCTCCAAGTACTCGAGATTTAAGCGCAGCCCATCCAGGCCACAAAGAGAGTAGATACCTTTGGAGTCTTTGTGGCAGGTTTCCTCTCCAGGGGAGAATGTGATCTTTACAGAAACTATTTGTTTCTGCATCCCATTGTAAGACCTTCAGGCATCCATGAAGAAGCAGTGTCAGCCAGGATCTGTTGAACATTGAGCATACCTCCCAACTGGAGATCAGGAGATCAGTTAGGAAGAGAACCACGTCCATGAGGTCCACAGATTTATCAGAGCCAGCCGTGGCGACCCATAAGATCAGTCTTAAGGTGAGCAGCCTCACTAGACGCCTTGAAATGGCACCAGGGTGCCCGGGAGACATTTGAGAAGTGCCGTTGCATTTTGCCAGGATAGAGAAGAAATTTCTGGTTGGCATTCATAATCAGAGTTTTTGGTGTGGTTTGTAGAATCCTGAGAAAGAAACCCAACCAGTAAATTAACTATCTATCTGTCTGTCTGTCTATCTATCTATATATCTATCTCTCCATCCATCCATCTATTATCTAGCTTTTTATCTTATTTTTGGTTTTCTGAGACAGGGTTTCTCTGTGTAGCTTTGGCTGCCCAGGATTTACTTTGTAGAAGAGGCTGGACTTGAACTCACAGAGATCTGCCTGCTTCTGACTCCCTTAGTTTTGGGATTACAGATGTGCACCACATTAGAACACAAAGGATGAAAAACACATGGTGTTCAGCTGTGCTATAAAGTGAAAAATTGCTCAAGCAGCAGGCTTCTTATGTCATCAAAGCTGAATGGTGAGGTAAAGAAGTAAAGACGCAAGATGGCTCTTCTTGCTGCCTCCAGACTCTATAGTTGATACATTCATTGAAAGGTCACAAACTCCATAAGCTCTATAGCATAGAGGTTAGTGTCTGGATGTAAGGCTATTTGTGGCTATTTGTGTTTAGGTGGTCAGCGTCCTTCACTGTAGCCTGTTTCTAGTTACCTAGGCTCCTTTTGACTCCTGTCTCAGAAGGACCAAGAAGAAGAGAAAAAAGAGGTTACATCATTGGTATAGAAACACCGTCAATCCAGAATATGATAGGACTGGTTCCACGTGCTTTCAGAATAGTCATGTCTTCTCTTGTATAACCTACGCTTGACTCTCATAAAGACCTTCAGATATGTTGAAAGCAAGGACGTTGGGGCTAAACTCATGTCTTTTTTTTTTTTCCTCTTTCCTGTATTTAGATTCCATGAACAGATCAACAGCACACATTGTAACAGAGTTTGTTCTTTTGGGTTTCCCTGGTTCCTGGAAGATACAAATCTTCCTCTTCGTGTTGTTTTTGGCGGTTTATGTCTTGACCTTGCTGGGAAATGGAGCCATCATCTGCGCAGTAAGATGTGACTCACGTCTACATACCCCCATGTACTTCCTCCTGGGAAATTTTGCCTTCCTTGAAATCTGGTATGTTTCCTCCACTGTTCCTAACATACTAGCCAACATTCTCTCTAAGACCAAGGCCATCTCATTTTCAGGGTGCTTCCTCCAGTTCTATTTCTTCTTTTCACTGGGTACAACTGAATGTCTCTTCCTGGCTGTCATGGCGTATGATAGGTACCTGGCCATTTGCCGCCCATTACACTACCCTGCCATCATGACTAGGAGGCTTTGTGGCATACTGGTATCTTCATGCTGGCTTGTTGGATTCCTTGGGTACCCAATCCCTATCTTCTCCATCTCCCAACTTCCCTTCTGTGGTTCTAATGTCATTGATCACTTCCTCTGTGACATGGACCCGTTGATGGCCTTATCCTGTGCCCCAGCTCCAGTTACTGAATTTATTTTTTATGCCCAAAGTTCCTTTGTCCTCTTTTTCACTATAGCATACATTCTTCGATCCTATATTTTGTTGCTCAGGGCTGTTTTTCAGGTTCCTTCCGCAGCTGGCCGGCTAAAGGCCTTCTCTACCTGTGGTTCTCATTTAGTTGTGGTGTCGCTCTTCTATGGGACAGTGATGGTGATGTATGTAAGTCCTACCTATGGTATCCCAACTTTGATGCAGAAGATCCTCACACTTGTATACTCTGCAGTGACTCCTCTCTTCAACCCTCTGATTTATAGTCTTTGTAACAAGGACATGAAACTTGCTCTGAGAAATGTTCTGTTAGGAATGAGAATTGTCAAAAATGTATGAGTCAAAGGTGCAACATATTTACATGTTCTAATAAAGAAAAACTAGAGATATAGTCATTCAATTCTTCTTTACCTTTTTCTTTCTTTCTTTTTTTAAGATAGAGTGTCATATAGTCTTGGCTAGCCTCAAACTCACTCTCTAGCCAAGGATAACTTTGAATATTTGCTTCATCTGTCTCCATATCCTAAGTACTAGGACTA
Organism: Meriones unguiculatus; assembly: GCF_030254825.1. NCBI lineage: Eukaryota > Metazoa > Chordata > Mammalia > Rodentia > Muridae > Meriones > Meriones unguiculatus. The sequence goes on from NC_083357.1 coordinate 58,232,108, forward strand.
CAAGTGTGTACCATCACGCCATGCTAGGCTTGGGAATTGTTTTCAACAGTGATATTTTTCAAAGCCTAAGTGAAATATGATTCTTATATGAGATGACTCCTGCTCAGATACACACAGTCTTTCGTTATACACTTCCTCCATCACTATGAAAAGGCAATGAAGTCAGCTTTGTCTATAGATGTGTTTTTGCAAGATGGGAACTAAAAATAGCATTCCAATTCCCACACAGTCATCATACTTACTGGAAATAAAAGGATTTGACTCAACCCCCAGAACTGGAAAAAGAGATGTGATTCAGAATCTAGACAAGAAAGAAAAAAGAAGTGAAGCTTTTGTACAAGAATATAGGCCTATATTCAGAGAAAATTCTACTAGAACCATTTCCATGGCTCGTGAGAGGCTCAGTGGTCAAAGGGGCTTGCCACAAAACCTGATGACTGATTTCAATCCGTAGGGCCCACGTGGCAGAAAGAAGAAACCTCCTCCTACACAGCATCCTTTCTCCTCACATGTGTGCAGTGGCATGTGCCCCTCCACAAAATTAACTAATAAACATAATCTAAAAATCGCTTCCAATATAAAAGGTGTACTTATTAACACAGGACAAAAAAAAAAAAACAAAAAAACCAAGGATTCTGACATTAATAACGAGGCAAATGGCACAAAAATTTGCCCTTTGCATGCTATCATGCAATTCACAAAGGCCACCAGGAAAGGTAGCAGGCTGTGGGAGCAGACGATCATCTAATTCTACCATCTGGATTTTAATATATTTTTATTATTTCCTTTTTCTTATTTTTATTGAAAATTCACACGACCTATTTTGTTTACAGTGTTTTCCTCTTCTGTCTCCTCCCAGATCCTCTCTATCCTCCCCATTGATCCAACTTCATATTTTCTTTAGAAAACCCCAACAGGAAAAAAAAAAAAAAGAATAAAAAGTAATCAAAAGAAAAAGCACAAGAAACACACACACTAAACATCCTTAAGGACCACAAAAAATGAAATCATAATATATAAGCAAAAGACCAGCAAGATAAAAAAAATGCCCAAGTAAAGCAATATAAGACAAAAAAAATTTACAAAAACATCATTGAGTTCTGTTTGTGTTGGCCATCTGCTACTAAACATGGGAACTGCTGAGTTCCCATTGATGAAAATGAATTTTTTCTTTGCAAGCAGTTGTCAATTGGAGCTATCTTATTGATGGGGGATGGGAGCATCTTGTCCAAGTTCCCCTCTCAGCACTGGGACCACTTCTGGCTTGAATCTGCGTAGGCCTTGTGCATGCTGCCACAGTTGCTGTGAATTCATATGTATGTCCGTCCATTGTGTCTGGAAGGCACTGTTTTCCTTGGTGTCGTCCATCTCCTCTGGCTCTTACAATCTTTTTGCTGCCTCTTCAGCATAGTTCCCTGAATCCTGAAGGGGATATTGATGAGAATACCCCAAGATCAGATGTCTGAATACTTGTTCCTGCAGTCGGTGGAACTGTTGGGAAAGAATTAGGAGGTGTTGTATTTTTGGAGACGGTGTGTCATTGGGGGGGAGGGGTGGTTTGGAGGTCCTGAAAGACGCATGCCATTCCTGGTGTGCTCTCTGCCAGCTGCGTGTAGTTTGAGATGCGTGCTCTTCCTGCCACCACGCCTTAACACTGTCACCACGGACTCCAACCCAGTGGAACCATAAGAAAAAGGAAACACTTAAAGATTTTTATTGATTCTTTGTGAACTTCAGATCATGCGCCCCATCCCACTCATCTCCCTAACAACCCCCCCCTTACAAAAATAAAATAAAATAAGATAGATTAAAGAAGCTGTCATGTACATTACTTCACCATGCATCACAGTGTATATCACACAGTGTACTTTTTTGTCCACACAGCTTTACTTGCAAATGTTCATTGTGATGAGTCATTGGTCTGTTTTGAGGCCCCTGGCTTCTGCTGCATTATCTACACTGGATCCTGGTGGGGACCCCTCTTGGATATTGTGTTGTTTTTTTCTGTGTCGTGGCGATTCTGCAGCTTTGGCTCTTCAGGACTGGCCCTTTCGTGCATTCCAACAGATCCTATGCAGGGTATGTGTCGGGGAGGGCCTGGATCTGGGCCTGGGAGGAGGCTGAGTGAGTCATCCCTCAAGCTCTCCCGTGTCCTGACCACCAGGGTGAGCTTTCCAGCACTTTTCCAGCTAGCTCATCCAGTGCCACAGCTGGCAAGGGCCAGGGTGAGCTCTTCTGCTCTCATGTCACCAGGGCCAGCTCTACTGTGATGCCCAGGTGAGTTGCAGGGCCTGCTCTCCCCAGTGCTGCGGTCTGTGAGAGGCAGGGACACTACTGCCACTTTCATGACCTCAGGGCCAGCAATCCTGTTTGCTGCAGGTGGGGAGGGGCAGGGAAGGGCAGGACATCTCTCTGTCACCCAAGCCACCTCACAGCAGATGAGGGGGCAAGACCAGCTCTTCTGCGCTCATGGCTTGGGGCTGGTTCACCTGCTCCCCTGCCCTGTGGGTCAGCTTTACTGTGCTGCCTAGGCAAGTGGCAGGGTCATCTTTCCCAAGTGTGGTGGCTGGTGAAGGGTGGGGCCAGCTCAGTATAGTGCCTCAGGCAACAGTCCAGATCAGGGACATCTGCATGGCCTTTGGTGGTAACATGGGCCATGAGACATCAATACAAGCTGTGGCTTCCATAGGACCCCAGACCCAGACATGGCTTCTGGCAGCAGCGTGGGCCCGAATGTCCCCCATGGCCTCAGGTGGCAGTGCAGACCACAGAGCTACACTTGGCTTTTGGGTCACAGACACCTACACAGACCCCACTTGCTGTAGGACCATGGACCCAGACCTGGCTCCTGGCAGCAGCCTGGAACAGGACCTTACCATGGCCTCCTCTTACCTTCCTGCTCCTCACTGCTGCCAAGTCTCTAGTTCTGCCTTTCTCCATAGTGTATGAACCCCTCAGCTTTGCTTTCTCTTCTGTCTATCTACCATGTACTTCATACTTTCCATTTTTTCCATCACATATTTGTCCATTATAATTGCACCCTCTGTAGGTGCTTGAGTGTCTTTCTTTAGCCTGCCTCTGGCCTATGTTGCCATGGTCATGGCATTTCATGGCAGAAATAGAAAAGTAACTAATAAAATAATCCCTAATAAATATAAAAAATGAAATAATTCTTATTCTGTCTGATCATAATAAAATAAGACTACAGATCAATAGCAAGAGAAACTCCAGAACATACACAATAGAGATTAAACATACTATTCAACAATAAATGAGTCATTGAAGGAATAAAAAGAAAATTAAAACATTAACAAAACCAATTAGAATGGAGCTAACGTCTATCAAGCCTGTGGGGTACAATGAACTGGGTAGTAGGGGAGTTGTTCATAGCTCGACACGCCTACATTACAGAACCAGCTTAGCTTCCCGTGAACCTCCTCAGCTTTTTCTGCATTCTTGTCTGCATTCTGTTGTGTTAGCCCACTGATACCCAGAAACACTTTCTACCAGGGAGTCCCAGTAGTCACACTGGGTTGGGCTCAGGTAAGACATTTTTACTGTCCTTCCTATGCTCAATTAATAACTCTTCTGTCTTACCCGAAACCCAGCAGCAGCCCTCTTGTGTGTGTTCCTCTTCCTCCTCTGCCTTCACGCCCTGGGGATTCTGCTTCTCGGTGCAGACCCATCTTAGCTTTTCCTCTTTGACCCTGTTAACTTTCCCTTCTCACCCATCATTATTCTTTTGTGTCAGCTAGAAATAATGCCCCCGGGACCACAGTGGCAACACTTGGTTGCGATTCAGGTAGGAGATTTTCACTCTCCCCCATTACTGTCTCTCCCTCTTCTCTGACTCAGCCCTGTGGCAACCTCCTTACAGGTATTCACCCTCCCACTCTGACTGCATTCACTGGAGATTCCACCCCTTTGTACAGATCCAGGGCACCCCTAGTCATTTCATTCCTGCCAGTCCAGACATATTCTTTGTCTCACTGCAGCCTAATTTGAGGAACCCCTTCTCCTACTGCACCTTCACTCCCTGGGGAACCAACCTATTGGTGTGGACTGGATACATCAGGCTTTTCCCCTTAACCTCTCTCAGTCTATTCTCTTAGCTCATTTCTACTCCTTTCTGCCACTGACCTGCAGAAGCACTCTCTACCAGGGATAACACAGCTAACACACTTGCTTAAAATCTTGAGAGGCCAACAGTAACCAGAGATTGAAATACCCACCCAACAAAGAGAAGACCAGATATCAACACCTAGAAAAACCTCAGTCATCCTAATACCACATGTGTAGACCTCAACACAAGCGTGCACACACACAGACACACAGACACACAGACACACAGACACACAGACACACAGACACACACACACACACACACACACACACACACACACACTCGCGAGGTGGGTTCCTCAGGCAGGGACAGTGCTTTGCTGGCTGGCCACCAATTGCTTTTTTAAAATTGTTCTTCTCTAATGACCTACTCCGAATTGATTCTTTTGGGATTGATTTACTTTTCCAAGTAATACAGCTGGGTAGAATTCCTTTCAGGATGTTCAAACAGGTTATTTTTCAGAGAGTGTAACTAGGTCAAATATGAGTACTTTATACATTTTAGAAATGTGGCTGATTGTTTCTTGCTGTGCTTTTAGAGCCAGCTCATTCCCTGGTCCTCCTACCCCTCTCACCCCAACACATACAATACAACTATTCCTTAAACCCTGGAGAACAATGTTAAACCATGAGTAGCTGTTAAAACTTCTGCATCTAGGAGCATAGTGTTCAAACCACCCAATGATTCTTTGGATGTACTCTTCTTTTACTAGGACAATTATACACGTAGCATCTTTTACTAAAGACATCCTTATTTATGGTTTCAGGCTGACTCTGTGTTTCCCTTACCATTGTTGATTAGGATGATGGACTAGTATACATAAAATTATATGCACAACCTTTTAATGAATCCAAGAATGATGTTTGTCTTAATTAAGGTTACTGTTGCTACTGAAAAGCCATGACCAAAAGCAATTTGGGGTAGAAAGGGTTTATTTGGCTTACACTTCCTTATCATAGTGCATCATTGAAGGGAGTCAAGGCAGGAGCTCAAGCAGGACTGAAGCCTGGAAGCAGGAGCTGATACAGAGGCCATGGAGGGGTGCTGCTTACTGGCTTGCTCCACATGGCTTGCTCAGCCTGCTTTTCTGTAGAACCCAGGACCACCAGCCCAGGGGTAGCACTACCCACAATGGGCTGGGCCCTCCCACATCAATCACTGATTATAAAAATGTCCTCCAGCTGGATTTTATAGAAGCATTTTCTCCATTGAGGTCCCCTCATTTCAGATAACTTTGGATTGATTCAACTAGCCAGTTGAATCAAGCCCTTATCTACTAGACACACAAACATATCACTCTTAAGTCATAACCTTTGCTTTCTTGTTCATCCCCATGATCGAAATTAACATGAACATCACAATAGAAAACATTTTACAAACTTTAAAGGTTCCACACTATTTACATACTCAAACACTTTAAAATTCAGTCTCTTTAAAAGAAATACAAAGTGTCTTTTAAAACCCCAAATCTTTTTAAATATTCAGTTTCTCAACTGTGGGGACCTGGAAAATAAAAAACAAAAAACAAAAAACAAAAAAACAAGTTAATACTTTCTTACTTCAAGAAGGAAGAACCAAGGCACAGCCACAATCTTAACAAAGCAAACCCAAACTCCAAGAGTACAAATAACTCAATGTCCAATATCTCACTCACAGTCCTCTGGACTCCCCCAAAGTATTTGAGTCACTTCTCTGACTCCAGCCTTTGTAACACACATACATTGTCTTCTGGACTCAGGCTGGCTTCACTCCTCACCTGATGAGCTATCTCTTTAGCCTTGACATTCTTTGTTGTTCTGTTGAGACAGGGTTTCATTATCTGTCACCGGCTGAGCTTGGCTCATAGAGGTCTACTTTTGCCTTCCAAGAATTGAGATTAAAGATATGTACCACTATGCCCTGCCTAGATTAAAAAAAGTTTCATTTTTATTTTTATGTATGCACATGCATGTTTGTCTGTGTGAGTGTATGTGAGATGTGTGAGGGTGCCCTTGGAAGCATTGGGTTCCCCAGAGTTGGGCAGAGAAACCCTATTTATGAGTTTTGCATAATCCTCTTCCCGAAGAAGACATGCCGGAGGGCATATTTCATGTCTTTGTTACGCAGGCTGTAGATGAAAGGATTTAAAGCTGGTGTCACCACAGAGTATATCACTGTGATAATTTTATGCATAGCGACTGAGTTGCCAGATGTGGGACTCACATACATCACCATTATGGTTCCATAGAACAGAGACACTACCAGCAGGTGGGATCCACAGGTGGAGAAGGCCTTTTGTCGTCCATCTGAAGAAGGAACCTGAAGAACAGCCCTGAGCACCAGGGCGTAAGATCCAAGGATGTACAAACCGGTGAGGACAATAATAAGAGTACTTATAGAATAGAATACATGCTTTACGACGGGTGTTTGTGTACAGGTCAGTGCCATTAGTGGGTCCACATCACACAGAAAATGATCAATGATGTTGGGGCCACAGAACGACAACTGAGAAATAAAAAAAATGGGAATCAAATATACAAAGAAACCAATGATCCAACAGAGGGACAGCAGAATACTGCAGAATTGCCTAGTCATGATGGAAGGATAGTGCAGTGGGAAGCAGATGGCTAGGTACCGATCATAAGCCATGGCACAGAGAAGGAAACATTCAGTTGTGCCCAGGGAGAAGAAGAAGTAGAACTGAGCGAAGCATCCAGAGAAGGGCATAGTCTTAGTTTTGGAAAGGAAGTTGACCAGCATGTTGGGGACCGTGCAGGTCACGTACCAGATTTCTAGGAAGGAGAAGTTGGCCAGGAACATATACATAGGGGTATGGAGTTGTTGGTTCCACCTTACCGCACAAATGATGGCCATATTTCCAGTCAAAGTTATCACATAGACCAGCAGAATCAATGAGAAAAGAGTGATTTGAATATTCCAGGGACCAGGAAATCCCAGTAAGACAAAATATGTCACTGTGGATACCTGTGACTTATTCATGATTGCCAGACTGTGGGGAGAAGATAGATAATAATTATTTATGTTGTTGCTGAAATAAATATCTTCTTGGGGCAAAGAGATTGACTCATGTAGGCAAATGCATTGAGAAAATACTATCTTATTTCTGAGTATGTCCTTTGGTTCCAAAGTTTGTCTGTTTTTAAAAAACGAATTCTAAATTTTGTGAGTTTTCTGTAGCAGAAGAGAAAGATCAATTACATTTAATCTTTGTTATTTTAGTAATATACGACTTTCTTAGCAAAAGGTCCTGGGTTTTATCTCCAGCACCAGAAAAACAGGTACAACCCCCACCTCCCGCAGAACAAAATAGCATAGTGAAATAAGTGCAAAAATGTTTTTTATTTATGCTGGCTTGGTTTTCAGTGAAAGCTGTTCAGAGGCAGCCAAAGTGCCATCACCTCCAAATGTGAGGGCAATGTATGGCACTATTTTCAATGGAGTTTGTACAAATTTGAGTGGTTTATAGTTTGACATTAATTTAGATTATTTTTGGAGCTGCTTTTGCTGTTTTTGTTAGCTGTTTTTGTTGTGACTATGCTAAATAGTAACAGGAGAAGAAAGTCAATAATTGCATGCATTTTGCTTTTTTCTATTTGAAGATATTTGTATTATAATAGTTCATCTATGATTTTATAAGTAATTCTTTGTTTTTAACAATAAAAAGCCACTATTATTGACTCTGTTTAATATCACAAAGCAATTTATTATGTTTTTATACATTTAAAAGTGGTATACTAAAAATGGACATAGTGTATGAGAATGTATAGGAATATATATGAGATTTTTCACCTAAAGCACTTTTTATTAGTTTCAGAATTTTCCTTAAAGTTCATTATTCAGAGCCTACCTTAGTTCATTTAAAATATGTCCAATATTAAAAAAATAGGACACAAAAATTTAATTGTTTCTAAATGTAATTTACTCATATTCCAAAATTTATCCCTTTTCTAAAGAACATAGTAATTAAAGGCATATTTGTCTTTTTTATAAGAATATGCTAATTGTACAAAATAAGATATTTTATTATGACCCTGTCTTATGCAGATAACGTACTTCCATGACTTTCACTCCCCCTTCTCAGCTCGTCCTCTCTCTGAATTCTCTCAATTTTCTTCTTCTTTGGTCATAGTTCAACAAGAAAAAATAATTTTAAGACTTAAGCTTGGATGTAGGTGGCAAAGTATTTTCCTAGCATGTGTGAGACCCTGGATTTCATTAACCTGTACTGTAAAAAAGAAAGTACAACAAAAAACTGAAAAAAGAAAGAAAAGGAATCGAAGTGCAGAGAAAGAGTTCAATAGTAGCCTTAGCATATAGACAGAATCTTTTTTTTTAATATAAAAATAAAAATTTAATTAAAACATTCCTTTAGGGTATTTTTGTCATACAACAGTGTTTTAATTTTCTCATTCATTTCTGAAAGGTTGTCTTTCTGTGTATAGTTTTCTTTGTTAGAATTTGTGGTCTTTCAAAACTTGGAGTACATTTTTTTTTCAATATCGCATATATTTAAAAGTTGACAGAATCTTTTTAAAATTTTTTATTACACTTTGTTCACTTTGTATCCCCTCACAAACCCCTTCCTCCTCCCCTCCTAATCCCACTTTCCATCCCCCTTCTTCATGAATGCCTCTCCCCAAGTCCACTGATAGGGAAGGTCCTCCTCTCCTTCCTTCTGATCCTAGTCTATAAGTAGGATCTCATCAGTACTGGCTGCATTAGACAGAATCTTTTAAAACTATTTTTTTAAAGATAAAGTTTTATTATGCATGGTACTGACTGGACTGGAAGTTGCTTTGTAACCTCCATAGCAACGTCTTGAACCCTCAGTCTTCCTGTCTTAGTGGTGGATATAGTTGTGAGCACTATGGCTGAACAAAAGAATTCTAACTTTTTGATGAATAAGAGCATCATACATTCTAAATAGAAAAGGTGTATACAGAGCTGGATATAGTAAGATAGCCCCAGACTATTGCTCAAACGATTATCAGGTAAGGTAAATATCCTTGTGACTGTGTGGGTAAGTGATCCCAATTGAACAACATAGCTTCCCTAGTTTTAGACAAGAGGCTATGAAGAGTAAGAGAGAAAGGTGAGAATGAAGAAATTTTAAGTTTTTAAAATTAAGATAATTATTAAGAATTAAACCTCAGCAATAAAAAACAAGGAAATCATGAAATTTGCAGGTAAATGGTGGGATCTGGAAAAGATCATCCTGAGTGAAATATCCCAGAAGCAGGTATATACTCACTCATATAGTCATATAATATAGGATAAACCTACTAACATCTGTACACCTAAAGAAACTAATCAAGAGGGAGGAATCTTGCTAAAATGCTCAATTCCTATCCAGAAAGGCAAAGAGGATAGACATCAGAAGAAGGAGAAAAGAGGGAACAAGTCAGGAGCCTGACACAGAGGGCCTCTGAAAGGCTCTGCCCTGCAGACTAGCAATGCAGATGATGAGACTTATGGGCAACCTTTGGGCAGAGTGCAGGGAATTTCATGAAAGAAGTGGGAAACAGTAAGATCTGGAGAGGACAGAAACTCCACAAGGAGAGAAACAGAACCAAAAAAGCTGAGCACAGGGGTCTTTCCTGAGACTGATACTCTAACCAAGGACCATGCATGGAGATAACCTAAGATCCCTGCACACATGTATCCCATGGCAGTTCAGTAGCCAAGTGGGTTCCATAGTAATAGGAACAGGGACTATCTCTGACATGAACTGATTGGCTTGCTTTTTAATTACCTCCCCCCTGAGGAGGAAGCAGCATTACTAGGCCACAGAAGAAGACAATGCAGCCACTCCTGATGAGACCTAACTGACTAGGAACAGAAGGAAGGAAAAGAAGACCTCTTCTATCAGTGGACTTGGGGAGGGGCATGCGTGCAGAGGATGGAGAAAGGGAGGGGTTGGGATGGGAGTAGGAAGGGAACCACAGGGGGGATACAAAGTGTAATTAATAAAGAATTAAAAAAAAGAATTAAACCAGCCAATACCGATACTCACTTTGGTAAGACATCAAGAATGTTTCTCCTATAGAAACATGACCCATTCCACACCTTTCCACATCAGAAATTTTCCCTCAACAGAATGCCAAGAAGTCCTTTCACCAGGAATGAAGCAGCAGCAACATGACTCAGAACTCAGGGTTACTGAATTTGATCTCCAATCAAAACGTGCAAGTCTGAGCCACATGTATGCTAGCTACAGGTTATTTTTGTTGAGATTAAAAACTACAGACCAACCTGTGCAGATAAATATTAGTCATAGGAGAGGATGGCAGATGAAACCACAGATAACTGCCAATGTCAATGCAAAGAGCTCTTTCTCACATGCTTATCATTAAGTCCTACATGGATTCTTAGTCTTCATCAACACCGATTTCATCTTACCACCACAACCACCTTCTCTACCGTCTCTTTTTCCTCTTCTTGCTTCTCCCCTCAAGGAGAAGGTCTCCATCTCCAAGGCCTCCCCACATAGTTCACATTGGCCTCAAGCTCAAGAACTCCTTGTTCCCCTTCCAATGCTATGATTATAAGCATGCATCCCCATGCTCAGACCCTTTCTTATGAACAGTGCTGTGAACTGAGAAAGAAAAACAGTGACATCAAATACTAATTCCTATTGGTTCTAATTTCATGGGGTAGAGTTATTCCTTCACTATTCTGCACACATATCATTAAAAGGCTTATCTTCCCTGCTGCCTTAGTGACATTCTTGAGCGGGGAAGACCTGTGAATGACTTTGTTACCTTTTAGCACACTGGCTTTGGAGTCGGCAAATTCCATGATGATATAAACATTCTGAATAATTTTCTTTCTCTTTTAGCTTTGAGCAGAAAGACAACCTGTTATTCATCGCTAGCCTTTTGAACGTATTGAAGGGACAGATGCGTTAGTGAGGAGGCCTACCTGTCATGTACAGCCACAGCAGTGCCTGCCAGATGCTAGGTCATCCTGGAGTCTGTTTAAAGCCACACATTTTTCTCTCCTTTCCTGGGTCAAGCATAGAGCCTGTGCATAGGCACTTCATACATTGCTAATTTCGCTTCTTTTGCACTACAAGATTGTAGTGTTTTGTTTCTCTCTGTGTGAAGATTATGTGTTGGTCCCAATTTATGCCGTGTGTTCACTGCTAGGATTCCTCAGCTCTGTTCAAATGAACCTGTTATTTCCATGTTGTCCTTGGAGATCTCTTTGCTTATTGTCATGGAGTTTTATTAATGTTTTTGATAAATTGATCTACAGGGATTATTAAAGATAATGTGCCACAGATCCCATGGCCTTTTTGTATTTCACTGTATGGTATGCAGTTTTTGTGTCATGAGAAACATAGAATGCTCAGTTAAATCAGGTTTCTTTTAAATATTTCTTTATATTTTAATTTTGATTTTTGTTTTAGTTTTTAAGATTATAATTCTTTTACCTTTCCCTTCCCTATCCTTCCTTTGAACCTTTTCATATACCTCTCCTTGCTCTTTTTTAAATTTGTGGCCTCAGTTTTCATTAGTTGTTGTTACACCCAAGCACACATGTTCCTAAATGCAGAAATACAACCTGATCAGTTGTTTAGTTTTAGGGATGTTGTTTAACTTTATGGATGACTCATTGGCATACTCTTCCCTGGGAAAGACTGTTTCTCCTACTCTCAGCATCCCTTAGTTGCTTGTATTTTAACGCTACTAGAAGGTTCTCTGAAAGCTTCCAAAGGAAGGAAACAACCAACAGTCCCTCCCAGGTCTGACTGAATATAAATCAAAATAACCACCAACATGGCACAATAACCCTAAGGGTGCATTGGTGGCACACAGACCTTGTTGGTAACCAACAGCTCACTAATTGTACTTAAAACCTACTCAACTAGAGGAGAATCATACTTGGTATTGGAAACCTAGACAACTACCCAAGGCTAGTGAAGTCATGGATCTTAGAGAAGAACCTGCAACTACAGCTCTATTAAACCAGTATAATCCCTAACTGCATTCTAAGCATTTGTCCTTACCTGTAGATAAATGTAGTCCTCATCTTTCATCAAGAAAACTTCTCATTGCAGTAGATGGAGAACCATTTAAATTACCATTTTAAATTACCATTTAAAAAATAAGACTGTTTAATTTTTTGGCTACATTTATTTATTTATTTATTTATTTATTTATTTATGTATTTTTATGTGTGTTTGTATGTGTGTGTGCATGTGCCAAGGTATATATGTTGAAACCAGATGACTCTGGTGGGAGTTGTTTCTCTCCTACCATGTAGATCCCAGGGTTCAAACTCATGTTGCCAGGCTTACCAGCAGGTGCCTTTACTCACTGTTCCACTCACTGGCCCTTAATATCGTTCTGAAGGGCCTATTTTACTCAGAAAGACAAGGTTAAATATGGTAGATTAGAAGTACAGTTTGTGGCAGTGGCAGCTAGGTTGTGTAGTTCTGTAGCAATTGGGCATCGCATGTGCCTCCCACCCAGCACTGCCCCATACTCAAGAAGAAGGTCAGCAAAGATGGACTGCCAAAGATGGAGCTCAAGAATATTACCTGCGAGGCCATTGGCCAAGCCGAATTCGCCCCTGCCAAGGTGGATTCGAACCCAAACCTGTCTCAAGAAAGGATGAATCATCAGACAAAAACAAACAAACAAACAAACACACACACACACACACACAACTGCAAACAAAAGGCAAACAGGCTGAAGTGGTCAACCAGCAAATTACAGATCTGCCTGCAGAAAATGGAGAAGAAAAACCAGAGTCCACCCTGACAAGCAGAAAAGAAGCCAAATCCAACTAACCATTCATCATGTCTGTCAGTGCTCCCTTCAGCCCTTCTGGCGCAATCCAGAGGAATATTTTTTAATAAACTATTTTCTAAATGTGAGTTCTTTTAGTAGCTCCAGAAACTTTTTAAAAAGGTGGCAGTGGAGGATCCCTCCTCACTCCTTTTTTTTTTTAATGTAAATGATTTTTTTTAAAGATGCAAAACATTTGCTGGTTGTCTATTTTTTGGTACAACCAGAAAATAACAGGATACTGAATCAGGAGAGGCTGTGACTGTCTCAGGAGTCACCATAACATTCCGTCATTCCATAGAGGAGGCTAGTGTTATATCCTATAATACAGAGTATACTACAGAGCACATAAGTGACAATTTGGACTCTCAGTTATGCATTTGTGCCTGGAATATTTTCAGTTATGTCTGATCTGCCTGGTCTGTCTGGTTTCATGTTTCTAGTAGATCTGTTTCCTAAAAAGCCACACTGTGGTCCTTGCCCTGTCAGAACTGTAACGACTTTGGGTTATGGCGTTCCATTTTCCTAACAATTGTGAAAACGTGTTGTAAAAGATGGAAAATTTGAGTACGTACAGCATGTGGCACGAAATTGTGAGTCAGTGGAATTGAGGTCTATAAATTTTTGGTTGTTATGTGAGAACTTAAGGAAAACTTGCCAAGTTTGAGATTAGAACATCACTGGAAGAAGTTCAAAGAGAAACAATACTTGGCTCTTCATTTGGTTACATGGACACAGTGTCGGACTTTTCATAACTTGGGCACATATGTTAAGAACAGAAATGTCTTTATTCTTCAACCAATAAAATCTCGCTTGCAAAAGAGAAAAAAAGAAATACAGTTTGTGATTTTTAATATAAAACTTGGAGTTAAAAGAATATTTTCCCCAAATGACCACGTGCCCTGAACACTGCTTTCAGGCATGCTTTGATGAAAGTGCCAGGCATCTCTCACTCAGTGCTGGAGGCCAGCCAGATTGTGCTGCCAGTTTTTCCACCATAACTAAGTTGTGCTCTGTGATTTCAGGTAAACTGCTTCAGCTGATGATCTTCCTGTTCTAGTGTAAGTTGGGGTGCAAAAATGAAACTTGTTCTTGGCCCAATTTTCTTTGAATACACTTGAGACTTTGTACTGTAAGTTTCTGAGGGGCACAGGCTCTGTCTGACTTGGAAACTGAGGCACTAAAGTCAAGTATTACAGCTTATTTGATTTCCTCTTTCTTGTTATGTTGGAGTTGTCAAATTGGCATGGGGAGGAAGCACTACGAATAAAGATCCTAGCTGCGGGGCTGGAAGATGGCTCGGCCGTTAGGAACATCTCATATGTTCTTGCGGAGGACTTAGGTTTGGTGCCCAGCATCTACATGGCAGCTCCAGTTTCATGGGATCCAGTGCTCTTTTCTGGCCTCCTGGTATACCAGATCCACAGGTAGTGTGTATATCCATGCAGGCAAAGCACCCATACACATAAGCTAGAGTAAAATAATAAAATAAGAAAAACCATTCCCGTTGGAAATGAATGTGTTGACATAATGAGAAGACTGTTCATGAAGGGCAAGCCTTCTCTAGCAATCGGCAGGAACAGTCTCCTGAGTCATGGCGGGAAGACAAGGCTTTGTTTTATCTTTAGGAAAAGGAGGTATAAATAATAGAGCCATGATCATCTTGTGACTTTGGTAAGAAAGGCAGCTCCAAACTGTGGCATCTCTCTCTCTCTCTATGTATATATCTACCTCCTCCTCTCTATATACATGTATATATCCAAACACAGAAAGCCAAGCACAAATATATACATATATAAGCATGTGTGTATACACATGTGGTGTTTTTACTCATCTAAGAAAATTTATTTCCTGACTATTAAAGATTGAAAAGCTCAGGTAAGTATGCAATTGATTTATTTCACCAGTTGATGTTCAATTCTATATCATAAAGGAAGAATATAAATATTATTGCTTATGTATATGTTAACATCATGTAACTAGTGAGTAAGGCCACACAAACTTAAGAGGCTTTATTGAGCATTTGTCACCAATGAGCTGAACATGAACTGTTAAGGAACCGTGAAAAGATGAACCTCTCCCTCTGTTTCAATGTGGATTAGCATGTATGTAAATGAAGCAATTCATTATTGCTACTATACATAAGTTACAAGTGAACCATTTGGAATGTATCAGTATAACCAGTACAAAAAACAGTATGAAAATTCTTCAAAAAACTAAAACTAGAACTATTCTATGAGCCAACTACACCATTACTAGATTTATAGCCAAAGGAATCAAAGCCGGTCTACAAAAGAGACGCCAGTGGCACCGTCTATGATAGCCAAGGTATGGAATCAGCCCAAGTACCTGCCAATGTGAGTGGATGAAAGGAAAAAAAATACACAGAATGAATTTTTCCATGAAACTTTATCACTGGCAGTAAATGCACAAAACTTCAGAATATCATGTTAAGATAAGCCAAATGCAGAAAACCAAGTTCATTCATACATGTGGAAAGTAAAGTAAAATTAAAATAAAGTAAAGTAAAGTAATGTAAAGTAAAGTAAACTACTATCCTGAAAGAAGAGTGATTATTGAAAACTTGGAAATGTGTGGGGATAAGGCCATGATAAAAGGTGTACAGACATGATTAATCCAGAGAAGGCTGTGGCACTATCACAGTAGATCCCATTAATCTGTATGATAAGAATAACCTTTAAACATGTTAATATAAAAAAACGACCCATGTCTTCTTCTTTAAAACTGTCTCAGTTTTGGATAGTTGTTAGCCCCAGGACTTTTTTCAGGGCATTTTTCATGTCTTTGTTTCGGAGACTATAGATGAGGGGATTTAAGAGGGGGGTCAAGGCTGAGTAAATCAGAGTGACAATCTTCTGCATTCCTGCTGGGTTCCCTGCTGTTGGGCTCACATACATCACCATAAGAGTCCCGTAGAATAGAGACACCACCATTAAGTGGGATCCACATGTGGAGAAAGCTTTAGTTCGTCCAGCACCAGAGGGAACACGAAGCACAGCTCTGAGCACTAGAGTGTAGGATCCCAAGATGGAGAGGAAGGGCCCGAAGATAATCATCGAGTTGAAGGTGTAACAGAGGAGCTCTGTGGAAGGAGCAGGGACACAGGACAGTGCAAACAACGGTCCTGGGTCACACACAAAGTGGTCAATGACGTTAGGTCCACAGAAGGGAAGTTGGGAGATGAGGACAATCGGGACTGGGTAGCAGAGGAATCCACTCACCCAGCAGACACAAATCAGGATCACACAGAACTTCCTAGTCATGATGGAGGGGTAGTGTAATGGTCGACAGATAGCCAGGTACCTGTCGTAAGCCATAACTGACAAGAAGAAACACTCTGTTGTACCAAGCGAAAAAAAGAAATAGAATTGGAGGAAGCAGGCAGAGAAGGAGATGGTCTTATTCTCGGAGAGGATATTGACCAGCATATTTGGAATGGTGGAAGAAACATACCATATTTCTAAAAAGGCAAAGTTTCCCAGGAAGATGTACATGGGCGTGTGGAGCTTCCGATCCCATGTCACAGCACAAACAATAGCTCCATTTCCCAGTAAGGACAGAAGGTAAAGGACCAGGAGGGAGGAGAAGAAGAGGCTTTGTGTCTCTCCCTGGTTACCAAAACCCAGGAGGATAAACTCAGTCACAAAATGTATTGTATTGTTCTGGGATCCCAAAGCTGTTAGAAAAACAGAAACAACCAAGAAATGAACCATGATGAATATTTTCAGGTTTTTCAGACACTTTGCCAGACAATGGATCAAACATCTTTTCATTGTTGCATTGGTTTCTCCTGATGACCCTTTGAGCAGAGGGTGGACACTTTGTTTTTCTTGTTTATGGGGAAGGAAGATGATGCCCAGAGATGGAAAGAGTTCACTTAAAGGTATGTGCAAAACCAGTAATTGTTATACACACCAGCTCTTTTGGACTTTGGTAATCTCTAATGGTAAAAACCATTGTCCTTTGTAGAAACTTTGAACACATATTTTTTTTTTTTCATTTTGAAGTACAATTAGGTATAAATCTGAAGGAAAATAATGCTGAATGTCCTTTGTAGTCAATTTTATAGATAGACATTCAATATTAGCAGATAAGAATGAAAATGTGGTGTAGACTTGAGACTTGTATTTTCATTCTTAGGCAGTACACATCTGTACAATGTTTTGGGAACAACCTACCTAGTTTCTTTATGATCATATCCTCCCTGGTTGCATCTGGATTTGCTCAACAAACTAGTTTTTCTTCTCTTGAGCACTGGTTTTCTTAAAGTACTTAAAAAATACTTAGCAAACTTTATTTCCTTTGTTACTTCTATGCATGATCCTGGCACTCCCCAAGTCGATTTCATCTTTGTTGAATCTACACAAAATAAGTCAGTTCTGTCTCCTGTGGTGATCATGGTAAAGTCTAAAACTAATTGCAAACAGGCATTTATTCTCCACACAAGATTTCTCCTGCAGGTTACAACTTCCCCCGGCTGCCCTCCCATCACCTAGGCTGTACTGTCCACTAACATGGCTTGACTTTTAACATACCTTGCTGCTGGGCAAGTCAGATTCTCTAGTATATAAAACAATTTCCTTTTTTTTTTTTTTTTAAATTGGCATGGTTTAAGCTCTACCCTGTGTAATTTGTTTCTTCAAACTTGCTTTATTTATTTTTAAATTAAAATTATAATCAATTGAAATAATAAACCGAGGATTTATCTTTGGGTGTGTAGATACTGGAAGCTTCTTTTCGCTATTGGCTGAATCAGTAATTGATACCAGACTGAGCAGTTGACTGTTATGCTGACAATCTCCTGGAGGATATTGGTCTAGGCTTCCTGGTAAATCCACCATTAATTAATTAAATATTTTTCCTTTTATTGAAAATAGATTATTTTCTCATGTAATTTTATTACAGTTTCCCCTCTCTCTTCTTCTCCCAGTTCCTACCCACCTCCCCTCCCCTTCCTGTCTCTCACTAAAAAAGAACAGGCATCTAAGAGATAACAACCAAACATATCAAAATAAGATAAATCAGATACAAAAAAAAAAAATCACATTGAAGTTGGACAAGGTAAATCCACAGAAGAAAAAAAGCTCAAGAGAAGGCGTAAGAATCAGAGACCCACTTGTTCATACACTCAGGAGTCCCATAGATACTAAAAAGAAGGATCTGTGCACCCAATATTTTGAATTTACCAATATTTTGACTTCAGAAAATAATTGACTATATAAATAAGTGCTAAGATACTCACAGAATTCCATTCTTATGCCCATTTATGCACTTTGTAGAGAGCAAGAGGTCAGCGTCTTAATATCTGTCAAACCTGCAGCAAACTCAACAATAGGCATTTTATTGTAAATTTGAATATTAGTAGTGAAAACACTTTTGGAATAAAAAATTCTTTTGTTTTCTTAACTGTTTTTGGAGATAGGGTCTCAAATAGACTATCTTGACTTCAGTTTCACTGTATATGTAAGAATAACCTTGAGCCCTTGCTCTTCCTGCTTCCTCTTCCTGAATAGATAACAGGGATTATAGGGATAAAGGGATGTGCCACCATGCTCAGCTTTATGCAGTGGTGGGGGGCAAACCCAGGGCTTTGTGAATCCTACTGAGTTAGATTTATATCCTCAGCCTGAACTCACATGGTTTTTATGAAAATGTGCATTTATTTATTCAAGTGATTTATTTCAGTTTATTATAGTTACAATAAGCATATATTAAAATTTCTAAGAGAAGAGTAATTTCGGATATATTCTCATAATTATACTTGTGAGGACACATACTGTGTCATTCTTGTCTGGAAATACAGCTACTAGACTTGTAATAAAAATAAAAGTTTGTATAATGAATTTAAGCTGTAGGATCCATCAACTCTCTATTTACTCAGTCATTTAACAACGTCCATCCTGTCAGTGTGTTAAGTTCTGGGTATAAGTGTTACCATGAAAAATGAAGTTTCTTTCTCTTTAGAACTTTTGCTTTATCAAACCAAAGAAGAGCAGCATTACATCTGTATACTCATGGGCACACAGTTCCTTCAGCTGGGTAGTTCTGAAGCTCTCCGTATGCTTGGGCCAGAAATGACATTTATTCCAATGATGATTAAATGGAATAAATCTGTGTAGTATAAGCCACGTGATAAATTTAATTTGGCATAAAATAGATACTTTGGACTTTTCTATACACCAGGCAGTGGTATAAAGCATTAACTGACTTACTCTAGTCACAGGCTAGAAAATTCACGGCACCAAAAAGAGAAGTAGAATTCTAAGACAGTGTATGGCCTTCAATTAGACTTTTTAGTTTTAAACTCTTGCCTTTGTAATGATTTGACTTTATAATGTACCAGCCTTTGTTGTTATTTGTACTGAAGGGAAATTATAATTATCTACGGAATCAGAGGAGGGTGAACTTCACAGACAATTCAAAATTTCACTGCATTTTATTTTGTTGTTGTCGTTGACACCATCTCAAAAAAAATATACACTGACTAACAGTTTACACTTACCTCTTTGGCCTTTCTGCCCATCTTAGAGGTGTAGAAATGGGCAGCTGGAGTGAAGATGGAGACAAAGAACCTTGGAAATTCGTCCTTTATTACCCTAACCACTTGTGAAAATTTAAACAATTAGTTCAGGGAAGTGATTAAAAAAAAAAGAGCTGGGGTTCTTTTGAAAATTTATGTTTTAAGGTCAGTCTGTGAGCACGTCTAAAGAAATGAATTTCTTCTCTCTCAGCTTGTACTCAACCACATGTTGCTTGCTAACAGTGCGGACAAAACAACAGCCCACCGTAGTTGCTCCTCTGGAAGATAATCTGTTAAGCAAGGCAAAACAGTACAAGTCTGAGGCCATGTTCTGACAGGAAATCCATGACCTCTTTCCCAGTATCAATACGTCTGATGAACACCGTATTTTCCTGTAAATTTTATGGCAGGGACTCTGTAACGCCTGGGGAAACACCAGGGTAAGTGTATTTCCATACACACAGCTTAAGACTGTGTTGGGAGAAATGAAGAATGCAGAATGTTTTCTTTCAGAAAGAAAGCAGAATTACAGGATCCCCAGAAGGTCACGCTCTGAGCAGCTGCCAGCAGTGAAGCTACAGAGGCAGCAGCGCTGTGCGTGCAGGCTTCCATACGTACCTGCGGGCACTTCCGGCTCCACGAGGAAGGTCTTAGAGAAACTGCTGCCATAGAATCTCTTTATTCACACAGACTAAGAGCTGAGCTATAGGTGGAAACTTGACTTGCAGCTTCACACGCTTACATCCTTTGGTACTTTGAACCAAACAGAACAGTTTTGCAAATCAGTGATTAAGAGTTTGCAAATCTCTTCCGAGTAGGGCCCAGTGGGCTTGCCAGGAGGTACCTACTTTCTTCCCTGTGCCTCTGTTTCTGAGTGCATTTAATTCTACTTATATCACTTTATATTTTCCCAAGTGGTATCACAAGGAAATGATGTACCTGGGCACAGTGTGAAGGCTAATGAGGGAGGAGAAGAAATCCCACTAGTGTATCTAAGTGTGTAAACACAAGGCCATATGTCTTTGTGATTACTTAATTTAGACTCTTCAGAACAGACTTGCTTAATCCTTCTATTGACTGAAATGAGGACCTGAGTTTAACCCTTAGAGCCCACAGAAACAAGCAGGATATGGAGGCATAAGCCTTTTAAATTTAGACCTGGACAGCAGAGACAGAAGGATCCCACAGCTGGTGAACCAGTCTAGACAAATAAGCAAGAAATAAGAAAATACCTCAAAGCTGGATCTTATGGAGACATTTTTCTCACTTGATGAGAACTGCTTTGATGGGCCAGCTCTCCTGCCTGATGATTCCTCTCTGATGACTCTAGATTGTTTCATAAACCCATAAAACCAGCCAGTAAAGAAAGGAAAATGTCTTCACCAAAAATGAGTCCTGTTCCTGGTTGGTTTGCCAAAGGGAAATGGGAGAATTGACTTAGATTGAAATGAGCTGGAGTTTGTGGTCAAAATATTCATAGATATAAATAAAATACATACATCTAAAAAAAGAGTTATTATCTCTATTCTTTTAAAAGCATTTATATTAGAATAATATAAATCAACTATTAAAATATCTTCTTTTGGGTTTTAAAATTATTTTCTTTTAAAAAATCTTTTTAATTGATTCTTTGTGAATTTCACATCATGCACTCTAATCTCACTTATCTCCCTGTCCACCCTCCGCCCTTGCATTCCCCTGAAGAAAACAAACAAACAAACAAACAAACAAACATCCCAAATCAAACCAACCAACCAACTAACCAACCAACCAACCAACCAACCAACCAACCAACCAACCAAACAATGATAACAAAATTTGTTGTGGAAGCTGTGATGTGTCATAGTATGTCACTCAGTGTACCCTTTTGTACACACATCTTTTCATGCAAATGTTCATTTAACGAGTCATTGGTTTGGTTTAAGGCCTCCGGCTTCTGCTACTTTATCAACAGTGGCTCTTCACCAGGACTCCTCTCAGATATCCTGTTGTTGTCCTGTGTCATGGAGATCCTGCTGCTTTAGTTCTGCAGGACCAGCCCCTTCACACACTTCATAGATGGGGTAGATCTTGGAGGGGGCTAACTCAAAGTCCCGGAACTGGGCCTGACTGGCAGCTGAGTTGGTCTGCCCATCAGCTCTCCTGCACCCACACCACCAGAACTAGCTCTTCCACTTCATCCAGGTGAGGGGCTGGGACATCTCTCCTGCCTGCGGCAACTGGCTCTTTCTCACCCACACCATCAGGACCAGCTCTCTTTTTTCGGGGGGGGGGTATTAATTTATTTTTATTATTTTCTCATATAATACATCCCTTCTTACCTCCTCCTAGCCCCGCCCTCTGCCCCAGATCTACCCCTCCCCTATTTCCCTTTAGAAAATAGCAGATCTCCTATGGATATAGGCCAAACATGTAAGAAAAGATGTTTTGTCAGATTTTCAGCTTTCAGTTTCTATTGTAGACATTGCAGTAGTTGAAGGCTTTAGAGAAGATGGAGTGGCAGAGGACTCACTCTTTTGTGATCTAGACAGACACTGTTTTAAGGAGGAGACAGGGACAGCTCAAAAACAAGGACTGGAAAGATCTGGGAATGGAAAATATGTCTGAAATGAACTTTTTAGTCCTTTCGGAGATAAACAGAGGAAGAAAGTAGTGACATGATAATGAGAATTGTGCTAGTTAGGAACTGGAGAGGTGGCTGGGCACCCTTGTGGAAGAGTGAGGGAGAAGGGAAAATGTAAACCTGTGCTCAGTTGGGTCAGAAACTGAGAGATTACAAAAATTAGGGAGGTACCTTTTATGGTTTGGATGCAAAATACTCCCCTGTAAGGGCCAGCTCTCCTGCACTTATTTTCCCAGCAACGGCAGGGTTGGCTTACCTGAGTGCCACCAGTAAGGGATGGGGCCAGCTCTCCTGAGCTCTTGGGATCAGCTCATCTGCACCGTTGGCATCTGGGCCAGCTCTACCATGTTGTATAGGTGAGATGTGGGCCCCGCTCTCTTGAGTGCTGCAGCCAGTGAGGGTCATGGCCAGCTCTTCCATGCTGCCCAGGCAAGGGGTGGGGCCAGCTTTCATGCCTTCCATTGGTGTCAAGGGGCAGGAACAGCCTTCCTTCTCTCAGGACCAGCTCACCAGGGTGAGCTTTACTGTGCTACCTAGGTGAGGTGCGGGGCCAGCTCTGTTCAACCCTCCATGGCCCCAGCCTGCAGCGTGGCCTTTGGTGGTAACATGGGCCGTGGCTATCACTACCAATCTCTGCTGCTGCAGGGCCATGGACCTGCATGGGCACAGGTATAAAGATGCTCACACGAACAAGGGCAAAATACTAGTGGGTTATACTATGAAGGCAATGACTTCTCCTCCAGCAGAACTCAACTGCCAATAACCCCATTTGGAGAGTCCAAGGTTATAAGTATGTTCAAGGAAATCAGGGAGGACACAAATAACCTTCTAAATAAATTTCAAGAGAATACAAACAGCTGAATTAAATAAGGATATCAATGTGTGCTGGCCAGTCTTATGTCAACTTGATGCAAACTGGAGTTACCTGAAAGAAGGAAACTTTGGTTGAGACAATGCCTCCATAGCGTCCAGCTGTGGGGCATTTTCTTAATTAGTGATTGGTGGGGGTGGGCCAAAACCCATTGTGGGTGGATTGGTGTTCCTGTGTTCTGTAAGAAAGCAGGCTGAGCAAGCCAGAGGAAGCAAGCCAGTAGCTCACGCCCCTCCATGGCCTCTGCATCAGCTCTTGCCTCCAGGTCCCTGCACTGTTTGAGTTCCTGTCCAGACTTCCTTCAGTGATGAACAGCGATATGAAAGTGTAAGCCAAATAAACCCTTTCCTCCCCAACTTGCTTCCTAGTCATGCTTTTTATTGTAGCACTAGAAACCCTGAGACACAATACAAGATATAAAATGGATTATTTGAATCTCAACACTGAGAACATTGAGGCTGCAGAAACAAAAAGCTCCCATCCTTCTCTCTACCACATGGAAACTGCTGGAGCCAGAGGGATCTGAGAACTTCACTTCTCAACTTGACACAGCAGAGCCATAAAATTCACTACATAAGTATTATTATCTCTTGTTTCTACTACTAACTATCATATATTTCAAGATAGTTTTGCTTTTGCTTGCTTATTGGTCAGTTAGGCTTTAGGACTGTTGGTTATGATTCTATATCTAGTTTTCTATAAGGCATTTTAAACTATTTTTTAAGCCACATCTAATACGTTTGTTCTGTTTTAAAAATATTTTCTTCTGTATCTCACCCTTATCCTTTCCTTGTTTTGCTTCTTTTTTAAAAAAAATTGAAACAGGTTCTTCTCTCATATAAATACATTCAGACCACAGTTTTCCCTTCCTCTACTCTTTCCAGCAACCCTCCAGTTCTTCTTTCCCAGATCCACTCCTCCTCTGTTTCCTCTTCAGAAAAGAACAGGCCCCAGAAGATGATAGTCAAACAAGACAAGAACAGAATACAATAAGACAAGACAAAAAGCCTCTCCTATGAGGCTGGGAAAGGCAACCCAATAGGAGGAAAAGTCCCGAAAGCAGGCAAAAGAGTCAGATATACATACTCCCACTGTTAGGAGTCAAAAACACCAAGCTAACAGCCATAACATATATACAGAGGACCTGGTGGAGACAGAGCCATGCAGGCCCCATACTTGCTGCTCCAGTCTCTGTGAGCCCTGCTTAGTTGATTCAGTGGGCCATGTTCCCTGTCCTCCATCCCCTCTGACTTTTACAGTCTTTCCTCCCCCTCCTCTGAGGGATTCTTTGATCTCCTAGTGAAGGGACCTATTGGAGACCTTCAATTTAGATTCTCAACATACTGTCTGGCTGGGGTCTCTGTACCTGCTCCCATCTGCTGCTGGAGGAAGCTTCTCTGATGACAACTGGATAAGCACCTATCTGTGAATATAGCAGAATATCATTAGGAAACATTTCATTGATTTTTTTTTCAGTGTTTGGTTCTACCCTATATCTCCAGATTATCCGATATTTGGTTCCTGGCCACCCAGGCAGTATAGGGCCTGGGGTCCCTCTTGTGGCATGGGCAAGTAAAACCAAACATCGGTTCTCCACTCCCATGAGTCTATCACCATTGTCTCAGAACAGTTTGCAGGCAGGACAGATTGTAGGTCAAAGGTTTTGTGGCTGGGTTGGGCCCAGGTCCCCCCACCCCCTTTAGATTAAATTTTTACTTTTTATATTAGTTACAGTTTATTCACTTTGTATTCCAGCTGTAGCTCCCTTCCTCGTTCCCTCCCAATCCCACCCTACTTCCCTCCCTCATCTCTTCCCATGCCCCAACCCAAGTCCACTGATAGGGGAAGCCTTCCTCTCTTTCCATCTGACCCTAGCCTCTCAGGTCTCATCAGGACTGGCTGCACTGTCCTCCTCTATAGCCTGGCAAGGCTGTTCCCCTCTCAGGGGTGGTGGTGGTCAAAGAGCTAGCCACTGAGTTCATGTCAAAGACAGTCCTTGTTCCCCTTACTAGGGAACCTGCTTGGATACTGAACTGCCATGGACTACATCTGAGCAGGGGTTCTAGTTTATATCCATGCATGGTCCTTGGATGGAGTATCAGTCTCAGAAAAGACCCCTGTGCCCAGATATTTTGGTTCTGTTGCTACATTTAATACATACTAAAATCTGTGCACCTGGAGAAGCTAAGCAAGAAGGAGGACCCTGGGTAAGAGGATCAATCCTCACTCAGAAAGACAAATGGGATGGACATTGGAAGAAGGAGAAAACAGGGAACAGGACAGGAGCCTACCACAGAGGGCCTCTGAAAGGCTGTACCCTGCAGGGTATCAAAGCAGATGCTGAAATTTATAGCCAACCTTTGGGCACAGTGCAGGGAATCTTATGAAAGAAGTGGGAAACAGTAAGATCTGGAGAGGACAGGTTTCTCCTTTTATTGCCTGCAGAAAGCCTTCCAGTGCCAAAGAGAGCAGAGCATAGAGTGAAAGCTCCATGCAGGCTGCAGCTTGACCCCTGTACGTTCAGTGAGCTATGTGGATGTTGTCCTCAGAAATGGGCTCTTCCATCAGTTTTAAGAGAGCAACCCCCTGTCCTACCTACCATCAGCCTGGATTGTTTAGGGATGTTTAAAGTCCCCCCCCCCCCCCCGCCGCACCAGCAGCCAACAACTCAACTGAAGTAACCTACATTTGAAATAGAATAGTAAAGGTGTAGCTGGAAGTAAGTATCTTCTAGTGGCCTTTATGGACAGTTACAGAGCAAAACAAAATCTCAAGATCAACAGGTACATACCTGGAACCAAAAAATAACTGATTTGCTCAAGTAAGAAAATCACATCTGGTATAGTAGTTGGTGTATAGCTGGAATATAGGAATCACCATTTGATTATGTTTACAATAATTAATTGTTATTCTTCACTAGTCACTCATTTTCTGCAGAGGCAAAGTGGGACAGCCCACTACTCCTGCACATTGCAAATTATTGGAATGGCTCTCTGCAGGCCCCTGAGGTGTTACAGGTTTTGATTAACTATTTTCTTAATTGCCGTCAGCTTCTATTTTAGCTGGGAAGCCACAATGCTATTTGGGGTCTACTGGAATTAATGTCAGCCAGTGTCTTGTAGGCTCTGAAATGTCATTTGCTTTCTCCAATGTATAGTTGTTCTAGGAAGAGGCCCTGCATGTCTTTGGAGAGAGATTAATTGTAAAGTGTTTTGTTATTGTAACAATGCTTTCCTAAAAATGACCCTGCCTCTCTTTCTTTTGAGCAATTCTGGGTCTGCAAACTAGTTCCAGTCAAGAAATTGATAGAGGGAGTATGAGTCTTTGTTCTCTTCCTTAAATTTTTTTTAAAGTTTTAAATTTTATCTCACATGATTCTCTAAGCTATGATTCAAGGTAACTTATCATTCATTTGTTCTGGAATGTTTCTGCTTATGTAGATTGAACAAGAACTTGGCAAGTTTCCCATTGATTTCATTTCTGGGAACATCATAATTAGTCAGTGCCAAAGGTCTACAAGAATCAGATCATTGTGAATGTTGCCCTGCCTGCCATGTCCACTCACCTCGCCTTCAGCGATTCAATGTTGTGTCATGGCTCTTGCTGCTCAAGGATCTAATTAGACTCTGCATTTAAGTTACCCCGATGAGCATTCAAGGCTCCCATTGTGCAATGTAGCATACACAGTAGAGCTAGGACAGAGCTCTTCAAGTGGGTCAAGCTCTTACAAGTGGGTCAAAGGTTCTAAGGAAATAACCACACAGTCCAAAGTATTTCAGTGAGGCAAAATGTTTTCTTTTTCTTTTATTTTTTTCACAATTTATTTATTATATATCCTGATTGAAGCTCCCTCTCCCAACTCTTCCCAGTCTCACCCTCCCTCCCCCTTTCCCCTATCCCCTTCCTCTAGTCTGCTGAAAGGGGGAGTTCATCTCCTCTGCCGTCTGCCCATAGTGTATCAGGACTGCCTGGATCCCCTTCCTGGCAAGGCCTCATAAATGTTTTCTTACTGTACAAGTGCATACAAGTGCGATAAGAGCAAGCACACACAGGAGGACTCCAACTAGGTTTTTATTTCTAATGTAAAGAAATTCCACGCTTCACTTTTTGGCCTCACAAAATAGATTCTTTTCTCATACATCCTGATCTCCTAAACCCTGGTTCTTTAATAACAATCCTGATTTCTGTTCCTCCTCCTTCTACTCTTCCAAGTTCCTTCTCACCCCCTTCCCATCTAGATCCATTCCCTTTCTTTCTCTCATTAGAAAAGAACATGATTCTAAGAGATAACAATCACACATAACAAAATAAAATATAATAAGGCAAAACAAAAACCAATACATCACAGTTGGGCCAGGAAAACCAACAGAAAGGAAAAGAACCCAAGAGAAGGCCCAAGATCAGAAAATCCCTAAGATTAGGAGTCTCATAAAAATGCTAAATTGAGGTTCATTTGCTTCATGACCTCTGTCAGAGTTATTGTTTCTTTGTTTAATATCTATTTTGTTGACCTGTCCTTTGTTGACAGTGGGGTGTTGAAGTCCCACTATTAAAAGTGTGGTACATCTATACAATGGAATATTACTCAGCAATAAAAAAAAGGATATCATGAAATTTGCGGGTAAATGGTGGGATCTGGAAAAGATCATCCTGAGTGAGCTATCCCACAAGCAGAAAGACACACACGGTATATACTCACTCATATAGACATATAATATAGGATAAACCTACTAAAATCTGTACACCTAAAGAAATTAATCAAGAGGGAGGACTCATGCTAAAATGCTCAATCCCCATCCAGAAAGGCAAAGAGGATGGACATCAGAAGAAGGAGAAAACAGGGAACAAGTCAGGAGCCTGCCACAGAGAGCTTCTGAAAGGTTCTGCCCTGCAGACTATCAAAGCAGATGCTGAGATTTATGGGCAACCTTTGGGCAGAGTGCAGGGAATCTTATGAAAGAAGTGGGAAATAGTAAGATCTGGAGAGGACAGGAACTCCACAAGGAGAACAACAGAACCAAAAATCTGAGCATGCAGGTCTTTCCTGAGACTGATACTCCAACCAAGGACCATGCATCTAGGAGATAACCTAGAACTCCTGCCCAGATGTAGCCCATGGTAGTTCAGTGTCCAAGTGTGTTCCTTAGTAATGGGAGCAGGGACTGTCTCTGACATGAACTGATTGTCCTGCTCTTTAATCACCTCCCTCTGAGGGAGGAGCAGTATTACCAGGCCACAGAGGAAGACAATGCAGCCACTCATCAGAAGGAAAGAAAAGAAGACCTCCCCTACCAGTGGACTTGGGGAGGGGCATGTGTACAGAAGGTGGAGGAAGGGAAGGGTTGGGAGGAGAGGAGGGAGGAGAGGATACAAAGTGAATAAAGTGTAATTAATAAAAAATAAATAAAAATAAAATTAAAAAAATAAAAATGCTAAATTGAAAGCTATAACACTCGTGCAGAGGACCTAGTGCAAACCTGCCTCAGTCCTGTGCTTGCTGTGAGTCCATATGAGCTTTGATCAGTCAATTGAGACGGCTTGTTCTCCTGGCATCTTCCATCCCCTCTTGCTCTGACACTTCTTTTTGCTTCTTCTTCTGCTGGGCTCCCTGAGCTCTGAAGGGAAGAAAAGACTTCCCATTTAGGAGGGTGTGTTCCAAGGTCTCTGCCTGCCTGCCTGCCTCTCTCCATAACGCCTGGCTCTGGGTCTCTGTATTTGCTCCCATCTGCTTCAAGAGGAAGCTTCTCTGATGATGGTTGAATAAGGCACTACTCTAGGAGTATGCCAGAACATCATTAGGAGTCATTTCATTGCTACTCTTGTTTTTTTCTTTGATAAGTAGTGGTTTTACCCTAGGTCTCTGGGCTATTTAATCTCTGATTCTTGGTTATCCAAGAAATATAAAAAAATCAATTCTATCTCATGGAGTAAGCCTTAAACCAAACCAGATCTTGATTGGTTACTCCCAAAAGTTTTGTGCCACCATTGCCCTAGCATATTTTATAGGCGAACAGATTGTAGATTAAGGTTTTGTGGCTGGGTTAGTCTTTACACTTCTATTTTGGTAGCTTGTAGAGTACCTTCCTGTACTGGAAATGCTAGAATGTAGGGGTGAAGGTTCCACATCGGCACCAGCTCAACCTCTCAGTGTTCAATGAGTTGGGCAGGAGACTAAAGCAGCAATCACAGGGCCTACATGGGTCTGCACCAAGTCCTCTGGGTTTGATGAGGCTGTCGGTACAGCCTTGCAATCGGAACTCTCTATTGGAGTCTGATGGGTACCCTCAGGATTTTATAGAATCCCTGCTTCCCTTTGTTTGAAATGCTATTTCCTTGCCTTCCTACCTGGCCCCGATGCTCATGTCCTTCAAGATTTTGCTTAAATGTAAGCCCTTTGCATTGTTCTGTGATCCTCCTACTGAACATTTAAGATCTTCCAGATTTTTTCTCTTCTTCTTTCTGCATGCTATGTATCACTCTCTGACATGTTATGTGTTTTATTTACTTTTTACTGCTTGGCTCTCCCCCACTAGAATGTCACTCCATGTAGAAAGTAGACGTCTCTTCTGCACTAGGACGTTCCTCTTTGTGGACTGTGGATGTCTTTCTCCTGCTGAAATGTTCCTCCGTATAGAGAGTGGGCACTCTTGTTCTACTAAATACCACTCTATGTCGATGATTGATTTTGTTTATTTTGCTAATAGCCCAACATTACTACTGAGAAAAGTACCTCATATCTAGTATATTCTTAATATTTATTGAATAAAATAATCATTAATATTTCATGTGATGTCAAAAAGCATTCCAATGGCACAAGCATGAAGCTTTTAGTCTGATACTATTCTGATGGACTATCAATCATCCAGAGCCAGAGGGGCTGGAAAACTGTTGCATTATTAAATCTTTTAGTCTTATATTCATTGGGAATTTAAATTTGATTTTCTATTCAGTTTTAAAAAATATTGGGCTGTTTTCTTGGGTCAGATAGTTTTGGCGAAGAATTCTACCAGATAAAATGAACACAGTCTAAGAGGAAAGGTTGCAGTACCAAGTGCTTATGTTAAAAACTGAGAGAGATATTAATAACTTAATGTTGTATATGAAATCCTTGGAAAAACAAGAACAAAGAACACCCCCAAAAGAATAGACTAGAAGAGATAATAAAAGTCAGGACTGAAATTAATTAAGTTATAAATGAAAATGACAATACCAGTAATCAACAAGAGCAAGAGTTGGTGCTTTGAGAAGACTAATAAGACTGACAAAACTTTTGCTGAATTAACCAAAAGAAAGAAAAAGACAGGAACCAATAAAATCAAAGATGAAAAATCAAGCATTACAACAGATACTGGGGAAATTCAGACAATCATATAGATATATTTTAAAAATTCATACACACTTAACAAGAAAACTTAACAAAAATGGATGAATTTCTCAATGCATATTACCAACTAATGTTAAATCAAGGAGAAGTAAATAATTTAAACAGAAACAACAATCAGTGAGATTGGAGCAGTAATTAAAATTTCAAACAAACAAACATGAGTTCTCAAAAGATGAGACACAAATAACTAAGAAACATTTAAAAATTATTCAGTATCCTTAGCCAGCAAGAAAATTCAAATTAAAACTACCTTAAGATTTTTGTTGGGACTGGAGGGATGACTCAATGGTTAAGGGCACTGGCTACTCTTCCAAAGGACCCAGGTTCAATTCCCAGAACTCATGTGGCAGCTCATTTGTAACTCCAGTTCTAGGTGATCTGACACATAAAATAAAAGTAACTAAATTATTAAAAAAAAGGTTTTTGTCTTAGTTTAACATAAGACCACAAACTCATAATATGAAAGAAAAGAGAAAGAGAATATTTCTGAATTCAGTGGTATAGGAAAGGCCTTTTTGATTGTGCAAACATTAAGGAAACAATTAACAAACGGGACTATTGAAACAAAACTATTTCTGTGCAGCAGATGATACTATCACTCAAATGAAGAGGCCACATGCAGAATGGGAAGACATCTGGCTAAAGGTTAGTTAGTTATTTTGAAAAAAAAAATCCCATTTTAACTTTAAAAGAGGCGAGAAAATCAACCCTCTGAATGCTTAGATTTACTTCTTTCAGTAGTAAGGTTGTTTTTATTTTCGACTATATTTTTATATTACTAATTATCAAAAACTCTTTTGGTTAGGCTAGAACATCTTGCAGGCAGGGCAAATTGTAGGTTTTGTGGTTGATGTCTTAGTCCCACTGCTGGGAGCCTTGCCTAGCTACAGAAGACGGCCTTCCGGACTCTGTGTCGTCTATCGCCAGGAGTCTTCGCTAAGATTACCTTCATAAGTTCCAGGGATGTGCTACCGCACTGGGTTTCCACGTCTCCCCTGAAATGCCCCCCCAGTTCAAGTTGTTTCTCCCAGTATTCTCCATTTATCCACCTCCCCCATCGGATTTCTCCTGCTCCTGTCTCCACCTGCCCCCAGTCCACCTGCAAAATCTATTCTGCTTTCCCTACCCAGGGAGATCCAGTGCGCCCCCCGCCCTCCCCCCTCCCCCCCCCCCCCCCCGGGCATTGAGCCCTCCTTATTAGCCTCTCTGGGTCTGTGGACTGTAGCGTGGTCATCCTTTACTCTACAGCTAAGGTTCACTTATAAGTGAGTACATGCCATGTTTGTCTTTCTGGGTCTGGGTTACCTCACTCAGGATGATTTTTTTTCAAGTACTATCCATTTGCATGTAAATTTCTTTTTTAAACTCTGAGTAATACTCCATCGTGCAAATGTACCACATTTTGTTTATTCCTTCTTTGGTTGAGGGATTGAAGGTTGTCATCTAGAATTTTTTTTTTTCACTACATTTCCTTTCCTCCCTTTTGGAACAGTAATATTTATTCTGTAACACTGCATGTTGGAAGCATGCGATCTGCTTTTTGGTTTTGATTTTGCAGTCAATAAACTGCACGGATAACAGAAGAGACTTTAAACTTTGAACTTAACAATTTTGAGACTGTTAGAGACTATGGGGACCTCTAACGTTAGATTGAATGCATTTCTGTTTAATCATATGGCTACAAGCCAATGGGAGTCAGTGGAATGTGGTAGTTTGAATAGGAATGGCCCCTATAGACTCGTGTTTGAGTGCTTGGCCCATAGGGAATGGCACTATAAGGAGGTGTGGCCTTGTTGGAGGAGGTGTGGTCTTGTTGGAGGAGGTGTGTCACTGTGGAGGGGGGCTTTGAGGTCTCATATATGCTCCCTCTACACCCAGTGTGGCACACAGTCTCCCTCTGCTGCTGATCAAGATGCAGGACTACCAGCTCCTCCTCTAGTACCATGTCTGCCTGCATGATGCCATACTTCATGCTATGGCAATAATGGACTAAACTTCTGAAACTGTAAGCCAGCCCCAGTTAAACATTTTCCTTTATGAGAATTGCTTTCATCATAGTGTCTCTTCCCAGCAATCAAAACTAACTGAGACAATGTCCTAGTGTGAAATCAGAAAGTGATTTGCAATGATTAATAATAAGTAATTATAGTAATTGATATGAGGTTGTTTTTGGTTTTTTTACTTTTTAAAATTTTTATTTTTTCATATTAATTTCAGTTTATTCACTTTGTATTCCAACTGTAGCCCTATACCCCATCCCCTCCTAATCTCAGCCTCCCTCCCTTTTCTTCTCCTATGCCCCTCCCCCAGTCCAATGATAGGGGAAGTCCTCCTCCCCTTCCATCTGACCCTAGTCTATCAGGTCTCATCAGGACTGACTTCATTGTCTTCCTCTGTAGACTGGTAAGGCTGCTCCCCCATCAGGTGGAGGTGATCAAAGAGCCAGCCACTGAGTTCATGTCAGAGACAGTCCCTGTTCCTATTATTGGGGAACCCTCATGGACACTGAGCTGTCATGGGCTACTTCTGTTTTTAGTTTAAATTTAAAGTTAGGAGTGCTCTCTCATTTTTGATGGAAGATTTTTGACATCTCTTTTTTTTTGACATCTTTTGAGGAAGAGCTGGGTAATAAGTGCTAGAATGAAGTAATCTTTAAAATTTAATTATTATTATTATCATTGAGTGAACTGATATAGCTAGAAACCCAAAATACATTCATATTATAAAAGAGTTTCATTGGAGCTAGAAGTACATATATCTTAGAAACAAAATCTAATGGCTTCTCAACAGAGAGAAAGCTGTTCCCATGTTTGGACAGAGCTGGACAGGTCTGAGAACAGACACGGAATCTGCGACTTCAGGGGACGCGTCTCTTCATGAAATGCAGATCTGGGGCCTGAGTTCTGGACTACACAGGGTAACTGCTGAGACTCGCTTTTCTCCATTCTTGAAGTTCACCAAAGAAGCACATACGGATACATCAGGTGACAGCGGTGGCCAGTGGAAGGAACGCAGACTCCAACAGTCCTTGTGTGGGCTTCAACTGGTAGACGGGTATTTTCAACAGGGGCTGTACTGGCAGTCCCTGACTCACTCAGTTCCTTACGAGTTTCTATTTCATGACGGTTGTAAAGGAGATAAATACTGCCTTAAAATTTGACCTTTCCTCCAGGCTAGAGGAAAGGGCAGAGAAAAAGGTAGGATGGGGAGAATGAGGGAAAGTGCTAAGACATTTTCTTGAGATGCACAGCTCCCAGGCAACCATACAATGTGACAGTTAACAATAAATACAACGTTCAGTGTGGGTAAGCTGTGGTGTTTGGTGTGCTGATTGTACCAAATGCGTTTTTGACTTATGAGGCTTTAACTTAATGATGGGTTTAATTAGCTCACAATCCAATACTAAGTAAAAAAGGATTGTTATAAAGACCTCAGTGACCCCCCAGGAACCCAAGACTGCTTTACAGTGGAAGTCCAAAGGTGGCTTTTGTACATTATTAATTTTGCTGAGACTATCTGAAGCAGTGATGAATAAACCTCATGAGAAGAGTTAAGAAACGGGGTTAGGATGATTGGAAGAGAAGTGAGTGTCCCCGAGAGCCTCATGGGATACAATTAACATGTTATCTAGATTACTGCAATGTTTTCTGTATCCCTTTGGGGTAGTTTAGGCTCCCTCGATAGTCCTAGGCATATAGTCTATCATCTTTGTTTTTCATTTATTTTAGGCAAATTGGGTCCCAGAGCAGAGGCAGGAAGAAAGTTCCTAAAGGTAACATCAAGTTGTCTATATTCCCGGGGAACTTTCTGTCTTCAGAAAAAGCCCCTTCACTGTAAAATAGACAGAATGTCTATGGTGTAATTGTTTATACTTCCCGCACTCTAACATCTGTACACTTTCCTTTTGTTTTTGTTTTTTGAAACAGGGTTTCTCTGTGTTTCCTTGGCTGTTCTAGACTCACTTTAAAGGCCAGGCTGGCCTTGAACTCACAGTGATCTTCATGCCTCTGCCTCCTTGAGTGTTGGGTTTAAAGATATGTGCCACCACATCCAGCTACACTTTCCTTTGTATTTACAGAAAGACCATTTTCCCATTGGTTACATTGTTTGTTCCTTTATCACTAAGATCATTCAAGTATTTTTATTGTTTCTTCTTTTAGTGTTGGAAGGACCCTGCTGCTTGAGGTTGCAGTCCTCCCAGTCTGGATAGTCATTCTGAGCTTGGTGGCCTTAAGGATCAGGACTCCCTTCCCCGCAGGACCTCCTGCTCTCTGCCTGACTTCACCTGGAGAGTGTCTCTAATCATAGATGCCCCTAACTGCACTTGATATATGGCCTTCGACACAGCTCTCTGCTAGCTCTCCTCTCCATTCGCCTATAGGATAGTTAGGTACTGTGTTCCCATCATATGATAGGAGTGTGCTGTTTAATGCAAATCAAACATCCTCAAAGTGCCTAGTTTTAACCAATTATGTACACCAATCCTTAGAGCCCCCACCCACTCCCCAAGGATAGACTTTGTGCTCTGGAATTATAGTTGAACTAGCTCCCTGAAATGGTTCCCGGCGTGTTTGATCTTTGTACAGTGCTCACTGGCCTTTTTAGCCTTGTTTGTGCCTCCTCTTGTGACCCTCATGACTTCATGGGCTGGTGGGAGACAGCTCCCCATCCAGACAGAAGAACCACATTAGTATAGATACATACATATGTAAAACATATATATATTAACATTTCTTTCTTCTTTCCTTCATCCTTCCTTCCTCCCTTTCACCCTCCCTCCATACTTCCCTCCTTTCTTTCTCTCTACATGAAAGTTAGCTTTTTTTTGAAGTTCTGTGAGGAATTTGTATTAAAATTTTAATGGGATTGTATTGAATCATGCTGTTGTGTCACAATAGAAACCCTAGCTAAGACAGTGGTACCAGGTTGAGGGGTTACTCCTTTGAAAGACTATGTGTTGGGGGAAGATTGTATAAGGATTGTATAAGGACTTGGAATTTTGGGCTGGGGAATCCATTGAGTGCTCAGAGATTAATGGGACCTTCTGTGGGATTTTCGAAGATAAGAATGCCAAGAGCAAAGCAATGAAGGCAATGGAGGCTTGGCTGGTGGTGTTTCAGAGCGAAGTTTGCGAGTCTCTTAAAGAGTCTATTGGGGCCGGTCAATGATTTAGATTATTAATCTCTATTGTCTTATCAGCTAGGACTGAAGAATCACTGAGATAAAGCTTTTGCTTTGCTGGGACAGTTGATGCTACTTAATGGTGACCAAGAAGAGATTAGCATCAATGAAGTTTCTAATACAGGCCGGGTATGATTCTTCTCCTGTTGAGTGAGTCTCAAGTCCAATTAGAGAGCTGTTGGTTAGCAGCCAGATGAGTGCTGCCATTGCACTTTAAAGGGATGTCTTACGAGTGTGGTTCATAGGCATTGCAGCTAGACAGGACTAGTGGTTGCACTGGTCTCTGACAGTTTGCTGAGCACCTTATAGGACCACAAATGCCAAAAGGGAGGTCTTCAGGTCAGATCCAGCTCAAATTTTCACGTTTTTGTGTCCGATGTGTGCAGGGTCTTCAGCAGTGTGGACTTATTTTCAACCTTTTGGAGGCAACCAAGCACAACACAGTAACCTGTATTGTTCTGGTAGTGTCTTGGACCACCCTGACCACCAACTCAAAAGGTTTCTCCTGCCAGGTACTAGAATTTCTGTTAGATAGTCTATATGCATAATACATAATGCATACATACAGGCATGTATACACACATATTTTTATGTATTGTATATAACTTTAGGTAAGTGTAAAATAACATTATTACTTAAGGTTTTATCAGACATCCTTAATGTTATTTTTCCTCTGTTCTCTGTTACCTTACATACTGACCTCAGTCCAATTCCCCAAGTAAAGCTACCCCCCTTCTTTTTTCACAATTCTCCTTTCATAACATATATTTCCTGCTATCCCTTTCTTTAGAGAGCCCACTTGACTGGTACTATTTTACTTTCCTGGTTTTCCAGTTTATATAATTACATCTGAAGATTTGGAGTTAGAAACTACAAATGAAAGAAAACATGTAATATTTGTCTTTCTCAGTCTGGTCATACTCAATATAATTATTTTTAGTTTCATCCATTTACCTGCAAATTTTATTATTTAATATTTTATTACATTTTTAAAATCAATTTATTCATTTTACACCCTGAGGGAGGTAGCCCCCTTCTTCATCTCCTCCCAGTCCCACACTCCTTCCCTTTTACCCCCATCCCTATCCTGCACTCCTCAGAAAAGGAGAGCCCTCAAACCCCAGACTATCAAGTCTCTTCAGGACTGCCTGCATTCTCTTTCTCTGTGGCCTGGTAAGACCTCCTTACCCAGGGGAAGTGATCAAAAAGCAGGCAATAGAGTTCACATCACAGACAGTCCCTGGTCCCTTACTAGGTGACCCACATGGAGATTGAGTTGCCTATGGGCTACATCTGAGCAGGGGGCCTGGTCCTCTCCTTGCATATCACTCCTGGGCATATACCCAAAAGATGCTCCACCATACCACAAGAACATTTGCTCAGCTATGTTCTTAGCAGCTTCATTCATAATAACCAAAAACTGTAAGCAACCCAGATGTCCCTTAACTGAAAAATGGAGAAAAAAACTGTGATATATCTACACAATGGATTGCTGTTCAGCTACCAAAACCAAGGGCATCATGAAATTTGCAAATGGATGGATCTGGAAAAGATCATCCTGAGTGAGGTAACCCAGACCCAGAAAGACACACATGGTAAGTACTCACTTATAAGCAGATATTAGTCATATAATATAGGATAACCATACTACAATCATTTTTCTTTTTCTACTTGTTTGTTTGAGATTATAATATAATTATAACACTCCTTCCTTCCTTCCCCCTTCACACTCTCCCATATGACCCTCCTTGCTCTCTTTCAAATTTATTACCTCATTAAGTATTGCTATATACACGTATTTTAAAATACTTAAGCAAAGCCTGCTCAGTTTGTGTATTGTTACTTACATGTGTATGTTTTGAGGTCTGTCCCTTGGTATTGAAAAACCATTCTGTGTTCTCTTCTCTGGGGAAGACTATTTCTCTCCCTCTCAGCATTCCTTAGTTGCCTGCAGTTGTTTCTATAGGGTTGAGGTCTCTTTGACTTTTCCAAGTCCACTTTGGCACACCTGTTGTCCTTACCTTGCTCATGTTTAGGCAGTCATATTGATGAGACTTTGTGGGTATAGCTTGTGACATTGCTAGTGGACAGTCTCCCAACAAACTTCTTGATTCTCTGGCTCTTTGTTTTCATCTTGTCTTCCACAATGTTCTTTGAGCCTTAGGTCCATGACTTTATGAGCAATGGGTGCTTGGCTAGGTTTCCTTTACCAGGAATAATTTTCTTCTTGTTGATTATGTCTTGAATCCAATTAAAGAGCTGCTGCTTATTACCAAAGAATTCCTGACATCACTACACCTTTAGGGTGGTCATCCATGCTGGTTATTGTGGTTCACAGGCATCACATACTGGTAGGACTGTTGGTTGCTTCTCTTCTTTGGAAGATTGCGTGGGGCCTTTTGGTACTATAATAGCTTAGCTTCAGAGAGGAAGCATTTAGCTCAGTTGCTAAATGGACTCTGTATCTGAGGTACATGGTGTCTTCAGCAATAGGGAGTTAACTTCCGTCTCTGTGGGATACCAAAGGGCAATAACAATAGTTTGAAATGTTTGGGGAAGTCTCTTGGACAGCTCGAAAGAGGAATCATATGCCTCGTGTTGGTTTTGGTTAGATCTTTGGCTGTTGTACAGAGCTCAGTCATCCAGATGATAAACTTACTTAAACTCTACGTGTATATTTAGACACAGACTTATGTGTATTATAAGTTCCCAACATCCATTGCAGCTGTATTCATAATAGCTAGGGAATGGAAAGAAACTAAAAGTTCTTTAACTGATGAATGGATAATGAGAGAACAGTACACATCTACTATGGAATAATATTCAACTGTAAAGGAAAATGAAGTAATGAACTTTGTAGGTGAATGAGACTAGAAAATAGCATATTCTGTGAGATGACCCAGACCCAGAAAGACAAATGCTGCATGTTTTCTCTCACCTGATGTTCTTAGCTCTAAATCTTCAGATAGAATTACATATTCTGAAGTAACTGAGCAAACTAGAAAGCAAAATCAGACCTTTCTCAGGGTGTTAAATGTGGGGGAGGAACAGAAAGGGGGATAGCAGGTACAAGTGATTTGAAAAGAGAGATGGAAAAGAGGGGAATCTTCAGGGAAGGGAGATAAATACGGAAGCTAGAGGGAGGAGGGTAAAACAATATAAGGATGCCTGAAAAGACGTGAGGAATCAAACCCTTAACTATCACCACCCCTTTTAAAAACTGGGCCATATGTTTTCCTCAGTCTTTGTTTTTTTAAGCTCTTTATGTAGTCTGGATATTAATCTTCTGTCAGATGTACATCTGGTAAAAACTCCTACTCTGTGAGCTTCCTCTTCATTTCATTAATTGTTTCCTCAGCTGTGTGGATGTTTTCTTTCTTTCTTTTTTCTTTCTTTCTTTCTTTCTTTCTTTCTTTCTTTCTTTCTTTCTTTCTTTCTTTCTTTCTTTCTTCCTCCTCCTCCTTCTCCTCCTCCTCCTCCTCCTCCTCCTCCTCCTCCTCCTCTTCTTCTTCTTCTTCTTCTTCGTATTGTGAAGTCACATTTCTCAATTGTTGTCCTTAATTCCTGGACAAATGTAATCCTATCACTTAACGCCTTTATCATGTAGGTTCCTGCCTATGTTTTCTTCTAGCAGTTTTGGTGTTTTATGCTTCAAATTTAAAACTTTGGTCTTCTTTAGGTAATTTTCATGAAAGGTGATGGATATGAATCTAATTTCATTCTTCTGCATGTGAACATCCAATTTTGCCACAAGCATTTGTTGAAGATGCTGTCTTTTCTTCAGTGTGTGTATGTGTGTGTGTGGGGGGGTGTATTTGCCTTTGTCAAATATCAAACTGCTGTTTTTATGTGTATTCCTAATTGGGTATCCTACTTTGTTTCATTGGCTTATTTGTCATTTTTTTTTGTGCTAGTACCATACTCTTTATATCTTTTTTTCCCGTTTTTATTTCTTTGATGAATATTGTGGGTATTTTGATTAAGATTGCTTATAAGTGAGTGCATACCATGTATGTCTTCCTAGAACTGGGTTACTTCTTATTTTACTCAGGCTGATATTTTCTAGTTCTTTCCATTTGCTTGTAAATTGCAAGATTTTCTTGCTTTTAATTGCTCAGTAATATTCCATTGTGTAAATGTAGCATATCTTCTTTATCCATTATTCAGCTGAGGGACATCTAGGTTGTTTTCAGCATACCCATATAACTCTCCACAGACCCAAGAAAACTAA
The DNA here is from genome assembly GCF_030254825.1 of Meriones unguiculatus. NCBI lineage: Eukaryota > Metazoa > Chordata > Mammalia > Rodentia > Muridae > Meriones > Meriones unguiculatus. The sequence goes on from NC_083357.1 coordinate 58,271,857, forward strand.
CCAACAAGAAGGGCACAAGGAAGAAAGACTGAATCTCACTTAGAAGGAGAAATAAAATAAACATCCAAAGGAGATGGAGTGAGGATGTGGGTGGGAAATAGGGTGGAAAGGTTAACAGAGGTGGGGGTCAGGTGGATAGAACAGGTAGTGGGAGGATACCTCTGTGTGTGCATCAGCTCTGGGACATAGGATGCTCCCTGGACTCTATGGGGGTGACCCTATCTGAGACTACAAGCAGTGGAGGATATAAAGCCTGAGGTTGCCACCTCCTTTAGCCAGAAAAGTCTTCCAAAGGAGGGAGGAGGACACCAACCCACTCATAAAAACTTATACCTCAAATTTGTCTTGTCTTCAAAAAATGTGAATATATAGATGGAGCCTAGATTGTGGCAGTGGCCAACCAATTACTGACCCAATGTAAGACCCATCTCATGGGAGAAAGCCAGCCCTTGACACTATTAATGATACTCGGCTATGCTTGAAGTCAGGAGCCAAGCATAACTGCCTTCTGAGGTCTTCATTCAACAGCTGATGAAACAGATGCAGAGACCCATAGCCACATAATAGGCTGAGTTTGAAGAGTCTTCTGGAAGAGTGGGAAGAAGGATGGAGAGAGCTGGAGGGATTCAAGGACATTACAAGAAGATTCAAGTAACCTGCGACCATGGGGTCTCACAGAGACTGAACCACCAACCAAAGAGCATTCATGGCCCGGACCCAGGCCCCCTTCACAAATGTAGCAGATTTTCAGCTTAGACATCATATGGATTCCTTAACAATGGGAGTAGGGGCTGTCTTTGACTCTGTTGCCTGCCTTTTGATCTCTTTTCCCTGGCTGGGCTTCCTTGCTTGTCCTCAATGGGAGAGGATGTTCTTGGACCTGCTACAACTTGATGTGCCATGGTGGGTTGGTACCCGTGGGTCCACCCCTTCTTCTCAGAGAAAGGCAGGGTGTAATGAGAGGAGAAAGTCATGAGGATGGTTTTGGGAGGAGAGGAGAGAGGGGGCTGCCACTAGGCTGTAAAGTGATTAAATAAATTAATAGAAAAAAGAAAAAAAAGATTGCATAGAATTGGTAAATTGCTTTTTGTAGAGTGGTTATCTTTACAGTAGTAATTCTACCACTCCACAAACATGGGAGGTCTTTAATTTTCTAATGTCTTCCTCAATATTCCTCTTCCCTCTTCCAACAAGAGACTTGTTTTCATTATAGAGATTTTTTCCTCTTTGGCTTATTCCCAGAATTTTTTTTCTTGGAGGCCATGAAATGAAAGTGTGTAAATGAAAGTGTGTTTATAATCTCTTTTTCAATATTTGTTGTTGATGTGTAGACAGACTACTGATTTATGTAAAAGATTTATACCTTAACACTTAGAATCATTCCTTGTTTCTAGACACGCTCTTGTGGTAAATTTTGGTATCTTTTATGTATAACACATCATCTGCAAGAGATAATTTGACTTATTTATTATTTCATATTCATTTATTATTATTATTATTATTATTATTATTATTATTAAAATCTTGCCTTATTGTGACAGCTAGTGCTTTCAGCACTCTACAGAAAGGAAGTGGGAATAGTGGATTAGCCCTGTTTTCTTCCTGATTTCAATGGATTTTGAGTTTCTCCATTTAGGATAATGTTGGATGTGGTTTTGTCATATGCAGTCTTTATTATGCTAAGGTATTATCTCCCAGTCCTACATTCTCTAGGACCTTTATCATAAAAACAGGTTGGTTTTGTTAAAGGTTTTTCTTCCCCCTCCCCCATCTATCTGATGATGTGGTATTTGTCTTTAATTCTATTTATGTGATTATTGTTTCTATTTACTTACATGGGTTGAACCATTTCCATGTTTCAATGATAAAGTCAACTTGGGGTGTTTGAAACATGGCGGATGACATAGATCAGCAACGACCACTAATACTGTAGAGGAGCCCCCAGATCTCATCAGGCTCAGTTTGGATGAGCAACTTTATGTGACGATGAGAAATGGCCGAGAGCTTGGAGTCAGATTACATGCTTGTGAGCAACATTTAAATATGATCCTGGGAGATGTTGAAGAAACTGTGACGATGATAGTGATGAAGAGACACACGAAGAGGTATATAAATCAACAAAATGGAACATTCCATGCTCTTCATCCTGGGAGATGGTGTTGTTTTAGTTGCTCCTGCATTGAGAGTTGGCTGAGACTGAAGTTGGATCCTGTGTAGAAAAGTGGAGACTTTGCCCCTTGAGATGCAAAGGACATTCACAGAGAGAGGCTCACATGTATTCTGATGGTCAGAAATGACCCAAAGACCCCTCCACCCTCGAAAGAATTTCATTTGCAAGTAACTTACAACCTCTCCAGCTAAATGACACGAAATGACATGTTCTTTTCCCCAGCCTTCAACTAGTGTAACCGCCTCGCTCTTTTCAGGAGTTGCTTTGCCCATTTTTCTTGCAGTTACTTTCAGGTTGTTTTTCTTTAAATTAAATTTGATGCTTCCTTTAAAAAAAGGCCAATGTGGTCTGGGTTGTTTATTAATATTTCATTGAGGATTTTTGTGTGTATGTTCATCAGGGATAATTGGTTTCTAGGGTTTGTTTGGTTTGGTTTGGTTTGGTTTTGGTTGTGTCTTTACTTGGAGCTTGAGTAATACTGGCTTTGTAGAATGAGTTTGGAAGTACTCCTTCTATTTCTATTTTTATGACCAATGAGGAAGTACTAGTTGTAGACCTTTCTTTGAAAGTCTGGTGAACTATGCTGTGAACCCATCTGAGCCTTGGCTTTTGGGTTAGTTGGGAGGCTTTTTATTACTTTATCCATCTCCAAATTTTTTTAATTTAATAAAATATTTTATTAGGAAGTAGAAGGAATAAGGATATACAAATCTTTGGCACATGGTAGTCAAATGCACACTTGAGAGCCTCCTGTTTCAATGCTGGTTAGGATTTCTTTCCATTTATTACCTAATTTCTTGATTAACCTCATTGATTTCATTATGTTTATTATCATTTCATGAGCAAAGCTTTTTAAATTTTTTTTTAAAAATATTTTTTATTTTAAATTTTATTAATTGCACTTTATTCACTTTGTATCCCACCATAAACTCCTCCCTCCTCCCCTCCCAATCCAGCCTTCCCTCCCTCTTCTCCACACATGCCCCTCCCCAAGTCCACTGATAGGGGATGTCTTCCTCTCCTTCCTTCTGATCCTAGTTTATCAGATCTCATCAGGAGTGGCTGCATTGTTTTCCTCTGTGGCCTGGTAAGGCTGCTCCCCTCTCAGGGGGAGGTGATCAAAGAGCATGCCAATCAGTTCATGTCAGAGGCAGTCCCTGTTCCCATTACTATGGAACCCACTTGGACACTGAACTGCCATGGGCTACATCTGTGCAGGGGTTCTAGGTTATCTCCATGTATGGTACTTGGTTGGAGTATGAGTCTCAGAAGTGACCCCTGTGCTCAGATTTTTTTTGGCTCTGTTGCTCTTCTCGTGGAGATCCTGTCCTCTCCAGATCTTACTATTTCCCTCTCCTTTCATAAGATTCCATGCACTCTGCCCAACAGTTGGCCAAAAGTCTCAGCATCTACTTTGATAGTCTGCAGGGCAGAGCCTTTCAGAGGCCCTCTGTGGCAGGTTCCTAGGTTGTTTCTTGCTTTCTTCTTCTTCTGATGTCCATCCTCTTTGCCTTTCTGGATGGGGATTGAGCCAGAGCTCTCCCTCTTGATTAGTTTCTTTAGGTGTACAGATTTTAGTAGGTTTATCCTATATTATATGTCTATATGAGTGAGTATATACCATGTGTGTCTTTCTGCTTGTGGGACAGCTCACTCAGGATGATCTTTTCCAGTTCTCACCATTTACCTGCAAATTTCTTGATTTGCTTTTTTTTTTTTATTGCTGAATAATATTCTATTGTGTAGATGTACCACAATTTCTGTATCCATTCATCTCCAAAATTTTTATGGGTCTATTTAGGTTGTTGATCTCTTCTTAGTTTAATTTTTGTGGTTTTGATGATTCAGCAATTCACTCATTTCTTTTAGATTCTTTTTAGTGTAGTGTAGTGCAAAAATTTAAAGTATTCTTTTATAATAATAATATCATATTTTGGCATCTATTGTAGTGTTTTCTTCTTCATTCCTGCTTCTGTTAATTTGAATTTCTTATTTATTTTTGTTAGTTGGGCCAATGGTGTGTTGATCTGTTGAAAAATTGTTTTATTTTATTATTTGGTGTGAATGTGTGTTTGCCTGTGGATGTGTCTGTGCACCACGCACGTGCCTGGTGTCCTTGGAGGTCAGAAGAGGGCATTGCATCTCTTGGAACCAGAGTAACAAACAGGCAAATGGGAGCTACCATGTAAGTTCTGGAATATGCCCAGGAGCCATATGGCGGTTGTATTTTTAAGATTTTGAAGAAACTACAGATTTATTCCATAATTGATGTATTAATTGGAACTCCCACTAGTAAAAGTCTTCCTTTTCCCCAACATCTCCAGCATTTGTCAGATTCGATAACAGCTATTTCAATGGGGGGTGTGTGGGGATAGCATTTCAAAGTAGTTTTAATTGGCAGTTTTTTGGTGACTGGGATTTTGAGTGCTTTAAAAAGTATTATTGGGATAATCAATTGAGCGGACATGGGGTAAGATGATCAATCCTCATTTAGAAAGACAGATGGGATGTGCATTGAACGTATGACAGGAGTCTACTGAGCGCATCTGAAAGACTCTAACTAGCAGTGTTTTCAAAGCAAAGACTCATGACCAAACCTTTGGCAGAGTACAGGGAATCATAAGAAAGAAGGGGAGTTAGTCTGATGGGGAAAGGATAGGAGCTCCACAAGGACCAAATATATCTGGGCACAGGGTCTTTTCTGAGACTGACATTCAACCAAGGACCATGTATGGACATAACCTAGAACCTCCACTCAGATGTAGCCTGTGGTAGCTCAGTAACCAATTGGTTTCCCAAAGTGAGGGGAACAGGGACTATTTCTAACAGGAACTCGATGACTGGCTCTTTGGTCTCCCCACCCCCGAAGGGAGGAGCAGTCCTGTTAGGCCACAGAGGAGGGCTTTGCAGCCAGTCCTGAAGATACCTGATAAAACAGGATCAGATGAATGGGGAGGAGGTCCCCCCCATCAGTGGACTTGGAAAGGGGCACGGTGGAGATGAGGGAGGGAGGGAGGGAGGGACTGGGAGGGAATGAGGGATCGGGACACGGCTGGGATACAGAGTTAATAAAATGTAACTGATAAAAAAAATAAAAAAAAAAAGAAAAAAAAAAGTATTATTGGCCATTTGTGTGTGTTTTGCTGTTGAAAATCTGTCTACTCCATTGTTTGGCTCAACGGTTGATTGCCGGTTTTATTTCCTTGGTATTGAATTCATGTAGTTCTTGCAAATTTTTGTTATTTGTCTTTTGTCTAAAGTATAGCTGGTAAAAATGTTCACTGATTCTGTATGCTCTGCTGACAGCTTCCCTTGTTGCACACCGACTTTTATTTTAAAGCAAACCGTGAAGTTAACAACCAACCTGTTTCTGTCAACATTGTCTTTTTTTTTCTTTTTAAACAAGAAATGGGAACCATTGCCTCTTCCAATGGAAAAAGGGCTCTTATTTTGTGTTTACCTGTATGTAGATATCACATTTTTCTTTCTGCTTCTTTTTTCTTTTCTTTTCTTTTTTTTTTGAGACAGGGTTTCTTTGTGTTGCCTTGGCTGCCCAGGACTCACTTTGTAGACCAGGCTGGCCTTTTGAGGGCTGGGATTATAGGCATGCACCACCATGCCTGGCTCTAGACATCACTTGTGTGTGTCTGTGTGCGCGCGTGTGTGCGTGTTATATTTTGTTTGTTCTGTGAAGATTTACATAATAAACAATATCATGATAAAATATTTAACCTGCTTTCTGTGGTTATGGTTTCATCTCTTTCATTAAGCTAAGTAAACTTTCTCTTCTGACTGCAGAGGAGGATCCTATGAGTTTAAAATTTGGCAGTATCAAAAAAACCATACAATGGAAAAAAGATAGCATCTTCAACAAATGGTGCTGGTCTAACTGGATGTCTACATGTAGAAAAATGAAAATAGATCCATACTTATCACCCTGTACAAAACTAAAGTCCAAGTGGATCTGTAAGACCTGGGGTCTCACAGCTCAGGAGTTTAATCGCGCCCTTCCCAGAAAGTCCCCCAGACCAAGACTCGTTGTAAAAGCAAGAAGTTTATTTACCATTGTACAATGGGGTCACCCCCGCTGGTCAGCAAAGAGTGGCACTGGGAGACAAAGGCCTTTAGGTTTTTAAAAGAAAAATTGCGGGAGATTTGAAGTTTTAGTTTTGGCAATTTAGGATTGGATGAGGAAGCTATAAAGTAAGATAATTGGTTAGTCTTAGGTGTTCAAGCTTGGCCAGTCCTGCCAAGTGTGGATGCAGCTGCAATTGAAGGTGGGGGTGGTTAGCTCATCCTTGAAAATTAGGGCTGCGGGCTCTTGGCTGGAGGTCAAAAGCTAATCAGAAGAAGTCTAGGTTCGTTGCTAAGAAACGCTATCTCAAGGGCAAGGGTCTGGTCCTTCTTTTGCTGAGTGAAGGTCATTGTTTGCTTGCTCTTTTTTTTATATCTGTCCCCACGGATAGGGTCACATTTCTTCACTCTCTGGAAAGGTACTAAGAGGCTTTAGCTTAACCTGGACCTAAAACTCAAAACTATAGGCTTTAGAAGACATATAGGTTACAAAGTTAGCCTAACCCTTTCATTTCCCCCTTCTCCTTGTAACTGCTTCAATCATGAAGCAGCTGCAGAGTGAGAATTTTATCTTAAGAATTTTTTTTTGACTCAACATTTTAGCCTGTAGAATGGGACAATGGGCCGATGATCCATCTTTTGGAATTTCTTCATGCTGATGATGGATCGTTGAAATCTCAGTTTAAAAGAGGCTGAAATGCTGGTCAAAAGTTGGGGAGAGTACATGGGTAAAGATTTCTAGGAGGCAGTCAAAGGCTGGTCAATGAGGCAGTCCTTAACAGTCTCTGGTTAGTGGATCCAATTGAAGAGACAGGGAGCAGTCATGTCAGCTTTTAACAAGTCCAGATTTCAGCTTGCAGCCCAGAGTCAACCAGGTGAAAATCTGCTGAGACAAATTTAGACTAGAGACAGAAGTTAAGATTTGTCTGTTAAACGGAAAAAGTGAGGAATCCCAACACCAGGGAAAAACTCTTCTGGGATCCATTTGAGCTATGCCAGATCTAGGTCTCATGACCTTTTGATTTTTATAAACTCATATGAATTTTTGGTACACAAAAGGAATTTGTGTACATATATATATATATATGCATATATATATATAAATATATATATACACATATATAAAAACTCAGAAAAGTAACATATCAGCAAATCTAATAGAGCAACATTTTGAGAGTAACAGGTAAAAACTATATCCAACAGAATGGGTACCAGTCAGCTGTTTGTTTTATATCTTTTATAAACAACTTAAGTGTGTCCATGTGGCAGCCTTTTTGGAGTTAACGGCATCTGAGCAGCGGAACTCAGCCTCTTGGCTATTTTTTAAAGTCCAGTCTCTTACAGACTGACCTTGGTGGTCTTACAGTGGACTGCTCTGACCCTGAGAAACTCCGTGCAACCATAGTAACCAGACAGCAGGCTCTGTGCAACCTTGAGTAAACCCTCCTATATTTTGGCTAAGTAAAATTGCCTGCGTGAGAAACTGTTTGTACTTTTTTTTTACTTAAGTGTTAACCTGACGTCCATTAAATTGACACTTTGATCAGTATGTAGACCAACATTTTTTAGATTTTTATAACTTGAACTCCTATATCCTCAGACCCTATATAAACTTTATATTTTTTATTTAACTATTATTATAAGATATTGGCAACTGATGTAAAGCCTGTGAGCAGGGCAAACCTGTTTTTTTTATATAAAAGATATAGTACCCAGTAGTTTTAACTAACTAATGAACTGTCCAATGAGCCGATAGTGAACCTAACTGTCTGCTCTTTAGCTGCCAAGTTACTGTTAACTAAGCCTAGCCTTTCAGCCTAGCTGTCAATGTGATCAGAGACCTGAGAAGGATAAATTATGAGCTAAGTAAATGTACCAATCAAGATGACAGAGATGACTAGTTAGTCCATCACCTAGGCAGTGTCCCTGGTTCCTGTGGTCTCCTGGCTTTCTGAGCAGAGACAGTCCAGCCATCAGGCATAGAGGATGAGAAACTGCTGCTGTGGAAAGAGGAACAGGAGAGATTGACCTCACCTTGCCTCTCACAATGTGAGACAATGGCTCTTCAGGTGTCCCCGGCTTTGTCCACAGTTTAGGCTGGGCCCTAGCAGTGGGCCAGTTGGGGCAGTATTGCCCAGTGGTTAGCATACCACAATCCAGAGTTGCAATCATCTGTCGTTGTCCAAATCTTCTCGGAGACCTTGGGGAGCTACTGCCAGGATTTGGGGACTTTCTGTCACAATAAACTTACATATGTTAAAATGCCATATTTATCAGATCTCTGATAAGCTTGAGGGCCAGCATATCTGAGTTACTCTTTGTTTTTATCATCTGTTTTAAACTGTGTCCTATAAAACAGAATGCTATTTAATCTAGTTCCAGCATATTTTTGACATGTATGTTTTAGAACTATATATTTTAAGACAAATAGGCAAACTTTATAGTTACCCATCCTAGGCTTAACCTTAAAAAAAAACCCTATACAAAGACACTAGGTAGAGCTCAACATCTTAACCAACTGCAGTCGTTAGCATAGCTTTAAGTCTGCTCTTTCTGAACTAAAATTAAAGCAAACATTTTAATCAGATACAGTTTATAGAGGGGCTAGCAAATTTTGCTGATCCTACCACTTTGTATTAAAATTGAACAGTAAAAAGCTTTGCACTTAACACTAATAAGAGGACTGAACATAACTGAGAGACCTAAACAAAATGGTGGTAAACTCATGTCTCCACCCTCTTTATCTCCGGACCAGCATGGCGGCTGGCCACGTATAACTGAACACAGCTGAAAGCCCTAAACAAATATGGCAGCAAAATTACAGCTTCACGTGCTCTCTATCCCTGAACCATCATGGCAGCTAGCCATGTGTTAGCACAGGCTGTGACTGACAATACCAAACATAGCCATTTGGTGCTGTTGATGACACAGCAAACACTGTGGAGCATCCATAATCCCCTACAACCAAAAGTTTTAACATAGTGATCAAATAAGTTTTAAAACCAACTGTATAACAGAACAGTACAGAACATTTTTAAACTGTATGAAGTATTTTAGCCATACCAAACCTATCAGCCAGAATTTTTTTTCCCTTAAAAGAGCATAAAAAAACATTTTGCAATGAAGAATCACCAGCCTTTTAAATGAATTATAACATATTTAAATACAGTTGTGTTTTTTTTTTTTTTTTAAATCATATTAACTCTCTGGCTTTTTATAATACATCCACTAACCTTCTGCAACATCCTATATACCTTCAGGTTTCTAGCTTTCTTTTTCTGGCTTAATCGACATTTTTGTTTTAGACAAGCTATTTTTTTTTAATATCTCTTGCTCACTCTCTCTTTTTTTTTTAGACAACAGAAAAACTCCCATTAATTTTTTTTTCCCCAAGGGTTGGGAAACTGTTTTAAGTTCGTTGTTGGACTGCCCAAGAGTTATTGCTTAAAAAATCTGATAAACTGTAAATGTTTTATCCTCTTAAACATCTAAACAATTTTTAAAACTCGTCTCTGCAATATCAAAGCAAAGTATCTTTTTTAGGAGTGAATTTACAAAGCATAACCATAATTTTAAAAGTCAAAACCAGATTTTAAGACCAAAATTTATCAGTGAAAACAACCCAATCTTCAGAACCAATATCAACTTAGAATAAGACTTTCTTCTTATCCTAAAAGGAAATAAAATCATTTTGACTCAGAGATTTTGCAACCTTTGTTTTTTTCCTGAGCCATACCATGTGGCAATTTACATTGTTGTTATTTAAACATATGCATTTATAGACCCTACAAACACATAAGCACATATACGTGTTTAAAACAAGAATTTGAATTTAACTTTAAAACATACCCAATTATTTTTTTATCATATCAACCATTTAAGACCAGTTGAAAACAATCGTATAATGGCCATATATTTAAACAGACAGACTCAGCTGCAATTTTAAACATTACAGCAAGTGCAGTTTTTTTTTTAAATTACTGTTTGATCTGTAAGTTGCAAGCCCCCTAGGTGGGAGGAGGGAAGAGAGGAGCAAGAGGGCGTGGTGAGCTCTTGCTGCTCACTTCCCTGCTAAACTGGCATGAAGGCAAGGGGGAGGAGTTTTTCCTCACTCCAGAGCAGCCAGAGCAGCTCCTATCATGGAGCAGCTACAGTGCCAATCCCCGCCTAGCCATGTCTAAGGACTTTCACCCAGCAAGCCCATGAGCCTTGCCTACTCCTTTGGCTCCCTTGTGAGCTCTACTGTAGCTTACCTCCCCTGCAGGTCCTGAACTTGCTTCCTGGCTGGGCCTCTCCCCTCCCCCGTGCTCTTTGGCTGTCCATCGCTACAAGGGGATGGCGCATCAAGCCCGTGCCCTGCTGGGTGTGTATTGTTATTCCACAGACGCTCAAGTGCCTGAGCACCGCCTGCCCAAGCTCCAGCCCCAGCTCCACACGTCTCCCCAGCCACCCGAAAGCATTCCCTCCTTGGCTCACTCGGGAGGGAGAGCACATTGCTTGGTGTCCTGCCATGCAGCCATGTGCACTCCCGGGCTGAGAACTAGTTTTAATTTTAAGTATCCTCTGTCCGAATTTTTATCAGTCCAAGTCTACAAAGAAACAGACACAGAAAAATACATACATACATGAGAAACACAGGATTTAAATTGCTGGGGGAGCAGAATCTCTCTGCTCCTCCCTGTTCACAGAAAGGGGCAAGCTGAGTGTCCTACAGGATGTCCCATGGACTTGGCATTAATGACATGTCTGTCTGCCTTAATGAAACCGTTCCAGGCGAGTGGCCTCGAATCACTCAGGGGACTCGAACCCCTTCTACAGATGCTCTCAAGCTAGACCATTTCCCTATCAAAAGAGTCAGAGAGGCAACAACAACAGAAACACAAAGAATCAGGCAAGTAATCAAACAAGGACACCCTTGTGAGTGGTACCACAGTGCTCTGATAGAACGGCTGCCTGGTGGCGGTCGTTCTCTACGAAAATCAGACGGGAGGAGGACCATCTCAGATCCAACCTCCCAAACTGAAACTTGGGGCGTTCCCCAGTTCCCAGTCAAGCGATATTCTGACACCGTCTGTCAATCGCAATGACTGATCAGATGACCAAAAAGGTCCAGATAGGCGCCTAAACTGAAACAGATTGGTACCACAGAAATGTAATTGAGAGGCTGCCTCATGGCAGCCATCTCTGACAAGAAACAGATTGGTAAGACAGAAACAGACTAACCTGTTCCGAGCTCGACCTCTGAGTTCAGTCTGATGAGGGTTGGGGAAGGGCCTGCCCTTTCCCGGCCAATGCACCAAAAATGTAAGACCTGGGGTCTCACAGCTCAGGAGTTCAATCGCGCCCTTCCCAGAAACTCCCCCAGACCAAGACTCATTGTAAAAACAAGAGGTTTATTTACTATTGTACAATGGGGTCACCCCCGCTGGTCAGCAAAGAATGGCACTGGGAGACAAAGGCCTTTAGGTTTTTAAAAGAAAAATTGCGGGAGATTTGAAGTTCTAGTTTGGCAATTTAGGATTGGATGAGGAAGCTATAAAGTAAGATAATTGGTTAGTCTTAGGTGTTCAAGCTTGGCCAGTCCTGCCAAGTGTGGATGCAGCTGCAATTGAAGGTGGGGGTGGTTAGCTCATCCTTGAAAATTAGGGCTGCGGGCTCTTGGCTGGAGGTCAAAAGCTAATCAGAAGAAGTCTAGGTTTGTTGCTAAGAAACACTATCTCAAGGACAAGGGTCTGGTCCTTCTTTTGCTGAGTGAAGGTCATTGTTTGCTTGCCCTTTTTTTATATCTGTCCTCACGGATAGGGTCACATTTCTTCACTCTCTGGAAAGGTACTAAGAGGCTTTAGCTTAACCTGGATCTAAAACTCAAAACTATAGGCTTTAGAAGATATATAGGTTACAAAGTTAGCCTAACCCTTTCAGATCAAAGACCTCAAAATAAAACCAGACACATTAAGTTGGTTAGAAAAAAAGTGGGGAATGCCCTTGAACTCATTGGCACAGGAGACAACTTCCTGAACAGAACACCAACAGCACAGGCTCTAAGAGCAACAATCAATAAATGGGACCTCATGAAACTGAAAAGCTTCTGCAAAGCAAAGGACACTGTCATCAAAACAAAGCAACTGCCTACAGATTGGGAAAGAATCTTCACCAACCCTTTATCTGACAGAGGATTCATATCCAGTATATATAAAGAACTAAAGAAGCTGAAAAGTAGCAAACCAAGTAATCCACTTAAAAAATGGGGTACAGAGCTAAACAGAGAATTCTCTGTAAAGGAATAGTGAATGTCAGAGAAACACTTAAAGAAATGCTCAACCTCATTAGCCATTAGGGAAATGCAAATTAAAACAACCCTGAGATTTCACCTTACACCCATGAGAATGGCCAAGATCAAAAACTCAATTGACAACACATGCTGGAGAGGTTGTGGAGAAAGGGGAACCCTCCTCCACTGCTGGTAGGAATATAAACTTGTACAACCACTCTGGAAATCAATCTGGGGCTTTCTCAGACAACTAGGAATAGCGCTTCCTCAAGATCCAGCCATACCACTCCTAGGCATATATCCAAAAGAGGCTCAAGTACACAATACGGACATTTGCTCAACCATGTTTTTAGCAGCTTTATTTGTAATAGCCAGAAGCTGGAAACAGCCCAGATGCCCCTCAGCTGAAGAATGGATGCAGAAATTGTGGTACATCTACACAATGGAGTATTACTCAGCAATGAAAAAGAAGGAAATAATGAAATTTGCAGGTAAATGGTGGGACCTAGAAAGGATTATCCTAAGTGAGCTTTCCCAGAAACAGAAAGACACACATGGTATATACTCACTCATATAGACATATAACATAGGATTAACCTACTAAAACCTGTACATCAAAAGTAACTAATCAAGAGAGAGGACCCTGACTAAAATGCTCAATCCCCATCCAGAAAGGCAAAGAGCTTGGGCATCAGAAGAAGAAGAAAACAGGAAACAACCTAGGAACCTCCCACAGAGGGCCTCTGAAAGGCTCTGGCCTGCAGACTATCAAAGCAGACGCTGTGACTTTATGGCCAATTGTTGGGCAGAGTGCATGGAATCTTATGTAAGAAGTGGGAAATAGTAAGAGCTGGAGAGGACAGGAACTCCACAAGGAGAGCAACAGAACCAGAAAATTTGAACACAGGGAACTTCCCAGAGACTCATACTCCCACCAAGGACTATTCATGGAGATAACCTAGAACCCCTGCACAGATATAGCACATGACAGTTCAGTGTCCAAGTGGGTTACATAGTAATGGGAAGAGGGATTGCCTCTGACATAATCTGATTGGTCTGCTCTTTGATCACCTCCCCCTGAGGGGGGAGCAGCCTTACCAGGCCACAGAAGATGACAATGCAGCCACTCCTGATGTGATCTGATAGACTAAGATCAGAAGGAAGGAGAGGAGGACCTCCCCTATCAGTGGACTTGGGGAGGGGCATGTGTGAAGAAGGGGGAGGGAGGGTGGGACTGGGCGGGGAGGAGGGAGGGACTTATAGGGGGATACAAGTGAATAAAGTTCAATTAGTAAAAAAAAGAAAATAAAAAAAACTACTTGAACTTAGAACATTTCTATAAACTAAATAAATGAATTATTCTTGTTGAATCCTAATTTGTATTCATTATTATTTTGTACTTATAAGTACATTTGTGAATAATGGTTGATATCCTCTTATTTTTACATTTACACTAGAGAACAACAAAGACATTGATTTATCCACATACTTGGTCCTGCAATTTTTTTTTCTCAGAAATGTTCTTTAAGTGCATGTTTCTAACAAAATAGCTTTGGAAGTTGAGCATTAATTTTTAAATTAATAAAAAGCAAACATTTGATGTATTAAAAAAATAAAAAGTAGGTCCATATCCAAGACATGACTAGAAACACTCTTTTGAATATTGTCATTCCGATTTGTAAATATCAGCACACTTGTGCTACAAGCTCATCTCAAAGTGAGAGAAATATGTCTGGGATTTGTATATAAAATTCTGTTTATGGTCAAGAGTGAGTAGCGAAAAGTAAATTCTATAAAACCTTCATAAAATACATAAAAATGAAGGTATTGAAAAAAGTGACGCACTCAAGACTTTAGGATTTACAGTTTCAAGATGAAAGAAAGAATAGCATGTGACTCTCCCTGTGGACTAAATTTTCAGGAGATATGACATTTCACTGGACAGAGAGAATATTCACAAGTGGTGACATGGGAAAGAGAGGGAGAAACAGGAAGGAATAAGAAATAAGGAGAAATCAGCAGTTCCTCTGAAGCATGGGTCTAGAAATATTTTCAGTTTGTAGCCGTTAAAGTAATCAATATTTGAGAAACAAATTGTAGATAGAGAAGGGTTACAGGGAAATGAGGCTCAAGACAAATGTCATGTTGCTCTGTGATGTCTAATATTGATTGTCACCTTGGCTGGATCTGGCATTAATTAAAATGTAAGATGCTGGCACTCCACTCCTGATGAGATTTGATAGACTAAGATCAGAAGGAAGGAGAGGGGGACCTTCACTATTAGTGGACTTGGGGAACGGCATGTGTGAAGAAGGGGAAGGGAAGGTGGGATTAAAAGGGGAGGAGGGAGGGGCTTATGGGGGATACAAAGTGAATAAAGTGTAACCAATAAAAGTTTAAAAAAAAGTAAAAAAAAGATGCTGGCACTCTTGTGAAAAATTTTCTTGACCATATTATTTGAAGCAGGGGTACCCACTCGAAATCTGGGTGGTACTTTCTGGTGGGAAAACAAAACTTGGGTTCCTTTTACCTGTTGGCCTTCATACTTTCTGGAAAGCTCATCTGTCTTGTGCCATGACATTCATTCACCAATATTAGAGCGAAATTCTTTGGAATTTCAATGTAGACTGAAGGCAGCTGTCCAGTCTCCTGGATTGAATAGCTACTGGATTCCTGACCTTTTCAATGTGAGCCATTGATTGATTACTCAGACCTGTAAGTCAGTCTAACCCCTCTTCCACTATCTGTCTGTCTATTTCTGTCTACTATCTACTATCTCTATCTATCGATCTATCTATCTATCTATCTATCTATCTATCTATCTATCTATCTATCTATCTCGCAACCAAGATTTCAAGAGTGTTGGAAGAAGCTGAGTATCCAAACAGATGAAAATTTAGTTTTCAGAATAAACTGTTACTGCTACCTAAACAAACAAACAAACAAACAAACAAACAACCACGGAGTTGGCTTGGTCTAGATCCAGTGAGAGACATACATCATAGAATTTTCAGGTTCAAGTCCATGGATTCTGGAAAATTGTGTGCCTTTCAGTTCCTAAAATCAAAACACTCCCTCAGGCAGGGAACTGTTCAAGCCATTTTGGGTTCCTCTGTATGTCCCTTTAGAAGTCAAGGAATCATGGAAGCTTGACAGGACAATTCGATTTGGACATTAATCTTGTGTACTCAGTAAAGTTTGCAAATATTCTATTCTGGTACCGATAATGTGCTGATCCTGGTAATTGTGACTATATTCTGTTTCTGATAAGAGTCTAAAAAGTCTAAATGTTCTCAATAAAATGGTCACAGCCTCAGTCTTGCTGTGGCCCTTCTAATCAAAAGAAAAAGGAGTTGTGGTGCTCAGAAATATTAACTAGGATCAAAATAATCTGCCTTTATCTGAAGCATAATAAGCAGCAGGACAGATGTTCAAGGACCAAGAAAAAATCAGTGCAGCAATTCTTTTAGATGCTTCTGATTTTGGTAAATTATTTAAATAACACCAGTTAAAATGTGAAAACAGATTAAACATACATTTAATTGCCCATGGCCTTTTTTGATGACCAATTTTTTACCTCCCCTAGAATTTCCTTCAGGGCTCTTTTCATATGTTTGTTCCTAAAACTATATATCACAGGATTGAGGAGTGGAGTCAAGACAGAGTAAAACAGAGTCACAATCTTCTGCATCCCAGCTTCATGCTCAGCTGTTGGACTCCCATACATGACCAGTACGGAGCCATAGAACAATGCCACCACAGACAGATGAGACCCACAGGTAGAGAAAGCCTTTTTTTTCCCAGAAGCTGAAGGGACCTTCAGTACAGCTGTGAGGACCAGAGCATAAGACCCCATGATAAACACAAAAGGAATAATGAGAGGCAGAGGGCTCAAGATGGAGAAGACTAGCTCTATTAAGGGAGCTTTTCTGCAAGTCAGTACTAACAGAGGGCCTGGGTCACATAAGAAGTGATCTATAATTCTGGACCCACAGAAGGACATCTGGGAGATGAGGATGATGGGAACAGGGAACCAGAGGAATCCAAGCACCCAGCAACTGATCACCAGGATGTTGCAAAGGCGCCCAGTCATGACAGCAGGATAATGTAGAGGCCTGCAGATGGCAAGGTAGCGGTCAAATGCCATGACTGCCAGGAAAAAGCATTCCGTAGAACCCAAGGAGAAGAAGAAATAGAACTGCAGGAAGCACCCAGAGAAGGAGATGACCTTGGTGTCAGAGAGGAAGTTGGCCAGCATGTTGGGGACTGTGGAGGTGACATACCAGATCTCCAGGAAGGAGAAGTTGGCCAGCAGGAGGTACATGGGTGTGTGGAGTCTCTGATCCCAGCGCACAGCACAGATGATGGAAGCATTGCCCATGAGGGTGAGGATGTAGACAATGGAGAAGAGTGCAAAGAGGAAGATCTGTCCCTCTTTGGAGCAGGGGAATCCCAGGAGGATGAAGCCAGTGATGGTGCTGGCGTTGCTGGGGCTGCTGAGGGTTTTCATCTGCCAGTGACCTGGGAAGGCACCAGAAATTATCAAATGGGTACAGCCAGTTGATGAGTCAGATTTATATTTAAATTATTACAGACAAAAAAACCCACATATGTTTTACTAGGCACTTAAGAAAGACATTGATCTGAATTGATTGTTTGCTCCCATTCTTTGCTTCCCTAACTTTCCACTTTTGGCACAAGGAAACTATTGGTCATAAGTACTATTGGTGATAAGTACTCCTTCTCTTTCTTTTCCTCCTCCTTGTCCTCATCTTCGTCACCCTCCTCATTTTCTCTATTCTTTTCAGTCAAATTCTAATGTAATTTTAAACATGCTTACATGTTTCTTCACAATACTACACCTGTGTGTAATCAAGTATATGTATATTCACACAAAACACAATTTCCTCTCATATTTCAGAAGTGAAATCCTTGTATCTCTTGATGTATCTTGTCATCTCTAATCATTACCCATATTATATTCATAGTGAGTTTAAAAAAACTGAAATCAAATTAAGTTAGGAACACCCCTGCATATAAACCTCAGTTAGTTTCCCAACATTCTTGGAATAAATATCTAAGCCATGGATTTTAGACTTAATTCTTCTTAACATCTCTGATCATCTTTCCCTCTTTCTATCTATTTATCCTTTCTTCCCTTTTTTTGTACATAGGTCAAACATGTACATCCCATATAAACATATAAAACAAGGGTTATTGAATAGAACACTAGACAACAGAGAGTAACATTGCATATTGTCTGCTGAGCATTCAACATCCCAATGAGAGGGTGTATTTTTGGACCACATACATCCTTATCACATTTCAGTAGAAAGAGATCCCACCTTTCTATCTCTGTAATGTTTTCTAATAGGGTATGGCCAATACTTTGTTAAGTAGTTTATGCTTGTGGGTCACATAATTTCTATCAAAGCTACTGAGCTCTGGCACAGTATGGTCAAAATAGGCTATAGACAAGCTTTAGATGAATGCATGTGGCCATGATTCAGTGAGACCTGAAGTCCATGAAAGGTGGAATTTTATGCAGTGTTCACGTGTTAGAAAGTTATGCTCTTTCATCCATTTTAAAACTTAATATGTAAAAACAATGCTCAGCTTCTGCTCATAGTAAAAGCAAGAGGAGGTCGTATGTGTTTCACTGACTCCTGCTATTATAGGGAAAAAGAATAAAAGAAAAACCACCCCTCCACATCACCAACAACATTTTTCTTGTTAGCAAAGGAGGGGGCCTCCAGAAGTCAATAGCTGAAACTATTCTGTTCTTCTCTGAGACTACAGATATTCTGAACCAACCTTGAGCTAAATCATAAAAATGAGTTTTCAAAGCTGTTAGAACCTGCTTGCCTATATGCTTAGACACACACACACACACACACACACACACACACACAAACACACACACACAGACATACACAGATACACACAATAAAGAGCACACATGATTAGATACTGATATACTTCGTATCTTTGCTACACAACACTTGAATTAGATCACACTGGATTCTTTCAGTTTTGGAAACAGGAATGGTATGGACACAAGTCTTGGTTGGCCAGAACCACTTTATGCCTGGGTAAAGCCAGTTGGCACATGTTAGGAGATATTTCTCACAGGAGTATATAGTTACTCACTTTTCATTACTCAGCTTCCATGTTCATAGAGCAGCATGAACATGTGACACAGGCTCTTCTCAAACTTTCCAAAGGCAGGCAGAGTATTCAGAACTGGCTGCAGAAGGGACTGTGAACATGGATGGCTACAATGGCTTCAGTGCTTCTGTGTATAGGATGAATACTATGGTTGATTAACATTGACAGCAAAACAGTTCAGCCCTTTCATCCAAATTTTATGTTAGGGAAGTTGAAATAGAGCACATTAATTAGCCAGATCCTGTGCCATAACATGTAAAATGAAAGAGGTTTTAATTTTCTGAAAATGCACTTTTGTTTTAAGAAGTCATAATCCTGTGAAACCATCCTTGGCTCAATCTTCTCAGTATATCCATTCATTTGATAAGAGAGGAAATTTCCACACATGTCCCATTTTTGCAAAACATCTTTCCCATGGAAGGCTGAGAGGTGGTAAATAGTTAAGGAGTTGGAGAAAAGCAATAGATTTGGAGCAAGAATCCTAGCATTTTAATTATAATCCGTGTGTTACTAACTGTAGACACTCCATTGATTCAAAATACATACACTACTTTCTAGTGTCTTTAGCTGTAAAATAACAGTCTTACAGAAGGGTTGAGAGCTCTGAAAAAGATAATGCACATAGAAGCGCTCTGTCTAGGTCCTGACACAGATAGAGATTATTGGCTGTGGAACATATAGCTAGGAGATAGCAAAAAGAAAACCTTGTTGAGAGGGTTGCTTTTCTAGTCCTTTTGTTCACTGTTTTCTCTAAGTATTAACATTACCTCTTTCCATGGAGTAGAAGGAATCTGAACCCAGAGAGTCTTGAGCAGTGTCTAGTTTTCCTAGAGGGGAAAGATGTTCTTTATTATATCCACGAAGAGTGAAGAAGTAAATGAAGTTATCTGATTTATGACAGGTCCATAAGGTTTATAAATAGAACCTCTCAGGAATTGTCTTTGTTTTTTTTCAAATTTATTACATCAAAAGAAAGAATTTCTCTCTTGTCTTTTGGGGCCTGAATTCTCTGGAGACCCTTTGTGCCATCTGCCTTTATTTTCCAGTGGAGTAAAATATTATCACTTTATCCCTATACTGCTGTGGGTTGTCATAAGATGTAATTAGTTTTTATCCTGCTTAGATCACCTTCTTTGTACCCAAGGGGAAGCTTATCAAAGAGGCCTAAATGTTGGTGCTAGGATTCCAGTCTCTAATGAGTGGTACAAGTGGTTACTATTGAAGTTAGAGCTAGAAAAAAGGGCTAAAGGTGAGATGAGAGCTCACTGATATGGAGCTGTATATTCACAGCAGGAATCAGTCTTTCCTTAGGAGCACAATGTTTTTTTTTTAAATCATGTTTTTCTTTTTAGTTTAGTTTAGTTTAGTTTAGTTTAGTTTAGTTTAGTTTATTGAGTTAAACTCAAGTCCTGTGAGTTTCAAGGAGTTAATCTTGGGAATGTCTGTCCTAGATCTGCAACACACTTCAGCTACTCTCTGGCCTTGCCTCAAGGCTTTGTTCCTACCATTGGATGGAGGTACATACAGGTTTATTGGCTATTCCTCTTTTTCCAATAGCAGAAGGAGTCTTATTTCAAAGACATGAGTTAATTTCACTTCTTGGTTGATTTATCCTCTTTTAACAATGTATTATTCAAAACTGGTAAACAAGGACCTTAAGCTATGAATAAAATGATTACTATAGGTCTTTCATTTGTGGCAGATATCCTTATGTCATGGGTATATCATGGCTACACTACACTTCTTAGGAAAACAATATATGTTTGTTGGGTAAATAATCTTACCTCCTAACCCTCAGAAAATCAGAGGAGAACATGCAAAGAGAGAGGTAAGTACTTTGGAGAAAGACACCTAGGAGAGTAATTTACTCATAGAGAGAAATGCCCTGTTTTCTTCCCTTTTTTAGGGAAGAAAATTGCAATTTTAGGTCCTCATGTGGGTTTCCTAGTAAGGGGATCAAGGATGTCTCTGACATGGGCTCTGTTGCCTGTTCTTTGATCACTCTGTTTTCATTGTGATGCCTTGCCAGGGCTCAGTGTAAGAGGATGCACTCAGTCCGGATTTGACTTTATGTGCTAGGGTGGGCTGTTGGTGGGAGAGTTCACCTTTTCTGAGGAGTAGGTTATGGGCATAGGGGAAAAGAGAGAGAGAGAGGGTGGGAAGGTGAGGAGAGGAAGGAAGTTATGATCAAAATGTAAAGTGAATAAAAAAAATTGTAGCTATTTTTTAATGAAAATAGATAATTTTCATACAGTATCTTCTGTTCACAGTTTACCTTTATGCATTTCCTCCTGAAATTTCCTCCTCTTCCAACTCACCCAATACCATGTCTTCTTTCTCTCTCCCTCTTTAAAAACAGGAAACAAGAGCAAAACAAACAACAAAAACAAAGAAAAGCTGTAAGAAACACACACACAAACATAAAATCCATAAGCATAGAAAACTTGAAACCATACCTACATGCAAAATACATTAGACAAAAAATGTTCTAAAATGCCGCAATCTACGAAAATACAATGTTGATCCCGTATTGGCCATTTTCTTCTGGGAATAGAACATACCTTGAATTGCACTTAACATACTCCGTGAGGCTTCACTGGAGAAAAATAATTTTTTAAAAAATAAACCCAATTTAATGACTCCTGTACCAATATACCAAAAGAAAGAGAGGACCCAAAACTAACACAATCAGTTATGAACAGGAAATATAACAGCAGACACCAAAGAAATTAAGTATATTAGACAGGGACATTTTTTTTTGACAGGGACATTTAAAAAAAATCTATGCTTCATTATGATGAGAAAACTGAAGGAAATGGGTCATTTTCCACATTTATCCAAACTATCAAAATCAAAGCAAGAGTTCAACAGCCCAAATAAAGCCATAACAAATGAGAAAATTGAATTAGTAATAAAGAGACTCCCAGCTTAAAAAGATCCAGGACTAGATAAAGTCACAACAAAATTTTACTAGACATTCTAAGAAAATGGAGATCCAGTTCTACTTATGCTGGTCAAAAAAAAATCTTAGAACAAAAAACAAAAAACATGTCCCCCTCCCACAAAAAAACAGAAGGATCATTTGAACCCCCCTCTGTATAAAGCCTGTATTACTCTAATAGCAAAGTCAGGTAATAATAAATAACAACAATAAAAATGCTCAATTCCTATCCAGAAAGGCAAAGAGGTTGGACATCAGAAGAAGAAGAAAAGAGGGAATAAGTCAGGAGCCTGACACAGAGGACCTCTGAAAAGCTCTGCCCTGCAGACTATATCAATGTAGATGCTGAGACTTATGGCCAACCTTTGGGCAGAATGCAGGGAATCTTAGGAAAGAAGTGGGAAACGTAAGATCTGGAGAGGACAGGAACTCCACAAGGAGAGCAACAGAACCAAAAAATCTGAGCACAGGGGTCTTTCCCGAGACTCATACTCCAACCAAGGACTATGCATGGAGATAACCTAAAATCCCTGCACAGATGTAGTCCATGGCAGTTCAGTATCCAAGTGGGTTCCATAGTAATAGGAACAGGGACTGTCTCTGACATGAACTGATTAGCCTGCTCTTTAATTACCTCCCCCTGAGGGGGAACCAGCATTACCAGGCCATAGAAGAAGACAATGCAACCACTCCTGATGAGACCTGATTGAGTAGGATCAGAAGGAAGGGAAAGAAGACCTCCCCTATCATTGGACTTGGGGAGGGGCATGCATGCAGAGGGTGGAGGAAGGGAGGGATTGGGACTGGAGGAGGGAGAGAACCACAGGGGGGATACAAAGTGAATCAAGTGTAATTAATAAAGAAAAATAAATTAAAAAAATCAACAGGGTAATATCCCTGATGAACATATTCAAAATACTGAATAAAATAATTGAATTTAGAATACACTTATATATAAAAATGATTATATATCATGACCAAGTTTGCTTTATCCCTGAAATGAAAAAATGCTTCAATATGAGTCTAAATGCAACCATAGAAGTGGACTTCAAGACAGAAATATCATGTTCACCTCAACACATACAGAAAAAAAATAATCTTGACAAAATCCAACATGTCTTCATGATAAAAGTCCTAGAAAATGTATGACTAGAGGAAACATATCTCAAAGCTATAAATGCTGTACACAACAAACACACAGATAATAGCATCCTAAGTGGAGAAAAACTTGAAGAAATCCCATTGATGTCAGAGATGAGAAAGGCATATTCAGTATTTCCATGATGTTTTAACATTGTGCTCCAAGTACAAATTGGAGCAATAAAGCAAGAGAAAAAAATTAAACGGATACAAACAGGAAAGAGAAGTCTAAAAATCACTGTTTACAGATGACATGATACTATAATTAGAGAATCTCAAAATTTCTATCAGAAAGCTTCTACAGACAATTAAAAATCAGCTATGTGGCAGGAAGAATAAAAAATTTCAAATCAATAGCTTTTCTATTCACCAATAACCATCCTCAATGAAAATATCTAGGGATATACACAATAAAGACATCTACAGTGAAAACTTTAAACCTTCCATGAAGGATTAAAAAAAAAACTAGTAGAAAATGTAAAAACATGACATACCCATGGACTGTTAGAATTAACATTATGAGAACAATATTCTTCCAACATCTATATCCAGACTCAATTTGATCTTAGTCAAAAATTCTCATCTCATTCTTCGTAGAAATGGAAACTATTATTCTAAAATGTATATGGAACCACAAAAGAACCTGAATAGACAAAACAACCCTGAACAAAAAGAACTACAATGGAGGGGTTACAATTCCATATCTTAAGATATACTACAGAACCATAGTAATATACACATGGGGTAATGACACAGAAAAGGCATGTAGACCTTGAAACATAATCAAAGACAAAATGTGAGCACATGTAACTCCAGTCACTTAATATTTGACCAAGACATCAGAAGTATCTTCTGGAAAAAGAAAGCATCTTCAACAAATGTCTAGAAAATTGGATGTTAAAATGGAGAACAATGAAACTAGACCCGTGTCTATCATTTTGTACAAAACTAATTATAAATGCATCAAATATCTAAATTTGAAGCCTGCAGTCTGAAACACTGAAGCTGATAAAAAAAAAAGGTAGTAAGCATTCTTCATGATATTACTGTAGTAAAAATCTTCCTGTACAGGACCTCCATGTGCTCAAGAATTAAGGCCAACTATTGACAACTAGAACTTTACAAATCTGAAGTTTATTTTTTATTTTTATTTTTTTATTTTGTATTTTTATTACAGTTTATTCACTTTGTATCCCCCTGTAGCTTTCTTCCTCCCCCCTCCCAATCCCACCCGCCCACCATATGGTATATATGTCAGAGGGTGATTCTGAGGACTGAGAGTCAGTGATGGGAAGCTGTGGAGCCTGGTATGTAATGGGCATCACACTGAAATTTGACATCCCTTTCCTCTTGTCTGGTGGTGACAAGGAGAGCAGTGTTGGGTAGAAGTCATTCCAGGGAGGGAGAAGCTGCCTCCCTAGAATAAAGGAGACTCAGAGAGGTAGGGTACAGCTCTCAATCCCCAAAACCCGAGGAGGGCCTTCCCTTCTCTGAGAAAGAGAGAGCAGAAGGGGAGGAGAGGAGGGAGAAGACTGGGATTGTGGTGAAAACTGATTAAACAAATAAATATTTTAAAAGATTGAAGAGTTGGAAATTACATTTTTATTGATAAGAACAATACATTTTTTTTTTCCAAAACGGTCTTCAAAATGGTAGTCAATAAAAAAGTGGGTAGTACAACCAAAGTTTGAAAAACAATAACAAGAATATATACAATTTAACCACTAAAGAGAAAATCAAAACAACCAAAAACAACAACATCAAAAAGAATGAAAGCAAAATAAAACCCAAACCCTACCAGAAAATTAAGCTCAGCAGCCTCTCTCACCGCAGATTTAACAGGACTGACCCACAGCCTGTGGCTGGTCTTGAACACTTAGTGGCAAGGGTGACACCAGTTTTCTCAGTGGATGTAGTCAGAATGGAAAAGAGAAAGAGATGGAGAAGCAGCCAGGCTGCCTCACTGGCTAAATAAGATTAGGGTCTGTTCACAGCAAGGTACCCCATTCTGAAGATGACAATTCCTCCCAGAAATTCTGTTGTTCACTGGGGCGGGGGCTCAGCAGGTGGCTCCTGAAGCAGCAGCTCCTTCTGCAGGAGGCTCTTCTCATGGGCTGTGGCCACTTCCATTTCAAGGTGCAGCTTTTCAGACCTGGGAGAGGAAGGCAGTTAAGACACAGGCCTGGTTGGGACCTGCCATATCAGCCTTCAAGCTACTACCTCTCACCACCTCAGCTCTGCTGGAGGGTCAACACTGATCTCTTAACTGTAGTCATTGTTTGTTTTTTTTTTTTTTTTTATAATAAAACAGTTGTGTTTTATTACTTGACTCACTGCTGTTACAAAACCACTCGACAAAAAAAGTACAACCTAAACTCAAAGAAGGAAGGCTTTATCTTATCATAGATCTGAAAGCACAGTCCATCAAGGTGGGGTGTCATGGTGCTAGCAGCATGAGGCAGCTGGTCCTCTTGTCTCCGCAGACAAAAAACCAGGAAATCAATGCTGGTCCTCAGCACATTTTCTTGGACCCCAGCCCATGAGATGATACTACCCAAATTCTGGGTGGATCTTCCTTCCTCAGTTAAATCTTTCTGGAAACGCTGTCACAGACACATTCAGAGGTGGAGTTCCCCAGTGCTTCAAAATCCCATCAGGTTGACAAAGAAGACTAAATATCAAAGGTTCTTTTTCAAAAAATATTAAAAGTGATCTAGCTGTGATGGCTCATTCCCTTAATCTCAGCATTTGGGATTAAGGCAGAGGTAAATTTATTTCTGTGAGTTTAAGGCCAACCTACTACTCTATATAGTAATGTCCAAGTCAGCCAGGGTCTCAAAGTGATGCCATATCTATTGGGTTGGGGATTAGCTACCTATTGTCTTTTTTTTGTTGTTTTGTTGGGTTTTAATTTTTATTTTTTTTTTAGTTTTTTTTATCAGTTACATTTTATTAACTCTGTATCCCAGCCATGTCCCGATCCCTATTCCCTCCCAGTCCCTCCCTCCCTCCCTCCCTCATCTCCACCGTGCCCCTTTCCAAGTCCACTGATAGGGGGGACCTCCTCCCCATTCATTTGATCCTGTTTTATCAGGTATCTTCAGGACTGGCTGCAAAGCCCTCCTCTGTGGCCTAACAGGACTACTCCTCCCTTCGGGGGTGGGGAGACCAAAGAGCCAGTCATTGAGTTCCTGTTAGAAATAGTCCTTGTTCCCCTCACTTTGGGAAACCAATTGGTTACTGAGCTACCACAGGCTACATCTGAGTGGAGGTTCTAGGTTATATCCATACACGGTCCTTGGTTGAATGTCAGTCTCAGAAAAGACCCTGTGCCCAGATATATTTGGTCCTTGTGGAGCTCCTATCCTTTCCCCATCAGACTAACTCCCCTTCTTTCTTACGATTCCCTGTACTCTGCCAAAGGTTTGGTCATGAGTCTTTGCTTTGAAAACACTGCTAGTTAAGAGTCTTTCAGATGCGCTCAGTAGACTCCTGTCATACGTTCAATGCACATCCCATCTGTCATTCTAAACGAGGATTGATCATCTTACCCCATGTCCGCTCAATTGATTATCTTTTTTAGGTGTATAGATTTCATTATGTTTATCATATCTTATAGGTCTATATAAGTGAGTATATCCCATGTTTGTCGTTCTCCTTCTGGGATATTTCACTCAGAATGATCTTTTCTAGATCCCACCATTTACCTGCAAATTTCATGATTTCCTCCTTTTTGATTGCTGAGTAGTATTCCATTGTATAAAAATACCACAATTTCTGTACCCATTCCACCATTGATGGACATCTGGGTTGTTTCCAGGTTCTGGCTATTACAAATAGAGCTGCTATAAACATGGTTGAGCAAGTGTCCTTTTTGTGTACTTGAACCAACTTTGGGTATATACCTAGCAGTGGTATAGCTGGGTCTGGAGGAAGCACTATTCCTATTTGTCTTAGAAAGCGCCAGATAGCTTTCCAGAGTGGTTGCACCAGTTTACATTCCCACCAGCAGTGGAGGAGGGTTCCCCTTTCTCCACAACCTCTCCAGCATGTGTTATCGCTTGAGTTTTTAATCTTGGCCATTCTGATGGGTGTAAGGTGATATCTCAGGGTCGTTTTGATTTGCATTTCCCTGATGGCTAATGAGGATGAGCATTTCTTTAAGTGTTTTTCTGCCATTCGATATTCCTCTGTCGAGAATTCTCTGTTTAGCTCTGTTCCCCATTTTTTAATTGGATTACTTGGATTGCTGCTTTTCAACTTCTTTAGTTCTTTGTATATACTGGATATTAGTCCTCTGTCAGATAAAGGGTTGGTGAAGATTCTTTCCCAATCTGGAGGCAGTCGTTTTGTTTTGATGACGGTATCCTTTGCTTTACAGAAACTTTTCAGTTTCATGAGGTCCCATTTATTGATTGTTGCTCTTAGAGCCTGTGCTGTTGGTGTTCTGTTCAGGAAGTTGTCTCCTGTGCCAATGAGTTCTAGGCTGTTCCCCACTTTTTTTCCAATTGATTTAGGGTATCTGGTTTTATGTTGAGGTCCTTGATCCACTTTGACTTTAGTTTTGTGCAGGGTGATAAATATGGATCTATTTTCATTTTTCTGCATGTAGACATCCAGTCGGTCCAGCACCATTTGTTGAAGATGCTGTCTTTTTTCCATTGAATGGAATTGGCTTCTTTGTCAAATATCGAGTATTCATAGGTGTGTGGATTTATTTCTGGGTCTTCTATGCGGTTTCATTGATCCTCCTTTCTGTTTCTATGCCAATACCATGCAGTTTTTATTACTGTTGCCCTGTAGTACAGCTTGAGATCAGGAATGGAGATACCTCCAGATGATCTGTTGTTGTACAGGATCGTTTTGGAGATTCTGGGTTTTTTGTTTCTCCATATGAAGCTGAGAATCTTTTTTTCAAGGTCTGTAAAGAATTGAGTTAGTATTTTGATGGGAATTGCATTGAATCTGTAGATTGCTTTTGGCAGGATGGCCATTTTCACAATGTTAATCCTACCAATCCATGAGCACGGGAGATCTTTCCAACTTCTGATATCTTCTTCGATTTCTTTCTTCAGAGACTTGAAGTTTTTCTCAAACAGGTCTTTCACTTGCTTGGTTAGAGTCACACCAAGGTACTTTATGTTATTAGTGGCTATTGTGAAGGGTGTTGTTTCCCTAATTTCTTTCTCAGCCTTTTTGTCTTTGGTATATAGGAGGGCTTCTGATTTTTTTGAGTTGATTTTGTATCCTGCCAATTTGCTGAAGGTGTTTATCAGCTGAAGGAGTTCTCTGGTTGAATTTTTGGGGTCGCTCATGTATACTATCATATCATCTGCAAATAGTGACACTTTGACCTCTTCCTTTCTGATTTGTATCCCCTTGATCTCCTTTAGTTGTCTTATTGCTCTGGCTAGGACTTCAAGTACTATGTTGAAGAGATATGGGGACAATGGACAGCCTTGTCTTGTCCCTGATTTCAGTGGGATTGATTTAAGTTTCTCTCCATTGAGTTTGATGTTAGCTATAGGCTTGCTATATATTGCCTTTACTATGTTTAGGTATGTGCCTTGTATCTCTGATCTCTCCAAGACTTTAAACATGAATGGGTGTTGGACTTTGTCAAATGCTTTTTCGGCATCTAAGGAGATGATCATGTGGTTTTTCTCCTTCAGTTTGTTTATGTAGTGGATTACATTGATGGATTTCCATATGTTGAACCACCCTTGCATGCCTGGGATGAAGCCTACTTGGTCATGGTGGATGATATCTTTGATGTGTTCTTGGATTTGGTTTGCAAGTATTTTATTGAGTATTTTTGCGTCAATGTTCTTAAGAGAGATAGGCCTGAAGTTCTCTTTTTTTGTTGGGTCTTTGTGTGGTTTAGGTATTAAGGTGACTGTGGCTTCGTAGAATGAGTTTGGTAGTGTTCCTTCTGTTTCTATTTTGTGGAATAGCTTGAGGAGAATTGGAGTTAGCACTTCTTTGAAGGTCTTGTAGAATTCTGTGCTGAAGCCATCTGGTCCAGGGCTTTTTTTGGAGGGGAGACTGTTAATGACTGCTTCGATTTCCTTGGGAGATATAGGGCTATTCAGTCTTTCTACCTGATCTTGACTTAGTTTTGGTAGATGGAATCTTTCAAGAAAATTATCCATTTCATTTAGATTCTCAAATTTTGTGGCATATAGGCTTTTGTAGTATGACCTAATAATTGTTTGGATTTCCTCAATGTCTGTGGTTATGTCCCCATTTTCATTTCTGATTTTGCTGATCTGGGTAGTTTCTCTCTGCTTTTTAGTTAGTTTGGCTAAGGGTTTGTCTATCTTGTTGATTTTCTCAAAGAACCAGCTTTTTGTTTCATTGATTCTTTGGATAGTTTTATTTGTTTCTAGTTGATTGATTTCAGCCCTTAGTTTGATTATTTCCAGCCGTCTGCTCCTCTTGGGTGTATCTGCTTCTTTTTTTTCTAGGTTTTTCAGTTGGGCCATTAAGTTGTTTGTATGTGATGTTACAAATTTCTTCTTGCAGGCACTTAGTGCTATAAATTTTCCTCTGAGCACTGCTTTCAATGTGTCCCATAAATTTGGGTATGTTGTGCTTTCCTTTTCATTGAATTCTAGGAAGTCTTTAATTTCTTTCTTTATTTCTTCCTTAACCCAGCTGTCACTGAGTAGTAAGTTGTTCAGTTTCCATGTGCGTGTCGGCTTTTTGTTGTTTCTGTTGTTGTTGAGGTCTAGCTTTAGTCCATGGTGGTCAGATAGTATACAAGGGATTATTTCAATCCTTTTGTATCTGTTGAGGCTTGCTTTGTGGCCCACTATATGGTCTATTTTGGAAAAGGTTCCATGTGGTGCTGAAAAGAAGGTGAACTCTTTTGAGTTTGGGTGAAATGATCTGTAGATGTCTATTAGGTCCATTTGATTTAGGGATTTTGTGAGTGCTTTTATTTCCTTATTTGGTGTCTGTCTAGGTGATCTGTCCCTTGGTGAGAGTGGAGTGTTGAAGTCTCCCACTATTAAGGTATTAGGATCAATGTATGATTTAAGCTTTAATAATGTTTCATTTACGAATGTCGGTGCTCTTGTATTTGGGGCATAGATATTCAAGATTGTGATGTCCTGTTGGTGGATTTTTCCTTTGATGAGAATATAGTGGCCCTCCTTTTCTTTTTTGATTAACTTGGGTTGAAAGTCTATTTTATTAGATATTAGGATGGTTACTCCAGCTTGTTTTCTGGAACCATTTGCTTGAAAAACAGTTTTCCAGCCCTTTACTCTGAGGTAGTGTTTGTCTTTGTTGCATAGGTGTGTTTCTTGGATGCAACAGAATGTTGGATCCTGTTTCCTCAACCATTCTGTTAGCCTGTGTCTTTTTATTGGTGAGTTGAGTCCATTGATATTGATAGATAATAGTGACCAATGCATGTTAGTTCCTTTTGTAATTTAGTTGATGATATAACCCTGTTTCATTGCTTGTTTTCTTTTCATTTTTGTTGGGACATTATCTGTATGCCCTGTTTTCTTGGGTGAATTTGTTTTCATTGGATTGGAGTTTTACTTCTAGTATCTTCTGTAGGGATGGTTTGCTGTGTAGATATTGTGTAAATTTAGTTTTGTCATGGAATATTTTGTTTTCTCCATCTATGTTGATTGAAAGCTTTGCAGGGTATAGTAGTCTGGGTTGACATTTGTGATCTCTTAGAGTCTCCATGATACTTGCCCAGGCCCTTCTGGCTTTCATAGTTTCTGATGAGAAGTCTGGTGTGATTCTGATAGGTCTACCTTCATATGTTACTTGGCCTTTTTCCCTTGCTGCTTTTAATATCTTTTCTTTGTTCTGTAGATTTAGTGTTTTGACTATGATGTGATGTGATGTGTTTCTTTTCTGGTCTAGTCTATTTGGAGTTCTGTAGGCCTCTTGTATACTTATGGACATCTCTTTCTTTAAGTTGGGAAAATTTTCTTCTATGATTTTCTTGAAAATATTTTCTGGACCTTGGAGTCTGGAGTCTTCTTTTTCGTGAATTCCTATTATTCTTAGATTTTGTCTTTTCATAGCATCCTTGATTTCTTGGATATTTTGTGATTGGCACTTTTCTGATTTTACTTTTTCTTTGAGAGAAGTATCCATTTCTGCAAGTGTGTCTTCAGCTCCAGAGATTCTCTCTTCCATCTCTTGTATTCTGTTGGTGATGTTTACTTTTGTGGTTCCTGATCTTTTCTCCAAGTTCTCCAGCTCAAGGGTTTTCTCATTTTGTGTTTTCTTTATTGATTCTAATTCTGTTTTCATGCCTTGCACCATTTCTTTCATGTGTTTGAATTTGGATTCCTGTCTCTCTACGATGGCCTCTATTTCTTTTTTCATTTCCTTCTTATATGCCACTAATTTTTCCTCTACTTGTGTATCTATTTGTTTGGCTATGTTTGCCTGTGTTTCTTTAAGGATATTGTCTATTTCTTCTTTCTTTGCCTCCAATTGACTGGCCATCTCTTTGAAAGACTTGTTCATTTCCTCCTTATGAGCCTCAAATAATTGGGCAAGCATGGCTTTAAAATCATTTTCCTGTGCTTCTGCTGAATTGGAGTATCCATCAATTTTGGGGTTTGCTGGTGAAGTCATGATGTCCTGATTTATGTTGGAAGTGTTCTTTCGCCTACCCCTGGCCATTGGCTTATCTGAAACCTTCCCTGTTTGTTTTTAGATTCTGCAGATCAGACTGGTGCTGTCTCTCTCTGGTATCTGGAGGGTTCTTCAGGAAGCTGAGCACTCTCAGTGTGTGCTGAGGACTAGCTGTACCTGTGGGAGGAAAGTACGCAGGCGCAAACGGGACAAATGCAAGCGTGTGTGTGTGTGTGTGTGTGTGTGTGTGTGTGTGTCTGTGTAAGTGTGCGTGGATGAGTTTCTCGAGGGACAGAGTGATGGCTAATGTTGAACCCTTGAGTGTGTGGGAGGGGCTCTGCACTGTATATGTCGCAGGCACTAATGATCATCGCAGCGCAATTTCTGGCATTAACTGCCTTAACTCCTCAATCAGACCCACAGGGCAGGAACTTCAATGTCCCTAGTGCCCCTCTGTTTCCCAAAGTGGGTATGTGGGTGGGAAGGTGTTCGATGCCTGGCTTCTGATTTAGAAGGACCCAGGATCTGGGGAACTGCAGATTCTCAAGGGTGCACTCACTTACAGGCAGGTCTCTTGGCAGAGATCGTGGTATCCGGGGCTCTCTGCTCTCTGGTTTGGCCCTGCTTCTTTGATGTGTTCCGCCAGTTCTGTGCTGCTGTCACTGCCAGGTTCTGAGGCCTTGCTGCAGCTGGAGATTTCAGGGTGGTCACTTCAGCAGGGATGGGGTAACCAGGCTCTCTGTTCTCTGGTTTGGCCCTGGTTAGTCTTAAACTGGAGGGCTGTGGTGCCCCGCCAGTTCAGTGCTGCTCCGCCACCACGTCCCGCTGTAACTGGAGACTGGGTTGCTAGTCCCAATGCTTTCTGGGAAGTCCTGGGATCTCTTCGTTGTGCTCTCCAAGATTGGGAGGCGCAGCGCCTGGTGTGTCCAGGTTGTATGACGTTTCTGCCTGGTTTTGGTGAGTATATAGCGTATTCTCTGTCACTGTGGGATTGGGCGGGCCGTACCGTCAGTGATGGCGATCCTGTGGAGCTAGTATGGTGTCTAGCAGATTCGCGCCCTGGGAGGATGGTGCAGCCGCTGCGCGAATCTGGGACTCCGGGACGCTTCCTGCTGGCTTTTGTCTGCCGTTAAAGTGCTTGGGGCTCAGTCTCAGCGGCTGTATACCCCAGGCAGTTAGGTCTGCACTGAGAAAGATGAGTCCGCTGTGCCGCTGTGCTGAGGAGGAAGGAGGTCTGGGGGAAGGGAGTGCCGCAAGAACAAAGGATCGTTTCTCTCCTTCCCCAAGCAAGTCTCCGGGTGACCAGAGGCCAAAGTTTTCACCTCCTGCGATGTTCCCTGTTGTTCAGAAAGCCTTGCTGTGGTGTTCCTGGGTTGGGGGTCCTTCCATTCTCCAACTCAGAAGATCAGGTATCCCACTGCTGCTCAGAAACTGTGTGTGCTAGTCGCCATCTTGGTTCTGCCCGTAGTCATTGTTTGTAATCCCAAGACAAAAGGGTCACACAGTGTCAGCACCTACACAATGTTTCAGCTATTAAACGTAAATCAGAATTGAATCTAGGAACTGTATAGTCTGTGTTCTACTACAAAGACTAGCCCTTTCTCCTACAGTCCAGAACATCATTATTTAAAATTACCTACCTAATAATATGATCAATATATAAATTATTCATGATGACTCACTGATGGATCACATTGTTTTATAGATAGGAATAATACAGCCTTGCAACCTGGGCACCTGAACAAAGTCCTGAGGCTAGCTCATTCCTCCTGCTCAGGAGGCACCTTGCACCCAAATATCATGCATGACGGAACCTGTCATGCTGGAGCAGCCTTATGTGAGTTGTGTGCCTGCCAACAATGGTCCTGCAAAGGGTCTTGCACCAAACTGAAACCTCTGTTTTCCTAAGGCTTAGAGCGGGCAGACTGCATCCTGGCACTCAATGGGAGTGAGTTACAGAACACTCCCATGAAGGTTCTGATCATCCCTGTAGCAGAGACATCTGCCTGGCTTCATCCTGGAAACTCCTTAACCTATTCTCGAAAGAGAAATCTTCTCACAGAGATGGGTTAACACTGCACAGGTCAGTGCTAAATGGTGGGAATCTGATCATAACAGGGGATGGTCTTAAATAAAAGTACATTTTCAGCCTGGTGTGGTGTGCACACCTTGAGATCCCATCACTTGGGGGGCAGATGTCTGCAGTTCTCATGAGTTTAAACACAGTCTGAGAAGAATATACTAAACAGCTCAGGAGGGGACCCAATGTCCTAGACACGTAAGGTGGCAAAGATTGTTTCCTGGACAGAAGTTCCTGATGATAGGACCAGTATAATACTTTGAGGTGTTCTTTCACAGAGGGGCTCTTAGGCTTGCTGGTGAGCAAAAGCCATAAAAGACAGAGAATCCAGGAATAGGGGACCCAGATTGCTTCACCTTCTCCTCCCATCCTGGGTTCTTACCTCATCCGGAGGTCCTCAAATTGATGCTGCATCTTTATGGCTAAGTCCCTTTGCTGGATGCCCAGTTGAGTCTGCTTCCTCAGAGACTGCAGGAGTTTCTCCAGTCTTTCCTCCTCCTGTTCATGACAAGATGGTGTTCTCAGTGGAGGGCTGCACACTGGCATGCACACAGTGACTTACAAGAGCAAGCACAGATAGAGGACCCAAGAGCTGGCTGGACAGTCAGGCAAACCAGAACATCCAGCTTCAAGGGATGCAAGAAACCCTGTTCCAAGGTAGAAACTGACATGAAAGAAGCTCAATGGCCTCCTCTGGGCAATGTACATATGGCTGATGGTCCACACTTCTCATGGACTTCATGTTAAAAGAGCATGAAGTTTAGACTCAGCACACAAGCTCTTTCAGAATGGTCTCACAACTCTGCTATCCATCCCCTGGAAACTATAATAGCTGTGAGGAGCTTGCTTGGCTTGGCCAGACTATGGTAAGGTTGTTAGAGATTTTTTTTTCCTCTGAAGTCTCAAGACTCTGACCTCCTCAAACTGTCTGTCAAAAGTCCTTCACATGTCCCTTGTCATCCAGTCAGCTCCAGAAGGTCTCTAGGAAGGTCTCTAGGACAGCGGTTACCCGCCACCAACATAACTGAGCTCCTGCCGTGCTGAGAGCTGCGCGCTCAGCTCGGCGGTACAGACAAGCTGCGAGCCCCAGTACAACAGGGACTGGGAACCCCTGTCCAGAGAGGACCCCACAGGGAAGGAAGAAACCATGCTGCTCGGGTCACCTATGGAAAGGCTAGCAGCCTGCAATTCTCAAACAGGTGAGTACGCCCAGCCATCACAGATCTGGGCCCAAACAGGGAGCACAGAGTGATTGGAAACTCAGCTCCTGCAGACTAGCAGGTGGGCACATGCTCCGCCAGCCCAGAGGCCTGCTTTGTACCAACTACACCTTACAGGCAGAATTGTGTGCCCCACGACACCAGAGCAGTACTCACCCGCCACAGATTACCTCTTGGGATCTGGGGCACAGAGCCCCAACCTCAGACCTACAAAAGACCGGGAACCCTGAGATCAACCCCCAGATACTGCTCCAAGGGGCAATGAGTTATCCCTAACAAAACCGACCAAACCACGGGACACACAGGTTACAGCAGCTGATCACTAAATTTACAGCAAGAAACCCAGAAGGAGGGCAGCTGTCTCCAGGACTTCTCCTGGTGAGAGGAGAGCCCTCTTGACTAATCAGGACCACAGTTACTACCCAGTTCTCTATGCCTGAGGTGAGCTGTAGCAACTCCTGAAAAACACCGGACATACAGTGACTATACCCAAAAAGCTGGGAAGGCTTCCTTCAGAAAAAACCATCTTCCTGCCAAAGGGATTCTCTCCACTACAAGAGTCCAGGAACAACCAGAAACTAAATTCAAACAACTAAGATAGCCCAATGGGTAGAGGACAGTGTAAAAGTTCAACCAACAAAAGCCAGAGCAATATGGCATCTCCAGAACCCAGCTATCCAGGGGCAAATAGCCCTAGATACCCCAGCATAAATGAAATTCAAGGAGATGACCTAACATCTATGCTCATGAAGAAGATAACAGAGGAAACAAATAAAATACGAAAAGAATTAGAGAAAGATAAAAACAAACAGATCATGGCTATCCGTAAAGAAATGAAGGAAATTAAAGACAAAGAGATGGCCATCCGTGAAGAAATACGGGAAGCTGCAGTCAAACAGTGTTTGGCCTTTAGAGAGGAAATGCTTAAATCACTGAATGAAATAAAAGAAACAGTGGATTGTTCAAACAAATAGCTGAAGGAATTGACGGAAAAACATGAAAATACAGTCAGACAGGGGAAGGAAACCAACAAAATAGCTCAAGACCTGAAGATAGAATTGGAAAAATTAAAAAAAAACACAAATGGAAGAAATTGTGGAGAGAAAGAACTTAGGGAAGAAAGCAGGAACTACAGAGGTTAGCATAACCAATAAGCTACAAGAAATGGAAGAAAGAATCTCAGGTGTGGAAGATACAATGGAAGAAATAGATGTATCTGTCAAGGAAAATGTTAAATCTAAAAAATTCCTGACACAGACCGTCCAAGAAATTCAAGACAACATAAAAAGACAAAACCTAAGAATAATAGGAATAGAGGAAAAAGAAGACTCCTTGCACCAAGGCCCAGAAAATATTTTCAACAAAATCATTGAAGAAAATTTCCCCAACTTAAAGGAGAGGCCAATAAGAATACAAGAGGCCTATAGAACACCCAATAAATTAGACCAGAAAAGAAAAAAACCACATGATAATCTCCCTAGATGCTGAAAAAGCATTTGACAAAATCCAACATCCATGCATGTTTAAAGTATTGGAGAGATTAGGGATACAAGGCACATATCTAAACATAGTAAAGGTGATATACAGCAAGCCTATAGCCCACATCAAACTGAACAGAGAGAAACTTAAAGCAATCCCACTGAAATCAGGGACAAGACAAGGCTGCCCAATCTCTCCATATCTCTTCAACATAGTTCTGGAAGTCCTTGCTAGAGCAATAAGAGAGTTGAAGGAGATCAAGGGGATACAAATTGGAAAGGAAGAAGTCAAATTATCACTACTTGCAGATGATATGATAGTATACATGAGTGACCCCAGAAACTCTACCAGGGAACTACTACAGCTGATAAACACCTTCAGCAAAGTGGCTGGATACAAAATTAACTCAAAAAAATCAGTAGCCCTCCTGTATACAAAAGACAAAAGGGCTGAGAAAGAAATTAGGGAAACAACACCTTTCACAATAGCCACAAATGACATAAGGTACCTCGGAGTAACCCTAACCAAGGAAGTCAAAGACTTGTATGAAAAAAATTTCAAATCTCTGAAGAAAGAACTAGAAGAAGATATGAGAAGATGGAAAGATCTCCCATGCTCATGGCTTGGCAGGATTAACATAGTAAAAATGGCCATCTTACGAAAAGCAATCTACAGATCCAAGGCAATTCCCATCAAATTACCAACACAATTCTTTACAGACCTGGAAAGAAAAATTCTCAACTTCATATGGAATAACAAGAAACCTAGAATTTACTAGCATTCCAGCATTGGGCAAAAAAGCAAGTATCATTACCACAATTACTTGGCTCTATCTGGCTAATAATGAATAAAAATGGGGGATATAGACAAACAGGTGTGGGCTTATAGGAAATATTATGAGAAGCCTTAACCCTCGTTGGAACATCCTGCATCAGTTCTAGAACTTATTTCTAATATCAGAGATCAGACCTCTACTCTTGCCTGATGCGTCTAAAACAAAAAGGGGGAACTGTAGAGAGCTGCGGAATGCTATGCCTTAAAGATGGAACTGGTTTCCGCCTTCCACCTTCCCAATGGTGAGTGCTCTCTGTCACGAACAACTCCGCATTTGGCTAAGGCCGAGGATCTGGCTTGCTTCCATGTATGTGGACCTATCTGCATTGCCCCCGTGCACGCCTGGGTTGGCTACCCAGAGGCTATTTAAGCTGTGGGCTGGCTTTCCCCGGGGTCTGAGGATTGTTCAATGTTCCTGAATAAACTGCATTGAAAAAAAAAAAAA
The DNA here is from genome assembly GCF_030254825.1 of Meriones unguiculatus. Lineage (NCBI taxonomy): Eukaryota > Metazoa > Chordata > Mammalia > Rodentia > Muridae > Meriones > Meriones unguiculatus. The sequence continues at coordinate 58,309,295 of NC_083357.1, forward strand.
GAAAAAAGAAACCTAGAATTGCTAAAACAATCCTCTACAATAAAAGATCTTCTGGAGGTATCTCCATCCCTGATCTCAAGCTGTACTGTAGAGCAACAGTTATAAAAACTGCATGGTACTGGCATAGAAACAGAATAGTGGATCAATGGAACCGAACAGAAGACCCGGAAATAAACCCACACACTTATGGACACCTGATCTTTGGCAAAGACGTCAAAAACATACAGTGAAAAAAAGATAGCATCTTCAACAAATGGTGCTGGTCCAACTGGATGTCTACATGTAGAAAAATAAAAATAGATTCATACTTATCACCTGCACAAAACTGAAGTCCAAGTGAATCAAAGACCTCAACATAAAACCTGACACATTAAATTGGCTAGAAAAAAAAGTGGGGAATACCCTAGAACTCATTGGTACAGGAGAAAACTTCCTGAACAGAACACCAACAGCACAGGCTCTAAGAGCAACAATCAATAAATGGGACCTCATGAAACTGAAAAGCTTCTGCAAAGCAAAGGAGACCGTCATCAAAACAAAGCAACTGCCTACAGATTGGGAAAGAATCTTCACCAACCCTTTATCTGACAGATGACTCATATCCAGTATATATAAAGAACTAAAGAAGCTGAAAAGTAGCAAACCAAGTAATCCACTTAAAAAATGGGAACAGACCTAAACAGAGAATTCTCTGTAGAGGAATACCGAATGGCAGAGAAGCACTTAAAGAAATGCTCAACCTCACTAGCCATTAGGGAAATGCAAATCAAAACAACCCTGAGATTTCACCTTACACCCATGAGAATGGCCAAGATGAAAAACTCAAGTGACAACACATGCTGGAGAGGTTGTGGAGAAAGGGGAACCCTTCTCCACTGCTGGTGGGAGTGTAAACCTGTAAAACCACTCTGGAAATCAATCTGGGGCTTTCTCAGACAACCAGGAATAGTGCTTCCTCAAGATCCAGCCATACCACTCCTAGGCATATATCCCAAAGAGGCTCAAGCACACAAAAAGGACATTTGCTCAACCATGTTTGTAGCAGCTTTATTTGTAATAGCCAGAAGCTGGAAACAACCCAGATGCCCCTCAACTGAAGAATGGATGCAGAAATTGTGGTACATCTATACAATGGAATATTACTCAGCAATGAAAAATAAGGAAATCATGAAATTTGCAGGTAAATGGTTGGACCTGGAAAGGATCATCCTGAGTGAGTTGTCCCAGAAGCAAAAGACACACATGGTATATACTCACTCATATAGACATGCAACATAGGACAAACCCACTAAAACCTGTGCATCTAAAGAAACTAAGAAAGAGAGAGGACTCTAACTAAAATGTCCAATCCCCATCCGGAAAGGCAAAGAGGATGGACATCAGAAGAAGAAGAAAACAGGAAACAACCTAGGAACCTACCACAGAGGGCCTCTGAAAGCCTCTGCCCTACAGACTATCAAAACAGATGCTGAGCTTGATGGGCAACTGTTGGGCAGAGTGAATGGAATTTTATGTAAGAACTGGGAAATAGTAAGAACTGGAGAGGACAGGGTCTCCACAAAGAGAGCAACAGAACAAGAAAATTTGAACACAGGGAACTTCCCAGAGACTCATACTCCAACCAAGGACTATTCATGGAGATAACCCAGAATCCCCGCACAGATGTAGCCCAGGGCAATTCAGAGTCCAAGTGGGTTACATAGTAATGGGAAGAGGGATTGCCTGTGACATAATCTGATTGGCCTGCTCTTTGATCACCTCCCCCTGGGGGCGAGCAGCCTTACCAGGCCAAAGTAGAGGACAATGCAGCCACTTTTGATGTGAGCTGATGGACTAAGATCAGAAAGGAGAGGAGAACCTCCCCTATCAATGGACTTGGGGAGTGGCATGCATGCAGAGGAAGGAGGTAGGTTGGGATTGGGAGGGGAGGAGGGAGGGGTTTATGGGGGGATGCATAATGAATAAAGTGTAATTGATGAAAAATTTAAAAAAAGGGAAAAAATCATTTCAGAACCTTAAATGACTTTCAAAAGTGGAGGAAAACATGGCGTTAGTCAATTTACATGGAGCATGTCTCGCCCCTGGGGGCAATGGTCTCCTGAACCTACTCAGACCTCGGACACCACCACTGCTAGTTCTAGAACTGATGCAGGATGTTCCAACGAGGGGGTTAAGGCTTTTCATAATATTTCCTATAAACCCACACCTGTTTGTTTATATCCCCCATTTTTATTCATTATTAGCCAGATAGAGCCAAGTAATTGTGGTAATGATACATGATTTTTTGCCCAATGCTGGAATGCTAGTGAATTTAGGTATGCCCTGGTTACTCGCATGCCTCGCTGGGTGCCTGTGCCCGTTGATGCCCCTCATGCTATGACTCTCTTCAGACAGAAAAGGGATCTTGGAACTACAGCCGCCATTGTTACTGCCATCTCATTGGCGGCTGTTGGAGCTACCACCATGGCATTAGCCATGAGTCATACTGTGCAGACTGCTCAGACCCTGAATAATCTTTTAGCCAATGTAAGTCATGCCTTAGATGTACAAAAAGGAATTAATGCTCATCTAAAAGGAGGCTTGATGGTGTTCAATCAGAGGATTGATCTTGTGCAGGAGCAAATTGATACCCTATGGCAAATCCCTCAACTTGGCTGTCAATGAAAGTATGCTGGACTTTGTGTCACTAGCATACAACATGAGAATTTTTCCTGTGCTGCAAATATGTCTAAACAATTGTCTAACTATATTTTAGGTAATTGGACTGGAGAATTCAATACTACGATGGAGCAGCTGAGAGTGGCCATTGTCACGGTAAATTCTACCAGAGTGGACGCAGGACTAGCCACAGGATTATCATCATGGATTGCTGCAGCCATGAATCATCTGAAGGAATGGACGGGCATGGGAGGGTCAGCAGGCCTTCTGGTGTTGGTCTCCTTGGTTTGCCTGTGATGTATATGCAAGATTAGAGTCTCACAACAGCGTATTGCAGCCATGACCATTCAGGCCTTTACAGCCATTGAAGCAGGACAGTCTCCCCAAGCATGGGAGCTAAAATGTTACGCTCAAGATGCGAGGCTAAGCACTGCACTCAGTGTCAGCTGCTTTTGATCTAGAGAAGAGCATGTCTGATTGCATGCAGGTTGATGCCCCAGGTCCATCCTCTGAGAAAAAGGTATCGGACGGGTCTGATGCTCTTTGGGTGGATGACACCTAAATGAACATTGGTACAAAGTCCCAATTTATTTCTAATATCAGAGATCAGACCTCTACTCTTGCCTGATGCGTCTAAAACAAAAAGGAGGAACTGCAGAGAGCTGCATAATGTCACACCTTAAAGATTGAGCTGGTTTCTGCCTTCCACCTTTCCGATGGTGAGTGCTCTCTGTCACAAACAACTCCATATTTGGCTAAGGCTGAGGATCTAGCTTGCTTCCGTGTATGTGGACCTATCTGCATTGCCCACGTGGCATGCTGGGGTTGGCTACCCAGAGGCTATTTAAGCTGTGGGCTGGCTTTCCCCAGGGTCATATGATTGTTCAAGGTTCCTGAATAAACTGCATTGAAAAAACAAAAAACAAAAAACAAAAAAAACCAGGGCCAAACAAATTATGTTACCTTCCCTACTTTCATGGCAGTGAACACAAATTTGTAATTTCCCCATAGAAAATTTTATTTCTTTAAAAGATATGAAAACAATCAATCTTATTAAAGTAAAAAAAAAAAGTTATGGTAATTTCATAGGCACCCATGCGCATACACATGAAGATCACAGAACAGATTTTGCAAGGTTTGTCCTAACATGCGGGTCTCAGGGAAGGTTTTCGGTCCATAGACTTTCAGCAATTCCTTAACACACTGAGTCATCTCCAGGAAATCACCTCAATCCAGGTGGTTTATAAACTATGTACCTGTATTTATGTTCTCTGTATATGTATCTATGTTTTATTGGTAATGAACAGAATCCTTACACACACACACACACATACACACATACACACACACAGACACATTCCACACACACACACACACACACAGACACATACCACACACACACACACACACATACACACACACATACACTGTCTTCCTCTCATTTGTGAGTAAGCCAAACATTCTTGTGAAGGAGCATTAGAGGTCTGTCTTGTCTTTGTTGTCTGGAGTGATGCTTTGTCTCACTGTAACCACCTACATTCCACTCTGACAGGTCAAGAGGCATATATTGACCTTTTTCATACCCAGGAGAAAGATCCTCAGACACAATAAGCTGAGATATGCCTGTTTCTCACCTTCTGTCACATTGTCTCTTTGCTAACAGCAGGGCTCCCAACATATAGCTAGGCACAAGGTCACCCAAAGTTGAACCATTGTCCAGCCTCCTCAGATCTGGTCTGGTTACATAAGGACATGAGGACAGGCTGAAGGAATGTAAACAGAAGTGCCAAGTCACTGTGGGGAACTCTCTTAAGGTCAGGTTCTCCTCTCTTTTGCTCTGTCTGGAAAGTCTGGCACTCAAGTGACTACATTAGGCCAAATGAATGAGGAGGCACCTACCCCAAGAACAGTGACAGTGCTGGTCAGCTACTGTATGAGCTTCCAATTGTCAACTGCATATTTTGTTTTAGTTCTGGGTTTTGTGCTAGAGATGGAACCCAAAGCCTGTGAATGCTTGGCATGTGCACTACTGCTGAGCCACGAACACATGACCCTGCATGGACCTTGTGTCAGAAAAGGAAATCTTATGTGTTTAGGGAAGTGTCAACTACAAGTTTGATTATCTTGTTCCCTGAAAGGCTGGAGCATATCTGCTTTCTTTTGCCATCTCTTTAAGGAGCAACTCAACTTTTGTCAGAGCAGAATATTCAAGTTCTTTCTAATTTATTTTACATCATTTCTGTATGCGTTTATGCCTGTGTGTGTGTACACATGCACACATTCGTGGACACACACATGTCAAGGCTCCAGTGGGGAGTCAGAGGACTACCAGTAGTGTTTGGTTTTCTCCTGTCTGTGAGGCCCCCTGACTGGCTACACATACTTTTCCAAGATAAGAAATCTCTCCAGACCCATCAACTACTTTCTAGAAGAAGGTCAGCTCCTAGATGACTTGATTACATTATCATCCTATATTGATTTTAAAATATAGCTGGCAACACCTAAAACATGGCAGCTCATGTAAAATAAATCATAAAAATAAATTTTGTATTATAAAACCTGGGTCATCATCTTACACACATTTATTCCCAAAGTGGTGGGCAAGATGGGCAGATCCTTGCAAGATGTAGGCCAGCCTGGTCTATAGAGTGATTTTCAGGGAATCTAGGGCTATGGAGAGAAACACTGTCTCATGTTACCAAATAAGAGTATAATAATAATAATAATAACAACAACAACAACCACTGGGGAGTGGTGGTAAAAGGTTTTAATCCAGTACTCAGGAGGCAGAAGCAGCTGTACCCCCGAGTTCAAGGCCAGCTGGGTCTACATCGTCAGAATTCTAGGAAAGCCAGGAGTACACAAAGAAATCTGAATTGAAAAAATAATAAAAAAATAAAAATTAAACTTAAAATTAAATATTAAATATTAAAGAAATGATAGTAATAGTAATGGGGGAAACAGGAAGAAGAAAAGAAGAAAAGGGAAAAGAAGGAAGGAAGAGGAAGAAGCAGAAGCAGCAGTAGAAGACATAGAAGCAGAAAAATTGGAAGAAGGAGAAGAGAAGGAAGAAGCAAAAGCAGTAGCAGAAGGAGAAGAATCAGGTTCATGAGCAGGAGAAAAACAAGTAGAAGAAGTAGAAGTAGAAGAAAAGGAGAAGAAGGATTAGGAGCAGGATCAGGAAGAGGAGAAGGAGGAGGAGAAGAAGGAAGAGAAGAAAGAGAAGAAGAAGGTGTAGAAGAATTAGAACCATTGTGGGAAACTGGCTCACTGGATAAAATGCTTTCCTAATAAAGTTGAAGCATACATGTGAATTCCCATAACCCATGCAAAACCATGTAGCTTGTGTATCTCTAACCCTAGTGTTCCCATGGTGAGCTGGGAAACACAGACAAGAAAATCAGTAGCTATGCCACGGCCAGTTTCCAGGCATACACAGGGGCAAAAACAACAACGAGGAGCCAATTAGATGGCACAGTTGGTAGCAGTTATTGCCATGGGTTGTGGGGTGTGGAATCAGGCTAGTGAGGTGACTTTGTTCTTGGAAGGAGCTGTGCACAAAGAGGATTGAACATCTGTCAGGTAGAATGAAATCCCTAAGGTTCAGAGTAAAACCATTAGGTGTAGAGGCTTTGCATTCAACAGTTCAAATTCAAATTCTTGCCTTTGGAGAAGATGCTCACCTCAGAGACTTTCTCCATTGAGTTAACCCGGGAAGCACAGCCAGTTCAACAGTTGATTCATTCTGTCTCATATTCACCCCATAAATGCTCGAGCACACCAGCGTCTAGATTCAGGCTAGAATAGATTCTAAACCTTATAGATTCTTCTGAGATGACTGCTATGTGGATCTTGCAATCTTTGCACTCAAGATGTTAGGGCAAGAGGATCTCAAATTTAAGTCACAGCTTCATAGAAAGACCCTATCTCAAAAAGACACAAGAAAAATATAAAGAAGAATGCGTACTGGGAGGATAAGAAGAAAGTGAAATTCTTGTTCTTTCTTAGAACTATGATATCAAATCCAGCTATGTCTGCATCCCCTAAAAGTCTGTTCGACAACAAAAGATACATCTTCATCCCTCATCTTATCCACATTCACCTAGACAGAATGGAAACTCAGCATATCTCGTCACTGTTGGTCACCACTGATAATCTGTTGAAGCTTGGTAAATCCTGCTATAAGTAGGGGCAAAGACAACCCAGTGAACAGAGAGCAACAGGTAAAACTGTAGGTCTGGGAGGAAATGGAGCAGAGATGTGGGAAGATGAGCAGATCTGACCAGACTAGACATTTCTGCTTCTCATTGTCAGTAGTTTTATGGTTTTGGAGAAGACATCTCTGATCTCTTTGAGACTCAGTTTCATCTGTAAGCAATAACAAATCTTACCAGCATCATAAGGGTTTGGAGAGGAATAAATGAGATGATGTAAACTGGAAATGATCATTCCATTTCTGGTAACACTATTATTCACATAATTTTTGTCATTGTTTTATTTTGGTTCTTGATGGGCTGTGGTTACAGGTGAAGCTTAGGTAGTTTGAATTTGGTTACAAAAAGTCTTTCATATGTAAGTATATTTCAGCCAGATTTTCAGTAGCTTAGAGCCTTTGATGGACTTTGTGGCAAGGACTTCAGATTTCATTACAGTAGCCTGTGGATGTGTACCTGGCCTGGATGTGTGGTGATCCAGCTAAGTCTCTGATGTAGTGCTTCTTTGTCAAACAGCTGGGGACACTTTAGAAGAGGCCAGAGGAAAAAGGCCAGACTTAGAACATGAGACGAAGATTGGCAAGAGTGGCACTGAAAATCAGGCTCTAAAAGTAGCCATTGCATGACCTATTTTGCAGTCCTATAATATCACCTTCTTGGATGATGGAGAGAATTGAGAGAGCGGAAAGAGAGCATTCCCACAGCCAGCTCAAACAGCTTACCAAGATCCTGTATGACACTTTTCAAAATATTGCCCATATGTGTTTGCTTACCTGTAATCCCAGCATTCCAAAGGTGGAAGCTGGGCTGCTTCCAGCTTCTGTTATTGCAAATAAAGCTGTTATGAACATGATCGAGCAGATGTCTTTGTTGTATACTTGAGCATCATTTAAATATATGCCCAGAAGTGGTATATCTGGATCTATCGGTTGCACTATTCCTGTCTGAGAAAGAACCAGATTTATTTCCAAAGTGATTGTTCATGTTCACATTCCCACTAGCAATGGAGTATGGTTCGTCTTTCTCCACATCCTCTTCAGCATGTGCTATTACTTGAGTTTTTTATATTAGCCATTCTGATGGGTGTAAGATGAAATATCAGTGTCATCTTGATTTTCGTTTCCTTGATAGCTAAGGATGTTGAGCATTTCCTTAATTGTTTTTCTGCCATTTGATATTCCTTTATAGAGAATCCTCTCTTTAATTATGTACCCCATTTTTAATTGGATTACTTGATTTTTTGCTGTTTAAAGTCTGTTTTGGGGGGCTGTTTGTTTTCTTATTTTCATTTTATTTTTTATTAATTACAGTTTATCCACTTTGTATACACCCTGTAGCTTGTTCCCTCCCTCAATTCTACCCTCTCTCCCCCTTCTCCACCTATGCTCCTCCCCAAGTCCACAGATAGGGGAGGTCCTTCTCTCCTTCCTTCTGATCCTAGTCATTCAGGTTTCATCAGGAGTGGCTGCACTGTCTTCTTCTGTGGCCTGGTAAGGCTGTTCCTCCCTCAGGGGAAGGTGATCAAAGAGAAGACCAATCAGTTCAGGTCAGAGACAGTCCCTCTTCCCATTATTATCTGTATATAAACTAATCCTTCTTTTGCCTAAATTGCTTTTGGTCATGGAGTTTACTAAACCAAATATAAGTATCACAGACATGAACCACTATTGTCTTTTATGAAACATGACCTTTTATGCTAAGCTCCCATGAAATTGTGATCTCCAGCATCACCCTTTAAACTGTGGGATTATAGGCATGTTCCAATACATACACCTATATCTTTATTTTTAATTGATATAATAACCTACTGCACATATTTGTGAGGTACAGGGTGACATTCAGTATATTAATACAATGGATACAATTTCATGGGAATAGTCATAAATATTATTTAAAATGTTTGTCATATTTTTGTTGAGAACATTTAAAATGTCAGTGATTTTGTTTGAAACAGAATTAAAGCTTGTCAGAAATAATTATCTTATTATGATATCAAACACAGATGTTGAGTAGTTATCCAACTGCACCCCTGCAAACACTAACCACTCCCTAGGTAATGATTAGCCTATTCATTTTTTTTTTCATGCAGTTTATTCAGGAACATTGAACAATCCTCGGACCCCGGGGAAAGCCAGCCCACAGCTTAAATAGCCTCTGGGTAGCCAACCCAGGCGTGCCACGGGGGCAATGCAGATAGGTCCACATACATGGAAGCAAGCCAGATCCTCGGCCTTAGCCAAATGTGCAGTTGTTCGTGACAGAGAGCACTCACCATCGGGAAGGTGGAAGGCGGAAACCAGCTCCATCTTTAAGGCATAGCATTCCGCAGCTCTCTACAGATTTTTTAAAACGTTCTACACATAAGTGAGATCATGCAGTGTTTGACTTCCCTTAACTGACATATTTTACTTTACACAGTGTTTTCCCATGTTATTCATGTTGCTGTAAATAACCAATTTAATCATTCTTGTGGTTGAATAATATTCTAACACACACATACACATGCACTTAAATGTATTTTGTTTGCTTAAAATTCTAATCTTCATGGTTTAAAAATCTTCTGCAGAGAATGTTTCATGTCTTTGTTCCTCAGACTATAGATCATAGGATTAATGAGAGGAGTAACAACAGAGTAAAACAGAGTCACAAGTTTCTGCATTCCAGCTTCATGCTCAGATGTTGGGCTCAGATACATGACCATCACTGAGCCATAAAAGAGTGAAACTACAGTCAGATGAGACCCACAAGTGGAGAAAGCCTTTTTTTGTCCTTCTCTTGAAGGGACTCTGAACACAGCTCTCAGGACCAATATATAAGATCCCATGATGCATAGAAAAGGAATAAACAGGAGCAGAGAACTTATAATTGTCCAGAAAAACTCCATTAATGGGGCTCTGGAACAGGTGAGGGCCAACAGAGGGCCTGGGTCACATAGGAAGTGATCTATAATTCTAGACCCACAGAAGGACATCTGGGAGATGATGATGATGGGAACAGGGAACCAGAGGAAACCAAGCACCCAGCAACTGATCACCAGGATGTTGCAAAGGCGCCCAGTCATGAGAGCAGGATAATGTAGAGGCCTGCAGATGGCAAGGTAGCGGTCAAATGCCATGACTGCCAGGAAAAAGCATTCTGTAGAACCCAAGGAGAAGAAGAAATAGAACTGCAGGAAGCACCCAGAGAAGGAGATGACCTTGTTGTCAGAGAGCAAGTTAGCCAACATGTTGGGGACTGTGGAGGTGACATACCAGATCTCCAGGAAGGAGAAGTTGGCCAGCAGGAGGTACATGGGTGTGTGGAGTCTCTGATCCCAGCGCACAGCACAGATGATGGAAGCATTGCCCATGAGGGTGAGGAGGTAGACAATGGAGAAGAGTGCAAAGAGGAAGATCTGTCCCTCTTTGGAGCAGGGGAATCCCAGGAGGATGAAGCCAGTGATGGTGCTGGCGTTGCTGGGGCTGCTGTCGGGTTTCATCTGTCTGTGACCTGGGAAAGCACCAGAAATTATCAAATGGGTACAGCCAGTTGATGACTCAGATTTATATTTAAATTTTTATAGACAAAAAAACCACATATGTTTTACTAGGCACTTAAGAAAGACATTTATCTGAATTGATTGTTTGCTCCCATTCTTTGCTTCCCTAGCTTTCCACTTTTGGCACAAGGAAACTATTGGTCTTAATTGATAAGTACTCCTCCTCTTTCTTTTCCTCCTCCTTGTCCTCATCTTCCCCACCCTCCTCATTTTCTCTATTCTATTCAGTTAAATTCTAATGTAATTTTAAACATGCTTACATTTTTCTTCACAATACTACACGTGTGTGTAATCAAGTATATGTAGATATATTCACACAAAACACAATTTCCTCTCGTATTTCAGAAGTGAAATCCTTGTATCTCTTTTTTTTAAAATTTTTCATCAATTACACTTTATTCATTCTGCATCCCCCTATAAGACCCTCCCTCCTCTGGAATACCACCCTTCCTCCTCCCTCTGCATGCATGCCACTCCCCAAGTCCACTAATAGGGGAGGTTCTTCTCTCCTTTCTGATCTTAGTCTGTCAGTTCACATGAAAAGTGGCTGCATTGTCCTCTACTGTGGCCTGGTAAGGCTGCTCCCCCCCAGAGGGAGGTGATCAAAGAGCAGGCCAATCAGATTATGTCAGAGGCAGTCCCTCTTCACATTACTATGTAACCCAATTGGACTCTGAACTGCCCTGGGCTACATCTGTGCAGGAGTTCTGGGTTATCTCCATGAATAGTCCTTGGTTGGAGTATGAGTCTCTGGGAAGTTCCCTGTGTTCAAATTTTCTTGTTCTGTTGCTCTCCTTGTGGAGACCCTGTCCTCTCCAGCTCTTACTATTTCCCAGTTCTTACATAAAATTCCATTCACTCTGCCCAACAGTTGCCCATCAGGCTCAGCATCTGCTTTCACCATATACCCATGAGAATGGCCAAGATCAAAAACTTAAGTGACAACACATGCTGGAGAGGTTGTGGAGAAAGGGGAACCCTTCCCACTGTTGGTGGGAATGTAAACTTGTACAACCACTCTGGAAATCAATCTGGCGCTTTCTCAGACAACTAGGAATAGCGCTTCCTCAAGATCCAGCCATACCACTACTGGGCATATATCCAAAAGAGGCTCAAGTACACAAAAAGGACATTTGCTCAACCATGTTTGTAGCAGCTTTATTTGTAATAGCCAGATGCTGGAAACAACCCAGATGCCCCTCAACTGAAGAATGGATGCAGAAATTGTGGTACATCTACACAATGGAATATTACTCAGCAATGAAAAATAAGGAAATCATGAAATTTGCAGGTAAATGGTGGGATCCGGAAAGGATCATCCTGAGTGAGTTGTCCCAGAAGCAAAAAGACACACATGGTATATACTCACTCATATAGACATACAACATAGGACAAACCCACTAAAACCTGTGCATCTAAAGAAACTAAGCAAGAGAGAGGACCCTAACTAAAATGTCCAAACCCCATCCGGAAAGGCAAAGAGGATGGACATCAGAAGAAGAAGAAAACAGGAAACAACCTAGGAACCTACCACAGAGGGCCTCTGAAAGCCTCTGCCCTTCCTTGTATCTCTTGATGTAGAGTATCTTGTCATCTGTAATTATTAGCCATATTATATTCGTAGTGGGCTTTAAAAAGTTGAAATCAGATTAAGTTAGGGAACACCCCTGCATATAGACTTCAGTTAGCTTCCCAACATACTTGGGATAAATGTCTAAGCCATGGATTTTAGACTTAATTCCTCTTCACATCTCTGATCATCTTTCCCTCTTTCTATCCCTTTATCCTATCTTCCCTTTTTTGTACATAGGTTAAACCTGTACATCCTATATAAACATATGAATAAGGTTTACTGAGTAGAGCACTAGACAAGAGAGAGTAACATTGCATATTGTCTGCTGAGCATTCAACATCCCAATGAGAGGGTGTATTTTTGGTCCACATACATCCTACTCACACTTCAGTAGAAAGAGATCCCACCTTCTTACCTCTGTAATGTTTTTGAACAGGAGTTGGCCAATACTTTGTTAAGTAGTTTATGCTTGTGGGCCACATAATTTATATCAAAACTACAGAGCTCTGGCACAGTAAGGCCAAAATAGGCTGTAGACAAGCTTTAGATGAATGCACATGGCCATGATCCAGTGTGACCTGAAGTCCAATAAAGGTGGAATTTCATGCAGTGTTCACGTGTTAGAAAGTTATGCTCTTTCATCCATTGTGAAACTTAATATGTAAAAACAGTGCTCAGCTTGTGCTCATAGTAAAAGCAAGAGGAAGTCGTATGTGTTTCATTGACTCCTGCTATTATAGGGGAAAAGAATAAAAGAAACAGCACCAACACCCACACCACCAACAACACTTTTTCTTGTTAGAAAAGGAGGGGGCTTCCAGAAGTCAATAGCTGAAACTATTCTGTTCTTCCGGGAGACTACAGACATTCTGAACCAACCTTGAGCTAAATCATAAAAATGAGTTTCTAAGAACCATTAAAACCTGCTTGCCTGTATGCTTAGAGAGACACACACAGACACCCACACCCGCATTGAAACACACAAAAAGGAACACACGTGTTTACATACTGATGTACTACATACCTTTGCTGTACAACACCTGAGTTAGTTAACAATGGATTAGTTCAGTATTGAAAAAAAGAGTAGTAAGAACACAAGTCAGTTGGCCAGCACCATTTTATGCCTGGGCAAAGCCAATTGGCTCATGTTGGGAGATATTTCTCACAGGAGTATATAGTTACTCACCTTTCATTACTCAGCTTCCTTGTTCATAGAGCAGCAGTGGGGTTTTTCTGATATAGGCTCTTCTCAAACTGTCCAAAGGCAGGCCGGTTATTCAGAACTGGCTGCAGAAGGGACTGTGAACATGGATGGCTACAATGGCTTCAGTGCTTATGTGTATAGGATGAATACTATGGTTGATTAACATTGACAGCAAAACAGTTGAACACTGTCATCCAAATGTTATGTTAGGGAAGTTGACATAGAGCACATTAATTAGCCAGATCCTGTGCCATAACATGTAAAATGAAAGAGGTTTCAATTTTCTGAAAATTGCTTTTGCTTCTGCTTCAAGTTTCATCCAAGAAGTCACAATCCTGTGAAACTATCATTGGCTCAATTGTCTCAGTATATCCATTTCATTTGATAAGAAAGGAAATTGCCACATATGTTCCATTTTTGCAAAACATCTTTCCCATGGAAGGCTGAGAGGTGGTAAATAGTTAAGGCATTGGAGAAAAGCAATAGATTTGGAGCAAGAAACTTAGCATTTGAATTATAATCCATGTGCTACTTACTGTAGACACTCCATTAATTCAAATACATACGCTACTTTCTAGTGTCTTCAGCTGTAAAGTGGTTAAATAACACTCTTACAGAAGGGTTGAGATCTCTGAATAAGATAATGCAAATAGAAGCACTCTGTCTAGGACCTAACACAGAGATTATTGGCTGTGGAACAGGCAGCTAGGAGATAGCAAAAAGAAAACCTTATTGAGAGGGTCACTTTTCTAGTTCTCTATAATATCCATGAGGAGTGAAGAAGTAGAATGAAGATATCTGTGTTATTACTGGAACATATAAGGTTTATAAATAGAGCCTCTCAGGAATTGTCTCTGTTTCTTCAAATTTATTATATTCAAAACAAGAATTTCTCTCGTCTTATGGGGCCTGGTTTCTCTGGGGACACTTTGTGCCATTTACCTTTATTTTCCAGTACAGTAAAATTTTATCACTTTATCCCTACACTGCAGTGGGATGCCTTAAGCTATAATCAATTTTTAATCCTGCTCAAATCAACCACTTTGTACCCAAGGGGAGGCTTATCAAAGAGGCCTAAATGTTGGTGCTATGATGCTAATCTCTAGTGAGTGGTACAAGTGGTTGGTTTTGAAGTCAGAGCTAGAAGAAAGGGCTAAAGGTGAGATGAGAGCTCATTGATATGGAGCTGTATATTCACTATTCACAGCAGGAATCAGTCTTTCCCTAGGAGCACTAGGGAATTATAATCCATGTGTTACTTACTGTAGACTTTTTTTTTTTTTTTTTACGTGTATTCCTTTTAGTTTAGGATCATGTCCTGTGAGTTTCAAGAAGTCAATCTTGGAAATGTCTGCCCTAGATTTGCGACACACATAAGCTACTTTCTGGCCTTGCCTCAAGGCTTTGTTCTTACCATTGATTGGAGGTACATACATGTTTATTGACTATTCCTCTTTTCCAACAGCAGGAGTCTTGTATCAAAGAAATGAGTGAATTTCACTTTTTTCTTTATGTTTTTATTAATTACAGTTTATTCACTTTGTTTCCCACCTGTAGCTCCCTCCCACCTCCCTTTCCAATCTCACCCTCCTTCCTCTTCTCCACTCATACCACTCCCCTAGTTCATTGATAGGGGAGGTCTTCCTCCCCTTCCTTCTGTCCTAGTCTATCAAGTGTAATCAGGAGTGGCTGCACTTTCTTCCTCTGCAGCCTGGTAAGGCTGCTCCCCTCTCAGGGGGATGTGATCAAAGAGCAAGCAAATCAGTTCATGTCAGAGACAGTCCCTGCTCCATTTCTGTGGAACCCACCTGGACACTGAACTGCCATGTGCTACATCTGTGTAGGGGTTCTAGGTTATTTCCATGAATGGTCCTTGGTTCGAGTATCAGTGTCAGAAAAGACCTTAATTTCACTTCTTGTTGATTTATCCACTTGTAACAATTTATTATTCAAATCTGGCCAACAAGGGCCCTAATTTGTGAATACCATGATTACTATAGTTCTTTCATGTGTGGCAGATGGCTTCATCATGGCTACATTACACTTCTTAGGAAAACAATATATGTTTGCTGGCTAAATAATCTTACTTCCTAACCCTCAGAGAATCAGAGGAGAACATGCAAAGAGAGAGGTGAGTGCTTTGGAGTAAGGCACCCAGGAGGTTCATTTACTCAAGGAGAGATGAAATGCCCTCATATGGATTTCCTAGTAAGTGGATCAAGGGCTGTCTCTGACATGGACTCTGTTGCCTGCTCTTTGATCACTCTGTTCTCTTGGAGCTGCCTTGTCTTGGCTCAGTGAAGAAGGATGCACTCAGTCCGGATTTAACTTTATGTGCTGGCGTGGTTGGTTGGTGGAGGAGTCCCCTTTTCTGACGAGTAGTGTGTGGGTATACGGGGAGGAGAGAGGGATGCTGAGACAAAAAGGAGAGGAAGGAAATGACTGTGATCAAGATATAAAGTGAATAAGAAAAGTAAAAAATAGTAGGTATTTTTTAATGAAAATAAATTATTTTCATACAGCATTTCTGTTCATAATTTACCCTTATGCATCTCCTGAATTCTCCCCCTCTTCCAACCCACCTAACACCATCTCTTCTTTCTCTCTCCTTCTTTAAAAACAAACAGGCAAACACACAAACAAAAAAGAAGTGCAAAACAAATAACAAGGAAAAATGAAGAGCATAAGAAACACAAACATAAACACAAAATCCATAAACACAAAACTTGAAACCATACCGTACACTCAAAATGCCTAAGACAAAAAAATGCTCAAAACAGCTATATGAGACAGAAAATATACAAAAATACCAGAAAGTTCATTCTGTGTTGGTCATTTTCTCCTGGGAATAGGACATACCCTGAATTTTATTTTATATAGTCAGTGAGACTTTACTGGAGAAAGAATTTTTTTTTGTTAAAATAAACTAAATTTAGTGACTCTTGTTCCAACTAACCATAAGAAAGAGACGATCCAAAATATCGCAATCAATTGTGAACAAGAAAATGTAACAGCAGACACCAAAGAAATTAAGAATATTCTACAGGAACAATTAAAAAAATCTGTACTTCATTAAGATGAGAATACTCAAGGAAATGGGTCATTTTATAGATTCATCCAAACTACCAAAATCAAACCAAGAGTTCAACAACCCAAACAAACACATAACAAATGAGAAAATTGAATTTGTAATGAAAAGATTCCCAGCTTAAAAAGATGCAGGACCAGATAAAGTCACAACAAAATTCTACCAGGCTTGTTAAGCAAATGAAGATCTAGTTCTCCTTAAACTGGTAAAAAAAAAAAATCAAAACACAAAAACCAAGAAACAAGTCCCACTTCTTCCCCCCAAAGAAAAACACAGATGGAGCATTGAGAACTCCCACTCTATAAAGCCAGTATTACTCTAATATAAAGTCAGGTAATAATAAAAGCAACAACAAAAAGAAAACTACAGACTAATACCCCTGACAAACATACTCAAAATACTGAATAAAATAATTTCAATTAGAATACACTCATATATCAAAATGATTTTACACCATGACCAAGTTGACTTTATCCCTGAGATGAAAGAATGCTTCAATAATAGTCAATAAATGCAACCACAGAAGTAGACTTAAAGAAAAGACATAACATGATCACCTCAACACATACAGGAAAAAAAAATCATTTTGACACAACCTACCATGTCTTCATGATAAAAGTCCCAGAAAATGTATGGCTACAGGAAACATATCTCAAAACCATAAGTGCTATATACTAGAATCACACAGATAATAGCATCGTAAGCAGAGAAAAACTTGAAGAAATCCCATTGATGTCAGAAATGAGAAAGGCATGTCCACTATTTCACTATGTTTCAACATTGTGCTCTAGTACTAGTTGGAGCAATAAAGCAAGAGAAGAAAATTAAAGGGATACAAATAGGAAAGAGAAGCCTAAAACTCACTGTTTACAGATGCCATGATATTAGAATTAGAAAATCTCAAATTTTCCATCAGAAGTCTTCTAAAGATAATTAAAAAATCAGCAATGTGGCAGGAAAGAATCAATTTCTTCAAAGCAATAGCTGTTCTATTCACCAATAACAAATGTATGGAAAAGTAGATTATGGACACAGTTAACATCCTCAAAGAAATAAAATATCCATGGATATACCCAACCAAGGAAATGAAAGACATCTATAGTGAAAACTTTAAACCTTCCTAGAAGGATTAAAAAAAAAAAAACACTAGAAAATGTAAAAACACGACATGCCCATGGTTTGTTAGAAATAACATTATGGGAATAATATTCTTCCACATTTATATCCAGACTCAGTTTGATCTTAGTCAAAAATTCCCATCCCATTCTTCATAGAAATCGAAACTATTATCCTAAAATGTATATGGAACCACAAAAGAACCTGAATAGACAAAACAATCCTGAGCAAAAAGAACTACAATGGAGGGGTCACAGTTCCATATCTTAAGATATACTACAGAACCATAGTAATATACACATGGGGTAATGACACAGAAAAGGCATGTAGACCTTGAAACATAATCAAAGACAAAATGTGAGCACATGTAACTCCAGTCACTTAATATTTGACCAAGACATCAAAAACATCTTCTGGAAAAAGAAAGCATCTTGAACAAATGTTGTCTGGAAAACTGGATGTTAAAATGGAGAACAATGAAACTAGACCTGTGTCTATCACTTTGAAAAAAACCTAATTACAAATGCATCAAATAGCTAAATTTGAAGCCTGTAGTCTGAAACACTGAAGCTGCACAAAGAAAACAAAACACAGGCAATAAATATTCTCTGTGATATCACTGCAGGGAAAAAACCTTACTGTATATGAACTCCATGTGCTCGAGAATTAAGGCAACTATTGACAACTGGAACTTCACAAAATTTAAAAGATTTTTTAAAAATTATTTTTATTTTATTAATTAAAGTTTATTCACTTTGTATCCCCTTGTACCCTCCTCCCTCCTCCCCTCCCAACCCCAGCCTCCCTCTTCCCGACCTGTGTCCCTCTTCCAGACCACTGAAAAGGGTGGTCCTCCTCCCCTTCCCTGTGACCCTAGTCTATCAGGTCTCATCAGGAGTGGCTGCTCTGTCTTCTTCTGTGGCCTGGTAAGGCTGCTCCCCACTCAGGGGGTGGTGATCAAGGAGCAGGCCAATCAGTTCATGTCAGAGACAGTCCCTGTCCCCATTACTATGGAGGCCACTTGGATACTGAACTGCCATAGGCTACCTTTGTGCAGGGGTTCCAGGCCATCTCCATGAGTGGTCCCTGGCTGGAGTATCACTCTCAGAAAAGACCCCTGTGCTCTCACTTTTTGGATCTGTTGCTGTCCTTGTGGAGCTACTGTCCTCTCCAGGCCTTACTATGTACCACTTCTTTCATAAGATTCCCTGCACTCTGCTCAAAGGTTGGCCATAAGTCTCAGCTTTGCTTTGATACCCTGCAGGGTAGAGCCTTTCAGAGGTCCTCTGTGGCCAGCTCCTGTCCTGTTCCTTGTTTTCTCCCTCCTACAATGTCCATCCTCTTTGCCTTTCTGAATGGGGATTGAGCATCTTAGCCATGGTCCTCCCTCTTGATTAGCTTCCCTAGGTGTACAGATTTTAGTATGTTTATCCTATATTATATGTCTAATATCCACTTATGAGTGTGTACATACCATGTGTGTCTTTTTGCTTCTGGGATAGCTCACTCAGGATGATCTTTTCCAGTTCCCACCATTTACCTACAAATTTCATGGTCTCCTTGTTTTTTTATTGCTGAGTAATATTCCATTGTGTAGATGTACCACAATTTCTGTATCCATTCCTCAACTGAGGGGCATCTGGGGTGTATCCAGCTTCTGGCTATTATGAATAAAGCTGCTACAAACATGGTTGAGCAAATGTCCTTGTTGTATACTTGAACATCTTTTGGATATATGCCTCGGAGTAGTATAGCTAGATCTTGAGGAAGCACTATTCCTAATTGTCTGAGACAGGGCCGTATTGATTTCCAAAGTGGTGTCTGTGAGCATAGAAAATGGTGTTTCTCACCTTTGTAAAGAAGAAGAAGAAGAAGAAGAAGAAGAAGAAGAAGAAGAAGAAGAAGAAGAAGAAGAAGAAGAAGACGACAAGAACCGTAAAGAATTATGGTGTGGATTTTTTCTGGATTGTACCTGGAGGAATGTATCTTGCTAGTGGGGGGAAAAATCAAAATCCAACTTGTTCTTTAAATAGCATAAATAGAATGTGGGAAAGAATATGCAGTTTGGCTATGTGGTTTATCTCTGACAACCTATACTTTTAAATAGTAACTTCTAGGCATTTTTTTAAAGCTATTGATTCCTTTCTTGTACATAGCATAAGACTACCCACATACCACAAAATACATTTTTACACAACCAGATGAAAAAGTCAAACTGAATTGTCATAAAATATTTATCCTTCCCATCTCCACTAATAAGGACCTTAATCAGCATGTCAATGTATCACCTTTGGAGAGAAGGCAGCTAAATCTAATCTCCAGTTTCTCTATCATTGGTGTATGTATATGTGGATAGAAATGCCCTGATTGAAAGACTGGTTTAGATTACATAGAGTAATTACTATGTGCATTGTATGTTATTTTCTGCTCTTTACATAGAAACTTCTTAAATGATTAATAGTTAATTTAATATTCCATAATATTATAAATGTTGTGGGATTATCATAAATGCAGAATGCCTTCATAAGCATTGTCATTTTCTTTAATGTAGAATCTACTTTTTATATATGAATAACATTGATTTATTTTATTTTATTTTATTATTATTATTAATTACACTTTATTCATTTTGTATCCCCCATAAGCCGATCCCTCCTCCCCTCCCCATCCCACCTCTTCTCCCCTGGTTCTTTGAGAAAATCAACAAGATTAACAAACCCTTAGCCAAGCTAACTAAAAGGCAGAGAGACACCACCCAAATAAACAAAATTAGAAACAAAAAGGGGGACATAACTACAGACACTGAGGAATTCCAAACAATCATTAGGACTTACTTCAAAAGTCTATATGCCACAAAATTTGAAAATCTAAATGAAATGGACAATTTTCTTGATAGATTCCACTTACCAAAGCTGAATCACGACCAGGTAAATTAATTAAATAGTCCTATATCCCCCAAGGAAGTAGAAGCAGTCATCGAAAGTCTCCCATCTAAAAAAAGCCCAGGACCAGATGGTTTCAGTGCAAAATTCGACCAGACCTTCAAAGAAGAGCTAACTCCAATTCTTTTCAAAGTATTCCACAAAATAGAAACAGAAGGACAATACCAAACTCATTCTATGAAGCCACAGTCACCTTGGTACCTAAACCTCACAAAGACTCAACAAAGAAAGAGAATTTCAGGCCAATCTCCCTTATGAACATTGATGCAAAAATACTTAATAAAATACTTGCAAACTGAATACAAGAACACATCAAAGATATTATCCACTATGACCAAGTAGGCTTCATCCCAGGTATGCAGGGTGGTTCAATATACGGAAATCCATCAATGTGATCCACCATATAAATAAACTGAAAGAAAAAAACCACATGATAATCTCCCTAGATGCTGAAAAAGCATTTGACAAAATCCAACATCCATTCATGTTTAAAGTATTGGAGAGATCAGGATACAGGGCACATAGCTAAACATAGTAAAGGCGATATACAGCAAGCTTATAGCCAATATCAAACTGAATGGAGAGAAACTTAAAGCAATCCCACTGAAATCAGGGATAAGACAAGGCTGCCCACTCTCCCCATATCTCTTTAGCATAGTTCTGGAAGTTTTTGCTAGAGCAATAAGACAGTTGAAGGAGATCAAGGGAATACAAATTGGAAAGGAAGAAGTCAAATTATCACCATTTGCAGATGATATGATAGTATACATGAGTGACCCCAAAAACTCTACGAGGGAACTCCTACAGCTGATAAACACCTTCAGCAAAGTGGCCGGATACAAAATTAACTCAAAAAAATCAGTAGCACTCCTGTATACAAAAGACAAAAAGGCTGAGAAAGAAATTAGAGAAACAACACCCTTCACAATAGCCACAAATGACATAAAGTACCTTGGTGTAACCCTAACCAAGCAAGTCAAAGACTTGTATAAAAAAAATTTCAAGTCTCTGAAGAAAGAATTAGAAGAAGATATCAGAAGATGGAAAGATCTCCCATGCTCATGGCTTGGCAGGATTAACATAGTAAAAATGGACATCTTACCAAAAGCAATCTACAGATTTAATGAATTCCCATCAAATTGCCAACACAATTCTTTACAGACCTGGAAAGAAAAATTCTCAACTTCGTATGGAATAACAAGCAACCCAGAATTTCTACAACAATCCTCTACAATAAAAGATCTTCTGGAGGTATCTCAGTCCCTGATCTCAAGCTGTACTATAGAGCAACAGTTATAAAAACTGCATGGTACTGGCATAGAAACAGAATGGTGGATCAATGGAACCGAATAGAAGACCCAGAAATAAACTCACACACTTATGGACACCTGAATTTTTTTCCTGACAAACAACAAAATTTTATTTCTTAAAAGTGGAGGAAAATATCCCAATGTTACTAAATCTAGAAATATTCACAAGAATAGGTGAATACACTTGCATTGATATTACTTGATTTTTTTAACTTTTATTAATTACACTTTATTCACTTTGTATCCTCCCATAAGCCCCTCCCTCCTCCCTTCCTTTTTTTTCTTTTCCATAATTTTATTTTTCTCATTAGTTATATTTTGTTAATTCTGTATCCCAGCTGTATCCCTCATTCCCTCCCCAATCCCACCCTCCCTCCCTCATCTCCTCCCTGCCCCTTTCCAAGTCCACTAGTAGGGGAGGACCTCCTCCCCTTTCATATGACACCTGATTTTTGACAAAGATGCCAAAATCATACAATGGATAAAAGACAGCATGTTCAACAAATGGTGCTGGTCCAACTGGATGTGTACACTTAGAAAAATGAAAATAGATCCATACTTATCACCCTGCACAAAACTGAAGTCCAAGTGAATCAAAGACCTCAACATCAAACCAGGCACATTAAATCGGCTAAAAAAATAAAGTGGGGAATACCCTAGAACTCATTGGCACAGGAGAAAACTTCCTGAACAGAACACCAACAACACAGGCTCTAAGAGCAACAATCAATAAATGGGACCTCATGAAATTGAAAAGCTTTTGTAAAGCAAAGGACACCGTCATCAAAACAAAGCGACCGCCTGCAGATTGGGAAAGAATCATCACCAACCCTTTATCTGACAGAGGACTCATATCCAGTATAAATAAAGAACTAAAGAAGCTGAAAACCAGCAAACCAAGTAATCCACTTAAAAAATGGGGAACAGAGCTAAACAGAGAATTCTCTGTAGAGGAATATCAAATGGCAGAGAAGCACTTAAAGAAATGCTCAACCTCATTAGCCATTAGGGAAATGCAAATCAAAACAACCCTGAGATTTCACCTTACACCCACCAGAATGTCCAAGATGAAAAACACAAGTGACAACATATGCTGGAGTAGTAGTGGAGAAAGGGGAACCCTCCTCCACTGCTGGTGAGAATGCAAACTCTTACAACCACTCTGGAAATCAATCTGGCACTTCCTCAGACAGCTAGGAATAGTGCTTCCCCAAGATCCAGCCATACCAATCCTAGGCATATACCCAAAAGAGGCTCAAGTACAGAAAAAGGATATTTGCTCAACCATGTTTGTAGCAGCTTTATTTGTAATAGCCAGAAGCTGGAAACAGCCCAGATGCCCCTCAACTGAAGAATGGATGCAGAAATTGTGGTACATCTATACAATGGAGTATTACTCAGCAATGAAAAATAAGGAAATCATGAAATTTGAAGGTAAATGGTGGGACCTGGATAGGATCATCCTGAGTGAGTTGTCCCAGAAGCAAAAAGACACACATGGTATATACTCACTCATAT
This sequence comes from Meriones unguiculatus, assembly GCF_030254825.1. Taxonomy (NCBI): domain Eukaryota; kingdom Metazoa; phylum Chordata; class Mammalia; order Rodentia; family Muridae; genus Meriones; species Meriones unguiculatus. Next base: position 58,332,456 of record NC_083357.1, read on the forward strand.
AAACATACAACATAGAATAAACCCACTAAAATTCTGTACATCTAAACATACTAAGCAAAAGAGAGGACCCTAACTAAAATGTTCAATCCCCACCCTGAAAGGAAAAGAGGATGGACATCAGAAGAAGAAAAAAACAGGAAACAACCTAGGAACCTGCTACAGAGGGCCTCTGAAAGCCAGAAGAAGAAAACAGGAAACAACCTAGAAACCTACCACAGAGGGCCTCTGAAAGCCTCTGCCATGCAGACTGTGAAAGCAGATACTGAGCCTGATGGCCAACTGACAGGCAGAGTGAATGGAATTTTATGTAAGAAGTGGGAAATAGTAAGAGCTGGAGAGGACAGGAACTCCACAAGGAGAGCAACAGGACAAGAAAATTTGAACACAGGGAACTTCCCAGAGACTCATACTCCAACTAAGGACTATTCATGGAGATAACCTAGAACCCTGACAATGCAGCCACTTCTGATGAGAACTGATAGACTAAGATCAGTAAGAAGGAGAGGAGGACCTCCCCTATCCGTGGACTTGAGGAGGGACATGCATGGAGAAAGAGGGGGGAGGGTGGGACCGGGAGGGGAGGAGGGAGGGTTTTATGGGGGACACAAAATGAATAAAGTATAATTAATAAAAGTTAAATAAAAAACAAACAAAAAAGAAAAAAATTTATTTTATTTGTTTCTAATTGATTGATTTTATCCCTGAGTTTGATTATTTCCAGCTGTCTGCTCCTTCTTGGTGTGTCTGTTTCTTCTTTTTCTAGGGTTTTTAAGTGAGCCATTAAGTTGCTTGAATGTGCTGTCTCGAATTTCTTCTTGAAGGCACTTAGTGCTATGAAGTTTCCTCTTAGCATTGCTTTCATTGTGTCCCACAAGTTTGGGTATGTTGTGTCTTCATTTTCATTGAGTTCTAGAAAGACTTTAATTTCTTTCTTTCTTTCTTCCCTGACCCAGCTGTCATTTAGTAACAAGTTGTTCAGTTTCCATGTGTGTGTAGGCTTTTTGCTATTTCTATTATGGTTGAGGTCCAGCTTTATTCCATGGTGATCAGACAAGATACAAGGGATTATTTCAATCTTCTTGTATCTGTTGAGGCTTGCTTTTTGACCAACTATATGGTCTGTTTTGGAGAAGGTTCCATGAGGTGCTGAGAAGAAGGTAAATTCTTTTGTGTTTGGGTGTAAAGTTCTGTAAATGTCTGTTAGGTCCATTTGATTCATGACCTCCATTAGAGAAATTGTTTCTTTGTTTAATTTGTTTTGTTGCCCTGTCCTTTGTTGAGAGTGGGGTGTTGAAGTCTCCCACTATTAATGTGTGGGGATCTGTATGTGGTTTAAAATTTATCAATGTTTCTTTAACAAATGTGGGTGCTCTTGTATTTGGGGCATAGATGTTCAGGATTTTGATGTTTTCCTGGTGGAATTTTCCTTTGATGAGTATGAAGTGTCCTTCCCCATCTCTTTTGATTAATTTTGTTGAAAGTCTATTTTATCAGATATTAGAATGGCTACTTCTGCTTGCTTCTTGGGTCTATTTGCTTGGGAAGTCGTCTTCCAACCTTTTACCCTATGGTAATGTCTATCTTTGTGGCTTAGGTGTGTTTCTTGTATGCATCTAATTGCTGGGTTTTGTTTACGTATCCATTGTGTTAATCTGTGTCTTTTTACTGGAGAGTTGAGTTCATTGATGTTGAGAGATTAATGACCAGTGGCTGTTAGATCTCTTGATTTTGATGTTGGCTGTGGTCATAAGGTTGTGTGCTTGGTTGCCTTTTGTTTTACTGTAATAAGGTTAATTATTTCCTGTGTTTTCTTGAAAGGAGCTAATTTTTTTTGGGTTGTATTTTCCCTTCCAGTGTCTTCTGTAATGCTGGATTTGTGTGTAGGTATTGTTGAAATTTGTTTTTGTCATTGAATATCTTGTTTTCTCCGGCTATGAGGACCTAGAGCTTTGCAGGGTATAGTAGCCTGGGCTGACATCTGTGTTCTCTTAGGGTCTGCATGATATCCATCCAGGCCCTTTTGGCTTTCATAGTCTCTGTTGAAAAGTCAGTTGTAATTCTAATGGGTTTGCCATTATATGTTACTTGGCCTTTTTCCCTTGCAGCTTTTAGTATTTTTTCTTTGTTCTGTATACTTACTGTTTTGATTATTATGTGGCGGGAGGATTTTTTTTTTTCTGGTCAAATTTGTTGGGTGTTCTGTAGGCCTCATGTATTCTTATTGGCCTCTCCTTTAACTTGGGAAAATTTTCTTCAATGATTTTGTTGAAAATATTTTCTGGGCCTTGGAGAAGGGAGTCTTCTTTTTTCTCTATACCTATTATTCTTAGGCTTTGTCTTTTCATATTGTCTTGGATTTCTTGGATGGTCTGTGTCAGGAATTTTTTGGATTTAACATTCTCTTTGACAGATACATCAATTTCTTCCATTGTATCTTCTACACCTGAGATTCTTCCTTCCATATCTTGTAGTCTGTTGGTTATGCTTACCTCTGCAGTTCCTGTTTTCTTCCCTAGATTCTTCCTTTTCATTATTTCCTCCATGTGTGTTTTCTTTAATTTTTCCAATTCTATCTTCAGGTCTTGAGTTGTTTTGTTTTCTTCCTTCACCTGTCTGATTATACTTTCCTGTTTTTCTTTTAGTTCCTTCAACTCTGTTTCTTTTATTTCATTCAGTGATTTAAGCATTTCCTTTTTAAAGGCCATGAACTGTTTGGCTGCAACTTCCTCTATTTCTTTACGGATGGCAATATTCTGTTTGAGTTTACCTTCCTCTATGTCTTTACATATCTTATTTGTTTCCTCTGTTATCATCTTCATGATCATAGTTGTTAGGTCATCTTCTTGGATTTCAGTTATGCTGGGGTGTCTAGGGCTACTTGCCCCTGGGTAACTGGGTTCTGGAGATGCCATATTGCTCTGTCTTTTGTTGCTTGAGATTTTATGCTGGCCTCTACCCATTGTGCTATCTTAGGTGTTTGGGGTTATTTTCTGGTGGTTCCTCGGGATCCTGTGGTGGAGAGAATCCACTTGGCAGAAAGCTCGTTTTTCCTGAAGGAAGTCTTCTCAGCTTTTTGGGTATAGTCCCTGGATGGCTGGTGCTTTTTCAGGAGTTGCTGCTGCTCACCTCAGGGATAGAGACCTGAGTGGAAACTGTGGTCTTTGTTAGTCGAGAGGGTTCTCCTCTCACCCAGGGAAGTCGTGAAGACAGCTGCCCTCTTTCTGTTTTTTTTTTTTCTGTAAATTTAATGATCAGCTGCTGTGACCCAGTTGGACATCTGGTGCGCAGCAACTGTTTGTGCCTGTGTCTGGAGCTCAGCTGAGTGATAGCAGCTCGGCTCCGCTGGTCTGTGAGATTTTTTCCAGGGAAGGATTGGGTGATTTAAGTCAGTACAGTTTCCTTCCTTCCTTGTGGATTCTCTGGAGACAGGGACTCCCAATCTCTTTTTTGCCCTGGGGCGCACCGCTCCATCTTGGCCAGTTAGCTGGCACACAGAAACTGCCTGAGTCTGCCTTTTTGGCCTTTGGGAGCCTGGGTGTCTGCCTAAACTGGGTAATTTTCCAGAGACTGTTTTGGGGTGGGGATGTTGGCTGAGTGCTTGAGATCAGATCAGCCGTTTCCCTCCCTGGGTGTTTGCACTGGACAGTGAATCGCAGTCTCTGGTGCCCTGGAGCCCACAGTTCTGTCTGGGGTAGTGAATCAGCTGCGCAGGCAGGGCTCTGTGCCGGAGCCTGGGTCCCCGGCTCCGAGCTGGCTCCTGGGGCACCTGTGGAACCCAAGTCTTTTCCAGGGGATGTCTGGGTGACCTAAGGTTGGTCCCAATCGTTTCCTGCATCATTGGGTTATCTCTTGACTGAAAATTCCAGTCTCTGATAGTGTGGTGTGCACCGTTCTGTCTGGGACCATGACCAGAGACACTGGCTTGTGGCTCTGCGCTGGGGCTGGGTTGGCAGCTGGCGGCCAAGTGTCTGGCAGAACCGGGATCTCTTCCGCGGTTTAGCCGGGTGAGTTAAAAGCTGATTGAGTCCCCCACCGTGGGGTATCCTTTCACCTGGGAAACAGAATCTCCTGTGTTTTATCGCCTCGAGTTCTGATTGCTGGTCACTGTGCTGATCCTGCTGTGCTGCTGCTCAGAATCTTCATTTCAGTTTTATTAATGTTTCTTTTACAAATGTGAGTGAGTTTGTATTCAGGATTGTGATGTCTTCTTGGTGGAATTTTCCCTTGATGAGTATGGGGTGTTCTTCCCCATCCCTTTTTATTAATTTTGGTTGAAAGTCTCTTTTATTAGGTATTAGAATGGCTACTCCTGCTTGCTTCTTGGGTCCATTTGCTTGGAAAATTGTCTTCCAGGCCTTTACTCTCAGGTAATGTCTATCTTTGTGACTTAGGTGTGCTTCTTGTATGCAACAGATTGTTGGTTCTTATTTATGCATCCATTCTGTTAGTCTGTGTCTTTTCATTGGAGAATTGAGTCCATTGATGTTGAGAGAGATTAATGACCAGTGGCTGTTAGATCCTTTGATTTTGAGGTTGGCTATGGTAGTGTGTTTGTGTGCTTGTCTTCTTTTTGTTTTGCTGTAGTGAAGTTAATTATTTCTTGTGTTTTCTTGAAAGTAGTTGGTTTTCTTGGGTTGTATTTTTCTTTCTAGTATTCTCTGTATCACTGGATTTGTATGTAGGTATTGTTGAAATTTGTTTTTATTGTTGAATATCTTAAATCATACATCTCCTGCCCTGGAAAAAATATCTAAAACATTAGATCATCACATTGTTCACACAACAAAGAAAGACATCATCACAAAAACAAAATAACATGAAAAGTCAAGAGAACATGCCTCCCGACAGAACCACTAGTTTAATAGGTATGTTAGCCAAGCACTTCTACCTACAGTATTCCATGATACAGATAATAAAGGACAATGTTAACTTTATCAAAAAATTCAGGAAAAAAATTTAATGAACCACAAACACTTTCTTTTTAAAATTTATTTTTTTATTAAATAGAGTTTATTCACTTTGTATCTCAGCTGTAGCACCCTCCGCAGACCCCTCCACAGACCCCTCCCAATCCCATTTTTTCTCCTCTTCTCTCATGCTCCTTCCCCAGTCCACTGATAAGTGAGGTACTCTTCCCCTTCCATCTAACCCTAGTCTATCATGTCTCATCAAGACTGGCTGCGTTGTCTTCCTCTGAGTTATACCACTCCTAGGCATATTTCCAACAGATGCTCAAGTATACAACAAGGACATTTGCTCAACCATGTTTGTAGCAGCTTTACTTGTAAAAGCCAGAAGTTTGAAACAACCCAGATATCCCTAAGTTGAAGAATGGATACAGAAATAAGGGCATATTTTCGCAATGGAATACTACTCAGCAATTAAAAACAAGGAAATCACGAAATTTGTAGGCAAATGATAAAATCTAGAAAAGATCATCCTGAGTGAGGTATCCTAGAAGAAAAGCTTTCTTAAACTCTCAGAAGACAACAATTAATATTGAGTTATGCCTAAGAAAATATGAATACACACTTCAACCAAATAATAAAGATAAATCAGAATTTGAAAACAGAATTCAGGAAGGAGGTTAGAAACACTGAAGAGAACTAACACAAGTCATATGATCCACTTCTTGGCATCTTCCCAAAGACTCAACCTACTACTACTATACAGAAACTTTTTTTAGCTATGTTCATTGCTATTCTAGTCACAAATATAAAAGAGTAGAAATACTAGGTGTCTTTCAAGTGATGAATGGAAAATGAAAGTTTGGTACATAGGCACTATGGACATAAATACGTAAATATTATGCACACATTATTTAGGTGTAAAGCGAAACAAAATCATGAAATTTGCAGGTAAGTTAGTAGATCTAAAAAACATCATATTAAATGAGGTGACACCAAAAGAAAATATAGATTATAGATGTAGTCTTTGCTTTCCTCCTATGGCTTGATGGTCAGCCCTATTGTTGAAAAACTGGATACTTAGGAAACAGCACTTGAATAAGTCAAGCTGGATTTGGTCTGTGAACCTTTCATGTGTTTAGCTATGATGGTTCCAGAAAATACTATGCAAATTGCCAACGGAGTGAAGAAATTATACAGTTGTACCGAGCTGGAACCCTATGAAGCAGGATAATTACCAGCACGGCAAGATATACAGAAAGGTGCAAAGAGTGCCATATGTCTTTGTCAACAACTTGTTGTCTTGTTGTTCTTGAATCCTACTCAACAGTAGCTTTTTGTTTTTGTGGAAATCTTAACAGTGGGGGCAGTGAAGGGTGGGTGGAAAAGGGAGTCCCTGAGCCCTCTGTCTACTTGTTGAACCCCCTTTCTCCTACTGGGTTGCCTCATCCAGCCTTAATATGATGTTATGTGCCTGGTCATGTTGTAGATTGTTCTTCACTATTTGGTTGATGTCTTTGGAGCTCTGCTCTTTTCTCAGGGGAGGCAGAGTGTGTTGGATCTTGAGGGAGAGGGGAAGGAAGGATTTGAGGGACTAGTGGAGGGAAGGAAGGAAAAACTGTGGCTGGGACCTAATGTATGAAAAAAGAATAAAAAAATAATTAGAAAAATCCTCGTCAAGAGGAAGAAAATAATGCCTGATACTGCAGACAGAGCCATCCTCTTGGAGCTAGTGTGGCCATGGGCTTCAGAAAAGGATATGTTGCTGGACCAGTATCGTTATTTACTTTATTCTCAACTTTATCCTTACATCCACAGGTAAGTACAAATTACCTGTGTGTGTGTGTGTGTGTGTGTGTGTTTGTATGTATGTGTGTTTGTGTGTGTATTTGTGTGTGAGTTTGTGTGTTTGGGTGTGTGTGTGTGTTTCAGGTTAGTTTGATTTTTTTTTCAGTGATGAATACTAAACCCCGGGATTTGAGTTCACCAGTCTGCACTCTACCATGGGAGTGAATATTAATCCCCCTTCTTCTTTGTCACATGAGTTGTCTCCTTCATAACTCAAGTTTTCCCATTTGCTCAGTAGAAAGATTAATAATGGCACATATCTTAGAGGGTGATTCTGAGGACTGAGAGTCAGTGATGGGAAGCTGTGAAGCCTGGGATGTAATAGGCATCACACTGAGATTTGACATCCTTTTCCTCTTGTCTGGTGGTGACAAGGAGAGCAGTGTTGGGTAGAAGTCATTCCAGGGAGGGAGAAGTTGCCTCCCTTGAATAAAGGAGGCTCAGAGAGGTAGGGTACAGCTCTCAATCCCCAAAACCTGAGGAGGGCCTTCCCTTCTCTGAGAAAGAGAGAGCAGAAGGAGAGGAGAGGAGAGGAGGGAGAGGACTGGGATTGTGGTGGAAAGTGATAAAACAAATACTTCTTTAAAAAGATTGAAGAGCTGGAAATTGTATTTTTATTTATTTCATTTTTTTAAATTTTTATTAATTACAGTTCATTCATTTTGTATCTCCCCATTAGCCCCTCCATCCTCCCCTCCCTATCTCACCCTCCCTCCCCTTTCTACATGCATGCCACTCCCCAAGTGCACTGATAGGGGAGGTTCTCCTCTCCTTTCTGATCTTAGTCTATCAGTTCTCATCAAAAGTGGCTGCATTTTTATTTATAAGAAAATACATTTTTTTTTTCAAAATGGGCTTCAAAAAAGTAGTCAATAAAAAGTGGGTAGTACAACCAAAGTTTGGAAAACAATAACAAGAATATATAAAATTTAACCAATAAAGAGAAAATTGAAACAACCAAAAACAACAACATCAAAAAGAGAGAAAGCAAAACAAAACCCAAACCGACATAGAAAATTAAGCTCAGCAGCCTCTCTCACCACAGATTTAACAGGGCAGACCCACAGCCTGTGGCTGGTCTTGAACATTTAGTGGCAAGTGTGACACCAGTTTTCTCAGTGGATGTAATCAGAAAGGAAAAGAGAATGAGACCCAGAAGAAGTCTGGCTGCCTTCTTTGCTAAATAAAACTAGGGCTTGTTCACATCAAGGTACCCCATTCTGAAGATGACAATTCCTTCCAGAAATTCTGTTGTTCACTGGGGTTGGGGCTCAGCAGGTGGCTCCTGATGCAGCAGCTCCTTCTGCAGGAGGCTCTCCTCATGGGCTGTGTCCTGGTCCAGTTCAAGGTGCAGCTTTTCAGACCTGGGAGAGGAAGGCAGTGGGAATGTGAACTTGTACAACCACTCTAGAAATCAATCTGGCGCTTTCTCAGATAACTAGGAATAGTGCTTCCCCAAGATCCAGCCATACCACTCCTAGGCATATATCCAAAAGAGGCTGAAATACACAATAAGGACATTTGCTCAGCCATGTTTGAATCAGCCTTATTTGTAATAGCCAGAAGCTGGAAACAGCCCAGATGCCCCTCAACTGAAGAATGGATGCAGAAATTGTGGTACATCTACACAATGGAGTATTACTCAGCAATGAAAAATAAGGAAATCATGAAATTTGCAGGTAAATGGTGGGATCTGGAAAGGATCATCCTGAGTGAGCTGTCCCAGAAGCAGAAAGACACACATGGTATATACTTACTCATATAGACTTATAGGATAAACCTAAAATCTGTACATCTAAAGAAACTAATCAAGAGAGAGGACTCTGACTAAAATTGTCAATCCCCATCCCGAAAGGCAAAGAGGATGGACAACAGAAGAAGAAGAAATCAGGAAACAACCTAGGAACCTGCCACAGACGGCCTCTGAAAGGCTCTGCCCTGCAGACTCTGAAAGGCTCTGCCCTGAGACTTTATGGCCAACTGTTGGGCCGAATGCATGGAATCTTATGTAAGAAGTGGGAAATAGTAGTTTATGGAGAGGATAGGAACCCCACAAGGAGAGCAACAGAACCAGAAAATTTGAACACAGGGGTCTTCCCAGAGACCCATACTCCAACCAAGTACCAGGCATGAAGATAACCTAGAACCCCTGCACAGATGTAGTCCATGGCAGTTTAGTGTCTAAGTGGGTTACATAGTAATGGGAAGAGGGACTGCCTCTGACACAATCTGATACGCCTGCTCTTTGATCACCTCCCCCTGAGCGGGGAGCAGCCTTACCAGGCCACAGAATATGACAAAGCAGCCACTCCGGATGTGATCTGATAGACTAAGATCAGAAGGAAGGAGAGGAGGACCTCCCCTATCAGTGGACTTGGGGAGGGGCATGCATGAAAAAGGGGGAGGGAGGGTGGGATCGCAAGGGGAGGAGGGAGGGGCTTATGGAGGGAAAAAGTGAATAAAGTGTAAAAAAAAAAGAAATGCCAAATAGAAAAAAAAATTAGGGTCTGTTCACAGCAAGGTATCCCATTCTGAAGAAGACAATTCTTCCCAAGGAATTCTGTTGTTCACTGGGGCTGGGGCTCAGCAGGTGGCTCCTGATGCAGCAGCTCCTTCTGTAGGAGGCTCTCCTCATGGGCTGTGGCAATGTCCAGTTCAAGTGCAGCTTTTTAGACCTGGGAGAGGAAGGCAGTTAAGACACAGGTCTGGTTGGGACCTGCCATATTAGCCTTCAAGCTACTACCTCTCACCACCTCAGCTCTGCTGGAGGGTCAACACTGATCTCTTAACTGTAGTCATTGTTTGTAATCCCAAGACAAAAGGGTCACACAGTTTCAGCACCTACACAATGTTTCAGCTGTTAAATGCAAGTCAGAATTGGATCTAGGAACTTTATGGTCTCTGTTCTACTACAAAGACTAGTCCTCTCTCCTACAATCCAGGAACATAATTATTTAAAATTACCTACCCTAATAATATGATCAATGTATAAATTATTCATGATGACTCACTGATAGATCACATCATTTTATAGATAGAAATAATGTAGCCTTGCAACCTGGGCACCTGAACAAAGTCATGAGGCTAGCTCATTCCTCCTCTTCAGGAGGCATCTTGCACCCAAGTATCATGCATGATGGAGCCTGTCATGCTGTGAGCAGCCTTTTGTGAGTTGTGTGCCTGCCAACAGTGGCCCTGCACATTCTATGGTACAAAACTGAAACCTCTGTTTTCCTAAGGATTAGAGCAGACAGACTGCATTCTGGCACTCAATGGGAGTGAGTTACTGAACACTCCTGTGAAGGTTCTGATCATCTGTGCATCAGAGACATCTGCCTGGCTTCATCCTTGAAACTCCTTAACCTTTTCTCTAAAGAGAAACCGTCTCACAGAGATGGGTTCATACTGCATAAGTCAGTGCTAAATGGTGGGAATCTGATCATAACAGGGGATGCTCTTAAATAAAAGTACATTTTCAGCCTGGTGTGGTGTGCACACCTTGAGTTCCCATCATATGTGGTGCAGGTGTCTATCTTCTTGTGAGTTTAAACACAGCCTGCTAAGTATATACTAAACAGCTCAGGACGGGTCCCAATTCCCTAGACACAAAAGGTGGCTAAGATAGTGTTTCCTGGACAGAAGTTCCTGATGACAAGAACCGTATAATACTTTGAGGTGTTCTTTCCCAGGAGTGGCTCTTAGGCTTGCTGGTGAACAAAAGCCATAAAAGAGAGAATCCAGGAATAGGGGACCCAGATTGCTTCACCTTCTCCTCCCATCCTGGGTTCTTACCTCATCTAGATGTCCTCAAATTGATGCTGCATCTTTAAGGCTAAGTCCCTTTCCTGGATGGCAGCTGTGGCTGCTTCCTCAAATACTGCAGGATATTCTCCAGTCTTTCCTGCTCCTGTTCATGACAAGATGGTGTTCTCAGTGGAGGGCTGCACGCTGGCATGTACACACTGTCATACAAGATCAAGCACAGATAGAGGACCCAAGAGCTGGCTGGACAGCCACCCCAGCCAGAACATCCAGCTTCAAGGGAAGTAAGAAACCCTGTTTGAAGGTAGAAACTGACATGAAAGAAACTCAATGGCCTCCTCTGGGCAATATACATATGCCTGATGGTCCACACTTAACATGGACTTCAGGTTAAAAGAGCATGGAGTTTAGACTCAGCACACAAGCTGTTTCAGAATGGTCTCACAACTCTGCTATCCATCCCCTGGAAACTATAATAGCTGTGAGGAGCTTGCTTGGCTTGGCCAGATTATGTTAAGGTGGTTAGAGATTTTTTTTTCCTTTGAAGTCTCTAGACTCTGACCTCCTCAAACTGTCTGTCAAAAGTCCTTCACATGTCTCTTGTCATCCAGTCAGCTCCAGAGTATAAAAACTCTACCAAAACTCATAGCAAATAGTGCTGGGAAATTCCATCTCAGGCATCTGTCAAGGTGAATGAAGAGCTGGCCAAATGGAAAAGACCATATTGAAGTGAGGAAGAATGGAGAAGGCCACATGATATCAGAATTGATGACAATGAGACACACTCATTTGATATTAGTGCTAGGTTCTTTCTTTTGCAAGCTGCTTCCCACCTGTGATGTCACATGACCTTCCCATGCAAAATAGTCACAGGATGCAGAAGGCACCAATGATCTATGTACATTGCACTCCAGCAATCCAGAGAGCATCTACTTATGGGATATCTCATTCTCCACTCTGCTTTTTGACTGCACCTTCAAGCAGAACAGCAGGGTATGCTTGCCCAGAATCACTTTCTCACAAGAGGCTAATTTCACAGAATACTTGTTCATTGACAGAGAAAAGAACAGTCAGATGGCATGAGGTGGGTAGATTGTTGCAAGTATAGATTAGTAAGGAGAGTGAAGGATGAAAGCTCAGGTGTATGGGTGAGCAAAAAAAAAAAAAAAAAAAAAAAAGAAAAAAAGAAAAAAAAAAAAGAAAATCCAATGGACAAAGGTCCCAAACCTTATCCAGTTGCTGTGTCTGGAGGTCTCTGTTCTCCTCCTCTTGGTCCTTACAAATCTGCTGAATTTCTGCCAACTGGTGCTTTAGCAGGACCCAATCCTCTTGCACTTTCTTTTGTCCTGATGCATCATGTTCACCTTCTTCATCAGCTGAGTCTGTTCCATCAGGAGCCGGCTGTGGAGGTTGCTGGAAACACCCTCTGAAGAGTAAGTCTCTGCCAGCCTCCACCTGCTCCCCCGCCAGCCTGCTCTTGCCATCCCTACCTTCAGGGCCTAGCAACACCAACAGGCCCTCATTTTCCATGAGGACCTAGGAAAGAGCCCAATACAACCATACCTGCTTCACTGAGAAGACTATAAGCAGAGAGCAGCTAATTCACAAAAGAATAACAACTACTAAACTCTCCAACACTAATAGGGTTCCCTGTCCCTCAAAAAGAAAGAGTTGTCTCCACCTGTCCTTTACTGTCTCAGGTAATTGGGTAACATAAAAAAATAATTAACAAATGCCCTCAAAGTAGGAAAGGAGAACCATGGGGAGCACATTCTGTCTCCTACCTGTTCCATAACACTCATTTCTATAAAACCCTACCCGAGTCCCAGATACCCAGGGCTGACTGACACCTCTGTCATGCTGTGAATTGATTTCTATCTAGAGGCTCCTGAGGCTCGAATGAAAACCTTGGGAGAGGCCATCAACCTCTTTCATACTCAGCAAAACTTACCTGTTCCAAAAGGAACAGGTATGCTGATGACTAATATGTAGAAAGGATAGACCCAGAGCAGGGTACTCTCCAGTCCAGAATAAAGGCAAGCAGAGATACCCATCCCACAACTGTTGGGTTCCCTGACAGGCATTTACCAATAGAAGCCAGTCTCCTTGTCGAGCTCTTTGATGTTCTGTGAGGCTCCAGTGTGCTCCTGCTCTAGGGTCTGCAGGTCCAATAACAGCTTCTGGTGCTGTCTTTAGTCTTTCATAGAAAGGATTTGGCCTATGGGAGGGCCTGGACCCAAAATCAAAGAAACCCATTGTTGGTATAATGTTCTTTTAAAATGTATACACCTTACCCTTGTTCATTCAAATGCTGATTTCTCTGCGCCCACCTCTGGTTTCAATCTGAATATTGCATTGTGATACTCATTCTAAATATCCTGTCTCAACTCTTGTGTAAACAGGCCAAAATAAAGCAACCAGACACAATGTTAAGCTGGGAGGAGCCAAAGGACAGGAAAGAGAGGAGATCTAGGAGAATGGAGCAGGAGGAGCACAGACCTGGGAACTCCATGGAGAGATGGAAGATTTCACAAAAAGCAAATATAATGTGGGAAACCTAAATGTTAGGAAACTATGAGAGCTTGGAGGTTTAGGATGGAGTAACTATTGCCTGGGATTGTGTTCTAGGTTAACTAAATAAACCCAGTGTCTGTGTGGTGATTTCGTTATACAGTTGCTTAGGATCAACAGCAGCATTAGTAAAAGATAATTAGTAAATATTGATCATCATTTACAACACCCATGAATACAGGCCTCAAAGATCTTGTGAACTCTGGCCATGACCTAAACTACCCTAGCACAGAAGATACCAATTCTGGACCCCCTATACTTCTTCATTCTGCTGCTTGTACAACTTGTTATCCTGCCCACAGACAAGCAGAGGCTAAAGGTGTCCAGGTGAAAGGTACCCTGGCTGTATGAGCTCACTCAGTAAGCTTTCCAGACTCAGCGAGGCATTCCATAATCTTGGCCCATGAAAAACCTATGATTTCATCTCTCCTGTTTTCAGAACAATGATTCTTAATCTTTGTTGACTATGTCTACAGTGTTAGACATAATTCCAGGGATGAGACCCAGCCTAGGAACAGATTTAAAACTGCCCAAGGGATTCTTTCTACTGTGCCTCCAATCTGACCACTTGGGTAAGTACAGCTTTAAGTGGCACAACCCAGAACTCAGAACTGGTATCAATCAGATTGAGACTGAGACCCACAGACCCCACCTCACACCATTAGCTCCAAGAGTCTAGAGGGATACACAAACATGCATATATATATGAACCCACACACAGATATAGATAGATAGATAGATAGAGAGAGAGAGAGAGAGAGAGAGAGCACCAGGGAGAGAGAGAGCCAGGGAGAGAGGTTGCCAAGGAGAACAAGACAGAAAGAACAATGGGATGCTGAAAAATTGCATCCCATGTACTGTCTCAAGAGTTTAAGGCACAAGGAGAGAGATGAACAGGGTTGAGCTCCAGTCCTTCCTGTTCTGCACTGAGATAAACCAAGAAGGATCAGTCCCCTCCAGCTGCTACAAGGAGCTTCCAGCATTAAATCTCCTGTCAGGCAAGTAAAAATCTCATCCCAACCTCACAAGAGCTAGTGTCTCACACAAGATACCACCTATCAAGCCATTTCCAAATGCATGCTGGGAACTCACTCTCCACTGCCTCAATCCCTGCATTGTGTGACTCAGAAGAGAACAGGCTCAGGGTTTCATTTGGAAGAAGCATATGTGTTTTTTCCAGATATCACTGCTGCCCAATCTTAATTTCCTGCCTCTTCTCTGAGCAGCATTTAGGGATATGACACCCTGGAGGTGTCCTTAAAAGGATTAGATGAGGGTGACTCTGCAGACCCAAGACTGAAACCATGGGGTTTGAAAAAAAAATGGATACCGATTGTCCAAGGATCCTTCTGTGATGACTATGAGGTGATCTCTCAGCTCATTTCTGTGATCATCAGCTGCAGCTAATTGGTCAGCCTGTCTATTTACTTCTTCACCTGATTCTTGGAGGGGAGCTTTGTGGGGGATGGTGTCTCCCCACTATTCCCTGTATGGAGAACAAAGTGATCTTGCACAGATGTAGCATGGCAGCTCAGTGTCTAAGAGGGTTCTCCAGTAATAGGAACAGGGACTGTATCTGACAGGAATCATGGCCTGCTCTTTGGTCACCTCCACCTGAGGGGGTAGCAGCCTTACCAGTCCACAGGGGAAGACAATAAAGCCAGTCCTGATGAGACCTGATAGGCTTGGGAAGATGGAATGGGAGAAGGACCTCCCCTATCATTGTTCTGGGAGAGGGGCATAAGAGAAGAAGAGGGAGGGAGGGAGAGTGGGATTGGAGGTGATAAAGGAGAAGGCTACAGCTGGGATACAAAGTGAAAAAGCTGTAATTAATAAAAAGAAAATAAAAATAAAAAAATTAAAAAATGTGAACTTGCATAGTGAGAAGGCACAGTGGATGGACACAAATAGAGCATGTCTAGAACCCAGTGACAAGATTTTACAGATTGTGGCCTAAGCCTGAGATGCCTGCTCTCTGTATCTCAGATCTGTCATTGCTCTGTTAAGAAGTGGGTATCTAAGCAGCCAGGTATTTCTGCCGCTTCTCTACATGTGCTTCAGGTAACCACAGAGATGGACTCTTCAGGCTTCTTCACAAACCCACAAGATGTAGCTTGGCTTCTGAGGCCCCAAGCCTGTGCTTTCAGAAGCCAGGAGAATAATGGCAGAGTCCACAGGCAGTCAGGTTCTTTAGAGACACACTGAACTCCTGCCTTGTCACTCTAGACCATGCCTGTGGATTAGACAGTCATGCAGTAGCAGAACATGATCTCTTGAAACTGAACAGTTCTGCCGCAGATACACCAAAACACCACAAAGCTGTCAGTAAAGATTCAGTTTCTGTCTGGTCCACTGCCTCTGACATTTTGCCTGTACTAGAGAAATGTCTGCCACCCACAGACTACTGATTCAGAAACCTATGTGTGCAGCTGTCAGAGAGAAGTGATCAGAAGAGTTATGAGTACATAAGTTCATAACCAGGACCACATTTCTGTTCCTGTAACTTCTGTCAGATAGCCACAGCACCTAAAAGAGATCTGTGAGAGTGATGTGCAGTGATGACCTGCCCTAAATTGGGAAATATTCACCCTCCCTGACCCCTGATGATCGCCTTTGGGCATCATGTTGCATAACAAATGCCCAATAAGAGGAAAGTTAAGAACTTTCAGTGAAACAGCTTTGATCTTGCCAGTTCCTGGCTTTGGGGACAGATAAAATAATGTTCTGGAATCCTTAATTGTCAGGACCTATGTTAAACAGAAACATCCATTTGCTTCCCAGAGAGTCCTATTCCACTGCCCCATTATTGTAGCTCATATCTCAAGCCCACATCCTCTGCCCCAGACTCACTATGTCTTCCCCAGGACAACTTCTTTCTTGATTTTTTTTTCAATGTAGTTTATTCAGGAACCTTGAACAATCATCTGACCCTGGGGAAAGCCAGCCCACAGCTTAAATAGCCTCTGGGTAGCCAACCCCAGCGTGCCATGTGGGCAATGCAGATAGGTCCACATACATGAAAGCAAGCCAGATCCTTGGCCTTAGCCAAATGTGGAGTTGTTCGTGAAAGAGAACACTCACTATTGGGAAGGTGGAAGGCAGAATCCAGCTCCATCTTTAAGGCACGGCATTACACAGCTCTCTGCAGGTTCCCCTTTTTGTTTTAGACGCATCAGGCAAGAGTAGAGGTCTGATCTCTGATATTAGAAATAAATTGGGACTTTGTACCGATGTTCATTTAGGTGTCATCCACCCAAAGAGCATCAGACCCATCCGATACCTTTTTCTCAGAGGAAGGACCTGGGGCATCAACCCGCATGCAATCAGACATGCTCTTCTCTGGGTTCAAAGCGGCTGACCCTGAGTGCAGTGCTTAGCCTCGCATCCTGAGCATAACATTTTAGCTTTTTATGGTAGCCAGCCATGCTTGGGGAGACTGTCCTGCTTCAATGGCTGTAAAGGCCTGAATGGTCATGGCTGCATTACGCTGTTGTGAGACTCTAATCTTGCATATACAGCACAGGCAAACCAAGGAGACCAACACCAGAAGGCCTGCTAACGCTCCCATGCCCGCCCATTCCTTCAGATGATTCATGGCTGCAGCAATCCATGATGATAATCCTGAATCCTGTGGCTAGTCCTGCGTCCACTCTGGTAGAATTTGCCATAACAATGGCCACTCTCAGCTGTTCCATTGTAGTATCGAATTCTCCAGTCCAATTACCTAAAATATAGCTAGACAATTGTTTAGACAGATTTGCAGCACAGGAAAAATTCTCATGTTATATGCTAGTGACACAAAGTCCAGCATACTTTCATTGACAGCCAAGTTGAGCGATTTGCCATAGGGTATCAATTTGCTCCTGAACGAGGTCAGTCCTCTGATTGAACACCATCAAGCCTCCTTTTAGTTGAGCATTAATTTCTTTTTGTACATCTAAGGCATGACCTACATTGGCTAAAAGATTATTCGGGTCTGAGCAGTCTGCACAGTATGACTCATGGCTAATGCCACGGTGGTAGCTCCAACAGCTGCCAATGAGATGGCAGTAACAATGGCGGCTGTAATTCCAAGATCCCTTTTCTGTCTGAAGAGAGTCATAGCGTGAGGGGCATCAATGGGCACAGGCACCCAGCGAGGCATGCGAGTAACCAGGGCACATCTAAATTTACTAGCATTCCAGCATTGGGCAAAAAAGCATGTATCATTACCACAATTACTTGGCTCTATCTGGCTAATAATGAATAAAAATGGGGGATATAAACAAACAGGTGTGGGCTTATAGGAAATATTATGAGAAGCCTTAACCTCCTCATTGGAACATCCTGCATCAGTTCTAGAACTAGCAGTGGTGGTGTCTGAGGTCTGAGTAGGTTCAGGAGACCATTGCCCGAGGGGCGAGACGTGCTCCATGTAAATTGACTAACTCCATGTTTTCCTCCACTTTTGAAAGTCATTTAAGGTTCTTAAATTATTTTTTCCCTTTTTTTAAAAAATTTTTCATCAATTACACTTTATTCATTCTGCATCCCCCTATAAGCCCTTCCCTCCTTTCCTCCCAATCCCACCCAACCTCCTCCCTCTGCATGCATGCCACTCCCCAAGTCCACTGATAGGGGAGTTTCTCTTCTCCTTTCTGATCTTAGTCCATCAGTTCACATCAAAAGTGGCTGCATTGTCCTTTACTATGGCCTGGTAAGGCTGCTCCCCCCCAGCGGGAGGTGATCAAAGAGCAGGCCAATCAGATTATGTCAGAGGCAGTCCCTCTTCACATTACTATGTAACCCAATTGACTCTGAACTGCCCTGGCTACATCTGTGCAGGGGTTCTGGGTTATCTCTATGAATAGACCTTGGATGGAGTATGAGTCTCTGGGAAGTTCCCTGTGTTCAGATTTTCTTGTTCTGTTGCTCTCCTTGTGGAGACCCTGTCCTCTCCAGCTCTTAATATTTCCCCGTTCTTACATAAAATTCCATTCACTCTGCCCAACAGTTGCCCATCAGGCTCAGCATCTGCTTTGATAGTCTGTAGGGCAGAGGTTTTCAGATGCCCTCTGTGGTAGGTTCCTAAGTTGTTTCCTGTTTTCTTCTTCTTCTGATGTCCATCCTCTTTTCCTTTCCAGATTGGGATTGGGCATTTTAGTTAGGGTCCTCTCTCTTGCTTAGTTTCTTTAGATGCACAGGTTTTAGTGGGTTTGTCCTATGTTGTATGTCTATATGAGTGAGTATATACCATGTGTGTCTTTTTGCTTCTGGGACAACTCACTCAGGATGATCCATCCAGATCCCACTATTTACCTGCAAATTTCATGATTTCCTTATTTTTCATTGCTGAGTAATATTCCATTGTGTAGATGTACCACAATTTCTGCATCCATTCTTCAGTTGAGGGGCATCTGGGTTGTTTCCAGCTTCTGGCTATTACAAATAAAGCTGCTACAAACATGGTTGAGCAAATGTCCTTTTTGTGTGCTTGAGCCTCTTTGGGATATATGCCTAGGAGTGGTATGGCTGGATCTTGGGGAAGCACTATTCCTAGTTGTCTGAGAAAATGCCAGATTGATTTCTAGAGTGGTTGTACAAGTTTACAGTCCCACCAGCAGTGGAGAAGGGTTCCCCTTTCTCCACAACCTCTCCAGCATGTGTTGTCACTTGAGTTTTTCATCTTGGCCATTCTCATGGGTGTAAGGTGAAATCTCAGGGTTGTTTTGATTTGCATTTCCCTAATGGCTAGTGAGGTTGAGCATTTCTTTAAGTGCTTCTCTGCCATTCGGTATTCCTCTACAGAGAATTCTCTGTTTAGGTCTGTTCCCCATTTTTTAAGTGGATTACTTGGTTTGCTGCTTTTCGGCTTCTTTAGTTCTTTATATATACTGGATATGAGTCCTCTGTCAGATAAAGGGTTGGTGAAGATTCTTTCCCAATCTGTAGGCAGTCGCTTTGTTTTGGTGATGGTCTCCTTTGCTTTGCAGAAGCTTTTCAGTTTCATGAGGTCCCATTTATTGATTGTTGCTCTTAGAGCCTGTGCTGTTGGTGTTCTGTTCAGGAAGTTTTCCCCTGTATCAATGAGTTCTAGGGTATTCCCCACTTTTTTTTCAAGCCGATTTGATGTGTCAGGTTTTATGTTGAGGTCTTTGATCAACTTGGACTTCAGTTTTGTGCAGGGTGATAAGTATGGATCTATTTGCATTTTTCTACATATAGACATCCAGTCGGACCAGCACCATCTGTTGAAGATGCTATCTTTTTTCCATTTTATGGTTTTGGTGTGTTTGTCAAATATCAGGTGTCCATAAGTGTGTGGGTTTATTTCTGGGTCCTCTGTTCGGTTCCATTGATCCACCATTCTGTTTCTATGCCAGTACCATGCAGTTTTTAAAACTGTTGCTCTATAGTACAACTTAAGATCAGGGATGGAGATACCTCCAGAATATCTTTTATTGCAGAGGATTGTTTTAGCAATTCTGGGTTTCTTGTTATTCCATATCAAGTTGAGAATTTTTCTTTCCAGGTCTTAAAGAATTGTGTTTGTAATTTGATGCGCATTGCATTGAATCTGTAGATTGCTTTTGGTAAGATGGCCATTTTTACTATGTTATTCCTGCCAAGCCATGAGCATGGGAGATCTTTCCATCTTTTCATATCTTCTTCTACTTCTTTCTTCAGAGAATTGAAATTTTTTTCATACAAGTCTTTGACTTCCTTGGTTAGGGTTACTCTGAGGTACCTTTTGTCATTTGTGGCTATTGTGAAGGGTGTTGTTTCCCTAATTTCTTTCTCAGCCCTTTTGTCTTTTGTATACAGGAGGGCTACTGATTTTTTTGAGCTAATTTTGTATCCGGCCACTTTGCTGAAGGTGTTTATCAGCTGTAGGAGTTCCCTGGTAGAGTTTTTGGGGTCACTCACGTATACTATCATATCATCTGCAAATAGTGATAATTTGACTTCTTCCTTTCCAATTTGTATCCCCTTGATCTCCTTCAACTGTCTTATTGCTCTAGCAAGGACTTCCAGCACTATGTTGAAGAGATATGGAGATTGTGGGCAGCCTTGTCTTGTCCCTGATTTCAGTGGGATTGCTTTAAGTTTCTCTCTGTTCAGTTTGATGTTGGCTATAGGCTCACTATATATCGCCTTTACTATGTTTAGGTATGTGCCTTGTATCCCTAATCTCTCCAATACTTTAAACATGAATGGATGTTGGATTTTGTCAAATGCTTTTTCAGCATGTAGGGGGATTATCATGTTTTTTTTTTTCTTTCAATTTGTTAATATGGTGGATGACATTGATGGATTTCCATATATTGAACCACCCCTGCATATCTGGGATGAAGCCTACTTGGTCATGGTGGATGATATCTTTGATGTGTTCTTGTATACGGTTTGCAAGTATTTTGTTGAGTATTTTTGCATCAATGTTCATAAGGGAGATTGGCCTGAAGGTTTTTTTTTGGTTGGGTCTTTGTGAGGTTTAGGTACCAAGGTGACTGTGGCTTCATAGAATGAGTTTGGTAATGTTGCTTCTGTTTCGATTTTGTGGAATAGTTTGAAGAGAACTGGAGTTAGCTCTTTTTTGAATGTCTGGTAGAATTCTGCGCTGAAACCATCAGGTCCTGGGCTTTTTTTGGATGGAAGACTTTCGATGACTGCTTCTATTTCCTTGGGGGATATAGGACTATTTTATTGATTTACCTGGTCTTCATTTAGCTTTGGTAAGTGGAATCGATCAAGAAAATTGTCCATTTCATTTAAATTTTCAAATTTTGTTGCGTATAGACTTTTGAAGTAAGTCCTAATGATTGCTTGGATTTCCTCAGTGTCTGTAGTTATGTCCCCCTTTTCATTTCTGATTTTGTTGATTTGGATGGTGTCTCGCTGCCTTTTAGTTAGCTTGGCTAAGGGTTTGTCTATCTTGTTGATTTTCTCAAAGAACCAGCTCTTGGTTTCATTGATTCTTTGAATTGTTTTATTTGTTTCTAATTGATTGATTTCAGCCCTGAGTTTGATTATTTCCAGCCGTCTGCTCCTTCTTGGTGTGTCTGCTTCTTCTTTTTCTAGGGTTTTTAAGTGAGCCATTAAGTTGCTTGAATGCGCTGTCTCAAATTTCTTCTTGAAGGCACTTAGTGCTATGAAGTTTCCTCTTAGCACTGCCTTCATTGTGTCCCACAAGTTTGGGTATGTTGTGTCTTCATTTTCATTGAGTTCTAGGAAGATTTTATGTTTTATTTTTTTTATTTTTATTTATTTTTATTTTTTTTTAATCAGTTACATTTTATTAACTCTGTATCCCAGCCATGTCCCGATCCCTCATTCCCTCCCAGTCCCTCCCTCCCTCCCTCCCTCCCTCATCTCCACCGTGCCCCTTTCCAAGTCCACTGATAGGGGGGACCTCCTCCCCATTCATCTGTTCCTGTTTTATCAGGTATCTTCAGGACTGGCTGCAAAGCCCTCCTATGTGGCCTAACAGGACTGCTCCTCCCTTCGGGGTGGGGAGACCAAAGAGCCAGTCATTGAGTTCCTGTTAGAAATAGTCCCTGTTCCCCTCACTTTGGGAAACCAATTGGTTACTGAGCTACCACAGGCTACATCTGAGTGGAGGTTCTAGGTTATATCCATACATGGTCCTTGGTTGAATGTCAGTCTTAGAAAAGACCCTGTGCCCAGATATATTTGGTCCTTGTGGAGCTCCTATCCTTTCCCCATCAGACTAACTCCCCTTCTTTCTTATGATTCCCTGTACTCTGCCAAAGGTTTGGTCATGAGTCTTTGCTTTGAAAACACTGCTAGTTAGAGTCTTTCAGATGCGCTCAGTAGACTCCTGTCATACGTTCAATGCACATCCCATCTGTCTTTCTAAATGAGGATTGATCATCTTACCCCATGTCTGCTCAATTGATTATCTTTTTAGGTGTATAAATTTCATTATGTTTATCACATCTTATAGGTCTATATAAGTGAGTATATCCCATGTTTGTCTTTCTCCTTCTGGGATATTTCACTCAGAATGATCTTTTCTAGATCCCACCATTTGCCTGCAAATTTCATGATTTCCTCCTTTTTGATTGTTGAGTAGTATTCCATTGTATAAAAATACCACAATTTCTGTACCCATTCCACCGTTGATGGACATCTGGGTTGTTTCCAGGTTCTGGCTATTACAAATAGAGCTGCTATAAACATGGTTGAGCAAGTGTCCTTTTTGTGTACTTGAACAAACTTTGGGTACATACCTAGCAGTGGTATAGCTGGGTCTGGAGGAAGCACTATTCCTATTTGTCTTAGAAAGCACCAAATAGCTTTCCAAAGTGGTTGTACCAGTTTACATTCCCACCAGCAGTGGAGGAGGGTTCCCCTTTCTCCACAACCTCTCCAGCATGTGTTATCGCTTGAGTTTTTCATCTTGGCCATTCTGATGGGTGTAAGGTGATATCTCAGGGTCGTTTTGATTTGCATTTCCCTGATGGCTAATGAGGATGAGCATTTCTTTAAGTGTTTTTCTGCCATTCGATATTCCTCTGTCGAGAACTGAAGGAGAAAAACCACATGATCATCTCCTTAGACGCCGAAAAAGCATTTGACAAAGTCCAACACCCATTCATGTTTAAAGTCTTGGAGAGATCAGGGATACAAGGCACATACCTAAACATAGTAAAGGCAATATATAGCAAGCCTATAGCTAACATCAAACTCAATGGAGAGAAACTTAAATCAATCCCACTGAAATCAGGGACAAGACAAGGCTGTCCATTGTCCCCATATCTCTTCAACATAGTACTTGAAGTCCTAGCCAGAGCAATAAGACAACTAAAGGAGATCAAGGGGATACAAATCGGAAAGGAAGAGGTCAAAGTGTCACTATTTGCAGATGATATGATAGTATACATGAGCGACCCCAAAAGTTCAACCAGAGAACTCCTTCAGCTGATAAACACCTTCAGCAAAGTGGCAGGATACAAAATCAACTCAAAAAAATCAGAAGCCCTCCTATATACCAAAGACAAAAAGGCTGAGAAAGAAATTAGGGAAACAACACCCTTCACAATAGCAACTAATAACATAAAGTACATTGGTGTGACCCTAACCAAGCAAGTGAAAGACCTGTTTGAGAAAAACTTCAAGTCTCTGAAGAAAGAAATCGAAGAAGATATCAGAAGATGGAAAGATCTCCCGTGCTCATGGATTGGTAGGATTAACATTGTGAAAATGGCCATACTGCCAAAAGCAATCTACAGATTCAATGCAATTCCCATCAAAATACCAACTCAATTCTTTACAGACCTTGAAAAAAAGATTCTCAGCTTCATATGGAGAAACAAAAAACCCAGAATCTCCAAAACGATCCTGTACAACAACAGATCATCTGGAGGTATCTCCATTCCTGATCTCAAGCTGTACTACAGGGCAACAGTAATAAAAACTGCACGGTACTGGCATAGAAACAGAAAGGAGGATCAATGGAACCGCATAGAAGACCCAGAAATAAATCCACACACCTATGAATACTCGATATTCGACAAAGAAGCCAATTCCGTTCAATGGAAAAAAGACAGCATCTTCAACAAATGGTGCTGGACCAACTGGATGTCTACATGCAGAAAAATGAAAATAGATCCATATTTATCACCCTGCACAAAACTAAAGTCAAAGTGGATCAAGGACCTCAACATAAAACCAGATACCCTAAATCAATTGGAAAAAAAGTGGGGAACAGCCTAGAACTCATTGGCACAGGAGACAACTTCCTGAACAGAACACCAACAGCACAGGCTCTAAGAGCAACAATCAATAAATGGGACCTCATGAAACTGAAAAGTTTCTGTAAAGCAAAGGATACTGTCATCAAAACAAAACGACTGTCTAGGAAGATTTTAATTTCTTTCTTTATTTCTTCCCTGACCCAGCTGTCTTTTAGTAGCAAGTTGTTCAGTTTCCATGTATGTGTAGGCTTTTTGCTATTTTTGTTGTTACTGAGGTCCAGCTTTATTCCATGGTGATCAGACAGGATAGAAGGGATTATTTCAATTTTCTTGTATTTGTTGAGGCTTGCTTTGTGACCAACTATGTGGTCTATTTTGGAGAAGGTTCCATGAGGTGCTGAGAAGAAGGTAAATTCTTTTGTGTTTGGGTGTAAGGTTCTGTAAATGTCTGTTAGGTCCATTTGATTCATGACCTCTGTTAGAGATATTGTTTCTTTGTTTAATTTCTGTTTAGTTGACCTGTCCTTTGTTGAGAGTGGGGTGTTGAAGTCTCCCACTATTAATGTGTGGGGATCTATATGTGGTTTAAGTTTTATCAATGTTTCTTTCACAAATGTGGGTGCCCTTGTATTTGGGGCATAGATGTTCAGGATTGTGATGTCTTCTTGGTGGAATTTTCCCTTGATGAGTATGAAGTGTCCTTCCCCATCTCTTTTGATTAATTTTGGTTGAATGACTATTTTATCAGATATTAGAATGGCTACTCCTGCTTGCTTCTTGTGTCCATTTGCTTGAAAAGCCGTCTTCCATCCCTTTACCCTCAGGTAATGTCTATCTTTGTGACTTAGGTGTGTTTCTTGTATACAACAGATTGCTGGGTTTTGTTTACGCATTCATTCTGTTAGTCTGTGTCTTTTTATTGGAGAATCAAGTCCATTGATATTGAGAGAGAGTAATGACCAGTGGCTGTTAGATCCTTTGAATTTGAGGTTGGCTGTGGTCATACGGTTGTGTGCTTGGTTGCTTTTTGTTTTACTGTAGTGGGGTTATTTATTTCCTGTGTTTTCTTGAATGTAGCTAGCTTTCGTGGGTTGTATTTTCCCTTCCAGTGTCTTCTGTAATGCTGGATTTGTTTGTAGGTATTGTTGAAATTTGTTTTTGTCATTGAATATCTTGTTTTTTCCGTCTATGAGGACTGAGAGTTTTGCAGGGTATAGTAGCCTGGGCTGACATCTGTGTTCTCTTAGGGTCTGCATGACATCTGTCCAGGCCCTTCTGGCTTTCATAGTCTCTGTTGAAAAGTCAGGTGTGATTCTAATGGGTTTGCCATTATATGTTACTTGGCCTTTTTCTCTTGCAGCTTTTAGTATTTTTTCTTTGTTCTGTATACTTACGGTTTTGATTATTATGTGGCAGGAGGATTTTCTTTTCTGGTCTAATTTATTGCGTGTTCTATAGGCCTCTTGTATTCTTATTGGCCTCTCCTTTAAGTTGGGGAAATTTTCTTCAATGATTTTGTTGAAAATATTTTCTGGGCCTTGGTGCAGGGAATCTTTTTTCCTCTATTCCTATTATTCTTAGGTTTTGTCTTTTTATGTTGTCTTGAATTTCTTGGATGGTCTTTGTCAGGAATTTTTTGGATTTAATATTTTCTTTGACAGATACATCTATTTCTTTCATTGTATCTTCCACACCTGAGATTCTTTCTTCCATTTCTTGTAGCTTATTGGTTATGCTAACCTCTGTAGTTCCTGCTTTCTTCCCTAAGTTCTTTCTCTCCACAATTTCTTCCATTTGTGTTTTTTTTTTTTTAATTTTTCCAATTCTATCTTCAGGTCTTGAGCTATTTTGTTGGTTTCCTTCACCTGTCTGACTGTATTTTCATGTTTTTCTGTCAGTTCCTTCAGCTGTTTGTTTGAACAATCCACTGTTTCTTTTATTTCATTCAGTGATTTAAGCATTTCCTCTCTAAGGGCCACATTCTTTTTGGCTGCAGCTTCTTCTATTTCTTTTCGTATTTTATTTGTTTCCTCTGTTATCATATTCTTGAGCATAGATGTTAGGTCGTCTCCTTGAATTTCATTTTCTTCAATGATTTTGTTGAAAATATTTTCTGGGCCTTGGTGCAGGGAATCTTCTCTTTCCTCTATTCCTATTATTCTTAGGTTTTGTCTTTTTATGTTCTGCAGGCTGGGGTGTCTATGGCTATTTGCCCCTGGATTATTAGGTTCTGGAGATGCCATAATGCTCTGGCTTTTGTTGGTTGAACTTTATGCTGTTCTCCACCCATTGGGCTATCTTAGTTGTTTGAATTTAGTTTCTGGTTGTTCCTGGACTCTTGTAGTGGAGAGAATCCCTTTGGCAGGAAGATGGTTTTTCCTCAAGGAAGCCTTCCCAGCTTTTTGGGTATAGTCCCTGGATGTCTGGTCTTTTTTAGGAGTTGCTACAGCTCACCTCAGCCATAGAGACCTGGGTGGTAAATGTGGTCCTGATTAGTCGAGAGGGCTCTACTCTCACCAGGAGAAGTCCTGGAGACAGCTTCCCTGCTTCTGGGTTTCTTGCTGTAAATTTAGTGATCAGCTGCTCTAACCTGTGTGTCCCGTGGTTTGGTCGTTTTTGTTAGGGATAACTGGTTGCCCCTTGGAACAGTATCTGGGGGTTGATCTCAGGGTTCCCGGTCTTTTGTAGGTCTGAGGTTGGGGCTCTGTGCCCCAGAACCCAAGAGGTAATCTGTGGTGGGTGAGTACTGCTCTGGTGTCTTGGGGCACTCAGTTCTGTCTGTAAGGAATAGTTGGTACAAAGCAGGCCTCTGGGCTGGCAGAGTGTGCGCCCACCTGCTAGTCTGCGGGAGCTGAGTTTCCAATCACTCTGTGCTCCCTGTTTGTGCCCAGATCTGTGATGGCTGGCTGTACTCACCTGTTTGCGATCTGCAGTCTGCTAGACTTTCCCTAGGTGACCCCAGCAGCACAGTTTCTTCCTTCTCTGTGGGGTCCTTTCCGGACAGGGGTTCCCAGTCCCTGTTGTACTGGGGTTTGCAGCTTGTCTGTACCGCTGATCTGAGCGCGCAGCTCTCTGCGCAGCAGGAGCTCAGCTGTGATGGCGGCAGAGACCTTCGGGGAAAGACTGGGTGACCTGCGATCAGACCCGCAACCTTGCTTCCCCGTGGGGTCCCCCCACGACTGGGACTCCCAGTCTCAGGTACCCTTGTGCCCATGGATCAGCCTGGGAAAGTGATTGAGACATGCCCGCTTGTGGCTCCAGCCCGGAGACACAAAGCCCGTGTTACCCGGGATTTTTTCCGGGTTCTGGCTGGGTAGCCGTGAGTGGACCCGACCAATTCCCATGCCGTGGGAGCCTCCCCTCACCTGGGAAACACGATCTATGCAGTTTCAGGGCCCCGAGTTCAGTCTCCTGGTCTCTGCACGGAGAGTGCTGTCCTGCTTCTCAGACGCGGTGTTCTCCTGGCGCCGCCATCTTGGCTCCCCCCTTTCTTGATATTTTAAAATGAGATGGAAGGCCATCTGCCTTCTGCCTCTCTTTGATTTTTCGACTGTTCCCATTCTCTTTCACAAAGAGGCGTCTCAGTTTGGCCCACATGTTTGTTGATGAGACCTACAGGCAACTGCCTTAAGAGCCGTTGGTGTTGCCACAACACTATTGACATCACAGGCATTGCCAAGAGCTCTCCAGGATACAATAGAATGTAGAGAAAATGGACTGCTGATTTCACGGGGTACCCTGCTGATGTTCACCTTGTTCTTACCATTACCTGAGAGGTCCTTTCCAGGAGAGTCTGCAAGGATATTTCCATTGACCACCACTTCCTTTCAAAGCCAGAGATACCTCTAGCCTTGATTAGAAACATGTTAACTCTTCCTATGTGAGGAACTGAGTTTTTACTTTCCAACCATGTATAGGAATGTCTTTCTTTCTGCAAAAACTTCTTGTCATCAATATGAGTAGTTAAACAATAGTAAGATCTCACAACAGGTTGAATGTGGCAGAAGAATGGTCTCCTGCCTTATGTGTATCTGCGCTTGAATGTACATCCAGGAAGAGCCTGCAGTGCTGGTTACAATGTGGGTATTTGTTAGGGGGTACAGTTACAGAAGCCATGTACCTGGCCTTCAGATACCTTAGCAGATGGAGAATGAAGCCATCAGGAGCCTGGCAACTCTGTGATGAAGTAATGGCAGACGAAACTGAAACAGTGGAGGCACCAAGAGAAAAATTCTGCAGGCTGAGTGTGGTGTTCTGTCTCCATCAAGGTACCAAAGCCCCATTGGTTACAGGAATTCTGTGACTTACATAGTGATTTTCTGTCTGAAGAAAGAGTCACCATGTGTGGGTAGGACTATATGTCAGATATAGCTCAGTTGCAGAGTGACTGCCTAGCATAGAATAGGTTAAGGAATTACAGGCAGGAGCCTCTGCTGTAGGCATGATCAGAACCTTCACTGAAGTGTTCTGTAAAATGCTCCCATAGAGAGCCAGGATGCTGTTGCTAGCTCTGTTTCTAGGGAATTCGGGGTCCTGTTTAGTGCCTGAACCTGTGCAGGGCTGTTTTACTCAGGCATGCAACTCAGGATATGCTGCTCCAGCATGCCAGGCTCTATCTTGCATGATGCAAGGTGCCAGCTGAGAAAGAGAACTGAGCTAATTCCATGACCTTGTTCAGGTGATGTGGTTACAAGTCTATGCCTATGCCTATTTATAGAATGATGTGATCCATCAGTAGCTCATCAGGAATAATGTGGATATCACTCAGATGTTGACTATGGTATGTTACTGTTGCAAAATGATGTCCAGTGGTGTTGGAGAAAATCATGTTCTCTCTAGTAGAACAGAGAATATATAATACTCAGATCAACTTCTGACCTGTGTATAAGGAAAAAAAAAGAATTCTAGACCCACCTATGGTGTTACTCTTATTCCTTGGGGTACAAACAATGACTTCAGTCAAAAGCCAAAGTGAAGAATGGATTTTGAACTGAACTATTTTGCCTGAAGGACACATCAGGAGGCTCCTGGTGGGTGCCAGTGTCTATAAGACCTGGAGACACAATGCTCATGAATATGTCAACAGCAGTGACCACTAGCAATTCAGTTAACCTAGGAGTGCTTGCATGCTGTCTGGGTCATGGAGAAATGCAGGTCAGTGAACTGGAACCATTTATAATCAAGTTGGTGAGAGAATACAGAGAAACTTATTGGGCTGAGTTGGAGTGGTAGAGCAGAGGCAAACACCTGGCCAATCATTTAGCAATATTGTCATGAAAGAGTGTGCTCCTTGCTCTCAATATTGACCTCTAACCCAGTCCCTTCTCCTGATAGCTTCTCCACCAGTGGAGACTTTGCCCCTCCTAGGGGACTGCATTGTCCATGCCTTCTTGCTGGACCTCTTGCTGTACTCTGTGGTGGTGATCAACACCATGGCCTCAGTGAGACCAGCCACACTGTCTGGTTTCATAGTGTAGATGGAATAGCTCAGCATTTCACTGTTTACCCAGTTAGGCACAAAAGTCTGCAGGGCTGCTTGACAGTGGTTTGCAGAGTCACATTTAAAAGTTATGGTAATTTCATAGGCACCCATGCGCATACACATGAAGATCACAGAACAGCTTTTGCAGGTTTGTCCTAACATGCGGCTCTCAGGGAAGGTTTTCGGTTCCATAGACTTTTAGCAATTCCTTAACACACTGAGTCATCTCCAGGCAATCACCTCAATCCAGGTGCTTTATAAGCTACGTACATGTATTTATGTTCTCTCTATATGTATCTATGTCTTATTGGTAATGAACAGAATCCTTACTCACACACACACACACACACACACACACACACACACACACACACACACAGTGTCTTCAGGCCTCTCATTTGTGAGTAAGCCAAACATTCTTGTGAAGGAGCATTAGAGGTCTGTCTTGTCTTTGTTTTCGGGAGTGATTCTTTGTCTCACTGTAACCACCTACATTCCACTCTGACAGGTCAAGAGGCATATATTGACCTTTTTCATACCCAGGAGAAAGATCCTCAGACACAATAAGCTGAGATATGCCTGTTTCTCACCTTCTGTCACATTGTCTCTTTGCTAACAGCAGGGCTCCCAACATATAGCTAGGCACAAGGCCACCCAAAGTTGAACCATTGTCCAGCCTCTTAGATCCCAAAGTTGAACCATTGTCCAGCCTCCTCAGATCTGGTTTGGTTACATAGGACATGAGGACAGGCTGAAGGAATGTAAACAGAAGTGCCAAGTCACTGTGGGGAACTCTCTTAAGGCCAGGTTCTCCTCTCTTTTGCTCTGTCTGGAAAGTCTGGCACTCAAGTGACTACATTAGGCCAAATGAATGAGGAGGCACCTACCTCAAGAACAGTGACAGTGCTGGTCAGCTACTGTATGAGCTTCCAATTGTCAACTGCATATTTTGTTTTAGTTCTGGGTTTTGTGCTAGAGATGGAACCCAAGGCCTGTGAATGCTTGGCATGTGCACTACTGCTGAGCTACTGACCCATGACCCTGCATGGACCTTGTGTCAGAAAAGAAAATCTTATGTTTTTAGGGCAGTGTCAACTACAACTTTGCATATCTTGTTACCTGAAGGCTGGAGCCTACCTGCTTTTTCCAGCCATCTCTAGAAGGAACAACTCAGTTTTTGTCAGAGCAGAATATTCAAGTTCTTTCTAATTTATTTTATATCATTTTTTCTGTATGTGTTTATGCCTGTGTGTGTGTACACATGCACACATTCATGGACACACACACATGTCAAGGCTCCAGTGGGAAGTCAGAGGACTACCAGTAGTGTTTGGTTTTCTCCTGCCTATGAGGCCCCCTGACTGGCTACACATACTTTTCCAAGATAGGAAATCTCTCCAGCCCTATCAACTACTTTCTAGAAGGTCAGCTCCTAGATGACTTCATTACATTATCAACCTATATTGATTTTAAAATATAGCTGGCAACACCTTCAACATGGCAGCTCATGTAAAATAAATCATAAAAATAAATTATGTATTATAAAACCTGGGTCATCATCTTACACACATTTATTCCCAAACTGGTGGGCAAGACGGGCAGATCCTTGGGAGATGTTGGCCAGCCTGGTCTATAGAGTGATTTTCAGGGAATCTAGGGCTATGGAGAGAAACACTGTCTCATGTTACCAAATAAGAGTATAATAATAATAATAACAACAACAACAACCGCTGGGGAGTGGTGGTAAAAGGTTTTAATCCAGTACTCAGGAGGCAGAAGCAGCTGTACCCCCGAGTTCAAGGCCAGCTGGGTCTACATCGTCAGAATTCTAGGAAAGCCAGGAGTACACAAAGAAATCTGAATTGAAAAAATAATAAAAAAATAAAAATTAAACTTAAAATTAAATATTAAATATTAATGAAATGATAGTAATAATAATGGGGAAAACAGGAAGAAGAAAAGAAGAAAAGGGAAAAGAAGGAAAAAAGAGGAAGAAGCAGAAGCAGCAGTAGAAGACATAGAAGCAGAAGAATTGGAAGAAGGAGAAGAGAAGGAAGAAGCAAAAGCAGTAGCAGAAGGAGAAGAATCAGGTTCATGAGCAGGAGAAAAACAAGTAGAAGAAGTAGAAGAAAAGGAGAAGATGGATTAGGAGCAGGATCAGGAAGAGGAGAAGGAGGAGGAGAAGAAGGAAGAGAAGAAAGAGAAGAAGAAGGTGTAGAAGAATTAGAACCATTCTAGGAAACTGGCTCATCAGGTAAAATGCTTTCCTAATAAACATGAAGGGTACATGTGAATTCCCATAACCCATGCAAAGCCATGTAGCTTGTGTATCTCTCACCCTAGTGTTCCCATGGTGAGCTGGGAAATACAGACAAGAAAATCAATAGATATGCTACAGCCAGTTATCCAGGCATACACAGGGGCAAAAACAACAATGAGGAGCCAATTAGATGGCACAGTTGGTAGCAGTTATTGCCATGGGTTGTGGGGTGTGGAATCAGGCTAGTGAGGTGACTTTGTTCTTGGAAGGAGCTGTGCACAAAGAGGATTGAGCATCTGTCAGGTAGAATGAAATCCCTAAGGTTCAGAGTAAAACCATTAGCGGTAGAGGCTTTGCATTCAACAGTTCAAATTCAAATTCTTGCCTGTGGAGAAGATGCTCACCTCAGAGACTTTCTCCATTGAGTTAACCCGGGAAGCACAGCCAGTTCAACAGTTGATTCATTCTGTCTCACATTCACCCCATAAATGCTCGAGCACACCAGCGTCTAGATTCAGGCTAGAATAGATTCTAAAGGGTAAACACTTTATAGATTCTTCGGAGATGACTGCTATGTGGATCTTGCAATCTTTGCACTCAGGATATTAGGGTAAGAGGATCTCACATTTAAGTCACAGCTTCATAGAAAGACCCTATCTCAAAAAGACACAAGAAAAATATAAAGAAAAACGCGTATTGGGAGGATAAGGAGAAAGTGAAATTCTTGTTCTTTCTTAGAACTATGATATCAAATCCAGCTATGTCTGCATCCCCTAAATGTCCGTTCGACAACAAAAGATACATCTTCATCTGTCATCTCATCCACATTCACCTAGGCAGAAGGGAAACTCAGGATATAGCATATCTCATCACTGTTGGTCACCACTGATAATCTGTTGAAGCTTGGTAAATCCTGCTGTAAGTAGGGGCAAAGACAACCCAGTGAACAGAGAGCAACAGGCATACTGTGGTCTGGGAGGAAATGGAGCAGAGCTGTGGGAAGATGAGCAGATCTGACCAGACTAGACATTTCTGCTTCTCATTGTCAGTAGTTTTATGGTTTTGGAGAAGACATCTCTGCTCTCTTTGAGACTCAGTTTCATCTGTAAAAAATAACAAATCTTACCAGCATCATAAGGGTTTGGAGAGGAATAAATGAGATGCTGAAAACCAGAAATGATCATTCCAATTCTGGTTACACTTACTATTATTCACATAATTTTTGTCATTGTTTTTATTTTGGTTCTTGATGGGCTGTGGTTACAGGTGAAGCTTAGGTAGTTTGAATTTGGTTACAAAAAGTCTTTCATATGTAAGCATATTTCAGCCAGATTTTCAGTAGCTTAGAGCCTTTGATGGACTTTGTGGCAAGGACTTCAGATTTCATTACAGTAGCCTGTGGATGTGTACCTGGCCTGGATGTGTGGTGATCCAGCTAAGTCTCTGATGTAGTGCTTCTTTGTCAAACAGCTGGGGACACTTTAGAAGAGGCCAGAGGAAAAAGGCCAGACTTAGAACATGAGACGAAGATTGGCAAGAGTGGCACTGAAAATCAGGCTCTAAAAGTAGCCATTGCATGACCTATTTTGCAGTCCTATAATATCACATTCTTGGATGATGGAGAGAATTAAGAGAGAGAGAGAGAGAGAGAGAGAGAGAGAGAGAGAGAGAGAGAGAGAGAGGAAAGAGAGCATTCCCACAGCCAGCTCAAACAGCTTACCAAGATCCTGTATGACACTTTTCAAAATATTGCCCGTATGTGTTTGCTTACCTGTAATCCCAGCATTCCAAAGGTGGAAGCTGGGCTGCTTCCAGCTTCTGTTATTGCAAATAAAGCTGTTATGAACATGATCGAGCAGATGTCCTTGTTGTATATTTGAGCATCATTTAAATATATGCCTAGAAGTGGTATATCTGGATCTATAGATTGCACTATTCCTGTCTGAGAAAGCACCAGATTTATTTCCAAAGTGGTTGTTCATGTTCACATTCCCATCAGCAATGGAGTAGGATTCGTCTTTCTCCACATCCTCTCCTGCATGTGCTATTACTTGAGTTTTTGATCTTAGCCATTCTGATGGGTGTAAGATGAAATCTCAGGGTCATGTTGATTTTCATTTCCTTGATAGCTAAGGATGTTGAGCATTTCCTTAATTGTTTTTCCGCTATTTAATATTCCTTTATAGAGAATCTTCTCTTTAATTCTGTACCCCATTTTTAATTGGATTACTTGATTTGTTGCTGTTTAAAGTCTGTTTTTTGGGGGGTGTTTGTTTTCTTTTTTTCATTTTGTTTTTTATTAATTACAGTTTATCCACTTTGTATCCACCCTGTAGCTTGCTCCCTCCCTCAATTTTACCCTCTTTCCCCCTTCTCCACCCATGCTCCTCCCCAAGTCCACTGATGGGCAGGTCTTCTTCCTTCTGATCCTAGTCATTCAGGTTTCATCAGGAGTGGCTGCATTGTCTTCCTCTGTGGCCTGGTAAGGCTGTTCTTCCCTCAGGGGAAGGTGATCAAAGAGCAGACCAATCAGTTCAGGTCAGACAAAGTCCCTGTTCCCATTATTATCTGTATACAAATAATCCTTCTTTTGCCTAAATTGCTTTTGGTCATGGAGTTTACTAAAGCCAATATAAGTATCACAGACATGAACCACAATTGTCTTCTATGAAACATGACATTTTATGCTAAGCTCCCATGAAATTGTGATCTCCAGCATCACCCTTTAAACTGTGGGATTATAGGCATGTTCCAATACATACACCTATATCTTTATTTTTAATTGATATAATAACCTACTGTACATATTTGTGAGGTGCAGGGTGACATTCAGTATATTAATACAATGGATACAATTTCATGGGAATAGTCCTAAGTATTATTTAAAATGTTTATCATGTTTTTGTTGAGAACATTTAAAATGTCAGTGATTTTGTTTGAAACAGAATTAAAGCTTGTCAGAAATAATTATCTTATTATGATATCAAACACAGATGTTGAGTAGTTATCCAACTGCACCCCTGCAAACACTAACCACTTCCTGGTCTCTGGTAATGATTAGCCTATTCATTTTTTAAAACTTTCTACACATTAGTGAGATCATGCAGTATTTTACTTCCCTTAACTGACATATTTTACTTTACACAGTGTTCTCCCATGTTATTCATGTTGCTGTAAATAACAAATTTAATCATTCTTGTGGTTGAATAATATTCTAACACACACATACACATGCACTTAAATGTATTTTGTTTGCTTAAAATTCTAATCTTCGTGGTTTAAAAATCTTCTGCAGAGAATGTTTCATGTCTTTGTTCCTCAGACTATAAATCACAGGATTAATGAGAGGAGTAACAACAGAGTAAAACAGAGTCACAAGTTTCTGCATTCCAGCTTCATGCTCAGATGTTGGGCTCAGATACATGACCATCACTGAGCCATAAAAGAGTGAAACTACAGTCAGATGAGACCCACAAGTGGAGAAAGCCTTTTTTTGTCCTTCTCTTGAAGGGACTCTGAACACAGCTCTCAGGACCAATATATAAGATCCCATGATGCATAGAAAAGGAATAAACAGGAGCAGAGAAGTTATAATTGTCCAGAAAAACTCCATTAATGGGGCTCTGGAACAGGTGAGGGCCAATAGAGGGCCTGGGTCACATAAGAAGTGATCTATAAATCTAGACCCACAGAAGGACATCTGGGAGATGATGATGATGGGAACAGGGAACCAGATGAAACCAAGCACCCAGCAATTGATCACCAGGATGTTGCAAAGGCGCCCAGTCATGACAGCAGGATAATGTAGAGGCCTGCAGATGGCAAGGTAGTGGTCAAATGCCATGACTGCCAGGAAAAAGCATTCTGTAGAACCCAAGGAGAAAAAGAAATAGAACTGCAGGAAGCACCCAGAGAAGGAGATGACCTTGGTGTCAGAGAGGAAGTTGGCCAGCATGTTGGGGACTGTGGAGGTGACATACCAGATCTCCAGGAAGGAGAAGTTGGCCAGGAGGAGGTACATGGGTGTGTGGAGTCTCTGATCCCAGCGCACAGCACAGATGATGGAAGCATTGCCCATGAGGGTGAGGAGGTAGACAATGGAGAAGAGTGCAAAGAGGAAGATCTGTCCCTCCCTGGAGCAGGAGAAGCCCAGGAGGATGAAGCCAGTGATGGTGCTGGCGTTGCTGGGGCTGCTGAGGGTTTTCATTTGTCTGTGACCTGGGAAAGCACCAGAAATTATCAAATGGGTACAGCCAGTTGATGACTCAGATTTATATTTAAATTATTATAGACAAAAAAACCCACATATGTTTTACTAGGCACTTAAGAAAGACATTGATCTGAATTGATTGTTTGCTCCCATTGTTTGCTTCCCTAACTTTACACTTTTGGCACAAGGAAACTATTGGTCATAATTGATAAGTACTCCTCCTCTTTCTTTTCCTCCTCCTTGTCCTTATCTTCCTCACCCTCCTCATTTTCTCTATTCTATTCAGTTAAATTCGAATGTAATTTTAAACATGTTTACATTTTTCTTCACAATATTACACGTGTGTAATCAACTATATGTAGATACAAGTGTGTTTAATCAAGTGTATGTAGATATACACACAAAACACAATTTCCTCTCATTTTTCAGAAGTGAAATCCTTGTAACTCTTGATGTAGAGTATCTTGCCACCTGTAATTATTAGCCATATTATATTCATAGTGGGTTTTAAAAAGTTGAAATCAAATTAAGTTAGGGAACCCCCCTGCATATAGACTTCAGTTAGCTTCCCAACATACTTGGAATAAATGTCTAAGCCATGGATTTTAGACTTAATTCCTCTTCACATCTCTGATCATCTTTCCCTCTTTCTATCCTTTTATCCTATCTTCCCTTTTTTTGAACATAAGTTAAACCTGTACATCCTATATAAACATATGAATAAGGGTTATTGAGTAGAGCA
Organism: Meriones unguiculatus; assembly: GCF_030254825.1. Lineage (NCBI taxonomy): Eukaryota > Metazoa > Chordata > Mammalia > Rodentia > Muridae > Meriones > Meriones unguiculatus. The sequence goes on from NC_083357.1 coordinate 58,368,935, forward strand.
CTAGACAACAGAGAGTAACATTGTATATTGTCTGCTGAGCATTCAACATCCCAATGAGAGGGTGTATTTTTCGACCACATACATCCTCATCACACTTCAGTAGAAAGAGATCCCACTTCTTACTTCTGTAATGTTTTCTAACAGGGGTTCGCCAATACTTTGTTAAGTAATTTATGCTTGTGGGTCACATAATTTCTATCAAAGCTACTGAGCTCTGGCACAGTAAGGCCAAAATAGGCTGTAGACAAGTTTTAGATGAATGCACGTGGCCATGATCCAGTGAGACCTAAGTCCATGAAAGGTGGAATTTCATGCAGTGTTCACGTGTTAGAAAGTTATGCTCTTTCATCCATTGTGAAACTTAATATGTAAAAACAGTGCTCAGCTTGTGCTCATAGTAAAAGCAAGAGGAGGCCATATGTGTTTCATTGACTCCTGCTATTATAGGGGAAAAGAATAAAAGAAACAGCACCAACACCCACACCACCAACAACACTTTTTCTTGTTAGAAAAGGAGGGGGCTTCCAGAAGTCAATAGCTGAAACTATTCTGTTCTTCCGGGAGACTACAGACATTCTGAACCAACCTTGAGCTAAATCATAAAAATGAGTTTCTAAGAACCATTAAAACCTGCTTGCCTCTATGCTTAGATAGACACACACAGACACCCACACCCACATAGAAACACACAAAAAGGAACACACGTGTTTACATACTGATGTACTACATACCTTTGCTGTACAACACTTGAGTTAGTTAACAATGGATTAGTTCAGTGTTGAAAAAAAGAGTAGTAAGAACACAAGTCAGTTGGCCAGCACCATTTTATGCCTGGGCAAAGCCAATTGGCTCATGTTGGGAGATATTTCTCACAGGAGTATATAGTTACTCACCTTTCATTACTCAGCTTCCATGTTCATAGAGCCGCAGTGGGGTTTTTCTGATACATGCTCTTCTCAAACTGTCCAAAGGCAGGCCGGTTATTCAGAACTGGCTGCAGAAGGGACTGTGAACATGGATGGCTACAATGGCTTCAGTGCTTCTGTGTATAGGATGAATACCATGGTTGATTAACATTGACAGCAATACAGTTCAACACTTTCATCCAAATTTTATGTTAGGGAAGTTGAAATAGAGCACATTAATTAGCCAGATCCTGTGCCATAACATGTAAAATGAAAGAGGTTTCAATTTTTTGAAAATTGCTTTTGCTTTTGCTTCAAGTTTCGTCCAAGAAGTCACAATCCTGTGAAACCATCATTGGCTCAATCTTCTCAATAGATCCATTTCATTTGATAAGAGAAGAAATTGCCACATATGTTCCATTTTTGCAAAACATCTTTCCCATGAAAGGCTGAGAGGTGGTAAATAGTTAAGGCATTGGAGAAAAGCAATAGATTTGGAGCAAGAAACTTAGCGTTTGAATTATAATCCATGTGTTACTTACTGTAGACACTCCATTAATTCAAATACATACGCTACTTTCTAGTGTCTTCAGCTGTAAGGTGGTTAAATAACACTCTTACAGAAGGGTTGAGAGCTCTGAATAAGGTAATGCAAATAGAAGCACTCTGTCTAGGACCTGACACAGAGATTATTGGCTGTGGAACAGGCAGCTAGGAGATAGCAAAAAGAAAACCTTGTTGAGAGGGTCACTTTTCTAGTTCTCTATAATATCCATGAGGAGTGAAGAAGTGGAATGAAGATATCTGTGTTATTACTGGAACATATAAGGTTTATAAATAAACCCTTTCAGGAATTGTCTCTGTTTCTTCAAATTTATTATATTCAAAACAAGAATTTCTCTCGTCTTATGGGGCCTGGTTTCTCTGGGGACACTTTGTGCCATTTACCTTTATTTTCCAGTGGAGTAAAATGTTATCACTTTATCCCCACACTGCAATGGAGTGCCATAAGCTATAATCAATTTTTAATCCTGCTCAGATCAACTACTTTGTACCCAAGGGGAGGCTTATCAAAGAGGCCTAAATGTTGGTGCTATGATGCTAATCTCTAGTGAGTGGTACAAGTGGTTGGTTTTGAAGTCAGAGCTAGAAGAAAGGGCTAAAGGTGAGATGAGAGCTCATTGATATGGAGCTGTATATTCACAGCAGGAATCAGTCTTTCCCTAGGAGCACTAGGGAATTATAATCCATGTGTTACTTACTGTAGACTTTTTTTTTTTTTTTTTTTACGTGTATTCCTTTTAGTTTAGGATCATGTCCTGTGAGTTTCAAGAAGTCAATCTTGGAAATGTCTGCCCTAGATTTGCGACACACATAAGCTACTTTCTGGCCTTGCCTCAAGGCTTTGTTCTTACCATTGATTGGAGGTACATACATGTTTATTGACTATTCCTCTTTTCCAACAGCAGGAGTCTTGTATCAAAGAAATGAGTGAATTTCACTTTTCTCTTTATGTTTTTATTAATTACAGTTTATTCACTTTGTTTCCCACCTGTAGCTCCCTCCCACCTCCCTTTCCAATCTCACCCTCCTTCCTCTTCTCCACTCATACCCCTCCCCTAGTTCATTGATAGGGGAGGTCTTCCTCCCCTTCCTTCTGTCCTAGTCTATCAAGTGTAATCAGGAGTGGCTGCACTTTCTTCCTCTGCAGCCTGGTAAGGTTGCTCCCCTCTCAGGGGGATGTGATCAAAGAGCAAGCAAATCAGTTCATGTCAGAGACAGTCCCTGCTCCATTTCTGTGGAACCCACCTGGACACTGAACTGCCATGGGCTACATCTGTGTAGGGGTTCTAGGTTATTTCCATGAATGTTCCTTGGTTCGAGTATCAGTGTCAGAAAAGACCTTAATTTCACTTCTTGTTGATTTATCCACTTGTAACAATGTATTATTCAAAGCTGGCCAACAAGGGCCCTAATTTGTGAATACCATGATTACTATAGTTCTTTCATGTGTGGCAGATGGCTTCATCATGGCTACATTACACTTCTTAGGAAAACAATATATGTTTGGTGGCTAAATAATCTTACTTCCTAACCCTCAGAGAATCAGAGGAGAACATGCAAAGAGAGAGGTGAGTGCTTTGGAGTAAGGCACCCAGGAGGTTCATTTACTCACGGAGAGATGAAATGCCCTCATATGGATTTCTTAGTAAGAGGATCAAGGGCTGTCTCTGACATGGACTCTGTTGCCTGCTCTTTGATCACTCTGTTCTCTTGGAGCTGTCTTGTCTTGGCTCAGTGAAAAAGGATGCACTCAGTCTGGATTTGACTTTATGTGCTGGGGTGGTTGGTTGGTGGAGGAGTCCCCTTTTCAGACGAGTAGTGTGTGGGTATACGGGGAGGAGAGAGGGATGGTGGGACAAAAAGGAGAGGAAGGAAATGACTGTGATCAAGATATAAAGTGAATAAGAAAAGTAAAAAATAGTAGGTATTTTTTAATGAAAATAAATTATTTTCATACAGCATTTCTGTTCATAATTTACCCTTATGCATCTCCTGAATTCTCCCCATCTTCCAACCCACCTAACAGCATCTCTTCTTTCTCTCTCCTTCTTTAAAAACAAACAGGCAAACACACAAACAAAAAAGAAGTGCAAAACAAATAACAAGGAAAAATGAAGAGCATAAAAAACACAAACATAAACACAAAATCCAAAAACACACAAAACTTGAAACCATACCATACACTCGAAATGCTTAAGACAAAAAAAAAATGCTCAAAACAGCTATATGAGACAAAAAATATACAAAAATACCAGAAAGATCATTCTGTGTTGGTCATTTTCTCCTGGGAATAGGACATACCCTGAATTTTATTTTATATAGTCAGTGAGACTTTACTGGAGAAAGAATTTTTTTTGTTAAAATAAACTAAATTTAATGACTCTTGTTCCAACTAACCATAAAAAAGAGACGATCAAAATATCACAATCAATTGTGAACAAGAAAATGTAACAGCAGACACCAAAGAAATTAAGAATATTCTACAGGAACAATTAAAAAAATCTGTACTTCATTAAGATGAGAATACTCAAGGAAATGGGTCATTTTATAGATTCATCCAAACTACTAAAATCAAACCAAGAGTTCAACAACCCAAACAAACACATAACAAATGAGAAAATTGAATTTGTAATGAAAAGATTCCCAGCTTAAAAAGATGCAGGACCAGATAAAGTCACAACAAAATTCTACCAGACCTGTTAAGAAAATGAAGATCCAGTTCTCCTTAATCTGGTAAAAAAAAAAAAAAATCAAAACACAAAAACCAAGAAACAAGTCCCACTTCTTCCCCCCAAAGAAAAACACAGATGGAGAATTGAGAACTCCCACTCTATAAAGCCAGTATTACTCAAATAGTAAAGTCAGGTAATAATAAACCAACAACAAAAAGAAAACTACAGATTAATACCCCTAACAAACATAACTTAAAATACTGAATAAAATAATTTCAATTAGAATACACTCGTATATCAAAATGATTTTACACCATGACCAAGTTGACTTTATCTCTGAGATGAAAGAATGCTTCAATATGAGTCAATAAATGCAACCACAGAAGTAGACTTAAAGAAAAGACATAACATGATCACCTCAACACACACAGGAAAAAAACAATCATTTTGACACAACCTACCATGTCTTCATGATAAAAGTCCCAGAAAATGTATGGCTACGGGAAACATATCTCAAAACCATAAATGCTATACACTAGAATCACACAGATAATAGCATCTTAAGCAGAGAAAAACTTGAAGAAATCCCATTGATGTCAGAAATGAGAAAGGCATGTCCACTATTTCACTATGTTTCAACATCGTGCTCTAGTACTAGTTGGAGCAATAAAGCAAGAGAAGAAAATTAAAGGGATACAAATAGGAAAGAGAAGCCTAAAAATCACTGTTTATAGATGCCATGATATTAGAATTAGAAAATCTCAAATTTTCCATCAGAAATCTTCTAAAGATAATTAAAAAATCAGCAATGTGTCAGGAAAGAATCAATTTCTTCAAAACAATAGCTGTTCTATTCACCAATAACAAATGTATGGAAAAGTAGATTATGGACACAATTAACATCCTCAAAGAAATAAAATATCCATGGATATACCCAAGCAAGGAAATTAAAGATATCTATAGTGAAAACTTTAAACCTTCCTAGAAGGATTAAAAAAAACACTAGAAAATGTAAAAACACGACATGCCCATGGTTTGTTAGAAATAACATTATGGGAATAATATTATTCCACATCTATATCCAGACTCAATTTGATCTTAGTCAAAAATTCCCATCCCTTTCTTCATAGAAATCAAAACTATTATCCTAAAATGTATATGGAACCACAAAAGAACCTGAATAGACAAAACAATCCTGAGCAAAAAGAACTACAATGGAGGGGTCACAATTCCATATCTTAAGATATACTACAGAGATATGGGGACAATGGACAGCCTTGTCTTGTCCCTGATTTCAGTGGGATTGATTTAAGTTTCTCTCCATTGAGTTTGATGTTAGCTATAGGCTTGCTATATATTGCCTTTACTATGTTTAGGTATGTGCCTTGTATCCCTGATCTCTCCAAGACTTTAAACATGAATGGGTGTTGGACTTTGTCAAATGCTTTTTCGGCGTCTAAGGAGATGATCATGTGGTTTTTCTCCTTCAGTTTGTTTATGTAGTGGATTACATTGATGGATTTCCGTATGTTGAACCACCCTTGCATGCCTGGGATGAAGCCTACTTGGTCATGGTGGATGATATCTTTGATGTAAACCTTTGGCAGAGTACAGGGAATCATAAGAAAGAAGGGGAGTTAGTCTGATGGGAAAGGATAGGAGCTCCACAAGGACCAAATATATCTGGGCACAGGGTCTTTTCTGAGACTGACATTCAACCAAGGACCATGTATGGACATAACCTAGAACCTCCACTCAGATGTAGCCTGTGGTAGCTCAGTAACCAATTGGTTTCCCAAAGTGAGGGGAACAGGGACTATTTCTAACAGGAACTCGATGACTGGCTCTTTGGTCTCCCCACCCCCGAAGGGAGGAGCAGTCCTGTTAGGCCACAGAGGAGGGCTTTGCAGCCAGTCCTGAAGATACCTGATAAAACAGGATCAGATGAATGGGGAGGAGGTCCCCCCCATCAGTGGACTTGGAAAGGGGCACGGTGGAGATGAGGGAGGGAGGGAGGGAGGGACTGGGAGGGAATGAGGGATCGGGACACGGCTGGGATACAGAGTTAATAAAATGTAACTGATTAGAAAAAAAAAATAAAATAAAAAAGAAAAAAAAAAAAGAATCCTGAAATGTGAAAAAAAAAAAAAAAAGATATACTACAGAGCCATAGTAATATACACATGGGGTAATGACACAGAAAAGGCATGTAGACCTTGAAACATAATCAAAGACTAAAATGTGAGCACATGTAACTCCAGTCACTTAATATTTGACCAAGACATCAAAAACATCTTCTGGAAAAAGAAAGCATCTTGAACAAATGTTGTCTGGAAAACTGGATGTTAAAATGGAGAACAATGAAACTAGACCCGTGTCTATCACTTTGAAAAAAACCTAATTACAAATGCATCAAATAGCTAAATTTGAAGCCTGTAGTCTGAAACACTGAAGCTGCACAAAGAAAACAAAACACAGGCAATAAATATTCTCTGTGATATTACTGCAGGGAAAAACTTTACTGTATATGAACTCCATGTGCTCGAGAATTAAGCCAACTATTGACAACTGGAACTTCAGAAAATTGAAAAGCTTTTTTTAAATTATTTTTATTTTTATTAATTAAAGTTTATTCACTTTGTATCCCCCCTGTACCCTCCTCCCTCCTCCCCTCCCAATCTCAGCCTCACTCTTCCCGACCTGTGTCCCTCTTCCAGTCCACTGAAAAGGGTGGTCCTCCTCCCCTTCCCTCTGACCCTAGTCTATCAGGTCTCATCAGGAGTGGCTGCTCTGTCTTCTTCTGCGGCCTGGTAAGGCTGCTCCCCACTCAGGGCGTGGTGATCAAGGAGCAGGCCAATCAGTTCATGTCAGAGACAGTCCCTGTCCCCATTACTATGGAGGCCACTTGGATACTGAACTGCCATAGGCTACCTTTGTGCAGGGGTTCCAGGCCATCTCCATGAGTGGTCCCTGGCTGGAGTATCACTCTCAGAAAAGACCCCTGTGCTCTCACTTTTTGGATCTGTTGCTGTCCTTGTGGAGCTACTGTCCTCTCCAGGTCTTACTATGTACCACTTCTTTCATAAGATTCCCTGCACTCTGCTCAAAGGTTGGCCATAAGTCTCAGCTTTGCTTTGATACCCTGCAGGGTAGAGCCTTTCAGAGGTCCTCTGTGGCCAGCTCCTGTCCTGTTCCTTGTTTTCTCCCTCCTACAATGTCCATCCTCTTTGCCTTTCTGAATGGGGATTGAGCATCTTAGCCATGGTCCTCCCTCTTGATTAGCTTCCCTAGGTGTACAGATTTTAGTATGTTTATCCTATATTATATGTCTAATATCCACTTATGAGTGTGTACATACCATGTGTGTCTTTTTGCTTCTGGGATAGCTCACTCAGGACGATCTTTTCCAGTTCCCACCATTTATCTACAAATTTCATGGTCTCCTTGTTTTTTTATTGCTGAGTAATATTCCATTGTGTAGATGTACCACAATTTCTGTATCCATTCCTCAACTGAGGGGCATCTGGGGTGTATCCAGCTTCTGGCTATTATGAATAAAGCTGCTACAAATATGGTTGAGCAAATGTCCTTGTTGTATACTTGAACATCTTTTGGATATATGCCTCGGAGTAGTATAGCTAGATCTTGAGGAAGCACTATTCCTAATTGTCTGAGACAGGGCCGTATTGATTTCCAAAGTGGTGTGTGTGAGCATAGAAAATGGTGTTTCTCACCTTTGAGAAGAAGAAGAAGAAGAAGAAGAAGAAGAAGAAGAAGAAGAAGAAGAAGAAGAAGAAGGCAAGAACCGTAAATAATTATGGTGTGGATTTTTTTCTGGATTGTACCTGGAGGAATGTATCTTGCTAGTGGGGGGAAAAATCAAAATCCAACTTGTTCTTTAAATAGCATAAATAGAATGTGGGAAAGAATATGCAGTTTGGCTATGTAGTTTATCTCTGACAACCTATACTTTTAAATAGTAACTTCTAGGCATTTTTTTAAAGCTATTGATTCCTTTCTTGTACATAGCATAAGACTACCCACATACCACAAAATACATTTTTACACAACCAGAAAAAGTCAAAATGAATTGTCATAAAATATTTATCCTTCCCATCTCCACTAATAAGGACCTTAATCAGCATGTCAATGTATCACCTTTGGAGAGAAGGCAGCTAAATCTAATCTCCGGTTTCTCTATCATTGGTGTATGTATATGTAGATAGAAATGCCCTGATTGAAAGACTGGTTTAGATTACATAGAGTAATTACTATGTGCATTGTATGTTATTTTCTGCTCTTTACATAGAAACTTCTTAAAATGATTAATAGTTAATTTAATATTCCATAATATTATAAATGTTGTGGGATTATCATAAATGCAGAATGCCTTCATAAGCATTGTCATTTTCTTTAATGTAGAATCTACTTTTTATATATGAATAACATTGATTTATTTTATTTTATTTTTTATTATTATTAATTACACTTTATTCATTTTGTATCCCCCATAAGCCCATCCCTCCTCCCCTCCCCATCCCACCTCTTCTCCCTTGGTTCTTTGAGAAAATCAACAAGATTAACAAACCCTTAGCCAAGCTAACTAAAAGGCAGAGAGACACCATCCAAATAAACAAAATTAGAAATAAAAAGGGGGACATAACTACAGACACTGAGGAATTCCAAACAATCATTAGGACTTACTTCAAAAGTCTATATGCCACAAAATTTGAAAATCTAAATGAAATGGACAATTTTCTTGATAGATTCCACTTACCAAAGCTGAATCACGACCAGGTAAATTAATTAAATAGTTCTATATCCCCCAAGGAAGTAGAAGCAGTCATTGAAAGTCTCCCATCTAAAAAAAGCCCAGGACCAGATGGTTTCAGTGCAAAATTCGACCAGACCTTCAAAGAATAGCTCACTCCAATTCTTTTCAAACTATTCCACAAAATAGAAACAGAAGGACAATACCAAACTCATTCTATGAAGCCACAGTCACCTTGGTACCTAAACCTCACAAAGACTCAACAAAGAAAGAGAATTTCAGGCCAATCTCCCTTATGAACATTGATGCAAAAATACTTAATAAAATACTTGCAAACCGAATCCAAGAACACATCAAAGATATTATCCACTATGACCAAGTAGGCTTCATCCCAGGTATGCAGGGTGGTTCAATATACGGAAATCCATCAATGTGATCCACCATATAAATAAACTGAAAGAAAAAAACCACATGATAATCTCCCTAGATGCTGAAAAAGCATTTGACAAAATCCAACATCCATTCATGTTTAAAGTATTGGAGAGATCAGGATACAGGGCACATATCTAAACATAGTAAAGGCGATATACAGCAAGCTTATAGCCAATATCAAACTGAATGGAGAGAAACTTAAAGCAATCCCACTGAAATCAGGGATAAGACAAGGCTGCCCACTCTCCCCATATCTCTTCAGCATAGTTCTGGAAGTCCTTGCTAGAGCAATAAGACAGTTGAAGGAGATCAAGGGAATACAAATTGGAAAGGAAGAAGTCAAATTATCACCATTTGCAGATGATATGATAGTATACATGAGTGACCCCAAAAACTCTACGAGGGAACTCCTACAGCTGATAAACACCTTCAGCAAAGTGGCCGGATACAAAATTAACTCAAAAAAATCAGTAACACTCCTTCTGGTGTTGGTCTCCTTGGTTTGCCTGTGGTATATATGCAAGATTAGAGTCTCACAACAGTGTGATGCAGCCATGATCATTCAGGCCTTTACAGCCATTGAAGCAGGACATTCTCCCCAAGCATGGTTGGATACCATAAAAAGCTAAAATTATACGCTCAGGATGCGAGGCTAAGCACTGCACTCAGGGTCAGCCGCTTTCGACCCAGAGAAGAGCACGTCTGATTGCATGCGGGTTGATGCCCCAGGTCCCGCCTCTGAGAAAAAGGTATCGGACGGTCTGATGCTTTTTGGGTGGATGACACCTAAATGAACATCTGTACAAAGTCCCAATTTATTTCTATTATCAGAGGTCAGACCTCTACTCTTGCCTGATGCGTCTAAAACAAAAAGGGGGAACTGTAGAGAGCTGCGGAATGCTATGCCTTAAAGATGGAGCTGGTTTCCGCCTTCCACCTTCCCGATGGTGAGTGCTCTCTGTCACGAACAACTGCACATTTGGCTAAGGCCGAGGATCTGGCTTGCTTCCATGTATGTGGACCTATCTGCATTGCCCCCGTGGCACGCCTGGGTTGGCTACCCAGAGGCTATTTAAGCTGTGGGCTGGCTTTCCCCGGGGTCCGAGGATTGTTCAATGTTCCTGAATAAACTGCATTGAAAAAAAAAAAAAAAGTGGAGGAAAATATCCCAATGTTACTAAATCTAGAAATATTCACAAGAATAGGTGAATACACTTGCATTGATATTACTTGATTTTTTAAACTTTTATTAATTACACTTTATTCACTTTGTATCCTCCCATAAGCCCCTCCCTCCTCCCTTCCTTTTTTTTCTTTTCCATAATTTTATTTTTCTCATTAGTTATATTTTGTTAATTCTGTATCCCAGCTGTATCCCTCATTCCCTCCCCAATCCCACCCTCCCTCCCTCATCTCCTCCCTGCCCCTTTCCAAGTCCACTAGTAGGGGAAGACCTCATCCCCTTTCATATGACACCTGATTTTTGACAAAGATGCCAAAACCATACAATGGAAAAAAGACAGCATGTTCAACAAATGGTGCTGGTCCAACTGGATGTGTACACGTAGAAAAATGAAAATAGATCCATACTTATCACCCTGCACAAAACTGAAGTCCAACTGAATCAAAGACCTCAACATAAAACCAGGCACATTAAATCGGCTAGAAAAATAAAGTGGGGAATACCCTAGAACTCATTGGTACAGGAGAAAACTTCCTGAACAGAACACCAACAGCACAGGCTCTAAGAGCAACAATCAATAAATGGGACCTCATGAAATTGAAAAGATTTTGTAAAGCAAAGGACACCGTCATCAAAACAAAGCGACCGCCTACAGATTGGGAAAGAATCATCACCAACCCTTTATCTGACAGAGGACTCATATCCAGTATAAATAAAGAACTAAAGAAGCTGAAAACCAGCAAACCACGTAATCCACTTAAAAAATGGGGAACAGACCTAAACAGAGAATTCTCTGTAGAGGAATATCAAATGGCAGAGAAGCACTTAAAGAAATGCTCAACCTCATTAGCCATTAGGGAGATGCAAATCAAAACAACCCTGAGATTTCACCTTACACCCACCAGAATGGCCAAGATGAAAAACACAAGTGACAACACATGCTGGAGTAGTAGTGGAGAAAGGGGAACCCTCCTCCACTGCTGGTGAGAATGCAAACTCTTACAACCACTCTGGAAATCAATCTGGCACTTCCTCAGACAACTAGGAATAGTGCTTCCCCAAGATCCAGCCATACCACTCCTAGGCATATACCCAAAAGAAGCTCAAGCACACAAAAAGGATATTTGCTCAACCATGTTTGTAGCTGCTTTATTTGTAATAGCCAGAAGCTGGAAACAGCCCAGATGCCCCTCAACTGAAGAATGGATGCAGAAATTGTGGTACATCTATACAATGGAGTATTACTCAGCAATGAAAAATAAGGAAATCATGAAATTTGCAGGTAAATGGTGGGACCTGGAAAGGATCATCCTGAGTGAGTTGTCCCAGAAGCAAAAAGACACACATGGTATATACTCACTCATATAAACATACAACATAGAATAAACCCACTAAAATTCTGTACATCTAAACATACTAAGCAAAAGAGAGGACCCTAACTAAAATGTTCAATCCCCACCCTGAAAGGAAAAGAGGATGGACATCAGAAGAAGAAAAAAACAGGAAACAACCTAGGAACCTGCTACAGAGGGCCTCTGAAAGCCAGAAGAAGAAAACAGGAAACAACCTAGAAACCTACCACAGAGGGCCTCTGAAAGCCTCTGCCATGCAGACTGTGAAAGCAGATACTGAGCCTGATGGCCAACTGACAGGCAGAGTGAATGGAATTTTATGTAAGAAGTGGGAAATAGTAAGAGCTGGAGAGGACAGGAACTCCACAAGGAGAGCAACAGGACAAGAAAATTTGAACACAGGGAACTTCCCAGAGACTCATACTCCAACTAAGGACTATTCATGGAGATAACCTAGAACCCTGACAATGCAGCCACTTCTGATGAGAACTGATAGACTAAGATCAGTAAGAAGGAGAGGAGGACCTCCCCTATCCGTGGACTTGAGGAGGGATATGCATGGAGAAAGAGGGGGGAGGGTGGGACCGGGAGGGGAGAAGGGATGGTTTTATGGGGGAATACAAAATGAATAAAGTATAATTAATAAAAGTTAAATAAAAAACAAACAAAAAAAGAAAAAAAAATTATTTTATTTGTTTCTAATTGATTGATTTTATCCCTGAGTTTGATTATTTCCAGCTGTCTGCTCCTTCTTGGTGTGTCTGTTTCTTCTTTTTCTAGGGTTTTTAAGTGAGCCATTAAGTTGCTTGAATGTGCTGTCTCGAATTTCTTCTTGAAGGCACTTAGTGCTATGAAGTTTCCTCTTAGCATTGCTTTCATTGTGTCCCACAAGTTTGGGTATGTTGTGTCTTCATTTTCATTGAGTTCTAGAAAGACTTTAATTTCTTTCTTTATTTCTTCCCTGACCCAGCTGTCATTTAGTAACAAGTTGTTCAGTTTCCATGTGTGTGTAGGCTTTTTGCTATTTCTATTATGGTTGAAGTCCAGCTTTATTCCATGGTGATCAGACAAGATACAAGGGATTATTTCAATCTTCTTGTATCTGTTGAGGCTTGCTTTTTGACCAACTATATGGTCTGTTTTGGAGAAGGTTCCATGAGGTGTTGAGAAGAAGGTAAATTCTTTTGTGTTTGGGTGTAAAGTTCTGTAAATGTCTGTTAGGTCCATTTGATTCATGACCTCCATTAGAGAAATTGTTTCTTTGTTTAATTTGTTTTGTTGCCCTGTCCTTTGTTGAGAGTGGGGTGTTGAAGTCTCCCACTATTAATGTGTGGGGATCTGTATGTGGTTTAAAATTTATCAATGTTTCTTTAACAAATGTGGGTGCTCTTGTATTTGGGGCATAGATGTTCAGGATTTTGATGTTTTCCTGGTGGAATTTTCCTTTGATGAGTATGAAGTGTCCTTCCCCATCTCTTTTGATTAATTTTGTTGAAAGTCTATTTTATCAGATATTAGAATGGCTACTTCTGCTTGCTTCTTGGGTCCATTTGCTTGGGAAGTCATCTTCCAACCTTTTACCCTAAGGTAATGTCTATCTTTGTGGCTTAGGTGTGTTTCTTGTATGCATCTAATTGCTGGGTTTTGTTTACGTATCCATTGTGTTAATCTGTGTCTTTTTACTGGAGAGTTGAGTTCATTGATGTTGAGAGATTAATGACCAGTGGCTGTTAGATCCTTTGATTTTGATGTTGGCTGTGGTCATAAGGTTGTGTGCTTGGTTGCCTTTTGTTTTACTGTAGTAAGGTTAATTATTTCCTGTGTTTTCTTGAAAGGAGCTAACTTTTTTTGGGTTGTATTTTCCCTTCCAGTGTCTTCTGTAATGCTGGATTTGTGTGTAGGTATTGTTGAAATTTGTTTTTGTCATTGAATATCTTGTTTTCTCCGTCTATGAGGACCTAGAGCTTTGCAGGGTCTAGTAGCCTGGGCTGACATCTGTGTTCTCTTAGGGTCTGCATGATATCCATCCAGGCCCTTTTGGCTTTCATAGTCTCTGTTGAAAAGTCAGTTGTGATTCTAATGGGTTTGCCATTATATGTTACTTGGCCTTTTTCCCTTGCAGCTTTTAGTATTTTTTCTTTGTTCTGTATACTTACTGTTTTGATTATTATGTGGCGGGAGGATTTTTTTTTTTCTGGTCAAATTTGTTGGGTGTTCTGTAGGTCTCATGTATTCTTATTGGCCTCTCCTTTAACTTGGGAAAATTTTCTTCAATGATTTTGTTGAAAATATTTTCTGGGCCTTGGAGAAGGGAGTCTTCTTTTTTCTCTATACCTATTATTCTTAGGCTTTGTCTTTTCATATTGTCTTGGATTTCTTGGATGGTCTGTGTCAGGAATTTTTTGGATTTAACATTCTCTTTGACAGATACATCAATTTCTTCCATTGTATCTTCTACACCTGAGATTCTTCCTTCCATCTCTTGTAGTCTGTTGGTTATGCTTACCTCTGTAGTTCCTGTTTTCTTCCCTAGATTCTTCCTTTCCATTATTTCCTCCATGTGTGTTTTCTTTAATTTTTCCAATTCTATCTTCAGGTCTTGAGTTGTTTTGTTTTCTTCCTTCACCTGTCTGATTGTACTTTCCTGTTTTTCTTTTAGTTCCTTCAACTCTGTTTCTTTTATTTCATTCAGTGATTTAAGCATTTCCTTTTTAAAGGCCATGAACTGTTTGGCTGCAACTTCCTCTATTTCTTTACGGATGGCAATATTCTGTTTGAGTTTACCTTCCTCTATGTCTTTACATATCTTATTTGTTTCCTCTGTTATCATCTTCATGATCATAGTTGTTAGGTCATCTTCTTGGATTTCAGTTATGCTGGGGTGTCTAGGGCTACTTGTCCCTGGGTAACTGGGTTCTGGAGATGCCATATTGCTCTGTCTTTTGTTGCTTGAGCTTTTATGCTGGCCTCTACCTATTGTGCTATCTTAGGTGTTTTGGGTTATTTTCTGGTGGTTCCTCGGGATCCTGTGGTGGAGAGAATCCACTTGGCAGAAAGCTCGTTTTTCCTGAAGGAAGTCTTCTCAGCTTTTTGGGTATAGTCCCTGGATGGCTGGTGCTTTTTCAGGAGTTGCTGCTGCTCACCTCAGGGATAGAGACCTGAGTGGAAACTGTGGTCTTTGTTAGTCGAGAGGGTTCTCCTCTCACCCAGGGAAGTCCTGAAGACCGCTGCCCTCTTTCTGTTTTTTTTTTTTTTTTTCTGTAAATTTAATGATCAGCTGCTGTGACCCAGTTGGACATCTGGTGCACAGCAACTGTTTGTGCCTGTGTCTGGAGCACAGCTGAGTGATAGCAGCTCGGCCCCGCTGGTCTGTGAGATTTTTTCCAGGGAAGGATTGGGTGATTTAAGTCAGTACAGTTTCCTTCCTTCCTTGTGGATTCTCTGGAGACAGGGACTCCCAATCTCTTTTTTGCCCTGGGGCGCACCGCTCCATCTTGGCCAGTTAGCTGGCACACAGAAACTGCCTGAGTCTGCCTTTCTGGCCTTTGGGAGCCTGGATGTCTGCCTAAACTGGGTAATTTTCCAGAGACTGTTTCGGGGTGGGGATGTCGGCTGAGTGCTTGAGATCAGATCAGCCGTTTCCCTCCCTGGGTGTTTGCACTGGACAGTGAATCGCAGTCTCTGGTGCCCTGGAGCCCACAGTTCTGTCTGGGGCAGCCAATCAGCTGCACAGGCAGGGCTCTGTGCCGGAGCCTGGGTCCCCGGCTCCGAGCTTGCTCCTGGGCCACCTGTGGAACCCAAGTCTTTTCCAGGGCATGTCTGGGTGACCTAAGGTTGTTCCCAATCGTTTCCTGCATCATTGGGTTATCTCTTGACTGAAAATTCCAGTCTCTGATAGTGTGGTGCGCACCATTCTGTCTGGGACCATGACCAGAGACACTGGCTTGTGGCTCTGCACTGGGGCTGGGTTGGCAGCTGGTGGCCAAGTGTCTGGCAGAACCGGGATCTCTTCCGCGGTTTAGCTGGGTGAGTTAAAAGCTGATTGAGTAATTTTTATAACCAGATGCCCAACTAGATGTTGCGACCTAGCTGACCATGCTGGAACTGGAAGCAGACTTGGTTCTTCTCTTTCCCCTTCCTTTGCTGAGGGAATTTAGGCTAATTTCTAAGCTTGCTGAATGCTTTAACTTCATCATTTGTAAAATGAGACTGGTGTCATGATTTTCACTTATCCATTCAAACAGGTTTACCAAGCATCTACTCCACAACTCAAAATACTATCAGTATTAATGAAACAATTGTCATTAAAATAAAGCTACCTAATTCACAAAAAAAAAAAAAAAAAAAAAGGCTGATTGAGTCCCCCACCGTGGGGTATCCTTTCACCTGGGAAACAGAATCTCCTGTGTTTTATCGCCTCGAGTTCTGATTGTTGGTCACTGTGCTGATCCTGCTGTGCTGCTGCTCAGAATCTTCATTTCAGTTTTATTAATGTTTCTTTTACAAATGTGAGTGAGTTTGTATTCAGGATTGTGATGTCTTCTTGGTGGAATTTTCCCTTGATGAGTATGGGGTGTTCTTCCTCATCCCTTTTTATTAATTTTGGTTGAAAGTCTCTTTTATTAGGTATTAGAATGGCTACTCCTGCTTGCTTCTTGAGTCCATTTGCTTGGAAAATTGTCTTCCAGGCCTTTACTCTCAGGTAATGTCTATCTTTGTGACTTAGGTGTGCTTCTTGTATGCAACAGATTGTTGGTTCTTATTTATGCATCCATTCTGTTAGTCTGTGTCTTTTCATTGGAGAATTGAGTCCATTGATGTTGAGAGAGATTAATGACCAGTGGCTGTTAGATCCTTTGATTTTGAGGTTGGCTATGGTAGTGTGTTTGTGTGCTTGTCTTCTTTTTGTTTTGCTGTAGTGAAGTCAATTATTTCTTGTGTTTTCTTGAAAGTAGTTGGTTTTCTTGGGTTGTATTTTTCTTTCTAGTATTCTCTGTATCACTGGATTTGTATGTAGGTATTGTTGAAATTTGTTTTTATTGTTGAATATCTTAAATCATACATCTCCTGCCCTGGAAAAAATATCTAAAACATCAGGTCATCACATTGTTCACACAACAAAGAAAGACATCATCACAAAACCAAAATAACATGAAAAGTCAAGAGAACATGCCTCCCGACAGAACCACTAGTTTAATAGGTATGTTAGCCAAGCACTCCTACCTACAGTATTACATGATACAGATAATAAAGGACAATGTTAACTTTATAAAAAAATTCAGGAAAAAAAATTTAATGAACCACAAACACTTTCTTTTTAAAATGTATTTTTTTATTAAATAGAGTTTATTCACTTTGTATCTCAGCTGTAGCACCCTCCCCAGACCCCTCCCCAGACCCCTCCCAATCCCATTTTTTCTCCTCTTCTCTCATGCCCCTTCCCCAGTCCACTGATAAGTGAGGTACTCCTCCCCTTCCATCTAACCCTAGTCTATCATGTCTCATCAAGACTGGCTGCGTTGTCTTCCTCTGAGTTATACCACTCCTAGGCATATTTCCAACAGATGCTCAAGTATACAACAAGGACATTTGCTCAACCATGTTTGTAGCAGCTTTACTTGTAAAAGCCAGAAGTTTGAAACAACCCAGATATCCCTAAGTTGAAGAATGGATACAGAAATAAGGGCATATTTTCGCAATGGAATACTACTCAGCAATTAAAAACAAGGAAATCACGAAATTTGTAGGCAAATGATAAAATCTAGAAAAGATCATCCTGAGTGAGGTATCCTAGAAGAAAAGCTTTCTTAAACTCTCAGAAGACAACAATTAATATTGAGTTATGCCTAAGAAAATATAAATACACACTTCAACCAAATAATAAAGATAAATCAGAATTTGAAAACAGGATTCAGGAAGGAGGTTAGAAACACTGAAGAGAACTAACACAAGCCATATGGTCCAATTCTTGGCATCTTCCCAAAGACTCAACTACTACTACTATACAGAAACTTTTTTAGCTATGTTCATTGCTATTCTAGTCACAAATATAAAAGAGTAGAAATACTAGGTGTCTTTCAAGTGAAGAATGGAAAATGAAAGTTTGGTATATAGGCACTATGGACATAAATACGTAAATATTATGCACACATTATTTAGCTGTAAAGCGAAACAAAATCATGAAATTTGCAGGTAAGTTAGTAGATCTAAAAAACATCATATTAAATGAGGTGACACCAAAAGAAAATATAGATTATAGATGTAGTCTTTGCTTTCCTCCTATGGCTTGATGGTCAGCCCTATTGTTGAAAAACTGGATACTTAGGAAACAGCACTTGAATAAGTCAAGCTGGATTTGGTCTGTGAACCTTTCATGTGTTTAGCTATGACGGTTCCAGAAAATACTATGCAAATTGCCAATGGAGTGAAGAAATTATACAGTTGTACCGAGCTGGAACCCTATGAACCAGGACAATTACCAGCATGGCAAAATATACAGAAATATGCAAAGAGTGACATATGTCTTTGTCAACCACTTGTTGTCTTGTTGTTCTTTTTTTGTGATAAAAAAATACCAGAAATTTATTCAATAAATTACCAGTATTCAATGATATTCTTTTTTTTAAATTTTTCATCAATTACACTTTATTCATTCTGCATCCCCCCATAAGCCCCTCCGTCCTCCCCTCCCGATCCCACCCTCCCTCCTCCCTCTGCATGCATGCCACTCACCAAGTCCACTGATAGGGGAGGTTCTCCTCTCCTTTCTGATCTTAATCTATCACTTCACATCAAAAGTGGCTGCATTGTCCTCTACTATGGCCTGGTAAGGCTGCTCCCCCGCAGCGGGAGGTGATCAAAGAGCAGGCCAATCAGATTATGTCAGAGGCAGTCCCTCTTCACATTACTATGTAACCCAATTGGACTCTGAACTGCCCTGGGCTATCTGTGCAGGGGTTCTGGGTTATCTCTATGGATAGTCCTTGGTTGGAGTATGAGTCTCTGGGAAGTTCCCTGTGTTCAAATTTTCTTGTTCTGTTGCTCTCCTTGTGGAGACCCTGTCCTCTCCAGCTCTTACTATTTCCCAGTTCTTACATAAAATTCCATTCACTCTGCCCAACAGTTGCCCATCAGGCTCAGCATCTACTTTGATAGTCTGTAGGGCAGAGGCTTTCAGAGGCCCTCTGTGGTAGGTTCCTAGGTTGTTTCCTGTTTGCTTCTTCTTCTGATGTCCATCCTCTTTGCCTTTCCGGATGGGGATTGGACATTTTAGTTAGGGTCCTCTCTCTTGCTTAGTTTCTTTAGATGCACAGGTTTTAGTAGGTTTGTCCTATGTTGTATGTCTATATGAGTGAGTATATACCATGTGTGTCTTTTTGCTTCTGGGACAACTCACTCAGGATGATCCTTTCCAGATCCCACCATTTACCTGCGAATTTCATGATTTCCTTATTTTTCATTGCTGAGTAATATTCCATTGTGTAGATGTACCACAATTTCTGCATCCATTCTTCAGTTGAGGGGCATCTGGGTTGTTTCCAGCTTCTGGCTATTACAAATAAAGCTGCTACAAACATGGTTGAGCAAATGTCCTTTTTGTGTACTTGAGCCTCTTTTGGATATATGCCTAGGAGTGGTATGGCTGGATCTTGGGGAAGCACTATTCCTAGTTGTCTGAGAAAGCGCCAGATTGATTTCCAGAGTGGTTGTGCAAGTTTACGTTCCCATGAGCAGTGGAGAAACGTTCCTCTTTCTCCACAACCTCTCCAGCATGTGTTGTCACTTGAGTTTTTGATCTTGGCCATTCTCATGGGTGTAAGGTGAAATCTCAGGGTTGTTTTGATTTGCATTTCCCTAATGGCTAGTGAGGTTGAGCATTTCTTTAAGTGCTTCTCTGCCATTCGGTATTCCTCTACAGAGAATTCTCTGTTTAGCTCTGTTCCCCAGTTTTTAAGTGGGTTACTTGGTTTGCTGCTTTTCAGCTTCTTTAGTTCTTTATATATACTGAATATGAGTCCTCTGTCAGATAAAGGGTTGGTGAAGATTCTTTCCCAATCTGTAGGAGGTCACTTTGTTTTGATGACGGTGTCCTTTGCTTTGCAGAAGCTTTTCAGTTTCATGAGGTCCCATTTATTGATTGTTGCTCTTAGAGCCTGTGCTGTTGGAGTTCTGTTCAGGAAGTTTTCCCCTTTTCCCATGAGTTCTAGGGTATTCCCCACTTTTATTTCAAGCCGATTTAATATGTCTGGTTTTATGTTGAGGTCTTTGATCCCCTTGGACTTCAGTTTTGTGCAGGGTGACAAGTATGGATCTATTTTCATTTTTCTACATGTAGACATCCAGTTGGACCAGCACCATTTGTTGAAGATGCTATCTTTTTTCCATTGTATGGTTTTGGCATCTTTGTCAAAGATCAGGTGTCCATAAGTGTGTGGGTTTATTTCTGGGTCCTCTGTTCGGTTCCAATGATCCACCATTCTGTTTCTATGCCAGTACCATGCAGTTTTTAAAACTGTTGCTCTATAGTACAACTTAAGATCAGGGATGGAGATACCTCCAGAAGATCTTTTATTGTAGAGAATTGTTTTAGCAATTCTGGGTTTCTTGTTATTCCATATGAAGTTGAGAATTTTTCTTTCCAGGTCTGTAAAGAATTGTGTTGGTAATTTGATGGGCATTGCATTGAATCTGTAGATTGCTTTTGGTAAGATGGCCATTTTTACTATGTTAATCCTACCAAGCCATGAGCATGGGAGATCTTTCCATCTTCTCATATCTTCTTCTAATTCTTTCTTCAGAGATTTGAAATTTTTTTTCATACAAGTCTTTGACTTCCTTGGTTAGGGTTACTCCAAGGTACCTTATGTCACTTGTGGCTATTGTGAAGGGTGTTGTTTCTCTAATTTCTTTCTCAGCCCTTTTGTCTTTTGTATACAGGAGTGCTACTGATTTTTTTGAGCTAATTTTGTATCCGGCCACTTTGCTGAAGGTGTTTATCAGCTGTAGGAGTTCCCTGGTAGAGTTTTTGGGGTCACTCACGTATACTATCATATCATCTGCAAATAGTGATAATTTGACTTCTTCCTTTCTAATTTGTATCCCCTTGATCTCCTTCAACTGCCTTATTGCTCTAGGAAGGACTCCCAGAACTATGTTGAAGAGATATGGAGAGAGTAGGCAGCCTTGTCTTGTCCCTGATTTCAGTGGGATTGCTTTAAGTTTCTCTCCATTCAGTTTGATGTTGGCTATAGGTTTGCTGTATATTGCCTTTACTATGTTTAGATATGTGCCTTGTATCCCTGATCACTCCAACACTTTAAACGTGAATGGATGTTGGATTTTGTCAAAGGCTTTTTCAGCATCTAGGGAGATTATCATGTGTTTTTTTTTTTTCAATTTGTTAATATGGTGGATCACATTGATGGATTTCCGTATATTGAACCACCCCTGCATACCTGGGATGAAGCCTACTTGGTCATGGTGGATGATATCTTTCATGTGTTCTTGTATTCGGTTTGTGAGTATTTTGTTGAGTATTTTTGCATCGATGTTGGTCATGGTGGATGATATCTTTGATGTGTTCTTGTATTCGGTTTTTGAGTATTTTGTTGAGTATTTTTGCATCGATGTTCATAAGGGAGATTGGCCTGAAATTCTCTTTCTTTTTTGAGTCTTTGTGAGGTTTACGTACCAAGGTGACTGTGGCTTCATAGAATGAGTTTGGTAATGTTCCTTCTGTTTCTATTTTGTGGAACAGTTTGATGAGAATTGGTGTTAGCTCTTCTTTGAATGTCTGGTAGAATTCTGCACTAAAACCATCAGGTCCTGGGCTTTTTTTGGATGGGAGACTTTCGATGACTGCTTCTATTTCCTTGGTGGATATAGGACTATCAATTGATTTACCTGGTCCTCATTTAGCTTTGGTAAGTGGAATCGATCAAGAAAATTGTCCATTTCATTTAAATTTTCAAATTTTGTTGCGTATAGACTTTTGAAGTAAGTCCTAATGATTGCTTGGATTTCCTCAGTGTCTGTAGTTATGTCCCCGTTTTCATTTCTGATTTTGTTGATTTGGATGGTGTCTCGCTGCCTTTTAGTTAGCTTGGCTAAGGGTTTGTCTATCTTGTTGATTTTCTCAAAGAACCAGCTCTTGGTTTCATTGATTCTTTGAATTGTTTTATTTGTTTCTAATTGATTGATTTCAGCCCTGAGTTTGATTATTTCTAGCCGTCTGCTCCTTCTTGGTGTGTCTGCTTCTTCTTTTTCTAGGGTTTTTAAGTGAGCCATTAAGTTGCTTGAATGCGCTGTCTCAAATTTCTTCTTGAAGGCACTTAGTGCTATGAAGTTTCCTCTTAGCACTGCCTTCATTGTGTCCCACAAGTTTGGGTATATTGTGTCTTCATTTTCATTGAGTTCTAGGAAGATTTTAATTTCTTTCTTTATTTCTTCCCTGACCCTGCTGTCTTTTAGTAGCAAGTTGTTCAGTTTCCATGTATGTGTAGGCCTTTTGCTATTTTTTTGTTACTGAGGTCCAGCTTTATTCCATGGTGATCAGACAGGATACAAGGGATTATTTCAATCTTCCTGTAATTGTTGAGGCTTGCTTTGTGACCAACTATGTGGTCTATTTTGGATAAGGTTCCATGAGGTGCTGAGAAGAAGGTAAATTCTTTTGTGTTTGGGTGTAAGGTTCTGTAAATGTCTGTTAGGTCCATTTGATTCATGACCTCTGTTAGAGATATTGTTTCTTTGTTTAATTTCTGTTTAGTTGACCTGTCCTTTGTTGAGAGTGGGGTGTTGAAGTCTCCCACTATTAATGTGTGGGGATCTATATGTGGTTTAAGTTTTATCAATGTTTCTTTCACAAATGTGGGTGCCCTTGTATTTTGGGCATAGATGTTCAGGATTGTGATGTCTTCTTGGCGGAATTTTCCCTTGATGAGTATGAAGTGTCCTTCCCCATCTCTTTTGATTAATTTTGGTTGAATGACTATTTTATCAGATATTAGAATGGCTACTCCTGCTTGCTTCTTGTGTCCATTTGCTTGAAAAGCCGTCTTCCATCCCTTTACCCTCAGGTAATGTCTATCTTTGTGACTTAGGTGTGTTTCTTGTATACAACAGATTGCTGGGTTTTGTTTATGCATCCATTTTGTTAGTCTGTGTCTTTTTATTGGAGAATTAAGTCCATTGATATTGAGAGAGAGTAATGACCAGTGGCTGTTAGATCCTTTGGATTTGATGTTGGCTGTGGTCATAAGGTTGTGTGCCTGGTTGCTTTTTGTTTTACTGTAGTGAGGTTATTTATTTCCTGTGTTTTCTTGAATGTAGCTAGCTTTCGTGGGTTGTATTTTCCCTTCCAGTGTCTTCTGTAATGCTGGATTTGTTTGTAGGTATTGTTGAAATTTGTTTTTGTCATTGAATATCTTGTTTTTTCCGTCTATGAGGACTGAGAGTTTTGCCGGGTATAGTAGCCTGGGCTGACATCTGTGTTCTCTTAGGGTCTGCATGATATCTGTCCAGGCCCTTCTGGCTTTCATAGTCTCTGTTGAAAAGTCAGGTGTGATTCTAATGGGTTTGCCATTATATGTTACTTGGCCTTTTTCTCTTGCAGCTTTTAGTATTTTTTCTTTGTTCTGTATACTTACAGTTTTGATTATTATGTGGCGGGAGAATTTTTTTTTCTGGTCTAATTTATTGGGTGTTCTATAGGCCTCTTGTATTCTTATTGGCCTCTCCTTTAAGTTGGGGAAATTTTCTTCAATGATTTTGTTGAAAATATTTTCTGGGCCTTGGTGCAGGGAATCTTCTTTTTCCTCTATTCCTATTATTCTTAGGTTTTATCTTTTTATGTTGTCTTGAATTTCTTGGACGGTCTGTGTCAGGAATTTTTTCGATTTATCATTTTCTTTGACAGATACATCTATTTCTTCCATTGTATGTTTCACACCTGAGATTCTTTCTTCCATTTCTTGTAGCCTGTTGGTTATGCTAACCTCTGTAGTTCCTGCTTTCTTCCCTATGTTCTTTCTCTCCACAATTTCTTCCATTTGTGTTTTTTTTTAATTTTTCCAGTTCTGTCTTCAGGTCTTGAGCTATTTTGTTGGTTTCCTTCCCCTGTCTGACTGTATTTTCATGTTTTTCTGTCAATTCCTTCAGCTGTTTGTTTGAACAATCCACTGTTTCTTTTATTTCATTCAGTGATTTAAGCATTTCCTCTCTAAAGGCCACATACTTTTTGGCTTCAGCTTCTTCTATTTCTTTTAGTATTTTATCTGTTTCCTCTGTTATCATCTTCTTGAGCATAGATTTTAGGTCATCTCCTTGAATTTCATTTATGCTGGGGTGTCTAGGGCTATTTGCCCCTGGATAACTGGGTTCTGGAGATTCCATGATGCTCTGGCTTTTGTTGGTAGAACTTTTACGCTGTCCTCTACCCATTGGGCTATCTTAGTTGTTTGAATTTAGTTTCTGGTTGTTCCTGTACTGTTGTATTGGAGAGAATCCCTTTGGCAGGAAGATGGTTTTTCCTCAAGGAAGCCTTCCCAGCTTTTTGGGTATAGTCCCTGGATGTCTGGTGTTTTTCAGAAGTTGCTACAGCTCACCTCAGGCATAGAGAGCTGGGTGGTAGCTGTGGTCCTGATTAGTCAAGAGGGCTCTCCTCTCACCGGGAGAAGTCCTGGGGGCAGCTGCCCTCCTTCTGGGTTTCTTGCTATAAATTTAGTGATCATCTGTGGTAATCTGTGGCGGGTGAGTACTGCTCTGTTGTCTTGCGGCACTCAGTTCTGTCTGTTTGCAATCTGCAGTCTGTTAGACTTTCCCTAGGTGACCCCAGCAGCACGGTTTCTTCCTTCTCTGTGGGGTCCTCTCCGGACAGGGTTTCCCAGTCCCTGTTGTACTGGGGCGCACAGCTTGTCTGTACTGCTGAGCTGCTTGCAAAGCTCTCTGCACGTGGCAGGAGCTCGGCTGTGATGGCAGCAGAGGCCTTCCTGGGAGAGACTGGATGACCTGTGATCAGACCCGCAACCCAGCTTCCCCGTGGGGTCCCCCAGCGACTGGACTCCCAGTCTCAGGTACCCTTGTGCCCATGGATCAGCCTGGGAAAGTGGCTGGGACATGCCCGCTTGCGGCTCCAGCCCGGAGACCCAAAGCCTGCGTTACCTGGGATTTCTTCCGGGTTCTGGCTGGGCAGTGTTGAGTGGACCCGACCGATTCCCACGCCGTGGGAGCCTCCCCTCACCTGGGAGACAGGATCGATGTAGTTTCAGGGCCCCAAGTTCAGTCTCCTGGTCTCTGCACGGAAAGTGCTGTCCTGCTCCTCAGTCGCACTGTTTTCCCGGCGCCACCATCTTGGCTTCCCGAGAATTTTTTTTCCTCTAAAGTATCACTACTCTGACCTCCTCAAACTGTCTGTCAAATGTCCTTCACATATCTCTTGATGTCCAGTCAGCTCCAGAGTATAAACTCTCCAGAAAAACTCATAGAGGAGGGCTGGGAAACTCTATCTCAGGCATCTGTCAGTGTGTATTAAGAGCTGGCCAAACAGAAGAGACCATATTGGAGTAGGAATAATGGAGAAGGCCACATGACATTGGAATTGATGACAGTGAGAAGTACTCATTTGACATTAGAAGTAGGGTCATTCTTTTGCCAGCTGTTTTCCACCTGTGATATCACAGTACCCACTAGGCACCAATGATCTGTGTACATTACAGCCCAGATAACCAGAGAGCATATAATTGTGGGATATCTTGTTCCCCACTCTGCTCTTTGGACTGCACCTTCAAGCAGAACAGCAGGGTATGCTTGCCAATAACCAACTTTCTCACAAGAGGTTAATTTCCCAGAATACTTGTGCACTGACAGAGAAAAGAACAGTCAGATTGCATGAGGGGCAGATGGTTGTGAGTATAGATTTCTAAGGAGTGAGATGGGTGAAAGCTCAGGTGTGTGGATGAGCAGACAGAGAGTCCAGTGGGCAAATGGTTCCAAACCTTGTCCAGTTGCTGTGTCTGGAGGTTGCTGGTCTCCTCCTCATGGTCTTTACAAATCTGCTTCATTTCTGCCAACTGGTGCTTTAACAGTACCCAATTCTTTTGAATTTTCTCAATGTCATCATGTCCACCTTCTTCTTTAGCTGAGCCTGCTCCATCAGGAGCCTGCTATGGAGGTTGCTGGAAAAACCCTCTGAAGAGTAAGGCTTTGCCACCCTCCTCATGCTACCTCCCTTCCAGCCTGCTCTTGCCACCCCTACCTTCAGGCCCAAGATTTCAGTGAAGACCTAGGAAAGAGCCCAATACAGCCATGCCTGCTGCACTCAGCAGACCATAGAGAGAACAGCTAATTCACGAAAGAGTAAGGACTGCTAAGGTCCCAACACTGGCAGGGTTCCCTGTCCCTCAAAGAGAAAAGAGTCTCCGCGTGTACTCTATTGTCCCAGGGAGTTGGGATTCATAAAAAAAATAGGTGACAAATGCCCTCAAGGTAGGAAAGGAGAACCAAGGGGAGCACATTCTATCATAAGTTCCGTAACACTCAGCTCCGTAAACCCTTCCTGAGTCCCAGATATCCAGGGCTGCCTGACACCTCTGTCATGTGAATTGATTTCTATCTAGAGGCTCCTAAGGCTCAAAATCCTGGAAGAGGTAATAACCTCTTTCATACTTAGCAAAAAGGAGTCCAAAAAGAACAGGTAGGCTGATGGCTAAGAGGTAGAAGGGATAGACCCAGAGCTGGGGACTTCCAGTCCAGAATAAAGGCAAACAGAGACTCCCATCCCACAGCTGTTGGGTTCCCTGACAGGCACTTACCTATAGAAGCCAGTCTCCTTGTTGAGCTCCTTGAGGTTCTGTGAGGCTTCAGTGTGCTCCTGCTCTAAGGTCTGCAGGTCCAATATCACCTGTTTATGCTGTGTCATCAGTCTCTCATAGAAGGGATTTGGCCTGTAGTAGGGCCTGGCCCCAAAATCAAAGAACGCCATGAATACAGGCCACAAGGATCTGGTGAACTCAGGCTGTGAGCCAAAATACCCAAGTGCAGAAAATGCGACATTCTGGACCCTGTATGCTGGTTCAGTCTGCTGTTTATACAACTTGTTATCCTGGCCACAGATGAGTAGAGGTTAAAGGTGTCCAGTTGAAAGCTGCCCTGGCTGTATGACCTCACTCAGTAAGCCTGGAGGAGTTGTCTACCCCTTTACAGTCTCAGTGAGGCATTCCATAAATCTTGGCCTACAAAAAACCTGTGATTTCATTTCTCCCATTTTCAGAACAATAATTCTTGATCTTTGCTGACTATTTCTCCAGAGTCAGACATAATTCTGGGGATGAGAGCCAGCCTAGGGACAGATTTAAAAACTTCCCAAGAGGTTCTACTTTGCCTCCAATCTGACCACATAGGCTAAGTACAGCTTAAAGTGGCACACCCAGAACTCAGCACTGGCATCACATGGAGACTGAGACCCACAGACCCCACCTCACACCATTAGCTCCAAGAGTCTAGAGGGATACGCAAACATGTAAATTTGTATGTACACATAGGCACACACAGACACAGACAGAAAGAGAGTGAGAAAGAGAGTGAGAAAGAGAGAGATAGAGAGACAGACAGACAGACAGACAGAAAGTACAATGGGATGCTGAAAAATTTCATCCCATGTACTGTCTCAAGAGTGTAAGGCACAAGGAGATGAACAGGGTTGAGCTCCAGGCCTTTCTGTCCTCCACTGAGATAAACTAAGAGGGATCGATCAGGCCCCTCTAGCTGCTACCAGGAGCTTCCAGCCTTAAGTCTCCTGTCAGGCAAGTAAAAATCTCATCACAGACTCACAAAAGATAGTGTCTCACACAAGCTACCACCTGCCAAGCCCTTTCCAAATGCATGCTGGGAATTCACTCTCCACTGCCTCAATCCATGTGTTGTGTGACTCAGAACACAGGCTCAGCATTTCATTTAGAGGAAGCAGATGTGTTTTTTCCAGACATCAGTCCTGCCCAAGCGTAACTTCCTGCTTCTCTTCTGAGCAGCATTTAGGGGCATGATACCCTGGAGGCGTCCTTAAAAGGATTAGATGAGGGTGACTTTACAGAACTAAGACTGACTCTATGGGCTTTGAAAAACAAATGGATACCTACTGTCCAAGGATACTTCTGTGATGAGGATCAGGCGGTCTTTCAGCTCATCTTTCTCCATGGTCATCAGCTGCAGCTGAGTGGTCAGCCTGTCCATTTCCTTCTTCACCTGCTTCTTGGAGGGGAGCTTTGTAGGAGATGGTGTCTCCCCACTGGCCCCTGTAGGGAGAACAAAAGTGAACTTCCATAGTGAGAAGACACAGTGGATGGAGACAAATAGAGCATGCCTAGAACCCAGTGACAAGATTTTACAGATTGTGGCCTAAGCTTGAGATGCCTGCTCTCTGTATCTCAGATCTGCCCTCACTCTGTTAAGAAGTGGGTATCTAAGCAGCCAAGTATTTCTGCTGCTTCCCTATACGTGCTTCAGATAACCACAGAGAAGGGCTCTTTAGGCTTCTTCAAAAACCCATAAATGTAGCTTGGCTTCTGAGCCCCCAATCCTGTGGTTTCAGAAGCCAGGAGAATAATGTGTGAGTCCACAAGAACTTAGGTGCTTTAGAGACACACTGCACTCCTGCCTTGCCACTCTATGACTGTGCCTGTGGATTAGTCATTCATGCAGTGTCAGAACATGATCAGGAGACCAAACAATTCTGCCCCGAGACACACCAAAACACGACAAAGCTGGCAGTAAAGATCTAGTCTCTGTCTGGATCTGACACTTTGCCTGTACTAGAGGAATGCCTGACATCCACAACTACTGATTCACAAACTAAGTGTGCACCTGTCAGAGAGAGGTGGTCAGAGGAGATATGAGTACATAAGGTCATAGCCAGGAACACATTTCTGTCCCTGAAACTACTGTCAGATAGCCACAGCACCTAAAAGAAGTCTGTGATTGTGAAGTACGCTAACTCCATGCCCTAAACTGGGAAATGTTAACCCTCCCTGACCCCTGATGATCGCCTTTTGTCATCATGTTACACAACAAATGTGCACTAAGAGGAAAGCTAAGAACTTCCAATGAAACAGCTTTGGCCTTGCCAGCTCCTGGCTTTGTAGACAGACAAAATAATGTTCTGGAATCCTTAACTGTCATGACCTATGTTAAGCAGAAATGTCCATTTGCTTCCCAGATAGTCCTGTTCCACTGCCCCATTATTGTTGCTCCCACCTCAAGCCCACCTCCTCTGCCCAGGACTCACTGTGTCTTCCCCAGGACAACTTCTTTCTTGGTATTTTAAAATGAGATGGAAGGCCATCTGCCTTCTGCCTCTCTTGGATTTTTCGACTGTTCCCATTCTCTTTCCCAAAGAGACGTCTCACTCTGTCCCACATGGCTGTTGAGGAGACCTATAGGCAACTGCCCTAAGAGCAGTTGGTGTTGCCACAACACTAGTGACATCAAGGCGTTGCCATGAGCTCTCCAGGATACAATAGAATGTAGAGAAATGGACAGCGATGTCATGGGGAACCCTGCTGATGTTCACCTTGTACTTAGCATTAGCTGAGAGGCCCTTTCCAGGAGACTCTCCTGGGACAGTGTCATTGACCATCACCTCCTATCAAAGCCACAGATACCTCTAGCCATGATTAGAAACATGTTAGATTTTGCCATGTGAGGAACTGGGTGTTTACTTTCCAATCATGCCTAGGAATGCCTCATTCTTTCCTCAAAACTTCCTTTTCACCAATACGAGAAAATAAATAGTAATGAGAACTCACGACAGGATGATTATGGCAGAGGAATGGTCTCCTGCTTTATGTGTACATGTGCTTGAATGCACATCCAGGAAGAGCCTGCAGTGCTGGTTTAGTGTGGGATGTTTGTTAGGGGGTTCTGTCACAGAAGCCATGTGCTTGGCCTTTGAAAGTTTCTTCCAGATGCCTTAGCAGGTGGAGAATGCAGCCAACAGGGTGGTGGCAACAGTGTGCTGAATTGTTGGCAGAAGAAGCTGAAACAGTGGAGGCACCAAGAGAAAAGGTCTCCAGGCTGAGTGTGGTGCTCTCTCTCCACCAAAGATACCAAAGACCTATTGGTTATAGGGATTCTGTGACTTACCTAGTGAGTACCTGTCTGAAGAAAGAAAAAAAAAATCACCATTTGTGGGTAGGACTATATGTTAGACATAGCTCAGTTGGTAGAGTGACTGCCTAGCATTGCATAGGTTAAGGAATTCCAGGCAGATGCCTCTGCTGCAGGGATGATCAGAACCTTCACTGAAGTCTTTTGTAACACACTCTCATAGAGAGCCAGGATGTAGTTGCTCTCTCTGTTCCTAAGGAAATTTGGCTTCCTGTTTGGTGCTCGACATTTTGCAGTGCTGTTTTACTCAGACATACAAGTCATGTTAAGCTGCTCCAACATGACATGCTCTGTCTTGCATGATGGTTATGTCATGGTCCCTCCTGAGAAGGAGAACTGAGCTAGTTTCAAGGCCTTGTTCAGGTGATGTGTTCAGGTGGGTAGATTTGGGATTTAAATGATTAAAACCCTATGTCCACTAGAGTTAGGACTGAACTTAGGGTACTGTGCATGCTAGGCAACTACTCTACCACTGAGTTACAGCCCACATCTGGAACTCTATTCGTCTTCTACAAAAAGTACAAGGCAGGCTAGCTGAATACATTCAGATGGCTATTTGGCTAACCCACAACTGCTCTTTAGAATAGCTGATAGAATGCAGTCAAGACTCAGAATATTTAGCTATCTGGGAGCAAAAGGAGGGGCCTTAGTTTACAGTGTCCAATAAGGACAGTTTTTTTTTCTAGAAAAAGATGATATAAAACTATTATCTATCTTTCTTAGCACCAGTAGAAGCAGCTGGATTCATCTACCCATATGATAGCATTGAGCAAGCCATCCAAATCCAAGCTGGCCCCAGATTCCTTCAAGCTACTAAGATGGACATGAGACCTACTTAATAGTGTCTTAAACTTGGTAGTGTGGTCTGAACATAGTCTCACCTATTGTCCAGAATGTTGAAATGTGGCCCTTTCCTATATCTTTCCTGAGCTCAGAAAGATATAGTGACCTATGCATATAGTAACCAAAGGCTGTACCCTGGTTCTCTGGCTCTTGAGCTTTTATTTTATTTTTTTTCAATACAGTTTATTCAGGAACCTTGAACAATCCTCGGACCCTGGGGAAAGCCAGCCCACAGCTTAAATAGCCTTTGGGTAGCCAACCCAGGCGTGCCACGTGGGCAATGCAGATAGGTCCACATACATGGAAGCAAGCCAGATCCTCAGCCTTAGCCAAATGTGGAGTTGTTCGTGACAGAGAGCACTCACCATCGGGAAGGTGGAAGGCGGAAACCAGCTCCAAAGTAGGACATTCTCCCCAAGCATGGTTGGATAACATAAAAAGCTAAAATGTTACGCTCAGGATGCGAGGCTAAGCACTGCACTCAGGGTCAGCCGCTTTGGACCCAGAGAAGAGCATGTCTGATTGCATGCGGGTTGATGCCCCAGGTCCCGCCTCTGAGAAAAAGGTATCGGACGGGTCTGATGCTCTTTGGGTGGATGACACCTAAATGAACATCGGTACAAAGTCCCAATTTATTTCTAATATCAGAGATCAGGCTCTTGAGCTTTTAAAAGGCCTGGTTTGCCAACCACTACCTATGGACCCACAGAATTACTTCCTCCACACCTTAACTCCCTGACTTACCTCCAGTCTCAGATGTCAGAACCATTCCATAAATTATGAAACAATCATCTGGAAGAAACTCTTCCTCCATAAAATCCGAGATCAGATATATCAATAGGACAGATTAAACTGTCCCACTTGTATCCCTGGTTTGCACACTCATGCTCTCCACCACTTCTTCAGGCCCCAAGTACTGTGGCTGATTTTTTGTTCCCTCCATTAACTGCTTCAATGAAGATTTTATTTTATTGTCCTTATCAAGGTTTTGGTATCATCCAGGCTGACATGGTACTCAAAAGGAGGCTGTGAGTTCTATGTCTTCAACCAGAGACAGCAGAAAGGGATTGTGATACACAAAGGCTAGGAGAACATGCATATTCTCAAAGACTGCTTCCTCTGTGAGGAACTTCCTTCAACAAGGCCACACCTACACCAATAAGGCCACACCTCCAATAGTGCCTGTCCATTAAGCCAATCATTCAAACACATGCATCTATGAGGGCCATACTTATTCAAACCACTAGAGATCGCTTGCTATTGCTAAGCAAATGCAAACTGATTTAAATATCACTTAAATACACCCCTCCCCCCCCCACTGTCCTCAGGCCTCTCATTTGTTAGTAAGGCAAAGACTCTTGTGAAGAAACAATTGAGGTCTGTCTTGTCTGTGTTTTCTGGAGTGATCCTTGGTCTCACTGTACCCAGCTACATTTCACTCTGACAGATCAAGAGCACATTCTGACCTTTGTCATACCCAGAAGGAGAAAGATCCTCAGACACCATTGGCTGAGATATGCCTGTTTTTCTCCTTCTGTCACATTATCTCTTTGATAATAGCAGGATTCCTGACATATATCTAGGCATAAGTCTACCCAAAGTTGAACCATTGTCCAGCCTCCTCAGATCTGGTCTGGCTACATAAGGATTGGCTGAAGTGCCAAGTCACTGTGGGGAACTCTCTTAAAGGTCAGGTTCTCCTCTCTTTTGCTCTGTCTGGAAAGTCTGGTACTCTTTGGCTACATTAGGCCAAATGAACGAGGAGACATCTACCTTAAGAATGGTGACAGTTAGCTGGTCAGCTACTGTATGAGCTTCCAATTGTCAACTGCATATTTTGTTTTAGTTTTGGGTTTTGTGCTAGAGATGGAACCCAAAGCCTGTGAATGCTTGGCATATGTACTACTGCTGAGCCACTGACCCATGACCCTGCATGGACCTTTTGTCAGAAAAAAAAATCTTATGTATTTAGGGCAGTGTCAACTACAAGTTACTTATCTTGTTACCTGAAGGCTGGAGCATATCTGCTTTCTCCTGCCACCTCTAGAAGAAGCAACTCAACTTTTGTCAGAGCAGAATATTCAAGTTCTTTCTAATTGATTACATTACCATCCTGGATTGACTTAAAATACAGTTTTCAAGACCTTTAACATGCTACACATGTAAAAAAATTCTTAAAAATATATTATGTATTATAAACCCAAGGTCATTATCTTATTCCAAAACTTGTCGGCAAGACAGGCAGATCCTTGTGAGATGTAGGCCAGCCTGTGATTTTCAGGAAATCCAGGGCTATGGAGAATAACCCTGTCTCAAGTTACCAAATAAGAATAAAAATAAGAGCATAATCAGAATAAGAGTTAGAAGAAGAAGAAGAAGAAGAAGAAGAGGAGGAGGAGGAGGAGGAGGAGGAGGAGGAAGAGGAGAAGGGAGAGGAGGAGGAAGAGGAGGAGGAAGAGGAGGAGGAGGAGGAGGAACTGGGGAGTGGTGGTAAAATGTTTTAATCCAATACTCAGGAGGCAGAAGCAGCTGTATTTCTGAGTTCAAGGCCAGCCTGGTTTATATAGTTAATTCTATGAAAGCCAGGACTACACAAAGAAATACTGTATTCAAAAAAATAATAAAAACTTAAACTTAAATATTAAATATTAAAGAAATGATAGTAATAACAATGAGGAAAACTGGAAGAGAAAAGAAGAAAAGGAAAAAGAAGGAAGGGAGGAGGAAAAAGCAGAAGCAGCCGTAGAACAAATAGAAGAAGCTGAAGAACGGGAAGACGTAGAAGAAAATGAAGAAGGAAAAGCAGTAGCAGAAGGAGAAGGATCAGGTACAGGGGAAGAAGGAGAAGAAGAAGGAGAAGGAAAACAAAAAGTAGAAGAAGAAGAGGTAGAAGAAAAGAAAAAGCATTAGGAGCAGGAGAAGGAGCAGGACTAGGAGGAGAAGAAGGAGGAGGAGAAGGAAGAGAGTAAGAAGGTATAGAAAAATTAGAACCTTTCTGGGAAACTGGCTCACTGGATAAAGTGCTTTCCTAATAAACATGAAACCTATATGTGAAATCCCATAACTCATGCAAAGCCATGGAGCTTGCGTATCTCTAACCCTAGGGTTCCCATGATGACCTGGGAAAAAGGGACAAGATAATCAATAGATATGCCAAGGCCAGTTATTCAGGCATACACAGGGGCAAAACAACAATGAAGAGCTATTTGGATGACACACTAAGAAACCTTATTGCTGTGAGATGTGACAACCAAAGGTTGTTTCTTAGAATTTATGTTAAGATGGAAGCCAATGTATGACTGCACAAAGCTTTCCTCTAAACTCCACATGCAATAATGGCATGCATCCACCTGTCCCTATATGCAGGAAAAAAGAATCCTAAGAAACGCTGGCTCAAGGTAGAAGGAAAAGACTAACACCCAATGTCATCCACTGCCCACAACACCCATGATCACACTCACGCAGACACATGCACACATACCAGATACATGCAATAACCCTCTCCCCACAAAACACACACACTCTCACACAGACAGAGACACACTACTTTAAAAAATACAACAAAAAATATCAGCTACAAATTCATCCATTTATGAAGAACTACCTGGCAGACATGTGTGTCCAAGTTTGAGAATAAACCCACTGGTCCAGCAGAAGTGGATTAGACCAGAATGTCCCTGTCTCAAGTTCTAGTCACCACTCTGCAAGCCCCAGGAGTCATCCAGAGGTGGGAGTCTGTTTGCAAGTGTTGGCAAAACACATACTGCTCATCACTGCTCAGGAGCAAGTCTTGGTCAATTCAGACCTCATGCCTTTCTCTCCTCCCTTTGTGGAATTGTCTTCATCTCCATGACCATGACTGTGACTATGCACAACCACCCAGCACAGGTGTCATTTTAGGCTTAGCCTTCTCAGTCTGACATTGGAGCCTCCATCTTAGCTGGGTGGGTTTCATTGGCTAGCTATTTGTCTAGCTTAAACCCAAGGAGATGTAAGGTAAGTGAGGTTTGATTTGTTGTACAGTGCTCATCCTGAGTGCTAGCAGAGAGCATGGTATACATGTATACATGGTATACATTCAGAATCCTATTCAGAATTTGGACATGATGCCTATGCCTTTAATCCAAGCACTCTGAAAAAAGAGACAGGCAGATCTCTGAGGTTGAGGACAGCCTGGTCACACAGTGAGTTTAGAACTGCCAGAGCTACTATCTTAGACACTTTCTTGAAAGAATAAATAAACACAAACAAAACCCTAAAGAGGTCTTGAGAATTGGCTCTGTAGCTCACAGTACTGGCTCCTCTTGAAAGGACCAGTGTTCACTTCTGGGCAAACAATGGAGGCTCAAGGCTTGTAAAACTTCCATTCTACGGAATTCACTACACCCTTCCAACTTCCTCAGACACCAAGCACACATGTGGTGGACAAATATACCTGCCCACAAAACCTCATATACATAAAATAAGTAAATAAACATTAAAAAATCGATAAATAAAATAACTATACAAGTCAGGACCTTATGCAATAGCTCAGCATTTAAAGTCCTCCTGCACAAACTGGAGACATAAGTTCAATCCCCAGAATTTACATAAACATAGAGGGGAAAATGGACTGCAGAATGTTGCCTTGTGACCTCCACTTGTGCTCATACACAGAATAATAACTCATAAAAATTAGAAAGAGAACAATAGTTTTTGGTATGGAATAGCCAAACAAACAGTAAGAAGAGCTCAGGCTGGAGGCATGGCTCTGTGATAGAGCACATGGAAGGCCCCAGGTTCCATTCAGAGCACAAAAACAAAAATACACAAAATACATGTTAGAAAGTGAATTCAAGACCCACTTTAGATCGACCAAAAAGTCAGAGTCCTGGAGCACAGCAATCTTTGCCAAGATCCCAGCCAAGAGATCTGAGGTTCCTATGACATCATTCTTCATCCTGACCAGAAGCCTGGCTCA
This sequence comes from Meriones unguiculatus, assembly GCF_030254825.1. Lineage (NCBI taxonomy): Eukaryota > Metazoa > Chordata > Mammalia > Rodentia > Muridae > Meriones > Meriones unguiculatus. The sequence goes on from NC_083357.1 coordinate 58,404,776, forward strand.
GATGGCCACGTTTTTCAGACTCCCTACCCCTATTCAAGAGGTGTACAAGCCAGAAGCCTAGTGAAATTGAACTTTTACACAAAAGCCCCATTAAAATTGTGCCAGAGATGGTGCTTCATAGAGCTAGGTACAAAAAAACAGGCTCTAACTCCCCCTTCCTTCCTCCCCAAACCCTTACTGCATAAAAACAAAGGACCCAGTCCTAATTCAAAAGAGAAGAACCAGAGAAAAATGCTTCTAGCATATACTGTTATGAGTTATTTATTGAAGTGTCTGCAAATAATCACGTAAACTTTACTGGAGATTGGAGCATGGAAACCCCTGAGAGACCTCAATGGAAATCATTACCAGGTGGAGAGTTTTCAAAAGCAGGGTGCTAAACACAGAAGAGAGCCCTATGGACTCTACTCTAACAGGAGGAGGGAAGTAAAGGGCCAATTGAAAGACCCTAGCATAGACAGGGAGGGGAGTTCCTGGTTGCCACTACTACCACTACCACATGATACAAAGCTGCTAGTAAAAGCACAGGTGAGGTCAGATGGGAGAACACAGCATGGACGGCAGTGGTGTTCCCCAAGGAAAACAGGAGGGTTCGTTCTGACTGGTTTCTCTTGCATTTGGATTTGTTTTACTACAGTGTCATTTATGAACTGTTTTTACAAATGCTGTTGTTGGTCATTTCCATGTGGACTATGTTGGTCTCTTCAAATCAATCTCATGTGGCACAAATCACCTCTATGACATGGATGAATTCTGTCCACACAGCGACCCAGATTCATCTAACAGATTGGAGGGACCAAGCTCAGGCTTCTCAGACTCTGTTAGCAAGTGTACATTTTTGGGCAACTCTATTTACAGCATAGCACCATCACTAAGGATATGAGTCCTTTTCTTTAAGGGATTGAAGAAGGGAGCATCCTCAGACAAGGAGGGAGAGTCTGCTGTTCCTGGAACCAAGGCTTCAATCACCTCTGCCCACTTTATTTCTACCCTCTACACCATCCTGCACCAGGCCCTACTCCACAACCCCACTGTTGCTTTAACTGTTGCCTTGAGCTGGACTCACATTCAGAGAGATCAGCCTGCTAAAAGGATTAGAATGCAAGCTCCAAGAAGGGCCTCTCCTATTGCCTCCAAATGGAGCCCTGTGCGTTATACCTGGGCAGCCAGCTCAGCTGACCCACTGTGCTTCCCCAGACATTCCACAACCAGATGGTGCCATGTAAAACTGGGGGGAAAGAAATGTGTTAGGAGAGAATTGAGGTGAGGTAGTGACTGAGGCCAGCATTACCCTGCAGGTATCCAGGGGGAACTCTCCAGAGGCAGAGGCCCTGGTTAACTCAGCTTTCAAGCTGACCTGCAAGTATTGCTGCAGGCTTGAGCAAAATGGATTTGAAGGGATCAATGGCCAAGCTACTGCTCTGCCTCTGCCCCACAGAGCATCTCTCTCAGGCTAGTATGAGCTGGATCATTGGCTTTATTTATAAGCAGGCCTCCTTCTTAGCATTTGTTTGCCTTGTATGGTGTGGAATCAGGTTGGGAGGTGACTTCATTCTTGGAAGCAGCTTCTCACAATGAGGACTGAACATCTGGTAGGTAGAACCAAACCCCCTAAGGTGCAGAGTCAAACCTGAACCATTGGGTGTAGCCACTTTGCAATTCAACAGTTCAAATTCAATATCTTGACTTTGGAGAAGACGCTCACCTCAGCGACTTTCTCCATTGAATTAACCAGGGAAGCACAGCCAGTTCAACAGTTGATTCATTCACTCTCACATTCACCCCATAAATGCTCGAGCACACCAGGGTCTAGGTTCAAGTTAGAATAGATTTTAAAGAATAAACACCTTTTTAAAAATTCTTTATTAATCACATTTTATTCACTTTGTATCCTCCCTGTGGTTCTCTCCCTCTCCCTCTTCCCATCCCAATCCTTTCCTTCCTCCACCCTCTGCATGCATGCCCCTCCCCAAGTCCACTGATAGGGGAGGACTTCTTTTCCTTCTTTCTGATCCTCGTCAATTAGGTCTCATCAGGAATGGCTGTGTTGTCTTCTTCTGTGGCCTGGTAATGCTGCTTCACCCTCAGGGGGAGGTAATTAAAGAGCAGGCCAATCAGTTCATGTCAGAGTCAGTTCCTGTTCCTATTACAATGGAACCCACTTGGATACTGAACTGCCATGGGCTACATCTGTGCAGGGGTCTTAGGTTATCTCCATGCATAGTCCTTGGTTGGAGTATCAGTCTCAGGGAAGACCCCTGTGCTCAGATTTTTTGGTTCTGTTGCTCTCCTTGTGGAGTTCCTGTCCTCTCCAGATCTTATGTTTCCCACTTCTTTCCTAAGATTCCCTGCACTCTGCCCAAAGGTTGCCCATAAGCCTCAGCATCTACATTGATAGTCTGAAGAGCAGAGCCTTTCAGAGGTCCTCTGTGTCAGGCTCCTGACTTTTTCCCTCTTTTCTCTTTCTTCTGATGTCCATCCTCTTTGCTTTTCTGGATAGGAATTGAGCATGTTAGGAAGAGTCCTCCCTCTTGATTTGTTTCTTTAAGTGTACAGATTTTAGTACACTAAAATCTATATAGGATAATATAGATTTATCCTATATTATATGTCTAAGAAAACTAACTACTTTCAAGAAAACACAAGAAATAAATAACCTCACTACAGCAAAACAAAAAGTAGCCGAACACACAAACACATTACCATAGCCAACATCAATATCAAAGGATCTAACAGCCACTCGTCATTAATCTCTCTCAACATCAATGGACTCAATTCTCCAACAAAAAGACACAGACTAACAGAATGGATGTGTAAACAAGACCCAACAATCTGTTGCATACAAGAAACACACCTAAATCACAAAGATAGACATTACCTGAGAGTAAAGGGCTGGAAGACAGTTTTCCAAGCAAATGGACCCAAGAAGCAAGCAGGAGTAGCCATTCTAATATCTAATAAAATAGATGTTCAACAAAAATTAATCAAGAGATAGAGGACACTTCATACTCATCAAGGGAAAAATCCACCAGGAAGATATCACAATCTCGAACATCTATGCCCCAAATGCAAGGGCAACCACATTTGTAAAAGAAACTTTAATAAAACTTAAACCACACATAGACCCCCCACATTAATAGTGGGAGACTTCAACACCCCACTCTCAACAAAGAAACAGGTCAACAAAACAAATTAAACAAAGAAACAATAACTCTGATAGAGGTCATGAATCAAATGGACCTCGCAGACATCTACAGAACCTTTCACCCAAACTCAAAAGAATTTACCTTCTTTTCAGCACCTCATGGAACCTTCTCCAAAATAGACCATATAGTTGGTCACAAAGCAAGACTCAACAGATACAAGAAGATTGAAATAATTCCTTGTATCCTATCTGATCACCATGGACTAAAGCTGGACCTCAATGAGTATACACATTTTGACCCCTTCTGTGATGACTGCTATGTGGATCCTCTAATAATTGCCCATCAACTTCTGAGGGCAAGAGGATCTCAAATTGAAAGTTAGACACAGCTTACTAGAGAGCCCCTGTCTCAAAAAGACAAAGGAAAAATACAAAGAATAACTAGTACTCTGAGTATAGGTAGAAAGTAAAATTCTTGTGCTTTCTTAGAACTCTAATAACCAAATCCAGCTAAGTCTGCCTCCCCTAAAACACTGTTCGATAACAAAGGATAGATTTCCTTCCATCGTCTTACCCACATTCCCCCAAGCAGATCAGAATCACAGGATATAACATATCTGGGCACCATGGGTCACCACTGAAAATCTGTTGAAGCTTGGTATATACCTCTGTAAATAGGCACAAAGACAACTCAGTGAACAGAGAGCAACAGGTAAAATGGTGGGTCAGGGAGGAAATGGAGCAGAGCTGTGGAAAGATGAGTGGATCTGACCAGACTTGAGATTTCTGCTTCTCATAGTCAGTAGGTTTATGGTTTTGGAGAAAACATCTCTGGCCTTTTTGAGACTCAGTATGATTCTTAAGAAATAACAACTCTTACCAGAATCATAAGGGTTTGGAGAGGAATAAATGAGATGCTGAAAACCAGAAATGATCATTCCAATTCTGGTTACACTTACTATTATTCACATGATTTTTTTGTCATTGTTTTATTTTGGTTTTTGTTGGGCTGTGGTTATAGGTGAAGGTTAGGTAGTTTGAGTTTGGTTACAAAGAGTCTTACACATGAAAGCAGGATTCAGCCATGTTTTCAATAGCATAGAGACTTAGATGACCTTTGTGTCAAGAACTTCAGATTTCATTACAGTAGCCTGTGAATGGGTAGCCAGCCTTTATGTGTGGCGATCTAGCCTAGGTCTCTGATGCAGTGCTTCTATGTCAAAGAGTTGGTAGGTGGGGACTCTTTAGGAGGGGCCAGAGGAAAAGGCCAGACATAGAAAATCAGACGAAGATTGGCAAGTGTGGCTGTAAATCAGGCTCTAAAAGTAGCCCTAGCATGACTTATTTTGCAGTCTCATAATATTACATACTTGGATGATGGAGAGAAAGAGAGTAGAAGGAGAGCATTCCCATAGCCAGCTCAAACAGCTTACCAAGATCCTGTATCACACTTTATAAAATATTGCCCATATGCGTTTACTTACCTGTAATCCCAGCACTCCAAAGATGGAAGCTGGGTTGTTTCCAGCTTCTGCCTATTGCAAATAAAGCTGTTACGAACATGGTCGGGCAGATGCATTTATTATATACTTGAGCATCTTTTAAATATATGCCTAGGAGTGGTACATCTGGATCTATAGTTAGCAATATTCCTAATTGTCTGAGAAAGAACCAAATTGATTTCCAAAATGGTTTTTCAAGTTCATATTCCCACCAGCAATGGAGGAGGGTTCCTCTTTCTCCACACCTTTCCCAGCATGTGTTGTCACTTGAGTTTTTGATCTTAGCCACTCTGATGGGTATAAGGTTAAATCTCAGGGTCATTTTTAAATTAAATTTTCATTTTTATATTAAATAGAGTTTATTCACTTTTGTATCCCAGCTCTAGCCCCCTCCCTCATGCCTTCCCTATCCCACCGTCCCACCCTTATCTCCTCACATTTCCCTCTTCAAGTCCACCTATGGGGGAGGTCCTCCTCCCCTTCCATTTGAGACTAACTTATCAGGTCTCATTAGGACCGGCTGCATCCTCCTCCTCTGTGGCCTAGCAAGATTGTTCCTCCCTAGGGGAGGTGGTCAAAGAGCCTGCCACTGAGATCGTGTCAGAGATAGTCCCTGCTCCCCTTACTAGGGTACCTACTTGCAAAATGAACTGCCATAGTCTACATTTGAGAAGGGGTTCTAGATTGTCTCCTTAGTTGGAGACAATGATCCTTAGTTGGAGTTTCAGTCTCAGAAAAGACCCCATGTGCCTAGATATTTTGGTTCTATTGCTCTCCTTTTAGAGCTCCTGTCTCTCCAGGTCCTACTATCTCCCCCTTCTTTCATAAGATTCCCTGCACTCTGCCTAAAGTTTGGTTATGAGTCTCAGCATCTTCTTTGATACACGGCTGGGTAGAGGCTTTCAGTGGCCCTCTGTGGTAGGCTCCTGTCTTGTTTCCTGTTTTATCCCACTTCCAGTGCTAGTCCTGTTTGTCTTTCTTAGGATTGACCATCTTACCCAGGGTCCTCTTTCTTGCTTAATTTCTTTAGGTGCACAAATTTTAGCAGATTTATCCTATAGTACAGGTCTAGTATCCACTTATATTTGAATATACACCATGTGTATCTTTCTGTTTCTGGGAAATCTCACTCAGGATAATCTTATCTAGTTCCCAATATTCGCCTGCAAATGTCATAATTTCCTTGTTTTTATTTGTTGAGTAATATTCTATTGTGTAAATGTACCACAGTATCTGCATCAATTCCTCCATTAAGGGACATCTTGGTTGTTTCCAGGCTCTGGCTATTATGAATAAAGCTACTATGAACATGGTTAACTCTCTGTCACAAACAATTCCACATTTGGCTAAGGCTGAGGATCTGGCTTGCTTCCATGTATGTGGACCTAGCTGCATTGCCCACGTGGCACGCTGGGGTTGGCTACCCAGAGGCTATTTAAGCTGTGGGCTGGCTTTCCCCAGGGTCAGTGATTGTTCAAGGTTCCTGAATAAACTGCATTGAAAAAAAATGTCCTTTTTGTGAACTTGAGCATATTTAGGATATATGCCTAGGAGTGGTATTGCTGGATCTTGAGGAAGCGCTATTCCTACTTGTCTGAGAAAGCATCAGATTGATTTCCAAAGTGGTAATACAAGTTTACATTGCCACCAGCAATGGAGAAGGGTTCTCCATTCTCCACAACCTCTCCGGCATGTGTTGTCACTTGAGTTTTTGATCTTAGGCAGTTTGATGGGTGTAACATGAAATCTCTGGGTTGTTTTGTTTTGCATTTCCCTGATGACTAAGGACATTAAGCATTTCTTTAAGTGTTTCTCTGCAATTCTAGATTCCTCTACAGAGAATTCTGTGTTTAGCTCTGTACCCCATTTTTTTAATTGGATTACTTGATTTGTTGCCGATTGTGGTGGTTCACACCAATAGGATTTGCTGAAGGTGGCAGAGGCAGAAGAACCACGAGTTCAAGACCAGCCTGGGCTACACAGTTTTAGGACCAGAGAGATGGCTCAGCCATTAAAGGCTAAGTTTACAGCCATAAATAGGGTAATTTTGATTTGCATCTCCCTGATAGCTAAGGATGTTGTACATTTCTTTATGTGTTATTATGCCAATTGATATTCTTAGTTGAAAATTCTCTGTACCCCATTTTTAAATTGGATTGCTTGATTTGCTGTTGTTTAACTTCTTGGGTTCTTTATTTATTCTGGATATTACCCCTCTGTCAGATATAGGGTTAGTGACGATTCTTTTTCAGTCTGTAGGTTATCATTTTGTTCTGATGACAGTATCCTTTGCTTTACAGAAGTTTTTAGTTTCATGAAGCCCCATTTTATTGATTGTTGAGCTTAGAGTTTGTGCTGTTGGTGTTCTTTTCAAGAAGATGTCTCTTGTGCTGATGAGTTCAAGGGTCTTCCCCACTTTTTCTTGTAACAAGTTTAGTGTGTCTGGTTTTATAATGAAGTTTTTAATCCACTTACACTTTAGTTTTGTGCAGGGTGATACGTATGGGTCTATTTGCGCTTTTCTACATGTAGATATCCAGTTAGACAAGCATCATTTGTTGAAGATGCTATCTTTTTTTGTTGTAAGGTTTTGGCATCTTTGTAAAAAATCAGGTGTCTATAAGTGTGTGGGTTTATTTCAGGGTCTTCTTTTAGATTCCAATGATCCACCAGCTGGTTTGTCTATTTTGAGGAGTGGATACAGAAATTTTGGTACATCTACACAGTGGAATACTACTCAGCAGTTAAAAACAAGGAAATCATGAAATTTGCATTCAGGTGGTAGTAACAAGAAAAGGTCATTCCAGAGTGAGGTATCCCAGAAGCAGAAAGATACACATGGTATATACTTACATATAAGTGGATATTAAACGTACAATATAGGATAATCATACTAAAATATGTACACCTAAAGAAACTAATCAAAAAGGAGGACTCTGGAAAGACCCTGCCTCATTCAGAAAAGCAAATGGGATGGACATCAGAAGAGGAAAAAAACAGTACAGGAGCCTACTACAGAGGGACTCTGAAAGAATCTACCCTGCATTGTATCAAGCAGAGGCTGAGACTTATAGCTTTGGGCAGAGTGCAGGGAATCCTATAAAAGAAGGGGGAGATAAGAAGCCCTGAAGGGAAAAGGAGCTCCACAAGAAGAGCCTAATAAATAAATAAGTAAATAAATAAATAAATATATAAGTAAACAAAATACACAAATCAAAACAAACAAACAAACAAAACAAAAAAATAATCTGGGCACAGGGAACTTTACTGAGACTGATATTCCAACCAATGACCATTTGTGAAGATAACCTAGAGCCCCTGCACAGGGGTAGCCATGGCAGCTTAGTGTCCAAATGGGTTTGCTAATGGGAAGAGGGATTGTCTCTAACATGAACTCAGTGGCCTGCTCTGTGATCACCTCCACCTGAGTGCGGTGCAACTTTATTAGGCCACAGAGGAAGACAATACAGCCACTCCTGATAAGACCTGCTAGACTAGGATCAGATGGAAGGGGAGGAGGAACTCCCCTATCAGTGGACTGGGGGAGGGGCATTGGTGAAGAAGAGGGAGGTAGTGTGGGATGTGGGTGGAATAAGGGAGCAGTGTGCAGGTGGGATACAAAGTACATATACTGTGATATATAAATAAAGAAATAAATTTCACAGTGGTGGAAGCTGGAAGAGCAGGAGTAAGAAGCTTGGACCTCATGAGACCCTGTTTCAAAAAAGAGATAAAGTGGCAGGGGTGGAGCCAAGATGGCGACTAGCACACACAGTTTCTGAGCAGTGGAATACCTGAACTTCTGAGTTGGTGAATGGAAGGACCGCTAACCCAGGAAAACAACGGTGAGGCTTTCTAAATAACAGGGAACATTGCAGGAAGTGAAAACTTTGGTCTTGGGGCACCCGGGGACTTGTTTGGGGAAGGAGAGAAATGATCCTTTGATCTTGCGGTACTCCCTTCCCCCAGACCTCCCTCCTCCTCAGCACAGCGGCACAGCGGACTCATCTTTCTCAGTGCAGACCTAACTGCCTGGGGTATACAGCTGCTGAGGCGGAGCCCCAAGCCCTTTAGTGGCAGGCAAAAGCCAGCAGTACGTGTCCCGGAGTCCCAGATTCGCGAGGCAGCTGCACCATCCTCCCAGGGTGCAAATCTGCTAGACACCATACTAGCTCCTCAGGATTGCCATCACTGACGGTACAGCCTGCCCAATCCCACAGTGACAGAGAATACGCTATATACTCACCAAAACCAGGCAGAAACGTCATACAACCTGGACACACCAGGCGCTGGGCCTCCCAAGCTTGGAGAGCACAGTGAAGAGACCCCAGGACTTCCCAGAAAGCATCAGGACTAGCGACTCAGTCTCCAGTTACAGCAGGACTTGGCGGCGGAGCAGCACTGAGCTGGCGGGGTACAACAGCCCTCCAGTTTAAGACTAAATAGGGCCAAACCAGAGAACAGAGAGCCTGGTTACCCCATCTCTGCTGATGTGACCACCCTGAAATCTCCAGCTGCAGCAAGACCTCAGAACCTGGCAGTGACAGCAGCACAGAACTGGTGGAGCACATGAAAGAAGCAGGGCCAAACCAGAGAGCAGAGAGCCCGGGATACCACGATCTCTGCCAAGTGACCTGCCTGTAAGTGAGTGCGCCCTTGAGAACCTGCAGATCCCCAGATCCTGGGTCCTTCTAAAACAGAAGCCAGGCATTGAACCCCTTCCCACCCACATACCCACTTTGGGAAACAGAGGGGCACTAGGGACATTGAAGTTCCTGCTCTGTGGGTCTAATTGAGGAGTTAAGGCAGTTAATGCCAGAAATTGAGCTGCGATCATCACTAGTGCCTGCGACATATACAGTGCAGAGCCCCTCCCACACACTCAAGGGTTCAATATTAGCCATCACTCTGTCCCTCGAGACACACGTACATGCACACTTACACACACACACACACACACACACACACACACACTTGCATTTGCCCGGTTTGCACCTGCGTACTTTCCTCCCACAGGTACAGCTAGTCCTCAGCACACGCTGAGAGATCTTAGCTTCCTGAAGAACTCTCCAGATGCCAGAGAGAGACAGTACCAGTCTGATCTGCAGAATCCAAAAACAAACAGGGAAGGTTTTAGATAAGCCAATGGCCAGGGGTAGGCGAAACAACACTTCCAACATAAATCAGGACATCATGACTTCACCAGCAAACCCCAAAATTGATGGATACTCCAATTCAGCAGAAGCACAGGAAAATGATTTTAAAGCCATGCTTGCCCAATTATTTGAGGCTCATAAGGAGGAAATGAACAAGTCTTTCAAAGAGATGGCCAGTCAATTGGAGGCAAAGAAAGAAGAAATAGACAATATCCTTAAAGAAACACAGGCAAACATAGCCAAACAAATAGATACACAAGTAGAGGAAAAATTAGTGGCATATAAGAAGGAAATGAAAAAAGAAATAGAGGCCATCGTAGAGAGACAGGAATCCAAATTCAAACACATGAAAGAAATGGTGCAAGGCATGAAAACAGAATTAGAATCAATAAAGAAAACACAAAATGAGAAAACCCTTGAGCTGGAGAACTTGGAGAAAAGATCAGGAACCACAAAAGTAAGCATCACCAACAGAATACAAGAGATGGAAGAGAGAATCTCTGGAGCTGAAGACACACTTGCAGAAATGGATACTTCTCTCAAAGAAAAAGTAAAATCAGAAAAGTTCCAATCACAAAATATCCAAGAAATCAAGGATGCTATGAAAAGACAAAATCTAAGAATAATAGGAATTGATGAAAAAGAAGACTCCAGACTCCAAGGTCCAGAAAATATTTTCAAGAAAATCATAGAAGAAAATTTTCCCAACTTAAAGAAAGAGATGTCCACAAATATACAAGAGGCCTACAGAACTCCAAATAGACTAGACCAGAAAAGAAACACATCATGTCACATCATAGTCAAAACACTAAATCTACAGAAAAAAGAAAAGATATTAAAAGCAGCAAGGGAAAAAGGCCAAGTAACATATGAAGGTAGACCTATCAGAATCACACTGGACTTCTCATCAGAAACTATGAAAGCCAGAAGGGCCTGGGCAAGTATCATGGAGACTCTAAGAGATCACAAATGTCAACCCAGACTACTATACCCTGCAAAGCTTTCAATCAACATAGATGGAGAAAATAAAATATTCCATGACAAAACTAAATTTACACAATATCTACACAGCAAACCAACCCTACAGAAGATAGTAGAAGGAATACTCCAATCCAATGAAAACAACTTCACCCAAGAAAACAGGGCATACAGATAATATCCCAACAAAAATGAAAAGAAAACAAGCAATGAAACAGGGTTAGATCACCGACTCCATTACAAAAGGAACTAACATGCATTGGTCACTATTATCCATCAATATCAATGGACTCAACTCACCAATAAAAAGACACAGGCTAACAGAATGGTTAAGGAAACAGGATCCAACATTGTGTTGCATCCAAGAAACACACCTATGCAACAAAGATAAACACTACCTCAGAGTAAAGGGATGGAAAACTGTTTTTCAAGCTAATGGTTCCAGAAAACAAGCTGGAGTAGCCATCCTAATATCTAATAAAATAGACTTTCAACCCAAGTTAATCAAAAAAGATAAGGAGGGCCACTATATTCTCATCAAAGGAAAAATCCACCAAGAGGACATCACAATCTTGAATATCTATGCCCCAAATACAAGAGCACCGACATTCGTAAATGAAACATTATTAAAGCTTAAATCATACATTGATCCTAATACCTTAATAGTGGGAGACTTCAACACTCCACTCTCACCAAGGGACAGATCAACTAGACAGACACCAAATAGGGAAATAAAAGCACTCACAGAATCCCTAAATCAAATGGACCTAATAGACGTCTACAGATCGTTTCACCCAAACTCAAAAGAGTACACCTTCTTTTCAGCACCACATGGAACCTTCTCCAAAATAGACCATATAGTGGGTCACAAAGCAAGCCTCAACAGATACAAAAGGATTGAAATAATCCCTTGTATACTATCTGACAACCATGGACTAAAGCTAGACATCAACAACAACAGAAACAACAAAAAGCTGACACGCACATGGAAACTGAACAACTTACTACTCAATGACAGCTGGGTTAAGGAAGAAATAAAGAAAGAAATTAAAGACTTCCTAGAATTCAATGAAAAGGAAGGCACAACATACCCGAATTTATGGGACACATTGAAAGCAGTGCTCAGAGGAAAATTTATAGCACTAAGTGCCTGCAAGAAGAAATTCATATCATCACATACAAACAACTTAATGGCCCAACTGAAAAACCTAGAAAAAAAAGAAGTAGATACACCAAGAGGAGCAGACGGCTGGAAATAATCAAACTAAGGGCTGAAATCAATCAACTAGAAACAAATAAAACTATCCAAAGAATCAATGAAACCAAAAGCTGGTTCTTTGAGAAAATCAACAAGATAGATAAACCCTTAGCTAAACTAACTAAAAAGCAGAGAGAAACTATCCAGATCAGCAAAATCAGAAACGAAAATGGGGACATAACCACAGACACTGAGGAAATCCAAACAAAAGCCTATATGCCACACAATTTGAAAATCTAAATGAAATGGATAATTTTCTTGAAAGTTTCCATCTACCAAAACTAAGACAAGATCAGGTAGAAAGACTGAATAGCCCTATATCTCCCAAGGAAATTGAAGCAGTCATTAACAGTCTCCCCTCCAAAAAAAGCCCTGGACCAGATGGCTTCAGCACAGAATTCTACAAGACCTTCAAAGAAGTGCTAACTCCAATTCTCCTCAAGCTGTTCCACAAAATAGAAACAGAAGGAACATTACCAGACTCATTCTATGAAGCCACAGTAACCTTGATACCTAAACCACACAAAGACCCAACAAAAAAAGAGAACTTCAGACCTATCTCTGTTATGAACATTGATGCAAAAATACTCAATAAAATACTTGCAAACCGAATCCAAGAACATATCAAAGATATCATCCACCATGACCAAGTAGGCTTCATCCCAGGTATGCAAGGGTGGTTCAACATACGGAAATCCATCAATGTAATCCACCACATAAACAAACTGAAGGAGAAAAACCACATGATCATCTCCTTAGATGCCGAAAAAGCATTTGACAAAGTCCAACACCCATTCATGTTTAAAGTCTTGGAGAGATCAGGGATACAAGGCACATACCTAAAGATAGTAAAGGCAATATACAGCAAGCCTATAGCTAACATCAAACTCAATGGAGAGAAACTTAAATCAATCCCACTGAAATCAGGGACAAGACAAGGCTGTGCAATTTCCCCTATCTCTTCAACATAGTACTTGAAGTCCTAGCCAGAGCAATAAGACAACTAAAGGAGATCAAGGGGATACAAATTGGAAAGGAAGAGGTCAAAGTGTCACTATTTGCAGATGATATGATAGTATACATGAGCGACCCCAAAAATTCAACCAGAGAACTCCTTCAGCTGATAAACACCTTCAGCAAAGTGGCAGGATACAAAATCAACTCAAAAAAATCAGAAGCCCTCCTATATACCAAAGACAAAAAGGCTGAGAAAGAAATTAGGGAAACAACACCCTTCACAATAGCCACTAATAACATAAAGTACCTTGTTGTGACTCTAACCAAGCAAGTGAAAGACCTGTTTGAGAAAAACTTCAAGTCTCTGAAGAAAGAAATCAAAGAAGATATCAGAAGATGGAAAGATCTCCCGTGCTCATGGATTGGTAGGATTAACATTGTGAAAATGGCCATACTGCCAAAAGCAATCTACAGATTCAATACAATTCCCATCTAAATACCAACTCAATTCTTTACAGACCTTGAAAAAAAGATTCTCAGCTTCATATGGAGAAACAAAAAAAACCCAGAATCTCCAAAATGATCCTGTACAACAACAGATCATCTAGAGGTATCTCCATCCCTGATCTCAAGCTGTACTACAGGGCAACAGTAATAAAAATTGCATGATATTGGCATAGAAACAGAAAGGAGGATCAATGGACCTGCATAGAAGACCCAGAAATAAACCCACACACCTATGAATACTTGATATTTGACAAAGAAGCCAAATCCCTTCAATGGAAAAAAGACAGCATCTTCAACAAATGGTGCTGGACCAACTGGATGTCTACATGCAGAAAAATGAAAATAGATCCATATTTATCACCCTGCACAAAACTAAAGTCAAAGTGGATCAAGGACCTCAACATAAAACCAGATACTCTAAATCAATTGGAAAAAAAAATTGGGGAATAGCCTAGAACTAATTGGCACAGGAGACTACTTCCTGAACAGAACACCAACAGCACAGGCTCTAAGAGCAACAATCAATAAATGGGACCTCATGAAACTGAAAAGTTTCTGTAAAGCAAAGGACACCATCATCAAAACAAAAAGACTGCCTACAGATTGGTAAAGAATCTTCACTAACCCTTTATCTGACAGAGGACTAATATCCAGTATATACAAAGAACTAAAGAAGCTGAAAAGTAGCAAACCATGTAATCCAATTAAAAAATGGGGAACAGAGCTAAACAGAGAATTCTTGACAGAGGAATATCGAATGGCAGAAAAACACTTAAAGAAATGCTCTTCCTCATTAGCCATTAGGGAAATCCAAATCAAAACGACCCTGAGATATCACCTTACACCCATCAGAATGGCCAAGATGAAAAACTCAAGCAACAACACATGCTGGAGAGGTTGTTGAGAAAGGGGAACCCTCCTCCACTGCTGGTGGGAATGTAAACTGGTACAACCACTTTGGAAAGCTATCTGGCGCTTTCTAAGACAATTAGGAATAGTGCTTCCTCAAGACCCAGCTATACCACTGCTAGGTGTATACCCAAAGTTTGCTCAAGTACAGAAAATGGATACTTGCTCAACCATGTTTATAGCAGCTTTATTTGTAATAGCCAGAACCTGGAAACAACCCAGATGTCCATCAACGGAATGGGTACAGAAATTGTGGTATTTTTACACAATGGAATATTACTCAGCAATCAAAAAGGAGGAAATCATGAAATTTGCAGTCAAATGGTGGGATCTAGAAAAGATCATTCTGAGTGAAATATCCCAGAAGGAGAAAGACAAACATGGTATATACTCACTTATATAGACCTATAAGATATGATAAACATAATGAAATCTATACACCTAAAAAAGATAATCAATTGAGCGGACATGGGGTAACATGATCAATCCTCATTTAGAAAGACAGATAGGATGTACATTGAACTTATGACAGGAGTCTACTGAGCGCATCTGAAAGACTCTAACTAGCAGTGTTTTCAAAGCAAAGACTCATGACCAAACCTTTGGCAGAGTACAGGGAATCATAAGAAAGAAGGGGAGTTAGTCTGATGGGGAAAGGATAGGAGCTCCACAAGGACCAAATATATCTGTGCACAGGGTCTTTTCTGAGACTGACATTCAACCAAGGACCATGTATGGATATAACCTAGAACCTCCACTCAGATGTAGCCTGTGGTAGCTCAGTAACCAATTGGTTTCCCAAAGTGAGGGGAACAAGGACTATTTCTAACAGGAACTCAATGACTGGCTCTTTGGCCTCCCCACCCCCAAAAGGAGGAGCAGTCCTGTTAGGCCACAGAGGAGGGCTTTGCAGCCAGTCCTGAAGATACCTGATAAAACAGGATCAGATGAATGGGGAGGAGGTCCCCCCATCAGTGGACTTGGAAAGGGGCATGGTGGAGATGAGGGAGGGAGGGAGGGAGGGACTGGGAGGGAATGAGGGATCGGGACACGGCTGGGATACAGAGTTAATAAAATGTAACTGATTAGAAAAAAATAAAATTAAAAAAAAGATAAACTAAAAGTAGGAAAGAAGGGATGGAGGAAGGAAGAAAACATTTAAAATGTACTTAAATATTTCCTTCACACATATAAGATCCTAAGTTCAATACCCACACCATCAGAAAAGAGGGGTTTAGACACACACACACACACCCTCACACATACACACATACACAGTCCCACAAACACACTCAAAACAATAAACTGAACAACCCAAACCATATCAAAGCAAAAGAAACAACAAAATACCCAGAAATCCAACCACTGAAGAAAAAGCATAGGCATAGAACATTGAAAACCAGGAGATGAAGTGACTCACAGGGTAAAGGCACTTGTTGCCAAGCTTGGCAACCAGAGTTTGACCACTGGGATGGACATGGTAGGAGGAGCCAACCAACTTCTGCAAGTTGTCTTCTGTTCCCCACATGGCACAAGCATGCACACCCACATATATACATACACACAAAAATAAATCCACTAAAAACTTTGGAAACAGATTCAAAACTAGGCAACTCTAAATACTGTATTGTCTAATGACACGGACATTTATGACCAAATGATGGAGAAAAGGCAGATTCACAAAGAGAGTCCATGAGAAGAGGAAGGCTAACAGCATGCTGCTAGGGAGGGGACCACAGAGTGCTCCATTTATTCTGGAAGGATTATTGGTCACAGTGGGAAGAGGAAGACATGTTCATATATATGACAATATACCTACCAGCTTTTGTGTTTTGTGAATGGGCAGATACTGCAGTGAAGAAGCATGGACACTGCTGTGACAGTACAGGGGAGACAATGTCTTTCCCCTTCCTTTCCTGCTGGCTGTGGCACATTCCACTACTATTTAGCACTCATGCCCTTCTGCTTGGAATACTGTTAGCTGTTGACAAGTTTGTTTTCCTTTGCCCTTCATTTGTTCATTTAGCTAACAGTTATGGAATCTTCCTAAACTGTCAGCATGCAGAAAGGGATGTCACTGAAAGGAATATCCAATAAAGAGGATCCACTAGCTCTGTGGGTATGGTGACATGCCTCTGATCCCCAGAAGTAGGGTATAGAAGCAGATGGAGTAGGAGTTTGGGTCCAGCCTGTGGTACATGAGACCCTATCAAAAACATCAATAAAAACAAAAATAAAGAAAATCCTGCCTTCACAGTGGTGGGAATGTTGACAGAGCTATCTGTACACATATGACCTGACTTGGCCCTTTGTGTTCTCAGGACCTGTCACTCAAAAGGGACAGGATTAGGGGGCTGAAAGCTTGGTCTGTCTGACAACCTAGCCTAGATTTCTCAGAGCAGGCAGACCCCTCCCTTGCCCCTGAACACAGCCAAGAGCATGGAGACAATTGCTTGGGCCTGGGGATATGAAAGTCCCAGTTATCACTCAGAGGAGACTCCCCCAGCTTAAATGCATGCACAGTCACAAAAGTATTTCGCTTTTCTTGGAGGGGACTTTATGGGGTTCTGGCTCACTGGAGCCTTACTGATAAGGGTCTCTATGGTGCACATGCAGGTTTAGTATCCTAGAGTGCCTGACCTGAGTATCTGTGCCAAAGCCCAGGAACCTGGAAGTCAACATGTCCCTCTGGTGTCTCATGCATAGTCTAGGGATATATCTGCTTTGTGTTGAAAAAGGAACTTTAGAGAGCAAAGGTTCTTGTGAACACAGTTGAGTCCTGGAGAAGCCAGGGAGTTAAAATAACAGACAACCCTCAAAGAAAGATATTTACTAGTCTCCCTCCAGAAATGGTCAGAGAGGTTGTGGTTTAAAGTTTGATGAGCAGTTGCAATTTGTAGAGACTGGTATTGCCCACATCACCCATAAATGATGATTGTTTTCCTATATGCTCACCTGAAAGTGGAGCATTGCTTCTAAGCTTAATAAATGCATCCCCATGAAAAATATCATTTGTAGTTTACGATAACCTAACTCACTTCTATGTTATTTTTTGTGCCTGGTCATTCTGGGTTCCAACTGGCATTATGCTTACCTCCATCATTCTCCTCAGACCTTAAGTCTTTAGCACTGGTTGTGTATCAAAAACAAACAAACAAACAAACAACCCATCTTTCTGAGAGATTGCATATACACTTTGTTAGAGCAGAATATTCAATTTCTTTCTCATTTATTTCACATTATTATTTCAGTATGTGTTTATGCCTGTGTGTGAACACATGCACACATATATGGACACACACATGCCTAGGCTCCAGAGCAAAGTCAGAAGACTACTTGTAGGATTTGGTTCTCTCCTGTTTCTCAGGTCACCTGGCTTAGCAACACATAGTTTTCCAAGATGAGAAATCCCAGCAGCCACATCAACTATTTCCTAGAAGAAGGTCAGCTCCAAGGTGACTTGATTTCTTTACCATCCAGTACTGATTGAAATATAATTGTCAAGACCTTCAAAATGCTGGTGCACATAAAATTTAATAAATTTTTAAAATATATTATGTACAAAAAAGCTGTGTCATCATCTTACACATTTTTATTCCAACAGTGGGAGACAAGACAGAGGCTAGCCTGGTCTTCAGAGTGACAGTCAGGGCATCCAGGGCTACACAGACAGACCCTGCCTCAAGTTACCAAACAAGAATAAGAATAAGAGTATAATCAGAATCAGAATCAGAATAAGAGCTGGGGAGTTGTGGCAAAGACTTTAATCCAGTACTCAGAAGGCAGAAGCAGGGTAATCTCTTAGTTCATGGCCAACCTGCAATACATGGTTAATTCTATGAAAGCCTCCACTACACAAAGAAATCCTGTCTTCAAAAACAGAAAAATACTAAAATTAAAAAATTAAAAAGAAAGGAGAGTAATAATAATGATGAAGAAGAGGAGGAAGAAAAGAAGAAAAAGAAATATTAGAAGAGGAAGAGCAAGAAACAGAAGCAGAATCAGAAGATTCAGAAGCAGAAAAACAGAAGCAGAAGAAGCAGAAGAATCAGAACTGTTCTGGGAAACTGGCTCACTGGGTAAAGTGCCAGGGACCTCATGACCTTGAACTTTTACACAAAAAGCTGCATTACAATTGTGTCAGAGAGGGTGCTTCATAGAGATAGTAAAAGAAAAACAGGCTGTACCCATTCCTTCTTTCCTCCTCCTGTTTCTGCATAAAAGCCAAGGACCCAGTCCTGGCCCCCAACAGAAGAACCAGAACAAAATGCTTATAGCACATACCAATATGGATAATTTATTGAAGGGTCTCCAAAAAATCACTTAAGCTTTACTGGAGATTGGAACAGGAAATGTACCTATGGAGACCCCTTGGGAAAACTCACTGGAAATCATTACCAGGTGGAGGGGTTGAGAAAGCAGGCTGCTAAACACGGAAGAGAACTCTGAGTTCTCTAATCTGACAGGAGGAGGAAGGCAAAGTGGCCAAGTGAAACATCCCAGTTTAGAGATGCAGGAGAGTCCTGGTTTTTGCTAGTACCACCAACTACCGCATGATACAAAGACGCTTGGAAAAGGATAGATGAGGTCAGGTGTAACACAGCAGGGGTGGCAGTGATGTTCCCCCAGGAAAACGGGAGGGTTCCTTCTGAGTGGTTTCTCTTTGCATTTTGATTTATTTCACTACAGTGTTGTCTATGAACTGTTCTATAGACTTGTAACAATAGACATGCAATGAAAAAATCAAACATGCATTCTTTACACCCTAATAATCATTACTCTGTCTTTGTTCTGTGAAACTTTTATAAATAAAGAAGCATCTGGTTACTAAGAATATTCTCAACATCCTTAGTCATCATGAAAATGCAAATCAAAACAATTCCTAGATTTAATATTATACTCATCAGAATGGCTAACATCAATAAATCAAATGAAAGCACATGCTTGCTAGGATATAAATAAAGTGCTAGACTTCTCCATTGCTGGTTGGAGTGCAAACCTTTACAACCATTTGGGAAATCAATCTGTCACTTTCTCAGAAAACTAGGAATAGCTCTACCTCAAGACTCAATGATACCCTTTCTGGGCATATACCCAAAAGATGCACTACCATGCAAGGACATTTACTCAACTATGCTCATAGCAGCTTCATTCATAATTGGCAGAAACTAGAAACAACCAAGAGACCATATTCCTCAAAATGGATGAAACAACTGTGGTGTATTTACACAGTGGAATACAACTCAGCTATTGGAAAAAAGGACATCATGAATTTGCAAGCAAATGGTTGGAACTAGGAAAGATCATCCTGAGTGAAGTAACACAGATCCAGAAATAATTATGTACAACACAGATGGTATGTACTCAATTATGTGTGGATTTTAGCCATAAAACATAGAATAACCATAAGACAATTCATAGACCAAAAGAGATAAATAACAAGAAACATCAAGACTTTATCTGAAGTTTCACAGATAATCTCTACCACCACTCCCAGGGGCTTCTCACTGCTTGGTAATTCATTGAGCACTCTTTGAGACACTAAGAGATATTTCCTGAAGAATTAACTCCCTCTGCTGGTGTAATGTACATAGCCTTGGCCTGCTGACTTAGGAAGATTATAGCAGGTAGATTTTGTAAAACGTTGGCCATCCTTTGATTCTTTCAGCATGCATATGCTTATTAGGGACCCAAAAATGCACTGGGGAGCTTTTGTTGTCCAAAGAGGTCAAATTTTGTGATGCCGAAATGTTCTCTGCAAACTTTTTCTCAGAACTAGGTGTGACCTGAAGTTTCATCTTTGATTTCTTTTTTTTTTTTACAGTTTTATTTATTTATTTATTTTTATTAATTACACTTTATTCATTTTGTATCCCCCCATAAGCCCCTCCCTTTTCCCCTCCTGATCCCACCCTCCCTCCCCTTTCTGCATGCATGCCCCTCCCTAAGTCCATTAATAGGGGAGGTTCTCCTCTCCTTCTTTCTGATCTTAGTCTATCAGTTCTCATCAAAAGCGGCTGCATTGTCCTCTTCTGTGGCCTGGTAAGGCTGCTCCCCCCTCAGGGGGAGGTGATCAAAGAGCAGACCAATCAGATTATGTCAGAGGCAGTCCCTCTTCCCATTACTATGTAACCCACTTGGTCACTGAACTGCCATGGGCTACATCTGTGCAGGGGTTCTAGGTTATCTCCATGAATAGTACTTGGTTGGAGTATGAGTCTCTGGGAAGTTCCCTGTGTTCAAATTTCCTTGTTCTGTTTCTCTCCTTGGGGAGACCCTGTCCTCTCCAGCTCTTACTATTTCCCACTTCTTACATAAAATTCCATTCACTCTGCCCAACAGTTGGCCATCAGGCTCAGCATCTGCTTTGATTGTCTGCAGGGAGGATGCTTTCAGAGGCACTCTGTGGCAGGTTCCTAGTTTGTTTCCTGTTTTCTTCTTCTGGCTTTCAGAGGTACTCTGTAGCAGGTTCCTAGGTTGTTTCTTGTTTTCTTCTTCTGATGTACATTCTCTTTGCCTTTCAGGATGGGGATTGAGCGTTTTAGTTAGGGTCTTCAATCTTGCTTAGTTTCTTTAGATGCACACATTTTAGTGGGTTTGTCCTATGTTGTATGTCTATATGAGTGAGTATATACCATGTGTGTCTTTTTGCTTCTGGGACAACTCACTCAGGATGATCCTTTTCAGGTTCCACCATTTACCTGCAAATCTCATGATTTCCTTATTTTTCATTTCAGAGTAATACTCCATTGTGTAGATGTACCACAATTTCAGCATCCATTCTTCAGTTGAGGGGCATCTGGGCTGTTTCCAGTTACTGGCTATTACAAATAAAGCTGCTACAAACATGGTTGAGCAAATCTCCTTTTTGTGTACTTGAGCCTCTTTTGGATATATGCCTAGGAGTGGTATGGCTGGATCTTGAGGAAGCGCTATTCCTAGTTGTCTGAGAAAGCACCAGATTGATTTCCAGAGTGGCTGTACAAGTTTACACTCCCACCAGCAGTGGAGAAGGGTTCCCCTTTCTCCACAACCTTTCCAGCATGTGTTGTCACTTGAGTTTTTTATCTTGGCCGTTCTCATGGGTGTGAGGT
This sequence comes from Meriones unguiculatus, assembly GCF_030254825.1. Lineage (NCBI taxonomy): Eukaryota > Metazoa > Chordata > Mammalia > Rodentia > Muridae > Meriones > Meriones unguiculatus. Next base: position 58,426,282 of record NC_083357.1, read on the forward strand.
GAAATCTCAGGATTGTTTTGATTTGCATTTCCTTAATGGCTAATGAGGTTGAGCATTTCTTTAAGTGCTTCTCTGCCATTCCATATTCCTCTACAGAGAGTTCTCTGTTTAGTTCTGTTCCCTATTTTTTAATTGGATTACTTGGTTTCTTGCCTTTCAGCTTTACAGAAGCTTTTCAGTTTCATGAGGTCCCATTTATTGATTGTTGCTCTTAGAGCCTGTGCTGTTGGTGTTCTGTTCAGGAAGTTTTCTCCTGTACCAATGAGTTCTAGGGTATTCCCCACTTTTTTTTCTAGCCGATTTAATGTGTCTGGTTTTATGTTGAGGTCTTTGATCCAATTGGACTTCAGTTTTGTGCAGGGTGATAAGTATGGATCTATTTTCATTTTTCTACATGTACACATCCAGTCGGACCAGCACCATTTGTTGAAGATGCTATCTTTTTTCCATTGTATGGTTTTGGTGTCTTTGTCAAAGATCAGCTGTCCATAAGTGTGTAGGTTTATTTCTGGGTCCTCCGTTCGGTTCCATTGATCCACCATTCTGTTTCTATGCCAGTACCATGCAGTTTTTAATACTGTTGCTCTATAGTACAACTTAAAATCAGGGATGGAGACACCTCCAGAATATCTTTTATTGTAGAGGATTCTTTAGCAATTCTGGGTTTCTTGTTATTCCATATGAAGTTGAGAATTTTTCTTTCCAGGTCTGTAAAGAATTGTGTTGGTAATTTAATGGGAATTGCATCTGTAGATTGCTTTTGGGTAAGAGGGCCATTTTTACTATGTTAATCCTGCCAAGCCATGAGCATGGGAGATCTTTCCATCTTCTCATATCTTCTTCTAATTCTTTCTTCAGACACTTGAAATTTTTTTCATACTAGTCTTTGACTTTCGTGGTTAGGGTTACTACAAGGTACCTTATGTCATTTGTGGCTATTGTGAAGGGTGTTGTTTCCCTAATTTCTTTCTCAGCCCTTTTGTCTTTTGTATACAGGAGGGCTACTGATTTTTTTGAGTTAATTTTGTATCCGGCCACTTTGCTGAAGGTGTTTATCAGCTGTAGCAGTTCCCTGGTAGAGTTTTTGGGGTCACTCACTTATACTATCATATCATCTGCAAATAGTGATAATTTGACTTCTTCCTTTCCAATTTGTATCCTCTTGATCTCCTTCAACTGTCTTATTGCTCTAGCAAGGACTTCCAGCACTATGTTGAAGAGATATGGAGAGAGTGGGCAGCCTTGTCTTTTCCCTGATTTCAGTGGGATTGCTTGAAGTTTCTCTCCGTTCAGTTTGATGTTGGCTATAGGCTTGCTGTATATCGCTTTTACTATGTTTAGATATGTGCCTTGTATCCTTGATCTCTCCAATACTTTAAACATGAATGGATGTTGGATTTTGTCAAATGCTTTTTCAGCATCTACGGAGATTATCATGTGGTTTTTTTTTTCAGTTTGTTAATATTGTGGATCACATTGATGAATTTCCGTATATTGAATTACCCCTGCATACCTGGGATGAAGCCTACTTGCTCATAGTGGATAATGTCTTTGATGTGTTCTTGTATTCAGTTTGTGGGTATTTTGTTGAGTATTTTTACATCAATGTTCATAACGGAGATTGGCCTGAATTTGTCTTTTTTTGTTGGGTCTTTGTGAGGTTTTGGTACCAAGGTGACTGTGGCTTCATAGAATGAGTTTGGTAATGTTGCTTCTGTTTCTATTTTGTGGAATAGTTTGAAGAGAATTGGAGTTAGCTCTTTCTTGAATGTCTGGTAGAATTCTGTGCTGAAACCATCAGGTCCTGGGCTTTTTTTAGATGGGAGACTTTTGATGACAGCTTCTATTTCCTTGGGGGATATAGGACTGTTAAATTGATTTACCTGGTCCTGATTTAGCTTTGGTAAGTGGAATCGATCAAGAAAATTATCCATTTCATTTAAATTTTCAAATTTTGTTGCGTATAGACTTTTGAAGTACGTCCTAATGATTGCTTGGATTTCCTCAGTGTCTGTAGTTATGTCCCCCTTTTCATTTCTGATTTTGTTGATTTGGATGGTGTCTCGCTGCCTTTTAGTTAGCTTGGCTAAGGGTTTGTCTATCTTGTTGATTTTCTCAAAGAACCAGCTCTTGGTTTCATTGATTCTTTGAATTGTTTTATTTGTTTTTAATTGATTGATTTCAGCCCTGAGTTTGATTATTTCTAGCCATCTACTCCTTTTTGGTGTGTCTGCTTCTTCTTTTTCTAGGGTTTTTAAATGAGCCATTAAGTTGCTTGAATGAGCTGTCTTGAATTTCTTCTTGAAGGCACTTAGTGCTATGAACTTTCCTCTTAGCACTGCTTTCATTGTGTCCCACAAGTTTGGGTATGTTGTGTCTTCATTTTCATTGAGTTCTAGGAAGATTTTAATTTCTTTCTTTATTTCTTCCCTGACCCAGCTGTCTTTTAGTAGCAAGTTGTTCAGTTTATGTGTGTGTAGGCTTTTTGTTATTTCTGTTGTTGTTGAGGTCCAGCTTTATTCCATGGTGATCAGACAGGATACAAGGGATTATTTCAATCTTCTTATATCTGTTGAGGTTTGCTTTGTGACCAATTGTATTGTCTATTTTGGAGAAGGTTCCATGAGGTGCTGAGAAGAAGGTAAATTCATTTGTGTTTGGGTGTAAGGTACTGTAAATATCTGTTAGGACCTCTGTTAGAGATATTGTTTCTTTGTTTAATTTCTGTTTAGTTGACCTGTCCTTTGTTGAGAGTGGGGTGTTGAAGTCTCCCACTATTAGTGTGTGGGGATCTATGTGTGGTTTAAACTTTATCAATGTTTCTTTCACAAATGTGGGTGCCCTTGTATTTGGGCATAGATGTTCAGGATTGTGATGTCTTCTTGGTGGAATTTTCCCTTGATGAGTATGAAGTGTCCTTCCCCATCTCTTTTGATTAATTTTGGTCGAAAGTCTATTTTATCAGATATTAGAATGGCTACTCCTGCTTGCTTCTTGGGTCCATTTGTTTGGAAAGCTGTCTTTCATCCCTTTACCCTCAGGTAATATCTATCTTTGTGACATAGGTGTGTTTCTTGGATACAACAGATTGCTGGGTTTTGTTTACACATCCATTCTCTTAGTCTGTGTCTTTTTATTGGTGAATTGAGTCCATTGATGTTGAGAGAGATTAATGAACAGTGGCTGTTAGATCCTTTGATTTTGATGTTGGCTGTGGTCATCAGGTTGTGTGCTTGGTTGCTTTTTGTTTTACTGTAGTGAGGTTATTTATTTCCTGTGTTTTCTTGAATGTAGCTAGTATTCTTGGGTTGTATTTTCCCTTCCAGTGTCTTCTGTAATGCTGGATTTGTTTGTAGGTATTGTTGAAATTTGTTTTTGTCACTGAATATCTTGTTTTCTCCGTCTATGAGGACTGAGAGTTTTGCTGGGTAAGTAGCCTGGGCTGACATCTGTGTTCTCTTAGGGTCTGCATGATATCCGTCTAGGCCCTTCTGGCTTTCATAGTCTCTGTTGAAAAGTCAGGTGTGATTCTAATGTGTTTGCCATTATATGTTACTTGGCCTTTTTCTCTTGCAGCTTTTAGTATTTTTTCTTTGTTCTGTATACTTATGGTTTTGATTATTATGTGGCGTGAGGATTTTCTTTTCTGGTCTAATTTGTTGGGTGTTCTGTCGGCCCCTTGTATTCTTATTGGCCTCTTCTTTAAGTTGGGGAAATTTTCTTCAATGATTTTGTTGAAAATATTTTCTGGGCCTTGGTGCAGGGAATCTTCTTTTTCCTCTATTCCTATTATTCTTAGGTTTTGTCTTTTTATTTTGTCTTGGATTTCTTGGACGGTCTGTGTCAGGAATTTTTTAGATTTAACTTTTTCTTTGACAGATACATCTATTTCTTCCATTGTATCTTCCACACCTGAGATTCTTTCTTCCATTTCTTGTAGCCTGTTGGTTATGCTAACCTCTGTAGTTCCTGCTTTCTTCCCTAAGATCTTTCTCTCCACAATTTCTTCCATTTGTGTTTTTTTAAATTTTTTCCAATTCTATCTTCAGGTCTTGAGCTATTTTGCTGGTTTCCTTCACCTGTCTGACTTTAATTTCATATTTTTTCATCAATTCCTTCAGCTGTTTGTTTGAACAATCCTCTGTTTCTTTTATTTCATTCAGTGATTTAAGCATTTCCTCTCTAAAGGCCACACACTGTTTGGCTGCGGCTTCCTCTATTTCTTTTCGTATTTTATTTGTTTCCTCTGTTATCTCCTTCATGAACATACATGCTAGGTCATCTTCTTGAATTTCATTTATGCTCGGGTGTCTAGGGCTATTTGCCCCTGGATAACTGGGTTCTGGAGATGCCATAATGCTCTAGCTTTTGTTGGTTGAGCTTTTATGCTGGCCTCTACCCATTGGGGTATCTTAGGTGTTTGAAGTTAGTTTCTGGTTGTTCCTGGAATACTGTAGTGGAGAGAATTCCTTTGGCAGAAAGATGTTTTTTCCTGAAGGAAGTCTTCCCAGCTTTTTGGGTATAGTCACTGGATGGCCGGTGTTTTTCAGGAGTTGCTACAGCTCACCTCAGGCATAGAGACCTGGGTTTTAACTGTGGTCCTTATTAGTCAAGAGGGCTCTCCTCTCACCGGGAGAAGTCCTGGAGACAGCTGCCCTGCTTCTGGGTTTCTTGCTGTAAATTTAGTGATCAGCTGCTATAACCTGTGTGTCCCATAGTTTGGTCGGTTTTGTTAGGGATAACTGGTTGCCCCTTGGAGCAGTATCTGGGGGTTGATCTCAGGATTCCCGGTCTTTTGTAGGTCTGAGGTTGGGGCTCTGTGCCCCAGAACCCAAGAGGTAATCTGTGGTGGGTGAATACTGCTGTCCTGGTAACAGCAGGCTACCTGGGGCACAGCAGTTCCCTGGGTTGGGCCAGTCTGTGGGACCTTTTCCGGGGATATTCTGGGTTGCCTAAGTCTGTCCCCTTTGCTTCCTTCCTTGTTCCTTGTGAGAGTTTCTCCAGACAGTGACTCTAAGACTCTGGTGTCTTGGGGCACACAGTTCTATCTGTAATGAGTAGTTGGTACAAAGCAGGCCTCTGGGCTGGCGGAGAGTGTGCCCACCTGCTAGTCTGCGGGAGCTGGGTTCCCAATAACTCTGTGCTCCCTGCTTGGACCCAGATCTGTGATGGCTGGGCGTACTTGCCTGTTTGCGATCTGCGGTCGTCTAGACTTTCCCCAGGCAAAACCTAGGTGACCCCAGCAGCACGGTTTCTTCCTTCCCTGTGGGGCCCTCTCTGGACAGGGATTCCCAGTCTCTGTTGCACTGAGGCACGCAGCTCATCTGTACAGGCGACCTGGGTGCGCAACTGCTCTCTGAGCGGCAGGAGCTCAGTTGTGATGGCGGTGGGTACCTGTGGTCAGTGAGTCCTTCCAGGGAAAGACTGGGTGAACAGTGATCAGACTCGCAACTTTCTTTTTTTGTGGGGTTTTCTTGCGACTGGGACTCCCAGTCTCAGGCACCCTTGTGCCCACCGATCAGCCTGGGAAAGTGATCAGGACATGCAGGCGTGTGGCTCCAGCCCAGAGGCACAATGCCCCCGTTACCCAGGATCTCTTCCAGGTTCTGGCTGGGCAGCCCAAGAGCGGACCCAACTGACCAATTCCCACACCGTGGGAGCCTCCCCTCACCTGGGAAACAAGATTGCTGTAGTTTTAGGGCCCAGAGTTCAGTCTCCTGGTCGCTGCACGGAGAGTGCTGTCCTGCTTCTCAGACACAGTGCTCTTTTGGCGCCACCATCTTGGCCCTCCCTCTTCTTTGATTTCTTACTGGAGAGATCAGTGAGTGACTAGCAGGAGGAGAGAAGACTGTCGTCATATCTGTAGCAGATGATCTGCAGCTATGTTTCTGCATGTCATGGAGTCAGTCTGCCACAGCAATGAACTAGAGAGAGAATCTTATTATGCTATTGGCTATGGTCTATCAGCATGACATCAATAAAGTCTTTCATGACAGATTTCCCAGCACATGTGGAGGGTGACTCTAAAGAACTCTGGAGAACCCAGTCAGCTTGACAAAGGAAGACCCAAGGGAGGATGCTTAAATCTCACTCAGAAAGAGATATAGGACAGACAGTGGAAAATGTTGCAGAGAGGGAACAAGGTAAAAGAAGGAGTCCTGAGAGAAATGAGGATAGAGATCAGACATGTGGGGAACATAGGCAGGAGGGCAAAAGGCCTGCAGAGAGAAGAGAAACCTTGATCAGGGGCATTGCTTTGGCAAGCTGGAGACCTACACAGCATTGGATCCTTGGAGGATATGGGGTTGTCTCTAGCTGAGACACCTGGTGGCAGGGGTCATGGAGACTGAAGAGGCCACCATCTAACTAGACTGGACTCCTAGTGGAGGGAGGGGAACACCAAGCCACCCACAAAAACTTTGACTCAAAATTTACCATGCCCACAAGATATGCAGGGTCAAAAATAGACCATCAGTTGAGGGAATGTTCAACCAATGTCCCCACCAACCTGAAATGTACCCCATAAGAGAGACAACCCCTGACACAATTAACGATAGATACTCTGTTATTCTTGCAGCTGTGGGCCCAGCATAGCTATCCTCTGAGAGGTTCCAGCCAGCAGCAGATAGAAACAGATGCTGAGACTCACATCCAAACCTAGGGTGGAGCACGGGAAGTCTCATTTTATAGTTGGGGGAAGGATAAAAGGACCCAGAGGGGTTATGCTCTTGACAAGAAGACCAACAGGGCCTACTAATTAGGGCCCAGGAGGGTCTTTCAGAAACTAAAGCACCAACCAAGGACAGTGCATGAACTGGACCTAGGTCCACTAGACAGATGCAGCTAATGGGCAGCTAGGACTCTATGTGGGTTCTCTAGTAAGGAATGCTTGGGTTGTCTCGGACATGGACTCTGTTGCCTGCTTTTCAATCCCTTCCCCCTGGCATGTCTCCCCAAACAGACCACAGGGCAAAAAGATACTCTCAGTCCTGATGGGACTTGATGTGCTATGGTGGGCTTCTGGGCAGGGGCTCTCCTTTTCAGTAGTCCAGTGAGAGGGATTTAGGAAAGAGGGAGGGAGGTTAGGTCTGGGAGTTGAGGATGGAGGGGGCTATGACCAGGAAGTAAAGTGAATAAATAAGTCAATTCAATAAATAAAAAGTCCTAATATTCAATACTTATGCCAGGTGTTGCTGGATCATGGGACCATCAGCTGAAAGGCATGTGTGTAGGAGGTGGGTGTTCCAAAATTATCCACAAGTGAACTAGCACCCTACATTCAGCTGAAAGACATAGATTCACCGTACCATAGTGTGGTAAGATCAAGCTGAGTATAAATAAAAGATACCTGGGAGGGTCTTGTGGATCAGGTGAGTACCACAACTAGACACTAACAGCAAACATCACCTGCAGGGAGCATGGCCTGAGCTCGCTGCCACTGTTGTGCCTGTAGCCAGTGAACTTCAGGCATGACCCTCCTATGACCTAACTCTTACAGCTCATTGCCGTGTGCTGAAATTCTTTTTGGGGATGGGGGAAACAGACAATAAGAACACTACAAATTATTAAGTATATTGCCCTAATTCCAGCAGAAATAATCATACTATACTATAAACTTTATCTTAATCCCCCATATGACTGCAAATTGTGTAATTTTGAGGAGATGAATGGGGCTAAGGAAGCATGTCTGAAGAAAAGGACCCCTCTTGTTAGCTTTGCAGGGGTGTGCTCAAAATCACGAAGAATGGGTTCACTGTGTGGAAATGTGGATGCCCATACACATCTGGGTAAGGCACGTGTTGCTATCTGTGGCCGGCAGGGCAGGATTTATGCACTCATGAGATGTGTTCATGATTAAGTGAAACTAAAAGCCACAGAGAGGATTAAGGTTTCCTAGTTCTATCTTGAAAAAAAAAAAACCCCTGGTTATAAAAGGGTGGTGACATTTGGGAGTCTCAGAGGCATGAGCTTGAAAATAGTAACAAAGAATCCCACCTAAAATGGGCATTTCAGAGACTTCTGCTGCCTTGACATGGACTTCATCTGGCAGCAGTTTTTCATGTGTCAAGGCTGAACATTTGCTAGGTGATTGATTATCTGTACATTATCTGTGTATGGACAGTAAAAGCTAATACAACCTATGACAATTCCTCATGCTCAGGACCGAAGAACTTTCACTATCAACATCTTAAGTTAAAATCAGGGAGTTGTGGATGGACAAAATTTTAAGTGCATATGGCTCAGTAGCCAGATCAGACTGAGGAAGTAACACTATATATCCAGACCTATATGACTATATGCAGGACACAGCAGAAAAATGAACAAAGCTGTGGGGTTCAGGGAAAACACCAGGGAGATTTTGGCTCCTAGAGATTGTATCAGACAAAAAATACAGGGCACATCGAGAAGATGAACTTTCAGACATTTATCTTCTTTGTAGTGGGAAGGTTTGAGCAGTGGAAATGCCATGGCCCAGGAACACATTGGATGTGCATTTTCACTCAGAGATTTGGATTCCCTTCTTGCTAATGATGCACCAGGGAGGTCTTCAGAGAAAGGATGAGGCATCTCCAGAGCTGTAAATTATCATGTGTCTTATTGTGCCATTGAGGATACCGGAAAGATAAGAATAAAGTACATTCCAATGACTTTTAGCCAAAACGTGTAAAATGTTTCATTCTTAGCCATGGTGAGATCATCATATATAAAGCCCCCAGAAGCATGACTATACTTGTTGTTAAAAGACCTTTACTTCTTGAGTTCCTTCTATATACTGGATATTAGCCCTCTGTCAGATATAGGGTTGGTGAATATGCTTTCTCAATCTGTAGGCTGTTGTTTTGATGACAGTGTCTTTTTCTTTACAGAAGCTTTTCAGTTTCAAGAGGTCCCATTTATTGATTGTTGCTCTTTTTAAATTCTTTATTAATTACACTTTATTCACTTTGTATCCCTCCTGTGGTTCTCTCCCTCTACATTGTGTAGATGTCCCAATCCTCCCTTCCTCCACCCTCTGCATGCATGCTCCTCCCCAAGTCCACTGATAGGGGAGGACTTCTTTTCCTTCCTTCTGATCCTAGTCAATTAGATTTCATGGGGAGTGGCTACATTGTCTTCTTCTGTGGCCTGGTAATGCTGCTTTCCCCTCAGGGGGAGATAATTAAAGAGCAGGCCAATCAGTTCATGTCAGAGACAGTCCCTGTTTCTATTACAATGGAACCCACTTGGATACTGAACTGCCATGGGCTACATCTGTGCAGGGGTCTTAGGTTATCTCCATGCATAGTCCTTGGTTGGAGTATCAGTCTCAGGGAAGACCCCTGTGCTCAGATTTTTTGATTCTGTTGCTCTCCTTGTGGAGTTCCTGTCCTCTCCAGATCTTACTGTTTCCCACTTCTTTCATGAAATTCCCTGCACTCTGCCCAAAGGTTGCCCATAAGTCTCATCATCTGCATTGATACTCTGCAGGGCAGAACCTTTCAGAGATCCTTTGTGTCAGGCTCCTGACTTGTTCCCTCTTTTCTCCTTCTGCTGATGTCTATCCTCTTTGTCTTTCTGGATGGGGATTGACCATTTTAGCCAGAGTCCTCTCTCTTGATTAGTTTCTTTTGGTGTACAGGTTTTAATAGGTTTATCCTATATTATATGTCTATATGAGTGAGTATATACTGTGTGTGTCTTTCTGCTTCTGGGATAGCTCACTCAGGATGATCTTTTCTAGGTCCCACCATTTACCTGAAAATTTCATGATTTCCTTGTTTTTTTATTGCTTAGTAATATTCCATTGCGTAGATATACCACAGAGTCATTTTGATTCTGCTGCTTCTGATGTCCAACCAAGTAATCCAATTAAAAAATGGGGAACAGAGCTAAACAGAGAACTCTCTGTAGAGGAATATTGAATGGAAGAGAAACACTTAAAGAAATGCTCAACCTCATTAGCCATTAGGGAAATTCAAATCAAAACAACCCTGAGATTTCACCTTACATCCATCAGAATGGCCAAGATGAAAAACTCAAGTGACAACAGATGTTGGAGAGGTTGTGGAGAAAGGGTAACCCTCCTCCACTGCTGGTGGGAATGTAAACTTGTACAACCACTCTGGAAATCAATCTGGCACTTTCTCAGACAAGTAGGAATAGCGCTTCCTCAAGATCCAGCCATACCACTCCTAGGCATATATCCAAAAGAGGCTCAAGTACACAAAAAGGACATTTGCTCAACCATGTTTGTAGCAGCTTTATTTGTAATAGCCAGTGGCTGGAAACAGCCCAGATGCCCCTCAACTGAAGAATGGATGCAGAAATTGTGGTACATCAACACAATGGAGTATTACTCTGCAAATGAAAAATAAGGAAATCATGAAATTTGCAGGTAAATGGTGGGACCTGGAAAAGATCATCTTGAGTGAGCTGTCCCAGAAGCAGAAAGACACACATGCTTATATACTCAGTCATATAGACATATAACATAAGATAAACCTACTAAAATCTGTACATCTAAAGAAACTACTTAAGAGAGAAGACCCTGACTAAAATGCTCAATCCCCATCCTGAAAGGCAAAGAGGCTGGATATCAGAAGATGAAGAAAACAGGAAACAACCTAGGAACCTGCCACAGAGGGCCTCTGAAAGGCTCTGCCCTACAGACTATCAAAGCAGACGCTGAGACTTATGGCCAACTGTTGGGCAGAGTGCATGGAATCTTATGTAAGAAGTGTGAAATAGTAAGATCTGGAGAAGACAGAAACCCCATAAGGAAAACAACAGAACCAGAAAATTTGAACACAGGGGTCTTTCCAGAGACTCATACTCCAACCAAGTACCATGCATGGAGATAACCTAGAACCCCTGCAGAGATATAGCCCATGGCAGTTTAGTGTCCAAGTGGGTTACATAGTAATGGGAAGAGGGACTGACTCTGACATAATATGATTGGCCTGCTCTTTGATCACCTCCCCCTGAGGGGGGAGCAGCCTTACTAGGCCACAGAAGAGGACAATGCGACTCCTGATGTGACCTGCTAGACTATGATCAGAAGGAAGGAGAGGAGGACTCCCTCATCAGTGGACTTGGGGAGGGGCATGCATGAAGAAGGGGGAGGGAGGATGGGACTGGGAGGGGAGGAGGAAGGGGCTTTAGGGGGATACAAAGTAAATAAAGTGTAATTAATAAAATAAAATAAAATTAAAAATAAACAAACAAAAAACCACTTAACATAAGCTTTTACACAGCAACAAATCTACTTGACATAATCTGATTAGAAAAAATCAATCCCAAAGCTTATCTCTACATACACTATCAAACTATCAAAAATTATAAGTAACCAAAAAGGCCTCATCAAAATTTAATTTTTATCATTCCTAATTTCACTAACAATCGTTCCTATTTTATCCCTCATTTAATTCTCCCAAGCAATTTTGACAATAACAAAAACTCCAACAGACAATGATCACCCAGCTACAACTATCAATCAAGCAACTCAGCTATACATAGCTGTGCCACCCCAGTACCCTCCTCCCCAACCACACCTATCTCTTCAACCCCATCAACTACCCAATATCTATACCATGAAATTCTACCCCTAATTCAATCATCATACAACTGCCCACCACATAAATTACTGCTAACTTCACTATAAACCCTAAAAGCAAAGACATTATTCAATCAGAGCTTCAAGTATCTGGATATCCTCAGAAGTTATAGCAGTAGCATAACAAAAACAACCATTATACCTCCCCCCCCAAAAAAAAAAACAAAACAGCTAACCCTAAGAAAGGTCCTCCATAACCTAAAACAATTAAACAACCTAAACAACCACTAATTACCAAAACTAATCCACCACAAATAGGAGACTGTTTTAAAGCCAACCCAATACAACCTGTCAAAATTAATAAACTTATGGGGAGATACAAAGTGAATAACGTGTAATTAATAATTAATTATAATAATAATAAAAAAGAGAAACAAGCAACAAATAAACAAGCAAACAAACAAACAAAGAAGAAAAGTGGACAAGGGGAATCAAAACTAAAATACAAATGTTGTTATAAAGAAAAAAAAAGAACATTAATGCTAAACATCCAAAAAACCCATCCACTATTCAAAACCATTAACCACTCATTTATTGAACTCTCTCTTCCACTTAACATTTCATCTTGATGAAACTTCAGAACACTACTAGGAATCTGCTTAGTCATCCAAATCTTCACAGGCCTATTTTTAGCCATACATTATACAGCCGACACAACAACAGCATTCTCATTAGTATCACATATCTGTCAAGACGTAAATTACAGATGACTAATTCGCTATATACATGTAAACGGAGCCTCAATATTCTTCATCAGACTATTCATTCACATCAGACAAAGAATGTACTATGGATCATACATTTACACATGTATGATGAAACATCAGAGTAATCCTACAATTTACCTTAATAGCCACTGCATTTCTAGGCTATTTACTACCATGAGGTCAAATATCCTTTTGAGGAGCTACAGTAATTACAAACTTACTTTCAGCCATCACATACATTAATGGCAACAATTATAGAATGAATTTGAGGAGGATTTTCAGTAGATAAGGCTACCCTCACACATCTCAAGAAGTTAAATAGCAACAAATCAAGTAATCCAATTAAAAATGGGGTGCAGAGCTAAACATAGAATTCTCAATAGAGGAATATTGAATGGCAGAGAAACACTTAAAGAAATGTTCAACATCCTTAGTCATCAGGAAAATGCAAATCAAAACAACCCTCAGATTTCACCTTACACCCATCAGAAGGAATAAGATGAATAACTCAAGTGACAACACATGCTGGAGAGGATATGGAGAAAGGGGAACCATCCTCCATTGCTGGTAGGAATGTAAACTTATACAACCACTTTAGAAATCAAACTGGCACTTTCTCAGACAATTAGGAATAGTGCTTCCTCAAGAGCCAGCTATACCACTCCTAGTCATATATCCAAAAGAGGCTCAAGTATACAACAAGGGCATCTGCTCATGTTTGTAGCAGCTTTATTTGTAATAGCCAGTAGCTGGAAACAGCCCAGATGCCCCTCATCTGAAAAATGGATACAGAAATTGTGGTACATCTACACAATGGAATATTATTCAGCAATGAAAAACAAGGAAATCATGAAATTTGCAGGTAAATGGTGGGAACTGGAGAAGATCATCCTGAGTGAAGTATTCCAGAAGCAGAAAGACACACATGGTATATACTCACTCACTAAGTGGATATTAGACTTATAATATAGGATAAACATATTAAAATCTGTATGCCTAAGGATGTTAGTAAGTAAGGAGGACTCTGGTTAAGATGTTCAATCCTCATTCAGAAAGGCAAAGAAGATGGACATCGGAGGAGGGAGAAAACAAGGAATAGGACAGGAGCCTACCACAGAGGGCTTCTGAAAGGCTCTGCCCTGCAGACTCTTAAAGCAGATGCTGAGACTTATGGCCAAACTGTGGGAGGAGTGCAGGGAATCTTATGAAAGAAGTAGAAGATAGTAAGACCTAGAGAGGACAGGAGCTCCACAAGGACAGCAAGAGATCCAAAAAGTCTAGGCACAGGGTTTTTTTTTTTTTTTTTTTTTTTTTTTTCTGAAAATGGTACTCCAGCCAAGGACCACTCATGGATATGGCCTGGAATCCCTGCACAGAGGTAGCCTATGGTAGTTCAGTATCCAAGTTGCCTCCATAATGGGGACAGGGAGTGTCTCTGATATGAACTGATTGGCCTGCTCTTTAATCACCTTCCCCTGAGGAAAGGGCAGCCTTACCAGGCCACAGAAGATGACAATGCAGCCACTCCTAATGAGACCTGATAGACTAGGATCAGAGGGGAGGGGAGGAGGACCTCCCTTATGAGTGGACTGGGAAAGAGACACTGGTGGGGTAGAGGAAGGGTGGGATGGGAAGGGAGGGGGAGAGGGAGGTACAGGAAGGAAACAAAGTGAAAAAGCTATAATTAATAAAAATAAAAATAATTTAATATTCAAAAAAGTCCTTTACAATTGGTAACAGCCTTGCTACTTGTATGTACACAGGTCAGTCTGTACTGCAAAATCTGCAGTGAGAGAATGCATCTTGGCATAATTTTTGTTTATAATTTTAAAGTCCCTTTTGAGAAAATGTACTTTTTATGAATAAAAATAAGCGATTTCCAACTCTGCATACTTAAGACTAGCTTCTTCAGTCAGGTGTGGTGTCACACTCCTGTAAACCCAGACCTCACAGGCATGGATGGATCTGCCCAATTTTTAGGCATCCTGGCCTACAGAGTGAGTTCCCAGCCAGCCATGGCTCCACAGGGGGATGGTGTAGTGAGAGTGGATAGCTTTGTTTACAGTATAGATACCGAACTCATGATGAAAGACCATAGTGTAACCACACTGTCATATACATAGTGACCCCTACAAAATAGTGCTCTCTATATGCACTTTCATGAAATGGTCATGCAGGACTTATTACTGAGAAATACACCTGTATTGGTTCATTCTTTCTCACAGAATTAAAACATTAAAAGAGGGAGTATTAAGAAATCAAGAAGCCCTGAGATACCTGCTTCTGTCTTTATTTTTGTTTATTTGTTTGGTTTGGTTTTTGCGATACAGCATCAATGATAATACAACAGAAAAGATGACAGAGAGAGCACCCTGGTGTTGCTGGGTCTGGAAGACACTGGTCTCCTCCTCTTGGTCGTTGCAGATCTGCTGCATGTCCCCCAACTGGTGCTGCAGCAGGGCCCAATCCTCTTGCACTTTTCTGTTCTCCTGCCTCAGCATATCCACATTCTTCTTCAGCTGAGTCTGTTCCATAAGGAGCCGGCTGTGGAGTTTGCTGGAAACACCATCTGCAGAGTAAACCCCTACCAGGCTTCCTCCACTTCCTCTTCCTCTTGCCATCTCTCCAGGACCTATCAACCCCACCAGGCCCAAGGATCCTATGATGACCCAAGAGAGAGCCCAATACAACCATGGCAGCTGCATTCAGAAGACCATAAAGAGAGAACAGCCATTCAGGAAAGAATAACAACTGCTAAAATCCCCAAATCCAATAGGGAGCCTTTTCCCTCCCAAAGGAAGAGCAGTCTCCACCTCTCCTTTACATGTTCAAGGTAATATGAAAACATCAAAAAGTAGGGGACAAATGCACTAATGGTAGGACAGGAGACACAAGTGGAGCACATTCCCTCTACCCGTTCCATAAGACTCAGCTCTGTAAACCCTGCCTGAGCCCCAGCGGTCAAGTGCTTCCTGAAATTCTTCTGCTGTGAATCACCTTTATGTCTAGAGGCTCCTAAAGCTGGCGTGAAAATCCTGGAAGGGGATAACAGTCTTCTTCACACTTTGCAAAACTGAGTCTAAGAGGCACAGGCAGGCTGATGGCTAAGAGGCAGAAGGGTTAGAACAAGAGCTGTTGGACTCTCTTGTCTAGAAACAAAGAAATGCAGAGGTGGCCATTCAGCAACTGTTGAGGTCCCTCACAGGCGCTTATGGATAAAAGCCATTCTCATTGTAGAGCTCCTTGAAGTTTTTTTGAGGCTTCAGTGTGCTCATGCTCCAAGCTCTGCAGGTCCAACATAACTTGCTTATGCTACATTTTCAGCTTCTCATAGAAAGGATTTGACCTGTGATAGGTCCTGGCCATAAGAACAACAACAACAACAACAACAACCCATGAATATTGGCCTCAAAAATCTTGTAAATTTGGCCTGCATCTGCAGCCAAGACTGACTTCATAGGGTCTGAAATAGTGAATGAATAGTGTCCAATGATCCTTCTGCGATGAGGACCTCTCAGCTCATTTCTCTCCCTGGTCATCATCTGTAGCTGAGTGTCCAGTCAGCTACAGCTATTTGCTCTCTAGCCTGCTTTTGGGTGAGCATGGCTGGATCTGATGGTGGCCGAGTGTCAGACCCTGTAGGTAGTAGAGCTCAGTGACCTTACATGGTGACCAGGCATAAAGGTGGGACAGACCACCATGAAGGCCAAACAAAAAGAGAGCATGGCTGGAACCCTGTGATACCCAACAGATTTTGACCCAGGCTTGAGATGCTTACTCTATGATCTCATTTCTCTCATTTCTCTGTTTAGAAGTGAGTATGTAAGGAGCCAGGTATTTCCTCTGCCTCCCTACACATGTTCCAGGTGACCACTGAGATGGCCTCTTCAAATTTATTCACAACCACACAAGATGCAACTTGGCTACAAAGCTCTCAAACCTGTGATTTCAGAAGCCAGGAATATAATGGCAGAGTCCACAGCACTCAGGTGATGTGGAGATGGCCAGATCTCTGCAATTGTCTAGGAACACGACTGTGGATTAAAAAGTCATCCAGTGGTAGAACATTGTCAACAGACTGATAAGTTCTCTGCAATGACAGACCCAAAGACCCCAGAACTGACAATAAGAGTGTAGTCCCTGTCTTGGTCCTCTGCCTGTTTCAGTTTGTTGCACTAGAGAAATGCCAGGCACCATACTACTGATTCAGAATCTTAAGTATGCCACTGTCAGGGAGAGGTGTTAAGAGGAGTTATGTGTACATAAGGTCATGGCCAGGTGCATGTTTCTGTTTTACTCCTGTCAGATATACACATCATTTAAAATAATCCAGTATGAGCAAAGTGCAGTGATGCCCTATCTTAAATTGGGAAACATTTTCAATCCCTGATTTTTGATTTTTTTTTTCGGTCCACATCCCATGTTACACACTAAATGCCCAGTAAGAGTACAAGCTAGGAGATCCTGCAACAACTGTTTCGGTCTTCCCAAGAACCTGGTTTGGTGGATGTGCAAACTAATGTACCAAAATCCTGAACTTTCAGGAATTATGATTAGTAGGGAATTCAAGGTGCTTTCCAGAGGCTCTTCTTCCTGTGTTCTATTTCTGAAAAGCCCAGCTCAAGTCCACCTCTCCAGAAGCTCTTTTTCCAGTATCCTATTTCTGAAAATCCCAGCTCAAGTCCAGCTCTCCCAAGAAGCTCTGCATCGCTACCCATGTCTTACTGTGCCTTCCCCAGATCCAATTCATTCTTGTTTTCAAAAGAGGTGGAAGTCCAGTTTCCTCCTGCCTCACTCTGGTTTCTTTACCAGCCTCTTTCTCTTTCCCACACAGACTCCTCAGTATGGACAGCATATCTATGGATGAGACCTATGCATACTGAATCCTCGGAGAACACTTGTTCTCTCTACAACACTAGTGACATCACAGAGGATGGCCAGAACTCTCCAGGATAAAATAGAATGTCCAGAGAAGATGTCATGAGGTCATGAAGAAGAGTCTTTTCCTTCCCACAGATATTGTCCCTGTACTTACCAGAAGCTGAGGGGCCATTTCCAGGAGATGCTCCTGTGCCATAGCCATTGACTACCACCTACTTCCAAAGCCAGAGATTGCTTGACTGGAAACATCTTAGATCTTCCCAGGTGAGGGAACTGACTGTTTCCTTCCCAAACAGTGCCTAGTGTCTTTTTTTAACAATATGAGAAATTAAATAGTCGTGAAATTTCACAACAGGACGAATGTGGCAGAGGAATGGTCTTATCTCTGATGGGTACAATGGCTTTAAAGTACATGCAGGAAGAGGCCAATGTACTGGTTTCAATGTTGGATGTTTGTTAGTGGGGACAGTCATAGAAGCCATGTGCTTGGCCTTTGAAAGATGTCTCTAATGCCTTAGCAGATAGTGAATGCAGCCATCAGGGTTCTGGCAATGTCGTGATGAACAGTTGGAAGAGGAAACTGAAATAGTCCCTCACAAGCACTTACAGATAAAAGCCATTCTCCCTATAGAGCTCCTTGAGGGTTTTAGAGGCTTCAGTGTGCTCATGCTCCAATCTTTGCAGGTCCATCATAACTTGCTTATGCTGCATTTTCAACTTCTCATAGAAAGGATTTCGCCTGTGATAGGTCCTGGTCGTAGGAGTAAAGAAACCCAGGAATACAAGCTTCAATGATCTTGTAAACTTAGCCTGCATCTGCAGCCAAGACTGACACCATGGGGTCTGAAATAACGAATACCTACTGTCCAAGCATCCTTCTGTGATGAGGATCAGGCGATCTCTCAGCTCATTTCTCTCCATGGTCATCATCTGCAGCTGATGGGCAGCCTGTCCATTTGCTTTGTTGCCTGCATTTTGGTGAGCATGGGTGGATCTGATGGTGGCTGAGTGCCAGACCCTGTGGGTAGTAGAGCTCAGTGACCTTACATAGTGACAAGACACAAAGATGGGACAGACCACCAAGAAGGTCAAAGAGAAACAGAGCATGCCGGGAACCCTGTAACAGATTTTGGCCCAGATTTAAGATGCCTACTCTGTGATCTCATTTCTCTCATCTCTCTGTTAACAAGTGGGTATCTAAGGAGCCAGGAATTTCCTCGGCCTCCCTACACATGCTCAGGGTGACCACAGAGATGGCCTCTTCAGGCTTATTCACAACCACACAAGATGCAACTTGGCTACAGAGTTCTCAAGCCTGTGATTTCAGAATCCAGGAAAATATTGCTACAGTCTACTAGCAGGCCGGTTGATGTGGAGACAGCCAGATCTCTGGACTTGTCACTCTGGGAACATGACTGTGGTTTAAAAAGTCATCCAGTAGTAGAACATTATCAACAGACTGATCAGTTCTCCCCACTGACAGACCAAAAGTCCCCAGAGCTGGCAATAAGGGTCCAGCCTCTGTCATGGTCCTCTGCCTGTGATAGTTTGTATGCACTAGAGAAATGCCTGCCACCACAACTACTGATTCAGGATCTTAAGTATGCCACTGTCAGGGAGAGGTGTTAAGAGGAGTTATGTGTACATAAGATCATGGCCAGGAGCACGTTTCTCTCTGTTTTACTCCTGTCAGATATACATAGCATTTAAATTATTTCATTGTGAGCGAAGTGCAGTGATGTCTTGTCTTAAATTGGGAAACATTCTCAATCCCTCATTTCTAATTTTTTTTTTTGGTCCACATCCCATATTACACCCTAGATGCCCAGTAAGAGTACAAGCTAGGAGATCCTACAACAACTATTTCGGTCTTCCCAGCAACCTTGTTTGGTGGATTTGCAAACTAACTAACATACTAGAATCCTGAACTTTCAGGAATTATGATAAGTAGGGAAGTCAAGTTACTTTACAGAGGCTCTTTTTCCAGTATCCTATTTCTGAAAAGCCCAGCTCAAGTCCACCTCTTCCAAGAAGCTCTGCATCCCTGCCCATGTCTTACTGTGCCTTCCCCAGATCCAAAATTCATTCTTGTTTTCAAAAGAGGTGGAAGTCCAGTTTTCTTCTGCCTCACTCTGGTTTCTTTACCAACCTCTTTCTCTTTCCCAAACAGACTCCTCAGTATGGACAGCATATCTATGGATGAGACCTATGCATACTGAATCCTCGGAGAACACTTGTTCTCTCTACAACACTAGTGACATCACAGAGGATGGCCAGAACTCTCCAGGATGAAATAGAATGTCCAGAGAAGATGTCATGAGGTCATGAAGAAGAGTCTTTTCCTTCCCACAGATATTGTCCCTGTACTTACCAGAAGCTGAGGGGCCATTTCCAGGAGATGCTCCTGTGCCATAGCCATTGACTACCACCTACTTCCAAAGCCAGAGATTGCTTGACTGGAAACATCTTAGATCTTCCCAGGTGAGGGAACTGACTGTTTCCTTCCCAAACAGTGCCTAGTGTCTTTTTTTAACAATATGAGAAATTAAATAGTCGTGAAATTTCACAACAGGACGAATGTGGCAGAGGAATGGTCTTATCTCTGATGGGTACAATGGCTTTAAAGTACATGCAGGAAGAGGCCAATGTACTGGTTTCAATGTTGGATGTTTGTTAGTGGGGACAGTCATAGAAGCCATGTGCTTGGCCTTTGAAAGATGTCTCTAATGCCTTAGCAGATAGTGAATGCAGCCATCAGGGTTCTGGCAACACTGTGATGAACAGTTGGCAAAGGAAACTGAAACAGTGGAGGCACTAAGAGAAAAAGTCTTCAGGTTCAGTGTGGTGCTCTCTCTCCACCAAAGACACCAAAGCCTGATTGGTTACAGGAATTCTGTGATTTACATAGTGAGACGCTGTGTGAAGAAAGAAAAACAGTCACCGGGAGTGGTTAAGACTACGTGTTAGACATAGCTCAGCTGGCAAGGTGAGTTCCTAGTACATACATAGGAATCTCAGGGATCAGTGACTAGTGCTGTCCTCAAAAGAGTTGGTGGCCCCACTTGTAATCTTAGTCTTGTGAAGTAGAAGCAGGATGATCTAAGCTCAAGGCTAACCTCCAATGCCAGGTTGAGAAGAGCTTGCCATACATGACATCCTGTCTCAAGAACAAAAGAAAAGAAAACACGCCCTCCTCAAGGCCTCATCCCTGTTCTACTGAAAAGAACTTAGTATTCTCCCTATCAAACTTTTTTTTTTTTTAGGAAGATGGAAACAAAGTTGAAGTGATCTTTCTATTCTAAGGTCTTTGCTCTTGTCTTTTGTTATGTCACCACAAAACCAACTGAAAGTGAGGATCAGCATCTGAACTACTCAGTACTATCCATGCTGCTAGTACAGTACAGCACCTGTGAAAAACTCACCTTTCCTTGAGTGAGGCTGTCAGGTGCTGAGACCAATCCTATTGATCCCCTCAAGAGGCTAGACAGAAGCCATCAGAAACACTCTACTTCCTTTGCTAGAGATTATTTCAAGGTGACCCTTGCAAATTGGGTATGTTATTTAACCCCTCATGATACCCTCAATCTACACTTCAGAGTTGAGTATGGGCGAGTACAGGGTAGAAGCAGACATCTATATCAGTGATGGATACATTGGTATGCTATCCCAGGATCCAGAGATGTTATAGGACTGGGTGTGAACAAGCAACTACCATTCTTAGTAAGAGGTGAGCCCACCAAGACCTCAGGCCAGAAGAGACTTTTGTTCAACCATGTCCTTTTCCCTCAGGACTATTGTTGATGCTGGACAGAGTCTTCACTTGGGAACCAAAAGGTAGAGAGCATTTCAGTAGTAAAAAAAAAAAAAAAAAAAAAAAAAAACAAAAACAAAAAAAAAAAAAACTTGTACAACCACTCTGGAAATCAATTTGGCACTTTCTCAGACAACTAGGAATAGCACTACCTCAAGATCCTGCCATACCACTTCTAGGCATATATCCAAAAGAGGCTCAAGTACACAATAAGGACATTTGCTCAACCATGTTTGTAGCAGCTTTATGTGTAATAGCCAGAAGGTGGAAACAGCCCAGATGCCCCTCAACTGAAGAATGGATGCAGAAATTGTGGTACATCTACACAATGGAGTATTACTCTGCAATGAAAAATAAGGAAATCATGAAATTTGCAGGTAAATGGTGGGACCTGGAAAAGATCATCCTGAGTGAGTTATCCCAGAAGCAAAAAGACACACATGGTATATACTCACTCATATAGACATACAACATAGGATAAACCCACTAAAATCTGTACATCTAAAGAATCTAAGCAAGAGAGAGGACCCTGACTAAAACGGTCAATCCCCATCCAGAAAGGCAAAGAGGATAGACATCAGAAGATGAAGAAAACAGGAAACAACCTAGGAACCTGACACAGAGGGCCTCTGAAAGGCTCTGCCCTACAGACTATCAAAGCAGACACTGAGACTTAATGCCAACTGATGGGCAGAGTGCATGGAATCTTAAGTAAGAAGTGGGAAATAGTAAGATCTGGAGAGGACAGGAACCTCACAAGGAGAGCAACAGAACCAGAAAATTTGAACACAGGGGTCTCCCCAGGGACTCATATTCCAACCAAGGAACATGCATGGAGATAACCTAGAACCCCTGCACAGATGTAGTCCATGACAGTGTAGTATCCAAGTGGGTTCCATAGCAATGGGAAGAGGGACTGCCTCTGATATAATCTGATAGGCCTGTTCTATGGTCACCTCCCCCTGAGGGGAGAGCAGCCCTACCAGGCCACAGAAGATGACAATGCAGCTATTCCTGATAGGATCTGATAGACTAAGATCAGAAGGAAGGAGAGGAGGTCTGTGGACTTGGGAGGGGCAAGCAAGAAGAAGGGAGAGGGAGGGTGGGGCTGGGAGGGGAGGAGGAAGGGGCTTATGGGGGGATAAAAAAGTGAATAAACTGTAATTAATAAAAAATAAAAGAGAATACTCTATATTTTTGTAATTTTTGCTTTATTCCTTACTTCATATGATGAATTAGATTTATGAAAAACTGTTTGAAATCTACTTAAGTATACACATTTTACTAGACATGCAAGATTTCTTAATGATCAGCTGTGTAAAACCCAAACCTAAATGTGCTTAATAAAAAGTAAATATTAAATTATATAAACAAAGGGGAACCCTCCTCCACTGCTGGTGGGAATGTAAACTTGTACAACCACTCTGGAAATCAATCTGGCGCTTTCTCAGACAACTAGGAATAGCACTACCTTAAGATCCAGCCATAACACTCCTAGGCATATATCCAAAAGGGGCTCAAGTACACAATAAGGACATTTACTCAACCACGTTTGTATCAGCCTTATTTGTAATAGCCAGAAGCTTGAAACAGCCCAGATGCCCCTCAGTGGAGGAATGGATGAACAAATTGTGGTATATCTACACAATGGAGTATTACTCAGCAATGAAAAACAAGAAAATCATGAAATTTGCAGGTAAATGGTGGGATCTGGAAAAGATCATCCTGGTTGAGCTATCCCAGAAGCAGAAAGATGCACATGGTATATACTCACTCATATAGACATATAATATAGGATAAACCTACTAAAATCTGTACACCTAAAGAAACTAATCAAGAGGGAGGACTCTGCCTAAAATGGTCAATCTCCATCCAGAAAGGCAAAGAGAATAGACATCAGCAGAAGGATAAAGGAGGGAACAAGTTAGGAGCCAGCCACAGAGGGCCTCTGAAAGGTTCTGCCCTGTAGAGTATCAATGCAGATGATGAGACTTATGGGCAACCTTTGGGCAGAGTGCAGGGAATCTTCAGAAACAAGTGGGAAACAGTAGGATCTGGAGAGGACAGGAAATCCACAAGGAGAACAACAGAACCAAAAAATCTGAGCACAGGGGTCTTTCCTGAGACTCGTACTCCATCCAAGGACTATGCATGGAGATAACCTAAGACCCCTGCACAGATGTAGCTCATGGCAGTTCAGTATCCAAGTGGGTTCCATTGTAATAGGAACAGGGACTGTCTCTGACATGAACTGATTGGCCTGCTCTTTAATTATCTCCCCCTGAGGGGGAAGCAGCATTACCACGCCACAGAAGACGACACTGCAGCCACTCCTGATGAGACCTAATTGACTAGGATCAGAAGGAAGGAAAAGAAGACCTCCCCTATCATTGAAATTGGGGAGGGGCATGCATGCAGAGGGTGGAGGAAGGGAGGATTGGGTGGGAGGAGAGAGGGAACCACAGGGGGGATACAAAGTGAATAAATTTTCATTAATAAAGAATTACAAAAAAGAAAAAAAGAATAACAAATAACACTGGCACAAATGACAACAAATTCTGAAAGCCATTAGGGGAAAAGAGAACCATTGTTCATTGTTGGTAGGATAGCAAAGTGGTGTAGCTACTATGGCAATAACTGTGGAGAATTCCAACAAATTAAAAAAAATTAAATCATGTGACCTATCCATATTATTTTTTTGAATATGCCCAAACGGCTTACCATCCTACTTCACAGATACTTACTCAGCCATAATTTTTGCTGGTTTTCCTTTTTTTTTATAATACTAATGAAATGGAAATACTGAAATGTGCTACAACAATGAATGGATAATGAAAATATGGTACAAACACACTGGGGACTAGTATTCAGCAGTAAATTAAAATCATGAGCTTCCTAGGTAAACAGATTGAGCTAGAAAAGATCATATTCAGTGGGATAACCCAAAGTGAGAAATGCAAACCTCACATGTTCTCTCCTCTGACATAGGGAAGAAGGTATATATAGAAGAAGGTGGAAAGAGTTTTAAATAACAATATGAATGTCTAGAAAAGCTACAAACGATTATACTATAACCTATCATGTACGTAATTCACAAACAGATTTAATGGAATTTTCTCCTCTGGTCTGATGGTACACCTTCCAAGAGCCAAAGACCATCCAACAAACCCCCAATACTAGACGTGTTTTCCATGAAATTCCCCCAAAACACAGCTTGTTGCCACTGCCTTGGTAAACCCATAGATGTGGAAGGTAAGTCCCTATTGCGGAAGACACCATGCAGTTCAGAACCAGGGCAGGAAACCCCTGATTTGGAGCTGATCTGAATGTTCCCTCTCTGGTGACTAATTTTCATGGTATCAGAAGTTGCTCTGCAAACTTCCGAAGGAGGAACACAACAAGTAGTTCTTCCTAGCAGTGACACCTATGAACCAGCATGGTATGGCAACTTTGTTGTTGCAACAGTGGCACTTGTACCTTGGTGGTAACCAACAGCACTCTAACTGGACTTAAGACCTATTCTACAAAAGGGAGACCATGATTAACACTGAAAACATAACTAACTACTCAGAATTAATGAAATCATGATTGTTGGAGGAGAATCAACAACCACTAATTTACTCAGCCTGACTAGTCCCTAATGACAATTTATAATCATTTCTCCCATACCCACACATAAGTGTGGTCCTAACCTCTCATTCAGGACACTTCTCTTGCAGCAGATGGAGGCCATTGCAGAAAAACACAACCAATCAAAATTCAGGAATTGTGGAGCCAGCTTCCAGTGGATATATCCTCAAATTACTCCTTTACCTAAGACTCAGGGAGCATTGCTGAAGAGGAGGTGGAAATTTTGTTAAAGGTAGAAAGTTAGAGAGTTTGATGGGAGGCTGTTTCTCCTAGTAACACCAAAAGCTAAACCTTATAAATTCTCATCAACATGACTATCCAAATGTGAGTGAACAAGGCTGATACCAATGAATGTGCCAAACAGAATGAGGGAAATGCTCACAAAACTTCAACTCCATGCGAAGAACTGAACAAAGCTTGGAAGGGGGAGGTGCTCCTTCCTAGGAAAGACCACACTAGCTGGTTGCTCATTGCCTTTGGTCAGCTCTGACATCATACATACAAGAAAATCATATGGATCCAACAGCTTAAATTTAGGAATATATGTGCATGCAATCAACATTAATGAAAAAAAATGCCACAAAAGAATTAAGGGGAAGGGACAAATGCAGTAAAATTACAACCTCACAGATAAACAAAAATGAAAAGAAAGAAATATGAAAAAATGATGGGAAACCATTCAAAAACCAAACCTCCAAATTATACCATAGACGAGGAAGTAGAATTCCAGGTCAATATCGTAGAACAGATCTTCAACAGAAGCACAGAATGGAATTTTCTCATATCGAGGAGAGACATCAGGTAGAGACATAGGAAGCACACAGAACACCAAATAGACAAAACTAGAAAAGAAACTCCTCATCTGTAAACCTACAACTCTAGCTCCACACCTGCAGCCTGTGAATCATCTTTGCAGATAAGCCACTTTTTCTGGGTAATCTCCCTTTTTTTTTTTAGCTCCTTCTTCTTCTGACCCTTCTCCATGTGCAAACTTACAATTTTGTTCCAAAGAAATCCTCTTTATTTGTGAACCACTTTACCTGGCCTAGCTGGAGACCTGTGGTTTGAAAGCTATTATTTTCCTGATCCACCTAGACAGCGCATCCATTATCTTCATCAAAGCAATCTTAAATCATACATCTCCTGGCCTGAAAAAATATTGAAGAACATAAGGTCATCACATTGTTCTCACAATAAAGTAAGACGTCATCATAAAAACAAAATAACATGAAAAGTCAGAAGTGCATGCCTCCCAGCAAAACCACTGGTTTAATACACACATTTATAAGGACTACTACCTCCATGTATTCCATGACACAGATGATAATGGACAATGCTAACTTTATCAAAAAATTCAAGAAAATAAAATCAATGAAGAAATGCTTTCTTTTTTAAATTTAGTTTTTATTAATTACAGTTTATTCATTTTGAATCCCAGCTAAATTCCATACTCTTGGCCCTTCCCAATTCCACCCTCCCTCCCACTTATCCTTTCATACCCTTCCTCCAGTCCACTGATAGGGGAAGTTTTCCTCCCCTTTCATCTCACCCTAGTTTATCATGTATCATCAGGAATGGCTGCATTGTTTTCCTCTGTGTTATACCACCCCTAGGCATATTTCCAACAGATGCTCAAGTATACAAATAGGACATTTGTTCAACAATGTTTGTTGTAAAACATTTATAAATGTTTTACATTTGTAAAAGCCAGAAGCTTGAAACAACCCAGACATTCCTGAGTTGAAGAATGTATACAGAAATTGGAGTACAATTACACAATGGAATACTACTCAGCAATTAAAAACAAGGAAATCATGAAATTTGCAGGCAAATTCTTCTTGGGTCCATTTGCTTGGAAAATTGTCTTCCAGCCCTTTACTCTCAGGTAATGTCTATCTTTGTGACTTAGGTGTGTTTCTTGTATGCAACAGATTGTTGGGTCTTGTTTATGCATCCATTCTGTTAGTCTGTGTCTTTTCATTGGAGAATTGAGTCCATTGATGTTGAGAGAGATTAATGACCAGTGGCTGTTAGATCCTTTGATTTTGATGTTGGCTATGGTAGTGTGTTTGTGTGCTTGTCTTCTCTTTGTTTTGGTGTAGTGAAGTTAATTATTTCCTGTGTTTTCTTGAAAGTAGTTGGTTTTCTTGGGTTGTATTTTTCTTTCTAGTATTCTCTGTATCACTGGATTTGTATGTAGGTATTGTTGAAATTTGTTTTTATTATTGAATATCTTAAATCATACATCTCCTGCCCTGGAAAAAAAATCTAAAACATCAGGTCATCACATTGTTCACACAACAAAGAAAGACATCATCACAAAAACAAAATAACATGAAAAGTCAAAAGAACATGCCTCCCAACAGAACCACTAATTCAATAGATATGTTAGCCAAGCACTGCTACCTACAGTATTCCATGATACAGATAATAAAGGACAATGTTAACTTTATAAAAAAATTCAGGAAAATAAATGTAATGAACAACAAACACTTTCTTTTTAAAATTTATTTTTTTATTAAATAGAGTTTATTCACTTTGTATCTCAGCTGTAGCACCCTCCCCAGACCCCTCCACAGACCCCTCCCAATCCCATTTTTTCTCTTCTCTCATGCCCCTTCCCCAGTCCACTGATAAGTGAGGTACTCCTCCCTTTCCATCTAACCCTAGTCTATCATGTCTCATCAAGACTGGCTTCATTGTCTTCCTCTGAGTTATACCACTCCTAGGCATATTTCCAACAGATGCTCAAGTATACAGCAAGGACATTTGCTCAAGCATGTTTGTAGCAGCTTTACTTATAAAAGCCAGAAATTTGAAACAACCCAGATGTCCCTGAGTTGAAGAATGGATACAGAAATAAGGGTATATTTTCGCAATGGAATACTACTCAGCAATTAAAAACAAGGAAATCATGAAATTTGTAGGCAAATGATAAAATCTAGAAAAGATCATCCTGAGTGAGGTATCCCAGAAGAAACGCTTTCTTAAACTCCAAGAAGACAACAATTAATATTTGAGTTATGTCTAAGAAAATATAAATACACACCTGAATGAAATACTAAAGATAAATCAGAATTTGAAAACAGAATTCAGTAAAGAGGTTAGAAACACTGAAGAGAACTAACACAAGCCATATGATCCACTTCTTGGCATCTTCCCAAAGGACTCAACGTACTACCACTATACAGAAACTTTTTTAGCTATGTTCGATTTGTTAAGGGAGTAACAAATCATGTTTTGATTGCATTTAAGGTCTACTCCATGAAATAGGACCCATACATGACACTGCAAAAGAGGGCAAGAACCTGAGACTGGATGGGTTTGGAGGTTAGGGGAAAATATAATACAATTATTCTGGTAAGAAAATATCAATGAAGTGAGTTTTAACAACATACTGCTATACACATAGAGCATATCACAGAAATGTTCTGCCTTCATCACAAATATAAAAGAGTAGAAACACTAAATGTCCTTCAACTGATGAATTGAAAAGAAAGTGTGGTACAAATGCACTATGGACATAAATGTTTAAATAATATGAACATATTATTTAGCTGTAAAGAAAAACAAAATCATGAAATTGCAGGTAAGCTGGTGGATCTAAAAGACATCATATTAAATGAGGTAACCCAGAAAGACAATATAGATTATAGACATAGCCTTTGGTTTCCTCCTATGGCTTGATAGTCAGCCCTATTGTTGAAAAACTGCATACTTAGGACACAGGACTTGGATAATTCAAGCTGGATTTGGTCTGAGAATCTTTCATGTGTTTAGCTTTGATGGTTCCAGGAAATACTTTGCAAGGTGTCAAGGGAGTGAAGAAATTATACAGTTGTACCGAGCAGGAACCCCTATGAAGCAGGACAATTATCAGCATGGCAAGATATACAGAAAGGTGCAAAGAGTGACATATGTCTTTGTCAACCAATAGTTGTCTTGTTGTTCTTGAATTCCACTCAACAGTAGCTTTTTGTTTTTGTGGAAATCTTAACAGTGGGGGCAGTGAGAGGTGGTTGGGCAAGGGAGTCCCTGACTCTTTTGTCTACTTGTTGAACCCCTTTCTCCTACTGGTTTGCCTCATCCAGCCTTAATATGCTGATATGTGCCTATTCATATTGTAGCTTGTTATTCACCATTTGGTTGATGTCCCTGAGAGCTCTGCTCTTTTCTGAGGGGAGGCAGAGTGTGTTGGATCTAGGGGGAGAGAGAGGGATGGATTGAAAGAGTAAGGGAGGTAAGGGAGGGAAAACTGTGGCTGGGATCTAACATATGAGAAAAGAATAAAATTTAATTAGAAAAATCCCCCTCAAGAGAGAGAAAATTATTCCTGGTATTGGAGACATAGCCAGTTTCTTGGGGCTAATAAGGTGATAGGCTGCAGAAAAGAATATCTTGCTGGACCAGTATAATTATTTACTTCATTCTCAATTTTATCCTTATAACCATGGGTAAGTACAACTTCCAAGCTTCATTAAAAAAGAAAGCCACTGTTTATGTCAACTGGGGATTATCATAGAAAACCACACCTGGACCCAAAAGATCACCAGATTGTGGAGATTCCAGCCCAAATGGATACATCTACAACATTACTTTTGTATGTATGGCTCATGTTAATGGCATGGCAGAAGAGGTAGAAAAAAATGTAAGAGCCAGAATACCATGAAGTCTGCTGTGAGTGAGTCTCTTGAAATGGGTGAATAAAATATAGCAGAACAGTGACAATGAACGTTGTAGTGCAGAAAGAACAAAGTTCCATGGATTCCTGCCTCTAGATAGAGAACTGTGGACAAATAATGACTGCTGAGAGAGGTCAGCCTTTCCCAGGGATGAACTCCCTCATTGCTTGTCCAGTGCCCAATGAAAACAACAAAAACAGACTCAGCAGATTTTATACATACATATTCATGCGACAGTTATAAGGAAGAAGAGGTAAGCAGGTTGTAATGGCCTCAATTCCCTAGTCCAAAGATACAGGGCAATTGAATGAATTAAGAAAGGAGGACACGGGAAGAGGCTGAACCTTACTCAGAAGGGCAAACAGGATAGACCTTGGAAGTAGGAAAAGACAAAGAATAGAACAGGAGCCTTCCATAGGGGGCCTTTGAAAGACTCTACCCATCAGGATATAAAAAGAGATACTGAGACTCACAGCCAAACTTTGAGAAGAGCACAGGAAACCTTATAGAAGAAGTGTGGAGGAGAATAGAAAGACCTGGAGGGGACAGGAGCTCCACAGGAGACCAACAGGGCTAAAAGCAATTCTTAAGGAGAAAATTATAATTCTGAGTGCCTACATTAAAAAGAAGAGACACAAATATAAGATTTAATGATGCAATGCAATAATTTGGAAAAACAAAACCAACCTCGAGATGGTAGTAGAGAGCAAGAAATATTAAAAGTAACAGTGGAAAATAATGAAATATTAGCAAAGAAACAACACAGGGCATCAACAAATGTAAAATTTGCATGTTTTTTTTTGAGAAGTTGAACAAATTGACTGATCCTTGGCCCAACTGACCAAAACAAACAAATGAATGTAATAAGAGATAAACAGGGAAACATTAGAGTAGCTACCAAAGAAAAAAAATGAATATTGTAAATGAGCATTTAAAAGAAATGTATGTACTTCACACCTATAATCCTATTTTTTTATTTCCCTCTTCGTGCTCCTATGCCCCTTCCATAGTCCATGAAATGAACTAATTTCTAGATTCACCCAAACCACCTCAGTTAAACCAAGAGGAGATGAACAACTTATCAGACTTATAACAAATGAAGAATTCAAAATGTTAGTTAAAAAGCCATCGACTAAAGAAAGGCAAGATCTATTGCCACAAGCCAGATCTATTTACAATAAAATTCTATCAGACTTTCTAAGAAATGTCATCATTTATATTACTCAAGTACAAACCCTGTGACCCATAAAAGCAACCTGCCTGTGAGATACACTGGTTCAATAGTTGCAGAAATTTCAAGGGAGTAACAAATCATGTTTTGATTGTATTTAAGGTCTACTCCATGAAATAGGACCCATACATGGCACTGAAAGAGGGCAAGAACCTGAGACTGGATGGGTTTGGAGGTTAGGGGAAAACATAATACAATTATTCTGGTAAGAAAATATCAATGAAGTGAGTTTTAACGACATACTGCTATACACATAAATCATATCACAAAAATGTTCTGCCTTCATCAGCAAAGCGTCTTCAGGCAGTAGTTGGTAACACAAAGACCTACAACTGGATAAAGTGCAGAGCATGAGAGACTTTGGAGCACTCATCACTCAACGGGATGTGTTTATCAAATTTCCCCACTCAAGACTCAAGTATCTGAGCAAATGAGAAGGTAGAAAGACTGCAAGAACCAGAGGTGGTGAATGAAAACAGTGTCTTCCAGATCACAGGGCTGATGTACATATGAAACCACAGAGACTGTGAGAGCAGGCACAACATCTGTACAAGTTCAAGTCACACAAAACCCAAGAAAGTAGAGGGGAAGTGGACACAAATTAATTCTCACCTCTAACTAAGAAGCCCTTTGCAATCGACACTTACTAGGAAAGAAAATGTCAGTTTTCTCAAACAGAATGTCACTGGATCTATCAACCACACTCCAGAGAAGGACCCTGCCCAGGAGTAGTGTCCAACACAAAATGGGCTGTGTGTGTGTACAAGCATGTGTGTACTAGTCATTCTTTCCTTCTGTATTGTATAATTTTTATTTTTTATATTAATTACAGCATATTCACATTGTATCCTCTCTGTAGGCCCCTGCCTCGTACTGTCCCAATCCTGCCCTCCCTCCGTCATCTCCTCCCATGCCCCTCTCCAAGTCCACTGATAGGGAAGGTCCCCCTCTCCCTCCATCTCCCTCCCTCTCCTCCCTAGCCTATCATGTCTCTCAAGGACTGGCTACGTTTTCTTCCTCGATGTCCTCGTAAGGCTGTTCCCCACTCAGGTGGAGGTGATTAAAGAACCAGCCACTGAGTTCATGTCAGAGAGAGTCCCTGTTCCCCTTAATAGTGAACCCACTTGGAGACTGAGCTTCCATGGCCTAAATCTGTGTAAGAGTTCTAGATTATTTCTAGGCATGGTCCTCCTTCTTGTTTAGGTTCTTTAAGTTTACAAATTTTAGTATGATTATACTATATTATTTGATCTTACTGGATTGTTATTTGTGTTTTTTTTTCTGACTTTTTTTGAGAGAATGAATAGAAGAACATGGAGTTCAGTAGGTGGAGAGGCGAAAAGGATCAGTGTGGGGAAACAATATGATCAAAATACATTTTACAATGTTTGTGAAAAATAAAAACCTCAGTATGAAACCTCAAACAGTGAAATTTCTAGAGGAAAACATGGGTAGTACCCTGTAAGATGCAGAAGCAGAAAAGGACCTTTTGAATAAAACTCCATTTGATCAAGAATTAAAGTTAACACTTGACCAAAATGGGAACTCAGAAAAGTAAAAAGGTTCTTTACAAAAAAAGGGAACAATTTATGGAAGGAACACACAGCTGTACATATGATAGAGAACTGATATCCAGAATATACAGAACCATTAAAGAGTCTACAAAACAAAGAACTCAATTAACTGGCATATTTCTCTGAACAGAGAACTCTGAAAAAAACAAAACAAAAATGGCTAAGAGATATCTCAAAAAGCATTCTACACCCTAAGCAATTACTGGAATCCATACTATAGCTACTCCGAGACTTTATCTTTTTAGATCAGGAAAAATAAGATCACAATAACAAATGACAGCAAATGCAACTAAAGATGTGGCAAAGAAAGTGGAACTTTCTTTTCTTATTTATGGGGCTTCAAGTTGGTGTAGCCATTCTGGAAGTCATTGCGGAGAATTCTAAAAAAGCTATACTGCTCCTTGGCATATGCCTCAAGAACTTGATCTTAATCCACAAACATGTGGGAAAGCTATATCCATTCTACCTTTACCTAAATAGCTGCTGTATCAGTAATGTTCTATAAGTGATATGATAGATAACTCATGTTCAATGCAACATTTAGATAAAAGAGATATTTGGGTTATGGTTGCAGAGGAATGATAGACTATTATGATAGTGTTCACAGGGGTGTTTGTGTCTGTGTGTGTTTCAGGTTAGTTTGATTTTTTTTTCAGTGATGAATAATAATCCTAGAGCTTTGAATATGCCAGGATGCACTATACCATGGGCATGAATATTAATCCCCCTTCTTCTTTGCCTCATGAGTTGGCTGCTCCATAATTCAAGTTTTCCCATTTTCTCAGTAGAAAGACTAATAATGGCACATATGACAGGGGGTGATTCTGAGGACTGAGAGTCAGTGATGAGAAGCTGAGGAGCCTGGGATGTAATGGGCTCCATCCACACTGAGATTTGTTGTCCCTTTCCTCTTGTCTGGTGGTGACAAGGAGAGCAGTGTTGGGTAGAAGTCATTCCAGAGAGGGAGAAGCTGCCTCCCTTGAATAAAGGAGGTTCAGAGAG
This sequence comes from Meriones unguiculatus, assembly GCF_030254825.1. NCBI lineage: Eukaryota > Metazoa > Chordata > Mammalia > Rodentia > Muridae > Meriones > Meriones unguiculatus. The sequence continues at coordinate 58,459,393 of NC_083357.1, forward strand.
GTAGGGTATAGCTCTCAATCCCTGAGAAAGGAAGGGCCTCTCCTACACTGAGAAAGAGAGAGGGGAAGGGGAGGAGAGGAGGGAGAGGACTGGGATTGTAGTGGAAAGTGATTAAACAAATAAACATTTAAAAAGAATGAAGAGTTGGAAATAGCATTTTTAATTATAAGAAAATACATTTATTTTTTCAAAATGGTCTTTAAAAGGGTAGTCAATAAAAAAGTGGGTAGTACAACCAATATTTGGAAAACAATATCAAGAATATATAAAATTTAAATGAGAGAGAATATTATATCAAAATTATATCAAAAAGAAAGAAATAAAAATAAAACCCAACTCTTACTATTTCCCAGTTCGTACCTAAAATTCCATTCATTACAAGCATCTGAAGACTAATTACAAAATAAAACAAAAAGATATAGTAAAATAAAAAATACATGAAATTGGGTATTTCAGGGTGGTATGACTATAGACCACAGTCTTTGCTCCTGGGTGCTAAGAAAAAAAGCCATATGCCACTACCATCTGAATAAAAGGCAATTTTGAGACTTTAGTTATATTTTATTTCATTTTACTCAAACAAAATTGAGATGGTGAACAAAATACTAAAAGTGATATTATGAACATTGATGCAAAAATACTCGCAAACTAATATATAACAATAAACAAAAGATATTACTCCAAAAAAAAAAAAAAAAAACCCAAACCCACACAGAAAATTAAGCTCAGCAGCCTTCTCTCCCTACAGATTTAACAGGACTGACCCACAGCCTGTGGCTCATCTTGAACGCTTAGTGAAGGGAGACAGCAGTTTTCTCAGTGGGTGTTGTCAGGAAGGATAAGAGATTGAGGCCCAGAAGCAGCCTGGCTGCCTCACTGGCTAAATAAAACTAGGGCCTGTTCACAGCAAGGTACCCCATTCTGAAGAAGACAATTCCTCCCAGAAAATCTGTTGTTTTCTGGGGCTGGGTCTCAGCAGGTGGCTCCTGATGCAGCAGCTCCTTCTATGAGAAGCTCTCCTCAAAGGCTCTGTCCAATATCAGTTCAAGGTGCAGCTTTTCAGATCTGAGAGAGGAAGGCAGTTAAGACACAGGCCTGGTTGGGACCTGCCATATCAGCTTTCAAGCTGCTAGCTCCCACCACCTCAGCTGTGTTTCAGGGTCAACACTGATCTCATAATTGATGTCATTGTTTGTCATCCCAAGACATCAGAGGCACACATTGTCGGTGCCTACAAATTGTTTCAGCTATTAAAAGCAAGTCAGAATTGGATCTAGAAACTATATGGCCTCTGTTCTAGTACAAAACGAGCCCTTTCTCCTACAGTCCAAGAACACCATTATTTAAAATTACCTATCCTAATAATATGATCAATATATAAGTTATTCATGATTCACTGAAGGATCACATCATTTTATAGATTGAAATAATACAGCCTTGCAACCTGGGCACCTGAACAAAGTCGTGAGGCTAGCTCATTCCTCCTGCTTAGGAGGCACCTTGTACCCAAGTATCATTCATGATGGAGCCTGTCATGCTAGAGCAGCATTTTGTGAGTTGTGTGCCTGCCAACAGTGGCCCTGCATAAGCTATGGTACCAAACTGAAAGCTCTGTTTTCCTAAGGACTAGAGCAGGCAGACTACATCCTGGGACTCAATGGGAGTGGAGTGAGTTACAGAACACTCCCGTGAAGGTTCTGTTCATCCCTATAGCAGAGACATCTGCCTGACTCATCCTGGAAACTCCTTAACCTATTCTCTCTAGAGAACACTTCTCACAGAAATGGGTTAACACTGCAGAGATCAGTACTAAATGGTGGGAATCTGATCATTACAGCGGATGTTCTTAAATATAAGTACATTTTCAGCCTGGTGTGGTGTGCACAACTTGAGATTGCATCATTTGGGAGGCAGATGTCTGTAGTTCTCATGAGTTTAAGCACAGCCTGTTAAGAATATACTAAATAGCTCAAGAGTCGGTCTAATGCCCCAGACACATAAGGTGGCAAACACATTGTTTCTTGAACAGAAGTTCCTGATGACTGGAACAGTATAATACTTTGAGGTGTTCTTTCCCAGGAGTGGCTCTTAGTCATGCTGGTGGTCAAGAGCCCATAAAAAGCAGAGAATCTAGGAACAGGGCACCCAGATGTCTTCACCTTCTCCTCCCATCCTGGTTTCCTACCTGATCTGTAGGTCCTCAATTTTATGCTGCAGCTTTAATGCTAAGTCCCTTTCTTGGATGGCCAGCTGTGTCTTCTTCCTCACATCATGCAAGAGTTTCTCCAGTCTTTCCCGCTCCTGTTCATTACAAGATGGTGTTCTCAGTGGAGGGTTGCACACACTGTCATACAAGAGCAAACACAGATAGAGGACCCAAGAACTTGTTGGACAGCCAGGCTGGCCAGAACAGCAAGCTTCAGGGGAAGTAAGGGACCCTGTTTCAAGGTAGATGTGAAAGAAAGACTGACATGAAAGAAACCCAATGGACTCCTCTGGGCAATGCAAACATGCCTGATGGTTCATGTTAGAAGAGCTTGGAGTTTAGACTCAACACACAAGCTCTTTCAACATGGTCTCACTACTCTGATATCCACCACCTGGGAATTATAAAAGCTATAGGGAGATTGCTCTGCATTGCCAGATTATGTTGAGATGGTTAGAGAATTTTTTCCTCTTATGCCTCAAGACTCTGACCTCCTCAAACTGTCTGATAAGAGTCCTTAACATGTCTCTTGATGTACAGTCAGCTTCAGAGTATAAACACTCCAGCAAAGATTATAGAAAACAGGGCAGGGAAACTCTAACTAAGGCATCTGTCAGTGTGAATAAAGAATGTATAAATGGAAGAGACCATATTGGAGTGACGAAGCATGTGGAAGGAAACGTGACATCGAAATTGATGACAATGAGAAGGACGCATTTTACATTAGCTAGGGTCTTCCTTTTGCAAGCTGATTCCCATCTGCTATGTCATAGAACCCAGAAGGCAACAATGATCTGTGTACATTGCACCCGAGCTATTCAGAGAGCATCTGATTGTGGGATATCTTCCCCCCACTCTGATTGTTGAACTGCACCTTCAAGCAGAACAGCAGGGTATGCTTTCCAATAATTGAGTTTCTCACAAGAGGCTACGTTCACAACTTGTGCATTGACAGAGAAAAGAACCGTCAGATTGCATGATGTGGGCAGATGGTTGCGAGTATAGATTAGTAAGGAGGGTGATGGGTGAAATCTCAGGTGTATGGATGAGCAGACAAAGAATCCAGTGGGAAAATAGTTCCAGACCTTGTCCAATTTAGGTGTCTGAAGGTCCCTGGTGTTCTCCTCTTGGTCCTTACACATCTGCTGCTTTTCTGCCAACTGGTGCTTTAGCAGGACCCTATTCTCTTGCACTTTCTTGTTGTCCTGCTTCATCATGTCCATCTTCTTGAGCTGAGTCTGTGCCATCAGGAGTCAGCTGTGGAGGTTGCTGGAAACACCCTATGAAGAGTAAGCCTCTGCTAGATTTCTACTGCTCCCCCTGCCAGCCTGCTCTTGCCATCCCTTCCTTCAGGGCCTATCAACACCACAAGGCCCAAGGTTTCCCTGAGGACCTAGGAAAGAGCCCAATACAACCATGCCTGCAGCACTAAGAAGACCATAAAGAGCAAACAGCTAAATCATGAAAGAATAAGAACTATTAAAGTCTCCAACAATAATAATGTTCCCTGTCCCTCACAAAGAAAGAGGAGTCTCCACCTGTTCTTTACTGTCCCAAGTAGTTGGATAACATAAAATTAGGTGACAAATCCCCTCCAGGTAGGAAAGGAGAACCACGGGGAGCACATTCTATCTACCAGTTTCATAACACTCAGATCCATAAAACCCTTCCTGAATCCCAGATACCCAGGACTGCCTAACACCTCTGTCATGCTGTGTGAATTGATTTCTATCTAGAGGCTCCTGAGCCTTTAATGAAAATCCTGGAAGAGGCTAACAGTCTCTTTTATACTTAGCAATACTGAGTCCAAAAGGAATGTGTAAGCTGATCACTAAGAGGTAAAAGGGGTAGATCCAGAGCTGGGGACCCCCAGTCCAGAATAAAGGCAAGCAGAGGTGCCCATCCCACAAAGTCGTGGGGCTAGTTCATTCCTCCTGCTCAGGAGGCATCTTGTACTCAAGTATCATTCATGATGGAGCCTGTCATGCTGGAGCAGCCTTTTGTGAGTTGTGTACCTGCCAACAATGGCCCTGTATAAGCTATGGTACCACCTGAAACCTCTGTTTTCCTAAGGACTAGAGAAGGCAGACTACATCCTGGGACTCAATGGGAGTGAGTTACAGAACACTCCCGTGAAGGTTCTGGTCATCCCTATAGCAGAGACATCTGCCTGACTCATCCTGGAAACTCCTTAACCATTGGGTGCACTGACAGGCACTTACCACCAGAAGCCACTCTTCTTGTGGAGCTCCTTGAGGTTCCGTGAGTCTTCAGTGTGCTCCTGCTCTAAGATCTTCAGGTCCAATATCACCAGCTTATGCTGCGTCTTGAGTCCCATATAGAAAGGATTTGTCCTATGGTAGGGCCTTGCTCCAAAATCAAAGAACCCCAAGAATGCAGGCCTCGAGGGTCTTGTGAGCTCAGGCTGTGACCTAAACTACCAAAGTGCAGAAGATGCCACATTCTGGACCCTCTATACTGGTTCATTCTTTTGTTTATACAATTATTATCCTTGCCACAGACATGCAGAGGCTAAAGGTGTTCAGGGGAAAGGTGTCCTGGCTGTATGAGCTCACTCAGTAAGCCTGGAGGGGCTCTCTACACCATTATTATTTCAGTGAGGCATTCCATAATCATGGCCTATGAAAAACCTGTGATTTCTTTTCTCTTGTTTTCAGAACAATGATTCTTGATCCTTGTTGACTATTTCTACAGTCGGACATAATTCTGGGGATGAGAGCCAGCCAAGGGACAGATTTAAAAACTTCCTCAGGGATTCTACTGTGCCTCCAATCTGACCACACAGGCTAAGTATAGCTTAAAGTGGCACACCCAGAACTCAGCACTGGCATCACATGGAGACTGAGACCCGCAGAGCCCCCCCCACACCATTAGCTCCAAGAGTCTAGAGGGATACACAAACATGTAAATTTGTATGCACACACACAAAGAGACACAGACACAGAGATATATATAGAGAGAGAGCCAGGGAGAGAAAGACAGAAAGAACAATGGGATGCTGAAAATTTCTTCTCATGTAATGTCTCAAGAGTATAAGGCACAAGGAGAGAGATGAACCGGGTGAGCTCCAGGCCTTCCTGTCCTCCACCGAGATAAACCAAGAGGGATCAGGCCCCTCTTGTTGCTACCAGGAGCTTCCAGCATTAAATCTCCTGTCAGGCAAATAAAACTCTCATCCCAACCTCACAATAGTTAGTGTCTCACACAAGCCACCACCAATCCAGCCCTTTCCAAATTCATGCTGGAAACTCACTCTCCACTGCCTCAATCCATGAATTGTGTGACTCAGAGACGAGGCTCAGGGTTTCATTTGGAAGAAGTATACATGTTTTTTTTTTTTTTTTTTTTTTCCAGATATCAGTCCTGCCCAAGCTTAATTTCCTGCCTGTCCTCTGAGATGCTTTTAGGGACATGACACCCTGGAGGTGTCCTTAAAAGGATTAGATCAGAGTGACTTTGCAGACCCAAGAGTGACACAATGGGGTATGAAAAAATGGATACCAATTGTCCAAGGATCCGTCTGTTATGAGGATCAGGGGATCTCACAGCTCACTTCTCTTCGTGGACATCAGCTGCAGCTGAGTGGTCAGCATGTCCATTTGCTTCCTCACCTGCTTCTTGGAGGGGAGCTTTTGGGGGAATGGTGTCTCTCCACTGGCCCCTGTAGGGAGAACAAAAGTGAATGTGCACAGTGAGAAGGGGCAGAGGATAGACACAAATAGAGCATGCCTAGAACCCAATGACAAGATTTTACTGATTGTGGCCTAAGCCTGAGATGCCTGCTCTCTGTATCTCAGATCTGCCATCACTCTGTTAAGAAGTGGGTATCTAAGCAGCCAGGTATTTCTTCTGCTTCCCTGCCTGTGCTTCAGGTGACTACAGAGATGGACTCTTCAGGCTCATTCACGAACCCACAAGATGCAGCTTGGCTTCTGAGTCCTCAGGCCTGTGGTTTCAGAACCCAGGAGAATAAAGGCAGAGTCCACAGGCAGTCAGGTGCTTTAGAGAGACACAAAGCTCCTGCCTTGTCACTCTATGTCTGAGACTGTGGATTAGACATTCATGCAGTGTCAGAACATGATCAAGAGACTGAACAATTCTACCCAGAGACACACCAAAACGCCACAGAGCTGCCTAGGAACGATTCAGCCTCTGTCTGTTTCAGTGCCTCTGACACTTTGTTAGTTGTAGAGAAATGCCTGACACCCACAAACTACTCATTCACAAACTAAGTGTACAGCTGTGAGACAGAGGTTGTCATAGGAGTTATGAGTACATAAGTTCATAGCCAGGAGCACATATCTGTCCCTGTAACTACTGTCAGATAGCCACAGCACATAAAAGAAATCTGTGAGTGAAGTGCAGTGACGCCCTGCCCTAAATTGGGAAATGTTAACCCACCCTGACCCCTGATGATCTCCTTTTGTCCTCACATTAAACCACAAATGCCCAATTAGAGTAAAGCTAAGAACTTCCAGTTAAAGGGCTTTGGCTTTACCAGCTGCTGGCTTTGGGGACAGAGAGAATGATGTTCTGGAATCCTTAACCTATGTTAAGCAGAAACTTCCATTTGCTCTCAGATGGTCCTGTTCTAATGTCCCATTATTATAGCTCCCACCTCAAGCCCATCTCCTCTGCCCAGGACTCACTGTCTCTTCCGGAGGACAAATTCTTGGTATTTTAAAATGAGTTGGAAGGCTAGCTGCCTTCTGCCTCTCTTTTATTTTTCAACTGTCCCAAGTCTGTTTTCCAAAGAGACGTCTCAGTCTCACCACGTCTGTTGATGAGACCTGTAGGCACTGAATGAATGTTCTAAGAACAGTTGATTTTTGCCACAGCTCTCCCTCTCCAGGATACAATAGAATGTAGAGAAATCGGACTGTTGATGTCACGGGGAACCCTGTTGATATTCACCTTATACTTACCATTAGCTGCGGGGCCCTTTCCAGGAGACTCTCCTGGGACATTTCCATTGACCACTACCTCATTTCAAAGCCACAGAGAGCTCTTGGCTTGATTACAAACATGTTAGCTCTTCCTATCTGAGAAACTGAGTTGTTACTTTCCAAACATGACTAGGAATGTCTCATTCTTTCCTCAAAATGTCCTTTTCGTCATTTTGAGAAATTAAACAGTAATGAGTACTCAAAACAGGATGATTATGGCAGAGGAATGGTCTCCTGCCTTATGTGTACGTGTGCTTCAATGCACAACCAGGAAGAGCCTGCAGTGCTGGTTAAATGTGGGATGGTTTTTTCAGCTGGTTCACTCACAGAAGCCATATCCCTGGCCTTTGAAAGTTGCCTCCAGATGCCTTAACAGATAGAGAATGCAGCCATGAAGGCGCTGGAAACATTGTGCTGAACTGTTGGCAGAGAAAACTGAAACAGTGGAGGCACCAAGAGAAAAAGATCTTCAGGGAGAGTGTTGTGCTCTTTCTCCACGAAAGATAACAAAGACCTATTGGTTATAGGGATTCTGTGACTTGCTGTCTAAAGAAAGAAAAAAAAATCACTGTGTGTGGGCAGGACTATATGCTAGACAGATGGCAGAGTGATTGCCTAGCATTGAATAGGTTAAGGAATTCCAGGCAGACGCCTCTGCTGCCGGGATGATCAGAACCTTCACCGAAGTCTTCTGTAACACGCTCTTACAGAGAGTCAGGATGCAGTTGCTATCTCTACTCCTAAGGAAATTCAGCTTCTTCTTTGGTGCCTGAGCCTTTGAAGTGCTGTTTTACTCAGGCATACAACTCAGGATATGCTGCTCCAGCATAACAGGCTCTTACTTGCATGATGCTTAGGTCAAGGTGCCTCCCGAGAAGGAGAACTGAGCTAGTTTCACGACCTTGTTCAGGTGAGAACTTGTTCAGGTTACAACTCTATATCATGCCTATCAATAGAATGATGTGATCCATCAGTAGCTCATCATGAACAATGTGGATATCGCTCAGATGCTGTTGACAATGGAACGTTACTGTTACAAAATGATCTCCAGTAGTGTTGGAGAAAGTCGTGTTCTCTCTAGTAGAGCAGAGAACATACAGTACTCAGATCAACTTCTGACCTGTGTTCAAGAATAAGAAGAATTCTAGATGCAGCTAGGATGTGCCTCTTTTTTCTTGGGGTACAAACAATGACTTTAGTTTGTAAGCTAATGTCAAGAATGGACTTTGCATTGAACTATTTTGCCAGAAGGACACATCAAGAGGCACTGGGTGGGTGTCAGTGTCTATAAGACCTGGAGACTCAGTGCCCATGAATATGTGTAGAGCAGTGACCACTAGGAATTCAGTAAACCTAGGAGTGCTTGTGTGCTGTCTGGGTCATGGAGAAATGCAGCTCAGAGAAGTGAAACTATTTAAATTAAGTTGATGAGAGAACTCAAACACACCTAATGGGCTGATTTGGTGTGTGAGTGCTGAGGCAAACACCTGGTGAATCATTTAGCAATATGGTCATGAAGGAGTGTGCTCCTTGATCTCAAAAGTGACTTCTAACCCAGTGCCTTCCCCTGATAGCTTCTCTATGAAAGGAGAATTTGCCTCACCTTGGGGACTGCAGGGTGTAGTACATGGACCTTTTGTTGTTCTCCATGATGTTGACAAATACCATGGCCTCGATGAGTACAGCCATACTGCCAAATTTCAGGGTGTAGATGAAGTAAGTCAGCATTTCACTGTTTACCAGAAAGGCATAAAAGTCTACAGGACTGCTAGAAAGAAGTTTTCAGGGTCACATTGAAAAGTTATGGTAGTTTCATAAGTACACATGCACACACACAAGAAGATCACAGAACAGGTTTTGCAAGATTAGTCCTAACTTGTGGGTCTTGGGGAAGGATCTCAGTTCCATAGGCTTGCAGCAAGCTCCTTAACATACTGAGCCATCTCTCCAGGCAATCACCTCAATCCAGATGTTTTATAAGCTATGCATCTGTATTTATGTTTTATATATATATATATATATATGTTTATTGGTAATGAACAGAATCCTTCCATGCCAAGAAAGAAAGCTCTCCATAGTGAAAATACATGTAAACTACTGGAGACCATGGAGGGACGAGTGGAAAGTCTGAAGTTTGGACGGTTTTAAAACTGTCTTTGGAACCACCCCTTTTGTTGTCATCTACAGCCATGGATAGATTTGGGATTTAAATGGATAAAGCCCTACATCCCCTAGAGTTAGGATTGAATTGAGGGCACTGTGCATGCTAGGCAACTACTCTACCACTCAGTTCCAGGCCACATCTGGAACTCTATTCGTCTTCTATAGCAATTACAAGGCAGGGTGTTTGAGGATATTCAGATGGTTATTTGACCATGCCAAAACTGGTCTCAAAAATGGCTGACTGTATGCTTTCAAGACTCAGAATATTCAGCTATCTGGGAGCAAAAGGAGGGGCCTTAATTTACACTGTCTAATATGGACAACTTTGCCTTGAGAAGGCTGATATAAAACTTTTCTCTACCTGCACTAGCAGCAGTAGAAGCAGCCAGATTCATCTACCCATGTGGTAGCATTGAGCAAGCCATCCAAAGCAGAGCTGGCTCCAGATTCCTTCAAGCTACTAAGATGGACAGGAGACTAACTTAATAGTGTCTTAACTTGGTAGTGTGGTCTGAACATAGTCTCACCTATTGTCCAGAGTGTTGAAATGTGGCCGTTTCCTGTTAGTGTGCGCTCAGAACGAGATAGAGACCTATGGCAGATAGTAACCAAGGGCTGTACCCTCGTTTTCTGGCTCTTGAGCTTTTAAAAGGCCTGGTTTGCCAACAACTATCTTCAGACCCACAGGATTACTTCCTCCACACCTTAACTCTCTGACTCTTCTCCAGTCTCAGATGTCAGATCCATTCCATAAGTTATAAAACAATCACCTGGAAGAAACACTTCCTCCATACACTCTGAGATCGGCTGTATCAAAAGGACAGATTAAACTGTCCCTCTCAAGTCCCTGGTTTGCACACTCATGATCTCCACCTCTGCTTTAGGCTCCAGTACTGTGACTGCTTTTTTCTTCCTTCCCTAAACTTATTTTATTTTCCCTATCAAGGTTTTGATAGCATCCAGGCAGACATGGTAGTAAAAAAGAAGCTGTGAATTCTATGTTTTTATCCACAGGCAGCAGAAAGGGACTGCAATAACACAATGGCTAAGAGAACATGTATGTTCTCAAAGACTGCATCCTCAGTGAGGAATTTCCTTCAAAAAGGCCACACCTACTCCAACAAGGCCACACCTATACTAACAAGGCCACACCTCCAATAGTGCCCTTCCCTATAGTCCTTCCATATAGGCTGCTCTTGAAAGAACCATGTGCAATTCTGGGCAACCAATGGAGGCTCATGGCTTCTAAAACTTCCATCCTAGGGAATTCAATACCCTCTTCCAGCTTCCTCAGACACTAGGTACACATGTCGTGGAATATCATACCTGCCCACAGAATACCCATATGCATAAAATAATAAGAAAACATTAAAAAACTAAAATAAAAATAACTATAAATGTCAGGGCCTTATGAAATGTCTCAGCAGGTAAAGGTTTCCTGCACAAACCTGGAGACCTAAATTCAATCCCCAGAATTTACACAAACATAGAGGAGAAAAATGGACGGCACAAAGTTATCTTGTGACCTCCACTTGTGCACATACACAGAATAATAATTCATAAAAATTAAGAGATAACAAAAGTTTTTGAAATAGAACAGCCAAATAAACATTAAGAACTCAGTTGGGCACGAGGCACAGCTCAGTGATAGAGCACATGGAAGGACCTAGGTTCCATTCATAGCACCAAAAATAAAAACACACAAAATACCTATAATTAGATAAATTCAAAACCCACTTTAGATCAAGAAGTGAGTGTCCTTGAACCAAGCAGACTTTGCCAGAATCCCAGCCTAGAGATTTGAGGTTCCTATGACAGCATCCTTCATCCTGACCAGAAGCCTGGCTCAGACTGCCACTTTTTGCAGAACACCCCTATTCAACAAGTGCACAAGCCAGAGGCCTCTTGACCTCGAACTTTTTCATAAAAAGCCCTTTTACAATTGTGCCAGAGATGGTGCTTCTTAGAGACAGGCCAAGACAAACAGACTGTAAGTACTCCTTTCTTCCTCCCCACATTTCTACCTAAAAGCCAAGGACCCAGGCCTGGCTCCCAACAGAAGAACCAGAGCAAAATGATTCTAGCATAAACCACTATGGGTGATTTAGTTAAGTGTCTCCAAATAATCACTTAAGCTTTACTAGTGATTGTAGCAGGAAATGTACCTATGGAGATCCCTTGGGAAAACTCATTGGAAATCATTACCTGCTGGAGGAGTTTCAAAAGCAAGGTGCTAAACACAGAAGAGAGCCTTGTGATCTCTACTCAGACAGGAGGAGGGAAGTAAAGGGCCAATTGAAAGACCCTAGCATAGAAAGACAGGAGAGTTCCTGGTTTCCAATAGCACCACTAACTACCACACGATACAAAGCTGCTAAAACAAGCATAGATGAGGTCAGATGGAAGAACACAGCACAGGTGGGGTGGCAGTGGAATAACAGGAGGGTTCGTTCTGACTGGTCTCTCTTGCATTCAGATTTATTTTACTACAGTGTCATCTATGAACTGTTCTTGAAAATGCTGTTGTTGATCATTTCCATGTTGACTATGTTGTCTTTTCAAACCAATCTCATGTGGCACAAATCACCTCTATGGCATGGGTGAATTCTGTCCACACAGTGACCCAGATTCATCTCACAGATTGGAGGGACCAAGCTCGGGCTTCTCAAACTCTGTTAGCATGTCCACATTTTTGGGCAACTCTATTTACACCACAGTTCCATCAGTAAGGACATGAGTCTTTTTCTTTCAGGGAATGAAAAGGGGAACATCCTCAAAGAAAGGTGGGTGAATCTGCTGCTCCTGGAACCAAAGCCTCTATCACCTCTGCCCACTTTGTTTCTACCCTCTACACCATCCTGCACTGGCCCATGATTCACAGCCCCATGATGGCTCTAAAGCCTAGAGCTTGATCACATTCAGAGAGATCAGCCTGCTAAAAGGATTAGAATGCAAGCTCTAGAGCCTGCAGAAAACACCGGCCTCTCCTATTGCCTCCAAATGGAGCCCTGTGCGTTATACGTGGCAGCCAGCTCAGATGACCCACTTGTGCTTCCCCAGACATTCCACAACAAGATGGTGCCATGTAAAACTGGGGGGAAAGAAATGTGTTAGGAGAGAATTAAGGTGAGGAAGTGACCAGCCCAGCACTAGCCTGCAGGTATCCAGGGGGAACTCTCCAGAAGCAGAGGCCCTCATTAACTCATCTTTCAAGCTGACCTGGAACTATTGCTGCATGCCTGAGCAAGTGGGTTTGAAGGGATCAATGACTAAGCTGCTGCTCTGCCTCTGCCCCACAGAGCATCTCTCTCAGGCTAGTATGAGCTGGATCATTGGCTTTACTTACAAGAAGGCCTCCTTTTTAGCATTTGTTTGCCTTATGGGATGTGGAATCAGGCTGGGGGGGTTACTTCATTCTTGGAAAGAGTGTGTCAAAATGAGGACTGAATATCTGGTAAGAAGAACCAAATCCCCTAAGGTACAGAGTAAAACCAATAGGTGTAGAGGCTTTGCAATTCAACAGTTCAAATTCAATTTCTTGACTTTGGAGAAGATGCTCACCTCAGGGACTTCTCCATTGAATTAACCAGGGAAGCACAGCCAGTTCAACAGTTGATTCATTCTGTCTCACATTCACCCCATAAATACTCTAGCATACCACAGTGTAGGTTCAGTTTAGAATGTATTCTATAGAGTGAACACCTCCTAGCTCCTGAGATGACTGCAATGTGAATCTTGCAATCTTTGCACTCAGGATGTTAGGGCAAGAGTACCTCAAATTTGAGTCACAGCTTCATAGAGAGCCCCTGTCTTAAAAAGACACAAGAAAAATACATAGAATAATTATTACTCTGAGCATAAAAGAAAGTGAAATTCTTGTGCTTATTTAGAACTATGATACCAAATCCCACTATGTCCCGGTCATTAAACTCTGTTCAACAACAAAAGAAATATCTCCTTCTATCATCTTACCCACATTGACCTAGGCAGAGAGGAAACGCAGGGTATAACATATCTTGGCATCATGGGTCACTGCATGATAATCTGTTGAAGCTTGGTATATACCAGTGTAAGTAGCTACAAAGCAACCCAGTGAACAGAGAGCAACAGGCAAAACTCTGTGTTGGGGAGGAAATGGAACAGATCTGGTGAAAGATAAACAGATCTGACCATGATTTCTGCTTCTCATATTCAGTAGTTTTATGTTTTGGAGAGAATCTGACCTCTTTGAGGTTCAGTTTCATCAGCAAGAGTCTTACATGTGCAAGATGAGTTCAGCTATGTTTTCAGTAGCTTAGAGCCTTAGATAGTCTTTGTGCAAAGGATTTCAGGTTTCCTTACAGTACCCTACGAATGTGTACCTGGCCTGGATGTGTGGCTGTCCAGCCTAAGTGTCTGGTACAGTGCTTCTATGTCAAACAGCTTGTAGGTAGGGACTCTTTAAGAGGGGTCAGATTGGAAATCCAGACTTAGAAAAACAGACAAAGTTTGGCGAGAGTGGCACTGAAAATCAGGCTCTCAAAGTAGCCCTAGAATGACTTATTTGGAAGTCCAATTATATCACCTACTTGGATGATGGAGAGAGTGAGAAAGAAAAAGAGAGTAGGAGAGCACAGTTTACCAAGTTCCTGTATCACACTTAAAAATTTTTACACATATATGTTTGCCTATGGTAATCCCAGCACTCAAGAGGAGGAAGCTGAGAGAGCAAGAGTGAGAAGCAAGCTTGGACTTCATGAGACCTTGTTTCATAAAAACAACAAAGGAATAGTAGCAAAGAAGAGATGGAGGAAGAGAGAAAAAGATATTACATCTAATAAAATGTTTCCCTCGTGCATATGAGGCCCTAGGTTCAATACCCCCACCAGTAAAAAGAAGGTTTTTAAACACACATGCAAAAATAAAAATAAAAAAAATGAAAACAAAAAACAAAACCCCCCACAATAAACCAAACCAGGAGATGAAGGAGTGAATTACTGAATAAAGGCACTTGTTGCCAAGCTTGACAACCTGAGTTTGTCCACTGGGATGAACATGGTCAGAAGAGCCAATCTATTTCTGCAAGTTGTCTTCCGGTCCCACACAAGGTATGGCACTAGCATGCATACCCACATATATACATACACAAAGAACAAATGTACTAAAAACTTTGGAAACAGATTCCAGAACTAGGAAACTCTAAATACTGTATTGTCTAATGACACAGACATTTATGACCAAATGATGGAGAAAAGGCAGAGCTACTTGCAGATTCACAAAGAGAGTCCATGAGAAAAGGAAGGCTAGCAGCATGCTGCTAGGGAGGGGACCACAGTGTGCTCTGGATATGCTAGAAGGTTAATTACTCACAGTGGGAGAGGAAGACATGTCCATGTATATAACAATATAAACACTGTCTTTGATGATTTCTGAGTGGACAAATCCTGCAGTGAAGAAGCATGGACACTGCCGTGACAGTACAGGGGAGACAATGCCTTTCCCCATTCCTCTCCTGCTGGCTGTGGCACATCCCAGTACCATTTAGCACTCATGACCTTCTGCTTGGAATGCTGTTAGCGGTTCACAATTCTGTCTTCCTTTATCCTTCATTTAGCTGACAATTATGGAATGTTCTTAAACTTTCAGTATGCAGAAAGGGATGTCACTGAAAGAAACATCCAATAAAGAGGATCCAGCAGCTCTGTGGGTATGGTGACATGCCTCTGATCCCCACAAGAAGAAAATAGAATCAGATGGAGCCAGAGTCTGAGTACAGCCTGAGGTACATGAGACTATATAAAAAACTTTAATAAAAACAAAATAAAGAAAATCCTGCCTTCACAGTGGTGGGAAGGTTGACAGAGCTATCTGTACAAATAAGACCTGACTTGGCCCTTTGTGTTCTCAGGACCTATCACCCAAAAGAGACAGGATTAGGGGGGCTGAAAGCTTCGTCTGTCTGACAACCCAGCCTAGATTTCTCAGAGCAGGCAGACCCCTCCTATGACTCTGAGCACAGCTAAGAGCATGGAGATAGTTGTTTGGACCTGGGGATATGAAAGTCTTAGGTATCACTCCTAGGAGACTCCCCCAGCTTAAGTGCAAGCACAGTCACAAAAGTACTTGGCTTTTCTTGGAGGGGACTTCATGGTGTCCTGGCTCACTGGGGCCTTACTGATAAGGGTCTCTATGGTGCACATGCAGGTTTACTATCCAGAGGCCTAACCTGAGCGTCCTTGCCAAAGCCCAGGAATCTGGAAGTCGACATGATCCTTTGGTTTCTCCTGCATAGTCTAGGGATATATCTGCTCTGTGTCAAAAAAGGAATTTTAGAGAGCAAAGGTTCTCATGAACACAGATGAGTACTGGAGAGGCCAGGGAAGTTAACACAGAGACTTAACCCTCAAAGAAAGGAGATGTGTAACTTCTCTATCCCCAACATGGTGGGAGAGGGTGTGGTTTAAAGTCTAATGTGCATTTTCAATTTGTAGAGACTGGTATTGCCCACATCACTGATAAATGATGATTATTTTCCTGTATGCTTCTCACCTCAATGCAGAGCATTCCTTCCAAGTTTATTAAATCCATCCTTATGAGAGATGGCATTTGTAGTTTACAAGAACCTAAGTCTCTTTTATGTTATATTAGAGCCTGGTCAATCTAGATTCCGACTGGCATTATGATTACTGAAGTCATTCTCCCCAGACCTTAAATCGTGAGCACTGTGAATAGAAAAGCTTTTGATTTGAACAAATTGATTCTTTCCTGCCACATTGCTTATTTTTTTAATTGTCTTTAGAAGCTTTCTGATGGAAAATTTGAGATTCTCTAATTATAATATGTCATCTGTAAACAGTGATTTTTAGACTTCTCTTTCCTATTTGTATCCTTTTAATTTTCGTTTCTTGCTTTATTGCTCCAATTTGTACTTAGAGCACAATGTTGAAACATTGTGGAAATAGTGGACATGCCTTTCTCAGTTCTGATATCAATGGGATTTCTTCAAGTTTTTCTCTGCTTAGGATGTTATTATTTGTGTGTTTCTTGTGTACAACATTTATGGTTTTGAGATGTTTCTTGTAGCCACACTTTTTCTTGGACTATTTTTTTATTGATGTGAAATTTATTTATTTATTTTTTTAATATTAGTTACAGTTTATTAACTTTGGACCCCAGCTGCATCCCACTCCCTCATTCCCTCCCAATCCCACCTCTCCCTCATCTCCTCCTTACCCCTTAGGGGTAAGGAGGACCTGACCCTCTAGGTAAGGGGAGGACCTCCTCCTCTTTCATCTGACCCTGGTTTATCAGGTATCTTCAGGACTGGCTGCGATGTCCTCCTCTGTGGTCTAGCAGGGCTGCTCCTCCCTCAGAACGGGGGAGGTCAAAGAGCCAGCCATTGAGTTCATGTCAGAAATAGTCCCTGTTCCCCTTAGTAGGGTACCCATTTGGATATTGAGCTACCATGAGCTACATCTGAGCAGAGGTTCTTGGTTAAATCCATGTTTGTAGCAGCTTTATTTGTAATAGCCAGACCCTGGAAACAACACAGATGTCCATCAATGGAGGAATGGATACAGAAATTATGGTACTTTTACACAGTGGAATACTACTCAGCAATTACAAACAAGGAAATCATGAAATTTTCAGGCAAATGGTGGGGCCTAGAAAAGATCATTCTGAGTGAGATATCCCAGAAGGACAAAGACACACATGGTATATACTCACTTATATAGACCTATAAGATATGATAAACATAATGAAATCTATACACCTAAAGAAGATAAACAAGAAAGAAGACCCAGGGTAGGATGATCAATCCTCACTTAGAAAGACAAATGGGATGGACACTGGATGTAGGAGAAAAGAAATAACAGGACAGAAGCCTACCACAGAGGGCTCCTGAAAGACTCTACCTAGCAGTGTACCAAAGCAGATACTGAGACTCATAACCAAACCTTCAGCAGGGTGCAGGAAATCATATGAAAGAAGGGGGAGTTAGTATGACCTGGAGAGGATAGGAGCTCCACAAGGACCAAATATATCTGGGCACAGGGGTCTTTTATGAGGCTGTTTCTCCAACCAAGGACCATGTATGGACTTTATATAAATTATTATTATTTTTTTTTAATTTTTATTTTTTATAGTTTATTCACTTTATATCCCCTCTGTAGCTCCCTCTCTCCTCCCATCCCAATCCCACCCTCCCTTTTCCCCACCTGTGTACCTCTCTCAGTCCACTGAAAAGGGAGGTCTTCCTACCATTCCCTCTGATCCTAGTCTATCAGTTCTCATTAAGAGTGGCTGCATTGTCTTCTTCTGTAGCCTGGTAAGGCTGCTCCCCCTCAGGGGAAGGTGATCAAAGATCAGGCCAATCAGTTAATGTCAGAGACAGTTCCTGTCCCCATTACTATGGAGGCCACTTGGATACTGAACTGCCATAGGCTACCTCTGTGCAGGGGTTCCAGGCCATCTCCATGAGTGGTCCTTGGCTGGAGTATCAGTTTCAGAAAAGACCCCTGTGCCAGACTTTTAGGATCTGTTGCTCTCCTTGTGGAGCTCCTGTCTTCTCCAGGTCTTACTATCTCCCACTTCTTTCATAAGATTCCCTGCACTCTGACCAAAATTTGGCTATGAGTCTCAACATCTGCCTCAATACCCTGCAGGGTAGAGCCTTTCAGTGGCCTTTTGTGGTAGGCTCCTGTTCTGTTCCCTCCAATGTCCATCCTCTTTGCCTTTCTGAATGGGGATTGAGCATCTCATTTTTTGGACTTTTATCATGAAGACATGTTGGGTTTTGTCAAGATGATTTTTTTTTCTTGTATGGGTTGATGAGATCACAATATTTTTGTCTTTAAGTACACTTCTGTGGTTGCATTTATTGATTCACATTGAAGCATTTTTTTTTTTCATTTCAGGGATAAAGCAAACATGGTCATGGCATACAATCATTTTAATATATGACTGTATTCTAATTGCAATTATTTAATTCAGTATTTTGAATATGTTCATCAGGGATATTAAAATGAAGATTTCTTTTTTTGTCATTTTTATTATAACCTGATTTTACTTTTAGAGTAATACTGGCTTTATGGAGAGGTGGTTCTGAATGCTCCTTATGGTTTTTTGGGGGAAGAGTGATTTGTTATTTGTTTTTGTTGTTGTTGTTTGATTTTTTTTAAACCAGTTTAAGGAGAACAGGATCTCCACTTTCTTAGAATGTCTAGTAGAATGTTGTTGTGACTTTATCTGGTCCTGGATCTTTTGAATCTTGGAGGCGTTTTATTATTAATTCAATTTTCTCATTTGCTATGTTTGTTTGGGTTGTTTAACTCTTGACTTGATTTTGGTCATTTGGATGAACGTAGAAAATGACCCATTTCTCTTTAAATTTCTCATCTTAATGAAGCATAGATTTTTAAAAATGTTTCTGTCTCAAGAAAGCGGACACGGGGTAAGATGATCAATCCTCACTTAGAAAGACAAATGAAATGTGCATTGGATGTATGACAGGAGTCTATCTCAGAAGGCATCTGAAAGACTCTACCAAGCAGCGTTTCAAAACAGATACTAAGACTCATAACCAAACCTTCGGCAGAAGGGGAGTTAGTATGACATGGAAAGGATAGGAGCCCCCCAAGGACCAAATATATCTGGGTATAGGGTTTTTTTTTTTTTCCTGAAATTGTTTCCCTAACCAAGGACCATATATGGATATAACCTAGAACCTTTGCTTGGACAAAGCTCGTGGTAGCTCAATAACCAACTGGTTTCCCATAGTAAGGGGAACAGGGACTATCTCTGACAGGAACTCAATGGCAGGCTCTTTGACTCCCCACCTCGAAGGGAGGAGCAGTTCTGCTAGGCCACAGAGGAGGACTTCGCAGTCAGCCCTGAAGATACCTGATAAAACAGGGCCAGACTAAAGGGGAGGAGGTCCTCCCCAATCAGTGGACTTGGAAAGGGGCAGGGAGAAGCTGAGGGAGGGAGGATAGGATTGGGAGGGAATAAGGGAGCGGGATACAGAGTTAATAAAATGTAACTAATAATAATAAACAATAAAAAAATGTAAAAAATGTTTCTGTCTAATATTCTTAATTTCTTTGGTGTCTGCTGTTACATTTTCATCTTCATTGTGTTATTGTGGGTCCTCTCTTTCTTTTGGTTAGTTGGGACAAGTGTCATTAAATTTGGTTTATTTTAACAAACAACCCCCCCTACTTTTTGCCAGTGAAGTCTCACTGGGTGTATTAAATATAATTCAGGATATGTCCTATTCCGAGAAGAAAATGGCCATTACAGAATGAACTTTGTTGTATTTTTGTATTTACTTATTTTTCTTAAATGCCACTTTTGAACATTTTTTTGTCTTATGTATTTTGCTTGTATGGTATGGTTTAAATTTTTGTGTCTTTATGGATTTTGTGTTTCTTTTGCTTTTTTTTGTTTTTGTTGGTTGTTTCTTTTGCTCTTGTTTTCTGTTTGTTTGCCTGTTTGTTTCCTTAAGAGGGAAAGAGAAAGAAGACATGGTTTTGGGTGAGTTGGAAGATGGGAAGAATTCAGGAAGAGATGCATAGGGGTAAATTATGAGCAGAATATACTGTATGAAAATAATTTATTTTCATTAAAAAATAGGTACTTTTTTTTTTTACTTTTTATTCACTCTATATATTGATCATAGCCATTTCCGTCCTCTTCTCTGTGTCCACCCTCTCCCTCTACTCTCCCTCTCCATACTCATACCCTACTCCTCAGAAAAGGAGAACCCCCCCCACCAACAACCCACCCCAGGACATAGTGTCAAATCAGGAGTGAGTGCATCCTCTTACACTGAGACCTGGCAAGGCAGCACAATGAGAGCACAGTGATCAAAGAGCACTCAACAGTGTCCATGTCAGAGACAGCCCTTCATCCCCTTACTAGGAGCCCCACATGAGTGCTAAGAACTACTTTTTTTCAATCTAAAAAGGGAAGGCAACAGGGTATTTCATCTATCTTGGAGTAAATGAACTTCCTAGGTGTCTTATTCCAAAGTACTCACCTCTCTCTTTTTATGTTCTCTTCTAATTTTCTGAGGGTGAGGTTGTAAGATTATTTACCCAATAAACATATATTGTTTTCCTAAGAAGTGTAATGTAGCCATGACATAAGGACATCTGCCACAAATGAAAGACCAATAGTAATCACGGTAATCATAAATTAGGGCCCTTGCTTACCCTTTTTGAAAACTACATTGTTAAAAGAGGATAAATCAACAAAGATGTGAAATGATCCCATATGCTTGCTATAAGATTTCTTCTGCTGTTGGAAAAGGAGGAATAGCCAATAACCCTGTATGTACTTCCAATCAAAGGTAGGAAAAAGGCCTTGATGCAAGGCCAGAGAGTAGCTGATGTCTTTCACAGATCTAGGACAGACATTCCCAAGATTAACTCCTTGAAACACACAGGGCTTGATCCTAAATTAAAACTGGAAACATGTTAAAAAAAAAACCGCATAGTCTTCTTAGGGAAAGAATGATTCTTGTTTTTACTATACAGCTCTGGATGAATGAGGTCTCATCTCACCTTTAGCCCTTTCTTCTAGCTCTGACTTCAGTACCAATCACTTGTATTACACATTTGAGACTGAAATCCTAGCACCAACAAGCTTCCCCTTGGATACAAAATAGGAGATCTGAGCAGGATTAAAAATGGATTATATCTATCTTTTGGCATCTCACATCAGTATGGGAATAACGTTAAAACATTTACCCTTCTAGAAAATAGAGGCTGGTGGCACAAAGGGTCTTCAGAGAATTCAGGCCCCATAAGATGAGAGAACAACACTTGTCTTTAATGTAATAAATTTGAAGAAACAGAGATAATTCCCAAAAGGCTCTATTTACAGCCCCTATGTCCCAGTAATAAATCAGATGTTTTCATTCTAATTCTTCACTTTTCATGGTTGTTATAGAGAATATCTTTCCTCTCTAGGAAAACTAGACACTGCTCAAGAAACTCTGGGTTCAGATAGCTTCTAGTCCATGGAAGGAGGTAATGTTGATGCTTAGAGAAAACAATGAACAAAAGAACTAGAAAAGTGACCCTCTCAACAAGGTTTTCTTTTTGCTATCTACCAGCTATATGTTCCACAGCCAGTAATCTCTATCTGTGTCAGGTCCTAGATAGAGTGCTTCTATATATGCATTATTTTATTCCGCGCTCTCAGCCCTCTGTAAGAGTGTTATTTAACCACTTTACAGTTGAAGACACTAGAAAGTATTGTATGTATTTGAATCAATGGAGTGTCTACAGTAACACATGGATTATAATTAAAATGCTAGGCTTCTTGCTCCAAATTTATTGCTTTCCTCCAATGCCTTCGCTATTTACCACCTCTCAACCCTCCGTAGGAAGGTTATTTTGCAAAAATGGGACATATGTGACAGTTTCCTGTCTTATCAAATGAAATGGATATACTGAGAAGATTGAGCCAAGGATGGTTTCACAAGATTGTGACTACTTGGACAAACCTTGAAACAAAAGTGCATTTTCAGAAAATTGAAACCTCTTTCGCTTTACATGTTATGACACAGGGTCTAGGTAATTAAAGTGGTTGATCTCAATTTCCCTGACATTGAATTCGGATAAAGTGCTGAAGTGTTTTGCTTTCAATGTTAATTAACCATACCATTCATCCTGTACGCATAAGCACTGCAGCCATTGTAGCAAACAATCAATTCAGATCAATGAATTTCTTAAGTGACTAGTAAAACATACATATAATATGTCTATAATATTTTAAATATAAATCTGATTCATCAACTGGCTGTATCTATTTGATAATTTCTGGCAGTTTTCCAGTTCAGCAGCCCCAGCCCCATGGAGGGACAGATCTTACCCTTTGTACAATTTTTCATTGTCTATCTCCTCACCCTCATGGGAAATCTTCCTTCAACTGTGCTGTGTGTTGGGAGCAGAGACTCCAAACATACCTCCTGCTGGCCAACTTCTCCTTCTTGGAGATCTGGTATGTCACCTCCACAGTCCCCAACATGTTGGCCAACTTCCACTCTGACACCAAGTTCATCTCCGTCTCTGAGTGCTTCCTGCAGTTCTATTTCTTCTTCTCCTTGGGTTCTACAGAATGCTTTTTTTCTTGGGAGTCATGGCATTTGACTGCTATCTTGCATTTGCAGGCCTCTATATTATACTGAGCAAATTTGCAACATCCCTGTGATCTGTTGCTGGGGGATTGGTTTTCTCTGGTTCCCTGTTTCCATCATCATCATATCCCAGATGTCTTTCTGTGGGTCCAGAAGTATAGGTCACTTCCTATGTTACCCAGGCCCTCTGTTGGCCCTCACCGGTTCCAGAGCCCCACTGATGGAGTTTTCCCGGACTATTATATGTTCTCCATTTATTCCTTTTCTCTGCATCATGGAATCTTATATATTATTCCTGAGAACTGTGTTTAGACCTTCTTCAAGAGAAGGACAAAAAAGGCTTTCTCCACGTGTGGTTCTCCTCTGACAGTAGTTTCACTTTTGGCCGTTTTCTCTTGCAGC
This sequence comes from Meriones unguiculatus, assembly GCF_030254825.1. Classification (NCBI taxonomy): domain Eukaryota; kingdom Metazoa; phylum Chordata; class Mammalia; order Rodentia; family Muridae; genus Meriones; species Meriones unguiculatus. Next base: position 58,482,257 of record NC_083357.1, read on the forward strand.
TTTTAGTATTTTTTCTTTGTTCTGCATACTTATGGTTTTGATTATTATGTGGCGGGAGGATTTTCTTTTCTGGTCTAATTTATTGGGTGTTCTATAGGCCTCTTGTATTCTTATTGGCCTCTCCTTTAAGTTGGGGAAATTTTCTTCAATGTTTTTGTTGAAAATATTTTCTGGGCCTTGGTGCAGGGAATCTTCTTTTTCCTCTATTCCTATTATTCTTAGGTTTTGTCTTTTTATGTTGTCTTGAATTTCTTGGATGGTCTTTGTCAGGAATTTTTTGGATTTAACATTTTCTTTGACAGATACATCTATTTCTTCCATTGTATCTTCCACACCTGAGATTCTTTCTTCCATTTCTTGTAGCCTATTGGTTATGCTAACCTCTGTAGTTCCTGCTTTCTTCCCTAAGTTCTTTCTCTGCACAATTTCTTCCATTTGTGTTTTTTTTTTTTTAATTTTTCCAATTCTATCTTCAGGTCTTGAGCTATTTTGTTGGTTTCCTTTGCCTGTCTAACTGTATTTTCATGTTTTTCCATCAAATCCTTCAGCTGTTTGTTTGAACAATCCACTGTTTCTTTTATTTCATTCAGTGATTTAAGCATTTCCTCTCTAAAGGCCACAAACTGTTTGGCTGCAGCTTCCTCTATTTCTTTTCGTATTTTATTTGTTTCCTCTGTTATTTTCTTCATGAGCATAGAAGTTAGGTCATCTCCTTGAATTTCAATTATGCTGGGGTATCTAGGGCTATTTGCCCCTGGATAACTGGGTTCTGGAGATGCCATAATGCTCTGGCTTTTGTTGGTTGAACTTTATGCTGTTCTCTACCCATTGGGCTATCTTAGTTGTTTGAATTTAGTTTCTGGTTGTTCCTGGACTCTTGTAGTGGAGAGAATCCCTTTGGCAGGAAGATGGTTTTTTCTGAAGGAAGCCTTCCCAGCTTTTTGGGTATAGTCACTGTATGTCCGGTGTTTTTCAGGAGTTGCTACAGCTCACCTCAGGCATAGAGAACTGGGTGGTAACTGTGGTCCTGATTAGTCCAGAGGGTTCTCCTCTCACTGGGAGAAGTCCTGGAGATAGCTGCCCTCCTTCTGGGTTTCTTGCTGTAAATTTAGTGATCAGCTGCTGTAACCTGTGTGTCCCGTAGTTTGGTCGGTTTTGTTAGGGATAACTGGTTGCCCCTTGGAGCAGTATCTGGGGGTTGATCTTAGGGTTCCCGGTCTTTTGTAGGTCTGAGGTTGGGGCTCTGTGCCCCAGAACCCAATAGGTAATCTGTGGTGGGTGAGTACTGCTGTCCTGGTAACAGCAGGCTACCTGGGGCACAGCAGTTCCCTGGGTTGGGCCAGTCTGTGGGACCTTTTCCGGGGATATTCTGGGTTGCCTAAGTCTGTCCCCTTTGCTTCCTTCCTTGTTCCTTGTGAGGGTTTCTCCAGACAGTGACTCTAAGACTCTGGTGTCTTGGGGCACACAGTTCTATCTGTAATGAGTAGTTGGTACAAAGCAGGCCTCTGGGCTGGCAGAGTGTGCACCCACCTGCTAGTCTGCGGGAGCTGGGTTCCCAATAACTCTGTGCTCCTTGCTTGGACCCGGATCTGTGATGGCTGGGCGTACTTGCCTGTTTGTGATCTGCGGTCGTCTAGACTTTCCCCAGGCAAAACCTAGGTGACCCCAGCAGCACGGTTTCTTCCTTCCCTGTGGAACCCTCTCTGGACAGAGGTTCCTAGTCTCTGTTGCACTGGGGCGCGCAGCTCGTCTGTCCCGGTGAGCTGGGCCCGCGGTGGCTCTTCGCACAGGGGGAGCTCAGTTGTGATGGTGGCACTCAGTTGTGAAGGTCCCGTGGTCCACGAGACCTTCCAGGGAAAGACGGGGTGACCCGTGATCAGACTTGCAACTTTGCTTCCCCGTGGGGTTTTCTTGCGACTGGGACTCCTAGTCTCAGGCACCCTTGTGCCCACCGATCAGCCTGGGAAAGTGATCGGGACACGCAGGCGTGTGGCTCCAGCCCGGAGACCCAAAGCCCGTGTTACATGGATTTCTTCCGGGTTCTGGCTGGGCCTTGGAAAGTGGACCCGACCGATTCCCATGCTGTGGGAGAGCCTCCCCTCACCTGGGAAACACGATCACTGTAGTTTTGGGGCTCAGAGTTCAGTCTCCTGGTCGCTGCATGGAGAGTGTTGTCCCACTTCTCAGACACAGTGCTCTCCTGGTGCCGCCATCTTGGCTCCCCCAGTAGTTTCACTCTTTTATGGCTCAGTGATGGTCATGTATCTGAGACCAACATCAAAGCATAAAGTTGGAATGCAGAAACTTGTGACTGTTTTACTATGTTGTTACTCCCCTCATTAATCCTATGATCTATAGTCTGAGGAACAGAGACATGAAACATTCTCCACAAAAGGCTTTGAAACCATGAAGATTAGAAATTTAAACAAATAAAATACATTTAAGTGTGTGTGCAGGTGTGTGTTAGAATATTATTCAACCACAGGAATGATTAAATGATTTTATTTACAGCAATATGAATAATATGGGAAAACATTATGTAAAGTATAATATGTCAATTAAAGGAAGTCAAACACTGCATGATCTCACTTATCTGTAGAACGTTTTAAAAAATGAATAGGCTAATCATTACCAGAGACCAGGGAGTGGTTAGTGTTTGCAGGGGTGCAGTTGGATAACTACTCAACATCTGTGTTTGATAGTATAATGAGATAAATATGCCTGACAAGCTTTAATTCTGTTTCAAACAAAATCACTGACATTTTAAATGTTCTCAACAAAAATATGACAAACATTTTAAATAATATTTATGACTATTCCCTTGAGATTGTATCCATTGTATTAATATACTGAATGTCACTCTGCACTTCACAAATAGGTACAGTTAGTTATTATATCAATTAAAAATAAAAAAGTAGGTCCACGTATTCAAAAATGCCTAGAATCCCACAATTTAAAGGGTTGTCCTGGAAGATCACAATTTCAAGGGAGCTTAGCATAGGAGATCAGGTTTCATAAAACACAATAAAGACAATAGTGGTTCATGCCTGTGATACTTATATTTGCTTTAGTAAACAGCATAACCAAAAGCAATTTAGGCAAAAGAAGGATTACTTTGTATACAGATAATAATGCATCATTCAGTGGAGTCAAGACAAGATTTTAAGGCAGGTAACTGGAGGCAGGAACTGAATCAAAGACCATGAAGGAGTACACTTACTGGCTTGCTTTTCATAGATTGCTCAACTTGCTTTCTTGTGCAACCCAGAACCACAAGCCCTGGAACAGCACTTACCTTAGTGGCAGGGGGTGGGGGTAAGGGGGTTTCTACTGCAATTTTTATTTAAGAAAATCCAACACAGACATGCCTATAGGCCAATCCAACTGAGGCTAATCCTTGGTAACCTTAATTTATGTCAAGTTAACAAAAGTAACTAACACATATGATCACATGCCAACTCAGCACACAAACACATTGCTATTAATAACATTTTTTTGTGCCCCAAGGAATAAGAGTCAGACCATAGCTGGGTCTAGAAATTTTCCATTCCTTAAACATAGTTAAGAGGTTGGTCTGTAGCCAGGAAGGGAAATCTGCTCCCACCCCTTCTGAAAGTTAGTGGAAGCCTTCTCAGAATTCTGATTTAGGCACTGGTACCCCTGTTCCTGCATTTCTAGCTCCATTTTCTTTTCTTATTGCCAATAAGCTAAGGAAGGAAGGTGGCAATCTCCTGATCATATACATGTTTTCTGTTGCCTAAGCAGATTTTTTTTTGAGGTTTCAATATTTTATTCAAGTTTTATTTTTTAAAGTGATGTTAATTACAGCATTTGAAGGGGAGGAGCTAATTCCACACAAAATGGAAGACTCTATAATGTACCCATTAAACTACTAAAAAATAGAGTGGTGAGGCTATAACAGAAGTCAGTCTACATCCCTAGTGTTGTCAGGGTGTGACCACAATCACCTACCCAGCACAGAGCTGGAAAAACCGGAAGCTATTTCAGACTCTGGTGCAGTGGCAAAAAAATAAATAAACAAATAAATAAATAAATAAAAGGAATTTAAAAAAAGAAGAAGAAAGAAAAAAAAGAAAAGAAAACCATACCACAACACAAGGAAGGATTAAGTCCTGAATGACTAGCTCCGTCATGCCCACCCTCTCCACGCTAAAATGGCACAAAAGAAATAGCTAACCACACCCCGAAGACTACTTTTGGTGTAAAACAGGTAACTGATGGCTAGGATGGGAACAGGGCATGACGCTCTGTCTAAAACGTCCGTGTCACATAGGCGTGCACATGCTTCCCAGCAGTGAGGATCGGGACACCAGGGTTCGGTGCTCGGGAAGTCACAATGTCATCTGGGGACAGACTTACAAAAGGGCCCGCACATTCCCAGCTTGCTCTTGCCGCCTGGCTCCTCCCCAAGCCATGCCCACAGCTGAAACGACCCTGTCTGGAATGGGGTTTTCTGCTGTACTCTGAAATGGTAAACACCTTAAAGCCGAGTCATCTTTAGCCTGGAGGTCTAACGTGGTATTCATCAATTCTCGAATCCCCAACATACAACATTGAAAGGTACACTAAATTCTGAAGGTAGCTATGCTGCAAAACAGTTTAAAATTTAATGATTGTACAATGTTCACTTATGCTTGAAATTCCAGTCCTGGACCAAGCTTGTGGCCACCCGCATTGACGTTCTGGCCATCCAGCAGGGCTGACAGCGTCAGTTTGATACCTGGCTTCAGGGTCTGAGTGTACCCCAAGCCAATCAGGCTAGAGTTGTTCACTTTGGCCGAAAAGCTGGCATCAGGGTCGACCTGATACTTGGGTGCTATTCCAAAGCGAGTGTTATTATTTCCTGCTGTCCAGGCGAGGTTGACGGCAGTCTCCAACTTCTCGTTCACCTTCTGGTAAATGGAGCCACCAAATTCTGTCCCGTCATTCATGTTAGCGTGAAGCTGTAATTCGTCCGTCTTATAGCCAACTGCAAAGTTGCTCTGGGTCACTCGGGACTTTGCAGTCTCAAAATTCATCTGGTAGCCAGCCAGCCAGCCCTCGTAGCCAAGCACCAGAGCGCCCCGGATGGAGGGCCCAGCGATGTCAAAGTCCACGTCACAGCCTAGGTTGATATGCTCCCTCTTGTACCCTGTCTTGATCTTAGCATTTTTTTCCCCCAGTGTTAGGCGAGAAGGATGAGTCAAAGGTCAGCTTCAGTCCACGAGTGAGCTGGTCTTCCGCGGTGATCTCCGTGCCCAGGGTGTTGTCCGTGATCCACTTCTCCGTAAACGTCAGCCCGTACTTGGTTTCCAGGCTGCCGTTCACTTTGACGGTCTCTGTGTTGACCGAGCCTGAGCTGGTAAATTCCAATCCATTCTCGGACTTCGTTTTCAAATCGAGTTTTATTAAGCCAAAGCCGTAGCCCTTGGTGAAGACATTCCTGGCGGACTTGCCAAGATCAGCGTACGTGGGAGGCACAGCCATTTCTCTCGGAGGCGGTGACGGCGGTGGCGGCGGGAGCAGCGGCAGCTACGGCGGGGGGTGGCGGCGAGCAGCCGTCTAAGCAGATTTTTAAAGACTGTCGGTATCCTGATTTTTCTGTTGTGGAGGACTTACTATGCTTCTGGTCTTCTGTTACCTGCTGGGATGATACAGGTACTGTCCTAGAGAAAGGGCTTCTTGGACATCTCTCTTGTATACACTGGAAGGAAAGTGATGAGCCAGGGTTAGCCTAGTGATATGTGTTTGGATCTACTTGGCCTCAGATCCAAAGTTTGCCTGCCTAAGCTAATGTTCCCTCCACGAAGCAAAGCCAGTTCTGTTTTTTTTCCAAGAGTATCTGAATGCAACATCACACCATTTGCAATGAATATTGGAACTGATGTCTTCAAGCTGTTCACTCAGGCAACAGGGACCCCAAACCACTCAGGACTACCCTTAATTAGACACAAATCAGTGTGTCTTTCTGCTTCTGGGATACCTCACCCAGGATGATCTTTTCTAGGTCTCACAATTTGCCTGTAAATTTCATGATTTGCTCATGGATCAGTAGGGTTAACATAGTGAAAATGGCCATCCTGCAAAAAGCAATCTACAATACAGATTCAATACAATCCCATCAAACTACCAACACAATTCTTACAGACCTTGAAGGGAAAATTCTCAACTTTATATGGAGAAAAAAAAAGCCCAGAATTTCTAAAACGATCCTATACAACAACAGATTGTCTGGAGGTATCTCTATTCCTGATATCAAGCTGTACTGCAGAGCAAAAACTGCATGGTATTGGCATAGAAACAGAAAGGTAGATCAATGGAACTAAATGGAAGACCCAGAAATAAACCCAATTGATTTTTGACAAAGAAACCAAAACCATTCAATGGAAAAAAGACAGCATCTTCAACAAATGGTGCTGGTCCAACTGGATGTCTACATGCAGAAAAATGAAAATAGATCCCTGCACAAAACTAAAGTCCAAGTGGTTCAAATATCTCAACATAAAACCAGATAAACTAAATCGGTCAGAAGAAAAAGTGGGGAAGCCTAGAAATCATTGGCATGGGAAACAACTTTCTGAATAGAACACCAACAGCACAGGCTCTAAGAGCAACAATCAATAAATGGGTCTTCATGAAACTGAAAAGCTTCTGTAAAGCAAAAGACACTGTCATCAGAACAAAAAGACAGCCTACTGACTGGGAAAGGATCTTCACCAATCCTATATCTGATAGAAGGCTTATATCCAGAATATATAAAGAACTAAAAAAGTTAAAATGCAATAAATCAAGCAATCCAATTTAAAAAAAAAGGGTTATGGAGCTAAACACAGACTTCTCAGTAGAGGAATATAGAATGGCAGAGAAACACTTAAAGAAATGCTCAACATCCTTATCCATCAAAGAGATGCAAATCTAAACAACCCTGAGATTTTACCTTACACCTGCCAGAACAGCTAAGTTCAAAAACTCAAGTGACAACACCTGCTGGAGAGGTTATGGAGAAAGGGGAATCCTCCTCCATTGCTGGTGTCAATGTAAACTTGTACAACCATTTTGGAAATCAATTTGGTGCCTTCTCAGACAACTAGGACTAGTGCTCCCTCAAGATCCAGCTATACCACTCCTAGGCATATTTCCAAAAGATGTTCAAGTACAAAACAAGGACATTTGCTCAACCATGTTTGTAGCAGCTTTATTTGTAATAGCCAGAACCTGCAAACAACTGAGATGTCCATCAATGGAGGAATGGATACAGAAATTTTGGTATTTTTACATAATGGAATGCATACCTGTTTTTCAATGGGTCAGCTTGATTTAATCTCTGGCAAAGGAAGTAGAGTGTTTCTCATGGCTTCTGTGTAGTCCCTTGAGGGGATCAGTAGGCTTGGTCCCAGCCCCTGACAGCCTCACTCAGGAAAAGGCAGAGTTTTTCACAGGTGCAGGACTGTGCTAGCAGCAGTGCATAGTACTGAGTAGTTCAGATGCTGATCCTCACTTTCAGTTGGTTTCTGCGTGGTTATAACAAAAGTCAAGGGCAAGGACCTTAGAATAGAAAGATCACTTCAACTTCGTTTCCATCTTACTGAAAAGAATGTTGGGTAGGAAGAATATTAAGTTATTTTCAGTAGAACAGGACTTGTTTTTATTTTGTTTTGTTTTGTTTTGCTTTGTTTTTGAGACAGGGTGTCATGTGTCACGAGCTGTCCTCATCCTGGCTTTGCAGGTTAGCTGTGAGCTTAGATCATACATTGTCCACTTCACAAGACGAGAATTACAAGTGGGGCCACCAACGCTGGTGAGGACAGCACTAGTCACTGAGCCCTGAGAGTCCTACATGCTAGGAAATCACTCTGCCAGCTGAGCTATGTCTAACATATAGTCCTAACCACTCCTGGTGACTTTTTCTTTCTTCACACAGCATCTCACTGTGTAAGTCAAAGAGGCCTGTAACCAATCAGGCTTTGGTGTCTTTGGTGGAGAGAGAGCACCACACTCAGCCTGAAGACCTTTTCTCTTGGTGCCTCCACTATTTCAGTTTCCTCTGCCAACTGTTCATCACAGTGTTGCCAGAACCACCATGGCTGCATTCTCTATCTGCTAAGGCATTAGAGACATCTTTCAAAGGCCAAGCACATGGCTTCTATGACTGTCCCCACTAACAAACATCCCACATTGAAACCACCATTTTGACTTCTTCCTTCGTGTGCTTTCAAGCAATTGTACACGTCAGGGATGGCACCATTCCTCTGCCACCTTCATCCTGTTGTGAAATTTCACCATTACTTAATTTCTCACATTGCTTAAGAGGGGCATTTTAGAAAAAGATCCTGGGCACTGTTTGGGAAGGAAACAGTCAGTTCCTTCACCTGGGAAGATCTAAGATGTTTCCAGTCAAGCAATCTCTGGCTTTGGAAGTAGGTGGTGGTCAATGGCTATGGCACAGGAGCATCTCCTGGAAATGGCCCCTCAGCTTCTGGTAAGTACAGGGACAACATCTGTGGGGAGGAAAAGACTCTTCTCCATGACCTCATGACGTCTTCTCTGGACATTCTATTTCATCCTGGAAAGTTCTGGCCATCTTCTGTGTTGTCACTAGTGTTGTAGAGAGAACAAGTGTTCTCAGAGGATTCAGTATGCATAGGTCTCATCCACAGATGTGCTGTCCAGACTGAGGAGTCTGTTTGGGAAAGAGAAAGAGGCTGGTAAAGAAACCAGAGTGAGGCAGGAGGAAACTGGACTTCCACCTCTTTTGAAAACAAGAATGAATTGGATCTGGGGAAGGCACAGTAAGACATGGGCAGGGATGCAGAGCTTTTGGAAGAGGTGGACTTGAGCTGGGCTTTTCAGAAATAGGATACTGGAAAAAGATTCTCTGGAAAGTAACTTGACTTCCCTACTTATCATAATTCCTGAAAGTTCAGGATTTTAGTATGTTAGTTAGTTTGCAAATCCACCAAACAAGGTTGCTGGGAAGACCGAAATAGTTGTTGTAGGATCTCCTAGCTTGTACTCTTACTGGGCATCTAGGGTGTAATATGGGATGTGGACCCAGAAAAAAAAAATCAGAAATCAGGGATTGAGAATGTTTCCCAAATTAAGACAAGACCTCACTGCACTTCGCTCACAATGAAATAATTTAAATGCTGTGTATATCTGACAGGAGTAAAAGAGAAAGAAACGTGCTCCTGGCTATGATCTTATGTACATATAATGCCTCTTAACATCTCTCCCTGACAGTGGCATACTTAAGATCCTGAATCAGTAGTTGTGGTGGCAGGCATTTCTCTAGTGCATACAAACTATCACAGGCAGAGGACCATGACAGAGACTGGACTCTTATTGCCAGCTCTGGGGTCTTTTGGTTTGTCAGTGGGGAGAACTGATCAGTCTGTTGATAATGTTCTACTACTGGATGACTTTTTAAACCACAGTCATGTTCCCAGAGTGACAAGTCCAGAGATCTGGCTGTCTCCACATCAACCGGCCTGCTAGTAGACTGTGACAATATTTTCCTGGCTTCTGAAATCACAGGCTTGAGAACTCTGTAGCCAAGTTGCATCTTGTGTGGTTGTGAATAAGCCTGAAGAAACCATCTCTGTGGTCACCTGGATCATGTGTAGGGAAGCAGAGGAAATACCTGTCTCCTTAGATACCTACTTGTTAACAGAGAGATGAGAGAAATGAGATCACAGAGTAGGCATCTTAAGCCTGGGCCAAAATCTGTTAGTTGTCACAGGGTTCCAGGCATGCTCTCTTTCTGATTGGCCTTCTTGGTGGTCTGTCCCACCTTTATGCCTTGTCACTATGTAAGGTCACTGAGCTTGACTACCCACAGGGTCTGACACTCGCCACCATCAGATCCACCCATGCTCACCAAAATGCGGGCAACAAAGCAAATGGACAGGCTGGCCACTCAGCTGCAGATTATGACCATGGAGAGAAATGAGCTGAGAGATCGCCTGATCCTCATCACAGAAGGATTCTTGGACAGTAGGTATTCATTATTTTCACACCCCATGATGTCAGTCTTGGGTGCAGACGCAGGCCAAGATTACAAGGACTTTGAGGCCAGTATTCATAAGTTTCTTTGCTCCTATGGCCAGGACCTATCACAGACCAAATCTTTTCTATGAGAACCTAAAAATCCAGCATAAGAAAGTTATATTGGACCTGTAGAGGTTGGAGCATGACTGCGCCTCTAAAACCCTCAAGGAACTCTATAAGGAAAATGGCTTTTATCCATAAGTGCTGTGAGGGACCTCAACAGTTGTTGAATGGCTATTTCGACATTTTTTTGTTTCTAGACTAGAAAGTCTATCAGCTCTGGGTCTATCCTTCTGCCTCTTAGTCATCAGCCTGCCTGTGCCTCTTAGACTCAGTATTGCAAAGTGTGAAGAAGACTGTTATCTCCTTCCAGGATTTTCCTGCCAGCTTCAGGAGCCTCTAGACATAAAGGTGATTCACAGCAAGAGAGGTTTTTCAGGAAGCACTTGACCTCTGGGGCTCAGGCAGGGTCCATAGAGCTGAGTGTTATGGAAAGGGTAGAGGGAATGTGCTCCACTTGTGTCTCCTGTCCTACCATTAGTGCATTTGTCCCCTACTTTTTGATGTTCCCAAATTACCTTGAACAAGTAAAGGAGAGGTGGAGACTCCTCTTCCTTTGGGAGGGAAAAGGCTCCCTATTGGATTTGGGGATTTTAGCAGTTGTTATTCTTTCCTGAATGGCTGTTCTCTTTTTATGGTCTTCTGAATGCAGCTGCCATGGTTGTATTGAGCTCTCTCTTGGCTCATCATAAGAACCTTGGGCCTGGTGGGGTTGAAAGGCCCTGGAGGCAGAGATGGCAAGAGGAAGGGGAAGTTGGGGTAGGCTGGCAGGGGCTTACTCTGCAGATGGTGTTTCCAGCAAACTCCACAGCCGGCTCCTTGTGGAACAGACTCAGCTGAAGAAGAATGTGGACATGCTGAGGCAGGAGAACAGAATGCAGCACATCTGCAATGTCAAGAGGAGACCAGTGTCTTTCAGACCCAGCAACACCAGGGTGCTCTCTCTGTCATTTTTTCTGTTGTATTATCACTGATGCTGTATGGCAAAAACCAAACAAAACAAATAAACAAAAATAAAGACAGAAGCAGGTATCTCTGGGCATCCTGATTTCTTTATACCCTCTCCCTTAATGTTTTAATTCCATGAGAAGGAATGAACCAATACAGGTGTATTTCTCAGTAATAAGTCCTGCATGACCATTTCATGGAAGTGCACATAGAGAGCACTCTTTTGTAGGGGTCACTATATATATGACAGTGTGGTTACAGTATGGTCTTTCATCATGAGTTTGGTATCTATACTGTAAACAAAGCTATCCACTCTCACTACACCATCCCCCTATGGAGCCATGGCTGGCTGGGAACTCACTCTGTAGGCCAAGATGCCTAAAACTTGCACAGATCCATCGGTGCCTGTGAGGTCTGGGCTTTCAGGAGTGTGATACCACACCTGACTGAAGAAGCTAGTCTTAAGTGTGCAGAGTTGGAAATTGCTCATTTTTATTCATCCAAAGTACATTTTCTCAAAAGGGGTTTTAAAACAACAAACAAAATTATGCCAAGATGCATTCTCTCACTGCACAGATTTAGCAGCACAGACTGACTTTTGTCTTTCCTTGGACATGCAAGTAGCAAGGCAACGTTACCAATTGTAAAAGTCTTTTAACAACAAGGATAGTCATGCTTCTTGGGGGCTTTATATGTCATGCTTTCACCATGGCTAAGGATGAAACATGTTATGAGTTTTGGCTAAAAGTCATTGGAATTTATTTTATTCATGTCTTTCAAATATCCTTGATAGCACACCAGGACAAGTAGTGTTTTACAAAACTCTCCATCTCCTAGAGGCCAGCAGCTCTGGAGATGCCTCAGCCCTTCTCTGAAGACCTCCCTGGAGCATCCTTAGCAAGAAGGGAATCCCAATCTCTGTAGAAATGCTCTTTTTAAGTAGGATTCTTTGTTATTATTTTCAAGGTCATATCTCTGAGACTCCCAAATGTCACCCATCCTTCAATAAACATGGGTTTTTCAAGATCAAACTAGGAAAACTTATCCTTCTCTATGGCTTCTGGTTACAGTTAATCATGGACACATCTCAAGACCTGCATAAATCCTGCCCTGTCACACACAGATAGCAATACATGCATTACTCAGATGTGTGTGGGCATCTACATTTCCACATGGTGACCCCATTCTCTGTGTTTTATGAGCACACTCCTGAAAAGCTAACAAGAGGTGTCCTTTTCTTCAGACATGCTTCCTAAGCACCATTCATCACACTCCTAAGTCCTCTGGATCTTTTATCATCCCTCCCAACTCTAACATGAGACTCCCCATGCTCCACCCCATGTTTGGATGTGAGTCTCAGCATCTGTTCCTATCTGCTGCTGGCTGGAGCCTCTCAGAGGACAGCTATGCTGGGCCCACATCTGCAGGCATAGCAGAGTATCCATCGTTAATAGTGTCGGGGGTCGATCTTTTGGGGCATATTTCATGTTGGCCTGGACATTGGTTGGGCATTCCCTCAATTGTCTTATTTTTGACCCTGCATATCTTGTAGGCATGGTAAATTTTGAGTCAAAGTTTTTTTAGGTGGCTTGGTGTTCCCCTCTCTCCACTAGGAGTCCAGTCCAGTTAGATGGTGGCCTCTTCAGTCTCTATGACCCCTGCCACCAGGTGTCTCAGCTAGAGACAGCCCCAGGATCCTCCCAGGATCCAATGCTGTGTAGGTCTCCAGCTTGCCAAAGCAATGCCCCTGATCAAGGTTTCTCTTCTCTCTGTAGGCCCTTTGCCCTCCTGCCTATGTTCCCCCCAGGTCTGATCTCTATCCTCATTTCTCTCAGGACTCCTTCTTGTACCTTGTTCCCTCTCTGCAACATTTTCCACTGTCTGTCCTATATCTCTTTCTGAGTGAGATTTAAGCATCCTCCCTTGGGTCTTCCTTTGTCAAGCTGACTGGGTTCTCCAGAGTCCTTTAGAGTCACCCTCCACATGTCCTGGGAAATCTGTTGTAAAAGACTTTATGCTGCCAGACCACACCTAATAGCATATATGATTCTCTCTCCAGTGCATTGCTGTGGCAGACTGACTCCATGACATGCAGAAGCTCAGCTGCAGATCATCTGCTACAGATGTGACAACAGTCTTCTCTCCTCCTGTTCATCATTGGTCTCTCCATCAAGAGATCAAAGAAGAATCTTCAGGTCACACCTAATTCTGAGAAAAGGTTTGAGGCGAATATTTCAGCATCACCTTTGACCTGTTTGGACAACAGAAGCTCCCACAGTGCATTTTTTGGGTCCCTAATAAGCATATGCACATATACATTGACTGAAAGAATCAAAGGATGGCCAACATTTTACAGAATCTACCCACTGTAGTCTCTCCAAATCACCAGCAGAGGGAGTTAATTCTTCAGGAAACATCTCTTAATGCCTCAAAGAGTGCTCAATGAATTAGCAAGCAGTGAGAAGCCCCAGGGGGATAGAGGTTATCTGTGAAACTTCAGATAAATTCCTGATGCTCCTTGTTACTTATCTTTTTTGGTCTGTGAACTGTAGTATGGTTATCCTGTGTTATATGTCCAAAATCCACATATAGTTGAGTACATACCATCTGTGTTGTACATACATACTTTCTGGATCTGTGTTACTTCACTCAAGATGATCTTTCCTAGTTCCAACAACTTGCCTGTAAATTCATGATGTCCTTGTTTCCAATAACTGAGTAGCATTCCACTGTGTAAATATACCATAGTTATTTCATTCATTTTGAGGCATATTGACATCTGGATTGTTTCTAGTTTCTGCCTTTTATGAATGGAGCTGCTATAAGCATAGTTGAGTAAATGTCCTTGTTGTATGGTAACACATCTTTTGGATATATACCCCCAAATAGGAATCATTGAGTCTTGAGGTAGAGCTATTTCCAGTTTTTTGAGAAAGTAACAGATTGATTTCCAAAGTGGTTATAAATGTTTGCATCTCCAACCAGCAAGGGAGACATCTACCATTTTCTTCATATCCTAGCAAGCAGGTACTGTAATTTGAGTTATTGATATTAGCCATTCTGATGGGTATAACATGAAATCTCAGAATCTATTCGATTTGCACTTTCATGATGACTAAGGATATTAATCGTTTCTTTTTTTTTCTTCTAGTAAACAGATGCTTCTTTATTTCTAAAAGTTTCACAGAATAGAGACAGAGTAATGACTATCAAGAGGGAAAAGTATGTTTGATTTATCAATTCATGTCAAGTGTTACAAGTGTATAGAACAGTTCACAGATGACACTGTAACGAAGTAAATCCAAATGAAAGAGAAACCACTCAGAAAGAACTTTCTTGTTTTCCTTGGGGGAAACCATTGCCACCCATGCTGTGTTCTTCCATATGAACTCATCTATGCTCTTTGTATCATGTGGTAGTTAGTGGTGCTAGTAGAAACCAGGAACTCTCCTGCCTCTCTAAACTGGGGTATTTCACGTTGTCCCTTCGCCTTACTCTTCCTGTCAGATTAGAGACTTCAGGGTTCTCTTCTGTGTTTAGAACTTTGCTTTCTAAACCATTCCACCTGGTAATGATTTCCTTTAAGTTTTCCCAAGGGGTCTCCATGGGGCATTTCCTGCTCCAATCTCCAGTAAAGCTTAAGTGATTATTTGAAGACCCTTAAATGAATCACCCATAGTGGTAACTGCTAGAAGGATTTTGCTCTAGTTCTTCTGTTGGGGGCCAGGACTGGGTCCTTGGCTTTTAGGCAGAAACGGGGAGAGGAAGGAAGGAGTATGTACATCCTGTTTGTCTGGGCCTATCTCTAAGAAGCACCATCTCTGGCACAATTTTAATGGGGCTTTTTGTGTAAAACTTTAAGGTCACAGGCCTCTGGGTCTTTACCCAGTGAGCCAGTTTCCCAGAATGGTTCTAATTCTTCTGCTTTTTTTTTTTATTAATTACACTTTATTCACTTTGTATCCCCCCATAAGCCCCTCCTTTCTCCCCTCCCAATCCCAACCTTCCTCCCCCTTCTTCACGCATGACCCTCCCCACGTCCACTGATAGAGGAGGTCCCCCTCTCCTTCCTTCTGATCTTAGTCTATCAGATCTCATCAGGAGTCACTGCATTGTCATCTTCTGTGGCCTGGTAAGGCTGCTAGCCCCTCAGAGGGAGGTGATCAAAGAGCAGGCAAATCAGTTTATGTCAGAGACAGTCCCTGTTCCCATTACTATGGAACCCACTTGGACACTGACCTGCCATGGGCTACATCTGTGCAAGGGTTCTAGGTTATCTCCATGCATGGTACTTGGTTGGAGTATGAGTCTCTGTGAAGACCCCTGTGTTCAAATTTTCTGGTTCTGTTGGTTTCCTTGTGGAGTTCCTGACCTCTCCAGATCTTACTATTTCCCACTTCTTACGTAAGATTCCTTGCTTCTATTTTTCTGCTTCTTCTCAATCTTCTGTTTCTTCCTCCTTCTGTTCTTATATTTCCTTTTCTTCTTTCCTTCTTCCTCTTCTTGATCATTATTTTTTTACTCTTATTTCTTTAATTTTTTAATTTTAGTTTTCAATATTTTTCTGTTTTTGAACACAGAATTTCTTTTAGGTAGTGCAGGCTTTCATAAAATTAACCATGTACTGCAAGTTGGCCTAGAACTAAGAGATTACCCTGTTTCTGCCTCCTGAGTACTGGATTAAAGTCTTGTACCACAAATCTCCAGCTCTTATTCTTATTCTGATTCTGATTATACTCTTATTCTTAGTTTTGTTTGGTAACTTGAGGCAGGGTTTCTCTGTGTAGCCCTGGAATCCCTAAATATCACTCTGAAGACCAGGCTGGCCTGCATCTCACAGGAATCTTGGGATAAAAGTTGGGATAAAAGTGTGTAAGAGGGGTGGAGCCAAGATGGCAACTAGCACACACAGCTTCTGAGCTGTGGAAGAGCTAAACGTCTGAGTTGGTGAGTGGAAGGACCTCTGAACCCAGGAAAACAACAGTGAGGCATTCTAAACAACAGGGAACATCACAGGAGGTGAAAACTTTGGTCTTGGGTCACCTGGGGACTTGTTTGGGGAAGGAGAGAAACGAGCCTTTGATCTCCCAGCACTCCCCTCCCACAGACCTCCCTCCTCCTTGGCACAGTGGACTCAGTGAGGATTCTCAGCGCAGTCCTAACTGCCTGGGGTCTGCAGCAGCTGAGGCGGAGCTCCTTGCCCTTTAGCGGCAACTACCAGCAGTAGCTGTCTTGGAGTCCCAGACCAGCGCGGCGGCACCATCCTCCCAGGGCCCGAGTCTGGTGGCTCCACAGGATGGCAATCTCTGACGGTATGGCCCGCCCAATCCCACAGTGACAGAGAATACGCTATATACTCACCAAAACCAGGCAGAAATGCCATACAAGCTAGGCACACCAGGCGTTGGGCCTCCCAAGCTTGGAGAGCACAATGGAGAGCCCCCAGGACTTCCCAGAAAGCATCTGGACTGGCAACCCAATCTCCAGTTACAGCGGGACTTCCTAACCTGGCGGCGGAGCAGCACTGATCTGGCGGGGCATATCAGCCCTCCAGCTTAAGACTGACCAGGGCCAAACAGAGTACAAAGAGCCTGGTTACCCCGATCCCTGCCTGTAAGTGAATGCACCCTTGACAATCTGCAGAGCCCCAGATCTAGGGCCCTTCTAAAACAGAAGCCAGGCATTGAACCCCTACCACCCACATACCCACTTTGGGAAATAGAGGGTCACTTGGGACATTGAAGCCCCTGCTCAATGGGTCCAATTGAGGAGTTAAGGCAGTTAATGCCAGAAATTGCGCTGCAATCACTAGCTCCTGCTAAATGTACAGTGCAGAGACCCTCCCACACACTCAAGGGTTCAACATTATCTATCACTCTGTCCCCCAAGACACACTTCCACGCACAATTACACACACACACACACACAAACATACACAAACACACACACACACACACACATGTGAACACATCTGCATTTGCCCTGTTTGCACCTGGGTACTTTTCTCCCACAGGTACAGCTAGTCCTCAGCATGTGGGACCTTTCTCAGCTCCCTGAAGAACGCTCCAGATGCCAGAGAGAGAAAGTATCAGTCTGAACTGCAGAATCCAAAAACAAACAGGGAAGATTTCAGATAAGCCAATGGCCAGGGGTAGGTGAAAGAACACTTCCAACATAAATCAGGACATCATGACTTCACCAGCAACCCCCCAAATTGACGGATACTCCAATTCAACAAAAGCACAGGAAAATGACTTTAAAGCTATGCTTACTCAACAATTTGAGGCTCATAAAGAGGAAACAAACAACTCTCTCAGAACAATAACCATGAAAATTCAGTCAGTTAAAGAAGAAATGAACAAATCTTTCAAAGACTTGGCCAGTCAATTTGAGGTAAAGAAAGAAGAAATAGACAAAATCCTTAAAGAAACACAGGCAAACATAGCCAAACAAATAGGGGCACAAGTAGAGATAAAATTAGTGGCATATAGAAAAGAAATGAACAAAAAAATAGAGACCATCATAGAGAGACAGGAATCCACATTCAAACAGATGAAGGAAATGGTGCAAGGCATGAAAACAGAATTAGACTCAATAAAGAAAACACAAACTGAGAAAACCCTTGAGCTGGAGAACTTGGAGAAAAGATCAGGAACCACAAAAGTAAGCATCACCAATAGAATACAAGAGATGAAAGAGAGAATCCCTGGAGCTGAAGATACACTCACAGAAATTGATACTTTTCTCAAAGAAAAAGTAAAATCAGAAAAGTCTCAAATACAAAATATCCAAGAAATCAAGGATGCCATGAAAAGACAAAATCTAAGAATAATAGGAGTTGATGAAAAAGAAGACTCCAGGCTCCAAGGTCTAGAAAATATTTTCAAGAAAATCATAGAAGAAAATTTTCCCAACTTAAAGAAAGAGATGTCCATAAATATACAAGAGGCCTACAGAACTCCAAATAGACTAGACCAGAAAAGAAACACATCACGTCACATCATAGTCAAAACACTAAATCTACAGAACAATGAAAAGATATTAAAAGCAACAAGGGAAAAAGGCCAAATAACATACAAAGATAGACCTATCAGAATCACATCAGACTTCTCATCAGAAACTATGAAAGCCAGAAGGGCCTGGGCTAGTCTCATGGAGACTCTAAGAGATCACAAATGTCAACCCAGACTACTATACCCTGCAAAGCTTTCAATCAACATAGATGGAGAAAACAAAATATTCCATGACAAAACTAAATTTATGCAACATTTACACAGCAAACCAGCCCTACAGAAGATACTAGAAGGAAAACTCCAATCCAATGAAAACAACTTCACCCAAGAAAATATGACATACAGATAATACCCCAACAAAAATGAAAAGAAAACAAGCAATGAAACAGGGTAAGATCACTGACTCCAATATAAAAGAAACTAATTTATTTGTCACTATTATCTATCAACATCAATGGACTCAACTTGCCAATAAAAAGACACTGACTAACAGAATGGATGCATAAACAGGATCCAACATTCTGCTGCATCCAAGAAATGCACCTCTGCAACAAAGATAAACACTACCTCAGAGTAAAAGGCTAGAAAAATGTCTTTCAAGCAAACGGACCCTGAAAACAAGCTGGGGTAGCTATCCTAATATCTAATAAAATAGACTTTCAACCAAAATTAATCAAAAAAGATGAGGAGGGACACTACATTCTCATCAAAGGGAAAATCCACTAAGTGGACATCACAATTCTGAACATCTATGCCCCAAATACAAGAGTGCCTACATTCATAAACAAAACATTACTAAAACGTAAATCACCCATTGATCCCAACACCTTGATAGTGGGAGACTTCAATACCCCACTTTCACCAAGGGACAGATCATCTAGACAGAAACCTAATAAGGAAATAAAGGCACTTACAGAGGTCCTAAATCAAATGGACCTAATAGACGTCTACAGAACTTACCACCCAAACGTAAAAGAGTATACCTTCTTTTCAGCACCTCATGGAACCTTCTCCAAAATAGACCATATAGTTGGTCACAAAGCAAGCCTCAACAGATACAAGAAGATTGAAATAATACCCTGTATTCTATCTGACCACCAAGGAATAAAGCTGGACATCAACAACAATGGAATTAGAAAAGCACATGGAGACTGAACAACTTGCTGCTCAATGATAGCTGGGTTAAGGAAGAAATAAAGAAAGAAATTAAAGACTTCTTAGAGTTCAATGAAAATGAAGGTACAACATACCCTAATTTATGGGACACAATGAAAGCAGTGCTCAGAGGAAAATTTATAGCACTAAGTGCCTTCAAGAAAAAATTTGTGACATCTCATACAAGCAACTTAATGGCCTAACTGAAAGCCCTAGAGAAAAAAAGAAGCAGATATACCCAAGAGGAGCACATGGCTGGAAATAATCAAACTCAGGGTGGAAATCAATCAACTAGAAACAAATAAAACTATTCAAAGAATCAATGAAACCAAGAGCTGGTTCTTTGAAAAAAATCAACAAAATAGACAAACCTTTAGCGAAACTAACCAAAAGGCAGAGAGAAACTATCCAAATCAGCAAAATCAGAAATGAAAAAGAGGGATATAACTACAGACACTGAGGAAATCCAAACAATCGTTAGGTCGTACTACAAAAGCCTATATGCCACAAAATTCGAAAATCTAAAAGAAACGGACAATTTTCTTGATAGATTCTATTTACCAAAATTAAGTCAAGTTCAGGTAGAAAGATTGAATAATCCCATTTCTCCCAAGGAAATAGGGGGCTGGAGAGATGGCTCAGAGGTTAAAAGCACTTACTTCTCTTCCAGAGGTCCTGAGTTCAACTTCCAGCAACCACATGGTGGCTCACAACCATCTATAACAAGATGCAGGGAGAGCATTGTATACATAATAAATAAATAAATCTTTAAAAAAAAGAAAGAAAGAAATGAGAATTCTCCCAAGGAAATAGAAGCAGTCATCAACAGTCTCCCTTCCAAAAAAGTCCTGGGCAGATGGATTCAGTGCAGAATTCTACCAGACCTTCAAAGAAGTGCTAACTCCAATTCTCTCCAAACTATTCCACAAAATAGAAACAGAAGAAACATTACCAAACTCATTCTATGAAGCCAGTCACCTTGATACCTAAACCACAAAAAGACCCAACACAAAAAGAGAACTTCAGGCCTATCTCTCTTATGAACATTGACGCAAAAATACTCAATAAAATACTTGCAAACCGAATCCAAGAACACATCAAAGATATCATCCACCATGACCACATAGGCTTCATCCCAGGCATGCAAGGGTAGTTCAACATATGGAAATCCATCAATGTAATCTACCACATAAACAAACTGAAGGAGAAAAACCACATGATCATCTCCTTAGATGCTGAAAAAGCATTTGACGAAATCCAACACCCATTCATGTTTAAAGTCTTGGAGAGATCAGGGATACAAGGCACATATCTAAACATAGTAAAGGCGATATACAGCAAACCTATAGCCAACATCAAACTAAATGGAGAGAAACTTAAATCAATCCCACTGAAATCAGGGACAAGACAAGGCTGCCCACTCTCTCCATACCTCTTCAACATAGTACTTGAAGTCCTAGCCAGAGCAATAAGACAACTAAAGGAGATCAAGGGGATACAAATCAGAAAGGAAGAGGTCAAAGTGTCACTATTCACAGACGATATGATAGTATATATGAGCGACCCCAAAAATTCAACCAGAGAACTCCTTCAGCTGATAAACATCTTCAGCAAGGTGGCAGGATACAAAATTAACTCAAAAAAATCAGAAACTCTCCTGTATACCAAAGACAAAAAGGCCAAGAAAGAAATAAGGGAAACAACACCCTTCACAATAGCCACTAACCACATAAAGTACCTTGGGGTGACACTAACTAAGCAAGTGAAAGACCTGTTTGAGAAAAACTTCAAGTCTCTGAAGAAAGAAATTGAAGAAGATATCAGAAGATGGAAAGATCTCCCATTCTCATGGATTGGTAGGATTGTGAAAATGGCCATCCTGCCAAAAGCAATCTACAGATTCAACACAATTCCCATCAAAATACCAACACAATTCTTTACAGATCTTGAAAAAAAGATTCTCAGCTTCATATGGAGAAACGAAAACCGCAGAATCTCCAAAACAATCCTGTACAACAACAGATCATCTGGAGGTATCTCCATCGCTGATCTCAAGCTGTACTCCATAACAATAGCAATAAAAACTGCATGGTATTGGCATAAAAACAGAAAGGAGGATCAATAGAACTGAATAGAAGATCCAGAAATAAACCCACACACCTATGAATACTTGATTTTTGACAAAGCAGCCAAATCCCTTCAATGGAAAAAAGACAGCATCTTCAACAAATGTTGCTGGTCCAACTGGATGTCTACATGAGAAAAATGAAAATAGATCCATATTTATCACCCTGCACAAAACTAAAATCCAAGTGGATCAAAGACCTCACCTCAGCATAAAACCAGACACTCTAAATCGGTTAGAAAAAAAAGTGGGGAACAGCCTAGAACTCATTGGTACAGGATACAACTTCCTGAACAGAACACCAACAGCACAGGCTCTAAGAGCAACAATCAATAAATGGGACCTCATGAAACTGAAAAGCTTCTGTAAAGCAAAGGACACCATCATCAAAACAAAATGACTGCCTACAGATTAGGAAAGAATCTTCACCAACCCTTTATCTGACAGAGGGCTAATATCCAGTATATATAAAGAACTAAAGAAGCTGAAAAGCAACAAACCAAGTAATCCAATTAAAAAATGGGGAACAGAGCTAAACAGAAAATTTTCTGTAGAGGAATATTGAATGGCAGAGAAACACTTAAAGAAATGCTCAACCTCATTAGCCATTAGGGAGATGCAAATCAAAACAACCCTGAGATTTCACCTTACACCCATGAGAATGGCCAAGATCAAAAACTCAAGTGACAACACATGCTGGAGAGGTTGTGGAGAGGGGGAACCCTCCTCCACTGCTGGTGGGAATGTAAACTGGCACAACCACTTTGGAAGTCAATCTGGCCCTTGCTCAGACAATTAGGAATAATGCTTCCTCAGGACCCAGATATACCACTGCTAGGTATATACCCAAAATTTGCTCAAGTACACATCAAGGACATTTGCTCAACCATGTTTGTAGCAGCTTTATTCTTAATAGCCAGAACCTGGAAACAACCCAGATGTCCATCAATGGAGGAATGGATATAGAAATTGTGGTATTTTTACACAATGGATTACTACTCAGCAATCAAAAGGAGGAAATCATAAAATTTGCATGCAAATGGTGTGATCTAGAAAAGATCATTTTGAGTGAAGACAAACATGGTATATACTCGCTTATATAGACCTATAAGATATGATAAACATAATGAAGTCTATACACCTAAAGGAAGTAAACTAGAAAGCAGACACGAGGTAAGATGATCAATCCTCACTTAGAAAGACAAATGAGATGTGCATAGGACATATGACAGGAGTCTACCACAGAAGGTATCTGAAAGACCCTTCCAAGCAGCGTTTCAAAACACATGCTAAGATTCATAACCAAACCTTCGGCAGAAGGGGAGTTAGTATGACAGGGAAAGGATAGGAGCCCCACAAGGACCAAATATATCTGGGCATAGGGTTTTTTTCCTAAAACTGTTTCTTCAACCAAGGACCATGTAACCTAGATATAACCTAGAACCTTTACTCGGACGAAGCTTGTGGAAGCTCAATAACCAATTTGTTTTCCATAGTAAGGGGAACAGGGACTATCTCTGTCAGGAACTCAATGGCAGGCTCTTTGACTCCCCACCCCAAAGGGAGGAGCAGTTTTGCTAGGCCACAGAGGAGTACTTTGAAGTCAGCACTGAAGATACCTGATAAAACAGGGCCAGACGAAAGGGTAGGAGGTCCTCCCCAATCAGTGGACTTGGAAAGGGGAGAAGCTGAGGGAGGGAGGGTGGGATTGGAAAGGAATAAGGGAGCGGGATACATCTGGGATACAGTTAATAAAATGTAACTAATAGTAATAAACAATAAAACAAACAAAGAAAAAATTAGACCTAAAAAATGTGTAAGATGATGACAGAGGTTTTTCAATACATAATATATTTTTAGGATTTATTAAATTTCATGTACACTGACAGGTTGAAGTCTTAACAGTTATATTTCAATCAGTGCTGGATGGTAAAGAAATCAAGTCACCTTGGAGCTGTAGGAAGTAGTTGATGAGGTTGGTGAGATTTCTCATCTTGGAAAACTATGTGTTGCTAAGCCAGGTGTCTTGAGAGACAGGAGAAAACCAAAACCTACAAGTAGTCTTCTGACTTTGCATTATAGCCTTGGCATGTGTGTGTCCACATATGTGTGGGTGTGTACACACACAGAGACGTAAACTCATACAGAAATATTATGTAACATAAAGTAGGAAGAAACTGAATCTTCTGCTCTGACAAATTATATATGGCATTTCCCAGAAAGATGGGTTTTGTTGATACAGAAACAGTGCAGAAGATTTAAGGTCTGGGGAGAATGACTGAGGTAAGCATAATGCCAGTTGGAACTCAGATTGACCAGGCTCTAAAATGACATAGAAGTGAGTAAACTACAAATGGCATCTCTCATAAAAATGGATTTAATAAACTTAGAAGCAATGATACACACTCAAGTGAGAAGCATACAGGAAAATAATCATCATTTATGGGTGATGTGGGCAATACCAGTCTCTACAAATTGCAACTGCTCATCAGACCTTAAACCACACACTCTACCACCATTTCTGAAGAAAGACTAGTACTCATCTCCCTTTTTTGAGGGTTGTCTGTGTGTTTAACCCCCTGGTTTTTCCAGTATACATCTGTGTTTGCAAGATTCTTTGCTCTCTAAAGTTCCTTTTTCAACACAGAGCAGATATATCCCTAAACTATGCATGAGAGCAGAGGGCCTATTGACTTCCAGGTTCCTGGACTTTGGCACAGAGACTCAGGTCAGGCACTCTAGGATACTAAACCTGCATGTTTGCCATAGAGACCCTTATCAGTAAGACTCCAGTGTGTCAGGTCATCATGAAGTCCCCTCCAGGAAGGGCCAAATACTTTTGTGACTGTGGTAGCATTTAAGCTAGGGGAGTCTCCTAGGAGAGATACCTAAGACTTTCATATCCTCAGGCCAAAGCAATTGTCTCCATGCTCTTGGCTGTGCTCAGGGTCATGGGAGGGGTCTGCTTGCTCTGAGAAACCTAGACTGGGTTGTCAGACAGACCAAGCTTTCAGCCCCCCTTACTCTGTCCCTTTTGGATGACAGGTCCTGAGAACACAAAGGGCCAAGTCAGATTATGTTTGTACAGATAGCTCTGTCAACCTTCCCACCACTGTGAAGGCAGGATTTTCTTTATTTTGTTTTTTATATGATCTCATGTACTTCAGGCTGGACTCAGACCCCGTCTCCATCTGATTCTATTTTCCTACTTCTGGGGATCAGAGGCATGTCACGATACCCACAGAGCTGCTGGATCCTCTTTGTTGGATATCTGTGACATCCCTTTCTGCATGCTGACAGTTTAGGAACATTCCATAATTGTCAACTAAACGAACAAATGAAGGGCAAAGGAAGATAGACTTGTGAACCGCTAACAGCATTCCAAGCAGAAGGTCATGAGTGCTAAATGGTACTGGGATGTGCCACAGCCAGCAGGAAAGGAAGGAGAAGGCATTGTCTCCCATGTATTGTCACAGCCATGTCCATGCTTCTTCACTGCAGTGTCTGTCCATTCAGAAATCATCAAAGACAGTGTTTATATTGTTAAATATATGGACATGTCTTCCTCTTCCCACTGAGACCAATAACCCTTCTAAAATATCCAGAGCACTCTGTGGTCCCCTCCCTAGCAGCATGCTGCCAGCCTTCCTTTTCTCATCCAACCTCTCTGTAAATCTGCAGGGAGCCTTGCCTTTTCTACATCATTTGGTCATAAATGTCTATTTCATTAGACAATACAGTATTTAGAGTTCCCTAGTTTCCAAAGTTATTAGTGCATTTACTTCTTTCTGTATGTATATATGTGGGTGTGCATGCTTGTGCCATCGCTTGTGTGTGGGCTAGAAGGCAGCTTGCAGAAGTTGATTTGTTCTTCCAACCATGTCATCCCTGTGGTCAAGCTCAGGTTGTCAAGCTTGCCAACAAGTGCCTTTACTCAGTGAGTCATTTCTTCATCTTCCTTTTTTCCAGGCTCTATGCCTATGCTTTTTCTTCAGAGGTTAGATTTCTGAGATTTTGGTTTTTGTTTGGTTTCTTTTGTTTGGGATGTTTGGCTCATTGTTTTTTTTTTTTTTTTTTTTAGTTTAGTTTAGTTTAGTTTTTATTTTGTTTGCTTGTATGCATCTATGTCTAAACACCTCCCATATGATGGTGTGGTTATTGAACCTAGGGCCTCATATGTGTGAGGGAAATATTTTACTACATGTAAAACCTTTTCTACATTCCTTCATCTCTTCTTTCCTACTATTTTTCTGTTGCTTTTATGAAACAAGTTCTCATGAATTTCAAGCTTGCTTCTTTCTCTTGCTCTCTCAGCTTCCTCCTCTTGAGTGCTGAGATTACATGCAGGCAAACACATATGTGCAAAAATTTTAAAGTGTGATACAGGAACTTGGTAAACTGGCTCTCCTTTTACTCTCTTTTTCTCTCTCAGTCTCTCCATCATCCAAGTATGTGATATTATTGGACTTCCAAATAAGTGATGCTAGGGATGCATTTAGAGCTTGATTTCAGGGCTACTCTTTCCAAACTTTGTCTGATATTCTAAGTCTGGATTTTCACCCTGGCCCCTCCTAAACAGTCCCCACCTACCAACTCTTTGACATAGAAGCACTGCATCAGAGACTTAGGCTGGACAGCCACACATCCAGGCCAGGTACATGTTTGTAGGGTACTGTAAGGAAACCTGAAAGCCTTTTCACAAAGACTATCTAAGGCTCTAAGCCACTGAAAACATGGCTGAACTCAGCTTGCACATGTAAGACTCTTTGTAACCAAACCTAAGTGACCTAATCTTCACCTGTAACCACAGCCCAACAATATAACAATATAACAATGACAAGAAAACATATGGACAATAGCAGGAGTTACCAGAAGTGGAATGAGCTTTTTCTGCTTTGCAGCTTTTCTCTTATTTATTCCTCTCTGAACCATTATGATGCTTGTAAGTCGTCTTTTTTTTTCTTACAGATGAGACTGAGACTCAAAGAGGTCAGAAATGTTTTCTCCAAAACCATAAAACTACTGACTATGAGAAGCAGATATCTCTAGTCTGTTCAGATCTGCTCATTTTCCCACAGCTCTGCTCCATTTCCTCCCAGACCCAGAGCTTGCCTGTTGCTCTCTCTGTTCACTGGGTTGTCTTTGTCTCTATTTACAGAGGTATATACCAAGCTTCAACACGTTATCAGTGGTGACCCATGGTGCCCAATTATGACATATCTTGCGTTTCCTCTCTGCAGAGGTGAACGTGGGTAAGATGATGGAAGAACATATATCTTTTGTTGTCACACAGAGTTTTAGGGGCTGGGGACACAGCTGGGTTTGGTATTGTAGTTCTAAGAAAACACAAGAATTTCACTTTCCCACTCCTTCTCCTTTTCTTGTTCATTCTCCTGCTCCTTTAGCTGCTCCTGCTCTTGCTCCTTGCTCCTGGTCCTCCTCCTCATTCTTCTTCATCATCTTCTTTTCCTTCTATCTTCTTCTTCTGCTGTTGCTTCTTCTTCTTTTGCTTCTGCTTCTTCTTCTTCTGCTTCTCCTTCTTCTCTCCTTCTACTGCACCTGATCCTTCTCCTTCTGCTTCTGTGTTTTCTTCTGCTTCTTCCACATCTTCTTCTGCTTCTGCTTCTTCTTCTTCAGCTTTTGTCTTTTTTCTTCTTCCTCTTCTTTCTCATTATTATTACTGCAATTTCTTTTATTTTTTAATTTTAATTTTAATTTTTTTTTTTAAAAAACGGGATTCCTTTGTGTATATCTGTCTGTTCTAGAACTAACTATGTAGACCAGGCTGGCTTGAACTCAGAGATCCACCTGTTTCTGACTCCTGAGTACTAGATGAAAGTCTTTTACCACCACTCCCCTGTTCCTATTTTTATTCTTATTATATTCTTATTCTTATTTGGTATTTAGAATATGGATTTCTTTGTATAGCAGTGGATTGCCTAAAAATCACTCTGTAGACCGGGCTGGATTGCCTCTTAAACGAATCTGCCTCCCAGTGTTGTGATAAAGGAGTGTAAGATGCTGACACAAGTATTTTTTATACATTTTTAAAAGATTTATTTATTTTTATGTGCACTGGCATGTTGAAGGTCTTGCCAACTGTATTTTAAGTCAATACAGGATGGTAAAGCTATCTAGTCATCTTGGAGTTGACCTTCTTCTAGAAAGTAGTTGATGGGGCTGGTTAGATTTCTCATCTTGGAAAAGTATGTGTTGCCAGGCCAGGTGACATGAGAGAAAGGAGAGTTAAAATCCTATATGTAGTCCTCTGACTTCGAATTAGAACAGTGGTATGTGCGTGTCCACATATGTGTGCATGTGTACACACAAAGAGGCATAAACTCATACAGAAATAATTATGTAAAATAAATTAGAAAGGACTTGAATATCCTACTCTGACAAAAACTGAGCTGTTCCTTCTAGAGATGGCTGGAGAAAGCAGGTAGGCTCCAGTCTTCAGGTAACAAGATAAGCAAAATTATAGTTGACACTGCCCTAAATATATAAGATTTTCTTTTCTAACACAAGGTCCTTGGAGGGTCATGGGTCAGTGGCTCAGCAGTAGTGCACACACCAAATATGCAAAAGGCTCTTGGTTCCATCTCCAGTAAAAAACTCAAAACTAAAACAAAACATCCAGTGGACAATTGGAAGCTCATATAGTAGCTGACCAGCTCTACCTACCATTCTCGAGGTAGGAGTCTCCTCATTCATTCCCACCTAAAATAGACACTTGACTGCCAAGCCTTCAAGTCAGAGAAAAAGAGAGGAGAACCTGACCTTTAACAGAGTTCCTCACAGACAACAAAAGGGGTGTTTCCACAGACACTTTAAATCCTCCAAACTTCAACTCTCCATCAGTCCCTCCATTGTCTTCACTAGTTAACATGTATTTTCACTAAGGCGAGCTTTCTTTCTTAGTGGGCAAAAAATCTGTTCTTACCAACAAAGTATAGATACATATATATGGAACATAAATACAGATATGTGGTTGATAAAACACCTTGGTTGAGTTGATTTCCTTGAGAGATGACTCAGCATGCCAAGGTACTTGCTGCAAGCCTACAGAACTGAGTTCCTCCAAGAGACCCACATGTTAGAACAAACTGAAATGTGACAGTGTGGCTGTTCTCATCGAGGTCATGGTGTACAACAACACCATGGAAAACAGCAAGAGGTCCGAGTACTACATACTGCAGTCCCCAAGCGAGGCAAATTCTCCTTTCATGGAGTAGCTATGAGGAGTAGGACCAGCAGTAGGGGTCACTATTGAGAGCAAGGAGCAGACTCCTTCAGGACCATATTGTTAAATGATTGGCCAGGTGATTTTCCTCTGCTCTCACACCCCAAATCAGCACATTAGGGTTCACTGTTTTTTTCATCAACTTGATTGTAAATGGTTCCCATTCCCTAAGCTGTATTTCTCCATGACCCAGACAGCACACAAGCACTCCTAGGTTAACTGAATTGCTAATGTTCTCTGCTGTCAACATATACACGTGGCATTGTGTCTCCAGGTCTTATAGAAATTGTCACCCACCAGGAGCCTCCTGATGTGTCCTTCTTGCAAAATAGTTCAGTCAAAATTCCATTCTTGACTTTGCCCTTTGACTGAAGTCATTGTTTGTACCCCAAGGAATAAGAGTCACACAAAAGCTGTGTCTAGAATTCATTTTATCCTTAAACACATGTCAGAAGTTGATCTGAGTACTGTATGTTCTCTGCTTTTCTAGAGAGAACACAACTTTCTTAGACATTACTGGACAAGATTTTGTAAAAACAACATACCATAGTCAACAGCATCTGAGGGATATCCACGTTATTCTTGATGAGCTACTGAGGGATCACATCATTTTATAGATAGGCACAATGTAGCCATGCTACCAGCTCACCTGAACAAGACCAGGAAACTAGCTCGGTACTCCTACTCAGGTGGCACCTTGCACCCAAGCATCATGCAAGATAGAGCCTGGCATGCAGGAGAAGCATCTCCTAAGTTGTATGCCTGAGGGAAACAGCACTGTACAGGCTCAGGACCAAACAGGAACTTGAATTTCCTTAGGAACAGAGCTAGCAACTGCATGCTGGCTCTCTATAGGAGTGTGTTTCAGAAGACTTCAGTGAATATTCTGATAATCCCTGCAGCAGAGGCATCTGCCTGGAATTCCTTAACCTATTCAATGCTAGGCAGTCACTCTGCCAACTGAGCTATAAATAGCATATATTCATTTTTTCTTTTTTGAGACAATATCTTTCTTTCTTGAGACAATATCTCTAAGTCAGAATTCCTATAACCAATAGGGCTTTGGTATCTTTGGCGGAGAGAAAGGACCACACTCAGCCTGAAGACCTTTTCTCTTGGTGCCTCCACTGTTTAATTTTCCTTTACCAACAGTTCATCACACTGATGCCAACACCCTGATGGCTACATTCTCCATTGGCTAAGGCATCTGGAGGCAACTTTCAAAGGCCAGGCACATGGCTTCTGTGCCTGTGCCCTGTAACAAACATCCCACATTGTAATCAGCACCACAGGCTCTTCCTGGAAGTTCATTCAGGCTCTTGTACACATAAGGCAGGAGACCATTCCTCTGCCACATTCATCCTGTTGTGAGATTTCACTACTGTTTAATTTCTCATATTGATAAAAAGGAAGTTTTGAGGAAAGAATGAGACAATCTGAGACATGGTTAGAAACTTAAAACTCAGTTCTTTTTTTTTTTTTTATAAAGAAAAACGTTTAATTGGGGCTGGCTTACAGTTTCAGAGGTTTAGTCTATTACCATCATGGCGGGAAGCATGGCAGTATGCAGGCAGACATGGTGCTGAAGGAGCCAAGAGTTCTGGATCTTGATTTGCAGGCAGTAGAAAGGGACTGTTTTCAGAAGGCAGCCAGGAGGAGGCTCTCTTGCACACTGGGTAGAGCTTGAGCACTAGGAGACCTCAAAACCCTCTCCCACAGTGACACACACCTATACCAACATGACCAAGAATCCTAATAGTGCCACTGCTTGTAGTCCAAGCATCCAAACACATGAGTCTATGAAGGCCAATTCATAGTCTATGCAAACCACCACACCACTTTTCTCCCTTCTGGTCCCTTTCATTTTTATTAGACACGGTAAGCACACTCTCTAACATTAAGCAACAGCATCCTCCCTTTTCCCCGGGAGGCTTGTTAAAATCCAGGCTTCTGGGTTTTATCTTTTATCTCAGAACCTCAGGGTAGGCCTATTACTTTGTATTTTGATAAACTCAGGGATTCTTGGGAAGACTTTTTTTTTTAATAATAAAAGTAGTTTGTTTGTTTTTATTCAGAAGTATAGCTCAGTAATTCTCAATCAGCGGGAGATGAACAACCCTTTCATCTGACCCTTCCTGACGGCCTAAGACCGTCAGGAAATGCAGATATTTACATTACAACTCACAGCAAAACTCAGTTCTTCACATGGAAAAAGCTAACATATTTCTAATCATGGCTAGAGCTATCTGTAGCTTTGAAAGAGGTGGTGGTCAATGGTAATGTCCCAGGAGAGTCTCCTGGAAAGGGCCCCTCAGCTAATGGTAAGCATAAAGTGAACATCAGCAGGGTTCCCCGTGACATCAGCCGTCCATTTCTCTACATTCTATTGTATCCTGGAGAGCTCTTGGCAATGCTGTGATGTCACTAGTGTTCTGGCAACACCAACTGCTCTTAGGGCATACATTCAGTGCCTATAGGTCTCATCAACAGCCATGTGGGCAAGATTCAAAAGCCTATTTGGGAAAGAGAATGTGGACAGTGGAAAACCAAAGAGAGGCAGAAGGCAGCTGGCCTTCTATCACATTTTAAAATATGAAGAAAGCAGTTGTCCTGGGGAAGGCACAGTGAGTCCTGGGCAGAGGAGGTGGGCTTGAGGTGGGAGCTACAGTAACAGGACAATGGAACATGACCCTCTGGGAAGCAAATGGACATTTCTGCTTAATATAGGTCATGAACATTAAGGATTCCAGAACATTATTTTGTCTGCCCCCAAAGCCAGGAGCTGGCAAGGCCAAAGCTGTTTCATTGGAAGTTCATAGCTTTACTCTTATTGGGCATTTGTGGTGTAACATGAGTACAAAAGGAGATAATCAGTTTTCAAGGAGGTTTAACATTTCCCAGTTTATGGCAGGGCATCAATGCACTTCACTCTCACAGGTTTAGTTTAGGTGCTGTGGTTATCTGACAGAAGTTACAGGGACATAAATGTGTTCCTGGCTATGACCTTATGTACTTATAACTCATTTGAACACCTCTCCCTGACAGTGGCACCATTAGTATTCTGAACCAGTAGTTGTGGGTGTCAGGCATTTCTCTACTACAGGCAAAGTGTCAGAATCAGTGGACCAGACAGAGAATGAATCTTTACTGCCAGCTCTGTGATGTTTTGGTGTGTCTCTGGGCAGAATTGCTCAGTCTCTTGATCATGTTCTGCCACTGCTTCACTGTCTAATTCACAGACATTGTCAGAGAGTGAGAAGACAAAAGCTCTGTGTATCTCTAAAGCACCTGACTGCCTGTGGACTCTGCCATTATTATTTCCTGGCTTCTGAAACCACAGGCTTCAGGGCTCAGAAGCCAAGTGGCATCTTTTGGGTTTTTGAAGAAGCCTGAAGAGTCCATCTCTGTAGTCATCTGAAGCATGTGTACGGAAGCAGAAGAAATACCTGGCTGATTAGATACCCATTTCTTAACAGAGTGATGGCAGATCTGAGTTACAGAGAGCAGGCATCTCATGCTTAGAGCACAATCTGTAAAATCGTGTCACTGGGTTCTAGGCATGCTCTATTTGTGTCCATTCTCTGTGCCTTCTCACTATGCAACTTCACTTTTTTTCTACCTACAGGGGCCAGTGGGGAGACACCATTTCCCACAAAGCTGCCCTCCAAGAAGCAGGTGAAGAAGGAAATGGACAGGCTGACCACTCAGCTGCAGCTGATGACCAGGGAGAGAAATGAGCTGAGAGATCGCCTGATCCTCATCTCAGAAAGACCCTTGGGCAATAGGTGTTCCTTTTTTTCAACCAAGACTGCTTGGTTGAAGCAGTCTTGGGTCTGCAAAGTCACCCTCATCTAATCCTTTTAAGGACACCTCCAGGGTGTCATGTCTCTAAATGCTGCTCAGAGAAGAGGCAAGAAATTAAGCTTGGGCAGCAGTGATATCTGGAAAAAAAATACATATGCTTCTTCCAAACGAAACCCTGAGCCTGTGCTCTGAGTCACACAACACAGGGATTGAGGCAGTGCAGAGTGAGTTCCCAGCATGCATCTGGAAAGTGCTTGATAGGTGGAGGTTTATGTGAGACAATAGCTTCTGTGGGTTTGGCAGGAGATATTTACTTGCTTGCCTGGCAGCAGCTGGAAGGACCTAATCCCTCTAGGTTTATCATAATGCAGGACAGAAAGGCCTGGAGCTCAACATTTCATCTCTCTCCTTGTTCCCTATAATCTTGAGACAGTACACGAGATGCAATCTTTCAGCATCCCATTGTTCTTTCCCTCCCTGGCTGTCTTTATTTATTTCTTCACTTGTCTCTCTCTTTCCCTTTCTATCTTTCTCACTCTCTCAGTCCCTCTCGGTCCCTCTCTCTTTGTCTCTGTCTCTGTCTCTCTCTGTGTACATACACATTTGCATATTTGTGTATCCTCCTAGACTCTTGGAACCAGTGGTGCGAGGTGGGGCCTGTGAGTCTCAGTCTCAATGGGATGACAGTGCTGAGTTCTGGGTGTGCCAAATTAAGCTGTACTTAGCCTATGTGGCCAGACTGGAGGCACAGTAGAATCCTTGGGCAGTTTTTAAAGCTGCTCTAGGCTGTTTATCAATTCCAGATTTATGTCTAACTCTACAGAAATAGTCACCAAGGATCAAGAATCATTGTTCTGAAAACAGGAGGAAAGAAATCACAGGTTTTTGTTGGGCCAGTACTTGTGGAATGGCCCCGTGAGACTATAATGGGGTAGACAGCCCCATCCAGGCTTACTGAGTGATCTCATGCAGCCAGGGTGCCTTTCACCTGGACACCTGTAGCCTCTGCCTGCCTGGGGCCAGGATAACAAGTTGTATAAGCAGCCAAAATGAAGCAGTCTAGAGGGTCCAGAATGTGCTATCTTCTGTGCTTGGGTAGTTTAGGTCACAGCCTGGGTTCACAAGATCCTTGAGTCCTGTATTCATGGGCTTCTTTGATTTTTGGGTCAGGCCCTACCACAGGTCAAATCCTTTCTATGAGAGACTCAAGACTCACCACAAGCAGGTAATATTGGACCTGCAGACCTGGGAATAGGAGCACACTGAAGCCTCACAGAACCTCAAGGATGTTGACAAGGAGACTGGCTTCTATGGGTAAGTGCCTGTCATGGTCCTCAACAGTTGTGAAATGGTGTCTCTGTTTGCCTTTATTCTGGACTGGGAGTCCCCAGTACTGGTTCTATCACTTCTGCCTCCGAGCCATCGGCCTACAAGTTCCTTTTGGTCTCAGTTTTGCTAAGTATGAAAGAGACTATTAGCTTCTGACAGGATTTTCAGGAGCCTCTAGACAGAAATCAACTCACAGCACAACAGAGGTGTCAGGCAGTCCTGCGTATCTGGGAATGAGGCAGAGTTTTGTGGAGATGAGTGTTATGGAACAGGTAGATAGACAGAATGTTTTCCCCTTGGTTCTCCTTTCCTACCTTGAGGGCATTTGTCTCTTTTCTTTTTTTTATGTTTTCCTATTACCTAGAACAGTAAAGGACATG
Source organism: Meriones unguiculatus (assembly GCF_030254825.1). NCBI lineage: Eukaryota > Metazoa > Chordata > Mammalia > Rodentia > Muridae > Meriones > Meriones unguiculatus. The sequence continues at coordinate 58,516,361 of NC_083357.1, forward strand.
TGTATCACCACTCCCCAGCTCTTATTCTTAATATTCTTATTCCATTCTTCTTATTATTTGGTATTTTGAGACAAGGTTTCTGTTAGGATTGTGCAGCAAAGTTACAAGGTGGGTTCACAAATCACACCATGTGACTGGTTCCACTTCAGAGGTTTATTAAGGGGATGGGGAAGGAGTCACAGAGACCTCTCTAAACAGGGCAGGAGAGAGAGAGCAAGAGAAAGAGAGAGAGAATGGAGGTGGTGTGAGTTCTCTTATAAGGTGACCCAGAGCATGTGCAGGTGGTTTCAGGTGATCCGTGGGTGCTCCATTGGTGGTCTCACAGATGCCTGATACCTGGTTTTTCAGGTTTCTTGGGGCTGGCCATAGAGATGCCCGCTTGTGGATCACAACATTCCTCCCTTTCTGTTTTATTAAAAAGTGAGGAGCTACGAAGAGGGTGAAGGTGGGGAGCACATAGAGACAACCTTTGCTCTTCAAGCTACTTCCTGCTGATTAAGGGCATTTTTATTCTCAGGGTATAGCTGGTTTCCACCCTCAGGGTCAATTGGAACATCACTGTCATCTGGTTCTCTGGGCAGAGGTTGATAATCATGTAAGAGTAACTGATTAATGGTTTGGTTTGAGAATTTTTGCATTTGTTGTTGGAGGAATGTAGAGAGGAAATAAATAAATCAGGTTGCAACAAAACAAAACAAAACAAAACAACAACAACAACAACAAAACCAAAAGCAGAAAGACCAGCAGAAAAGGTGTGAGGAAAGGCAGAATCCATTTCCATATGGGGTTCTTGAAGGCCCAAGAACTAGAGGCCTAGAGATGTTCCCTTTGTTTTTTATAGATTTGTCTGGAGTTGTTGGATTTTGTCTTTTACTATACCTAACTGGTTGACAAAAAAAACAGCATTCCCCCCTGGAGGAAGATGGAAAGGCCACCTTCTTTAGCTGTCAGGAGATCCAATCTATCTTGGTTTTGAAGTACTGAGAGACAAAAGATTAAAAATCAGCGGCTATTAATAAAGGTTAAGGTCTGCACTAAGGCTAGCTGGGTGCAGACCTGTCCAGTAATGCCCTGAGGGGAAGAACTCGTCTTACTGTATTCTTTCCCTGCCCTCTAATTATACAGTTTCTAGGAAACCAGCCCATATGACCAGGCCAGAACTGTTTGTAGTCTTGGCGCCTAAAGTAGACCAATCATTTCAAAAGTCAATTTCCTTTACCCAATCATATAATGCCAAAGCATGTATAGCATTGCTTATGTTTTTTTTTTCCCCTTAAAATCTCTGTACCCCTAGACCTTGGGGCTGCATTCTTCTTCTGTTTTTACAGGAGGTTTGCATTCCATGTTTGAATGCATATACAAATAAAAAATAAACAAACCTCATGAATTTACAGCGGAATCTATTTATTCCTGGTCTTTTGGGGTTCGCGAACCAGGCATAACATTACTATTGCTGCCAGCGAGTCGATCTATCCTTGGACAGTTAGTATTATCTGATTTATTTGCTGGAGGTCCTGGATGAACTGGGAAGAACACTGATAACACAAAGTGAGTGAGGTGGCTAGTCCTGCTGTCCCAGTCCTGACAGCTGCCATGATTCCTGCAACAGCCAGCAGGGGCAAGATTTGAATTGCCCTCTTATCCTGTTGGGCAGCTATTGAGCCTACAACTGGGATTGGTAGGGGCTCCTTTTAGTTTATCACCCCCAGCTCACTCAGGGAAGAGGAGCACCACTGTGCAAACTCCCAACCAACCAGCAGGCAGACAATGGTAGACCTAAGTACCGCAAAGAATCGAGGTATTATTAGCAGTAGGGCATTGGGGTTAAGATGAGGTATCGAGGATTATAGCTTTATTATACTCTAAGGAACTTAGCATCCCTACAGAGTGTGTCCTAGATGCCTTGAAAAAACTCCAAAAAGGGTGATCTGGAAAAGGTAGGGTCTTGTTTCCTGTTTTCTTCTTCTGATGTCCATCCTCTTTGCCTTTCGCAATGGGAATTGAGCATTTTAGCCAGAGTCATCCCTCTAGATTAGTTTCTTTAGGTGTACAGACTGTAGTAGGTTTTTCCTATATTATATGTCTATATGAGTGAGTATATACTGTGTGTGTCTTTCTGTTTCTTGGACAGCTCACTCAGGATGATCCTTTCCAGGTCCCACCATTTACCTGCAAATTTCATGATTTCCTTGTTTTTCATTGCAGAGTAATGTTCCATTATGTAGATGTACCACAATTTCTGTATCCATTCTTCAGTTGAGGGGCATCTGGACTGTTTCCAGCTTCTGGCTATTACACTTAGAGGAGTGTTTAATTACCGTTTCTACTTCTCCCATTCCCAGGGACTAGGTAGTATACCAGGTAGGATCCTGTAGCTGAATGAGCACAGGGGAATGGTGCCTAGCAACAGAGGGGTTTTGGACATTCCAGACTTGGAGGTCCACTTGAGAGGCTGGTAAACTGGTACGTAGGGCCCAACTAATAGGTAGGGTAGCTAGGAGAAGGAGAGAGGACACTGGCAAGCTTGGGTCAGGCAAATGGGTGAAGTAAAGGAGATAGAGGCTCCTACTTTGGCTAAAAAGTCCCTTTTCAGTAAGAGAGTTGGACAGGTTGGCATCACTAAAATGGAATGAGTCAAGGGAACATCCCCTGAAAATACAATTAAGTGGTGGAGTCTGGCAAAGCTGGAAAGGCTGTCTCCCTACCATGACAATAAGGAAACTAGAAGGAGAGGTTCCCAATACTCCATCAGGACTGAATAAATGGCTCTGGTGTCCACAAGGAAGGAGATGAGTCACTCCAATACCATGATCATTATGGTTCCCTGCTAGTGATGGAAGTAGTCAGGTCAAAGGAACCTGGGCACTTTCAGTCCTCCAAAGCCAGGCCTAGGATATCGGGTATGTGTGTGTATGTTTGTGTGTGTGTGTGTGTGTGTGTGTGTGTGTGTGTCTGTGTGTGTCTGTGTGTGTGTGTTACTGATATTTAAATGAGATCACATTTGCTTAGCAATAGCAAGCCATCTCTGGTGGTTTGAATAGGTAAGGCCCTCATAGACTCAGGTGTTTGAATGATGGGCTATATAGAATGGCACTGTTGGATGTGTGGCCTTGTTGGAGTAGTTGTGGTCTTGTTGAAGGAAGTTTATCAATTGGAGGCACTCTTTGAGAATATATATGTTCTTTTATTCCTTCTGTTAACTTCTGTTATGCACAATCTGCTTCTGCTACCTGTGCTCAAGACATATAACTATCAGCTCCTTTTTTAGCATGGTGTTTGCCTGGATACTGTCAAATCCTTGATAAGGAAAAAAAAAAGATCTTCATTAAAGCAGTATAGTGAGCAACCACTGCTCTTGTAGCCTGAAGCACAAGTAGAGGTGGAGAGCATGAGTGTTCAATCCTGGGACATGAGAGGGACAGTTGAAGCTGCCCTTTTGCCATGGCTGATCTCAGAGTATATGGAGTAAGTGTTTCTTCCAGGTGACTGTTTTATACTTTATGGAATGGATCTGACTTCTAACACTGGAGGTGATTCAGAGAGTTAAGGTGTGGAGAAAGTAATCCTGTGGGTCCCCAGACAGTTGCTGGCAAACTAGGCCTTTTAAAATCTCAGCAGCCAGGACACCAGGGAAAACCTTTGGTTACTATCTGTCATAGGTTACCATCTCTTTCTGAGCTCACACTAATAGGAAACGCTGGACAATAGATGAGACTAAGTTCAGGTCACACTACCGAGTTATGACACTATTGAGTGGCTTCATATACTAATAGCTTGAAGGACTCTGGGGCCAACATGCTTTGGATGGCTTACTCACTGCTACCACATGGGTAGATGAATCTGGCTGCTTCTATTGGTGCTAGAATAGGAAGAAAATAGTTTTATACCAGCCTTTTCCATTAAAAACATTCCTTACTGGACATTGTGAAATAAGACCCCTTCTTTTCCTCCCAGATACCTAAATATTCTGAGTCTTGAAAGCATACTGTCAGCCATTCTTAAGATCAGTATGGGGGCAGCTGAATTGCCATCTGAATGTACTCAACCAGCCTGCCTTGTAATTGCTGTAGAAGATGAATAGAGTTCCAGATGTGGGCTGTAACTCAGTGGTAGAATAGTTGCCTATCATGCATAGTGCCCTAAATTAAATCCCAACTCTAGGGGATATAGGGTTTAAATCATTTAAATCCCAAATCTATCCATAGCTATAGCTGACAACAAAAGGGGAGGTTTCAAAGATAGTTTAAAAATTGTCCAAACTTCAGACTCTCCACTGGTCCTTCCATGGTCTCTAGTAGTCTACATGTATTTTCACTAAGGCGAGCTTTCTTTCTTGGTGAGGAAGGATTCTGTTCACTATCAATAGGGCATATAAACATATATAGAGAACATAAATACAGATACATAGCTTATAAAACACCTGGATTGAGGTGATTGCCTGGAGAGGTGGCTTAGCATGTTAAGGAACTTGCTGCAAGCCTATGGAACTGAGATCCTTCCACATGTTAGGACAAACTTTGCAAAAACTGTTCTATGATCTTCATGTGTGTTTGCATGTGTACATGTGAAACTACCATAACTTTTAAATGTGACTGAAAACTACTGCCTAGCAGTCCTGCAGACTTTTGTGCTTTACTGGTAAACAGTGGAATGCTGACCTACTTCATCTGTACCCTTAACTATGGCTGTGTGGCTGTTGATGAACACCATGGAGAACAGCAAGAGGTCCATGTAATGTATAACACACTCTCCAAGGTGGGGCAAAGTCTCTACTCATGGAGAAGGTATCAAAGGAAGAGATTGGGTTAGAGGTCACTATTGAGAACAAATAGCACACTCCTTCCTGCCCATATTGCTAAAAGATTGCCTCTTCTCTCACACCCCAACTCATCCCATTAGATTTCTCTGCATTCTCTGGTCAACTTGACTGTAAATGGTTCCATTTCCCTGATCTGCATTTTCCCATGACCTAAACAGCACACAAGCACTCCTAGGTTAACTAAATTGCTAGTGGTCACTGCTGTCCACATATTCAGGGGAATGGTGAACACAGGTCTTACAGACACTGACACTGACAAGGAGCCTCCTGATGTGTCCTCTGGCAAAATAGTTCAGTTCAAAGTCCATTCTTGACTGTGGCTTTTGACTGAAGTCATTGTCTGTACCTCAAGACATAAGATTCACTCCATAGCTGGGTCTAGAATTCTTCTTAATCTTAAACATATGTCAGAAGCTGGTCTGAGTATTGTATGTTTTCTGCTCTACTAGAGAGAACACGACTTTCCCTGAAACTATTGGACCTCATTTTGTAACATTAAAATACCATAGTCAACAAGATTTCAGCAATATCCACATTACTCATGATGAGCTACTGATGAATCATATCATTCTATGGATAGCCATAATATTGACTTGTAACCACATCACCTGAACAAGGTCTTGAAACTAGCTCATTTCTCCTTCTTGGGAGGCACCCTGACCAAAGCATCATGCAAGATAGAGTCTGTCATGCAGGAGCAGTATATCCTGAGTTGTATCCATGAATAAAACAGCACTGCAAAGTGTCAGGCACCAAACACGAAGCCGAATTTCCTTAGGAATAAAGAAAGCAACTGCATCATGGCTCTCTATGGGAGCGTGTTATAGAAGACTTCAGTGAAGGTTATGATCATGCCTGCAGCAGAGGCATCTGCCTGGAATTCCTTAACCTATTCTATGCTAGGCAGTCAAACCCTGCAACTGAGCCATGTCTAACATATAGTCCTACCCACACACAGTGACTTTTTTTCTTTCTTCAGACAACATCTCACTATGTAAGTCACAAAATCCTGTAACCAATCGGGCTTTGTTATTTTTTGTGGAGAGAGAGCACCACATTCAGCATGAAGAATTTTTCTCTTGGTGCCTGCACTCTTTCTGTTTCCTGTCCTACAATTCAGCACACTGTTGTAGCACCCTGATGGCTGAATTCTCCATCTGCTAAGGTATCTGGAGGCAACTTTCAAAAGCCAGGCACATGGCTTCTCTGACAGTACCCCCTAACAAACATCCCACACTAAACCAGCACTGCAGGCTTTTCCTGGATGTGCATTCAAGCACATGTACACATAAGGCAGGAGACCATTCCTCTGCCACATTCATCCTGTTGTGAGATCTTACTATTGTTTAATTTCTCATATTGATGAAAAGGAGGTTTTTGAGGAAAGAATGAGACATTCCTAGGCATGGTTGGAAAGTAAACACTCAGTTCCTCACATAGGAAAAACTTACATGTTTCTCATCATGGCTAGAGCTATCTGTGGCTTTGATAGGAGGTGGTGGTCAATGACAATGTCCTTGCAGAGTCTCCTGGAAAGGGCCCTCAGCTAATGATAAGAACAAGGTGAACATCAGCAGAGTTCCCTGTGACATCAACAGTCCATTTCTCTACATTCTATTGTATCCTGGAGAACTCTTGGCAACTAATGTTGTAGCAACACCTGCATCTCTTAGGGCATACATTCAGTGCCTCTTGGTCTCATCAACACACATGTGGACCAGAATGAGAAGTGTCTTTGGGAAAGAGAATGTGGACAGTAGAGAAACAAAAGGAAGGCAGAAGGCAGTTGGCCTTCCATCTCATTAAAATATCAAGAAAGAAGTTGTCCTGGGGAAGGATCAGTGAGTCCTGGGCAGAGGAGGTGGGCTTGAGGTAGGAGCTACAAAATAAGGCAGTGGAACAGGAACCTCTGGGAAGCAAATGCATGATCCTGCTTAATATAAATCATGAAAGTTAAGGATTCCAGAACATTATTTTGTCTGTCCCCAAAGCCAGGAGCTGTTAAGAGCAAAGCTGTTTCACTGGAAGTTCTTAGCTTTCCTATCATTGGGCATTTGTGATGTAACATGAGGACAAAAGGAGACCATCAGGGGTCAAGGAGGGTTAACATTTCCCAGTTTATGGCAGGGCATCACTGCACTCCACTTTCACAGGTTTAGTTTAGGTGCTGCGGCTATCTGACAGTAGTTACAGGGGCAGAGATGTACTCCTGGCTATGACCTTATGTACTCATAACTCTAACCATCTCGCCCTGACAGTGGCACCCTTAGGTTTCTGAATCAGTAGTTGTGGGTGGAAGGCATTTCTCTAGAACAGGCAAAATGTCAGAGGCAGTAGACCAGACAGAGACTGGATCTTTACAGCCAGCTCTGTGTTTTGTTTTGTTTTGTTTTTTTCCATCTCTGGGCAGAATTGCTCAGTCTCTTGATCATGTTCTGCCACTGTTTGTCTAATCCACCGGCATGCTCATAGAGTGACAAGACAGGAGCTCTGTGTGTCTCTAAAGCACCTGACTGCCTGTGGACTCTAACATTATTCTCCTGGCTTCTGAAAGCATAGGCTTCAGGGCTCAGAAGCCAAGCTACATCTTGTGGGTTCTTGAAGAAGCCTGAAGAGTTCATCTCTGTGGTCATTGGAAGCACAGGTAGGGAAACAGAGGAAATTCTTGGCTGCTTAGATACCCACTTCTTTTTTTTTTTATAGATTTTTAAAAATTTTTTATTAATTACACATTATTCACTTTGTATCCCCCCATAAGTCCCTCCCTCCTCCCCTCCCAATCCCAGCCTCCCTCCCCCTTCTTCACACAATCTCCTCCCCAAGTCCATTGATAGGGGAGGCCTCCTTCTCCTTCCTTCTGATCTTAGTCTATCATATCCCATCAGGAGTGGCTGCATTGTCATCTTCTGTGGCCTGGTAAGGCTGCTTCCCCCTCAGGTGGAGGTAATCAAAGAGCAGGCCAATCAGATTATGTCAGAGGCAGTCCCTGTTCCCATTACTATGTAACCCACTTGGACACTGAACCGTCATGTGCAGGGGTTCCAGGTTATCTCCATGAATAGTCCTTGGTTGGAGTATGAGCCTCTGGGAAGACCCCTGTGTTCAAATTTTCTGATTCTGTTGCTCTCCTTGTGGGGGTCCTGTCCTCTCCAGCTCCTGTTATTTCCCACTTCTTACATGAGACTCCATGCACACTGCCCAACAGTTGGCCATAAGTCTCAGCATCTACTTTGATAGTCTGTAGGGCAGAGGCTTTCAGAGGCCCTCTTTGGCAGGTTCCTAGGTTGTTTCCTGTTTTCTTCTTCTTTTGATGTCCAGCCTCTTTGCCTTTCAGGAATGGGATTGAGCTTTTTTGCTAGGGTCCTCTCTCTTGCTTAGTTTCTTTAGATGTACAGATTTTACTAGGTTTATCCTATGTTATATGTTTATATGAGTGAGTATATACCATGTGTGTCTTTCTGTTTCTGGGACAGCTCAATCAGGATGATCCTTTCCAGATCCCACCATTTACCTGCAAGTTTAATGATTTCTTTATTTTTAATTGCAGAGTAATACTCCATTGTGTGGATGTACCACAATTTTGCATCCATTCTTCAGTTGAGGGGCATTTGGACTGTTTCCAGCTTCTGGCTATTACAAAAAAAGCTGCTATAAACATGGTTGAGCAAATGTCCTTATTGTGTACTTGAACCTCTTTTGGATATATGCCTTGGAGTGGTATGGCTGGATCTTGAGGAAGCACTATTCCTAGTTGTCTGAGAAAGCACCAGATTGATTTCCAGAGTGGTTGTACCAGTTTACATTCCCACCAGCAATGGACGAGGGTTCTCCTTTCTCCACAACCGCTCCAGCATGTGTTGTCACTTGAGCTTTTCATTTTGGCCATTATGATGGGTGTAAGGTGAAATCTCAGGGTCATTTTGATTTGCATTTCCCTAATGGCTAGTGAGGTTGAACATTAATTTAAGTGTTTCTCTGCCATTCTATATTCCTCTACAGAGAGTTCTCTATTTATCTCTGTTCCCATTTTTTAACTGGATTACTTGGTTTGCTGATTTTCAGCTTCTTTAGTTCTTTACAATTACTGAATATTAGTCCTCTGTCAGATAAAGGGTTGGTGAAGATTCTTTCCCAATCTCTAGGCAGTTGTTTTGTTTTGATGATGGTGTCCTTTGATTTACAGAAGTTTTCAGTTTCTTGAGGTCCCATTTATTGATTTTTGCTCTTAGAGCCTGTGCTGTTGGTGTTCTGTTCAGGAAGTTGTCTCCTGTACCAATGAGTTGTAGGGTATTCCCCACTTTTTCTTCTAACTGATTTGATGTGCATGGTTTTATGTTGAGGTCTTTTATCCACATGGACTTTAGTTTTGTGCAGGGTGATAAGTATGGATCTATTTTCATTTTTCTGCATGTAGACATCCAGTTGTACCAGCACCATTTGTTGAAGATGCTATCTTTTTTCCATTGTATGGTTTTGGTATCTTTGTCAAAGATCAGGTGTCTGTAAGTCTGTGGGTTTATTTTTGGGTCTTCTGTTCAGTTCCATTGATCCACCATTCTGTTTCTATGTCAGTACCATACAGTTTTTATAACTGTTGCTCTAGAGTACAACTTAAGATCAAGAATGGAAATACCTCCAGAAGATCTTATTGTAGAGGATTGTTTTAGCAATTCTGGGTTTCTTGTTATTCCATATGAAGTTGAGAATTTTTCTTTCTAGTTCTGTAAAGAATTGTGTTGGTAATTTGATGGGAATTGCATTGAATGTGTAGATTGCTTTTGGCAAGATGGCCATTTTTACTATATTAATCCTGCCAAACCATGAGCATGGGAGATCTTTCCATTTTCTGATATCTTCCTCTAATTCTTTCTTCAGAGACTTGAAATTTTTTTCATACAATTCTTTGACTTGCTTGGTTATGGTTACTCCAAGGTACTTTATGTTATTAGTGGCTATTGTGAAGGGTGTTGTTTCCCTAATTTCTCTCTCAGCCCTTTTGTCTTTTGTATACAGGAAGGCTACTGATTTTTTTGAGTTAATTTTGTATCCTGCCACTTTGCTGAAGGTGTTTATCAGCTGTAGGAGTTCCCTGGTAGAGTTTTTGGGGTCACTCACGTATACTATCACATCATCTGCAAATAGTGATAATTTGATTTCTTCCTTTCCAATTTGTATCTCCTTGATCTCCTACAACTGCCTTATTGCTCCAGCAAGGACTTCCAGAACTATGTTGAAGAGGTATGGAGAGAGTGGGCATTCTTGTCTTGTCCCTGATTTCAGTGGGATTGCTTTAAGTTTCTCTCTGTTCAGTTTGATGTTGGCTATAGGCTTGCTCTATATTGCCTTTACTATGTTTAGATATGTGCCTTGTATCCTGATTTCTCCAACACTTTAAACATGAATAGATGTTGAATTTTGTCAAATGCTTTTTCAGGATCTGAGGAGATTATCCTGTAGGTTTTTCTTTCAGTTTGTTATTATGGTGGATCACATTGATGGATTTCTATATATTGAACCACACCTGCATACCTGGGGTGAAGCCTACTTGGTCATAGTGAATGATATCTTTGATGTGTTCTTGTATTTGGTTTTCGAGTATTTTGTTGAGTATTTTTCCATCAATGTTCATAAGGGACATTGAAATTCTCTTTCTTTGTTGGGTCTTTATGAGGTTTAGGTACCAAGATGACTGTGGCTTCAATGAATGAGTTTTGTAGGGTTTCTTCTGTTTCTATATTGTGGAATAGTTTGAAGAGAATTGGAATTAACTCTTCCTTGAAGGTCTGATAGAATTTCACGCTGAAAGCGTGTCTTCAGCTCCAGTGATTCTCTCTTCCATCTCTTGTATTCTGTTGGTGATGTTTACTTTTGTGGTTCCTTATCTTTTCTCCAAGTTCTCCAGCTCAAGGGTTTTCTCATTTTGTGTTTTCTTTATTGATTCTAATTCTGTTTTCATGCCTTGCACCATTTCTTTCATGTGTTTGAATTTGGATTCCTGTCTCTCTAAGATGGCCTCTATTTCTTTTTTCATTTCCTTTTTATATGCCACTAATTTTTCCTCTACTTGTGTATCTATTTGTTTGTCTATGTTTGCCTGTGTTTCTTTAAGGATATTGTCTATTTCTTCTTTCTTTGCCTCCAATTGACTGGCCATCTCTGAAAGACTTGTTCATTTCCTCCTTATGAACCTCAAATAATTGGGCAAGCATGGCTTTAAAATCATTTTCCTGTGCTTCTGCTGAATTGGCGTATCCATCGATTTTGGGGTTTGCTGGTGAAGTCATGATGTCTTGATTTATGTTGGAAATGTTCTTTCGCCCACCCCTGGCCATTGGCTTATCTGAAACCTTCCCTGTTTGTTTTTGGATTCTGCAGATCAGACTGGTGCTGTTGCTCTCTGGCGTCTGGAGATTTCTTCAGGAAGCTGAGCACTCTCAGCGTGTGCTGAGGACTAGCTGTACCTGTGGGAGGAAAGTATGCAGGCGCAAATGGAGCAAATGCAAGCGTGTGTGCGTGCGCGTGTGTGTGTCTATGTGTGTGTGTGTGTGTGTGTGTGTAAGTGTGTGTGGACGTGTGTCTCGAGGGACAGAGTGATGGCTAATGTTGAACCCTTGAGTGTGTGGGAGGGGCTCTGCACTGTATATGTCGCAGGCGCTAATGATGATCACAGCACAATTTCTGGCATTAACTGCCTTAACTCCTCAATCAGACCCACAGGGCAGGAACTTCAATGTCCCTAGTGCCCCTCTGTTTCCCAAAGTGGGTATGTGGGTGGGAGGGTGTTCAATGCCTGGCTTCTGTTTTAGAAAGACCCAGGATCTGGGGAACTGCAGATTCTCAAGGGTGCACTCACTTACAGGCAGGTCACTTGGCAGAGATCGTGGTATCCGGGGCTCTCTGCTCTCTGGTTTGGCCCTGCTTCTTTGATGTGCTCCACCAGATCTGTGCTGCTGTCACTGCCAGGTTCTGAGGTCTTGCTGCAGCTGGAGATTTCTGGGTGGTCACATCAGCAGGGATGGGGTAACCAGGCTCTCTGTTCTCTGGTTTGGCCCTGCTTCTTTCATGTGCTCCACCAGATCTGTGCTGCTGTCACTGCCAGGTTCTGAGGTCTTGCTGCAGCTGGAGATTTCTGGGTGGTCACATCAGCAGGGATGGGGTAACCAGGCTCTCTGTTCTCTGGTTTGGCCCTGGTTAGTCTTAAACTGGAGGGCTGTGGTGCACCACCAGTTCAGTGCTGCTCCGCTGCCAAGTCCCGCTGTAACTGGAGACTGGGTCGCTAGTCCTGATGCCTTCTGGTAAGTCCTGGGGTCTCTTCACTGTGCTCTCCAAGCTTGGGAGGCCCAGCGCCTGGTGTGTCCAGGTTGTATGACATTTCTGCCTGGTTTTGGTGAGTATATAGCGTATTCTCTGTCACTGTGGGATTGGGCGGGCCGTACTGTCAGTGATGGTGATCCTGTGGAGGTAGTATGGTGTCTAGCAGATTCGCGCCCTGGGAGGATGGTGCAGTTGCAGCACGAATCTGGAACTCCGGGAATCTGGCTTTTTCCTGCTGCTAAAGGGCTTGGGGCTCCGCCTCAGCTGCTGTATACCCCAGGCAGTTAGGTCTGAGCTGAGAAAGATGAGTCAGCTGTGCCGCTGTGCTGAGGAGGAAGGAGGTCTGGGGGAAGGGAGTGCCACAAGATCAAAGGATCGTTTCTCTCCTTCCCCAAACAAGTCCCAGGGTGACCGAGACCAAAGTTTTCACCTCCTGCGATGTTCCCTGTTGTTTAGAAAGCCTCACCGTGGTTTTCCTGGGTTAGAGGTCCTTCCATTCACCAACTCAGAAGTTCAGGTATCCCACAGCTCAGAAACTGTGTGTGCTAGTCTACATCTTGGCTCCGCCCCCGCCTGTTTTTTTTTTTTTTTAACTCCTTCTTGGAAGGTTTAAGTTTTCACTATAGATGTCTTTCACTTCCTTGGTTGGCTATATACCTAGAAATTTTATTTTCTTTGAGGATTTTAACTGTGTCCATAACCTATTTTTCTGTGTTTTTGTTATTGTTGTATATAGAAAAGCTAAGGATTTGTACAAACTGATTCTGTCCTGCCACATTGCCGATTTTTTTTTTATCTTTAGAAGCTTTTGTTAGAAAATTTGGTATTCTCTAATTCTAATACCATGCCATCTGTAAACAGTGATTTTTAGACTTGTCTTTCCTATTTGTATCCCTTTAATTTTCTTCTCTTGCTTTATTGCTCCAACTAGTACTGGAGCACAATGTTGAAACTTAGTGGAAATAGTTCTCATTTCAGAACTTAGTGGGATTTCTTCAAGTTTTTCTCCACTTAGGATGCTGTATCTCTTAGGATGTGTTTCTCATGTATAGAATTTATGGTTCTGAAGTATGTTTCCTCTAGCCATACATTTTCGAGGACTTTTGTCATGACAACGTGATGGGTTTTGTCAAATGATTTTTTTTTTTCCTGTATGTGTTGAGGTGATCATGATATTTTTGTCTTGAAGTCTACTTCTGTGGTTGCATTTATTGACTCATATTGAAACATTCTTTCATTTCAGAATAAGGCCAACTGGTCATGGTGTATAATCGTTTTGATATATGAGTGTATTCTAATTACAACTGTTTTATTCAGTATTTTGCGTTTGTTCATCAGGGATATTGACCTGTACTTTTCTCTTTGTTGTTGTTATTGCATGACTTTGCTATTAAAGTAATACTGGCTTCTGTTTTTGTTTGTTTGTTTTGTTTTTTGTTCTTTGGTTTGGTTTCTTTTTTTTTTTAAACAGTTTAATGAGAGTTGGATCTCCATCATCTTAGAATGTCTGGTAGAATTTTATTGTGACTCTACCTGGTCCTGGATTTTTTTTTAAACTGTGAGGCTTCATTACTAATTTAATTTCCTCATTTGTTATGTGTTTGTTTGGGTTGTAGAATTCTTGGTTTGATTTTGGTAGTTTGGATGAATCTAGAAAATGACACATTTCCTTTAATTCTCATCTTAATGAGGCATAGATTATTTTTAAATGTTCCAGTAGAATATTCTTAATTTCTTTGGTGTCTTCAGTTACAGTTTCTGGTTAATAACTGATTGAGTTATTTTGTGTCCTCTTTTTCTTTTGGTTAGTTGGAACAAGTGGTGTTAAATTTGGGTTTATTTTCTCAAAAAAAGTTACTTTTCCCCAGAGAAGTCTCACTGATATATTAAATACAATTCAGGGTATGACCTATTCCCAAAAGAAAATGGCCAATACAAAATGAACTTTGTGATACATTTGTAGATTTTTTTTGTCTCGTCTTTTTCTTCACTGTTTTAAAATTTATTTATATTTTTATAAATTACAATGTATTCACTTTGTATGCCAGCTGTAGCCCTATCCCTCCTCCTCTCTCAACCCCACCCTCCCTTTCTCATCTCCCATACCCTCCAAGAATCCACTGATATAGGGGGACCTCCCTCCCTTCCCAATGACCCTAGCCTATCAAGTCTCATCAGGACTGGCTGCAGTTTTGTTTTTTTTTTCCTCTTTGCCCTGGTAAGTCTGTCCCCCATCTGGTGGAAGTGATCAAAGAGCCATCCACTGAGTTCATGTCTGAGACAGTCCCTGTTGCTGTTACCAGGGAATCCATTTGGAGACTGAGCTGCCAGTGGATACATCTCTGCAGGGGTTCTGTAGGTTCTAGGTTATCTCCATGCAAGGTCCTTGGTTGGTGTATCAGTCTCAAAAAAACCCACTGTGCCAAGAATTTTTTGATCTGCTGCTTTCCTTGTGGACCTCCTATCTCCTCCATGTCTTCTTATCTCCCCATTCTTTCATAAGATTCCCTACACTCTGTCCAAAGTTTGGCTACAAGTCTCAGCCTCTGCTTTGTTACCTTACAGGGTAGAGTCTTTCAGAGTCCCTCTGTGGCGGGCTCCTGTCCTGCTCACTCTTTTCTCTCTCTTCTGATGTCCATCCCATTTGCCTTTCTGAATGAGGATTGATCATCTTACCCAGGGTCCTCCTTGTTGAATAGCTTTTTTAGGTATACAGATTTTGGTATGTTTAATCCTATATTATTACTCTAATATCCACTCATATATATATATACCAAGTATGTCTTTCTCCTTCGGGGATACCTCACTCAGGATGATCTTTTCTAGATCCCACAATTTGCCTGCAAATTTCATGATATCCTTGTTTTGAATTGTTGAGTAGTATTCCATTGTGTAAATATATCACAATTTCTGTATCCATTCCTCAGTTGAGGGATATCTGAGTTGGTTCTAGATTCTGGCTATTATGAATAAAGCTGCTTGGAGTATGGTTAAACAAATGTCCTTGTTGTATACTTGAGCAACTTTTGGATATATGCGTAGGAGTGGTATAGCTGGATCTAGAGGTAGCACTACTCCTAATTGTCTGAGAAAGCGCCAGATTGATTTTTAAAGTGGTTGTACAAGTTTAAATTCCCAACAGCAATGGAGGATGGTTATCTTTTCTTCACATCTTCTCCGGCATGTGTTCTCACTTGAGTAACTGTTCATAGCCATTCTGATGGGTATAAAATGGGTATAAGGTAAAAACTCATGGTCATTTTTATTTGCATTTTCCTGATGTCTAGGGATGATGATCATTTCTTTAAGTGTTTCTCTGCCATTCAATATTCCTATATTCAGATTTTTTTTTTTAGCATTATACCCCCTTTTTAATCCAGTTACTTGATTTTTTGCTCTTTAACTTCTTGAGTTCTATATATATTCTGGATATTAGCCCTCTGTTAGATATACTGTTGGTGAAGATTCTTTCCCAATCTGTAGTCTGTCATTTTGTTCTGATGACAATGTCCTTTGATTTACAGAAGCTTTTCAGTTTCATGAGGTTCCATTTATTGATTGTTGATCTTAGAGCTTGTGCTGTTGGTGTTCTGTTCAGGAATTTTTTTTTCCTATGCCAATGAGTTCAAGGCTCTTCCCCACTCTTGATTCTAACAGGTTTACTGTGTCTATTTTTATGTTGAGGTCTTTGATCCACTTGGATATTAGTTTTGTGCAGGGTGACAAAAATGGACCTATTTGAATTCTTCTTTGTGTTATGTCTTTTGCCTCTATTGTATGTTTTCAAGTTTTGTGTGTTTATGGATTTTGTGTTTTTCTTATGCTTTTTCTTTTTTTTTGTTTGCTTAATTGTTCATTTTGCTCTTCTGGTTTGTCTGTTTTGTTTTTTGTTTCCTGTTTGTTTTTTAAAGAGGGAATAAAAAAGGAGGTGTTAGGTGAGTTGGAACTAGGGGAGAATTTGGGAGGAGATGCGCAAGGGAAAGCAATAATCAGAATATGCTGTGTGAAAATAATTTATTTTCAATAAAAGATCGGCAAAATTAATTTTTTACATTTTTACCCACTTTACATCTAAATTGTAATCACTTCTCTCCTCTCCTCCCTGTCCCACCTCCCTCTCTCTTCTCCCTATACCCATACCCTACTCCTAAGAAAAGGGGAACCTCCCACCAAAAACACACCCCAGCACATTAAGTCAAATCAGGATTGAGTTCATTCTCTTCCACTGAACCCAGGCAAGACAGCTTCAAAAGAGCAGAGTGATCAAAGAGCAGGCAACAGATTCCATGTCAGAGACAGCCCTTGATCCTCTTACTTGGAAACCCACATGAGAGCTAAGAACTACAATTTTTTTTTCAATCTAAAAAGGTGAGAAAACAGGGCATTTCATCTTTCTGTGAGTAAATGAATCTCCTAGGTGCCTTATTCCAAATACTCACCTCCTCTTTGCATGTTTCTTCTGATTTTGTGAGGGTAAGGAGGTAAGACTGTTTACACAACAAACATTGTTTTCCTAAGAAGTATAATGTAGTCATGATAAAGCCATGACATAAGGATATCTGCCACAAATGGTCTTTCATAGATAAGGCCCTTGTTTGCCAGTTTTGAATACTTCATTGTTAAAAGAGGATAAATCAACAAAGGAGTGAAATGAACTCAAGTCTTTGAAATATGGCAAAAGAGGAATAGCCAATAACCCTGTATGTACCTCCAATCAAAGATAGGGAAAAAGGCCTTGATGCAAGGCCAGAGAGTAGCTGATGTGTGTCACAAATCTAGGACAGACATTCCCAAGATTAACTTTTTGAAAAGTTACAGAACTGATCCTAAACTGAATAGGAAAACATGTTAGAAAAAAAAAGAAGAAAAACACACATAGTGCTCCTAGGGAAAGTGATTCTTGCTGTGACTATACAGCTTCAAATGAATGAGGTCTCATCTCACTTTGACCCCTTTCTTCGGGCTCTGACATCAATATCAACCACTTGTACTGCTCATTAAAGAATGGCATCATAGCATCAACATTTAGGCATCTTTGCATTTTTTATAAACTTCCCCATGGGTACAAAGTAGATGATCTGAGAAGAACTAAAAATTGATTATATCCTATAGCATTTCACAGCAGTATGAAGATAAAGTAATAATATCTTACTCTATTGGAAAATAAAGGCAGATGGCACAAAGGGTCTCCAGAGAATCCAGGCCCCAAAGGCAAGAGAGCAACTCTTAGTTTTGATGTAATAAATTTGAAGAAACAGAGATATTTCCCAAGAGGCTCTATTTATAAACCCTATATATTCCAGTAATAATCAGATATCTTCATTCTACTTCCTCACACTCAATGGTTATTATAGAGAATCTTTCCTCTCTAGGAAAATTACACTGTCCAAGAACCTCTGGGTTCAGATTCCTTCTAATCCATGGAAGAAGGTAATGTTAATACTTAGAGAAAACAATGAACAAAAGAACTAGAAAAGCAACCCTCACAACAAGGTTATAACTCTCCCAGCTATATGTTCCACAGGCAGTAGTCTATAACTGTGTCAGGTCCTAGACAGAGTGCTTCAATGTGTATTGTCTTATTCAGAGCTCTCAACCCTTCTGTAAGAGTGTTATTTAACCACTTTACAACTGAGGACACTAGAAAGTAGTGTATGTATTTGAATCAATGGAGTGTCTACAGTTAGTAACACATGGATTATAATTCAAATGCTAGGCTTCCTGCTCCAAACCAATTGCTTTTCTCCAATGCCTTAACTATTTACCACCTCTCAACTTTCCATGGGAAAGTTATTTTGCAAAAATTGGATATGTGTGTCCATTTCCTCTCTTATCAAATGAAATGGATATACTGAGAATATTAAGCCAGTCATGGTTTCATAGGATTGTTACTTCTTGGACTAACCTTAAAACAAAAGTGCATTTTCAGAAAATTGAAACCTCTTTCACTTGTTATGGCAAATGATCTGGCTAATTAAAGTGGTCAATCTCAACTTCCCTAACATAAAATTTGGATGAAAGTGTTGAGTTTTTTTGCTGTCAAAGTTAATCAACCATAGTATTCATCCTATACACATAAGCCCTGAAGCCATTGTAGCCGTCCATGTTCGTAGTCCCTTCTGCAGCCAGTTCTGAATACTCTGCCTGCCTTTGGACAGTTTGAGAAGAGCCTGTGTCAGAAAAACCCCACTGCTGCTCTATGAACAAGGAAGTTGAGTAATAAAAGGTGAGTAACTATGTACTCCTGTGAGAAATATCTCCCAACATGAGCCAATTGGCTTTGCCCAGCAATAAAATGGTGCTGGACAACCAAGACTTGTGTTCATACCATTCTTGTTTTCAAACCTGACCAAATCCAGTGTGAACTAAGTCAAATGTTGTGTAGCAAAGATATGTAGTACATCAGTATGTAATCATGTGTGCTCCTTTTTGTGTGCATGTATGTGGTGTGTGTGTGTGTGTGTGTGTGTGTGTGTGTGTGTAAGTGTAAAGGCAAGCAGGTTGTAATGACTTTGCAAACTCATTTTTATGATTTCACTTAAGGTTGGAACAGAATGTCTGTTGTCTCACAGAAGAACAGAATAGTTTTAGCTATTGAGTTCTGGAAGCTCCCTCTTTTTCTAATGAGAAAAATAGTTGTTATTCATGTTGGTGGTGGCGGCAATGTTTTTTCTTTTATATTAAGCCAATGTGTTTGTTCTCAGTCTCTTTCCCCTATAAAAGCAGGAGTCAATGAAACACATATGGGCACCTCCAGCTTTTACTATGACTACAAGCTGAACACTGTTTTTATATATTGAGTTTTACAATGGATGAAAGAGCATAACTTTCTAACACATGAATGCTACATGAAATTCAACCTTCACCGGACTTCACGTATTCCTGAAGCATGGCCACTTGCATTCATGTAAAGCCTGCCTACATCCTATTTTGGTCTTACTATGCCAGAGCTATGTAACTGATAGAAATTATATAAAACATAAACTACTTAATAAAGTATTTGCCAAACTCTACCAGAAAACATTACAGAGGCATGAAGGTAGGATCTCTTCCTACTGAAATGTGGCTAGGATGTATGTGGTCCAAAAATACACACCTCTCAGTGGGATGATGAATGCTCAGCAGACAGGGACAGTGTTACTCCCTGTTGTCTAGTTTTCTGTTCAATAACACTTGTTTTTATATGTTTATATGGGATGTACATGTTTGACCTATGAACAAAAAAAAAAAAAGGGAAGAAAGGATAAAGGAATAGAGAAAAGGAAAGATGATCAGTGATGTTAAGGTGTATCATGTCAAATATCCATGGCTTAAAATGTATTCCAAGTATGTTGGGAAACTAACTGAATTCTATATGCATGGGGTATTCCTTAACTTAATCTGATTTCAATTTGTTAAAACCCACCATGAATATAATATGGCCAATAATTACAGATGACAAGATACTCTACATCAAGAGATACAAGGATTTCACTTCTGGAAAATGAGAGGAAAGTGCGTTTTGTGTGAATATACCCACATATACTTGATTACACACATATGTAGTATCGTGAAGAAAAATGTAAACATGTTTAAAATTACAATAGAGTTTAACTTAATAGAATAGAGAAAATGAGTGTGAGAAAGATGAGAAACAAGGAGGAGGAAAAGAAGCAGGAGGAGTACTTATCAATTATGATCAATAGTTTTCTTGTACCAAACATGGAAAGTGTAGGGAAGCAAAGAATCGGAGAATACAATTAATTCAGATCAATATATTTCTTATGTAGCTAGTAAAACATATGTGTTTTCTGTCTATAATAATGTAAATACAAATCTAAGTCATCAATTGGGTGTATCAATTTGATAATTTCTGGTGCTTTCTCAGGTCACAGACAGTTGGAAACCCTCAGCAGGCCCATCAACTCTAGCACCATCACTTGCTTTATCATCCTGGGCTTCTTCTTCTCCTCTTTGTGCTCTTCTCCACTGTCTACCTCCTCACCCTCATGGGCAATGCTTCTATCATCTGTGCTGTGCACTGGGATCAGAGACTCCACACCCCCATGTACCTCCTGCTGGCCAACTTCTCCTTCCTGAAGATCTGGTATGTCACCTCTATAGTCCCCAACATGCTGGCCAACTTCCTCTCTGGCACCAAAGTCATCTCCTTCTCTGGGTGCTTCCAGCAGTTCTATTTCTTCTTCTCCTTGGGTTCTACAGAATGCTTTTTACCTGGCAGTCATGTGGCATTTGACTACTACCTTGCCATCTGCAGGCCTCTATATTATCCTGCTCTCATGACTGGGCACCTTTGCAACATCCTCGTGATCAGTTGCTGGGTGCTTGGCTTCCTCTGGTTCCCTGTTACCATCATCATCATCTCCCAGATGTCCTTCCATGGGTCCAGAATTATAGACCACTTCCCATGAGACCTGGGCCCTCTGTTGGCCCTCACCTATGGAAGAGGTTCTGTAATAAAGTTGACTAGTTCTAATTTAGGTTCCCTGCTTTAATTTATTCCATTTTTCTTCATCATGGGCTCTTACCCTCTAGTTATGAGAGCTGTGCTGAGAGTCCCTTCAGAAGCTGGACCAATAAAAAAATTATTCTCTACTTCAGGTTCACATTTTACTGTGATTACAGGGCTAAAGATGGCTATATTAGGTGCAGTCCATAATGACACCCATGCTGATTGTCCTGTACGTAGTCCTGTACGTAGTCTTGGTCATGGTCATGGTGCTGAAGACAATGCCAGAAAGGGAAAAGAGAGAGGCATGAGGTAGGAATTGGTTGATTAATGAGTAGTATGCATTTTGCCAATACATGCAAACACACTTCCACTTTTGGATGATTCCTGGGGCCAGATGTTTCAGCTCAGAATTCTACCAGACCTTCAAAGAAGAGTTAACATCAATACTCTTCAAACTATTCCACAAAATAGAAACAGAAACAACACTACCAAACTCATTCTATGAAGCCACAGTCACCTTGGGACCTACACCTCACAAAGTCCCAAAAGCAAGAGAATTTCAGGCCAATCTCCAGTATGAACATTGATGCAAAAATACTCAACGAAATACTTGCAAACCGAATACAAGAACACATTAAAGATTTCATCCACTATGACCAAGTAGGCTTCACCCAGGTATGCAAGGGTGGTTCAATATATGGAAATCCATCAATGTGATCCACCATATTAACAAACTGAAGGAGAAAAACCACATGATCATCTCCTCAGATGCTGAAAAAACATTTGACAAAATCCAACATCCATTCATGTTTAAAGTATTGGAAAGATCAGGGATAAAAGGCACATATCTAAACATAGTAAACAATATACAGCAAGCTTATAGCCAATATCAAACTCAATGGAGAGAAACTTAAATCAATCCCACAGACATCAAGGACAAGGCAAGGCTGCCCACTCTCTCCATATCTTTTCAACATAGTTGTGAAGTTCTTGCTAGAGCAATAAGACAATTAAAGGAGATCAAGGGGATTCAGTTTGCAAAGGAAGTCAAAGTAACACTATTTGCAGATGATATGATAGAATACCTGAGTGACCTCCAAAATTCTACCATGGAACTCCTACAGCAGATAAAAACCTTCAGCAAAGTGGCTAGATATAAAATTAACTCAAAAAAATCAGTAGCCCTTCTGTATATAAAAGACAAAAGGGTTGAGAAAGAAATTAGGGAAACAACACCCTTCAAAATAACTACAAATGGCATAAAGAACCTTGGTGTGAACCTAAACAAGCAAGTCAAAGACTTGTATGAAAAAAATTTCCATTCTCTGAAGAAAGAATTAGAAAAAGATATCAGAAGATGGAAAGATCTCCCATGCTCATGGCTTGGCAGAATTAACATAATAAAAATGGCCATCTTACCAAAAGCAAATCTTCAGATTCAATGCAATTCCCTTCAAATTACCAACACAATTCTTTAGAGACCTGGAAAGAAAAATTCTCAACTTCATATGTAATAACAAGAAACCCAGAAGTGCTAAAACAATCCTCTACAGTAAAAGATCTTCTGGAGGTATCTCCATCCCTGATCTCAAGCTGTACTACAGATCAACAATACCAAAAACTGCATGGTATTGGCATAGAAACAGAATTGTGGATCAATGGAATTGAATAGAAGACCCTGAAATAAATCCACATACTTATGGACACCTGATTTTTGACAAAGAAGCCAAAACCATTCAATGAAAAAAGACAGCATCTTCAACAAATGGTGCTAGTCCAATTAGATGTCTACATGCAGAAAAATGAAAATAGATCCATATTTATCACCCTGCGCAAAACTAAAGTCCAAGTGGATCAAAGAACTAAAGCCAGATACATTTAATTGGTGTATGAAAAAAAGGAAAAAGAAGTGGGGAAGACCCTAGAACTCATTGGCACTAGAAGACTACTTCCTGAACAGAATACCAACAGCACAGGCTGTAAGATCAACAATCAATAAATGGAATCTCATGAAACTGAAAAGCTTCTGTAAAGCAAAAGACACTGTCCACAATACAAAATGACAGCCTATAGACTGGGAAAGGATCTTCACCAACCCTATATCTGACAGAGGGCTAATATCCAGCATATATAAAGAACTAAAGAAGGTAAAAAGCAACAAATCAAGTAATCCAGTTTAAAAATGAGGTACGGAGCTAAACAGAGAACTCTCTGTAGATGAATATAGAATGACAGAAAAACTCTTAAAGAAATGCCGAATGTCCTTAGCCATCAGGGAGATGAATATCAAAAGACCCTGAGATTTCACCTCACAGCTATCAGAATGGCTATTTCAAAACTCAAGTGACAACACATGCTGGAGAGGGTGTGGAGAAAGGGAAACCCTCCCCCTGCTGGTGGGAATGTAAACTTGTACAACCACTTTGGAAATTAATCTGGTGCTATCTCACACAATTAGGAATAGTGCTTCCTCAAGATCCAGCTATACCACTTATAGGCATATATCCAAAAGAGGCTCAAGTAAACAACAAGGACATTTGCTCAACCATGTTTGTAGCAGTTTTATTCGTAATAGCCAGAACCTGGAAACAACCCAGATGTCCCTCAATGGAGGAATGGTTACAGAAATTGTGGTACTTTTACAAAATGAAATACTACTCAGCAATTAAAAACAAGGAAATCATGAAATTTGCAGGCAAATGGTGGGATCTAGAAAAGATCATCCTGAGTGAGGTATTCCAGAAGCAGAAAGACACATGGTATATACTCACTTATAAGTGGATACTAGACATATAAGATAAGATAGCATAAACATACTAAAATCTGTACACCTAAAGAAGCTAAACAAGGAGGACCCAGAGTAAGAAGATCAAAACAAATAGGATGGACGTTGGACTTAAGATAAGCAGGATAGGAGCCTACCATAGAAGGCCTCTGAAAGACACTACATAGCAGTGTATCAAAGCAGATGCTGAGACTCATAACCAAACTTTGGGCAGAGTGCAGGGAATCTTATGAAAGAAGACAGAGTTAGTAAGACCTGGAGAGAACAGGAGCTCCACAAGGATCAAATATATCCGGGCACAGGGGCTTGTCTGAGACTGATTCTCCAACCAGGGACCATGCATGGATATAACTGTCTGTGAAATGAACTCAGTCGTGGGCTCACTGACTTCTCCCCACCCCCAAGGGAGAATAGGATGGCCTCAGTTCACACTGTCCAATAAGGACAGTGTTTCCTAGGGAAGTCTGATATAAAACTATTGTCTACCTGCACTAGCACCAGTAGAAGCAGTCATATTAAACTACTCATTTGGTAGCATTTAGCAAACCATCCAAAGCAGAGCTGCCCCAGACTCCTTCAAGCTACTAAAATGGACACGAGAGCCACTCAATAAGTGTCATAACTTGGTAGTGTGGCCTGAACATAGTCTCACCTAATGTCCAGAGGGTCAACACATGCCCCTTTTCCTGTTAGTTTGAACTCAGAAGGAGATGGTGACCTATGGCAGATAGTAACCAAAGGCTGTACCCTGGTTCTCTGGCTTTTGAGCTTTTAAAAGTCCAGGTTTGCCAGCAACTGTCTAGAGACCCACAGGATTATGTTCTCCACACCTTAACTCTCTGACTCACCTCCAGTCTCAGATGTCAGATCCATTCCATAAATTATAAAACAGTCACCTGGAAGAAACAATTCCTCCATACACTCTGAGATAGGTCATGGCAAAAAGAAAGTTTCAACTGTCCCTCTCATTTCCCTGGTTTGCACACTCATGCTCTTCACCTCTGCTTCATGCTCCAAGCACTATGGCTGCCTTTTTGTTCCTACCCTACACTGCTTCAATGAATGTGTTTGCCTGTGTGTGTGTGTGTGTGTGTGTGTGTGTGTTTATTTTTTTCCTTATTGAGGTTTTGACAGTATCCAGGCAGACATGGTGCTAAGAAAGTTGCTGAGAGTTCTGTGTCTTGATCCACAGGCAGCAGAAGGGGACTGTGCATAACACAATGTTTAGGAGAACATATATATTCTCAAAGACTGCCTCGTCAGTGATGAACTTCCTTCAACAAGACCACACCTACTCCAACAAGGACACGCCTCCAATAGTACTCTTCCTATAGCCAAACATTCAAACACAGGAGTCTATGAGGACCATAACTATTAAAACCATCAGAGATGACTTGCTATTGCTAAATGAATGTGATCTTATTTGAATATCACTTACACAAATACACACACACACATACACACAATTCCCTCAGGCCTCACATTTGTGAGAAAGTCAAACGCTCTTGTGCAGAAGCATTTGAGGTCTGTCTAATCTTTGTTTTCTGGAGTGATCCTTAGACTCACTGTAGCCACTCCATTGCTATATTCCATTCGGTAAGATCTAGGGGCATATTCTGACCTTTCTCATACCAAGGAGAAAGATCCTCAGACATCATAGGCTGAGATGTTCCATTTTTGTTACCTCTGTCACATTGTCTTTTTGCTAGCAGCAGGGCTCCCAAAGTCGAAACATTGTCCAGCCTCCTCAGTTCTTGTATGGCTACATAGGGATTGGCTAAAGGGGTGTAATCAGAGGCATCAAGTTCTGTAAGTAACTTTGTTAAAGGTCAGGTTCTCCTCTCTTTTGCTCTGGCTGGAAGGCTTGGCTACATTAGGCTGCAATGAATAAGGAGGCACCTACCTCATGAAGGTTGGGCAGTGCTGGTCAGCTACTGTATGAGCTTCCAATTGTCCACTGGATGTTTTGTTTTAGTTTTCAGTTTTTTGCTGGAGACAGAGCCAAAAGTCTTTTGCATGCTTGGCATGTGCACTACTGCTGAGTCACTGACCCATGACCTGGCATGGACCTTGTGTCAGAAAAGAAAATCTTATGTGTTTAGGGCAGTGTCAACCACAAGTTCACTTATCTTGTTACCTGAAGGCTGGAGACTACCTGCTTTCTCCAGCCACCTCTAGAAGGAAAAACTCAATTTTTGTCACAGCAGAATATTCAATTTCTTTCTAATTTATTTTACATAATTTTTCTGTATGAGTTTATACCTGTCTGTGTGTGCACATGCATACATACGTGGACACACACATGCCATGGTTCCAATGCAAAGTCAGAGGACTACTTGTAGGATTTTATTCTCTCCTTTCTCTCTGGTCATCTGTCCTGACAACACAAACTTTTCCAAAATGAGAAATTTTACCAGCCCCTTCAACTACCTTCTAGAAGGAGGTCAATTCCAAGGTGGCTTGATATCTTTATCATCCTGTATTGACTTATGATATAGTTGCCAAGCCCTTCCACATGGCAGCGCACTTAAATAAATCTTAAAATATATTATGTATAAAAAATACTCGTGTCATCATCTTATAAACCTTTATCCCAACACTGGAAGGCAGATTCCTGTGAGAGGCAGCCCATCCTGGTCTACAGAATGATTTTCAGGCAATCTAGGGCTACAATGCCAAGAATAAGAGCTGGGGAGTGATGGCACAGGACTTTCATCTAATACTCAGGAATGAGAAGCAGGGGGACCTCTGAGTTGAAGGCCAGCCTGGTTTACGAAGTTAAGTCTAGGACAGCTAGAACTACACACAGAAACCCTGTCTTGAAAAAACAAAAAAAATTAAATTTAACTTTAAAATTAAAAATTGAAAGAAATTATAGTAATAATAATGAGGAAGAAGTGGATAAAGAAAAGAAGAAGAGGAAGAAGCAGAATCCAAATCAGAAGAAGTAGAAGAAGTGGAAGAAACAGAAGAAAAAGCAGAAGCAGAAGGAGAAGGATCAGGTACAGGCGCAGGAGAAGGGACAGAAGCAGAAGCAGCAGAAATAGAAGCAAAAGAAGCAGAAAGAGGAGCAGGAGCAGCAGCCGGAGCAGGGGGAGAGGGAGAAGAAGACGGAAAACAATAAAGGGAGGAAGAACATATAGAAGAAACTGGCTGGGAAACCGGCTCACTGGTAAAGCGCTTTCCTAACCAGCTTGAAACCTACGTGTGACTCACCATAACCCGTGTAAAGTCATGTAGCTTTTGTATATCTCATCCAAGGTTCCCTTGGTGAGCTGGGACATAGAGACAAGACAATCAACAGAAATGCCAGTGCCAGTTATCCAGGCGTACACAGTACACAGTGGCAAAAACAACAATGAGGAACCAATTAAATGGCTCAGTTGGTGACAGTGATTGCCATGAGGTGTGACTACCTAAGGTTGTTTCTTGGAATTCATATTAAGATGGAAGCAAAGAAGAAATCACTCCAAAAAGTTTTCCTCTGAACTCCACATGCAAGAATGGCATGCACACACCTGACCCTATACACAGGATAAAGGAATCCTAAGAAACCCTGGCTCAAGGTAGAAGGTAAAGACTAACACCTGATGTCATCTTCTGCCCACAACACCCAGGATCACACTCACCCAAACACATGCACACATATCAGACATGTGCAACACACACACAGACACACTATTGTAAAAATACATCAACAAAAATTTTCAGCTACTCGGTGCTCTCTCAAGTATTATTCAGCCATCTTTAAACTATTACCTGGCAGACATGAATGTCCAAGTTTGTCAATAAAGCCCCTGGGTCCAGCTGAAATGGATCTAGACCAGAGCAACCAAGTCTCGAGTTCTAGTCAGCACTCTGCAAGCACCGTTCTGGAGTCATCCAGCGGTTGAAGTCTGTTTGCATGTGTTGGCAAAACACATACTGCTCATCACTGCTCAGTAGCAAGCCTTGGTCTATTACCACCACATGCCTTTCTCTCCTCCCTTTCTGCAATTATCTTCAGCCATATGACCATGGTTGTGACTATGCACAGCCACCCAGGACATTTGTCATTGTGGGCTGCAGCTAATCTAGCCATCTTTAGCCCTCTAACTCTGATGCTGGAGCCTCCATCTAAGCTGGGTGGGTTTCATATGCTAGCTATCTGTCTAGCTTACAGCCAGAGAGATGTAAACTATGTGAGGTTCGATTTGTTGTGCATTGCTCGTCCTCAATGTTAGCAGAGATCATGGTGTACAGTAAGCACTTTAAAAATTGTATTTAAAAAAATCCTATTCAGAAGTTGAGCATGTGTCTATGCCTTTGATCCTTGCACTCTGAAAGCAGAGGCAGTCAGATCTCTGTGAATTTGAGGACAGCATGGTCTGCACGGTGAGTTTGAACAGCCAGAGCTACTTTCTTAGTCACTGTCTTGAAAAAAAAAATAAAGAAAGAAACACAAACAAAAACCCAAAGGGGGCTTGAGAATTGGCTCAGTAGTTCACAGTACTGGCTGCTCTTGAAAGGACCAGTGTTCACTTCTGGGCAACCAATGGAGGCTCATGGCTTCTAAAACTTCAATTCTAGGGAATTCAATGCCCTTTCCAGCTTCCTCAGACACCAGGCACACATGTGGTGGACAATCATACCTCCCCAAAAAATACCCCTATGCATAAAATAATAAAATAAACACTAAAAAATAGGCATACAAGTCACGACCTTATGAAATGTCTCAGCAGGTAAAGGATTCCTGCACAACCTGGAGACCTCTGTTCAACCCCCAGAATTAACATAAACATAGAGGGGGAAAATGGACTGCACAAAGCTGCCTTGTGACCTCCACTTGTACACATACATGGAATAATAATTCATAAAAATTAAAAAGAGAACAGAAGCCTTTGAAATGGAAGAGCCAAACAAACAATAAGAATTCAGTTAGGCTGGAGGCATGGCTCTGTGATAGAGCACATGGAAGGCACCAGGTTCCATACATAACACCAAACATACAAACACACAAAATACCTGTGGGTAAGTAGATTCAAGACCCACTTTAAATCGAGACATGATCCTGCAGCCCAGCAGTCTTTGACAGAATCCCAGCCTGGAAATTTGAGGTTCCTACCACAGTATTCTTCATCCTGACCAGAAGCCAGGCTCAGATGGCCACTTTTTCCAGAACCCACCTATTCAACAAGTACACAAGCCAGAGGCCTCTTGACCTTGAACTTTTTCAAAACAGCCCCATTACAATTGTGCCAGAGATGGTGCTTCATAGAACTAGGTCCAGGAGAAGAGGCTGTAAGTACTCCTTCCTTCTTCACCCCATTTCTGCCTAAAAGCCAAGGGCCCTGTCCTGACTCACAACAGAAAAACCAGAGCAAATGTTTCCTTGCATAAACCACTATTGGTGATTTATTTAAAGGTCTCCAAATAATCACTAAAGTTTTACTGGATATTAGAGCAGGAAGTATTCCATTGGAGGCCCCAAGGAGAACTCAATGGAAATCATTACCAGGTCAAAGGCCTTAGAAAGTGGAATGCCAAACATAGAAGACATCAATGTGGTCTCTACTCTGAAAGGAGGCCGAGGTAAAGGGCCAATTGAAATAATCTGGTGTAAATGGAATACTACTCAGCAATCAAAAAGGAGGAAATCATGAAATTTGCAGGCAAGTGGTGGGATCTAGAAAAGATCATTCTGAGTGAAGTATCCCAGAAGGAGAAAGACAAACATGGTATATACTTGCTTATATAGACCTACAAGATATGATAAACATAATGAAATCTACACACCTAAAGAAGATAATCAAGAAAGTGGACACGGGCGAAGATGATCAATCCTCATTTAGAAAGACAAATGGGATGTGCATTTAAGGTATGACAGGAATCTACCGCAAAAGGCATTTGAAAGACTCTACCTAGCAGTGTTTCAAAGCAGACACTAAGACTCATAACCAAACCTTCGGCAGAGTGCAGGGAATCATAAGAAAGAAAGGGAGTTAGTATGATATGGAAAGGATAGGAGCTCTACAAGGACCAAATATATCCGGGCACAGGGTCTTTTCTGAGACTGACACTCAACCAAGGACCATCTATGGATATAACCTAGAACTTCTGCTCGGATGTGGCCCGTGGTAGCTCAGTAACCAAATAGTTTTCCAAAGTAAGGGGAACAAGGACTATTTCTAACAGGATCTCAAGGGCAGGCTCTTTGACCTCCCCCAGGGGAGGACCAGTCCTGTTAGGTCACAGAGGAGGACTCTACAACCAGCCCTGAAGATACCTGATAAAACAGGGTCAAATGAAAGGGGAGGAGGTCCTTCCCTATCAGTGGACTTGGAAAGGGGCAGGGAGGAGACCAGGGAGGGAGTGTGGGGTTAGGGAGGGAATGAGGGAGCGGAATACAGCGGGGACACAGAGTTAACAAAATGTAACTAAAAAGAAAAATAAAATTAAAAAAAAAAAACGAGAAAGAAATACTCTGGTGTAAAGAGGCAGGACAGTTCCTGCTTTCCACCAGTACTACTACCAGATGATACAACGCTCCCAGAACGAGCGTCGGTGAGGTCAGATGGAAGAACACGGCACGGCACGGGTTGCAGTGGTGATCCCCAGGGAAAAAGGGAGGGTTCATTCTGACTGGTTTCTCTTGCATTTGTATTTATTTTACTGCAGTGCCATCTATGAACTGTTCTAGCACTTGTGGTGGTTGATTACTTCCCAAGTTGACTATATTGTCTCTTCAAACCAATTTCACACGGCACAAATCACCTCTATGGCTTGGGTGAACTCTGTCCACACAGTGACCCAAGTCATCTCACAGACTGGCGGAACCAAGCTCAGGCTTCTCAGACTCGGAGAGCAAGTCTACCTTTTTGGGCAAGTCTATTTGCAACATTGCATCATCACTCAGGACATAAGTCCTTTTGTTTTCAGGAACTGAATAGGGGAGTATCCTCAGAAAAAGTGGGCAAGTCTGCTGCTCCTGGATCCAAAGCCTAGATCACCTCTGCCCCCTCTATAGTCCAGGGGCATCATTATTTAAAAATACCTACCCTAATAATATGATCAATATATAAGTTATTCATGATGACTCACTGATGGATCACATCATTATGTAGATAGAAATAACAGAGCTTTGCAACCTGGGCACCTGAACAGGGTCATGAGGCTAGCTCATTCCTCCTGCACAGGAGGATCCTTGTATCTAAGCATCTTGCATGTTGGAGCCTGGCATGCTGGAGCAGCATTTTATGAGTTGTGTGCCTGCCAAAAATTGTCCTACACAGGCTCTTGCACCAAACTGAAACCTCTGTTTTCCTAAAGACGAGAGCGGGCAGACTGCATCCTGGCTCTCTATGAGAGTGTGTTACAGAACACTCCTGTGAAGGTTCTGATCATCAATGCAGCAGAGACATCTGCCTGGCTTCATCCTGGAAATGCCTTAACCTATTCTCTCCAGAGAACCCTTCTCACACAAATGGGTAAACACTGCAGAGATCAGTGCTAAAGGGTGGGAATCTGATCACTACAGGGGATGCTCCTAAATAAAAGTATAATTTCAGTCTGGTGTGGTGTGCACACCTTCAGTTCCCATCACTTGGGAGGCAGATCTCAGCAGATTTTGTACCATTAAGCAGAGCCTGCTAAGAATATAGTAAAGAGCTCACAGTGGGGGGTCACAGTGCCCCAGACTCACAATGTGGAAATCATATTATTTTCTGGACAGAAGTTCATGATGATTGGATCCGCACATTTCTTTGAGGTGTTCTTTCCCAGGAGGGGCTGTTAACCTTGCTGGTGAGCAAAAGCCAATAAAAGACAGAGAATCCAGAAACAGGGACCCAGATGGCTTCACCTTCTCCTCCCAGCCTGGGCTCCTAACTCATCTGGAGGTCCTCAAATTGATGCCACATCTTTAATGCTAAGTCCCTTTCCTGGATGTCCAGCTGTGTCTGCTTCCTCACATAATTCAGGAGTTTCTCCAGTCTTTCCCGCTCCTGTTCATCACAAGATGGTGTTCTCAGTGGAGAGCTGCACACTGGCATGCACACACTGACTTACAAGAGCAAGCACAGATAGAGGACCCAAGAGCTGGCTGGACAGTCAGGCAAGCCAGAACATCCAGCTTCAAGGGATATAAGAAACCCTGTTTTTGAACTCAGTGGCCTGCTCTTTGATCATCTCCCCCTGAGCTGGGGGTGTGGAGGGGCAGGCTTACCAGGCCACAGAGGAAGACTATGAAATATATTCCTGCTGAGACCTCATAGGTTATGTCAGATGGAAGGGAAGGAGGTCCTCCCCTATTAATGGACTGGGGAAGGGGCATTGGAGGAGATGAGGGAGAAAGGGAGGAAGGGATTAGGAGGGGATGAAAGTGGAGGCTACAGCTGGGATACAAAGTGAATAAACTGTAATAAATTAAAAATTATATTAAAAAACAAATGTCACAAATTAAGTCACAAATTATGACACAGATGTTACATATTATGAACACATGAAAAAATAAAGTATTATGAGAATAAAAAAATTAAACTAAATAAAAGAAAACCTGTTTTAAAATAGAAACTGACAGAAATGAAACCGAATGGCCTCCTTTGGGCAATGTACACATGCATGATGGCCCACAAACCTCATAGATTTTATACTAGAAGAGCATTGTATTTTGACACAACATACAAGCTCTTTCTCAATGGTCTCAGAACTCTGCTATCATCATTTGTGAAATAAAATAGCAATAATGAGCTTGCTCTGCTTGGCTAGACTATGTTGAGGTGGTTAGTGAATTTTTTTCCTCTGAAGTCTCAAGATTTCTGACCTCCTCAAACTGTCTGTCAAATGTCCTTCACATGTCCCTTGTTGGCCAGTCGGCTCTAGCCTATACAGACTCTAGCGAAACTCAAAGGAAACAGTCCTGGGAAACTCTGGCTCAGGCATCTGTCAGTGTGAATGAAGAGCTGGCCAAACAGAAGTGACCACATTGGAGTGAGGAAGAATAGAGAAGGCCACATGACATCGGAATTGATGACAATGAGAGCACTAACTCATTTGACGTTAGTACTAGGGTTGTCCTTTTGCAAGCTGATTCCCACCTGTGATGTCACAGGACCCAGAAGGCACCAATGATCTGTGCACATTGTATCCGAGCTATCCAGAGAACACCAAACTGTGGGATATCTCATTCCCCACTCTGCTTTTTGACTGCACCTTCAAGCAGAAGAGAAGGGTATGCTTGCCAATAATCAACTTTCTCACAAGAGGCTAATTTCCCAGAATACTTTGTGCAATGACAGAGAAAAGAACAGCCAGATTTCATGAAGTGGGCAGATGGTTGCGAGTATAGATTAGTAAGTAGGGTGACAGATGAAAATTCGGGTGTGTGGATGACTAGACAAAGAGTCCAGTGGGCAAATGGTTCCAGACTTTGTCCAATTACTCTGTCTGGAGGTTGCTGGTCTCCTCCTCTTGGTCCTTACAAATCTGCTGCATTTCTGCCAACTGGTGCTTTAGCAGGACCCAATTCTCTTGCACTGTCTCATTGTCCTGCTTCATCATGTCCACCTTCTCCTTCACCTGAGTCTGCTCCATCAGGAGCCTGCTGTGGAGGTTGCTGGAAAGACCCTCTGAAGAGTAAGCCTCTGCCAGCCTCCTCCTGCTCCCCCTGTCAGCCTGCTCTTGCCATGCTTACCTTCACCACAAGGCTCAAGGTTTCCATGAGAACCTAGGAAAGAGCCCTATACAACCATGTCTGCTGCACTAAGAAAACAATAAACAGAAAACAGCTAATTCATGAAACAATAACATCTACTAAAATCACTAACACTAATAGGATTCCCTGTCCCTCAAAAAGAGAGAGGAGTTTCCATGTGTACTTTACTGTCCCAGGTAAAGGGGTAACATCAAAAAAATAGGTGACATATGCCCTCAAGGTTGGAAAGGAGAACTAAGAATAGCACATTCTATCAACCTGTTCCATAACAACCAGCTCTGTAAAACCCTGTCTAATGAGGGTTGCCTGTCATGCTGTGAATTGATTTCTATGTAGAGGTTCCTGAGGCTCCAATGAAAATCCTGTCTGAGGCTAACAGCCTCTTTCATACTTAGCAAAACTGAGTTCAAAAGGAACAGGTATGCTGACAGTTAAGAGGCAGAAGGGATAGTACCAGAGCTGGGGACACTCCATTTCAGAATAAAGGCAAGCAGAGACACCCATCCCACAACAGTTGGGAGCCTTGACAGGCACTTATCAATAGAAGCCAGTCTCTTTGTCAACCTCCTTGAGGTTCTGTGAGGCTTCGGTTTACTCATGCTCCAAAGTCTACAAGTCCAATATCACCTGATTGTACTGAGTCTTGAGTCTCTCATCGAAAGAATTTGACCTGTGATAGGGCCTGGCCTCAAAATCAAAGAACCCCATAATTGCAGGCCTCAAAGATTTTGCAGACTTGGTGAACTCAGGCTATGACCTAAACTACCCAAGGGCAGAAGATACCACATTCTGGACCCTCTAGATTGCTTCATTCTGCTACTTATACAACTTGTTATCCTGGCCCCAGGCCAACAGAGGCTAAAGGTGTGCAGGTGAAAGGTGCCCTGGCTGCATGAGCTCACTGTGCCAGCTTGGAGGGGCTGTCTACCCCATTATAGTCTCAAAGAGGCATTCCACAACTCTTGGCCCATGAAAAACCTGGGATTTCATTTCTCCTGTTTGCAGAACATTAATTCTTGATTCTTGGAGACTATTTCTAGAGTTGGACATGTTTCTGGAGATGAGACCCAGCCTAGGACAGATTTAAAAACTGCCCAAGGGATTCTATTGTGACTCAGATCTGACCACTTAGGTTAAGAATAGCTTAAAGTGGCACACCCAAAACTCAGTGCACAATGGGATGCTTAAAAATTGCGTCTCTGGCCAACTGTTGGACAGAGTGCATGGAATCTTATGAAAGAAGTAGAAAATAGTAAGATCTGGAGAGGACAGGAGCTCCACAAGGAGAGCAACAGAACCAGAAAATTTGAACACAGGGGTCTTTCCAGAGACTCATACACCAACCAAGTACCATGCATGGAGATAACCTAGAACCCCTGCACAGATGTAGCCCATGGCAGTTCAGTGTCCAAGTGGGTTCCATAGTAATGGGAACAGGGACTGCCTCTGACATAAACTGATTGGCCTGCACTTTGATCACCTCCCCCTGAGGGGGGAGCAGCCTTACCACGCCACAGTAGAGGAGAATGCAACCACCCCTGATGAGATCTGATAGACTAAGATCAGAAGGAAGGAGAGGGGGACCTCTCCTATCAGTGGACTTGGGGAGGGGCATGCCTGAAGAAGGGGGGAAGGTGGGATTAGGAGGGGAGAAGGGAGGGGTTTATGGGGGGATACAAAGTGAATAAAGTGTAATTAATAAAAGTTAAAAAATATGGAAAAATGCATCTCATGAACTGTCTCAATAGTATAAGACACAGGAGAGAGATGAACAGGGTTGAGCTCCAGGACTTCCTGTCTTGTGCTGAGACAGACCAAGAGGGATCAAGTCTCTCCAGCTGCTACCAGGAGCTTCCAGCATTAAATCTCCTGTCAGGCAAGTAAAAATTTCATGCCCAACTCACAATAGCTAGTGTCACACACAAGCCATCATCTATCAAGCACTTTTCAAATGCATGCTGGGAACTCACTCTGCACTGCTTTAATCCCTGTGTTGTGTGACTTGGAGCACAGGCTCAGGGTTTCATTTGAAAGAAGCATATGTGTTTTTTCCAGATATCACTGCTGCCAAAGCTTAATATCCTGCCTCTCCTCTGAGCAGCCTTTAGGGACATACACCCTGGAGATCTCCTTAAAAGGATTAGATGAGAGTGACTTTGGATAACCAAGAGTGACATCATGGGGATTGAAAAAAATGGATATTGATTATCCAAGGATCCTTCTGTGATGAGGATCAGGCAATCTCTCAGCTCATTTTTCTCCATTTCCTTCTTCAACTGCTTCTTGGAGGAGAACTCTGTGGGGGATGGTGTCTCCTCACTGGCCCTTGTAGGGAGAAAAAAGCGAACTTGCATAGTGAGATGAAACAGAGGATGGAGAAAAATAGAGCATGCCTAGAACCCAGTGACAAGATTTTAAGATTGTGGCCTAAGGCTGAGATGCCTGCTCTCTGTATCTCACATCTGCCATCGCTCTGTTAAGAAGTGGGTATCTAAGCAGCCAGGTATTTCTGCTGCTTCCCTACATGTGCTTCAGGTTACTACAGAGGAGGGTTCTTCAGGCTTCTTCAAGAACCCACAAAATGCAGCTTGGCTTCTGAGCCCTCAAGCCTGTGGTTTCAGAACTCAGGAGAATAATGGCAGAGTCCACAAGCACTCAAGTGCTTTACACACACACAGAGATCCTGACCTGTCAATCTATGATCGTGCCTGTGGATTAGACAGTCATGCGGTGACAGAACACGGTCAATAGACTGAACAATTCTGCCCAGAGACACACAAAAACACAACAGAGTTGGCAGTAAAAATTCAGTCTCTGTCTGGTCCACTGCCTCTGACACTTTGCCTGTCCTAGAGAAATGCCTGACACCCACAACTACTGCATCAGAAAGCTAAGGGTGCTGCTGTCCTCTCCGGGAGAAATGGTCTCAGGAGTCATGAGTACATAAGGTCATAGCCAGGAACACATTTCTGTCCCTGTAACTACAGTTGGATAGCCACAGCCCCCCAAAAAACTGTGAGAGTGAAGTGCAGTGTTGACTTGCCCTAAATTGGCAAATGTTAACCCTCCTTGACCCCTGATGGCTTCCTTTTGTCATCATGTTAAACCATAAATGTCCAATAAGAGGAAAGCTAAGAACTTCTCATGAAACAACTTTGGCCTTGCCAGCTCCAGCCTTTGGGGACAGACAAAGTAATGTTCTGGAATCCTTAACATTCATGACCTATGTTAAGCAGAAATGTCCATTTGCTTCCTAGAGGGTCCCCATTATTGTAGCTCCCACCTCAAGCCCACCTTCTCTGCCCAGGACTCACTGTGCCTTCCCCAGGACAACTTCTTTCTTGATATTTTAAATGAGATGGAATGTCAGATGCCTTCTTCTCCTCTTTGTTTTCTCTACTGTCCACATTCTCTTTCCAAAAGACACTTCTTAGTCTTGCCCACATGTCTGTTGACGAAACCTATAGCCACTGAATGTATGCTCTAAGAGCAGTTGGTGTTGCCACAACACTAGTGACATCACCGTGTTGCCAAGAGCTCTCCAGGATACAATAGAATGTAGAGAAAACAGACTGTTGATGTCACAGAGAACCATGTTGATGTTCACCTTGTTCTTACCATTACCTGAGGGCCCCTTTCCAGCAGACTGTCTTAGGACATTGCCATTGACCACCACCTTCTTTCAAAGCCAGAGATAGCTCTACCCTTGATTAAACATGTTAGCTTTTGCCATGTGAGGAACTGGGTGTTTACTTTCCGACCATGCTTAGGAATGTCTCATTCTTCTTCAAAACCTCCTTTTCATCAATATAAGAAATTGAACAGTAGTGAGATTTCACAACAGGATGAATATGGCAGAGGAATGGTCTCCTGCCTTACATGTACATGTGCTTGAATGTACATCCAGGAAGAGCCTGCAGTGCTGGTTAACAATGTGGGATGTTTGTTAGGAGTTATAGTCAGAGAAGCCATGTGCCTGGCCTTTGAAAGGTGCCTCCAGATGCCTAAGCAGATGGACAATGCAGCCATCAGGGTGCTGGCAACAGTGTGCTGAACTGTTGGCAGAGGAAACTGAAACCGTGGAGGCACCAAGAGAAAAAGTCTTCAGGTTCAGTGTGGTGCTCTCTCCATCAAAGATACTAAAGCCCAATTGGTTACAGGAATTCTGTGAATTACATAGTGAGATGCTGTCTGAGGAAAGGAAAAAAGGTCACCAGGTGTGGGTAGGACTATATGTCAGACATAACTCAGTTGCAGAGTGACTGCCTAGCATAGAATAGGTTAAAGAATTCCAGGCAGATGCCTCTGCTGCAGGGATGATCAGAACCCTCTCTGAAGTCTTCTGTAACATGCTCCCCCAGCTAGTTAGGAAGTAGTTTTTATCTCTATTCCTAAGGAAATTCAGGTTCCTGTTTGGTGCCTGAGCCTGTCAGTGCTATTTTACTCAGGCATGCAACTCAGGACATGCTGTTCCTGCATGCTGGGCTCTATCTTACATGATGCTTGGGTCCAATGTGCCTCCTGAGCAGGAAAACTGAGCTAGTTTCATGTTCTTTTTCAGGTGAGCTGGTAGCATGGGTATATTATGCCTATGTATAAAACGATGTGATCCATCAGTAGCTCATTATGAATAATGTGGATATCGCTCAGATGCTGTTGACTATGTTACTTACTTTACTTTGACAAAATGATGTCCAGCAATGTCAGAGAAAATCGTGTTCTCTCTAGTAGAGCAGAGAACATGCAATACACAGTTCAACATCTGACATGTGTTTAAGGATAAGAAGAGCTCTAGATGCAGCTATTGTGTGAGTCTTATTCCTTCAGGTGCAAACAATAACTTCAGTCAAAAAAGCCAAATTTAAGAATTGACTTTGAACTATTTTGCCAGGACACATCAGGAGGCTCCTGGTGGGTGTCAGTGTCTATAAGACCTGAAGACACAATGTTCATGAATGTGTTGACATCAGTGACCACTAGCATTTCAGTTAACCTAGGAGTGCTTGTGTGCTGTCTGGGTCATGGAGAAATGCAGCTCAGGGAACTGAAACTATTTACAATCACATTGATGAGAGAACACAGAGAAACTTAATGGGCTTAGTTGGGGTGTGAGAGCAGAGGCAGACACCTGGCCAATCATTTAACAAAATGCTCATGAAGAAGTGTGCTCCTTGCTCTCAATAGCGACCCCTATCACAGGTCCTACTCCTGATAGCTACTCCATGAGAGGAGAATTTGCCTCACTTGTGGACTGCAGTGTGCAGTACACGGACCTCTTGCTGTTCTCCATGGTGATGTACACCATGGCCTCAATGAGTACAGCCACACTATCACATTTCAGGGCATAGATTAAATGGCTCAGCATTTCATTGTTTACCAGTAAAGCACAAAAGTCTGCATGACTGCTAGACATTAGTTTTCAAAGTCACATTTAAATGTTATGTTATTTTCATAGGTGCACATGCACACACACATGAAGATCACAGAACAGTTCTTGGAAGGTTTGTCCCAACTTGTGGGTCTCAGGGAAGAAATTCAGTTCTGTATGCTTACAGCAAGTACTTTAACATGCTGAGCCAACTCTCCAGACAGTCATCTAAGTCAAGTGTTTTATAAACTATGTATCTGTATTTATATTCTCTATATATGAATCTGTACTGTATTGGTAATGAACAGATTCTTTCCACACCAAGACAGAAAGCTCACCTTAGTGAAAATACATGTCAACTACTAGAGACCATCAAGGAGCCAGTGGAGAATCTGAAGTTTTGAGGACTTAAAAGTGGCAATGGAACCTCCCCTTTTGTTGACAGCTACAGCCATGGATAGATTTGTGTTTTAAACTTTTAAAACCCTGTATCCCCTAGAGTTAGGATTGAATTTAGGGGACAGTGCATGTTAGGCAACCATTCCACCACTGAGTTACAACCCATGTCTGGAACTCTATCCATCTTCTACAGCAATTACACGCAGGCTAGATGAGTGCATTCAGGTGGAAATTTGCCTGCCCCCAAACCGGTCTTGAGAATGGCTTGCTTTCTGCTTTAAAGACTCAGAATTTTTAGCTATCTGGGAGAGAGAAAGAGGGGCCTCAGCTTACATTGTCAATCAGGAAAGTTTTGCCTAGGAAAGGTTAATATAAATCTATCATCTACTTGCACTAGCACCAGTAGAAGCAGCTAGATTAATCTGCCCATGTGGTAGCATTGAGCAAGCCATCCAAAGCACAGCCAGCCCCAGATTCCTTCAAGCTACTAAGACGGACAACGAGACCCACTCAATAGTGTCATAACTCGGTAGTGTGGTCTGCACCTAATCTCTACGCACTGTCCAGAGTGTCAATGTGGTCCTTTTCTTGTTAGTGTGAGCTCAGAAAGAGATGGTGATATATGGCAGATAGAAACCAAAGATTTTCCCTGTTTCTCTGGCTGCTGAGATTTTAAATGCCTGGTTTGCCATCAACTGTCTGGGGACCCACAGGATTACTTCCTCCACATCTTAAATCTCTGACTCACCTCCAGGGTCAGAAGTCACATCCATTCCATAAATTATAAAACAGTCACCTGGAAGAAACACTTGCTCCCTATACTCTGAGCTCATCCATGGCAAAAGGGCAGCTTCAACTGTCTATCAAACGTCCCAGGCTTGAACATGTATGCCCTCCACCTCTTCTGTGTTTCAGGCTACAAGCACTGTGGCTACTCCTTATACTGCTTTGATGAAGACTTTTTTTTTTTCTTATCAAGGTTTTTACAATATCCAGGCAAACATTGTGCTAAAAAGGAGCTGAAAGTTCTGTCTTGATCCACAGGCAGCAGAAGGGTACTGTGTAACATAAGGCTTAGGAGAACATAAATATTCTCAAAGGCTGCCTGCACAATGTTGAACTTCCTTCAACAAGGCCACACCTACTCCAACAAGGGCACACCTCTAATAGTGCCCTTCCGTATAGCCAAACATTCGAACACATGAGTCAATGAGGGCCATACTTATTCAAACCACCGGAGGTGGCTTGCTATTACTAAGTGAATGTGATCTGATTTAAATATCACTAACACACATACACGCTGACACACACTTACACACACTGTCCTCAGGCCTCACATTTGTGAGAAAGCCAAAGGCACTTGTGAAGAAGCATTTGAGGTCTGCCTTGTCTTTGTTTTCAGGAGTGATCTTTTGTCTCACCATGCCCAGCCACCTTCCATTCTGACAGGTCTATGGGGCATATTCTGACCTTTGTCCTACCCAGGAGAAGAAAGATCCTCAGACACCATAGACTGAGATATGCCTGTTTCTCGTCTTCTGTCATATTGTCACTTTGCTACCAGCAGGGCTCCCGACATACAGATAGTCACAAGTCCACCCAAAGTTGAACCATTGTCCAGCCTCCTCAGATATGTTCTGGCTACATAAGGAGGGGCTGAAAAGATGTAAACAGAAATGACAAGTCCCTGTGGGGAACTCTCTTAAAGGTCAGGTTCTCCTCTCTTTTTCTCTGGCTGGAAAGCCTGGCACTCAAGTGGCTACATTATCCCAAAATGAATGAGGAGGCACCTCCCTCAAGAATGTTCGACAGTGCTGGTCAGCTAATGTATGAGTTTCCTATTGTCCACTGGATGTTTCCTTTAAATTTTGCATTTTGTGCTGGAGATGGAACCCTGGGAGTGTAAAAGTTTGGCATGTGCACCTACAGCTGAGTCACTGAACCATGACCCTGCATGGACCTTGTGCCAGAAAAGAAAATCTTATGTGTTTAGGGCAGTGTCAACTACAAGTTCACTTATCTTGTTACCTGAAGGCTGGAGCCTACCTGATTTCTCCTGCCATTTTGGAATGAACAACTCAATTTTTGTCAGAGCATAATATTTAATTTCTTTCACATAATTATTTCTGTATGTGTTTATGTCTGTGTGTGTGCACACACGCACACATGTGGACATGCACTTGCCAAGGCTTCAGTGCAAAGTCAGATTACTTGCAGGGTTTGATTCTCTCCTGTCTCTCGGGTCACCTGGCTTGACAACAGGTGCTCCTGACATACAGCTAGTCACAAGTCCACCCAAAGTTGAACCATTGTCCAGCCTCTAAGATAGTTTTCTAAGATGAGAAATCTCACCAGCCCCATCAGCTACATTCTAGAAGAAGGTCAGCTCTAAGGTGACTTGATTTCTTAACCATCCTATATTGACTTAAAATACATTTGGGAAGACATATGACAAGACCTTGCCAGTGAACATAAAAATAAATAAATCTTACAAATATATTATATATAAAAATACCTGGGTCACCATCTTACACACCTTTATCCCAAAACAGGGAGGCAAGACAGAGAGATCCCAGTGAGATGCAGGCCATCCTGGTCTACGAAGTGATTTTCAGGGCATACAGGGCTACATAGAAAAACCCTGTCTCAAAAGTACAAATAAGAATAAGAGTATAATAATAATAATAATAATAAGAAGAAGAAGAAGAATTGGGGAGTGGTTGGACAAGATATTAATCCAGTAATTAGGAGGCAGAAGCAGGTGTATTTCTGCATTCAAGGCTAGTCTGGTCTATATAATTAATTCTAGTTCAGCCAGGACTACAAAGTAATCCTGTCTTGGAAAAACAAATAAAAATTAATATTAAAATAAAAATTAAAGAAATGATACTATAAGTAATGAGGAAGAAGAAGAGGAAGAAGAAAAGAAAAAGGAAAGAAGAAGGGAAAGAGAAGAAAGCAGAACTAGCAGAAGTAGAAGCAGAAGAAAAAGCTGAAGCAGAAGCAGAATAAGATCAGAAGGAGAAGTAACAGGTGTAGGAGCAGGAGCAGGAGCAGGAGCAGGAAAAGAAGCAGAAGAAGCGAAAGAAGAAGAATCAGAATCAGAAGGAAGAGGAGGAGCAGGATCAGGTGAAAGAGAAGGAGAAGAAGAAAGAGAAGGATAAGTAGAAGAATTAGAACCATTCTGGAAAACTAGCTCACTGGGTAAAGTGCTTTTCTAACAAGCATGAAACCTACATGTGAATTGCCATAACCCATGTAAAGCCATGTGTCTCTAATCCTGTGTTCCCTTGGTGAGCTGGGACATAGAGACAAGATAATTAATAGAAATGCCAGGCCAGGTATTCAGTCATACACAGTGGCAAAAACAACAATGAGGAGCCAATTAGATGGCTCAGT
Organism: Meriones unguiculatus; assembly: GCF_030254825.1. NCBI lineage: Eukaryota > Metazoa > Chordata > Mammalia > Rodentia > Muridae > Meriones > Meriones unguiculatus. The sequence goes on from NC_083357.1 coordinate 58,558,588, forward strand.
TGGTAACAGTGATTGCCACGAGGTGTGACAACCTAAAGTTGTTTCTTGGAATCCATGTCAAGATGGAAGCAAAGAAATGACTCCAAAAAGTTTTCCTCAAACTCCACATGCAAGAATGGCATGCACACACCTGTCCCTATACACAGTGAAAAATAATCCTAAGAAACCCTGGCTCAAGGTAGAAGGTAAAGACTAACACCTGATGTCATCTTCTGCCTACAACACTCAATCTCACATGCACACAAACACATATGCACACATACCAAACACATGCAACACACAGATACACATATACACAGAGAAAGACACAAACACACACATCATTTTTAAAATCCAACAGCAAATATTTTCAGTTATTCTTCACTGTTTCATCTACTCATTCATCCATTTTTAAAGAAGTACCTGGTAGACATGAATGTCCAAGTTTGACAATAAACCCACTGGTCCAGCAGAAACGGATCTAGACCATAATGTTCAAGTCTCAAGTTCTACTCACCACTCTGCAAGCCCCAGGAGTTATCCAGAGGTGGGAGTCTGTTTGCATGTGTTCACAAAACACATACTGCTCATCACTGCTCAGTAACAAGTCTTGGTCAATTCCCACCTCATGCCTCTCCCTCCTCCCTTTCTGGCATTGTCTTCAGCCCCATAACCAGGACCCTGACTATGCACACGCCACTCAGCATGGGTGTCATTATGGGCTGCAGCTAATCCAGCCCTCTTTAGCATTCTAACCAAAGTTAAAGGAGAAGACCTTAGTCATCCGGCTGCTGAGGGGACTCTCAGCATATATCAAGACCCCAGGACACCAGTTTCAGTGTAAGATGTATTTTTTAAAACATTTTCTTGTTTCTGCTTGATGTACTACCTCTTGCCTTCTAATTATACTGCTAATCTCTGTCTGAGCTGATTATTTTCTCATCAAAATACAATTTTGTACATTAAAAATAAAATCATTCAATGAATACAAAAAAAGACTCCATGATAAAGAAAAATGGAATAAATAAAAGCAGGGAGCTTAAAGTAGATCTAGTCAACTCTATTGGGGAATTTCTCACACAGGTGAAGGCCAACAGAGAGCCAGGGTCACAGAGGAAGTGGTTTATTATTCTGGAGCCACAGAAGGACATCTGGCGGATGATGATGATGGGAACAGGGAACCAGAAGAAACCAAGCACCCAGCAACTGATCACAGGATATTGCAGAGGAGTCCAGTCATGAAAGCAAGATTATGTGCCTGCAGATAGCGGTCAAATGCCATGACTGCCAGGAGAAAGCGTTCCATAGAATCCAAGGAGAAGAAGAACTAGAACTGCAGGAAGCACCAGAAAAGGAGATGACCTTGGTGTCAGAGAGGAAGTTGGCCAACATGTTGGGGACTGTGAGGTGACATACCAGATCTCCAGGAAGGAGAAGTTAGCCAGCAGGAGGTGCATGGGTGTGTGCAGTCTCTGATCCCAGTGCACAGCACAGATGATGGAAGCATTGCCCATGAAGGTGAGGAGGTAGACAATGGAGAAGAGTGCAAAGAGAAAGAGCTGTCCCTTTATGAGGCAAGGGAAGCCCAAGAAGATGAAGCCAGTGATGGTGCCAGAGTTGTTGGGGCTGTTGAGGGTTTCCAACTGTCTGTGACCTGTGAAATTGCCAGAAATTGTTCAATATTCTTGAAATAGCTGAGGGAGCTTTATTCTTGCCCAAACATGAAACAGAATGGTTTTCTTACCATCAACTCAATATTTATTGCTGTATCAAAGAATATTGTTTGGAGTGTGATGGAAGATATACATGATCCTTGTATTTAGAAATACTTCGTTAAGAAAAGTGATTGGAAGCTGCTCATGGTTGTGGATACCTGAAACCTTAGCACCTGGGAGCTGAAAGCAGCAGCCAAGGCTACCTAAACTGTATAGTAAGTTTAAGGTGAGCTTTGGCTACATGAGATGCTATTTCAAACAAACAAACAAACAAACAAACAAAAAAGAAAAAAATGAGTAGGTAAGTATATTTCATTAGCATTCTTTAAATAGTCTCCCAGTGCATCTCTTCTTAGATGAATTACTTGATGATTCTTAGCAAGAAAAATGTGAGTTTCAGGGTACAGTCATAGCTCAAAGGGAGAATACCCACCTAGCATTCATTAAGTCCTGGCTTGGCCCTTAGTACTGAAAAAAAAGGGGGAATTTTACTGTCATCTAATGTATTATTTTATTTCAGGGTCATCTAATGAGTCAATGTTTTCAGTAGCAATTTCATGTATAAATCCATCAAAAATTTTAATGGCAATTAATAAAGAACTAGAACTTAAAGACACAGGCAAAGCTAAAATTTAATATCAATAATCTGACAAGCTGACATATGCTTATTAGTCACTGCACTCCTCTCTCAGAAGATCATTAATTTGGCACTGGGAGGCTGCTAAATGGCAGAGTACTTGCCTATTATGTGAGAAGGTGTAAAGTGCCCTTTCTCAAGACCAAAGCTAGAAGACATGAACAATACTTGATCTTCTGACAAGAACGCTTAAATTATCTGAATAGAATAATCAAGATTATAGTGACTCACCTAGTTTGTATTACCTTTGGGGTTTCCTGGGATTGGATGGAGCAGGAGGAGAAAGATGTCTGCAGTTAGAGAACCGTCTTCTATGTGAGTGCTGACATCTACACTCATCCATCTAGGGCCTCAGATTTTGGTTTCAAATGGCTGAATACTTACTTCTCTTGAAAAAGAATTGAAATCAAATTCTTCAGCTATCTCATATTTAAAGAGATTGTTGCTATACTTAATAGAATCAGTTCACTCGGGATATTCATCATTTTAAAAGAAAAAAATTACCCTAAATTTCCTTGTCTTTTGTATATGTTTTGTATATGTTTATATGTGTTTCAAAAGATTCCCAGAATTGGTTTATACAGCCTTTACTGATAAGTGTCAAGAAAGACAATGAGAAGAATTGAAATAGCTAATGAATTCAAGCTATTTAATCACAAAAGCTAAGATAAAACACACACAAACACACACACAATCATCAAGTATTTGTATTTGTAGTTTAACTTAAAGAAATGACAACTTAAAAAATCTATTCAAATAATCTACTGCTTATAGTCTGTTTTGTTTTGTTTTACCATTTTTTCTAGATTCTCATCTTATCGACCATCATCTATTTTGACTGTATATTATTGGAAACAGATAACTGAGTATCTACTTGAGAACTCTCTTCATCCCCTGTGTAAGGTCTTATCTATTCCCTTTCTTTTGACCTTCATACACAACAACATAGATGCCATTCTTACAGGCTGTTTCCAATTGGTACCTTAATGCATGTGCTTGTCTCTTTTCTCTGCCACTCTGTATACCCAAATTCAAGCTTCCTCTATCATATCTTTGATTTATTGCAATATCTTCACAAATTATCCCTCTGATTTTTCATGGCCATGCTGTAGTCATACTGCAAGACTTTTTATAATTTGATCAGAGAACATCTTCTTTTCTTGTATTTTTGTGTAATTCCTAATTGTCCAGAAAAACTCCATGAGTGAAGCTCTGGAACAATGATGGACAACAGAGGACTCATGTCACATAGGAAGTGGTCTGTAATTCTGGACTCATAGAAGGATATCTTCCTTTGTCTTATGGATAAAAGCATGAACATTCTCTGAAATTTATTGTCTTATTTTATACATTGTGTATAATATAACATGTATCACACTAATTACTATTGTAATCAATTTATTATTTATGTTCATAACACCCAGTGAGTGTTTAATAAACAGCTCTGTTTTCACTTAAAATTTTTTTTTCTAGATCTTGCTTCTGAAGATAACAAAATGGTTGTTGGTGTGCACTGGGAGCCATTAAGAGCCAGCCATTGAGTTCTTGTCTGGAGAGGCCCCCACAGGGAAGGAAGGAAACAGTACTGACTTGGGCCACCTAGGCTTTGCCCAGGGAAAGTCTCTCTCAGACCAACAGGTAGGAGCCGCCATCACTGAACTGGGCCCCAAGCACCAGTGCCAGCCTGGAGAAAGGCTGTGCGCCCAGCTCTCTAGCACAGACAGAGCTGTGCACCCTAGTGCAAAAGAGACAGGGAGTTCCTGTTGGCAGAGGCCCCCACAGGGAAGGAAGGAAACAGTACTGACTTGGGCCACCCAGGCTTTACCCAGGGAAAGTCTCTCACAGACTGGCAGGTAGGAGCCACCATCACTGATCTGGCCCCAAGCCAGAAGCACAGAGAGTTTTTGGGCACCCAGCTCCTGCAGACTAGCAGACAGGTGTGTGTGCCATCAGCCCAGAGACCTGCTTTGTACCAACTATTCCTCACAGACAGAACTGTGCGCCCCAGGACACCAGAGACTTGGAGTCACAGTCTGGAGAAATCCTCACAGGGAACTAAACAAAGGGGATGGACTTAGACTACCCAGTATGTCCCCAGAAAAGGTCCTGCAGACTGGCCCAACCCAGGGAACTGCTGTGCACCAGATAGCCTGCTGTTACCAGGAGAGCAGTACTCACCCACCACAGATTACCTCTTGGGTTCTGGGGCACAGAGCCCCAACCTCAGACCTACAAAAGCCCAGAATCCCTGAGATCAACCCCCAGATACTGCTCCAAGGGGCAACCAGTTATCTCTAACAAAACTGACCAAACCAAGGGACACACAGGTTACAGCACCAGATCACCAAATTCACAGCAAGAAACTGGGCAGCTGTCTTCAGGACTTCTCCTGGTGAGAGGAGAACCCTCTCAACTAACAAGGACCACAGTTACCATTCAGGTCTCTAAGCCTGAGGTGAGCAGAGGCAACTCCTGAAAAACACCAGCCATCCAGTGACTATACCCAAAAAGTTGAGAAGGCTTCCCTTCAGGAAAAACCATCTTCCTGCCAAAGGGATTCTCTCCACCACAGGATTCCAGGAACCACCAGAAACTAACTCCAAACACCTAAGATAACCCAATGGGTAGAGGCCAGCATAAAAGTTCAACCAACAAAAGGCAGAGCAATATGGCATCTCCAGAACCCGATTATCCAGGGACAAGTAGCCTTGGACACCCCAGCAAAATTTAAAAGCAAGAAGAGGACCTAACATCTATGATCATGAAGAGGATAACAGAGGAAAGAAATAAAATGCTTAAAGAAATAGAGGATGATAAAAACAAACAGTTTATGGCCATCCATAAAGAAATAGAGGAAATTGCAGGCAAAGAGTTTGTGGCCTATAGAGAAGAAATACTTAAATCACTGAATGAAATAAAAGAAAAAGAGGATTGTTAGAACAAACAGCTGAAGGAATTGATGGAAAAACAGGAAAATACAGTCAGACGGGTGAAGGAAATAAAAAAATGGCTCAAGACCTGAAGATAGAATTGGAAAGAAAACACAAATGGAGGAAATTGTGGAAAGAAAGAACTTAGGGAAGAAAACAGGAATCACAGAGGTTAGAATAACCAATAGACTACAAGGGATGGAAAAAAGAATCTTACGTGTGGAAGACACAATGGAAGAAATAAATGTATCTGTCAAAGAAAATGTTAAATCTAAAAAATTCCTGACACAGACAATCCAAGAAATTCAAGACAACATAAAAAGACAAAAGATAATAATAGGAGTAGAGGAAAAAGAAGATTCCCTGCTCCAAGGACCAGAAAATATTTTCAACAAAATCACTGAAGAAAATTTCCCCAACTTAAAGGAGAGGCCAATAAGATTACAAGAGGTCTATAGAACACCCAATAAATTAGACCAGAAAAGAAAATCCTCCTGCCACATAATAATCAAAACAGTAAGTTTACAGAACAAAGAAAAAAATAATAAAAGCTGCAAGAGAAAAAGGCCAAGTAACATATAATGGCAAACCCATTAGAATCACACCTGACTTTTCAACAGAAACTATGAAAGCCAGAAGGGCCTAGACAGATATCATGCAGACACTAAAAGAACACAGATGTCAGCCCAGGCTACTATACCCAGCAAAACTCTCAGTCCCCATAGATGGAGAAAACAAGATATTCAATGACAAAAACAAATTACAACATTACCTACCCACTAATCCAGCATTACAGAAGACACTAGAAGGGAAAATACAACCCAAGAAAACTAGCTACATCCAAGAAAACACAGGAAATAATTAACCTCACTACAGTAAAACAAAAAGCAACTAAGCACACAACCGTATGACCCCAGCCAACATCAAATTCAAAGGATCTAACAGTCACTGGTCATTAATCTCTCTCAACATCAATGGACTCAATTCGACAATAAAATGACAAAAACTAACAGAATGGATGGATAAACAAAACCCAGCAGTCTGTTGCATACAAGAAACACACCTATGTCACAAATATAGATATTACCTGAGGGTAAAGGGTTGGAAGATGACTTTCCAAGCAAATGGATGCAAGATGCAAGCAGGAGTAGCCATTCTAATATCTAATAAAATAGACTTTCAACCAAAATTAATCAAAAGAGATGGGGAAGGACACTTTATTCTCATCAAGGGAAAATTCCACCAAGAAGACATCACAATCCTGAACATCTATGCCCCAAATAAAAGGGCACCCACATTTGTAAAAGAAACATTGATAAAATTTAAACCACACATAGATCCCCACACATTAATAGTGGGAGACTTCAACATCCCACCCTCAACAAAGGACATGTCAACAAAACAGAAATTAAACAAAGAAAAAAATGTTTAGAACAGAGGTCATCAACCAAATGGACCTGACAGATATTTACAGAACCTTACACCCAAACACAAAAGAATTTACCTTCTTCTCAGAACTTCATGGAACCTTCTCCAAAATAGACCATATAGTTAGTCACAAAGCAAGCCTCAACAGATACAAGAAATTGAAATAACCCCCTGTATCCTGTCTGATCACCATGGAATAAAGCTGGACCTTAACAACAACAGTAATAACAAAAAGCCTACACACACATGGAAACTGAACAACTTGCAACTAAATGACAGCTGGTTTAGGGAAGAAATAAAGAAAGAAATTAAAGTCTTCCTAGAACTCAATGAAAATGAAGACACAACATACACAAACTTATGGGACACAATGAAAGCAGTGCTAAGAGGAAAGTTCATAGCACTAAGTGCCTTCAAGAAGAAATTCGAGACAGCTCATTCAAACAACTTAATGGCTCAATTAGAAACCCTAGAAAAAGAAGAAGCAGACACACCAAAAAGAGTAGATGGCTGGAAATAATCAAACTCAGGGCTGAAATCAATCAATTAGAAACAAAACAATTCAAAGAATCAATAAAACCAAAAGCTGGTTCTTTGAGAAAATCAACAAGATAGATAAACCCTTAGCCAAGAAAACTAAAAGGCAGAGAGACACTATCCAAATCAACAAAATCAGAAATGAAAAGGGGGACATAACCACAGACACTGAGGATATCCAAACAATCATTAGGACTTACTTAAAAAGTCTATACGCAACAAAATTTGAAAATTTAAATGAAATGGACATTTTTCTTGATCGATTCCACTTACCAAAGCTAAATCAGGACCAGGTAAATCAATTAAATAGTCCTATATCCCCCAAGGAAATAGAAGCAGTCATCAAAAGTCTCCCATCAAAAAAAGACCAGGACCTGATGATTCAGCGCAGAATTCTACCAGACCTTCAAAAAAGAGCTAACTCCAGTTCTCTTCAAACTATTCCACAAAATCGAAACAGAAGCAACATTACCAAACTCATTCTATGAAGCCACAGTCACCTTGGTACCTAAACCTCACAAAGACCCAACAAACAAAGAGAACTTCAGGCCAATCTCCCTTATGAACATTGATGCAAAAATACTCAACAAAATACTGGCAAACCGAATACAAGAACACATCAAAGATATCATCCACCATGACCAAGTAGGCTTCATCCCATGTATGCAGGGGTGGTTCAATATACAGAAATCCATCAATGTGATCCACCATATTAACAAACTGAAAAAAAAAACCACATGATAATCTCCCTAGATGCTGAAAAAGCATTTGACAAAATCCAAAATCCATTCATGTTTAAAGTATTGGAGAGATCAGGGATACAAGGCACATATCTAAACATAGTAAAGGCGGGATATACAGCAAACCTATAGCCAACATCAAACTCAATGGAGAGAAACTTAAAACAATCCCACTGAAATCAGGGACAAGACAAGGCTGTGCACTCTGTCCATATCTCTTCAACATAGTTCTGGAAGTCCTTGCTAGAGCAATAAGACAGTTGAAGGAGATCAAGGGGATAAAAATTGGAAAGGAAGAAGTCAAATTTTCACTATTTGCAGATGATATGATAGTATATGTGAGTGACCCCAAAAACTCTACCAGGGAACTGCTACAGCTGATAAACACCTTCAGCAAAGTGGCCGGATACAAAATTAACTCAAAAAAAATCAGTAGCCCTCCTGTATACAAAAGACAAAAGGGCTGAGAAAGAAATTAGGGAAACAACACCCTTCACAATAGCCACAAATGACATAAGGTACCTCGGAGTAACCCTAACCAAGGAAGTCAAAGACTTGTGTGAAAAAAATTTCAAATCTCTGAAGAAAGAAGTAGAAGAAGATATGAAAAGATGGAAAGATCTCCCATGCTCATGGCTTGGCAGGATTAACATAGTAAAAATGGCCATCTTACCAAAAGCAATCTACAGATTCAATGCAATGCCCATCAAATTACCAACACAATTCTTTACAGACCTGGAAAGAAAAATTCTCAACTTTCTATGGAATAACAAGAAACCCAGAATTGCTAAAACAATCCTCTACAATAAAAGATCTCCTGGAGGTATCTCCATCCCTGATCTTAAGTTGTACTATAGAGCAACAGTTTTAAAAACTGCATGGTACTGGCATAGAAACAGAATAGTGGATCAATGGAACCAAACAGAGGACCCAGAAATAAACCCACACACTTATGGACACCTGATCTTTGACAAAGTCGCCAAAATCATACAATGGAAAAAAGATAGCATCTTCAACAAATGGTGCTGGTCCAACTGGATGTCTACTTGTAGAAAAATAAAAATAGATCCATACTTATCACCCTGCACAAAACTGAAGTCCAAGTGGATCAAAGACCTCAACATAAAACCAGACACATTAAATTGGCTAGAAAAAAAGTGGGGAATACTCTAGAACTCATTGGTACAGGAGAGAACTTCCTGAACAGAACACCAACAGCACAGGCTCTAAGAGCAACAATCAATAAATGGGACATCATGAAACTGTAAAGCTTCTGCAAAGCAAAGGAGACCATCACCAAAACAAAGTGACTGCCTAGAGATTGGGAAAGAATCTTCACCAACCCTTTATCTGACAGAGGACTCATATCCAGTATATATAAAGAACTAAAGAAGCTGAAAAGCAGCAAACCAAGTAATCCACTTAAAAAATGGGGAACAGAGCTAAACAGAGAATCCTCGACAGAGGAATACCGAATGGCAGAGAAGCACTTAAAGAAATGCTCAACCTCATTAGCCATTAGGGAGATGCAAATCCAAACAACCCTGAGATTTCACCATATACCCACCAGAATGGCCAAGATCAAAAACTCAAGTGACAACACATGCTGGAGAGGTTGTGCAGAAAGGGGAACCCTCCTCCACTGCTGGTGGGAATGTAAACTTGTACAACCACTCTGGAAATCAATCTGGCGCTTTCTGAGACAACTAGGAATAGTGTTTTCCCAAGATCCAGCCATACCACTCCAAGGCATATATCCAAAAGAGGCTCAAGTACACAAAATGGACATTAGCTCAACCATGTTTATAGCAGCTTTATTTTTAATAGCCAGAAGCTGGAAACAATGCAGATGCCCCTCAACTGAAGAATGGATGCAGAAATTGTGGTACATCTAAACAATGGAATACTACTCAGCAATGAAAAATAAGGAAATCATGAAATTTGCAGGTAAATGGTGGGACCTGGAAAGGATCGACCTGAGTGAGTTGTCCCAGAAGCGAAAAGACACACTTGGTATATACTCACTCATATAGACATACAACATAGGACAAACCCAGTAAAACCTGTGCATCTAAAGAAACTAAGCAAGAGAGAGGACCCTAACTAAAACGGTCAACCCCCATACTGAAAGGCAAAGAGGATGGACATCAGAAGAAGAAGAAAACAGGAAACAACCTAGGAACCTTCTACAGAGGACTACTGAAAGCTAGAAGAAGAAAACAGGAAACAAACTAGGAACGTACCACGGAGGGCCTCTGAAAGCCTCTGCCCTACATTCTATCAAAGCAGATGCTGAGCCTGATGGGCAACTGTTGGGCAGAGTGAATGGAATTTTATGTAAGAACTGGGAAATATTAAGAGCTGGAGAGGTCATGGTCTCCACAAAGAGAACAACAGAAAAAGATAATTTGAACACAGGGAACTTCCCAGAGACTCATACTCCAACCAAGGACTATTTATGGAGATAACCTAGAACCCCTGCACAGATGTAACCCATGGCAGTTCAGTGTCCAAGTGGGTTACATAGTAATGGGAAGAGGGACTGCCTCTGATATAATCTGATTGGCCTGCTCTTTGATCACCTCCCCCTGGGGGGGAGCAGCCTTACCAGGCCACAGTAGAGGACAATGCAGCCACTTTTGATGTGAACTGATAGACTAAGCTCAGAAAGGAGAGGAGAACCTCCCCTATCAGTCGACTTGCAGAGTGGCATGCATGCAGAAAGATGAGGGAGGGTGGGATTGGGAGGGGAGGAGGGAGGGGCCTATGGGGGGATACAAAATGAATAAAGTGTAATTTATAAAAAAAATTAAATTAAAATAAAAAAATACCAAAACAATTTTTTACAGACCTTGAAAGAAAAATTCTCAACTTCATATGGAAAAACAAAAAACCCAGAATTTTCAAAACTGTCCTGTACAACAACAGATCGTCTGGAGGTATCTCCATCCCTGATCTCAAGGAGTACTACAGAGCAATAATAATAAAAACAGTATGGTACTGGCATAGAAACAGAATGGTGGAACAACAGAACTGAATAGAAGACCCAGAAATAAACCCTCATACCTTCAAATACTTGGTTTTTGACAAAGAAGCAAATATCATTCAATAGAAAAAGGAAAGCATCTTCAACAAATGGTGCTGATCTAACAGGATGTCTACATGCAGAAAAATGAAAATAGATCCATATTTATCACCCTGCACAAAACTAAAGTCCAAGTGGATTAAAGACTTCAACATAAAATCAGACACAATAAATTGGTTAGAAGAAAAAGTGGGAAAGAGCCTAGAACTCATTGGTACAGGAGACAACTTCCTGAACAGAACACCAACAACACAGGCTCTAAGAGCAACAATCAATAAGTGGGATCTCATGAAACTGAAAAGCTTCTGTAAAGCAAAAGTCACTGTCTTTGATACCCTGCTGGGTAGAGCCATTCAGAGGCCCTCTGTGGCAGGCTCCTGTCCTGTTCCCTTTTTTCTCCTTCTTCTGATGTCCATCCTCTTTGCCTTTCTGAATGGGGAATGAGCTTTTTAGCCAAAGTCCTCCCTCTTGTTTAATTTCTTTAGGTGTACAACAGATTTTAGTAGGTTTATTCTATATTATATGTCTAATATCCACTTATGAGTGAGTATATACCCTGTGTGTCTTTCTACTTCTGGGATATCTCACTCAGAATGATTTTCCAGTTCCTACCACTTACCTGAAAATTGCATGGTTTCCTTATTTTTTACTACTGAGTAATATTCCATTGTGTAAAACCCCTGCACAGATGTAGTCCATGTCAGTACAGTATTCAAGTGGGTTCCATAGCAATGGGAACAATGACTATCTCTGACATGAACTGATTGGCCTGCTCTTTGATCACCTCCCCCTGAGGGAAGAGCAGCCTCACCAGGACACAGAGGAAGAGAATGCAACTGCTCCTGATGAGACCTGATAGACTAAGATCAGGAGGAAGGGGAGGAAGTCCTCCCTTATCAGTGGACTGGGGGAGGGCCATGTGTGGAGAAGGGAAAGGGTGGGAGGAGAGGAGGGAGGGGGCTACAGGGTGTATTCAAAGTGAATAAATTGTAACTAATAACAAAAAAATGTAAAATAAAAGACTTCAAACCTAAAAAACACCCAATAACAACAAAATAGATTATCCTCAGAACAAAATGACAGCCTTAAAACTGGGAAATGACCTTCAACAACCCTATATCCAGAATTTATAAAGAACTAAATAAGTTAAAAAACAACAAATCAAGCACTCCAATTAAAAAATGAGGTAAGGAGCTAAACAGAGAATTGTCTGTAGAGGAATATAGAATGGCAGAGAAACACTTAAAGAAATGCTGAACGTCCTTAGCCATCAGGGAGATGCAAATCAAAATGACCCTGAGATTTCACCCTACTCCTGTCAGAATGGCTAAGATAAAAAACTCAAGTGACAAAACATGCTGGAGAGGATGTGGAGAAAAGGAACCCTCCTCCATTGCTGGTGGGAATGTAAACTTGTACAACCACTTTGGAAGTCAATCTGGTGTTTTCTCAGACAATTAGGAATAGTGCTTCCTCAAGACACAGCTATACCACTCCTAGGCATATATCCAAAATATGCTCTAGTACACAACAAGGACATCTGTTCAACCATATTCAAAGCAGCTTTATTCATTATAGCCAGAACCTGGAAACAACCCAGATGTCCATCAGTGGAGGAATGGATAAAAAAAATTGTGGTACATTTACACAATGGAATACTACTCAGCAATTGAAAACAAAGAAATCATGAAATTTGCAGGTAAATGGTGGGATCTAGAAAAGATCATCCTGAGTGAGGTATCCCAGAAGCAGAAAGACACACAGTATATACTCCCTTATATATGGATACTAGATCTGTAAGATAGAATAAACATACTAAAATCTGTAAAGTTAAAGAAGATAAACAAGAAGGCAGACCCTAGGTAAGATGATCAATCCTCATTTAGAAAGACAAATGGGAAGGATATTGGAAGTAGGAGAAAACAAGAAACAGGACAGAAGCCTACCATAGAGGGCCTCTGAAAGTCTCTACCAAGCAGTGTATCAAAGCAGATGCTGAGACTTATACCTAAACCTTGGGCAGAGTGCAGGGAATCATATAAAAGAAGGAGGATTTAATAAGATCTGGTGAGAACAGGAGCTCCACAAGGATCAAATATATCTAATCACAGGGGTCTTTTCTGAGACTGATTCTCCAACCAAGTACCATGCATGGATATAACCTAGAACCCCTGCTCAGAGGCAGCCCATGGCAGCTCAGTATCCAAGTGGATTGTCCTAGTAAGGGAAACAGGGACTGTCTCTGACATGAACTTAGTGACTGGCTCTTTGACCTCCCCCAACCCTGAGGGAGGAGCAACCTTGCTAGGCCACAGAGGAGGACATTGCATCAAATCTGGATGAGACCTGATAAACTAGGGTCAGATGGAAAGGAAGGAGGACCTCCCCTATCACTGGATTTAGAGAGGGGCAAGGAGGAGATGAGGGAGGGAGGGAGGGTGTGATTGAAAGGGAATGAGGGAGGGGTTACAGCTGGGATACAAAGTAAATAAACTATAATTAATAGAAAAAATAACATTTAATTAAAAATAATTATAATAATTAAATGTGGTGAATTTCCCTTAGAATCAGAACTAGTTACTTCTCATGAATTTATAAATATGGAATCAATTTTTTCTAGGAGGCAAACTAGAACTAAAGAATAAATTATTTCAAATATTCTAGACATAAAATATGATATTTCATATTGTACAGATAACTATAGACAAAGGGAGAAGCATGCAATGTAATCAAAGAATATGATTGGCCAGTCAAAATGTCTGCTCTCCTCAACTTCTTTGTTTCATTAGATGCAATATTTCCATTATGTCACAGGTACATGTGATGTCATGTTCAGAGGGAAGAATAAAAGAGAAGTCTGACCCAGATCGTAAAGGCTGTAAATTTGATATGGCTCAAGAATTAATTCCTTGGTGGATTTACTATTTCTCTCTCCTGAAGATTGTTTTTCTGGCTTCTCAGCCCCATCTTTACCAGACACTAGAAATGAGCTTTTCTAACGCTATGGGGGCAAAAATTAACTTTCACATGCACAGAAAGTCTGATAAAGACGTGTTTGGTAAATGATTCAACTTATTACTTTCGTTGTGATCCAATGAATAAAATATCATTCAAGCATTTCCAAACTGTAACATGTCTTTTTGGTCAACGTGCACTTTCGTCTCTAGGCTATGGGTATCCATGCAGAGGTGACTATTTCTTTTTTTTAATTATTTTATTTTGTATTAATTACAGTAGGACTTCAGGGCTCTGTGAAATCCTGGACAATAATTTAATGTCCTGGGTGCTTTTCAGGGTTACTTTCTTTCCCCTTAAAGCTAAGTGTGAGAAACAAAAGTAGAGCACAAGTTTTTAATTTTAGTTAACTTCCCAGCCAGTCCAGAGAATAAATAGGCCAACATATTCTGTGGCCTCACCAGCCTGAAAAGGAAGCTTAGACGCTTCCAAAGCTAGGCCATCTGGGTGTGAGGCCAGCCTCTGTGCTGTTTCTGTTCGACATTCTATTACTTCTTCATACATTGTTTTCCTCTGCTGGCAAATGGAGGCCGACAGTCCTGCCCACGTAGTGTGTTCTGAGAATTAGATAAATACTATCTGCTGAGCACCTGGCATCTAGTTAGTGCTCTGTAATGCACTTATAATATTAAACTCTCAAGAGTGTCCATCTGTGTACTCTAAAGTCATTGTTGTTTGAGAAAATGAGACTCCAGCATACATTATTGCAGTAAAATACACAATTAAGGAAAATTCTACAAGCAAATATTTATTTCTCTTAACTTCTAATGTCAAATGGACATAATAATGCCTTCTAGGAATTGTTGTTATGAAACATGCTGAGTAGGATAGTGAAGAGACAAGATGGAAGCACTATGACTCTCTCTGACACAGCACACACACTCTCACAAAGTGAACAGTGGACTTTTTTCAGGGGCATAGATTCATAAGCTATATTTCACTGTTTCCCTTAGTTAACCACTATGTTGCCTTCTTTCTTGAATGGAAGAGGAATATCGAGAATCAGCTGGAAAGGCTGCTTCCAGGATTTTCTGAGGGCAGAAGTAGTCCACCTCCTAACAGCCGGCTTGAAGATAAGGTGCAAAAATACATCATGAAGAGCAGTGGAGTATTTTCTGCAGGATCCTGCAGGATTTTTAGCAGGGCATTTTGGTTGCTTCTTCAGTATTTTATTCTAGAGAAACAGTGTCAGGACACACCTCTCTAATACTTACGCCCTTGCTCACTCCCATCCTAAAGGCATTGTGCCTTAATTTCCGATTCTTATTTTCACCCAGGGGTAAGGAAGACATTCATTTTGTTGGGTCTTAATCTCTTAGACGTCTTTAGAGAGGCGGTTGTTGAGTTTATCGGTCACTCACCAGACCTGTTCTGGGTGTTTGTCATATGCTCCCTAAGCACCAGGATGCAGTGCTATCTGTACTACAGAAGTCTGTTAGTCTTGTGATAAGTTGACTTCAACCATGGATTCTTATGGACAGCACCTCCTTGCTTCTAAGAAGCGATTCCCTGGGAGACTAGTACATGGGTCTGTGAAATTTCCTCAAAAATCACACACTTTATGGGCCATTATGATTAATTTTCTCTTCCAGTAACATATACAGCACCTTTCTTCACAATGAAAGCTAGCCGGTATGGATGAAGTTTCTAAGTCAATAAGTACCAGCTTGATTTCTCCACATTTTCCAACTCAGGTATGCGGTGTCTCCAGCAATAGGATTAGCATGTTCTGGAGGGTAAACAAAAGCAATGACTTTAGCCTTTAATGTGTAGGGGTCCACGGGACCTTTCTGACCGGCAACTCCAAAAGTCGTAACCTATTACTGTTTCTAGGCTTTTTATTTGTTAAACTGTAGTAACTAGAAGGAGCATTGCCATCCCATACAGAGGGACTTCACTTTAGCCCTTTTTTTTTTTTTTTCAATGCAGTTTATTCAGGAACATTGAACAATCCTCGGACCCCGGGGAAAGCCAGCCCACAGCTTAAATAGCCTCTGGGTAGCCAACCCAGGCGTGCCACGGGGGCAATGCAGATAGGTCCACATACATGGAAGCAAGCCAGATCCTCGGCCTTAGCCAAATGTGGAGTTGTTCGTGACAGAGAGCACTCACCATCGGGAAGGTGGAAGGCGGAAACCAGCTCCATCTTTAAGGCATAGCATTCCGCAGCTCTCTACAGTTCCCCCTTTTTGTTTTAGACGCATCAGGCAAGAGTAGAGGTCTGATCTCTGATATTAGAAATAAATTGGGACTTTGTACAGATGTTCATTTAGGTGTCATCCACCCAAAGAGCATCAGACCCGTCTGATACCTTTTTCTCAGAGGCGGGACCTGGGGCATCAACCCGCATGCAATCAGACATGCTCTTCTCTGGGTCCAAAGCGGCTGACCCTGAGTGCAGTGCTTAGCCTCGCATCCTGAGCGTATCATTTTAGCTTTTTATGGTATCCAACCATGCTTTTAGGTAATTGGACTGGAGAATTCGATACTACGATGGAGCAGCTGAGAGTGGCCATTGTCACAGTAAATTCTACCAGAGTGGACGCAGGACTAGCCACAGGATTATCAACATGGATTGCTGCAGCCATGAATCATCTGAAGGAATGGGCGGGCATGGGAGTGTTAGCAGGCCTTCTGGTGTTGGTCTCCTTGGTTTGCCTGTGGTATATATGCAAGATTAGAGTCTCACAACAGTGTGATGCAGCCATGATCATTCAGGCCTTTACAGCCTTTGAAGCAGGACATTCTCCACTTTAGCCCTTTTTAAAAACGTGTAAGTACATATTTTAGGAAGACTCTACAGGTGTACATTTCAAAATGGCTTTAAAAACAAACAAACAAACAAACAAACAAACAAACAAACAAACAAACAGTCTTTAGTGTTAGTTATCCCTTCTGGCATTCCCTTCTCTGCCCTGCCTTCACATCCCTCCTCTTATTTCACTTAACCCTTTCTATTTCATTACTTCTTTTTAACCTTTTATATCACTGCATTCTGTCTTCCCTCCCTTGGAAACCCCACTACCATGGCCCCTAATTTTCTATCCTCTATTGGTATTCCAAATAAAACACACATATCTGAATAGTCAAAGGTTATATCCACAAAAGAAAAAGAGGGTATTATTTTTGTCTTTCTGGGTCTGGGTTACTCGGTGGTTGTTTCCTGTTCCATCCATTTGCCTTTGAGTTTCATTTATTTTACAGCTGTGTAATATTGCATTGTGTAAATATTCACATTTTTCTTACTCATCCTTTAGCTGATTGACATATAGACCACTTCCACTTACAAGCTACTGTGATTAAACCAGCACTGAACTGCTATCTCTGTAGTAGGTGAAAGGGCCCTTTTGATACATGCTCAAGAGTGGTATACCTGGATTATGGGGTACCATTATGTAAATTTCCACAGTCGTTGTACCAGTTTTCACTCTCACCAGCAGTGAATAGTGTTTTCTTTTCCCCCGTACCCACCATAACATTTGTTGTCATTTAAAAAAAAATCATATCTATTCTAACTGATGTACTCAGAAATGTCAAAATAGTTTTATTTTGCATTTCCCTGATGGGTAAGAATGTTGAACATTAAAACAAAAACAAAGACTTTTCAGCCATTTTTATTTCATCTTTTGGGACCTCTTGGTTTAGTTCCATTTCCTATTTAAAAACTTTAAAAAGTTATTCCTTTTATGTGTATGAACATTTTGACTTTATGTATGTCTGGGTGCTATGTATAGGCTTGTTGCTTGTGGATGTCAGAAGAGGAAATTAGATCTGGGACTGGAATTAGAAGAAGGACTGGAATTGCAGACGTGTGTAAGCCACCAGTGGGTGCTGGGATGGAACCTGAGTCCTCTCGAAGAGCAGCTAATGTTTTCAATTGCTGAGCCAACTTTCCTCACTTTCCCACTTGTTAATCAGGTTGCTTGCTTTCTTAATGTTTAAAATTTCAAGTTCTTTGTATATTCTAGATACTAACTCTCTGTCAGATGTAGAGCGGTCAAAGACTTTTTGACCTTTTTATAGGCTGCCTCTTCATTTGAGTGATGGTGTTTTTGCTGTATAAAAACTTTTGTTTTTATGAGGTTCTATTAACTGTTGGTCTTTTTTAATTAAATTTTTATTTTTTATATTAATTACAGTTTATTCAATTTGTATCCCAGCTATAGTCCTCTCCCTCATTCCCTCCCAATCCCTCCTTCATCCCCTTCCATGCCCCTCTCCAAGTCCACTGATGGAGAGGAAATGCTCTCCTTCTATCTGAACCTAACTTATCAGGTCTCATCAGGACTGGCTGCATTGACCTCCTCTGTGGCCTGGCAAGGCTGCTCCCGACTCAGGGAGAGGTGATCAAAGAGCCAGCCACTGTGTTTGTTGGTCTTAATGCTTGTACTGGTAGGATCATGTTCAAAAAGTCCTTTCCTATGACAGAGTTCAGGCATAGTTCCTACTATCTCCTCTTTCAGGTTTAGGCTATCAGGTCTTATGTTAAAGTCTTCAATCCATTTGGATTTGAGTTTTGTGTAGGGTAAGACACACATACTCAAATTTATTTTTCTTTTTTCTTTTTTTTTTTTTTACAAGCCGCTGAGATTGTTTTTTAATTTTATTTTTCTTTTTAGTTACATTTTGTTAACTCTGTGTACCAGCTGTTTCCCACTCCCTCATTCCCTCCCCAACCCCTCACTCCCTCCCTGGTCTCCTCCCTGCCCCTTTCCAAGTCCACTGATAGGGGAGGACCTCCTCCCCTTTCATTTGACCCTGTTTTATCAAGTATCTTCAGGGCTGGCTGCAAAGTCCTCCTCTCTGGCCTAACAGGACTGCTCCTCCCCTGGGGGAGGTCAAAGAGCCTGCCCTTGAGATCCTGTTAGAAATAGTCCTTGTTCCCCTTACTTTGGAAAACTACTTGGTTACTGAGCTACCACGGGCCACATCCGAGCAGAAGTTCTAGGTTATATCCATAGATGGTCCTTGGTTGAGTGTCAGTCTCAGAAAAGACCCTGTGCCCGGATATATTTGGGCCTTGTAGAGCTCCAATCCTTTCCATATCATACTACCTCTCCTTCTTTCATATGATTCCCTGCACTCTGCTGAGGGTTTGGTTATGAGTCTTAGTGTCTGCTTTGAAACACTGCTAGGTAGAGTCTTTCATATGCATTTTGCGGAAGACTCCTGTCATATGTTCAATGCACATCCCATTTGTCTTTCTAAATGAGGATTGATCAATCTTCGCTGGTGTCCACTTTCTTGATTATCTTCTTTAGGTGTGTAGATTTCATTATGTTTATCATATCTTGTAGATCTATATAAGCAAGTATATACCATGTTTGTCTTTCTCCTTCTGGGAAACGTCACTCAGAATGATCTTTTCTAGATCCCACCATTTGCCTGCAAATTTCATGATTTCCTCCTTTTTGCTGGTTGAGTAGTATTCCATTGTGTAAAAATACCACAATTTCTGTATCCATTCCTCCATTGATGGACATCTGGGTTGTTTCCAAGTTCTGGCTATTACAAATAAAGCTGCTACAAACATGGTTGAACAAATGTCCTTGTTGTGTACTTGAGCAAATTTTGGGTATATACCTAGGAGTGGTATAGCTGGGTCTTGAGGTAGCACTACTCCTAAATGTCTGAGAAAGCACCAGATTGACTTCCAAAGTGGTTGTACCAGTTTACATTTCCACCAGCAATGGAGGAGAGTTCCCCTGTCACCACAACCTCTCCAGCATGTGTTGTCACTTGAGTTTATGATCTTGGCCATTCTGATGGGTGTAAGGTGAAATCTCAGGTTTGCTTTGATTTGCATTTCCCTAATGGCTAATGAGGTTGAGCATTTCTTTAAGTGTTTCTCTGCCATTCCATGTTCCTCTTTCGAGAATTCTCTGTTTAGCTCTGATCCCCATTTTTTAACTGGATTACTTGGTTTGTTGCTTTTCTGCTTCTTTAGTTCTGTATAAATACTGGATATTAGCCCTCTGTCAGATAAAGGGTTAGTGAAGATTCTTTCCCAATCTGTAGGCAGTCGTTTTGTTTTGATGACAGTATCCTTTGCTTTACAGAAGCTTTTCAGTTTCATGAGGTCCCATTTATTGATTGATGCTCTTAGAGCCTGTGCTGTTGGTGTTCTGTTCAGGAAGTTGTCTCCTGTGCCAATGAGTTCTAGGCTGTTCCCCACTTTTTTTTCCCAACTGATTTAGAGTATCTGGTTTTATGTGGAGGTCCTTGATCTACTTTGACTTTAGTTTTGTGCAGGGTGATAAATATGGATCTATTTTCATTTTTCTGCATGTAGACATCCAGTTGGTCCAGCACCATTTGTTGAAGATGCTGTCTTTTTTTCCATTGAATGGATTTGGCTTCTTTGCCAAATATTGAGTATTCATAGGTGTGTGGGTTTATTTCTGGGTCTTCTATGCGGTTCCATTGATCCTCCTTTCTGTTTCTATGCCAATACCATGCAGTTTTTATTACTGTTGCCCTGTAGTACAGCTTGAGATCAGGGATGGAGATACCTCCAGATGATCTGTTTTTGTACAGGATCGTTTTGGAGATTCTGTTTTTTTTTTTGTTTCTCCATATGAAGATGAGAATCTCTTTTTCAAGTTCTGTAAAGAATTGAGTTGGTATTTTGATGGGATTTGCATTGAATCTGTAGATTGTTTTTGGCAGGATGGCCATTTTCATAATGTTAATCCTACCAATCCATGAGCAGGGGAGATCTTTCCATCTTCTGATATCTTCTTCGATTTCTTTCTTCAGAGATTTGAAGTTTTTCTCAAACAGGTCTTTCACTTGCTTGGTTAGAGTCACACCAAGGTACTTTATGTTATTAGTGGCTATTGTGAAGGGTGTTGTTTGCCTAATTTCTTTCTCAGCCTTTTTGTCTTTGGTATACAGGAGGGCTTCTGATTTTTTTTGAGTTGATTTTGTATCCTGCCACTTTGCTGAAGGTGTTTATCAGCTGAAGGAGTTCTCTGGTTGAATTTTTGGGGTTGCTCATGTATACTATCATATCATCTGCAAATAGTAACACTTTGACCTCTTCCTCTCTGATTTGTATCCCCTTGATCTCCTTTAGTTGTGTTATTGCTCTGGTTAGGACTTCAAGTACTATGTTGAAGAGATATGGAGACAATGGGCAGGCTTGTCTTGTCCCTGATTTCCGTGGGATTGATTTAAGTTTCTCTCCATTTAGTTTGATGTTGGCTATAGGCTTGCTGTATATTGCCTTTACTATGCTTAGGTATGTGCCTTGTATCCCTGATCTCTCCAAGACTTTAAACATGAATGGGTGTTGGACTTTGTCAAATGCTTTTTCGGCATCTAAGGAGATGATCATGTGGTTTTTCTCCTTCAGTTTGTTTATGTGGTGGATTACATTGATGGATTTCCATATGTTGAACCACCCTTGCATGCCTGGGATGAAGCCTACTTGGTCATGGTGGATGATATCTTTGATGTGTTCTTGTATTCGGTTTGCAAGTATTTTATTGAGTATTTTTGCATCAATGTTCATAAGAGAGATAGGTCTGAAGTTCTCCTTTTTTGTTGGATCTTTGTCTGGTTTAGGTATCAAGTTGACTGTGGCTTCATAGAATGAGTTTGGTAATGTTCCTTCTGTTTCTATTTTGCGGAATGGTTTGAGGAGAATTGGTGTTAGCACTTCTTTGAAGGTATTGTAGAATTCTGTGCTGAAGCCATCTAGCCCAGGGCTTTTTTTGGAGGGGAGACTGTGAACGACTGCCTCAATTTCCTTGGGGGGTATAGGACTATTCAGTCTTTCTAACTGATCTTGACTTAATGTTGGAAGATGGAATCTATCAAGAAATTTGTCCATTTCATTTAGATTTTCAATTTTTGTGGCATATAGCCTTTTGTAGTATGACCTAATAATTGTTTGAATGTCCTCAGTGTCTGCAGTTATGTCTCCCTTTTTATTTCTGATTTTGCTGATTTGGATAGATTCTCTCTGCTTTTTAGTTAGTTTGGCTAAGGGTTTGTCTATGTTGTTGATTTTCTCAAAGAACCAGCTTTTTGTTTCATTGATTCTTTGAATAGTTTTATTTGTTTCTAATTGATTGATTTCAGCCCTGAGTCTGATTATTTGCAGCCGTCTGCTCCTCTTGGGTGTATCTGCTTCTTTTTTTTCTAGGGTTTTCAGTTGAGCCATTAAGGTGCTTGTATGTGATGTTACAAATTTCTTCTTGCAGGCACTTAGTGCTATGAATTTTCCTCTGAGCACTGCTTTCAATGTGTCCCATAAATTTGGGTATGTTGTGCCTTCATTTTCATTGAATTCTAGGAAGTCTTTAATTTCTTTCTTTATTTCTTCCTTAACCCAGCTGTCATTGAGTAGTAAGTTGTTCAGTTTCCATGTGCGTGTTGGCTTTTTGTTGTTTCTGTTGTTGTTGATGTCCAGCTTTAGTCCATGGTGGTCAGATAGTATACAAGGGATTATTTCAATCCTTTTGTATCTGTTGAGGCTTGCTTTGTGACCCACTATATGGTCTATTTTGGAGAAGGTTCCATGCAGTGCTGAAAAGAAGGTGTACTCTTTTGAGTTTGGGTGAAACGATCTGTAGACATCTATTAGGTCCATTTGATTTAGGGATTCTGTGAGTGCTTTATTTCCCTATTTGGTGTCTGTCTAGTTGATCTGTCCCTTGATGAGAGTGGGGTGTTGAAGTCTCCCACTATTAAGGTATTAGGATCAATGTATGATTTAAGCTTTAGTAATGTTTCATTTACGAATGTAGGTGCTCTTGTATTTGGGGCATAGATATTCAAGATTGTGATGTCTTCTTGGTGGATTTTTCCTTTGATGAGAATATAGTGGCCCTCCATATCTTTTTTTATTAACTTTGGATGAAAGTCTATTTTATTAGATATTAGGATGGCTACTCCAGCTTGTTTGCTAGAACCATTTGTTTGAAAAACATTTTTCCAGGCCTTTACTCTGAGGTAGTGTTTATCTTTGTTTCATAGGTGTGTTTCTTGGATGCAACAGAATGTTGGATCCTGTTTCCTTAACCATTCTGTTAGCTTGTGTCTTTTTATTGGTGAGTTGAGTCCACTGATACTGATAGATAATAGTGACCAATGCATGTTAGATCCTTTTGTAATGGAGTCAGTGATCTTACCCTGTTTCATTGCTTGTTTTCTTTTCATTTTTGTTGGGATATTATCTGTATGCCCTGTTTTCTTGGGTGAAGTTGTTTTCATTGGATTGGAGTTTTCCTTCTAGTATCTTCTGTAGGGTTGGTTTGCTGTGTAGATATTGTGTAAATTTAGTTTTGTCATGGAATATTTTGTTTTCTCCATCTATGTTGATTGAAAGCTTTGCAGGGTATAGTAGTCTGGGTTGACATTTGTGATCTCTTAGAGTCTCCATGATACTTGCCCAGGCCCTTCTGGCTTTCATAGTTTCTGATGAGAAGTCCGGTGTGATTCTAATAGGTCTACCTTCATATGTTACTTGGCCTTTTTCCCTTGCTGCTTTTAATATCTTTTCTTTGTTCTGTAGATTTAGTGTTTTGACACATGTGATGTGATGTGTTTCTTTTCTGGTCTAGTCTATTTGGTGTTCTGTAGGCCTCTTGTATATTTATGAACATCTCTTTCTTTAAGTTGGGAAAATTTTTTCTATGATTTTCTTGAAAATATTTTCTGGACCTTGGAGCCTGGAGTCTTCTTTTTCATCAATTCATATTATTCTTAGATATTGTCTTTTCATAGAGTCCTTGATTTCTTCGATATTTTGTGATTGGAACTTTTCTAATTTTACTTTTGCTTTGAAAGAAGTATCAATTTCTGCAAGTGTGTCTTCAGCTCCAGAGATTCTCTCTTTCATCTCTTGTGTTCTGTTGGTGATGTTTACTTTTGTGGTTCCTGATCTTTTCTCCAAGTTCTCCAGCTCAAGGGTTTTCTCATTTTGTGTTTTCTTTATTGATTCTAATTCTGTTTTCATGCCTTGCACCATTTCTTTCATGTGTTTGAATTTGGATTCCTGTCTCTCTACGATGGTCTCTATTTCTTTGTTCATTTCCTTTTTATATGCCACTAATTTTTTCTTTACTTGTGCCTCTATTTGTTTGGCTATGTTTGTCTGTGTTTCTTTAAGGATTTTGTCTTTTTCTTCTTTCTTTACCTCCAGTTGACTGGCCAACTCTTTGAAAGATTTGTTCATTTCCTCCTTATGAGCCTGAAATAATTGGGTAAGCATGGCTTTAAAGTCATTTTCCTGTGCTTCTGATGAATTGGAGTATCCATCCATTTTGGGGTTTGCTGGTGAAGCCATGATGTCCTGATTTATGTTGGAAGTGTTCTTTCGCCTACCCCTGGACATTGGCTTATCTGAAACCTTCCCTGTCTGTTTTTGGATTCTGCAGATCAAACTGGTACTGTCTCTCTCTGGCATCTGGAGAGTTCTTCAGGAAGCTGAGAGAGGTCCTGTGTCCTTAGCGTGTGCTGAGGACTAGCTGTACCTGTGGGAGAAAATTACACAGGCCCAAACGGAGCAAATGCAAGTGTGTGTGTGTGTGTGTTTGTGTGTGGAAGTATGGGTGGACGTGTGTCTCAAGGGACAGAGTGATGGCTAATGTTGAACCCTTGAGTGTGTGGGAGGGGCTCTGCACTGCATATGTCGCAGGCGCTAGTGATGATCACAGCACAATTTCTGGCATTACGTGCCTTAACTCCTCAATTAGACCCACAGAGCAGGAACTTCAATGTCCCAAGTGCCCCTCTGTTTTCCAAAGTGGGTATATGGGTGGGAGGGGGTTCGATGCCTGGCTTCTGTTTTAGAAGGACCCAGGATCTGGGGATCTGCAGATTCTCAAGTGTGTACTCACTTACAGGCAGGTCACTTGGCAGAGGTCGGGGTATCCGGGCTCTCTGCTCTCTGGTTTGGTCCTGCTTCTTTGATGTGCTCTGCCAGCTCAGTGCTGCTGTTACTGCCAGGTTATGAGGTCTTGCTGCAGTGTCAGTGATTGCGATCCTGCAGAGCTAGTATGGCATCTATCATACTCTGGCCCTGGGAGGATGGTGCAGCCATGTGAATCTTGGACTCTGAGACAGGTACTGCTGGCATTTTCCGCTAAAGTGCTTGGAGCACCACCTCAGCGGCTGCAGACCCCAGGCAGTTAGGTCCACGCTGAGAAAGATGAGTCTGCTGTGCCAAGGAGGAGGAGGAGATCGTTGTTTTCCTGGGTTAGAGGTACTTCCACTCACCAACTCAGATGTTAAGCTCTTCCACAGCTCAGAAACTGTGTGTGCTAGTCGCCATCTTGGCTCTGTCCCGCCGCAACCAGCAATGTTGTGTGAAATATTCAATTGTTGAGGATAAAACAGTCAATAACGAGGAGCCACAGGATGTGGAACATCTGGGACTCATTCATGGAGGAACACAGTGCAGCTCAAGCTTTTGTTTTTAAGGTGCAGTGATTTCAGTCTTGAAATGTAACTTCAGGCAGTCTGTGCAGCTATGTAGCACAAACAGACTTGTAATTTATCAGGTACTCTTCAGCCTTCAGTGTCTCAAAGGACCTTTCAAATGCTTCATTCATTTATCTCCTCGCGCTCTTTAACCTTCTTTCCTCAACTCCTAAACTTCCCCCCGCCAAATTTATTTTTCTATCCAGTTTAACCAACATTTGTTGAAGATGCTATCTATTTCCCAATGTGTACTGTTGGCATCTTTGTAAAATTTTGGGTGGCTATAGAAATGTGGGCATGTCTACAGTTTCTTAATTCTATTCTATTGATCATTGTATCTGTTTTTAATGCCAATTTCATGTTGTTTTAATGATTATATCTTTGGAGTATATCTTAAAATTAGGAATGGTGACACTTCAGAAGTTCTTATTTTATTGTTCAAGGTTATTTTGCCTGTCTTTGATCTTCTGCGTTTTCCATATAAAATTTAAGATTGCTTTTTTTCAGTTTCTTTAAAGAGTTGCATTGGAATTTCAGTGATGACTGGGCTGATTCTTTAATTGCTTTTGATAGGATGATCATCTTTACATTAATCCTACCAACCCCTGGGTATAGTCAGTCTTTCCATTTTCTGGTATCTCTTCAATACTCTTTCAGTTGCTTAAAATTTTTATTATATAAACATTTTATTTATATTTAGCCCAAGATATTTTATTTTTTGAGGCCATTATGAATGGTATCATTTACATGATTATTTTTCTCTGAATGTTAGTCATTTGCATTTAGGAAAACTACTAATTTTTGCATGCTAATTTTGTATCAGATATGTTGCTGAATGTTTATTAGGTATAGGAGTGTTCTGGAAAAAATGTTTAAGGCCTTTAATGTATAGGACCATATTATCTAAAAATAAAGATACTTGACTTATCCCATTTCTCTTTGTTTCCTCTTTATCTTCTTGTATCATTGCTCTAGCTGCAATATCAAAACCGTATTTAAACAGGTGATAGGGTGAATTTTTTTGTTTTGTTCCTAATTTTAGTGGGAATGCTTTCATTTTTTCAAAAAGATTTTAAGTTTTTAAAATTAAAAGTAGTTTTTTCATACATAATATATCCTGACTATGGTTTCCCCTCCCTCTACTTCCAGTTTCTCCCCACTTCCTCTCCTTTCTGAATCCACCCACTTCTGTCTCTCAGAGGACAAACAAGGCTTCTAAGAGATGATAATAAAATAAAGCAAAATAATAAGATAAAACAAAAATAACACACTGGAATAAGACAAAACAAACAAACAGAAGGAAAGGTGTCTGAAAAAAAGGCCCAAGAAATAGATACAGCTATATAAATATAATATAAATATATGATAAACCATAATTATTTTCAATGAATACATGTTATTTTTATGGGAGGCTAGAAGGATTGCTCAGTTAATAAAGTGCAGGCATGAGAACCTGAGTTCAGTCTGCTAGGCATGGTCCAGCATTCCTGTAATTTCAGCACTGGAGAGGTAAAGGTAAGTGGGTCCTGGGGCCCTCACTGTCCAGCCAGTCTAATTAGCTGTTCCTAATCTACAGAAAAAGACACTGACTTAAAAGAAAAATCAAGGTTGCATCAAGAAGGCTACTCAGCAGATAAAAGAAGTTGACATGCAAACTAATGACCTGAACCTGGTCCCTAGAACCTACAATGGAAGACTGAATCAAGTCCCATAATTTGTCTTTTGACCCCCACATGAGTATTGTGATATGTCCTTCACTCACACATTTGATGTTTGTGTGTATGTGTGTGTGTGTGTGTGTGTTCTTGATGATAGTCATTCTGACTGTGGTGAGATGAAATTTCAGTATAGTTTGCTTTTCATTTCCCAAGGGCTAAAAGAATCATACATTTTTTAATAATGATTTTTATTTTTTATATTAATCACAGGTTATTTACTTTGTATCCCAGCCGTAGCCCCCTCCCTCATTTCCTCCCAATCCCTCCCTCCCTCCCCCATCTCCTCCTTGCCCCTTTCCAAGTCCACTGATAGGGGAGATCCTTCTCCCCTTCCATCTGACCCTAGCTTAACAGGTCTCTTCAGGATTGGCTGCAATGTCCTCGTCTGTGGCCTAGCAGGACTGCTCCTCCCTCTGGGGAAGGGGGGGTCAAAGAGCCAGCCGTTGAGTTCATGTCAGAAATAGTCCCTGTTTCCCTTACTAGGGAACCCACTTGGATACTGAGCTACCATGGGCTATATCCGAGCAGGGGTTCTAGGCAAACATTTTTTTTTCACATATTTATGGGACATTTATACTTTTATTTTGAAAAAAAATCTATTTAATTGTTAATTTTTAAATTGAAAACAGGTTCTTCTCTTATACAATACATCCTAATCAGTTTC
This sequence comes from Meriones unguiculatus, assembly GCF_030254825.1. Classification (NCBI taxonomy): domain Eukaryota; kingdom Metazoa; phylum Chordata; class Mammalia; order Rodentia; family Muridae; genus Meriones; species Meriones unguiculatus. The sequence goes on from NC_083357.1 coordinate 58,586,469, forward strand.
ACCTTCCTCCACTCCTTCCAACTACCCCCAACTACCATCTTCCTCAAACCCATTCCCCTTCTGTTTCCTCTTCAGAAAAGAGGCAGTCAAATGGGACAAAACAAGACACAATAATTTGTTGATTGACTTCACATCCAATTTTTGTGGCTTTTTTTTTTTTTTTTTTTACTTTTTTGTAAGTTCTGGACAATCAGCTTTTGTTAGGTGAATGTCTAAATGGATTTTTCTTCAGTTCTATAGAATGCTTTTATTCTATTGATTGCTTTTGTTCCAGTGCAAACATTTTTAAATTCAATGCTATCCAATTTGTCACATATTTTTTTTCAAGACAGAGTTTCTCTGTGTAGTGCTGGCTGTTTTGGAACTCATTTTGTAGACTAGACTGGCTTCAAACTCACATTGATACGCTTGCCTCTACCTCCCAAATGCTGGGATTAAAGGTGTGTGTCACCACCACTTGGCTAATTTGTCAATTCTTGATATTTCACCTGAGCTATCAGAGTCCTTTATAAAAATCCATTTCTCATGACCACGTACTGAAATATTTTCCATATTTTTTTTTTCTCTACTGGTCTTGAAATTTCAGGTCTCTAACCCACCTTGAGCTCTTAGAGAAAAATGAGAAATGGGAATTTAGTTCGCTCTTCTGTATGGACATGTTCCACTTCACCCAGCATCATTTGTCTTTCTGCAGCATAATTTTTCTGCTCTTTTGTTGAGAATCAGATGGCTGAAGCTCCTCAGAGTTACTTTTTCTGTCTTCTAGGCTATTCCAGTGGTCTCTTTAGTTTTTGCAATTGCTGTAATGTTTTTGTTATTATGGCTTTGCAGTATCGTTTTAAGTCAGGTAATGTGGTTTCTCCAGAATTGCTCTTTATTACTCACAGCCACTTAGGTAATTTAAGTTTTTGTATTTCTATATAAAAATTTGGAATTAGTTTTGCTATTTATTTGAAAAAATGTTATTATAATTTTGATGGAGATTTCATTGACTCTGTAGATCACTTTTTTATATGACCATTTTAAAAACATTAATTTTGCCTATCCATAAAGATGGAACATTATTTCTTCATATAATATTGTCTTCAATTTTTTTCACTATTTTATAATTTTTATTAGTGAGCTCTTTCACCTCTTTGGTACTTTTGAAGGAGAATATTATAAATGGAATTATTATTTTTTGGCATCTTTCTGATCAGGATTTCTTTTGTGAAGAAAAGATACTAATCTCTGTGTATTCGTTTTGTGTCGATACTATGCTTTAACTATTTCTTAGATGTAAAAGTTTTCAATTTGAACTTTAGTTTTGAAGTAAAGGATCATGAGTCCAGGGCAGGGGGTAGTCAATAATCAGCAAGGACTTTCATCTGTGCTTTTCTTTTATGCCTTGTGTTCTTACCCATCTTCTTTTGGTATCAGGTACCACAGAATGATCTTAGAAGTTTTTCTATTATAAAATTGGGGGTGCCAACCTTACTGAATTGCCCTTGTTATTATCATGTTGTGGTATTCTCATCGTTTCTGATTAATACTGGCTCAGTATCTGTTTTGTTAGATATCTCACTAGGTAGGTTGGGACATGATCTGTGAGGGGCCTGTAGGTGAAATGTGGACAAGGCAGGTCATGGCTAGAGCCTAAAGTTTGGGGTCACATAATCAGGGATGGGAAGACTTGTGTAAATCAAATCTAAAGACACAATATTATACTGATGATAGATTTTTTTTTCAGTGACATCTGCATACACAAAGATCACTGAACTTTGCTTTTGTCTGCTTCTTACTGCTGTCCCTTCTCCTCCTTGTTGGTAGTCAACTCCTGCTCTCAAGCTCTATACTCCATCACATTCTCTTATTCCTCCTTCCCTTTACCTTAAGATTGCTACCTTCTTTCTCATACTATTCTTCTTTAATGTTTTGCACATTAAATATATGTTTTCACACATATATTTCTATATTCTGCATATTTTAAAAAATTTGATATTTGTCTTTGTGAGTCTGGCTTATTTTACTTAACAAAATGATCCCCAGTTCCATCAGTTTTCATGAAAATGTCATGATTTCATTCTTTCTTATGGTTGAAGAGGATTCATATATATGTATATATGATTCATATATGCATATATATACATCACATTTTAAAATCCAGCTATCTACTAATAGACACCTAGAATGACTTCATAACTTGGCTACTGTGCATAGTGCTGTAATGAACATAGATGTAATTATTATTTCCTTTGCATAGATGTAATTATTATATGAAGCTTTTTCATATAATTCCATTTGTGAACTCTTATCTCGTGAGCCCTTGAAATCATACCCTGAATGTCATTTTCTATTTCTGAAATGAAGTGTTTCCTTATGTCTCCCTCTGTTTCAAAGTGTGAGGTCATATATTAAGGTATTTGAATAATTTGAGTTGATTATTATACAGGTTTTTATAAATTCTTAAAATTTGATCCAATTTCATTTTCTTACATGGAAATCCAGTTTTTCCAGCATTATTTTTGTTGAAGAGACTTCCTTTTCTGACCTTTTTGAATTAAATTAAGTAACTGTAGGGTTTTAGGGGTTGAAATCTGGATCCTGTCTAGTGCCATTCATCTAGATGCTTATATTTGTGCCAGTGCCATACTATTTTTGTTACTGTAGCTCTGTGGAAATTTACTGGTTTTATTTTTCTTCTTTTAACTAAAATGGAATATACTTTTAAATTTTTAAATATTTTCTGTTGTTGTACTTAGTATATTTAGAAGTTTTTCTATTTTACCAGTGAATTATTTGAAATGTCTGGAAATTCATGTATTTTAAAGATATTAATCTTTCGTTCATTATTAATGTTATTGTGATAAACAGCTTATTTGGAGGATAGAAATATAAGTTCAACTAAAGGCATAAAATAACTTACTATTGGAAAATGGAGTAAAAAAACCTTTAAGTTTTCTGTGGTTATGGTCTGCTATTGCTGGAAAAGGAAACTAGAAGAAAATGACTTTATTGAAAGCAAAGGAAGAGACTTTTTTATCATATCTTCTTTCTTATCTCTCTTCTCTTACAATGTTTAATTTGGAGAACTTGTAGTCCTCATTCTGGGCCATAGACTTTGAGATAAAATTATCAAAGAGCTCTCACCTCAAAGCATTTATATAGACAGGATCTTAACTTGCCACAAATGGTGTAATATTTTCTTTGTATAAAGTCAGTTAGCAAATACAGATGTAGTCCCAGCTGCCAGCTGACTATAAGTTGATGTTTGCCCACAGACTGTGCTGTCAGATCCCTTAGAGGCATAATTATTTTTTCTCTTGATAATACATACACAACTTAGAGTATTCTAATTGCTATTTAAACATACATAATTTTTTCATGTTTACAATCATTTAATGAATTGTTTGTGATAAATATTATGGTTTAATGCTTATTCAGAAGCAAAATTGTTTTATTTCTCTTCTGCCTTTTTGCAGAGATTTTTCTGTGTCAGCAGAAGATTTGCTTTTTCATTCTCCCCCCAAAAAACCAAGCTTCTAAAACTTGATAGTTCTATCATTAATAATCATGTAGATGGAGACCATTCTAGTGATCCCTTATAGACCTACATATCCTAGGAAATGATAAAAAAGAACATTTCTCAAGTGGAGTCAGTTAGCTTCTTTTCATTTTTATTTCTGTTTTGTTTTTGAAACAAGCTCTCATTACAAACCGAGCCTCAAACAGACAATGCTGCTCTCTTAGCTTCTGGAGTTCTTGGAAGTACAGATCTGGACGGTCGTGACTGTTTACTTTTCTTTTTAACAAATAAGGCAGGATGAGATTCTCCTTTAAAGCAAGAGTGCAAGTTTTATATTTTCATTAATTTCTTCATTGCGTGTTTCATGTCTTTGTTTCTCAGACTGTATATTACCGGATTAATAAGGGGAGTAACCACAGAGTAAAACAGAGTCACAAGCTTCTGCATTCCAGCTGTGTGCTCAGATGTTGGGCTCACATACATGACCATCACTGAGCCGTAAAAAAGAGAAACCACAGTCAAATGTGACCCACAAGTGGAGAAAGCCTTTTTTCGTCCAGCTGCTGAAGGGACTCTCAACACAGCTCTCATAACTAGAGCATAAGACCACATGATGAAGAAAAATGGAATAAATAAAAGCAAGGAACTTAAAGTAGAACTAGTCAACTCTACTAGGGAATTCCTTACGCAAGTGAGGGCCAACAGAGGGCCAGGGTCACAGAGGAAGTGGTCTATAATCCTGGAGCCACAGAAGGACATCTGGGAGATGATGATGATGGGAACAGGGAACCAGAGGAATCCAAGCACCCAGCAACTGATCACGAGGATGTTGCAAAGGTGCCCAGTCATGAGAGCAGGATAATGTAGAGGCCTGCAGATGGCAAGGTAGCGGTCAAATGCCATGACTGCCAGGAAAAAGCATTCTGTAGAACCCAAAGAGAAGAAGAAATAGAACTGCAGGAAGCATCCAGAGAAGGAGATGACCTTGGTGTCAGAGAGGAAGTTGGCCAACATGTTGGGGACTGTGGAGGTGACATACCAGATCTCCAGGAAGGAGAAGTTGGCCAGCAGGAGGTACATGGGTGTGTGGAGTCTCTGATCCCAGCGCACAGCACAGATGATGGAAGCATTTCCCATGACAGTGAGGAGGTAGACAATGGAGAAGAGTGCAAAGAGGAAGATCTGTCCCTCCCTGGAGCAGGGGAAGCCCAGGAGGATGAAGCCAGTGATGGTGCTGGAGTTGCTGGGGCTGCTGAGGGTTTTCATCTGTCTGTGACCTGGGAAAGCACCAGAAATTATCAGATATCAGTTCAAAGAGAAATTATAACCAGAAAGTGTTTTTAAGTCATGTTCAAGGAATGCAATCATTTACATATCAAATGTCACTATTTTTCTTGATCTGGCATCCTCTTGTGGTGCATAGTTTTTCTCTGTAAGAGGTAATGTCAGAGAACAACAATACAAAGACAGAAATTTTTTTGTGCAATGAGTGACACAGTTTATAATATTTAAGCACATAGTTTAGTAAATCATCAAGAACACTTTGCTCTAAATACCTACACTATCTTATCCTGTTGTTATATTCACTCATCAATGATAACTATTTCCTCTTTCCTTATAATTTAATGTCATTTAAAGCTCATTATGTATTCCTAAACAATTGTTCTTGGCTTTTCCTGTTTTTGGATTTCCCACAAATGAAATCATCCTGTTGGTCTTTTGGATGGTATCTTTTGTTCAGTAGTAACTTTATTATATTTTTATGGCTTATTTTACTGTTCTACTGTGGATGAATATTTTGGTTTATTTTCAGGATCAATGACTCTTTTATCATTTGTCTATGTATAGTATTCATCACTGAACTGATATTTTAGCACTATTAGCATCTGTGAATTCTGTCAATGCCCTTCTTTAGGGTAAAGGTCTTTACCTCAGCCTGAACAATGACAAAAGTAGTGTCTTAACAACTCTTTTTCTTTCTTTGTTACATTGGATGGCTCTCTTCTTGGAAATATTGTTTTTCAGAGTAGATGGCCACAATCAACATGTTTCACTTTGAACAGAAAATATTCATTAAAAGACCATGAAAACTACCCACAAACTGTTTTAGGAGACCACTTTAGTGTACATTAAAACTTGCAGCCACTCTGAGAAGTTTACTATATGGAGATCATCATTATGTTTTAAACCAGCTGTTTTTTCTTTTTTTCTCTAAATTTTTTTTTTTCATTGACATCCTTAGTCCACTGAAAGGGAGAGTCCTCCTCCCCTACTTTCTGAATCAAGACTTCCAGGATCCTCTTTCTTTGTGAGCTGGTAAGGTTGCCCCCCCCCCCAAGGAGAAGTGATCAAAAAGCAGGCAACCTAATTCATGTCAGAGACAATCCATGCTGCCCTTACTAGGGCACCCACATGGAGACTGAGATGCCTATCGCCTACATCTGAACAGGCAGTCTAGGTCGTCTCCATAAATGGTTCTTGGTTGATGTATCAGTCTCTGAAGTTTCCCCTCCATTGTTGTCTTTTGTTGGTCTCTTTGTGGAACTTCTGTCCCCTCCTGGTCTTTCTGTCTCCCCCTTCTTCCATAAGACTCCCTGCTCTCTGCCCAAAGTTTGGCTTGAGTCTCTGCATCTGCTTCAATTCCCAGCTTGGTGGAGTCTTTCAGAGGACAACTATGGTAGGCTCCTGTCCTGTTCCCTTTCTTCAGTTGCTTCCTGTGTCTATCCAGATTGCCTTCTGAATGAGAATTAAGTACCCTTCTTAGGGTCCTCCTTGTGGATTAGCTTCATTAGATCTGACTTTAGTATGTTTATCTTATATTGTATGGCTAATATCCACTGATAAGTGAGTATATACCATGAGTGTCTTTCTGGTTCTGGGGTGCTTCACAAAGATGATCTGTTCTAGTTCCATGAATTTTGCAGGCAACTTTCATGATTTCCAGTCCAAGTGGATCAAACACCTCAACTTAAAACCAGACCACTAAATCTGTTAGAATCAACAGTGAGGAAGAGCCTTGAATTCATTTGCACAGGAGGCAACTTTCTGAACAAAACATCAACAGCCCAGGCTGTAAGATCAACAATTAATAAATGGGACCTCCTGAAACTGAAAAGCTTCTGTAAAGCAAAGGACACTGTCAACAGAACAAAATGATAGCCTACAGACTAGGAAAAGATCTTCACCAATTCTATATCCGACAGAGGGCTAATATCCAGACTATAAAAAGAATCAAGAAATTAAACACCAACAAAACAAATAATCCAATTAAAATGGGGTACAGAGCTAAACAAAGAATTCTTAACAGAAAAATAATAAAATGGTGAAGAAACACTTAAAGAATTGTTTAACATCCTTAGTCATCAGGGAAATGCAAATCAAAATGACTCTGATATTCCATCCTACCCCATTAGAATGGCTAAGATCAAAAACTCAAGTGACAATACATGCTGGAGAGGATGTGGCGAAAGGGGAAACCTCCTTCATTGCTGGTGGGAATGCAAACTGTACAATCACTTTGGAAATCAATCTAGAACTTCACAGAAAATTGGGATTAGCAATACCTCAAGACTCAAGCTATGCTCTACCATACAACAGAGACATTTGCTCAACTAGTAGCTTTATTTTCCAATAGCCAGAATCTGGAAACAACTTACATGTCCTTCAAATGAATAATAGATACACAAATTGTGGTACATTTACACAATTGAATACTACTCAGCTATTAAAAACCAAAGGATTTGTGATGAAACCTTGGCATTAGTTTAACAGTTTTTTTTTGAGAAGTTACTTGTTCCTAAGTCATTAGGTATCACCTATATTTTGTATGTAGGATACTTCCAACAAAAATTCAAAAGATGAATCAATAAGAGAGAGATGGAAAGGATAGAGAGAGAGAAAGAGAACACACCTCTCAGGTGACCTAGTGTGACTGTGGAACACAGACTTTAGGAGGAGTACTATTTTATGATGTATTGATTCATGTTATCTTATGACACAAGCTGTCAGTTTGGGGAGTAAGATATTTAGATTAATTATAAAAAATATCTGTATTTTACTTGTGTTAAAGCATTTTCACAACCATCAAGAATAGATATATACTTGAGCATCTTTTGGATAAATGCCTAGGAGTGGTGTAGCTGGATCTTGAGAAAGTGCTATTCCTAATTGTCTGAAAAAGAGCCAGATTGATTACCAAAGTGGTTGTACAAGTTGACATTCCCACCAGATGTGGACTTTGTAGCAGCTTTATTTGTAATAGCCAGAAGCTAGAAACAGCCCAGATGCCCCTCAGTTGAGGAATGGATACAGAAATTGTGTTACATCTACACAAGGGAATATTACTCAGCAATAAAAAACAAGGAAATCATGAAATTTGCAGGCAAATTGTAGGATCTAGGAAAGATCATCCTGAGTGAGGTATTCCAGAAGCAGAAAGACACATAGTGTATGTACTCACTCATAAGTGGATATTAGACATATAATATAGGCTAAATATACTAAAATCTGTACACCTAAAGAAGTTAATCAAGAAGGAGGACTCTGGATAAGATGCTGAATCCCCATTCAGAAAGGCAAAGAGGATGGACATAGGAGGAGAGAGAAAACAGGGAACAGGACAGGAGCCTACCACAGAGTTCCTCTGAAAGACTCTACCCTGCAGGGTATCAAAGCAGATACTGAGACTCATAGCCAAAGTTTGGGCAGAGAGCAGGGAATCTTATGAAAGAAGTGGCAGATAGTAAGACCTGGAGAGAACAGGAGCTCCACAAAGAGAGCAAAGATCCAAAAAATCTTGGCGCAGGGGTCTTTTCTAAGACTGATACTCCAGCCAAGGACCACTCATGGAGATGGCCTGGAACCCCTGCATAGAGGTAGCCCATGGCAGTTCAGTGTCTAAGTGGGTTCCATAGTAATGGAGACAGGGACTGTCTCTGACAAGAAGTGATTGGCCTGCTCTTTGATCACCTCCCCCCTGTGGGGGGAGAAGCCTTATCAGGACACAGAGAAAGACAATGCAGCCATTCCTGATGAGACCTGATAGGCTAGGATCAGAGGAAAGGGGAGGAGGAGCTCTCCTATCAGTGGACTGGAGGAGGGGTACAGGTGGGGAAGAGGGAGGGGAGAGGGTGCTACGGGGGGGATACAAAATGAATAAACTGTGATTAATAAAAATAAATTAAAAAGAGTAGATGTAGCTGAGAGAAAAAAATCAACAATGGTATTTTCTGAAATAGAAATTTGTGTTATGAAAATAAATCATCAAAATTCTGGCTCCCAAATCAGTTATGTGAAAGTTGTATTCTGTAGTTGTTGGTACAATATTAAATACGTACCCTTGGAAGATATTTAATTCTTAATTACCTAAAAAGAACATGGTGGGAACTAGGAAAGATCATCCTTGAGTGAGGTAACCCAGCAGCAGAACGACACATATGATATGTACTCACTGAGAAGTGGATATTAGCCATATAATATAGGATAAACACACTAAAATCTATAGCTCTAAAGAAGCTAAACAACAAGGAGGACCCTAGGGAAGATGCTTAATCCTCATTTACAAGGGCAAACAGGATAGACATCAGAAGTAGGAGAAAACAAGGAACAGGACAGGAGCCTTCTACAGAGGACCTCTCAAAGACTCTACCCAGCAGGTTATGAAAGGAGATACTGAGACTCATAGCTAAACTTTGGGCAGAGTGCTGAAATGCTTATGGAAGAAGAGGGAGATAGAAAGACCTGGAGGGGACAGCAACTCCACAAGGAGAACAACAGAACCAAAATACCTGAGCCCAAGGGGGCCTGCAGAGGCTGATACCCCAACTAAGGACCATGCATGGAGAGAACCTAGACCCCCTGTTCAAAGAAAGCAATTGGCTGCTCAGTTTCCAAGTGGGTTCCCTAGTAAGGGGTACAGAGATTGCCTCTGACATGAACTCAGTGGCTGGCTCTTCGATCACCTCCCCCTAGTGGGTGCAGCCTTGCCAGGTCATGGAGGAAAATGATACAGCCAGTCCTGATGAGACCTCATAGGCTAGGGTCAGAGAGAAGGGGAGGAGGTCCTACTTTATCAGGGGACTAGGGAAAGGGCATAGGGGGAGAAGAGGGATAGTGGGTGGGACTGGGAGGAGACAAGGGAGGGAGCTGCAGAGGGGATACAAAGTGATCAAATTATAATAAATAAATATATAAATAAAATTTAATTTAAAAAAGAGAACATCAACATATAGATTTTTTTTGTGCAGTGACACTGTGTCTAATATGTAAGTATATAGTTTAATAGATCTAGTTTATTAAATAGGCTCCTCTTCCTTTTCCCCTTTTTATTCCTCCTTCTCCTCCTTCTTTCTCTCTCAACCAGTACTTGGGAGTATGTCAAAGCAGAATGACTATGTCTGGTTATACTGCCACAAAATGGCTTTATGATTTTCTAAATTAAATGGCCCCAACTAACTCTGATCAATAATAATTCACTTAGATATTAACTTTGGTTTTTACAGTCTTATATAAGCAGATTATGCATAAAGAATAGGAAAACTATCCTTTTTATTCTCCCACATAAAATATCAATCAATCTTAAGTTTTCTTTGAATGTTGACATAATCATATAAGGAGTCTGACTAAAATCTATCTGAGATTTTCAAGACAGTAAAGCATCAGGTGAAAGGCAGACTATCAGAAGTGAGTCAATGTAATTTTTTGAAATTTTGATTAGTAGGTTTATCAATACTTTGGAACTTAAAAAAATTGCATGCAAGATTCTCTCTCTGATCTTTATACATTTTCAGATTTTCTTCTGACTTCAGTTACAGTGGGACTAACATAGTTAGTAAAATTTCCCAATATTTTATTAGTGTATGTCCTAATTTACATCCTTAATCATGTTAGAGCTTTGTTGGTGTTAAGAACAGGTTCTGTTCCTTGTGTCGTAAAGTTACATTTTCTCATTATCTTTTTAGCTCAAGATTTTAAGGACATATAACTAGGGACTGAGATAATGTTTCAAATATAAACATTTGTTACTTTTGAAGGTAAATTTTAAAACAGGTATAAAATTTTAATATACTTTAAATTATACTGCTTTAATGTAGAATGGAAAATATTAAAACTGTAGATATTTCTGAAGGAATCATCAAACCACAATCTGCCCCTTGAATGGAGATCGACTAATGTTAATGAATGGAGAAACTTGCTATGATGTATGGAGAGAACTTCCTGATTCTTCTTTTCATAAGGTTAAAACAAAGTTCTACTTAAGCTTATAGGTTTAGCATCAATTTGGAAACAAGTCATTCAATACTTTGAAAGTCAAATGATTTAATATTTAGTCAAAGTACTTTACTATTTTCATATATATATATATGAAAAAATATAACTGTAGTTTGAGGAATTGCTTTGCTAACAATTTAAAAATATTTTTGATATTTATTTGAATAGTTTAATTGTCAAGAGCCAATTTCCATGCTTATTTTAATGTTACATGTTTTTTTCTGTGTTGACTATCATAGCAAATCTATCAACGTCCTACTGTTTGTACTGTGAAAACACTCTCACGTATTTCTCTTTTCCCCAGTCATCCCCCAAGCTCACATTGTCACCTTTCCCCTCAAATTTCTTCAGAAGCATCCTTACGTCTGCACTTGCCTTTGCATATTTCACTTTTCTAAGTAGCATCATAATACTTAAAAATCAAAATCTCAAACATGTTAGACCTTTGAGGAAAACCATTCCCTTTCAGAACAAGACTTGGTTTTCATAGAGCTTCCCTAGAAATGGGATGTGAAAATGATTCTGGGTTAGCTAACATCGATTTTGCTCAAAGTAACGTATTCAGCTAGACTACATTGTTACTTACCTCGCATTGTTTAGCTTTTCTATGTAGCAGGTGTTTACTCACTACAGATCTTAGCTGGAGTAATCAAATATATGTCCCACTAATTTAAAAAAAATTGGAAAAGTTTAGCTTTGTGGTGTGGAGGGTTCTTGCCCAGCTTATATGAGACACTGGTCCTCATCCTTAGCAACACCCACACACACACAGACACACACTTCCAGAAAAGAGAGAGAGAGAAAGAGGTTCCCACACTCTTTCCACAAATCTAGCAGATTTACTTTCCATCAACTGAAGATGCTGTGAGCACAGATATGACATCATGCAGAAGAACCCAGGGTATTTGGAATGTTAGCTTCCTCTTAGGGGAATTTGTTTTCTTGTTAATTAGTCAACCACAGAAAAGATGTAAAGTCTACACTAATGAGCCAGAGGAAAGAAAAGGCATTGCCTGGATATTTTAACTTTGCTGCAGATCTTAGTGCCAAAATTTATTGTTGCCACAGCCAGTCCAGAGTCATGTCACAAAATAATTTTGTTCTCTTGTTCTTTGTACAGATATAGCAAGGAGATTACCATGTCTGTAATGCTGAATAACTATTTGTAACAAAAAAGATATTTAAGAAGGATAATTGTTCATATTGAGACAAATAGTACACAGATGTGTTTAATAGAAAAAAAACAGAATTTAAAGCTAATACTTTTCTTTACCAGACATAAGAGACTAATACTGCCAGTGTTTTTAGCTATAATATGAGCATAACTACACCAATTGAAAAAGCTATGGAATCATCTTTACCAGCCTCCTGACCAGAAGGAGCTTAAGGAACATTGGTTGTATGTAAGAAATTCAGAAAGCCGTGGAGAGAGGCTATTGTGTTTATAATTATATTACTATTTTATTTTATTTTTTCTACAGGTATTACCTTATTACCTGTATCAGAAAAGGAATCCAAGCTGAAGCCTTAGAAGTTTGTTTTTTATCCTTATTTTCTTAGAATATGACAATTTTTTAAATAATAACCAGAGATGAGGAAGATATGATGTCAGAGATGAGGACACTTAAAACCTCTTCATTTGAGGATGTGAAGTTATAAGCAGAGCCTGTCCGGAAGTCAGTTGATCATTTTTCCAGGTCCTTGAGGATCTATTTACTGCTTCTCAAAGAGAAACATCAGGGGACAGCTCTGTGCTTGTTATTCACTCTCCTCAGGGTCGTGTTAATTTCTGCTTGTGTATGTGTATGTGTGTGTGTGTGTGTGTGTGTGTGTAAGGTGATATACTGTATACTTTAAGCATCTCAATGAACTTTAACTAAAAACATATTAATAATCTAATTGATTTATCATCCAACAACACTGCCTCTAAGTCCTATAAATGTACTAACCATACAGTCAATAAAAAAGTCTTTCCAACTGAAAGTCTTCAACACAAAAAGAAGGAATTGAAGTCATCTGACATTCACAGATGGACTTCAGTTTGTCTGTGCTTGTCTGACACTCAGCTAAGCTGTGCCATTCTCTTTTCAAAGAATGTAATATTTTTAATAATTATTTGAGAATTTAATAACTTTATCTTACCATATTCACCCATACCACACTCCTTCTAATTCCTCCCAGTTCTATCTCTATCCATTTTATTCTTTAATTGTTATCGTTACCTATATACATGCATATGAATATGTAATTACAATATGCTCAATCTATTTAGTGCTGTTCATATGCATATATTTTTAGGTTGACTTGGTTTTGATAACCAACTAGGGCCTCATCTTTGAGGAAAACTGATTTCCCCTCTCTTAGCACTTATTATTTGCCTTTATATATTCTATTGGTATAGTGTTCTTTTGGAATGTATACAATTTACCCTTGTTTATTCAAATGCTGATTTCTCTACCCCACTATATGAATTCAATCCGGACATTGCATTGTGATGCTCATTCTAAGCATTTCCTGTCTCAAGGTTGTGTAAACATGCCACCATTTATTCACTGTATTGTTAATAAAACAACCAGCCACAATTCTGAGCAAGGGAGAGAATAGGGTGGGATATCCTGGTCCGGAGGGGAAGAAAAGGAAGCAAGGGGAAAGAGAGGGGAGCAGAGATGGACAGGAGAGGATTTGGAACCATGAAGACAGATGAGCCCGACCTATGAAATGACTAAAAGCAAGTATAATGGGTGAAATCTGAATGGTAGGAAATTATGCAGGCTTGTTGGTTTAGGATGGAATAACTACTGCCCAGCATTGTGCTCTAGGTTAATTGAATAAATCCTAATCTCTGAGTGGTGATTTGGGGATACAGCCACTTTAGGAATAACTGCTGCTTAACTAAAAGATAAATCAATATTAAATATTAATAACCCACAACAATATTCATTTAGGGATGGAGCCTTGCTGATATTTTACTCGTGCACATTGGTATGTGAACTGGTATTTTCATTCTTTAGGTCCTATTTCGGTGACTTTATTGTCAAGATTCCATGAGTGTAGCCTCCCTGTTTAATATAAAGATAAAAATCTAACAGCAGACGTATCAATCTTCTGGCTTTTACAACCTTTATTCTCCCTCTTCTGAGATGTCCCCTGATCCTTAGATTATGCCTTAAGGGATTTAAAATGAACTTACAAAAATCCTTCCTGTCATCCTTCTGTCCCCAAAGCCCATGAACCTTAGCCCTAGCCCCTCATTTATGTCCTGCCCAGGCGTAGGCCTTTTATTCAGCCAATTAAGAAAGCAAAGTTACACAGTAGTACTTGGGGAATGTGAGTGTCTACTCATAAAAGACAGCAAAAAGTCATTGGGGGAGGGGAAGTTAACAGTCAAATACAAAGCGCCAGACCATGTTGTTACACCGACACAGTTAAAACCCCTTGAACAAAAACTGTCAAAAATTTATTTAACTTCTTTTCAACGAACACAGTTTCCAATCCTGTGTATTCCATGTAGAAGAAGAAAACTAGATTTCTATGCTTTATGCTGTATGAATGGGACCTCTGAATGCATCAAGGACTTTAATGTAAGACCTTAAACTCTAAAACTTATAAAGGAAAAGGTAGGGACAATACCTCAAGATGGACATCATGAAAGGAGAAAGCTTCTTTAAACAAAGGAAATCATTGTTGAGGGAATAAATAGAGTAAGTGAGGGTTTAAATCCTTATTTTAATGGACTTTTCTTCTTTGTAAGAGAAGAATTTTCATTTACGTTATTTTTATTATTATTAATATCATATCTCAAAAATTGAATCTATTTGCATGTATTTTAAAGACAACATCTCCTGTATCTCAGGCTATCCTCCAACTAATCATGCAGCCAAGGATGCCCTTGAGCTTATCGTTCTGCCTCCATCTCCTAAATTCTGGGATTGCAGATGTGGACCATCACATCCAGTTTACGTGGTACAAGGGGTTGAGTCCAGGCCCCTGTACATGGTAGACAAGGACTCTACCCCGCAAGCTGTATGTCCAGCCCTGCATGTATTTTTCAGTGATCCTGAATTGGTAGGAACATGTTGTATTGGTAGGAAAATGTAAGGCATATATAATCTCTTTTTCACTTTAGAACAGAGGACTTGAAAATTGGGTTAAGAAAAGACACTAGACATTGGTGTCTCATGCCTTTAATCTCAGCACTCAGAAGGTAGAGGCAGGCAAATCTCTATGCATTTGAGGCCAGCTGGGTCTACAGAGTGAGTTCCAGGACAGCTAGGACCACACAGAAAAACCCTATCTTGGGAAAAGAAAGAAAGAAAGAATGAATGAATGATAAAAGACCTTGGCATTGATGTCATTATGAGTGGTCTCTCATGGTATTCTTATTTATCCCAAATGTTCAGATTTTCTACTTTTGTGCTCATTTAAAATGTTTATTCATTCAAAATAGTGGCCTAGTTCTGAACTAGTTGCTGGTGCAGCTGAATCATAAAAATGTAGGTAAAATTAAGATTTGTAAAATTTATTTCAAAGATTGTTATGTAGGAAATCTGGCAAATTCAAGGAATCTATCCTTTCAAAAGCCTTTCAAATGATCACAAAAGTATGGAAGACAGGGCTTTAAATTGCTAGTCACTTTACATGGCTTTGAAGTAAAATTCTGGCTGAAATATGATTTAAATTTATGCTAAATCTGCTGCTGCTCTGCCTTTGCCAGCACCAGTGCAGAGAGCACTAGGTCAGAAGTGTCATGTACAGGTTGGGGCTTGTTAGCGATCAAAGACTGTGAGTAGAGGATTAGTTGAGTCTTCTTTATATGAGAAAAATATAAAGATGTCCAAGACATTTGACTCAGAGCAGTACCTATTGAATCGTGATTTTTAACAAATGACATTGTTTGGTGTTGTCATTTACTACTGATGATAAGGCATATGGATGGCAAGAAAACTTCCCTTGATGGGTGAAAACCACACTTATCTGGGGGATGCAGAGTAAATGTCTGTATATTGTTGCTAGCAATGATCACCGTTTAGTAAATTTGTGGTTGTAGATTCTACTCAATAACCATGAATGACCGCACTCACACTGAGTGTAGCTATGATTCCATCTAGATGAAAGAACCTTAAGTTCAGTTAGAGCGCTGTTGGCTTCTGCCAAGGTATGCATGCCACTACTGCACCTTAGGTTTATTATCATGAGACACTGGTCATTGACATGGTTTATAGGTGTCATAGCTGCATAGAGCTATTGTCTGTGTCCTTCCTTTGGAAGATTGCATGGTGTCCTGTGGTACCATGAAAGCTAGTCCTCAGGGAAGGGCCATTCAAGTCAATGCCAGCTCAGGGGTCTCTGGGCCCTTTTCCTTCAGCAATAGAGACGTACCTTCTACTTTTGGAGGAGTAACCAATTAAAACAACAATAGGCTGTCTGTTTTGGTAGTCTCTTAGAAATTCTTGGCCAACAACTCAAACGTGGGATTCTCATGTCTAGTAATATTTTTTTAAGTTGTATTTGGCTCTTGGTAGGAGCACTATCAGCCCAGATGAGAAAAGCTGACTGTAATAAAATATGGATATTTATACACTGGATCGAATGTGTTATAATGTTCTAGGTAGTTAACAATGTGATTCTTTGTGGCTTTTTTATATTTTAATTTTATTTATATGTGTGTTTATTATAATTTGTTCACTTTGTATCCCCTCTGCAGCTCCCTCCTTTGTCTCCTCCCAGTCCCACCCACCATACCTCTTCTCCCTCTATGCCTTTTCCCTAGTCACATGATAGGGTAGGACCTCCTCCCCTTCTTTCTGACCCTAGCTGATATATCAGTCTCATAAAGCCTGGCTGCATTGTTCTCCTTTGTGGCCTGGCAAGGCTGTACCCATGAAGGAGAGGTGATCAAAGAACCAGCCACTGAGTTTATGTCAGAGGCAACCTCTGCACCCCTGTCTAGGGAACCCACTTGGAAATTGAGCAGCCAATGGACTTCTTTTGAACAGGGGGTCTAGGTCCTCTCCATGCATAGTCCTTAGTTGGAGTATCAGTTTTGGCAGGCCCCCCCTGGGCCGAGGTATTTTGGCTCTGTTGTTCTCCTTGTGGAGTTGCTGTCTCCGCTAGGTTTTTCTATCTCCCTCTTCTTCCATAAGGATTCCAGCACTCTGCCCAAAGTTTAGCTATGAGTCTCAGTATCTCCTTTCATAACCTGCTGGGTAGAGTCTTTGAGAGGTCCTCTGTGGAAGGCTCCTGTCCTGTTCCTTGTTTTCTCCTACTTCTGATGTCTATCCTGTTTGCCCTTGTGAATGAGGATTAAGCATCTTCCCTAGGGTCCTCCTTATTGTTTAGCTTCTTTAGAGCTATAGATTTTAGTGTGTTTATCCTATATTATATGGCTAATATCCACTTCTAAGTAAGAATATATCATATGTGTCTTTCTGCTGCTGGGTTACCTCACTCAGGATGATCTTTTCTAGTTCCCCCCCATTTGTCTGCAAATTCCATGAGTACCTTGTATTTAATTGCTGAGTAGTAATTGTGTAATCTTATTTTATCCATCTCCCTCTATCTTTTGCATTTGCCTCTCTCCCTTTTTCCTAAAAAGGTCTCTTTCCAATTTTATCTATTAGATAAATTTTATCCTGCTCTCCCTTTTATCCTCCTCCTACCTTCTTCTCCTTCCCTAAAGGGTCCATCTTTTCTCACCTCACTTATCAGATTGCTTGTTTCCTGTCTTTCCTTTTAACCCTCTTCTCACTGTCTTCTGTACTAACTTAGTTTTCCCTCCCTGAGAGTCCCTGTTTCTCACTTTTCTGATTGGATTATTTGTACCTGGCTATTCATCTCTCCAATGCTTCCCAATACCCCTATTCTGTCGATGGTCCTGTTTTACTTTACTGTTTTCTGTCTAGGCTATGTACTCACACCTGAAGATTTGGAGCTAGGTACCTCCAATAAAAGATAATATGAGAAATTTGTTTTTTATTATTGGGTTACCTCATTCATAGATTATGATCTTTTCTAGTCCCAACCATTTGCCTGGAAAGTTCATGATTTCATTATTCTTTACAGCTGAGTAAGATTTCAAAGTGTATACCTACCATATTTTTTGCTATCCTTCGTAAGTTGTAAGGTATTAGGTTGTTTCCACTTTCTTGTTGTTGTGAATAGAGAGGTAGTAAACATGGATGAGCATGAATCTTAGGAGAATGATGTTTGCCATATGCCAAGGAGTTGAACAGATGGGTTGTATGGAAGATTCAATTTTAGCTTTTTTGAGAATTCTCCACACTGATTTCCATAATGGCTGCACCACTTTGAAAACTTACTAATAGTAAACAAGGGTTTCCCTATTCCTGTATTTCCTCAACACTTGCCATTGGCTGCTTTATTAATCTTTGCCATTCTGGCTGGAGTAAGATGAAATCTCAAAGCTGTTTTGATTTGCATTTCCATAATTGCTGTAGACGATAACCAGTTTTTGAGAAAGTGTAGCCATTATTTCTTCTTCTTATGAGAACTCTCTATTCAGGTCTCAAACTCATTTTTCTAATAGTTAATTTGTTATATTTGCTGTGTTCTTTCTAGTTCTTTGTACATTCTGGATGTGAAACCCCTGTCAAACGTATAGCTGACAAAGATTCTTTCCTATTCTGTGGGCTTCTCCTTTACCTGGCTGATTGTTTCCTTAGCTGTGCCAACACTTAGCATTATGAGGTCCCTCTTGTCAGTTGTTGGCCTAAATTCTTGGGCAAATGGGCTTCCTATTTAAGAAGGCTTTTCCTGCACAGATGTCATGGAGGGTACTGCCTATGTTTTCTTCTTGCAGTTTAAGCACCTCAGGTTTTGGATTTAAGTCTTTGGTCCATTTGGAGTTAATTTTTGTGCAAGGTGGAATGGGTCTAATTTCATTTTTCTGCATGCAAACATCCAGTTTCTCCAGCACAATTTGTTGAAAATGCTTTCTTTTTCCAGCATATGGATTTAGTGTCTTTGTTAAATATTAAGTAGTTGAAGTTACCTGTGGTCATGTTTGGGTCTTATTTTTTGTTTCCTTGGTCTATAGGTCTGTTTTTGTGCCACTGCTGTAATTGTTTTTATTACTAAGTTTCTGTAATGTATCTTAAGATCTGGAATTTTAATATCTCTAGCATTGCTCCCCCACAGCAGGATTGTTTTACCTAAAAGGGGTCTTTTGTGGTTCCATGAGAATTTTAGGATAGTTTTTTTCCATTATATAAATTTATTTATAGATCAATGCATCCATTTCCACTTGAAAATTTCCACACACATAAATATCTGTGTTTGTGCCTACATGTTGTTGAAACTGAGAGGCTTGGGAAGGGAGCCATTAATTCCAAAGACATCTTGTTTATTCACAATGTCAAATCAAATCATTCAAACATAAGGATGTGATTTATTTGGGTTGTGCAGAGTGATTGTGCTAAATCATCAGAGCTGAACAGTAGAAACACTTAGGTTCTCAAGATAACATGCAACCATCCTTTCTCATGGATGTATGAAATTGAAACTAGAATCAACTGAAGTCAGAATGCATTATCCTTTCCACATTGTGAGACAAAGTCTGGGATGTATTGATTCAGAATAGGAATTGAAGAAGGGGCTACCAGACAAAGTGCTGTGATTCCCATCCTTATCCTATCACCTGGGTTTCAAGTTCACAAAAATGGAATTGAAATCTTTTCTTCCTCTTGTGGTCTAGAAAATAATTCCCTTCTCCATCCTCAAGAACTCTCAGAAGATATATCAGAAAATCTAAAGGCTTTAAAGGCTTTATGGAACAAGAGTTTGAGAAAAAGCATCCCTACACAAGTACAGAGTGGAAGGAGGGGATGCTAATGAGATACTGAATTGGGGACAATGTGCCAGGAATGCTCTGTGGCTCTGTGGCAATGATGGCCCATGGCCAGGTAAGAGAATGATGGTCATTCTCAGAGCGGCTACTCACTTGAAGGGGAAAAATAAATGCTTCATTCGGTCCAAAGAATTAAGTTACAGAGTCTGAGGGAAGAATGAGAAGCCACATCAAGCAGAGTTCATTAAATGAATGAGGAATGCTTGGCCTACACAAGAAATCCATGCATGTATTCAAATACATATAAGACTACAGTGAGGTGATGGATGCCAGGAGCAGCCAACTGCATCTCATCACTAAGGATGCTTTCTAAATTCATTCTGCTTTCCAGATCCTAAACAACTTCTGAGAATTTATGACTCAGTCATCAACTGATGGTCTTTTGCTCTCAAGCCAGTTGTGAGTTAAGTCTCTGCAGGCATATGGGGAAACCTTTCACTTTCAAAGGTCACCTTAGGGGAAATGGCTCAGTGAGTGAGGTACTTGCCTTGCAAGTACTGATGCCCTGAGCTTGGTCCCCAGAACCCATTTTCAAATGCTGGGTGTGGTAGTGTGCACTTGTAATACCAGCATGGGAATGCAGAGATAAATGGTTCCCTGGGGCAAGATGGTCACCAGCCTTTCCTCCTTGTTGACCTGCAGACCAGTGAGTGATATCCAGTTTCCAGGGAAAGAAAATGATGACACCTGAAAAATGACACCTAAGGTTGTCCTCTGATCTCTACACTACCCCCCCACACACACTGTGGAAACTTCAAATATGTATATCTATTGCCTATTTGTTTAAAATCTACATTCTGGGCTGAGCTGGAGAGGACTTATGGGATACTGTACAGGACAAGTCAGAATGCACTGATACAGTGTTTAAACTTTCAGAAAGAAGCAGCACTTTAGAAAGTGCTTAGAAGTAAAAGACTTTTTAATGTTTGAAAAAAAAAAACCAAGAAGGATCTCTAAAAGTACATTCCACTAACTATGAGAAGGATGGGAAGAAGGAAAGTCAGGAAAGATAGGCTCTGTGGAAACCATGTTTGCTATAGAAATATAACTCTTGTTCACATAGACTCACATGCACACTAAGAAAACACTGATTAATAAAGAATAAGATCCTGAAAGACCTTGAGAAATATTGTCTTTGCCACGTAATTATTAAGAAAGAAAAAGTAACCCAGTGCCTTAGTTAATTCCAGATGCTATTTTAAAAAATATAGACTGGCTGACTTATAAATAATAGAAATATATCTTATAACTCAGGACACTAGGGAACTAATAAGAAAGTATCAACAGATGTGAGGTCTAATGGGTACCTATTTCCTAGTTTGCAGATGGCTCTTCCGAGTACATTTTTAGTAGAATTGGTGAGGAGTGTTTCATAGCCTTTTACAAGGACAGTATTTCTACCTTTTACAGCTCTGTCCCATAACTAAATAGGCTCCCAAGGCTCCAATTCCTGACCCATTGTGGTGGGAGTTAACATTTTGTCATATAAATTTGGTGGTGGTGGGGGCCATAGCATTTGAGAAGATAAGAATGGAGAACTCCTTAAAATATAAAAATAAACTTAGCATAAAAGGAAACTAACTCTGCCTTATGTAAAAAGACTCTAAGAATAATTTAGAAACATTGCAGTTTCTCACCTGTTTTACTTAATGTTTCTAAATTATTCTTAGAATAGTTTTTTTAAAGGAATGAGATGAGGATATTAATTTTCTTCTTTTGCCATATTGCTCCAGATAATACTACAAGCACAATGCTGAAATAGAATAGGTATAGTGAACTCCTGTCTCATTCCTGAAAAATTTTCAAGGTTTCTCCCTTTAGGGTATTGCGGCCTGTGGGTTTCTCCTATACAGCTTTTATTGTGTTAATGTAATGACATTACATTACATATGGATGTCCTGTGCCATATGGAAATGTTTTATGAGGTCTCATTTATTAATTGTTAGACTTAGAGTGTGTGCTGTTGGTATCTTCTTCAGAAAGTACAGGTGGGCTAAGATCAGGAAGTCCTCTCGCAATGAGCTAGTATACAGTTTGTGGGTCCTGGGACAAGACTGAGCATTGGATACAGTAAAGACCATCCTGATCAGCATGAGGCTGTGAAAAGAATATGAGATCTGGTCTAGGCCTGAGGACCAAAGGGAGTGCAGGTGAATTATGTTAAAGGAACTCACCAGACTGGACGTGGCCACAGGATGTGGGACCAGGGGAAGGCTTGGAGGCTGGATGTGATATAGACAAATGCAGTAGAGAATTAGAAAGAGAGAGAGAGAGGAGAGAGGGGAGAGAGAAAGAGAGAGAGAAAATGTAGCTTACCCGAATCTGTGCCATGTGTGGTGGATACAGGGTATGTAGAAGCAAGTACAATTGGGATTGACATCCAATACCAAGGAACGAAGAAGGGCCAAGAGGAGAGCATGTCTGGGACAAGTGGAAACAGAACCAATGAGGCAGGAGTGGACGAAGAGGGAAAGCAAAACATGGGCTGCTTACTGGGCCCATGACACATGTGTTGTTTACAAGGTTCCTGGTAGAAAGTGTGGCTTAGGTTGTCAGTGTATCCCAAAGGAACAGAGATATTTTATTTTGTTTTATTTGTTTAACTTTTTGTTACTTCTTTGTGAATTTCACATTATGCATCCCAGTCCCACTCATCTCCCTGACCCTTTGTATCCACCCTCTGCCCTTGCAACCTCCTCCCCAAAAGAAAATAAAAAAAGAACAAAGAAAAATAAAAATCTCATTGTGGAAGTTCGTGTGTCACAGAGTACACCCTTTGGTCCATACATCTTTACTTTCAAATGTCCATTGCAATGGGTAATTGATCTGTTTTTAGGCCTCTGGTTTTTAGGCTACATTATCTATACTGGATCATCAGCAGGACTCCTCTTGGATATCCATTTCTTGCCTTCTGTCATGGAGATCCTGCAACTTTGGATCTACGAGACTGGCCCTTTCACACACTCTAGCAGTTCATAGGTGGGTTAGATGTTGGGGTAGGCCAACTCAAAGCCTTGGGCCTGCGTGGTAGCTGAATTGGTCCCACACCACCAGAGCAAGCTCTCCAGCACCACCTGAGCTAACTCATCTAATGCCACAGCTGGCAAGGGGCAGAGACAGCTCTCCTGCTCTCATGATCTCAGGGCCTTCCAAGGGGTAGGGGAGAGGGCACTATTTTGACCACATCACCAATGGCAGACAGGTGGAGCCAGCTCTTCCTCGCTCATGCCCTTGGGGCTGGCTTAACCAAGATTGCTGGGTGAGGTGTGAGTTGCAGGGGGACAGCCCTCTCGAGTATGGCAATCCCACAGGCTGGGGATCTCTGTGCAGCTCTTGGATATCAACATGGGCCCCAGCAGCAGCGAGACCAGGAATATCCACTTGGCCTTTGCTGGTAATTTGGACCATGGAGATTGACACAGAACCTTGCTCCTGAAGGGTCACAGATCCAGACATCATCCTCAGAAACATGGGCCAGGACTTCACTGTGACCCCAGGTGGCAAGACAGGTTAGATCAGGCTTTTCTTCTCTACCCTTATGCCCCCAGATCTGCCTCTTTTCATAGTGCTCAAACTATTCTCCTTCTGATTCTCTCCAATGTTTTCATCACATACTTGCATATCATAGTGGCTCCCTCTGAGTGCAGGCTATGTCCTCTGAGTGTCTTCCCTGAGGTTCTATTTTTTTGAGGTGCAGTCTCAAATAACTCAAGCTTTTATTTAAAACTCAGTATGCAGCAAAAGTGTCTTTCTTGCCCTTTCCAGTCAGTGGGGCCACAGATCATGTACTTCCACATGGTTTCTGATGACAGCATGGACCACAGACATCCACATGACATCCAACCTCAGATGGAGCCACTGACTTCAGTCTCTGGGCCATCCAGTCGCAGCTTCCTGGCCATCCAGGCTGTGTAGAGCTTGGGCTCCCTCTTGTGGAATGGGCATCAAATTAAAGCAGACATTTGTTGATTACTCCACAAGTTCTGCACCTCCATTGTCCCGGAAAATTTTGTAGGCAGGACAGATTGTAGGCCAAAGGCTTTGTAGCTGGATTGGTATCCAGGTTTCTATTTTTCACAACCTGCACAGTACCTCCCCATGCCAAAGATACTAGAATGGATGGCTGAAGGCACCAGCTCCACTTCTCACATTCAATGAGCTGTGTAGATGTTGTCCCCAGCAATGGGGTGCCAATGTCAGTTTTTGGAGAGTAAGCTTCTGTCCTAGCATCAGCCTGAGTTGTTTAGAGATCTCCGTAGGATCCTGTGGTCAACAACTCAACCGAATGCAACCCAGTTCCACCACTGGAAGCCTTGCCTGGCTAGAAAAGTTGGCCAGTTCAGACTCCGTATCCACCATTACTAGGGGTCCTCACTAGGGTCACCCTCATGGGTTCCAGGAAGCTTCCACTGCCCTAAATTCCCACACCGCCACAATACACCCCACTATTCCAGCCATCTCTCCTAACATTCTCTTCCTCCATCCCTCCCACTCACCTGCTCCCATCCATACCTGCTACCAGTCCACCTACAAAATCTACTCTATTCGATTTTTCTCTAGTTCCATTCCTTTGCCTGCAAATTTCATGATGTCATTTTTTTTTTATGACTGGGTAATACCTCATTGTGTAGTTGTACCACATTTTCTTTATCCATTCTTCAGTTGAGGAACATTTAGGTTGTTCCTAGTTTCTATCTATTATGAAAAAAAGTCCCAATGAATAGTTGAACAAATGTCTTTATGACAGGATAAAACATCCTTTAAATATATTTATCTAGGAGTGGTATAGCTGGAACTTGAGGTAGATCACTTCTTAATATTCTGAGAAATGCCATATTGATTTCCACAGTGGCTGTACAGGTTTGCCCTCCCACCAGCAATGGAGGAGGGTTCTGCCCCACATCCTCACCAGCATGAGCTGTCACTTGTGTTATTGATCTTAGTCATTCTGACAAGCACAAGATGGAATCTTAAAGTACTTTTGATTTGCATTTCTCTGATGCCTAAGGATGTTGAACATTTCTTTAAATATTTCTCAGCCATTTGAGATTTCTCTATTGACAATTCTGTACCCAATTTTTTAAGTTGGACTATTTGTTTTTTTTCTTATCTAAATTCATGAAATATATATATATATATATATCCAATATATATATATATATATATATATATATATTGGATATTAGCTCTCAGTCAGATGTGAAGTTGGTAGAACATCTATTCCCATTCTGTAGGATGCCCTTTTTGTTCTTTGGCTTACAAAAGATTTACAATTTCATGAGGTCCCAATCATGAATTGTTAATTTTAGAGCATGTGCTTTGGTGTTCTGTTCAGGACACTGTTTGGACACTGCTTTTAACATGTTCCATAAGTTTGGGTATGTTGTGCATACATTTTCATTGAAGTCTAGCAAATCTTTAATTTCTGCCTTGATGTAGTTATTTATCATTCTGTAGAAAGTTGTTCAGTTTCCATGAGTTTGTAGGCTTTTTCTCATTTCTGTTGTTGTTGAAATCAAGATTTAATTTGCCATGGTCTGATAAGAAGGAGAGAATTATTTCAATGTTTTGGCATTCCTGTGCCAAGGAGTTCAAAGGAATTTTCCACTTTCTGTGTATCAGGTTTAGTGTGCCTGGTTATATGTTGAGGTCTTTGATCCATGTGGACTTGAATTTTGGCAGAGTGATAAATATGGATCTATTTGTATTCTTCTACCTGGAGAACAGTACAATTTGTTGAAGAAGATTTCTATTTTCCATTGTGTATTTCTGGCTTCTTTATCAAAAATCCGGTGTCCATAGGTGCATGGATTTATGAATGGGTCTTTGATTAGATTCCATTGACCCACCTGTCTGCTTTTATGTCAATATCATGTTTGTTTGTTTGTTTTTAAATTACTATAGCTTTGTAGTATAGCTTGAAATCAGGGATAGTGATATCTCTGGAAGTTCTTTTATTGTAGAGGATAGTTTTAGCTATCTTGGGTTGTTTTGTTTGTTTGTTTTGTTTTTCCGTATAAATTTGAGTGTTGTTCTTTCAAGATCTGTAAATAATTGTGTTGGATAGGAATAGCGCTTCCTCAAGATCCAGCCATACCACTCCTAGGCATATAGCCAAAAGAGGCTCAAGTACACAATAAGAATATTTGCTCAACCATGTTTGTAGCAGCTTTATTTGTAATAGCCAAATGCCCAGATGCCCCTCAACTGAAGAATGGATGCGTGGTACATCTACACAATGGAATATTACTCAGCAATGAAAAATAAGGAAATCATGAAATTTGCAGGTAAATGGTGGGACCTGGAAAGGATCATCCTGAGTGAGCTGTCCCAGAAACAGAAAGACACACACGGTATATACTCACTCATATAGACATGTAATATAAGATAAACCTACTAAAATCTGTACATCTAAAGAAACTAATCAAGAGAGAGGACCTTGACTAAAATGCTCAATCCCCATCCCAAAAGGCAAAGAGGAAGGACATCAGAAGAAGAAGAAAACAGGAATCAATCTAGAACCCCTCCTCCCCATGGAGGGCCTCTGAAAGGCTCTGGCCTGCAGACTATCAAAGCAGATGCTGAGACTTATGGGCATCTGTTGGGCAGTGTGCATGGAATCTTATGTAAGAAGTAGGAAACAGTAAGATCTGGAGTGGACAGGAACTCTACAAGGAGAGCAACAGAACCAGAAATTTGAACACAGGGGTCTTCCCAGAGACTCATACTCCAACCAAGTGCCATGCATGGAGATAACCTAGAACCCCTGCACAGATGTAGCCCATGTCAGTGTCCAAGTGGGTTACATAGTAATGGGAACAGGGACTGCCTCTGACATAAGCTAATTGGCCTGCTCTTTGATCACCCCCCCCCCCCTGAGTGGGGAGCAGCCTTACCAAGCCACAGAAGATGACAATGCAGCCACTCCTGATGAGATCTGATAGACTAAGATCAGAAGGAAGGAGAGGAGGACCTCCCCTATCCGTGGACTTGGAGAGTGGCATGGGTGAAGAAGGGAGGGGAGGGGGAACGGAGGGTGGGGCCGGGAGGGGATGAGGGAAGGGCTTATGGGGGAATACAAAGTGAATAAAGTGTAATAAATAAAAATAAAAAATAATTGTGTTGGAATTTTGATGGGGATTGCATTGATTTTGTAGATTGCTTTTAGTAGGATGGATATTTTCACTGTGTTAATCCTACTGATCAATGAGTATGGAAAATCTTTACATCTTCTGCTATGTTCTTTAATTTCTTTCTTCAAAGACTTGAAGTTTTTTTGTCATACAAGTGTTTCAATTGCTTAGTTAGGGTAACTCCAAGGTATTTTATATTGGTTGTGGCTATTTTAAATGATGTTGTTTCCCTGATTTCTTTCTGGACCCATTGGTCATTTGTGTACAGGAGTGCTACTGTTGTTTTGAGTTAATATTGTATCCAGCCACTTCACTAAAGGTGTTTATCAGCCATAGACATTTCCTGGTATAATTTTTGGGATTGCTTATGTATACTATTATATCATCTGCATATAGTGATACTTTGACTTCTTCCTTTCCAATCTAAATCCCTTCAATCTCCTTTAGTTGTTTTATTGTTCCATCTAGAACTTCCATTACTATATCGTATAGATATGGAGAGAGTGGACAACCTTGTGTTGTTCCTGATTTTAGTGCAATTGCTTTGAGTTTCTTTCCATTTAATTTGATGTTGGCTATTGGATTGCTGTAAATTGCTTTCATTATGTTTAGGTCTATCTTTTAATCCCCAATTTCTCAAAGGCTTTTTATTATGAAAGGGTGTTTGATTTTGTCCAATGCTTTTTTTCAGGATCTAATAAGAGGATTAGGTGTGTTTTTTTTTTTTCTTTCAAAGTTTGTTTATGGTGGATTTCATTGACAAATTTTCACATGTTGAACCATCCATGCATCTCTGGGACGAAGCCTATTTTATTTCATGGTATTATTTCTTCTTTGAAAGTTCAGTAGAATTCTGTACTAAATCTGTCTGGAACTGAGCTTGCTTTTGGTTGCAAAACTTTTAATAACTGACTCTATTTCATTAAGGGTTATAGGTCTATTTAAATTGTTTATCTGATCTTGATTCAATTTTGGTAAGTTATATCTATTGAGAAAATTTTTTCATTTCTTTTAGACTTTTCAGTTTTGTGGAGAACAGTTTTTTTGTTTGTTTGGTTTTTTTTTTTGATATATGACCTAGTGATTCTTTTAATTTCTTTGGTGTCTGTTATGTTACCCTTTTTGTTTCCAATTTTGTTAATTTGGATAATCTCTTTCTGCCTTTTAATTAGTTTGGCTAAGGATTTGTCTATCTTGTTGATTCTCAAAAAAAAATTTTTTTTTGTTTCACTGGTTATTTGTATTGTTCTCTTTGTTTCTATTTTATTTATTTCAGTCCTCAGTTTGATTATTTCCAGCCATCTATTCCTCTTGGTTGTGTTTGCTTTTTTTCCCCCTTAGGGTTTTAAGGTGTGCTGTTTATTTGCTAATATGAGAGCCCTCCAATTACCTTTATGTAGATATTTAATGCTATGAATTTTCACTTGGACACTGCTTTTAACATGTTCTATAAGTTTGGGTATGTTGTGCATTCATTTTCATTGAAGTCTAGCAAATCTATAATTTCTTTATTTCTGCCTTGATGTAGTTATTTATCATTCTGTAGAAAGTTGTTCAGTTTCCATGAGTTTGTAGGCTTTTTCTCATTTCTGTTGTTGTTGAAATCAAGATTTAATTTGCCATGGTCTGATAAGAAGGAGAGAATTATTTCAGTGTTTTCCTATCTGTTGCAACTTTCTTTGAGACCGAACATGTCATCAGTTTTGGAGACTGTTCCGTGAGGTGCTGCTAAGAACATCCATTCATTTTCATGTGTGTTTGTGTAAAATGTTCTGTAGTTATCTGTTAGGTCAATTTGGTTCATAGTGTCTGTTACTTTCAGTATTTCTCTGTTTGGCTTCTGTTTGAATGATCTGTCCATTGAAGTGTGGTTTTGAAGTCTCCAATTACAAGGGTCATTATGTTTTTAAAGCTGTAGTATTGTTTCTGTTAAAAAATGGGAGCCTTTGTGTTTGGGCCATAGATGTTAAGAACTGAAATGTCATTTTGGTAGATTTTTCTTTGATATGTTTGCAGTTTCCTTACCCATTTATTTTAAATAATTTTGATTTAAAGTCTATTATTTTAGATATTAAAATGGTCACATCAGCTTGCTCCTAAACTCCATTTGCTGAGAACGTCTTTTTTCAGCCCTTTACCCTGAGGTAATGTCTAACCTTGATGTTGAGGTGCATTTCTTATATGCAGTGAAGGATGGATCCTGTTTTTGCATTCTGTTAGTCTGTGCCCTTTTATTGGGGAATTGAGTCCATTGCTATTGAGACATATTAATGACTAATCATTCTTAATTCTTGATATGTTGTTGTTTTGTGTGCATGTATATGTGTGTGCTTCCTTTTTTTGTTTTTGCTGCTGTGAGGTTATTTATTTCCTGCATTTTCATGGGTGTAGTTAAACTTCTTAGCTTGGCATTTTCTTTCTAGCTCAATCTGTAGGACTGGATTTATGGATTGATATTGTTTAAATTTGACTTTATCATGAGTTATCTTTTTTTCTCCATGAGTAGTGATTGAAAATTTTGCTGAGTATAGTAATGTGTATTGACATCTGTGGTCTCTTAGAGTCTGTAGACCCTTCTGTCTGTCCTGACCCTTCTGGTTTTTATAGTCTCCATTGAGAATTCAGGTGTAATTCTAGTAGGTTTACCTTTATATGTTACTTAATCTTTTTTCTTTTGCAGTTTAATATTCTTTATTTTTTTTCTGTATCTATAGTATTTTGATTATTATATGATGAGGATCTTTTCTAGTCTAATCTATGTGGTGTTCAGTATGCTTCTTGTACCTTTATAGGCATTTTCTCCTTTAGGTTAAAAAAAATTTCTTCTATGATTTTGTTAAAAATATTTTCTGTGCCTTTGAGGTGAAATTCTTCATCTATTATTCTTCTTAAGTTTTGTGTTTTCATCATGTCCCAGCTTTTTTTGATGTTTTGTGTCAGGAAGGTTTCTTTTTTTAAGCATTTAACATTTCTTTGACAGAAGTACACATTTCTTCTATCATATCTTCAATGCCTGAAATCCTGTCCATTTTTTTGTATGCTGTTGAAGCTTGCCTCTGTAGTTCTTGCTTGCCTTCCTAAATTTTTCATTCTCAGAATTCTCTCCATTTGTGTTTCCTTTATTGCTTCTATTTCCATTTTCAGATATTGAACAGTTTTATCAATTTTCTTTAACTCATTTTTTTCTTTGCTTTCTTTAAGAGATTTACTTTTCTTTTCCAATTGTTTGCGTTTCCTAGATTTCTTTAAGGGAACTATTCATTTTTCTATTTAAGGATCTGTATCATTTCATATAGTTGGTATTATGGTCTTTTTCTTGTTATTCATTTATGATGAAATATTCAGTGCCAAATAACCCTATTCAAAAATGGGGCACAGAACTAAACAGAGAATTCTCAACATAGGAATCTCCAGTGGCTGAGAAGCACTTAAAGAAATGCCCAGCATCCTTAGTCATAAGGGGAATGCAAATCAAAACTACTCTGAGGTTCAATCTCACACCACTCAGAATGTCTAAGATCAAAACCTCAAGTGACAGCATATGTTGGCCAGGGTATGGAGAAAGGGGAACACTCCTCCATTGCTGGTGGGAGTATAAACTTGTACAACTTCTTTGGAAGTCAATCTGGTGCTTTCTTAGAAAAGTGGGAATAACTTTACCTCAAGATCCAGCTATACTCCTTCTGGGTATATACTCAAAAGATGCTCCACTATACAACAAGGACACTTGTTCAACTCTATTCATAGCAACTTTATTCATAATAGCCAGAATCTGGAAACAACCTATACGTCCCTAGAATGAATAAGAAACTGGCATATTTACACAATGGTATACTACTCAGCTTATTAGAAGCAAAGAAATAATGAAATTTGTAGAGAAATGGATGGAATTAAAAAAATCATCCTGAATGAGGTAACCCAGGCCCAGAAAGAATCATGGTTTGTACCCATTTATAAGTGGATTTTTGCCATATAGTACAAGATAAGGATGCTAAGATGTACAGACCAAAGAAGATAAGTAATAATGAGGACCTAAGTGGGCATGCATAAATATCATTCAGAAGAGGAGATATAATAAAGAGAGGTAATGGCTGAAGAGAAAGAACAAGGTAGGAGAGGGAGCACATAGAGTTAAGAGGATGGAGATTATTCCTGATCAGAGAACGGTTGAGGGGATAGAAGGCTTGTTGAAAAAAGAGAAACCAGGGGTGGGGACATCACTGTGACTAGCAGGAGACCTAAATCAAGGTAGGCTCCTGGGAGAATATGAGAAGGATTCAAGCAGAGACCCCAGTAGCAGAGTCTATAGAGTCTGAAGAGGACATCCTCTAACTAGACTAGTCTTCTAGCCAGGGAACAGCAACTTACCCACAAAAACTTCAACCCAAAATTTACTCTGCCTATGAGATATGCAGAGATAAAGATAGAGCATATAGAGCGGAGACTGAGGGAATGCCCAACCAATGCCTGGCCCAATCAAAGATCTAATAGGGTTCCTATTAGAGAAGGCCAACCTGGGACACTATAAATGATGTATTGCTAAGCTTGCAGATAGGAGCCTGTCAGAGTTGTCGTCTGGGAGGCTCTCCCTAGCAGGTCCTCAAAGCAGATGCTGAGACTCACAGCCAAACATTAGTTGATGCATGAAGAAACTTGGAGAATAGCAGGAAGAAAGAAAAAAAAAAGACCCAGAAGTGACAGGAGCTCCACAAGAAAAACAACAGAGCCACCTAACTAGGGCCCAGAGTGACTTGCTGAGACTGAAGTATCAGCCAAGGAACATGAATGAACTGGACCTAGGCCCCCTACAAAGATGTAGCAGAAAAAAAAAGATGTATCAGATGGGCAGCTTAAGCTTCAAGTGGGCCCTCCAGTAACGGGACTGCATTGGACTGGGACTCACTTGTTAGCTTTTTAGTAACTTTCCCTGGCAAGACTGCCCTGGCAGGCCACAGGGGATGAGGATAAGTTCAGTCCTGATGCAACTTGATGAGCCAGGCTGAATGGAAAAGGGAACTCCCCTTTTTTAAGGAAAACAGAAGAGGGTTGGATGGAGAGATGGTGGCACTGGAAGGAGATGAGGAAGGGGCTGCAAAGATGTAAAGTGAAGGAAATAAATAAATGAGAAAAAAAGAAATATTCAGTGCCTGCTGTGTTAGGATAGCTGGGCTCTTGTGGAAACACAGTACCCTGGTTGTTATAGATTGTGTTTCTATATTGGTGTCTAGGCATCTGGGTTTGGAGTCAGTATAAAGTCTAGGTGATGATTTATGGATTTATGTTTTTGTCTTTTTGTGTGTGGGTATTTTCTTCCTTGGTTTTTATTTTCTCTCTGGATTTTAGAGAATGTGTTGGCCTGGTGTTGCCTGTTTTATTGACCTGCTTGGCTGGTATATTCAAGGGGAATGCTTGTTGGTGTTGGAAGCTGAGAGAAGGGGAGGCCAGATTGAGATAGACTTTTGTAGTGATAAATGCTAAGTGTAACCCTGAGGGCTGGGTCTGGGCTAAGAGAAAGAGTGGAGAAGAACCAGGACCACATACCTGTCTTCTGGCAGGCATGGCCTATGCTTTGAGCAGGGAGTGTTCATCTAAGTTGGAGCCTGGGACACAGTGATGACTTGGGTAGGGGAGCCGGTGGGGTCCACTGGAGGCATGACTGGTGGGAGATGGGCCTGCAGCAGGTGTTCTGTTGCAAAGCTAGGGACATCCCTGAGGATTGGGTCTGGGTTAACAAAGAGAGTAGAGAAGGCCCACAGACATTCTGACTGGTCATCAGGCCTTTTATTTGCTTTCTTTTAAATTTACTTCAGTGACATTTGTGTGCTATGTTTGTTTCCAAAACAATAACAACTGATACAGTGCAGTTCCTGTTCTCAAGGAATTTACAATCTAATAAGGATGGGAAGGCATGAAGAAAAAGACTGTGGTGTGCTATCTGTAACACAAGAAACAAAGAAAGCTGCGTTATTACAAGCAGCATGCTGTAAAAGATGCAATGGATTCTGTCAGGGCAAAGGCTGCACTGATACCATGGCACTTACAGTTTTAAAGTGCCTCTTTTGGAAAAGTTTACAACATCTCTCCAGTTTATCAGCTCATTAACAACCTGTGGCATTAAGCTTCTTAAATTCCACACATAAGTTGTGGTTTACAGATAGTTTGGGCTGTATTTGTTGCTGTTATGCAATGTACAAAACCTGTGTCACATGTTGTACATGTCAGAGACTCTAAATTCATTTTAAACAATTCACTAATATCAAAGACCTTCTAGGAACCTCCCATAACTTTTTTCAAGGCATCTTTCATCTCTTTATTTCTGAGGCTGTAGATCATGGGGTTGAAGAATGGAGTCAAAACGGAGTAGAACAAAGTTGTGAACTTTTGCATGCCCTTTGCTTGTCCTGATCCCGGTTTTACATACGTTATCATAACTGAGCCATAAAATAGAATTACAACAGCCAGGTGTGATGAGCAAGTGGAGAATGCCTTCTTGGAGCCAGCAGTAGAGGGCATCCGTATCACAGCCCTCAGCACTAAGGTATACGAACCGATGATGTAAAAAAATGTACCAAAGATGAGGAGGGAACTCATAGTTCCACAGATGAGAACAGTGCCTGGGATTGGGACACAGACTGAAGCTAGGGCCAACAAGGGACCGAGGTCACAAAGAAAGTCATCAATCACATTTGGGCCACAAAATGGCAGTTGAGTGACAAGTATCACTGGGATAAGAAACCAGAGGAATCCATAGACCCAGCAAAATATGACCAGGCTGCCACAGAACTTAATAGTCATAAGAGTGGGGTAATGCAGTGGACGGCAGATTGCCAGAAACCGGTCATAGGCCATAATAGAGAGAAATAAACACTCGGTTGTGCCCAGGGAGAAGAAGAAATACAACTGGAGCAGGCATTGGGCAAAGGAGATGGTTTTCGTTGTGGAGATGAAGTTAACCAGCATGTTTGGCACATCAGAGTTGACATAGCATATCTCTAGGAAGGAGAAGTTGGCCAGCAGAATGTACATGGGGGTATGGAGCCGGTGATCCCAGTGCACTGCATATACAATCGCCATATTTCCAAGCAAAGTCAAAATGTATATCATAAAGAATATGGAGAAAAGGAAGATCTGTATTTCTCTGCGGCAAGGGAAGCCTAAGAGGATGAAGTGACTCACAGTGTGGGAGGTATTTCTGGCTGAGGCCATTGTCTTCTATTGTGTGAAGATTACAGATCCACAGATTGTGTTTCCCAACTCCTCTTCAAGAGAACATATACACATTCCTGGCTATAGGGCAGGGCATCCAGAACAGCATTTTCTATTTGTTGTTTGATTGAACACGGCAATAGCATTGTTGTTGGGATAACCTATATATTTATGTTCACAATTAGAAACCATTGATCAGTCATAGTAGATATCAATAATATTGTGAAATCTTTTAAATTTTTTCTTGAAATAAAAAAAATGTGAAAATCAACATATTTCCTCTCTCATTCCTAAACATGTAGTCAATCTTGGAGAACACGGGTCTAGACAACCCAGCCTGGCAAAAGTTAAACTGATTTCTCAAATTCTGGCTTGATTTACTTATAAAAAGAAGAATTGAAGAAATCTTACAAGTTAAACAACACAGAAGAGAGAAAACGAGGTTTAAGATTCCAGAGATGCCACCACCTCCCTCAGAGTCAAGCCTATTGGTTCTCCATGGCCATTTCATCCATGCCTTCTTCCAAACCTAGATATAGCCCAGGTCCCACATGACTGCCTAGGACTGGTCTGGTCACTCCCTCCTGTGAATCAACTGTTCTCCTCTTGGTTTCAGCCAGTAGCCACCCTATCTGCCACCATGAACAGGTCCCTTCTGCAATGCTCTAACCTCTCCACACATTCAATTCTTTCTCTCTCTCTCTCTCTCTCTCTCTCTCTCTCTCTCTCTCTCTCTCTCCCTCCTCCTCCTCCTCCTCCTCTTTTTCTTCCTCTCCTCATTATCCTCCTCCTCCATGGGCTGGCCTGGAGAGTCTCCTTGATCTCCCTACCTACACCTTTTCTCCAAAATCCCATATTTAGACCAGGTCCTTTATCCAGCACCCTGTTTTAGCCTAGCCACACATATCAATACTGCTTGACTATCCCTATGACTCTGCCAAACCACAGTCCCTTCCATGACACATTCAGACTATCCACATAGCCATATATGCTCTGATATTTCAGGCTTTCATCAGGAAGCACATTATGCCATTCAGCCCAGTCCCCTCTGTCCATCTGATTTTATTTCACCAAAAATTTTCAATATCCAGGTCTAACATGCCAACACATCCTCTCTTCTGCCCCAATCTGCTCTGTCCACATCAGACTTAGGATTAATGAAAGAAGCCCACATTCTGAGATCTTATCACAAAAATGCCAATAATATGAAAGAACAAATCAGTATCTTTTCTCCAAAACCTACCAGTCTTGTAGAAATGCTTGCCAATGAGAATTTTCTGGATGAATCCCAGGACACAGAATTTCAAAGAACAATGACAAACTTCATCAAAGAACTAAGGAGTTCATAGAAGACACAATGCAATGGCTCAGTGAACTTAATGAATAAACAACTGAAGGAGAATAATACTTGAGTGATGTCCAAAAAGAAAACAAACGTAAGAATGACAGAAGAGACAAAGGCAATACAGGACCTGAGAGTGAATTTAGAAACATTGAAGACTACTCAAGCTGAAATGAAGGCAGAATTATAAAACACAATAAAACTAATCTAAAAACTAAAAGGAAAGCTTTAGAAGTAGAAGTAATCAAACAGAAGTAGAATATCAGGTATTGAGAGTAGTCAAGATCTATACCCAATAAGTAGGAAACATGAAAAACAAAAACTAAAGCAAAAACACATGAAAGAAACATAAAAAAATAGGAAAGGAACATACAGGAAAAGTGGAACACCATGAATAAAAATTCAAACATTAGAGTTATGGAAAAGGGAGAATTCTAAGTCATTCCAATGACATAGATGAGAACTTCAACAAGGTCGTAGAAGAAATCTTCTCCAAACTAATAAAATATCCATATTGATATAAAAAGCACACCAAGACTAGCAAAGAAAATCCTCACAGAATTATTACAGTTAAAACAATAAACATATGTAACAAAAATGTGTTAAAGATGCAAGAGAAGGAAACCTAACCCGCATCAACTCCCTCAAAAACAAAACAAAACAAAATACCTCACAAATAAAAATAGTCATTGATTTCTCAGTGGAAAATTTGAAAACAAGAAAGCCTGGAAAAATGTACTTCAAGTCCTAAAAGACCATAATGGCCATCCTAGACTAATATACCCAGAAAAATTACTTGCCATAAGTGAAACAAAAAGAAAAAATTCATAATATAAATTAGACTAAAATATATTCAATAAACTAAAGCTAAAGAAAACAATATTTTGGTCTAAACAAAGGAATGAGCAAAGCACAGAAACTGGAAAGAAATAAAAGACCATGGTTATTAAAACACAAAATAACACTGAAAACAAACAAAGAAAAAACCAACAACAGATTGCTTACAATTAACACCCACATTTCAATAATAACTTTATATATCAATGGCCTCAGATATCCAATAAAAAGACAGAGGCTTGCTGAATGGGTCAAACACAAAAATGTAATGGCATCTTTGCTTTAAAGATAGGCACAATCTTGGAGTAACATAATGGAAAAGTGTTTCCTTCGAATGAATAAGAAAATGCTTAAATGGACACCAAAGAAATTCAAAATATTATGAGAATAAAATTTTAAAAGCCATACCCCATTAAGCTGGAAATCCTTAAAGAAGAAGATGCATTTCTAGATGCATACACACACAAAAAAAAAAATTAAGAAGAAATCAACAACCCAAACAGGCTAATGACAAATGAGGAGATTGAAATAAAACGAATAAACAAACAAAAACTTTCCAGATGACAAACAGTCCAGGGCCAGGTAGATTCATAGCAAAACTCAAAGAGATCTGTCTACATCTTTGTGGGCGTTCCCAGAGAAAGGCCACGAGGGTTCATGGCCTGGTGCAAGTTCTGCAGTTATGACTACAGGAATAGGGAAGCAGTCAGGCAGAAAGTTCGTGACCTGCTGGCATGGGGAGCACCAGAGATGAACAACCAATGGCAGCCTCGGAGACGGTGTGGAGGAACCTGGCTGGTCGCCCAAAGCTATACAATGTGCTCTCTTATGGAATAAATTAAGTCTCCATCCACTTGCCCCCTGATTGCATTCACCCAACTGTAGGTGTCTGTGTGATGACTCTGTGCCTTTCACCCCCTCAGCCTGGACCCCCTGTCCTTACCCACAGGCTGGACCCTTGGGAGGAGCACCAATACCTCTTTTCCTTCCTAAACCATTAAGGAAAATAGAAACAGAAGGAACACTCCAATATTCCTTCTACAAAACCAGTATCATCACTCTAATAACAAAAGTAATAA
Source organism: Meriones unguiculatus (assembly GCF_030254825.1). Lineage (NCBI taxonomy): Eukaryota > Metazoa > Chordata > Mammalia > Rodentia > Muridae > Meriones > Meriones unguiculatus. The sequence goes on from NC_083357.1 coordinate 58,623,706, forward strand.
AAATATAACAACCAAAAATTTACAGCCGATATTCCTGATGAACATAAGCTGAAAAATACTTTAAAAACACTTGATAGCAGAATAATACATGCATCAAAAATAATTTGCTTTATCCCTGAATTAATGTGATGGTTCAACACTCACGGGTCAATAAATATAATAAACCACAGAAGTGAATGTAAAGACAAAGTCACATGATCATCAAAAAAGATGCAGGAAAAGAAAAGAAAAACAAAACAAAACAAAAAAAACCTTTGACCAAAATCCAACATGCCTTTATGATACAATTCCTAGAGAATTTTCGTCTAGAGGAAACATATCTCAAAATAAAAGGTATATGCAAGAAAACTCACATCCAACATCATTCTAAATGGAAAAAGCTTAAGACAAACCTACTGAAGTCAGCAATGAACAAGGATGTCCACCATGCCCACTGCTTTTAAATATTGTGCTCGAAGTATTAGCTGGAGGAATAGGCAAGAGAAGCAAATTAAAGGGGGGGGGGAAGGAAAGAGGAAGCCAAACAATTCCTATTTGAAGATGACAAGAAACTATATATTAAAGGCCCCCAACATTTTATTGGGAAATTTCTAGAAATGATTAACAAATTCATCAATATGGCAGCTTGAAGAATCAATGTGCTTTTCTATGTCACTAACAAATACACAGATATGGAATAAACTAAAACGAGGAAGTGAAGGACCTCTAGGATGAAAATATTAAATATATTAAATTACTGAGGACAATGATAGACACTATAATATGAAAAAAAATATTCCATGTTCACAGATTAGTAGAATTAATATTGTGAAAATCACCATTTTTTTAAAAGCTATTTACAGATTCAAAGCAATCACAATCAAAATACTCATCTCATTCTTCACATAAATGGAAAAAAAAAAACCCTCCTAAAATTCACATGGAACCACAAAAGATTCCAGATAGCTGAAACAATCCTGATGAAAAAGAACAATGCTCAAGGAATTGCCATTTTAAATTTTAAGATATATTACAGAGCTAAAGTAATAATCAACATAGTACTGAAACAAAGTGAAACAAAACAGATGTATAGACAATGGAAAAAAAAAACCCAAAGACCCAAACGTGAGTACATATAACTTCAGCCATTTATTAGTTGACAGAGATAATGAAAACATAATTTAGATAAAAGAAATTACCTTCAACAAATGGTGCTTGCAAAACTGGGTGTCCACACGTAGAAGGACAAATTAGAGCCATAATTCAAAAAACTGACTCCAAGTAGATCAAAGACCTAAATCCAAAACCCGAACCACTTAACCTCCAAGAAGAAAACATAAGCAGCCTGCTCTATGACATCTGTGCAGGAGAAGACTTCCTAAATAAGACTCCATTTGCCCAAGAATTTAGACAAATGGGACCTCATAACACTAAAAAAGTGTTGGCACAGCTAAGGCAACAATCAACCAGGTAAAAAGGAAGCCTACGGAATGGAAGAAAAATTTTGTTAGCGATTCTTCTGACAAAGGTTTAATATTCAGAAAATATAAAGAACTTAAAAGATGAGTAATAAGACAATGGCAAATGACCTCTTAGAAAAGTGGGCTTGGGGCATGACCCAAGAGTTTGTAAAAAAAAAAAAAAAAAAAAAGCTAAGAAATATTTCAAAAAAATGTTCATCATCTCTAACAATTAGGGAAATGCAAGACAAAACAGCTTTAAGATTCCATCTTACTCTATCGCAATGCCAAATATCACCAAGATGACCTACAATAAATGCTGAAGAAAATGTGGGTGAAAGGGAACCCTCCTTCACTGCTCATGGGATTGTACAATGGTGTAGCCACTGTGATTCTCAGAAAGCTAAAATTAAATCTACCATACTGTACCACTCCTTGGCAAATGCCCAAAGAAGTCAACATCTTACCCCACAGATAGTTATTCAGCCATGCTCATTGCTGCTCTATCCACAAGAGCTAAGAAATTTACCATTTAAACGTCTTTCATCCAATATAGTGTACATATACACTGTAGAATACCTTTCGTGTGTAAAGAAGAGTGAAACCATGAGCTTCGCAGGTAAATAGACAGAACTAGAAAACATCACACTGAGTAAGGTCATGTAGATCCAGAAAAATAAATGTCTAATGCTCTTTCAAATCAGAGTTTCATAGCTCCATAGCTCCAGATGTGAGAACACAGCCTATACTATCTGCAGAAAATAGGTAATTAAAAAAAAAAGGGGTACCATTTCCAGGGTAGGGTATGGGTAGGAGAATATCAGGGTACAGGGATGTGATCAGGGAAATAGGAAAAGGAGGGCAATAAGTACAAAAAGAGTGTAAAATAACAGTAAAGATGTCGGTACAGGCTCTAAGGAATCATACTATTAACTACCTATAAAATCCTATAATATGTGTCCATATCTATAGTTTTTTTTTTTTTTCAATGCAGTTTATTCAGGAACCTTGAACAATCCTTGGACCCTGGGGAAAGCCAGCCCACAGCTTAAATAGCCTCTGGGTAGCCAACCCAGGCGTGCCACGTGGGCAATGCAGATAGGTCCACATACATGGAAGCAAGCCAGATCCTCAGCCTTAGCCAAATGTGGAATTGTTCGTGACAGAGAGCACTCACCATCGGGAAGGTGGAAGGCGGAAACCAGCTCCATCTTTAAGGCACGACATTCCGCAGCTCTCTACACTTCCCCCTTTGTGTTTTAGACGCATCAGGCAAGAGTAGAGGTCTGATCTCTGATATTAGAAATAAATTGGGACTTTGTACCGATGTTCATTTAGGTGTCATCCACCCAAAGAGCATCAGACCCGTCCGATACCATATCTATAGTTTTAATGAACATTTCTCATCTGAGCTGATATGCTTCCTCCAAGAGTCAAAGGCCCTAACAAAACTCCCAACAACACGCATGAGAAGCATTTTTGATTTGTTGGTCAAGACTGTCCAACAGACACACAAGACATGTAACCTACGTCCCTTGGTCCCCACCCCCGGAGATAGAGGGGAGTCCCCATTGCCGAAGAGCTGGAACTGACCTGAATTCCTCCCCTCAGAGGGTCCATGCAAACTTCCAAAGAGGAAGCAACCAGCAGTTTTATCCAGCTATGATGCCAATAAAACAGATTCTATAATCCCATTATGCTTGGGAGCCTGAAGCTGGAGGATTGTCATGACTTTGAGGACAGTCTGAGCTACATCGTGAATTCTGGGGGAAGCCTAAGTTACAGATTGACATGCTGTTTAAAAAAACAAACAAGCTAACTAACAAGCTGAACTAACTAACTAACTAACTAACTAAACCCAAACAAACAGGCTACACTAAACCAAAATATACCAAACCAAGATGCTAGGGATACAGTTTAGTTGTAAAGTGTTTGCCTACTCTGCACAAGCACCTGGATTTGACCTCTAAGCATGTACACAGACACACACACACACACACACACATACACACACACATAAAGTGAAAAACCAATACCACCACCACCACCAAAACATTTAAGAAAACAAAACAATAACCTTTCCCCTTTTTGGCCACCAAATACACCAGGGTTGCTATTTTCTTCCTTGTCAGCTGCCTCTGATCCTCTCTGGCACATGTTATGATTTGTCTTAAGGCCACTTAGGTTTCAAGCTGTAAAGCTTTCTGACTGACCCTTTACAGGAGGCTCCTTCTCACCTTGTTTCCCTGTGGACTTCAAATCCACTGCATTGAAAGCCTCATGACCAGGCAGCCTGGAGAATTTGTGTTTTGATGGATCTGCAACCTACCTCAAATCTGAACTCAGAAAATATTTTGTATATTGATCTATTGTCTGTGTTTCGTTTATCTTTTCCCCCATTTTATAAGCCCAGAGTTTTCAATTGTCTATTAACCATTTCTTAACAACATGAATCCTCAAAAAAAAAAAAAGAAAAAAAATCAATGAGCTCCTGAATAAATGTAATCGATATCTGTGAAGTTTTAAATGATTTTCATTTTATGTGTTAACATAGATACAAAGGTACTTGACCAGATGCCACACACAAATTTACAGTATTGACTGTGGTGAATGGGTCTAGCCTTAATCACAAATAAGCAAGTTTCTCTGCTAATTATAATTACAACGATGCACAGAAATCCAAGATCTTAAATCACAAGAGGGACAGTCCAAGCTTTAAGCCGTGGGGTTTTTTTTTTTTTTCTGTTTTGTTTTTCAGCTGTGTGATTCAGTATGCATGGATTACTCTTCAACAAGCTTTGGCTATAAGATCAAAGTGAAAAACAAAACAACAACAAAAAAAAAACACCATCAACAACAAAACTCTACTGTTATTTCCAGGTCTTAGTTTGTGGCTGCGAAAGGGGAATTGCCACTGCTTCCCTGATATAACTGGGAGCTGCGATTCAAACTTTTAAAGCTGCAGTCAGAGGACATGATTAACCTCTAGCACGGGTGTGCACACCAGCCAGGTGACACAGAAAGCTATGGTTTTTGTTTGTTTTTTTAATTAATTATTTTTATTAATTACAGTTTATTCACTTTGTATCCCCCCGTACTTCCCTCGCTCCTTCCTCTTCCAATCCCACCCTCCCTCTTCCCCACCAGTGTCCCTCCCCCAGTCCACTGATAAGGGAGGTCTTCCTCCCCTTCCCTCTGACCCTAATCTATCAGGTCTCATCAGGAGTGGCTGCATTGTCTTCTTCTGTGGCCTAGCAAGGCTGCACCTCTCAGGGTGAAGTGATCAGAGAGCCTGCCACTGAGTTCATGCCAGAGACAACCCCTGCTCCCCTTACTAGGGACCTCTTTTGGAGACTGAGTCTATGGGCTACATCTGAGCCAGGGTTTTAGGTCCCTTCAGTGTATTATCCTTGGTTGGGACAGTCTCTGCAGGGTCCCCAGGGCTCAGTTTTTATGTCTCTTTTGGTCTTTTGGAGCTCCTGTCCCCTTCATGTCTTTCTCTCTCCCCCTTCTTTCATAAGATTTCCTGCACTCTGCCCAAATTTTGGCTGAGTCTCAGCCTCTGTTTTGATACTTCGATCAGTAGAGTCTTTCAGAGGCCCTCTGTGGTAGGCTTCTGTTCATTCCCCATCTTTTCCTGCTTCCCATATCTATTGCATTTGTCCTTCTGAATGAGGACTGAGCATCTTCCCTAGGGTCTTCCTTGTTGTTTAGCTTCTTTAGGAGTATGGATTTTAGTATGTTTATCCTGAAACTACAGCGGCCCCATGTGGTGCTTGGTTTGTTGCATTTTGGTGAAGGATGCTAATCACTCTCTTCTACCAAGTGTTTCAACCTCTTAAGATTATTAAAATTTTAATTGGGTTTCAAAAATTAAATTCACTTCCCCTTTTTATTGTATATGCAAAATAAATATTATGCGCTTCATTTAAGTGATGAAAATATGTATAAAATGCTAAATAAATTCAGTTCTCCAAACTCTCTGTGCATCAATATATAAAAACACCACACGTGTACAGCTAAAATAAGAATAATTGATAAAAATGATGGTGAAAAGGATGTATCTTGGGAAATAATTTGGTTTATCAGACCACATATTAAAAATTTTACAGAAGCAACTTTTAGGCTTTATAGTTATGACATTTATGTCCCACCCTCACTTCATTTTAGTTTTTAAACTTTCTTCTTTTCTAAGTTTCTTTAGATAAATGAAGAGCGAATTTGAATTCACATTTGTAAATTCTCTTGGCATCCTGTAACATAATAATATATTTAGGTTTGGGAGGTTAAGATGTTTAAAACAATTGAACAACATTTCACTTTTATGTCAGCTCTGTTAGTTATTTTGTGGTTTGCTTTGTTTCTTTGAGATAGAGACTTGCTGTGTAGAGCTGGCTGGCCTTCGGCTTGCTAGAGCCCCACACTTCTGCCTCCATCCTTTGTCTCTGTTTTATTTGCAGGCGTTTTTGGCCTCGTCTGCCTTTACATTCCATCTTGTTCAGTAGTTGTTGAGTGCCTTAGTTTATTTCAGACCTTCAGCTAAGTTTTTAGATAGTGTACTATATTTTGGTTTGCTTTTTCAATACAATGAGTGTTTTGTAACATATATTTTATGCACCTGCATGGTAAAATATCTTTAAAATCAGAAATACTATTCTTTTAATAATATTAAGGAGCGTTTTAAGAAATGAAATTTCACCAAACATTGTGGGTACTGTATCACTAGTTTAATATATATACGAAAATATATTCTTCTCCCATATTTAAATTATAAAAGATAAACAAACAAGAACCCAGTGCTGTTCAGTATGCAATAAAATGATATTTATGAAAACTGTTAGAGGGTGATGTCAACTTAAAATAAAAAAGTTTCCAGCATACAATTTAAAACAAACAGAGATTTAGACTCATTTAATAAAATATTTAGGCTCACCGACTAAAATTAGAGCTGGAGAAATAATAAATAAGCTCATTTAAAAAGTACATCAAAACTTCCTGGAAAGCCTATTAACATGCAGATTATGACTTAAGGCAAAGCAATAAACTGAAAATGCTGGTTCTTAGGGAGACAAAGGTTTATGTAGTTCTTTGTACTTAATAGAGTGCTTCACCTATTAAGAGTTTATTTAGTTCTTTAAGCACATTTTTTTTTTTGGTAGAAAAGTTAAATGACACCGAGTTATCGAAATATGGAAAGATCAAAACTAAACATGCATAGCAGTAAGTACTACTACTAAAGTGATAGACTTTTTTTTTCTTTCTACATTTCTATGCGTCAGAACACGTTAGGGAACGTATATTACTTCCGTAATCTAAAAAATAAAACACAATCTTTACAAACAGTGATTTGGAAAGAACTTACCGTTTTCAAGTACATTTTTCTGATCTTTGCGTCTCTGGAGTGCGGAAAGCCGCTAGGAAGACCTTTCTTGAGGCACTCGGGACTTACCCATAGGGGATCCTATCCGCGCTTCATTTGAAGCCCATAACGGTCAAGGCAGAAGGGTCCTGGCGGAGCATCCTAAACACTATTTTACTTTCGTGTAACCAATATCATTTCATAAACACAAGGATTAGAGGTCAAGCTTAAAAAAACGCCCGCTGTAACGCTACAGGGAAGGATGCCCACTGATCTCTGGAAAAGAATCAGATTTTTAACCTCCCTTCACTGTGAACACTCACTGTATCCACATTCTAGTTTTCTTTCCTAGGAGAGACAAAAACGCAAATGGCGTTAGTTTACAGGAGGAGTTTTACCTTGATTCAGCAAATCTAATTTTGAGGAGAAGGCTGAAGCTTAGAAGGAAGCTCACCAAGCCATGCTAAAAGAGAAGATGGAGTGACAATATAACTGGCTTTGATTCATCCTTTTGAGATTTTAGGTGATGCAGTCTGTGAGCAGCGGTTCATTTTAAAGCCAAAATTGTTAGCTAGAAAGGTTCTCTCTTGAATTCACATTTTCGTGCTGAATTTGTAACGTGCTTTTCCCCCGTTTGTTTATGGAAAACGGGCATCTTTCTTTGCTGAGGCTGTGTGCACAGGCACTGACTGAGAATTAGGACAGCATCTTCAGATGAGTAGGTCTCTTAACCCCCTCTGATCTCAGAGCTCTGTCTCTGGTGTTTGCATTTGGAATGCATTTGGGGTTTTTTGTTTCCAGTTGGAGACTTTGTTCTCTCACTCCTGCCAGCAAGGATAACAACGAACTTGGGTTATTTGCCTGTCCCTGGTGAGGCTATTGCTGGACCAAAGCCAGTTTACTTAATGTTGGGTTCTCTTGGCTGAAATTCCCTAGGGAAATGGCCGCTACCACAGAGCCCTATTCTGTTGGTAAATTTATTTCAAATGTCTGATACAGTTATTCTCATACTGGAGCAAGGATTTTTCTGCACTTTTGATCCACATTCTCTGAAGAAAGGAAAGCCTACATTTTTATTTTGCTTATTTTAAAATTTATTTCACGAGCCCAAAAGTCTATCTGTATTCACAATTAACTTACATGCCATATAGACATTAGCAATCAATATTTATCAAACGATTGTTACATGTCACATATTGAGAGGAAGAATATTCATGGGTAAAAATGTTTAATAATAATAATAATAGTAATCCATGATCTAGTTTTAAACTATTTTTTAATTTTATAGATAAAGTCATTGATTCTTAGATAAGTTAAATAATTTGCCGACTAGTTCACATCTCATAAATGAAAGAACAAAACCTAAATTTGGTTCTTTCTGACAGAAGAGCTTAAATCCTTAAACATTAAATTAGTCATCCTGGATTTTGACTTGAAGGAGAAGGAAAACAGTGTTTATTTAGTTTTCTTTTTTTTTTTTCTTCTGAACTAAGCTGTAATGTAATCGTGATCATCAACTTGACTGGATCTGGAATAAACGAGAAGAGGCAACTTTGGCAGGGCAGTCTGAGAGGGCATTTTCAGGAAAGAACTTAAATTATGGAGAACACCTTCCCGCAGAGTGGTTGTGGTGATTTGAATAGGAATGGTCTCCACAGGCCCATTTGTTTGAATGCTTAGTCACCAGGGAGTGGAACTCTTTGAAAGGACAAGAGGGATTAGGATATGTGGCCTTCCTGGAGTAGGTCTGACCTTTTTGGAGAAAGTGTGTCAGTGGAGTGGAATTTGAGGTTTTAAGAGCCCATGTCAGGCCCAGGCGCTCTCTCTCTCTCTCTCTCTCTCTCTCTCTCTCTTTCTGCCTGTAGATCAGAATGTGCAGCTCTCAACTACAGTTTCAGTGCCTGCCTGCACGGAACAATGATCCTTGCCATGATGATAATGGACTAAATTTGTGGAACTGTAAGCAAGTCCCTAAATGCATGTTTTCTTTAAAAAGACTTATCTAGGTCATAGTATCCTTTCACAGCAATATAATAGTGACAAAGATACAGCTTTAAGATATGAGGTCAACAGTGAAATTATTTGGAATAAGTTTTATTCATGATGAGAGACAGTTTATTCATCTAAATGCAGATACACAGTTTGACCAGTACTTTTTGTGGAAGATGCTGTCTTTCTTCAGTATGAATTTTAAACTTCACTGTATATATTCATGTCATCATAAATATATAAACTTTTGTTTGGGTCCTCAGTCCTATTTCTTTGATTAACGTGGGTTTTTTTTTTTGTTTTTATGCCAGTACAATACAGTTTTTATTATTATATTTCCATTGTATAACTTAAAATCGAAGATGTAAATACCATCAGCAGATCTTTTACTATTGAGTATTGTTTTGACTACCCTGTTTTTTCTGTGTGTCTTTCTCTATGGCATTTAATATTAATTTTCATTTTCTGTGAAGAACTGTATTAGAATTTCAATAGGGTTTATATCGAATCAATAAATTGCTTTTTGTAGGATGACCATTTTCACAATATTAATTCTACCAATATGTTAGCATGGTAGATCTCTCAATTTTCTGCTATTTTCTTTAATGTTATAATTTTTTATTATACAAATCTTTCACTTACCTAGATTTATTTCAATATTTTGAGGCTGCTGTGATGGTATTGTTTCTGATCTCTTCCTCAGTAGGTTGTATATGTGTCATTTGTATGTAGAAAGGATAATTTTTATGTGTTAGTACTTTCATGAATGAATTGGTCAGCTACAAAGGATTTCTGGTAGATGTTTAGAGTCTTTTATACAGCTAATCATATAAATTTTACTTTGATTTCTTCCTTCTCTCTTTGTATCTCCTTAATCTCCTTCATTTGTCTTATTGGTCTAGCTAAGGTTTCAAGTACAATAGAGAACATCAGTGGAGAGAGCTGTCTTAGTTTTGATTTTAGTAGAAGAGCTTTGAGCTTTTCTATGTTTAGCATAATTTTGACTATGACCTTCTTTAATCTGGTCTTTATTATGTTGTTATGTCCCTATATCCCTAGATTATCTAAGACTTTTTTTTTTTTTTTCAAAAAAGGGTGCTGGATTTTTTCAAAGGCCTTTTCTTTGAGATCGTTATGTGATGTCTTTCTTTGAGTCTGTTTACATATTGTGTTATACTATTCATTTATGTATGTTATATATCCCTTCTATCTCTGTAATGAAGCCAACTTTATTATAGTGAGTAATCTTTTTGATGTGTTCTTGTATTTGGTTTTAGTATTTTATTGAGAATTTTTGCATCCATATTTATCTGAAAGCCTGGTCTATAGTTTTATTTATTTCTTGTTGGTTCTTTGTATGGTTTTGGTATCATGGTAGTTGTGGAGCCTAGTCCCAATAGTTACATCTACAAAACATGCAAGGCTCAGGAAACACTACAGAAGAGGGGATAAAAAGAATCTAAGAGTCTGGGGTCAGAGATTTGGCTGTGAGATTGTGTTTCCTAGCAACTTTAGAAGCTACAACTATACCCGCAAAATTGCAACAACATGAGCACCCCACCCAAACATTGTTACTGAGTTTAAGACCAAGGAGAAAGTCTAGGAGACAAATCTTGAATTTAAAAGAAAAAAGAAAGTTTATTTAAAGCAACATTGTAGCAAAAGTTTGTTATTTTGTTATTTGTTTGTTTGTTTGTTTGTTTTTTGTCAATCTAAGGGCTGCAGCAAAAGGGGAAGGCAGGGGCTGACGTTTTTAAAGGCATAAACTACTGCTGTCTCAACTAAGGGCATTTCTGGTAGGTGAGCCATTAACGAAGCAGTGGTTGAGCGAGATTACAGAAGCAGAATGAACATCTGGTCAATATGTCAAGACAAAGATTACACAATAAAGGGTGAGTGGACTGGAATCTGCACAAGACACACCAAGGCCATGTTCTCAACACAAAGGAGATTTACTTGCCCCAGAGGGACAAAGGGCAGAGAATAAGAGGCAAAGACAGGAGACAGAGGACAAGGGAACAGGGAAAAGACAGGAGGGAGAGGGAGAAACAATATTTGCCCTGGAGGGACAAAGGACTGGCTCTGGATAGAGAGGAGACAGAGGTGCCCCATAGGCAAATTGTAGTTTATAAAGGGAAAGGAAAACCTTATATTAGGATGAGTTGGTTTTATTTGTTTGGGAACCTAATCAAACATATTAACATTCACTTAGGGTAACTAAAAATGACTTTTGACTGCTGGACTTCAATACTTTAATAGCTAGATTTTGGTGGTCAGCCTGAGGGAGAGGAAGCAGTCAAATGAGGGCCAAGGCCTTGATGGCCAGCTTTAGGAATGTGACCTAATGGTTTAGTAAAGCAAAGGGAATAGGGGAAAATTAAGGCCTGTCAGGAACATGTTTACCACGCTTGAGACTCTTAGATCTCTTCAGGAGCAATTTTGGAAAATGAGGCAGGTGGCTCTGAGAGCAGTCTCCTCTTAGGTTGTCATCAAGACTCAACTGCTGATCAGGCTGACCTCAGGGTGGTGGTCCAGACATCTCGTGGCTGACAGTCTTAGGCTGAGAAGAAAGTATTGCTAACACATAGGTTCTTTCTTTTCTTTTCCACAACAGCTTAGTTTGAAATGGAGTTAGTTTCAAACCATTACAACATGTACTGAGCATGGGTGACACCAATGCACAGGCCAAGTTGGACAGAGAAATACCCACATTGCCTCAACCCTACAAAAAGAATGATACGCAACTGACTAAAGCTGGGAACAGGAAAGATGGTCCTTCTCAGGAAAGAGCACAGCAGCTGATTCGTCAATGAATTTAGAAGTTAGCCCTGAAAACATACATACAAGTTAAATTATATGGACTCAACAGTTTATATTTAGGAATATATATGTAGATGCAATTTTGTTTGTCTTCCACACTTAGTAATGTTTTGTAGCAGTTTTCTCAGAGATGAACACATTCCATACTTAAGAGGGTATCCTTAAGACAGATGGTAAACAACTCAAAATACCTCCAGGAAGTTCCTAAAACTGACCAGATTCAATAGGCTCCTCCCTCCTAGACTAAACAATAAAGACTACTGAGAATCGCTCTCAGTCAAGCCAAGCTGCAAAGAAGGCTCTCAAACCAGACAATCTATTCAAAAGAAGCAAAAATAAGCTGAGCTTCTGGGAAGAGGTTCATATCAATTGAGTCATTTGAAAACGACACTTTCTAACCTATTGAGCTGCCTACAACCTACTATAGCTCAATAGACTATTATAGTGTGCTATTGATTCCTAGATTTTGTGAGCTGGTACCCATGTTGGGGTTGGCTTTAGTGACACAAACTTTTTTGAGTCATTTCTGCTCCTGTAAGTGTAACCCCAATAAAACTCACTGGTTCATCAAGTTAGACTTCAGTGTTACCTGTACTTTGGTCTGTCATGGGTTCCTTACCTGGAATATGTAGACACATTGTGTATTTACAAGAAAAGTCTTGTTACACAAGAGATAATTGACTTCATTGGTTATTTTAAAACTCTAAGGTGGGATTCTAAAGATAGCCTAGATTTGATAGAAGGGAGGGCTGCTTTGGTGGTGTAGCAAGGTCTCATAAAAAACATTTTGGCAGGGACTCAAATGTGTGGCATGTACTTCTTTCAAGATCTCTGGGAAAGGTTACGAGGCTGGAAGGGAGTTGTAAGAAAGGCATGGTTATGTTAGGTATGGTCAAACCTTTATGGCTCTTTTCTGTGTTTTTTTTTTCCCCTTTTTGTTTCAGGGCCCCTACCACACATAGTGTTCTATGTTGGATGCTTTAAAGTACTAGGCAGGGATGTGGCTGTGGTGGTAACTGGTAGACAGGTAAGCAGGCAGCTACCTGAGTTCTGGATCAGAACAAAACTAGTATGTTAGAGAGACTTCCTAAGTAGATTTCCCATTTTTGTTTGGATAGTTTTATTATGTTTTAGAACAAAAATTATGTTTTGATATTGTAAGGTACGCTGTAGGAATGCCAGGCTGCCAGTTTTTATTTGTACAATCAATGCCCCATTCAGTGACCAGAGGTCTGTGAAAACAAATGAATTCATACTGTCAGAGTATGGAGAATTTGATTTTACAGTTTTTTCTTCTTGAACTGTCCTGGGACAATTTAGTCTGGAGGTATTGTCACAACATATGCTTTGATACTCAGAATGCCCAGTAATGTGTTCAATATCATGATTTGTTAGAAAATGAAATTCTTGCCAGCAGAGCTACAAAGAGAAATGATGTCCTGACAAATAAGTAGCCTGCGGGTATGCCCCAGAGTTGCAGCTTTCAGAGCTATCAAACATGGTGGAGTGTTTTTGTTGTGTTGTGTTGTGTTGTGTTTGCTTTAGTGATGTAGCTAATTTTGAGTCACCCCTGCTCTTTGTAAATAACCCCTTATCCATCCTCCTGTTGTAAACTTAATAAAAAACTCATTGGTTTAAAAAAAAAAACTCATTGGTTCACCAAATTGAACTTTAGTGCTGTTGTTATTTTTGTCTGTCATGGGTTGCCTTTCTGGGGAGAGGAGATGTGTGTATGTGTAAGGATTTCACTAAATTATGTTTCCCTTTGTTGGGAGGAGGTCTATAACAGTGGATTTTTTAGCCCCCAAGGATTGAGTTTCAAAGGTTATATATTTGAGAGAGAAAAGCACTGTAGTGTATGTTCATGAGGTAAAAGCTTGGTAGTGATACATAAGGTAATGGAGAATGGATAATATTCTGGCAGGGCACTTAGAAATCAGTCAGTAATACCTATTAGAATGGGGAAGTTCTATGTGAGGAAGTAGATATAGCATTTAAGTTGGTCTGTGTTATGGCATTTTGGCTGATAAAAAGTTGCTGAGTCATTTCATGGCATCATCCCTTTGGAGATCCCATCATTCTTCTCTAGCTGTCTATTGTTAGAATCTATAGGCATAAGTTTATTGTGTAACTCAAATGCTGATTTCTATATCACCCCTATTTGTTTGCATTCCTTGTTGTGAGAATCTCCAATCTCAATGTTGTGTGAATACTGCTCCCCAGTTGTGCCCTCATATGCCAATAATGTAGTTTACAACCAATAAATGATCATGGGATAGAATAGGGTTGAACTTCCTGCACAGTCTGGGGAGGAGGAGAGAGAAGAGGAAGTAGGCCATTGAGCCATGGGAGAGGTCAAAGAGACATCAATAGAGGAGCTGGAGCAGAAAAGCTACGAAGTGCAAGTATCTCTGGGATGTATACTGGTAAGAAACCAGATTGGCTTAGAGAGTTAAGAATAGAGTAATAAAACTGCTCAGTTCTTGTGCAGTTCTTGTAGTGAAATAAATATTTATTATTAGATTCTCAATTTTTTCTGTGATAGCCAGGTTAAGAGAGAAACTGAGAAACAAATATAGAGTTATAAAAACAACTTTAATAAGAATCTACCTATCTCCTGTCTCACTTTCACTCTGATTTCCATAGTAGTTTCACTAGTTTCCATTCCTACCTGTGGGATTCCTTTTTCTGCACTGCTATAGCAGTAGCCTGAAGATACTGAAGTTTTAAAGCATAAGTCTTTTCTTCATGGTAAAGTTAGAAATGTAAACATCAGGGGCTGGTGAGATAGCTCAGCAGTTAAGAGAACTAGCTAGTTTTCCATAGAAGTTGGATTTGATTTCCAGCAGCAACATGCTGGCTCACAATCTCTAATCCCATGGGATTTTATACCCCCTTCTGGCTTCTGTGAGGTACAGACATACATGCAGGCAAAACATTTACACACACACACACACACAAACATATTAAATTAGAAGTATGAACATCAGCTTCACTATTCTATGAATTTTAATTTGCCATATGAAAAGGTAAAGGCATCTGGGCTTTGTTCTAAGTTTCATATCTAGCCCTGGGTGAAGACCTGACATTTTATGCTGTTCAAAGGGAACAGGAGGGATAATCATCCTTTTAATAAGATAAAGCACTTTTCTTTTCTGGAACTTTTATTGCATCTGCTTCTATCAAACAGTATCACTTGTTAGAAAACCACAAGTTAGAACTTGTAGTTTGAATAATGGCCCTCTTGGCTCTTATATTTGAAGGCTTAGACACCAGGTAGTGGAAACATTTGAAAGGATTAGAAGAATTAATAGGTGTGGCCTTGTTGAAGGAAGTGTGTCCCTGGGACTAGTCATTGAAATTTTAAAAGCCCATGCCAGACCCAGTCTCTCTCTCTCTCTCTCTCTCTCTCTCTGCTTTCTGATCAGGATATAGCTCTCATTTACTTCTCCAGCAAAGGCTTGCCTCCCAGCATGCTCTCTGCCATGATGATTGTGGACTAAGCCTCTGAATGTGTAAGCAAGCCTCCAATATATATATACATATATATATATATATATATTTATATATATATATATGTTGCCTTGGTCATGGTGTCTCTTCACTGACTAAAACAAAACCCCCAAAATATAAATATTTTTTTTTAATTTTCTCTCCCACTTCATCTGTCTTTTTCTCTCTTCATACTGGCTAAAGGCTACATATGTCTTTCATGGCACTCTGAGATTTTTCACTATTTCTCTGAAGCCTCTCTCTCCTCCTATCATATTATTGCTTGCTGGACATTCCAGTCTGATTCAAGTCATATGGCTTTCTCTCTTCTCCATCTCCCCATTTCAATCAGCATGCCTTTCTTGTTGTCTTTTTCCCTTCAAACTCAAATAAAATTATTGTTCAACTTCTACTTGACTCTGTTACTGAATTCTTTTATTAATGAGACTAAGAAGCCCAAAGGGAGCCTGTTTGGTTACATGTGTAGTTTAAATGAGAATTTTCCCTCCCCATACCCAAGGCTCATATATTTGAATACTTGGTCCTTAGTTGGTGACTGTTTGGGAGGGATTAGGAGATGTGGCCCTGTTGGTGTATATGTGTCATGGGAGAGGCATGATTGAGTTTTCAAAAGGCTCTCACAATCTTCAGTGTATTTTCTCTGCCTTCTGCTTATGGATCAAAATGTGAACTCTTAGTTGCTGCTCGAGCTTTTGACCATAATGTCTTTGTTATGCCATTAAGAATTCTAACCCTCTGGAACTGTAAACCCAATTAAATCTTTCTTTTATGAGTTTCCTTGATCACACTAACTTATCACAGCAATAGAAAAGTAATTGGTATACCTCACAATAACATCCTTGCTAGAATTTGCTTTCATAGCCAGTTTGACTGGATAAGATGGAATCTCCAAATGGTTTTAATTTGCTTTTCATTGATGAATAGGGATGGTGAACATTTTAAAACCATACTTACTGGGTTTTAGCTATCTCCTCATTTCATTAACTTATTTACTGATTGGATAATGAGGTACTTCATATGTAATTTTTACATTATTTCCTCTTACTAAAAGACTGAAATCTGTCTCTTGGTGGAGATGTGCCACTGTCAACTCCCTTAAGAGTTAATCCAGTTGAGTCAGACAATTGCCCTACAAGGAACTACCCCCAGGAAGACTGATTCTCCCTAAGCCATGATAAGGAAGTGGTATGAACAATTATTCTTTTAATGAGACAAAGCACTTTTCCTTCCAATGGATCAGCCTGTCTGTTTCTATGCCAGTACCATTCAGTATATACCATAGTTCAGCTTGTGATCAGGGTGTTGATACCACCAGAAGTTCTTTTATTGTATAAAATTGTTTTGGATATCCTGGGTCTTTTCGTAATGTTTCTTTTACTAACGTGGGTGCCCTTGCATTTGGGTCATATATGTTCAGAACTGAGATGTCATCTTGGTTGAGTTTTACTTTGATGAGTATGAAGTGCCCTTCTTCATCTTTTTTGATTAATTCTGGTTGAAAGTCTATTTTACTAGATATTAGATGTTAGAATAGCGACTCCAGCTTGTTTCTTATGTCTGTTTGCTTGGAAAACCTTTTTCAGCCCTTTCTTTTGAGGTAATGTCTATCATTATCACTGAGGTGTATTTCTTGTATGCAACCAAATGATTGGTCCTGCTTATGCATCCATTCTGTTAGCCTTCATCCTTTTCTTATGTGATTGTTTCACATTTGCATATGTTACATTAATCATATCCAACAACCTTTTTTTTTCCAGCCCCAGGTACTCCTACCTCCACCCGCACCACCCTTCCAGGTTGACAGTTAAGAAATTAAACATCAAAAAATAAAAAATCTAATTAAAAAATGGAGCACAGAGCCAAACCAGGAATTCACAACAGAGGAATCTCGAATGGCTAAGAAGCACTTAAAGAAATGCTCAGTGTCCTTAGCCATCAGAAAAATGTAAATCAAAATGACTCTAAGATTCTACCTTGCACCAGTCAGAATGGCTACGATCAAAAACTCAAGCAACAGCACATGCTGGCAAAGATGTGGAGAAAGGGAAACACTTTTCCATTTCTGCTGGGAGTGAAAACTTGTAAAACCTCTCTTGAAATCAATCTGGTGCTTTCTCAAAAATCTGGGAATAGTCCTACCTCAAGATCAAGTTATACCACTACTGGGCATATACCCCAAAGATGCTCAACCACATAACAAGGACATGTGCTCAACTATGTTCATAGTAGTTTATAGCCAGAAACTGTAAACAACCTAGATGTCCCTCAGCAGAAGAACAGATACAGAAATTGTGGTATGTTTACATAATACTACTCAGCTATTAAAAACAGAAAAATCATGAAATTTGCAGGGAAATGGATGGAACTAGAAAAGATCATCCTACCTGAGGTAATTCAGACCCAGAAAGATGTGCATAGTAAGTACTCATGAATAAGAGGATATTAGACCTGTAGTACAGAATAACCATACTAAAATCCACAGACCCAAAGAAGCTAAGTAACAAGGAGGGACCAAGGGAGGGTGCCTAAATGCCATTTAGAAGGGAAAATAGAATAAACACCAGAAGTAGATAAAGAGAGGGAACTAGGCAGGAGATGGTATGGGAAAGGAAACAAAGTTCAGGGTCAGATGTGGTGAGAAGGTGGGGAGGCGAGAGGGCTGGGAACAAGAAGGGAAACTGGGGAGGGGGGAGGCATATCTTTGTCAAGCTAGAGGCCTGAGACAGGGTAGGCTTCTGGGAGGACATGGGTCTGAGTCTAGATGAGACTCCTATCAGGAGGGATATGAAGACTAAGTGACCACCTCCTACCCAGGCAGGACTAGTGAAAGGAAGGGAACAACAACCCACAGGCAAAACCTGTGATTCAAAAGTTATGCTGCCTACAAGATGTGCAGGGATATTGAGGGAACAAAGACTGAGGGAAAGTCCAACCAATAACTGGCCCAACAATAGACTCACCCCACAGTGGAGATCAGCCCCTAACACTAATAATAATACTCTGCTATGCCTGCAGACAGGAGCCTAACTTGACTATAGTCTGGGAGGCTCCAGCCAGCAGCTGATTGGGACAGATGCTGAGACTTGCAGCCAAGCATGGAGCAGAGCTCTGAGGGCTCTGTGGAAGTGTTGGGGAAAAAATGGAAGGACCTGTGGAAGAAAAAAAAAGGTGGGGGGGGAGAGCAGGATCCTCACAAGAAGACCAACAGAGACAATGGATCCGGTCCCATGGAGGCTTTCAGAGACTGAGACATCAACTAAGGACCATGCATGGGCTGGACCTAGGCTGCCTTGCACTCGTGTAGCCAATGGGCTGCTTGGCCTTCATATGGGTTGCCTGGCAAGTGGAGGGGTGGGGTACTGTTTCTAACCTGGACTCTATTGCCTACTTTTTGATCACTTCCCCCTGGTAGGGCTGCCTGGCTTCAGGGGATGAAGATATGCTCAGTCTTGATATGACTTGATGTGCTGGGGAAGGTTGAGTTGAGATGGGGAGCAGAGTGCTCTCCTTTTCTGGGGGGAAAGGGAGAGGAGATAGGGAAATGGGGAAGAGGGATACTGGGAGGAGAGGAGGGAGGGGGCACCCCTGGGTTGTAAAATAAAAATAAAATAAAATAAAAATAAATTTAAATTCAAAAAAGAAATCATGAAAAAAACAAACTCATAACTGTTACAGTACATGTGGTAATAAATCCAACATGTGAAAGATTACAATGATAGTTACAAAATGACAACAAAATGGATTAAAGCAGTTACCGAAAAATGGAAAGACTTCATATTCAATAGACATTGTAATAGCTTTGTAATAGTTAATACTGTTTAACTATCCATATAGTCCCAAACAAGCTGCAGAGCTAATGCAATTCCCACCAAGATACTAATGATATTATTTACAAAAATAGAAGTAAAAAAATTCATATAAAATACAAATGGAGGCAAAAATTTCACAAACGGTTAAAGCAATGTCAACCATAAGAAACAAATCTAGAAGCTTCACAATAATTGATTCAAAACGTATCACTGAGCTATCATATCCAAAACAGTGTAGCATTGGCATAGGAACAGATGCACAGTACGATGGAGCAGAACAGACACCTCAGAAACAAGCCTGCAATGTCTAAAGCCAACTGATGCTCAACAAAGGCACCAAAACAAACAAATGAACAGATGAACAAACACACAACAAAACCTGTACTGAAGACAGTCTCTTCAATAAATTGTGCTGCAAAACTCAACATTCACAAGAAACAGATTTAAACTTAACCCAGATCACTTACCCTGTACGCAACCAAAACCAAAATGAAGCAAAAGGCTAAATATACACTCTAAGTATATGTAAATATATATATTTGTAAATATATAAATATAAATCCCCTAGGAAGAAACTTAGGCTAGAGATTTTAAACCACTCACACAGACAATGAATTTCTGCATATGATCCCAAGTGCATAGGAAAAAAGATTACACAGATACAAAGTTTTGCATAACAAAGGACACAACAGCCATATTGAACACACAACCTAAGAATGAAAGTAAGTCTTAGACAACTATGTTTAACAACAATGATGTCTATAGTTTATAAATAAGATTAACAAATCTATCAGTAATCCGATTAAAATTAGCAGCTTATTTATTTATTTATTTATTTATTTACTGTGTCTGAATGCTTTGCTTGCAGGTGTGTCTCTGTACCACATACATGCCTGGTACCTGTGTAGGCCAGAAGGGTCATCAGATGCCATGAAACTTGAGTTACAGATAGTTATGAGGAGTCAGACACAGAGACTGGGACCATCATTTCTCTCTTACATGAAAATTATAGTGTCAACCCAAAGAATGGTGTGGATGGGGTAGGGGTGCCTGGAACTGGAAAATGGATATGATTTTTAATGTAATGTATGAAAATGTGGAACAATCAAATAATATTTTAAAAATTCTTTAAATGTAATATATCTTTTCAGGTAAGTACATTATAAATATTTTCTACCATATATGTGGCTTTTATTTTTTAATCAATCCAGTTTCTTTATTCTGAGCTCATTTTTTTTCATATTTAAAAGCCATGGAAATATCTTACTTTCTTTTCTAAAACGTTTAGTATCTTATTTTTTATATCTAAGAGATGAGATCTTCTTGGGCTTAGTTTTTGAATGTTGTGTGAAATAGTGGTCAAATTTCATTTTCACATGGAAGTTCATTTAACCTACCATGTTTTTGGTAAGTGGTGAAAGCTCTTCTCTTTACCATGGTTGTACAGATCTTGTGCCATAAGTCACAGACTTACAAATTTTGATTCATGTTTGATGTCACCTGGCACACTTCATATTAATTCTGTATACATTGCCTTCCTTTAGTTATTACAGCTTTATAAATATCTTGATAGCTGGGTATAAAATATACTATGGTCCCAGTGGAAAGCTGAGAATTATTTAAACTAGCCTGTCTATGCTAAAGTATTCTTTATTTAAAAAACAACAAAACACTTCTTTTAAAGTTTTTATTTCATTTGTTTAATTATTTAGTTTGTATGCATAGGCCAGCAGGCCCTACTATGCATGAGGAGGTCAGAGAACAGCTTTCAGAAATTAATTCTCTCCTTTTATCATGCACGTCTCATGGATTGAACTCAGATTATCAGGCTTTGTGGCAAGTGCCTTTACTTATTGAGCTATCTTGTTGCTCCAAAGTATTTTATTATTTTTGAGAGATAATTTAGTTATCATCATAAAAATAACACATGCTTATTAAAACCTAGCAGAGAAGTATAAAGAAGTGCCAGTAACTAGCAGTGCTATTCTAGGTCCCTTATGGTTTGTCTTTCTAGTTTTCTTTTTCTTCACATTTCATTTATATCCATTTTTATAAATGTACACAGTTCTCAAATACAGACTTATATGCCATTGACCGACACTGTCCTTTAATATTGCATTAACTTTAAGTCTTTTTCCAAAGTACTAAATACCCCTGAAATAAGGCAATTTTATTTATGTACTAACATCTTGTCACATTCATGCCTGACACATAGGATTTCGTTGGTGCATGACATCACATTTTTGTCACTATACTTTTACTTAGCATTTATAATTTTAGCAAAACATCCTTGAATCTGTGAGAAAGTGAGCATACCTCCCTTTTGTTAGAAGGCAAAGCTCAATAAAAATGGAGAGCAGAAGAGCCTATGTGGGCACCAAGACAGATGATGTGTGAGCCAGGAGATAAGTCCTGTGCAGATTTAACCTCTGCAGATTTCAGTTCCCCATCAACAGTACAGGTTAAAGCAACACATTTTACTCATGACATGCTGTATGTGTGAGAAACTCGAGTTAGAGGAACTGACTATTGAACAATGAATGAACTAAAAAATACCATTTCAACCTAGATGACTCACTATTCTCCACCTATTCTTGGAACTGCACAGCATTTTACCAAACCAGTGAAACTGCAACTTAATAGCAGAAAGATGGATTCATTTTGAAAGTTTTTGGAAAAAAATGCACACAGGATTGCATAAACCTGTATACATGTGTGGTGTGTGTTGAACAATATTTTGTATTGGAGCAAACTAGCTCATAACAGAGATGTTTTCAGAATGAGTATTTTCCAGTATTTTAAAAGACCTTTGTTCCCACTGGGATTTAACATTATTTTAAACATATCATTTCATTCCCTTGGTGAGCCCATCCTCCAGAGATGATGGAGCGTTCACTTCTATACAGCAACATCCCTCAGAGCCCTTAGTTTTCCCTTTCTTGTCCAGCTTTCCTGAGCTGTCTCTTCTGTTGCTCCCAGAAAGTGTCCCACTCCACCTGCCCTTCAAATAAATCGAAACAGTCCTCCTTCTGTAGCTATCAGAAGAGTCGGTGGTAACTATGGAGCTTCTGCCTATCAAGGTGCTCCAGAAACAGCGGCAGGAGTCGAGCTGTCCCAGGTTTTGCCACCAAGTGGTATGTGGCCAGCCTCAGCTCCAGACTGCACCAGGGGCTTGCTAAGGCCTGGCCTGTGAGCACACAGGTGGTGGTTCTGCTTTCCCCCATTCTGACATTCATGGATTCCATCCTGTCGTTTTCAATCCCAAAGTCCCTGGCAGGCACAATCTTAAGCCCTCACCTTCAGGAAGTGGCTTCTCCAAAGCAGGAACCAGTTCTTCCAAAACCCAGCCTTGGTCCTCCTCACAATAGGATATAAAGACATCATAGTTGAATTGGCCTCTGAGTCCATGTCCACCTAATTTCCACCAACAAGCATGAAAGAGTGTCCCGAGGTAATGAAGCCAGAACCATTTAAGGCAGCTAATCAGAGGAAGGGTCGTCAGCAGGAGCAGCAGAGTAAAACTGGTGAGAAAGACCCAAAACTCAGTATCATATAGACAAGGACTAGCAGGGAAAGAGAACAGTAGAGTTTTGGAGTAGTCAGAGGCGTTGACCATGCAGATGGATGTCTCTAACCTATAAACAGAAGCATTGCCTCTCCCTCCTGCTCCCTGCCTCTCCTCTCTCTCTCTGGGTGGAGTCTTGGGCTACACAGTCTTCATTTTGCTGGGCCAATTTTTCTCTTAACCTAAGAGAGGCTCGTGCTTTCTGTCATTTCTATCTTTCCTTAGTCACCAACTGCTGTTACTAGAGAGGGCTCAGTGTGTCCTGTGACGCAATGCTCAGGTCTTTTCTCTGTCACACAATGAACAGAACTAGACACAAACTAGTAGGAGTGAAAATGGTAGTGAAAGCGTGGACTCCATTGCACAAAAGATGTTAGCTCCAGCATTCATGTAGCTCATAAGCTGGTGAGGTTTCAGAGATTTCATTCACAAAAGGCAATGAAGAGTTTTCTGGAGAGGGTAGGTTTTCATTTGGCTTCTAGAGGTACATTTTTTGTTTGTTGAAGGAGCTCGTACAATCCTTGGAGTAATCGAGGGCAGTTCTTGTGATGACCTTCTTTGGTTGCTAGGTCTCGGACTTAGTCATGTAAATCCGAGTCTCTGTTCTTGCTTCACCACTAGTCCTGGGCAGGTGCATGCATGTGTCCATACATAGGCATCTGTGTGGAGATCAGAGGACAACATGGGTGTTGGTTGATACCTTGTTGGAATCATGGGCCCTTTACCTTGTTTTGAACAAGCTCTCTGATATTTTAGCATTGTGTATGTCACAGTAGCTGGTCTAAGAGCTTCCAAGGATTTTCCTGTCTTTGTTCTCATTTCCATGTGGTGCTGAGATTACAGATTTTTGTTCTGTATGCTTGACTTTTATATGAGTTCTGGGGATTTGAACTTAGGACCTCACACTTGTGTGGCAAGTGTGTTTACCCACTGAACCAATTCTCCAGTTTCCACATATGTCTGGTCTTGATATCAAGTATCACGTTCCTTTCCTCCTTTAGAGCAGGAAGGTTGCAGAGGCGCTTATATAGCTTTACTGTAGGGAATTCAGGCTTGCCACCAACGCTGGAGGGTGGAGGAAGGGGAGAGAAGGAAGGTGAGTTTCTATATAAATGACAAAATACTTTCCATAGAATACAAGTTACAAGGATGCCGTTCAGATTCATATCCGGCTTTATTTGTCTGAAATCTTCTGTTCAAATTAGTTTTTCTAGTTGGCATACAAATAACAAGTTTCATTGGTAATTTCATGCACCCTTTGCTCTCCTTCAGTTGATTTCCCTCCCGCTCTTCCTCTCAACCTTTAGGTTGCCTTCCTCTCCTCTACAGCCCTGATTCTGTTTTCATGTCACATTTGACTAATCATTCTTTTTCTCTCTATTCCCTACTCATGCTAAGATCTCTGCCTTTTTATAGTCTCTTTTTCTTGTTTCATGACCTACATACTCCTCCCTAGCTCCCCATATACTAACATATGCAAAAGAAAAATTTATAGTTTTCTCTACACAAAAAATAGCATTTATATTTCTGAGTCTGGGTTTTTTTTTTTTTTTCAATGCAGTTTATTCAGGAACCTTGAACAATCCTCGGACCCCGGGGAAAGCCAGCCCACAGCTTAAATAGCCTTTGGGTAGCCAACCCAGGCGTGCCACGGGGGCAATGCAGATAGGTCCACATACATGGAAGCAAGCCAGATCCTCAGCCTTAGCCAAATGTGGAATTGTTCGTGACAGAGAGCACTCACCATCGGGAAGGTGGAAGGCGGAAACCAGCTCCATCTTTAAGGCATAGCATTACGCAGCTCTCGACAGTTCCCCCTTTTTGTTTTAGACGCATCAGGCAAGAGTACTGAGTACTGAGTCTGGGTTTTTGATTCAAACCTGTTGATTGTTATTTTTCATTGGTTCTTATAGGAACAATGAGATTAGTTTGATTTTGGAGACATATAAATTGTCCTCTTGTGTGGTTTTTTTTTAATGCCAATAATTCTGTTTTTAAGTACCCTGTGTGAGGTTTTTATTGTGTGAAGAATTGAAGAAAAATTTAAATTTATTTTTATATATACATTAATGAGTTTTGACTAAAACATTTAGTTTTATAGTGTTTTGAATTTTTAAAATAGAATTTACTATAGTGCTTCTCAGCAACACGATTGTTATTAGGCCCTATTGTTATTAGGGCCCTGATTTTTTCTTTTAATGATTCTATCTTTCAAAGCTTTCATATCCACTATTTGTTATTGTTGCTAGTTTAATAAAAACATTTTTTTTAATTTTTATTTTTTATTTTTTTGTTTTTTTCAATGCAGTTTATTCAGGAACCTTGAACAATCATCTGACCCTGGGGAAAGCCAGCCCACAGCTTAAATAGCCTCTTGGTAGCCAACCCCAGCGTGCCACGTGGGCAATGCAGATAGGTCCACATACATGGAAGCAAGCCAGATACTCAGCCTTAGCCAAATGTGGAATTGTTCATGACAGAGAGCACTCACCATCGGGAAGGTGGAAGGTGGAAGGCGGAAACCAGCTCCTTCTTTAAGGCACAGTAATATAAACATTTGCATAAAAGGATGATCAGCTTCCTAAAGGAACTACTTCCAAACTTCCATTGCTATATGCAATTTCTAATTTTATGCCTAATGTGATCTCAGTTTATTCCGGTAACAACATACCAAGTTTAAGAAGTTCATTATTTTCCTTTTTTAATAGCACATTTTAATGTTTTTACTTTTAAGAAATTCATAACATATATTTTAATAATATTTTTCCTTCCTCAACTATCCCCAGATAGTCCCCTGCCTCCCTGCCCACACAACTTCATATGGCCCGACCCGAGGGGCTTCACTGTGGGAGAAGAGTGGAAGGAATGGGAGGGGACTAGAAGTGCAAGGAAGGAAGCCAAGTCTGTTTGTCTGATCAAGGCTTCTGTTTATTAGAAATTTTTACCCAACTCATATAGGGAGAAGACAGGAAAGGGGGAAGGTTAATCTACTGCTGCAGGAAATAGGAAGAGTGCTTTCATGGGTTAAATATTGTACCTGCAAGATGCTGTAAGGATGTTTTCTTAAGCTATCTCACGGATGCTCTAAAACTAACAGACGGATGTCCTTACCCATGATTTCGGGTCCTAGGTATCTCTTCAACTAAATAGCTTTAGGTCTCCACTAAATGACCTTTGCTCACTACTTGGCTTTGGCTTCAGTAAATAGCTTTGTCTCCACTAGATAGCTTTGGCTCACTGTTTGACTTTGTCTCCACTAGATAGCTTTGGCTTATTGTTTGACTTTGGCTTCAGTAGATAGCTTTGGCTCCCAGCAACTTCATGTTATTTCTCTCTCTTAAAAATGAACCAACACTGAAACCCAACCAAGCCAAACTTGTGATTCTGTCTGCATTGGCCAGCTATTCCAGAATAAGGGGCAGTCTCTTGCATATGGTTGATATACTCAGTTTCACTCAGCTGAACAAAGCTGATTTTGTCTTTCCTAGAAGCTAACACTTGTGAATAACGTTTTGACTGTGGGGGCAGAGAGTTTGTGCCCATTTCCTCTCTCCTGTGCTGAGATTTTTTTCTAGCTTGAGCTTATACAGTTTGTGCATGCTGTCACATAAATTTCTGAGCCTCTCGGTATGCTAAGAAAACCTCCCACTTAGGGATGAGTGATCCAAGTCTCTTATTTTCTACATATTGTCTGGTTGTGGATCTCCGTGTTCAGTACTGTCATAATTAGGGTTTCTCTTGCTGTGGTAAACCACCATGACCAAAAGCAACTTGAGAAGGGAAGGTTTTAATCTATTTTAATGCTCTCAGCTCATGGTCCTAAATCAATGGAAGTCAGCAAAAGAACTCAAAGAAGGAACCTGGAGGCAAGAACTAATACAGACCCATGAAGAACAGAGGTTACTGACTTACTTTCCATGGCTCACATGAGTTTCTTTTATTCACCAGAGAATCCCCTGCACAGGGGCTATCCCCTACCTCAGTTCACTAATTAATAAAATATCCCACAAGTTTACTCATAAGCCAGTCTGCTAGGGACATTTTCCCAATTGAAGTTTCCCTTTCCAAATGATTCCAGCTTATGTCAAGTTGATACCAAAACTAGCCAGCACAATTACAGTCTATTGCAAAGGATAAGTCTATCCCTTATCCAGTAAGGGATGTAAAATGCACCAATCTATCTATCTATGGGTACAATAATACATTACTAGTAGTAGTTTTATTGCCACATTCATTTAGCAGAATAATAGTGGATTTGCCCTAGGTCCAATGATCTATCTAGTGTCATATTCTTGATTTCCATAAACAGTGTCAGGTATAGGTATAATTTTTAAAAGTGGTTGATTAGGTTGCTTCCATAACATCTGTGCCATTATTGCACCACCTTGCAGGCTGATTACTGCTGTAGCTGACAGGGTTCATGGTTGGGTGAGATTGATGATTACTTTTCTTGCCCAGTACTACCTTCTTGTACCATGAATGATAGTCAGTAGGGTGAAGCTTCCAGTTGAATATTAGCTTGTTTTTTTTCTTTTGTTTGTTTGTTTTTCATGTTCTGTGACATAATGTGATGTCTTCAGCAGCAGGGCCTTACTGTCAGGTTTTGAGCAGTAACTGATAGCATTGACAGTGAGTATATCACGTTTGGGGGAATCTATATAATCCCTTTGGCCAGTGACTCAAAATGATGTAAAACATTTCCTAGCATTGGTGGTTCTATTTAGTAGCATATGATATTCAGTTGGGGGTACTGTCTTTCTCATTACAAGGTAACTCTATTTAAATTCCTTTTATACATGTTTATATTTTAGGGAACTTTTACAGCAGTAGGTTTCCATAAGCTTTTTGAAAAGCCCAATTTTTGGGTGTTAGTATTTCCTCCTCATTCTCTCCTCTAGCTGGCCCATCCCTTCCTGTCTAATTCCCCCTTTATTCCTTTAGGACAAGATAGTCTATTTCCCATTCATTGAAAGATCCTCTTCTTCCCCCCTTTTCCTGTTGGCTACCTCAACTTTGTGGGTGTTCTAATGGAAACACACATATCAAAAGTTTGAAAGCTATAATTTGCCTATAAGAGAAAACATGGAATATTTTCTTTCTGCCTCTTGGTCACCTCAGTCAGGATGCTTGTTTCTAGCCCCATTCATATGTGATTTCATTTATTTATTTCTTTGTTTATTTATTTCTTTATCTATCTATCTATTTATTTATTTATTTCTACAGCTGAATTGCTTTTTTTTAAATTAAATTTTTCTGGGTTGGATTCCAGCTGCTGTGCTCCTTGATATCTCAGTTCTTGGCTCCTCTTCCACTGCTGCTCTTTGACATCATTAACTGCAGGTATTACCCCGCAGTGACTTGTCCTGGCAAACAAGAACTGAGACAGTTTAAATACTGGCCAGCAAGGCTACGAGGAAAATCTTCTAGAACCCTAGCAAGCTGGAAGGTAAAGTAACTGGCCCAGAATGGGATAAAACTGGAGGAAAACCATGGCAATTTGTACTTCTCTGTTTAGTACTACTATCTGACACATGCACAAAAAATCTGAAGTCTTTGAACTTTCTGGGAATATGAAGGAGATGGCTCTTTCCAATGGTATTTAGTAATGGAGGATGCCTGTGGAAAGAGATTTCTGTCTCATGGCTTTTTTTATTTTCAGGAAGTGATGGCATAGCAAATGAAGATTTGGTAGAGTGATTTAGCCAAAAGATTCAAATTGCAGAAGCCACCTGTTTCTATGGCTTCCAAACTGTCATGGAAAACATGTTTGAAATATATTCAGTTTATTGACATCTGTGTTAATGATTCCAAAGAAATTCCATAAAGGGGATTTCTTTATTTGCCACTGAAACTATGCCTTGTGTGAAGAAGGCAAAAGGATGGATCTTGTGTTGGATTGAATGAGCAAGTGGCTACATCTTTCTGGTTCTTTTGTATAAGTATTCTGGCTCAAGAAATAAGGGTTTGTGCTGGGTACTCCAATTTTCAATGAGCTTATTAGCACAAACAACTGATTAACACTGTGACTTTGCCCGTCTGATGTTCACATTCCTGCTTTCCAAGCAGTGAAAGAAGTAATTAACAATGCCCTGAAAATAGAACAGGAATTCCTCACCCCAACTTTTCTGGCAAAGCTGGTTAGGATAAATTACACTTTAATAAAGAAACACATCAAGCTCATGGCAGACAGGCTTATGCTCCAGCTGTGTTTTAACAGGATTTTCAGAGAAGAAAATACGTTTGACTTCATGGAAAATATTTCTGTAGAAGAGAAGAGCAAACTCTTTGAGAAGAGGGTGGTTGAATATTAGAGCAGAAGAGTGATATTGCATCCAAGAGAGGGTTACATCACCTTGCATGTAGTTTATTTAATTTTATTAATCACACTTTATTCACTTTTATCCCCCCGTAAGCTCCTCCCTCCTCCCCTCCCAGTCCCCCCTTCTTCACGCATACCCCTTCCCAAGTCCACTGATAAGGGAGGTCCTCCTCTCCTTCCTTCTGATCTTAGTCTATCAGATCACATCAGGAGTGGCTGCATTGTCATCTTCTGTGGCCTGGTAAGGTTGCTCCCCCCTCAGGGGGAGGTAATTAAAGAGCAGGCCAATCAGATTATATCAGAGGCAATCCCTCTTCTGATTACTATGGAACCCACTTGGACACTAAACTGCCATGGGCTACACCTGTGCAGGGGTTCTAGGTTATCTCCATGCATGGTACTTGGTTGGAGTATGAGTCTCTGGGAAGACCCCTGTGTACAAATTTCTGGTTCTGTTGCTCTCCATGTGGAGTTCCTGTCCTCTCCAGATCTTACTATTTCTCACTTATTTCATAAGATTCCATGCACTCTGCCCAACAGTTGGCCATAAGTCTCAGCGTCTGCTTTGATAGTTTTTTTTCTAAGCCCTTTTTTTGTGTTAGTTTTTCGTCCTCATTCTCTCCTCTACCCGGCCCTCCTTGCATGCTGACATTGAAGTAAGCTTAATCTGGGTGCGTTGGCGATTTTTCTCCAATTATCAAAATAAATAAATGAATAAATAAATAAATAATCCAGCAGAAATGAATCAACTAGCAACACAATTGGTAGTCATTAAGTTTATCAGCAGTAAAACAAGTGGATAGGTTCCTCAAAACCATTCCTATTGATGCTAAATTAGAAAGATTTAAAATAAAAACTACTTGGATATTTGTTTCAATCCTGTCCCTGCTGGCTTTTGTGAGCAGGCTGGCCATTTGTCACTCCCTCATAGCCTCCATAGCAGAGGCCAAAGCTTTAACCATGGCTAGTCTCAAGCCAGCGGGACTACACATTCAGTTACTTCCATAGGCAGATAAAAAAAAATGTCACTATCATTCACCATTTTCTACAGACTCTTTTGAAGGTTTACTTAACCATTATGTAAAACAAACAAACAAAAACTGTGGCACTTTTCACACAAACATTGAACTCTCAAAGAAAAATCATGGTTTATTTGGTTTCTACAGCAAGCACAAAGTGTTCTCTTCAACACTAATGGTAGCCATTCAAAATCTACTAAGCAACCAAGTCCATGTCAGAAACAGCCTCTGCTCCCTTTATTAGGGAGCCCACATGGAGACTGAGCTGCCTATTGACTACATCTAAGCAGGGTGTCTAGGTCCTCTCCATGCATGGTCCTTGGTTGATGCATCTCTGAAGGGCCCCAGAGGTTTTGGCTTTGTTGGCCAACTTGTGGAGGTTCTGTCCCCTCTTGGTCTTTCTATCTTCCCCTTCTTCCATAAGACTCCCTGCACTCTGCTTAAAGTTTGGCTGTGAGTTTCTGCATCTGCTTCTATCCTCTGCTGGGAAGAGTCTTTCAGAGAACATCTGTGGAAGGCTCCAGTCCTGTTCCCTCTCCTCAACTGCTTCCAGTGTCTATACTGTTTGCCCTTCTCAATGAGAATTAAGCATCTTTCCTGGGGTCCTCTTTGTTGTTTATCTTCTTTAGGTCTGTAGATTTTAATATGTCTATCCTATATTATATGACTATTATCAGCAAATATGTGAGTATATACCATGCAAACTCAGTTGCCTGCTCTTTGATTACTTCTCCTTGGTGGGTAGACCTAGCCATCCATAGAGGAAGAGGATCCAAGCAGACCTGATGGGACTTAGGGTCAGATAGTAGAGGAGGAGGACTTTCCCTGTCAGTAGACTAGGGGAGAGAGATGGAGGGGAGAAGGAGTAAGGGTGGGACCAGGAGGAAATGAGGAAGGGTGCTACACAGTGAACAAATTGTAATAAAATAATAAAAAAGTTAAAAATCATTTCAAACAATAAAAAATAAAATAAATGAGACCTCATGAAACTGAAAAGCTTCTGTAAGGCAAAGGAAACTGTTAACAGAACAAAATGACAGCCTACAGACTTGGAAAAGATCTTTACCAACCGTACATCTGACAGAGGACTAATATCCAAAATATATATATAAAGAACTCAAGAAATTAAACACCAACAAACCAAGTAACTCAATTTAAAAAATGGGCACAGAACTAAACAGAATTCTCAATAAAGGAAGATAGTATGGCAGAGAAACATTTAAAGACATGCTCCTTAGCCATCAGGGAGATACAAATTGAAACAACCCTTAGATTTCAACTTACACCCATAAGAATGGCGAAGATCAAAAACTCAAGTGACATCACATGATAGAGAGAATGTGGAGAAAGAGGAACCCTCCTACATTGCTTGTGAGAATGTACACTTGTACAACCACTTTGTAAATCAATCTAGTGCTTTCTCAGAAAATGGGGAATAGTACTACCTCAAGATTGAGCTATACCAGGCCTGGGCATATACCCAAAAGATGCTCTGCCATCCTACAAGAACATTTGCTGAACTATGCTCACAGCAGCTTTATTCACAATAGCCAGAATCTGGAAACAGCCCAGATATCCCACAACTGAAGAATAGATAAAGAAATTGTGGTACATTTACACAATAGAATACTACTCAGCTATTTATTTTTCTTTTCTCTCTGTCTCTCTCTTTTTATTCTGAGTATGATTTTTTGGTAGAACTTTATTTTTTATTATATATTTTTAAATTTTTATTATTTATATTTTTTTTTTCATGGAGAAGACCCCCTGATATGCATGGCTGTGGTGGGTGGGACTTGGAGAGGCATGGCCCCAATGTCTTTGTATCTGGGTTGCATTTTGCTCCTCCTGTGCCTTCTCATGTTTATCAGTGCTATATTCCTTGTATATCTGTCATAGTGTGATCGGGCAAGGAGAGACCTTCGCTGCCTACAGTCTGATGTAATTGTTTCCTGGGTGACAGCCCATTCTATTAGGTAATTTTCCTGCAGAACAACATGAAGACAAACTTTCATAAAATAATATTGTTTAGATGAGTTAATGATTTTACAGAGTTCTTGATTTGATATAAATAGTTTAGAAAGTTAGGTTGAGATATTTTTGTTAGTGGAAAACGGATGTAGAAAACCTTGAGGAAAAATTTGAAGTTCAGAAAAGTACACTCTTAATAGTTGATCTAGGGACTTTTTGAGGTTAGGGAGCAAGGACAATATCCCAGCTAGCACTAGATGATGTAACTCTCTTGCTGAAGCTGGGCTGGTGATCGGGTTATTAATTTCCTGTACCCATTTTTGCCTTCAGCTTTCTGATATGATTTAATAAAAATTGTTAATGGGTAGATGTGCACCTTGGGGATTTAAAGTAGAAATGGTTGATTTTTTATGTAAAACTTTAAATTTGTGACTTTAAAAAAAGATTTTATAAGATTATTTTTTAAGATAATTGGTTCTTTCTTGGTAACCTCAAATTGCAGTCTAGCAAACTGGCTGAAAGAATTACCTTGTTTGCTTATACTTTGTTAATAGATAAAAGTTGTTTACTTACACATATATGTAGGTTCTTGGGATTAATTTGTTATTCACCAATACTGTATAAAACTTTTAATCATGAGAGGGTATTGAGGAACACGTGTTTTTTTTATGTATACACATA
This sequence comes from Meriones unguiculatus, assembly GCF_030254825.1. Lineage (NCBI taxonomy): Eukaryota > Metazoa > Chordata > Mammalia > Rodentia > Muridae > Meriones > Meriones unguiculatus. The sequence continues at coordinate 58,656,190 of NC_083357.1, forward strand.
GTAATCATTCACTCAAAGAAAAATAGAATGTAATAACATTGTGAAAGATTTTGCTGGTATATATAAACTGTGGGAGAAAAAACAAAGTTGTTGGAGCTTGCTCTTTGGAGTTTGCTACATCCACAAAAATAAATAAATAGTTAGATAGATGATAGATAGATAGATAGACAGACAGACAGACAGATAGATAGATAGATTAATTTAAAAATTGAGCTGCCCTGTGCCTCACACCTGAGAGTTTTGAAGCATACAGATCTCAGGTCATCTTTCTAGCAAGAACTGATATGCAGCCAATTCAAATAACAGCAGCCCAGAGATCTCAGGGCTCATTAGGCTGAGCAGTGATGTAATGACCATAAGAATCTCAGACAGGGCTGGAGCCCTAGGGACAGGGGATGTTTCTAACCTACACAGCCATCGTTTAACTTTAGATTGGCTTATAAGGAAGAGGTTAAGACACAGTCTTACCAACTGGAATGGTCATCTGAAGATTACTGTTGCTTAGCCCAAGATTGTGAGAATACAGGTGTGATGAACAGCAAGATACCATATTATTATCATCACATTTCAAGCACATTGGTCCCTATAAACAATGACGTAAGTTCATCATACATGTTTATGCAAACTACTCCCTCTGCCCTGGTCTCCTTTCTGCTTTTGATGCTTTTTAAATGCCCTTTGTGTTTTACTCTTTTACTCTCTACACTCTTGGCTTTATCATTTCAATATAAGAAAACAATTTGTAGGGTCTGTGGAGTCCAGAAGAGGGTGTTGGACCCCCTGGAGCTAGAGTTACAGCATCATGTAGGTGCTGGAGATTTGATATCGTTCCTCTACAGAGACGGTGCTTCTAACTGCTGAGCCATCTCTCCAGCCCTTAGATCCCTGTTTTAGAAAGAGAGGTCAGAGACCAGCTGTCCAACTCTTGGTACCTAGACAGCATTTGAAGGGCTTCTTTGTTTTCTTTGCTCCGCGCAGTGGGATCCTTCTCCAAACAGACATTTACTAATAAAAGTTTTCATTCAATGATGTGTTTTGTGAATTAAATACATTCTGCTGACTTTTGAAAATTCTTGTTATTCCTAAGGAATGCAGCATGAAATGGTCAATAGGCTGGCATGGAACAAGGAAGCAAAATCTTTATTTTTATTCACCTGCCTGTTCCTGTAGAATTTAGGAAGGGAAACTTTGAAATAACATTTACTTTTAACTTGTATACAAATCTTGCAGACCATGCATCTTAATACAGCAACGTTATGCTTTGATATAGGTGTGCACTGTCTAATGCAGATTAGGCTAATACTATCTTCTAGAACAATTATTACCTTTTTAGGATAGAAATGTTCAACATCCCTTCTAGTTTTGTGAATTAGACAGTGAATTTTGTTGTTGGTTGAACACCAGGACTTATTTTTATCTAATTATAACTTGGTACTCAGCAAGCAAAGCAACACTTCTGCATCCTTCCTACACATCTCCACTGACCACTGACTTCTGTTTCAACTTTTATGATACAAATCTTAGAGATTCCACATGTGAGGAAAGTCAGGGACATTTGTTTCCTTGCCTGGCTGATTTCACTTCTGTAATTTTTTTAGTTCTATCCGTCTTGTTACAAATGGCAAAATTTCACCTTCTTTTAAACACTATCTCTTTGTGTATATATTTTCTTTCTCCATCCATCAGTTGATGGGCAGTAGATTGTTGTTACTCTATGCCTCGTATTAATGATGCTGCAGTGAATCTGGGAGAATAAAATTCTCTTCAATACTGATTTCTTTTTATTTTTCTTTCTTTTTTTTTTTGGTGTAAACCTAATAAAGGGTTTACAGTAAAGGAGAATTTCAGGATCATATTACAGTCTAGTTTTATTTTCTTAGGAAACTTCATACTGTTCTCCGTAATATTGCATTCATTTTCTTTCTTGGAAAGATAAAGTATGTTGTGGTGGAAGATAAACTTATTGGTAGGCATTCTTTCATGTTAAAGGAGATAATGTTCTTTGTATCCTGTATAGAACATTCAGAGGATCCTTTCCTATTTGTGATTAAAGATTATTAGAAACATAAACTGGAAGATATTTTTAGAAAATATGCAGGTTTTATTAAATATTGATAGTAAACTGGACCTTGTCGGCATTGTGTTTTATGTTATCTGAAGGCAATATATGTTTTGAATCAGCAAAAACAACACCACCACCAATAAAAACAACAAAAACCAAAAAAACCACTACAGAAACCATTACGTACGTAGTCCTTACCTTAATAATCCCTCAAATAACCGATTATAACTCAAATAATCAAATACAAAAGATATTATTTTATCTTTTTAAGTATTAAAATTTTGATTGAATTCTTGGCAAAAGTGTTATTACTACAAACTTTAGGAACTATCTAAATGTGAACAGCACTGAAATTCCTTAAGATTAAATATTATTTTAAAGAAGTAGATCATTAATTTAAGAATAAAATGGCTTGTTGTGATATGGGCTTTACTGCATTTACACATTCTTATATAACCTACCCTTGTGGTTTAATTTTAATCTTACCTACCTACTATAATGCAAGGTTGTCTTTCTGTAGGACTATACTTTTGAAATATAAACAATACATTACATCCTTCCTATAAGAGTCAAACATCACAGGAAATTTTTCAGTATAAACATTTTAAAATTATATATATTTTTTATTTTGTGTGTGAATGAGTGTGGATGAGGGGGATGGGTAAATGTGGCACAGTAAATGTGTAGAGGTCAGAAAAATTTGCAGGAGTTATTTCTTTCTTTCCACCTCGTGAGTTCTGGGACTAAATTGAGGTCATTAGGCTTGGTAGTAACCAACCCGTCAATACATGTGTGTATTTATTCTTTAATATATATTTATTATATTTTTATACTTTATACAATATAGTGTTAGAAATTATATTTATAGTTGTAGTAAAAACTTGATCTCTTTTAACTAAACATTTTAGACAACTCCTATTCCCCTCCCAAACCCACACAAAACAAGAACAAGAACAACAACAAAAAACCATCAAGAGGCTGTTTCTTCAAGAAAATATGCACTCCTGTTACACAGAGGAAGACTGAAAAAATCCCAGTGTAGCGTGGTTCAACTGTTCCTTGCACACGCAATACTAAATATTTTCTATGCTGTATTTTCCCTTTGTTTTACTTTCTTGTTTATTTTATAAAGTGACACAATCGCTTCCTTGACTTACTAAACTGTAGAGTTTGATGGACTTTCACATCTTGCTCTGGAGGAGGGCAGACACACTGGGAGGGCTGCCTCATCCCAGAGTCTTCCTCTTCTCTGCTTATTACTGAGCTACTATTTTGGAGAAGTTATTCTTGTTATTAAATATTTTTCTTTTTAGAAATCCTGGCACTTTTCTGCGCGTTTAGATCTTTTTTTTTTTTTTTTTTTTTTTTTTTTACATCTAGTGTAAATGGTTTTGTCAACCAAATTGTCTGAATTTCTCAAATAATTAACTACAATACTGAGTGGGTAAGTAGGAATGAGAAAATACAAATCTTGGGCCATTGAGATCATTCACCAGGGAAAAGTGCCAGCTGCCCTCCCTGAGTTGCATGACCCATGTGGTAGGAGAGAACAGACTTCTAGAAGTTGGCCTTTGACCTCCACGTGTATACTACAGCACACATGCACCCACGCAATTCAAACACACAATCACATAAAGTTTGTAAGTGAAATTTAATACTTTAAAAAAAAAGTGTATGAAAACCTATATATCACAAAAGAAAATACAAATCTTTTCTCACTTTGTGTTTTCCCAGAGCTGGTTCAGACACAACATTGTCTCTTCTGGACATACACCTTCTGCTCTATTGAGAGTGGAGGAAAGGAGGGGCAGGGAGAGGTGAGAAGAGTCGAGGGGGGAGGGGAGCAACCACACTTGTGTAAAACAGCAGTTCGGTATTAATGAGGCATTCTCTCTCTCTCTCTCTCTCTCTCTCTCTCTCTTTTTCTTCACTTTAATGCTATTGAACTTCTGCCACACAGTGTACATACAGATGAGCAAGAAGTTCTTTCTCATCATTTTCCAGCTTTGTCTAACTTAAACCGCTTAGTCCAATTTAATTTTTCCTACCCTAGGTTGCTTGACATTCTTGGCTTGAAGAAAAATGAAAACCACTCCGAAGTGTCCCGGTTTGTCCTTCTGGGCCTGTCGTCTTCCTGGGAGCTGCAGTTATTTCTCTTCTTGACGTTTTTACTGATTTATGTTGCTATCGTCCTGGGAAACCTCTTGATAGTGATGGTGGTACAGGCTGACGCTCACCTGCTCCAGTCACCCATGTACTATTTCCTAAGCCATCTGTCCTTCATTGACCTATGCTTGAGCTGCGTTGCCGTACCCAAAATGCTAGGAGATTTCCTACAGACGGAGAAGACAATATCTTTTTCAGGATGCTTGGCCCAGATCTTCTTTCTTCACTTTCTGGGAGCCAGTGAGATGTTCCTGCTGACCGTTATGGCCTACGATAGGTACGTTGCCATATGCAATCCTTTGCACTACATGACTGTCATGAATAACCATCTGCGCCATCAGCTGGTGTTTGGCTGCTGGTGCGGGGGTTTTGTCCACTCTATCACACAGGTCATAGTTGTCATCCAGCTGCCGTTTTGTGGTCCCAGTGAGCTGGACAACTTCTACTGTGATGTCCCCCAGGTCATCAAGCTGGCCTGCATGGACACCTACTTGGTTGAGGTGCTGATGGTCTCTAACAGCGGCATATTGTCTCTGGTCTGCTTCTTGGTCCTGCTCTTCTCCTACGCTCTCATCTTGATCACTCTGAGAACTCACCTCCATCGAGGGCAGGGCAAGGCACTGTCCACCTGCGCCTCTCACCTGACAGTGGTCAGCCTGATCTTTGTGCCCTGTGTATTCATCTACTTGAGGCCCTTCTGCACCTTCTCTGTGGATAAAGTCTTTTCTGTGTTTTACACAGTGATCACACCTATGCTGAACCCCCTCATTTACACACTCAGAAATGCAGATATGAAGCAAGCCATAGAAAGGCTGAGAAGGAAACAAGTGACATCTCATTGCTTTGTTAAAGGATGATGTTAAAAATGTTAAAAGAGGTTAATGTTATCTGTAAAATGTACCATTTCTTAGAGTATCCTTACTTTAACTTGTGCATATGGGAAAGCCATGTTAGAGACTGGGTTATCAAAAAAAAAAGACAGCATAAAATTATAAAATATCACTTGCAATAATAGTTGTGAAACATAGGTTGCTTACTGGGTGTTAATATGGGGCTGTGACTCAGAAGTCTTTAATGGCTGACCAATGACTGGCATTAATTTTATGACAGGGCCAGAGAACACCTGGAAAGATCGACCCTGTACCCCCACTGTCTCCAGCAAGTCTTCATTTCATTAATTTATTTTACCACTTTACTTTGTTCTAGTGGCAAATATATATTACTTCCTCTGGTGTCTTCCCCTGTTAACAGTCCCTACTGCGGGGATGCACGCACTGATGGTGTTTTCCACAGTCTCTTTCGAAGTAGTGCAAGTTCTTCCTGCCTACTTTCCAGAAAAGCCTGAAAACACTAAAATCTCTCCACTCTAGTGCTCAAAAGGGTATTGTGTTCTGCACTGCCAAATTTTAAAAGCACACGTCAGTCTGAGAAATGTTTACATGGGGTGGGGGAATTGGCATTCTTTGGTAGAGTCTTCTCTGGAAGCGACATCCTCTTTCATGGAGGGCAAGTTGATGAGGCTCAGCTAATCATAACATTTTACTTTAAAGAAGAGATAGGAAAAGAGATATGAGCTGTGTTCTAAAGCACCTTCTCTATCTCTGAGGTTCTCAAGTTTTAACCACTGGGTTACAAATGTGCTTTGAGTCATAGGCAGTATTATTTAACTTCATTTCTTAGAAAGGATCTCAGGGCCATTAAATAACCGACTTGATATTAATTACACGAAGCACAATCAATGGCATAAGCTAAATGCATTAAAGGTACCCTTGGAAACACCAAAATGCATCCCTGTCCTATCAAGGAAGGGAAGCTCAGCACTCCTCCTAAGATAAAGAGTAAGTCACATAGTTCGAGGTCTCTGGCTTATCTGTAGTCTGCTGTGTTCCCAGTCTGTCCTGATTGCCTGTGTGTCTCTAAAAAAGGGCTCTACATTTTTTTAAGCAGCACAAGAAAACTTTATATGAGGAAGGAATGAATACTTCACAAAAGTCTTTCACAGTTTTCACTAGTATATAAGATAGACTCCACCTGACTCCCAATTGACTCAGATACTAAGAAATATAAGGAAAAAAAATACTGTTATCAAGAAATACCCAAATGCAGCTTCAAACATTTATGGTAGATATTTGTTGTGTAAGGTTGCTTTTGGCCTGTTGGCTGTTTTCAGAAAACTAATCCTCTCCTTCCCCTCCTCCCCCCATGCATACACCACATGCCACTCTGCTCTGAGTCAGGGGCATGCAAGAATTCATGACTTATGATTCAAGCTCTGCCTTTGTTTTAGATTGCTAAGGCAGGTTACATGGGAGATGTTAGGCAAATAAGTGTGGTTGTTACACTGTTCTCTTAATGGCAAAAGGTTGAACAGAAACACTGCGCTACCTGAAGTCTTAAGTGATCTCAGTGTGTATTGTGCACTGTGCTGGGAGGTCCAGGAAGAAAGTCCCAAATGGGTTACTATACCAAGCCAAAATAACTACTAATTTTAGACAATAAAGTTAATATTTTTTTTCTCCTCAGAAAGATTCAGTCAGATTACATGGAGGGATTGCTTAAATTCTACACTATCTGCTTAGCAGCCTGAACTCTAGGTGTTCTCTAAAAATTTGCCGCGCCTTAAAGATGGAGCTGGTTTCCGCCTTCCATCTTCCCGATGGTGAGTGCTCTCTGTCACAAACAACTCCACTTTTGGCTAAGGCTGAGGATCTGGCTTGCTTCCATGTGTGTGGACCTATCTGCATTGCCCACGTGGCACGCTGGGGTTGGCTACCCAGAGGCTATTTAAGCTGTGGGCTGGCTTTCCCCAGGGTCAGATGATTTGATTGTTCAAGGTTCCTGAATAAACTGCATTGAAAAAAATTTTTTCAGTCACAATTTCATCCAGCTGCTTTAAAAGTCATCTAATTAAACGTCAGCATGTGCGTATAGTGCAGAGTCACATGTGGGATGCTGTGCGTGTGCGGATCATAGAGCAGCTTTCAGGAGTTAGCTCTTGAGTTCTGGGGGCGGCACTCAGGCCACCTGTCCTGTGCAGCCAGTGTTTTTACCCGCAGTGCCATCTTGTGGGCCTACTTTACCTAGCTCCTACATAAAATTCCTTCAGCCCTTTTCTGATTTATGGAAAGGCATTTATTCTACTCACTAAATAATATAATGGTAAACTTTTAGCAATATTTTTATACTTTATCACCTTAAACCCAAACAATATTTATAAAGAGGCTTTATTTGCTTTAGCTTTCACACTTACATATCTGGGGGGAAAGTTCCTGATTAGCATTTATTAAAAAGTGTCAGCTTTAATAGCTAACACTAGCTGTTAGTTTTTAATTTTATTTTTTAAATTTATGAGCTATTAGTTACTCTCGGTCATATCACAAAGAGCTTTCTTAATGGCAGAAAAGTGGATTTTTCACTTTTGTCCTTGGAATTTATGTTTAAGAAGGCATTTGTGAATGTACGACTTTGCCCATACATTCTACATATATGTGCTGCTGTGGAAAGCAGTTTCGCTCAACAGAAACAAACCTGGAAGATTTCTAAGTAGGGTGGCTGAGGTGGAAGAGTAGTGCCCCCATTACTGAAAACCCTATCCTCTTCTTGCTCTACTCTACTGTTTCCTCGGAAGCTCTTTGTTTATAATGACTATCATTAAATGTAGTACACTGTACCAATAATAACATAATCATAAAAAAACTGCCTATCAGAGAGTAGTAGACTGATAGAAATATGTAAGTGGAGCTGTGTTTCAGCTAGGCACATTACAGAAAGATGAAGTTACCAGCTTTCTGGACCAAGATGGCTGAAACAAATCCCTTTTCTGGCATGTCCTTTTCTTTAGAAAAGTTCATAGCTGGGATTGCAGGGTTATATTCTGCAGCACAAGCCCTCCTGTAGGTTTTGGCTCTACAATGCTTTTTTTTCTCACAATAAAATATTTTTATTAATATATCAGTCATGTTTCCAGCTTTTGAGACTGGACATAATTTATATTACCCGTGCACCCCACACAGAAGAGCCCTCTGCTCGGGTACCATGGTGCTGCTTCCATAACTTACCTGAGCGTCTCTGTAAGTCTTCTCCTCTGATCCAAAGTTGCCACTGCATTCACTACTGACGTCAATAGCGATAGTACTTGGTGAATGGACGCTGTGTCTAAACGGTGTGACAGAGCCTTGGCAACTGGGTTGTATAGTCGTCTGCTTTCACACGTGAGAGGTCGCTGTGGTAAGGCTTGGGCTAAGGAGAAGTGGTAGTTTGGAAGGTCAGGACGATGGGTCTGCTCTGTCCATATTGTCATGTCTTCTTTACAGAAATTCAAATGATCTTGGGCTATCAGTGGGAAACCAGTCCTTCAGTAATTATAAAGCAATGAGAAGATACCATTTTTGAATTTTTGTTAGCATCGTTTATAAATTTCAAACATGTTAATTGTTCTTGTGCTGAGTTCTATAGAGCTATATCTTTTTTTAAATCATCTCTAGGCTTCAAAAATAACTTAAGCGAATAGTTTCTTAAAATATTTATTTAAAATTTTACTTCTAGTTAGTTTTAAATGTTCATTAGTAATTTTTAAGTTATGATGTATTCATTCACTTTACAAATATGTCTTGTGAGCCTACCGTAAGCTCAAAAATGAGATGGACACATGCTATTTGGGTCTTTCACCAAACATTAGTAGATCCCTCAAAATTCAGCAGGGCTGAATAGCCAAGATAATGTGTGAGCCCAGGTGTTTAGGGAAAAATAGAGCAGAGACATTCAAAGTATGAACTCCCTATTAATAGCCTATTATTGCCATTAACTGAAGGGCACATAGTACCTCCTCCGTGTAAAATATAGTAATAGTGTGTACCTTGTAAGGGTCTCAGGAAAATAATCAAAATGTAACACTTATACAATATTGCTAGAAAGCAATAGATTTAATTCATTAGTTACTATTATCAATTGTTCAAATAAATTGAAAGAGAAATAAAGTTGAGAGAGCACACACATTTATTTGAACTTAGAAGAATCACAGGCCAGAACAGTAAACTTGACTCAGTGCCTGTTTCTACAGGACATCATAGTCCTGCCTAACTTCCTGTCACACAGAGGCAAGCCTCCACACAGAACAAGCCCTCGAGGTGATGTGTGCCCTCAACATTATGTAAAAGAAAAACAATCTTTCAATGTGTCTTTTGGAATGCTTAGTGGCTGGGAAGATGGTTAAAAGTACTTGCTGCTCTTGCAGGGGACTAGAGATTGTTTCCTAACACCCGTACATGTGCACAGGTTCACAACTGCCTGGGACTCAGCTCCAAAGGGAGCTAATGCTCTCTTTAGGCTCCGTGGGCATTATATGCATGCACAAGCACAAATGCACGCACACACACACACACACACACACACTCTAATATAAAAATAAAATGTAAAACTCAAACATTTTAAGGCCTTTATACATCATTTTGTTAACAATAAAAGTTAAAGTAATCTATGTTTACAAGGCATTATTACTAAACACTGCCATGTCTTACGACCTTATGAAGTTTTGCTTAGTGGATAGACTTCTGCCAATGGCCTGTTTTTTGAAGAATTCTCACACTGCTTAAGAGTTTTGTCAGTGGGTTATTGTTTCCCTCTCTCCGCTAGTCCTGCCTGGCTAGGAGGTGGTCACTTCCTAGAGTCACACCCACTTCCTCCCAGAAGCCTACAGTGTAGCATGCTTCCAGGTTGACAGACAGATATCCCCTGCAGCTTCCTTTCTTTTTCCTAGTCCTCTCACCTCTCACTGTCATTCTCCCCACACCTGATCTCCATCCTTGTTTCCCTCCCAATTCCATCTCCCACCCAGTTCCCTCTCTTCATCTACTTTGGCTGTTTATTCTATTTCCCCTTCTGAGTGACATTCAGGCATTGTCCCTTGGGTCCTCCTAACCTTTGATCCAAAAAATTACCCTGCCTACAAGAAATTAGATAACAATGAAACAAATAATCCAATTAAAGGTGGGTTACGAAGCTAAGCCGAGAATTCTTAACAGAGGAATATCAAATGGCAGAGAAACACTCTATATCTCTCTTCTTCCATAAGGTTTCCTGCACACTGCCCAAAGTTTGGCTATCAGTCTCAGTATCTCCTTCCATACCTTGATGGGTAGAGTCTTTCAGAGGTCCCCTGTGGAAGGCTCCTGTCCTGTTCCTTGTCTTCTCCTACTTCTGATGTCTATCTGTTTGCCCTTCTGAGTGAGGTTTCAGCCTCTTTCTTAGGGTCCTCTTTGTACTTTAGCTTTTTTAGGACTGTAGATTTTAGTATGTTTTTCCTATATTATATGTCTAATATCCACTTATAAGTGAATAGATGCCATATGTGTCTTTTTGTTTCTGGGTTACTTCAGGATAATCTTTTCTAGTTCCCACCATTTGACAGGAACTCCACAAGGAGATGATCAGAGCCAAAATCCATGGGTCCAGGGGTCCTGCAGAGACTAATACTCCAACTAAGGACCATGCATGGAGAGGACCTAGACCCCCTGCTCAGAGGAAGCCCTTAGGCTGCTCAGTTTTCAACTGGTTTCCCTAGTAATGGTAGCAAAGGCTGTCTCTGACATGAACTCAGTGCCTGGCTCTTTGATCACCTCCCCTTGGGGAGGGGTGTAGCATTGCCAGGCCACAGAGGAAGATGATGCAGCCAGTCCTGATGAGACCTCATAGGCTAGGATCAGATAGAAGGAGAGGGTTCTCCCCTATCAGTGGGTTAGGGAAGGAGCATATGGGGAGAAGAGGGAGGGTGGGTAGGACTGGAAAGAGATAAGAGAGGGGGCTACAGCTGGAATACAAAGTGAGTAAATTGTAATAAACTAATTAATTAATTAAAAAAGAAATGTTCAACATCCTTAGTCATCAAAGAAATGCAAATAAAAATGACTCTGGGATTCCATCTTACACTCATCAGAATGTCTAAAATAAAAAAACCCAAGTGACAGTATATGCTGGAGAGGATGCTGAGAAAAGGAAATCCTCTCCAATGCTGGTGGGAGTGCAAACTTGTACAATCACCTTGGAAATCAATCTGGTATTTTCTCAGAAAATTGGGAATAGTGCTACCTCAAGATCCAGCTATACCACTCCTGTGCATATACTCATAAGATGCCCCACCATTCAACAAGAACATTTGCTACAGTATGTTCATGGCAGCTTTATTCATAATAGCTACACTCTGGAAACAACCTAGGTGTCCCTCACTGGAGGAATAGATACAGAAATCATGGCACATTTACACAATGGAATACTTCCTAGCTACTAAAAACAAAGGAATCATGAAATTTGCAGGCAAATGGATGGAACTAGAAATGATCATCCTGAGTGAGGTAACCCAGAAACAGAAAGACACACATGGTATACACTCACTTATAAGCAGATATTAGCTGTATAATATAGGATAACCATATTAAAATTTATTAAAATTTACAGACCTAAAGAAGGCAAACAACAAGAAAGACCATAGGTAGAATGCTTAAATCTCATTCAGAATGGCAAACAGGATAGGCACCAGAAGTGGTGAAAGAGAGGGAACAAGATGGTCCTCTGAAATGCTCTACCCAAAAGGAGATCAAAGCAGAGGCTGAGACTCAACCAAGCTTTGGGCAGAGAACAGGGAGTCTTATGGAAAAGGGCCTGTACTCCAACCGAAGACTATACATGGAGAGGACCATGCTAAGATGTAGACAGTTGGCAGCTCAGTCTTTATGTGGTTTCCCAAGTAAGGAGAGCAGGGGCTGCCTCTGTCATGAGCTTGATTGCCTGCACTTTGATCACTTGCCCCTGGTGATGCGGCCTTGCCAGGCCACAGAGGAAGAATATCCAGGCAGTCCTGATGAGACTTGATAAGCTATGGGCAGATGGCAGAGAAAGAGAATTCCCCCTTTCTGTGGACTAGGGGAAGGTGATAGGGGAGAAGAGGGAGGCAGAGTGGGACAGGGAGGAGTTAAGAGAGGGGGCTTCGATCAGGACATATAATGAATAAATTGTAAAAAATAGAAAGAGAAAAAACCGAACAAGAGAGAAATCAATAGAGACATCAAATACTTTCCTCTTAAAAAAAAACACTCAAAGAAATGTTCAGCGTCCGTGGTCATCAGGGAAATGCAAATCAAAATGACCCTGAGATTTCACCTTACACGCATCAGATCAAAGACTCAAATGACAATACATGCTGAAGAGGATGTGGAGAAAGGGGAACCCTCCTCCACTTCTGGTGGGATTGTAAACTTACTACCACTTTGGAAATCAATCTGATGCTTTCTCAGACAATTAGGAATAGTGCTACCTCAAGATCCAGCCATACCACTCCTGGGTATATACCCAAAAGATGCTCAAGTATACAGCAAGGATATTTGCTCAACTTTGTTCGTAACAGCTTTATACAATGGAATATTACTCAGCAATAAAAAACAAGGAAATCATGAAATTTGCAGGCAAATGGTGGGAAGTAGAAAAGATCATCCTGAGTGAGGTATCCCAGAAGCAGAAAGACACACAGGGTATATACTCACTTATAAGTGGATATTAGACATATAATATAGGATAATCATACTAAGATTTGCAAGCTTAAAGAAGCTCATCAAGAAGGAGGACCTTGATAAGATACTCAATCTTCATTCAGAAAGGCAAATGGGATGGGCATCGGAAGAGGGAGAAAACAGGGAACAGGACAGGAGTCTACCACAGAGGGCTTCTGAAAGACTCTACCCAGCAGGGTATCAAACTTCGGGCCAAGTGCAGGGAATCTTATGAAAGAAGGGAAAGTTAGAAAGAGCTGAAAAGGACAGGAAGGAGAACAAGAGAAGTAAAAATCTGGGCACAAGGGTCTTTTCTGAGACTGATGCAGCCAGTCCTGATGAGACCTCATAGGCTAGGGTCAGATAGCAGGGAGGAGGACCTCTCCTGAGACTAGATAAAGAGCATAGGGGGAGAAGAGGGACGGTGGGTGGGACTGGGAGGAGCCAAGGGGGGGAGCTGCAGTGGGGCTACAAATTGAATAAATTTTAATAAATAAATATATAAATAAAATTAAATAAAAAAGAACATCAACACAAAGATTTTTGTGCATGCATTGAGTGATACTCTATCTAATATGTTAGTATATAGTTTAATAGATTTATTTTATTAAATAGATTGGGATTGGAAGGAGAAGAACGAGGGGGCTATAGCTGGGTTACAAAGTGAATAAACTATAATAAATAAATTAATTAACTTAAAAAAGAAAATCTACACTTGATCTTAGCCAAAAAAGATCTGAGCCCAGTCCTGCAGAGACTAATACACCAACTGAGGACCATGCATGGAGAGGACCTAGATCCCCTGCTCAGATGTGGCCTATTGGAATTTCAGTCTCCATGTGGATCTCTGAGTGAGGGGAGAAGGCACTGCCTCTACCATGAACTCGGTTGACTGCTTTCTGCTCACTGCCCCTGATGATGCAGCCTTGCCAGGCTATGGAGGAAGAGAATCCAAGCAGTCCTGATGAGACATAACAAGGTATGGGAAGATGGCAATAGTGGAGAACTCCCCCTTTCAGTAGATTAGGGGAATAGGATGAGAGGAAGAGGGAGGGAGGGTGGGACTGGGAAAGTTGAGGGAGGGGGCTTCAATCAGGATATATAATGTATAAATTGTGAAGAAAAAATAAAGAAAAAACATTACTAGACTCATAACCAAATCTTTGGCAGAGTACAGGGAATCATATGAAAGAAGAGGGAGTTAGTATGACTTGGAGAGGACAGGAGCTCCACAAAGACCAAATATATCAGGGCACAGGGGTCTTTTGTGAGATTGTATGTCCAACCAAGGACCATGTATGGATATAACCTAGAACCCCTGCTCGGATATAGTCCATGGTAGCTCAGTATCCAAGTGGGTACCCTAGTAAGGGGAACAGGGACTATCTCTGACAGGAACTCAATGACTGGCTTGTTTATTCCCCACAAGGGTGGAGCTCTGGGGGTCCTGTGGAAGTGTTGGGGGAAAGATGGAAGGACCTGGAGGGAACAGGAACCTCACAAGAAAACCAACAGAGACAACTAACTCAGTGCCATGGAGGCTTACAGAGAGTGAGGCATCACGTATGGAGCATAAAATCAAATGATCTCAAAGAGTCCTTAAGATTATATAGGTATGGGAGATGAATAAGCTACAGTCTGGTACACCTGTTAAGGTAACTTAAAGATAGAACATTAAATGACTGGCCTTGTACTAGGAATATAGTTTGCTTTTTTCTTTTTTCATCACACATTTCGACACACTTGTCCCAATTTAGGTGTATATAGCTATCTAAATTAATTTTGGCATCCTCTATTCCCAACAATGTTTGGTTTCACATGCAATGTCATATCTATCCTTTCTGCTTCTGCACTATAAAATTAATTAGGTACATATTGGCAATAAACTATGTATGTGGCCACTGGAAAATTTATGCTTTGCTTATTAAAATATTTAAAAAAATTTCATGAGCTGCAGATTTTTTTATTATTATTATAGAAGGTTTACGATCCTCAAATGAAACAAGAACCATTCCATAGGTTTCCTCAGATCTAGCACGGGAATGCAAATGTCTCTTGTCTAAATTAAAATACTGATGCTGTCAGGCACTGATCCTGTGATCTTGGATAAGCTACTTCTTTTCCATCTCTGAGGATGGGTTTATTGTGACATCCTAACAATCCTAACCTATTGTTATGGGAATTTAGGAAGCTGTTATATGCAAATGCTCCAAATAATACTTAATACACATTAAGTACAGCTTAATTGTGTCAATTGACTTCAGTGACTATTAATACTTATTTTGCCAGTCGGTAATGACTGGGAACAACTTGGCTTTCTGGCTCACTACTTATAGTATTCAGAACCAATAAAAATATGGAACACATACTATACCCCGCAAAACTCTCAGTCCTCATAGATGGAGAAAACAAGATATTCAATGACAAAAACAAATTTCAACAATACCTACAAACAAATCCAGCATTACAGAAGATACTAGAAGGGAAAATACAACCCAGGAAAACTAGCTACATTCAAGAAAACACAGGAAATAAATAACCTCACTTCAGTAAAACAAAAAGCAACCAAGCACACAACCTGATGACCACAACCAACATCAAAATCAAGGGATCTAACAGCTACTGGTCATTAATCTCTGTCAACATCAATGGACTCAACTCTCCAATAAAAGGACACAGATTAACAGAATGGATACGTAAACAAAACCCAGCAATCTGTTGCATACAAGAAACACACCTAAGACACAAAGATAGACATTACCTGAGGGTAAAGGGATGGAAGACGACTTTCCAAAAAACGGACCCAAGAAACAAGCAGAAGTAGCCATTCTAATATCTGATAAAATAGACTTTCAACCAAAATTAATCAAAAGAGATAGGAAAGGACACTTCATACTCATCAAGGGAAAATTCCACCAGGAAGACATCACAATCCTGAACATCTATGCCCCAAATACAAGGGCACCCACACTTATGAAAGAAACATTGATAAAATTTAAAGCACATATAGATCCCCACACATTAATAGTGGGAGACTTCGACACCCCACTCTCAACAAAGGACAGGTCAACAAAACAGAAATTAAACAAAGAAACAATGTCTCTAACAGAGGTCATGAATCAAATGGACCTAACAGACATTTACAGAACTTTACACCCAAACACAAAAGAATTTACCTTCTTCTCAGCACCTCATGGAACCTTCTCCAAAATAGACCATATAATGGGTCACAAAGCAAGCCTCAACAGATACAAGAAGATTGAAATAATCCCTTATATCCTGTCTGATCACCATGGAATAAAGCTGGACCTCAACAATAACAGAAATAGCAAAAAGGCTACACACACATGGAAACTGAACAACTTGTTATTAAATGACAGCTGGGTCAGTGAAGAAATAAAGAAATTAAAGTCCTTCTAGAAATCAATGAAAATGAAGACACAACATACCCAAACTCTGGGACACAATGAAAGCAGTGCTAAGAGGAAAGTTCATAGCACTAAGTGCCTTCAAGAAGAAATTTGAGACAGCGCATTCAAGCAACTTAATGGATCACTTAAAAAACCCTAGAAAAAGAAGAAGCAGACACACCAAGAAGGAGCAGATGGCTGGAAATAATCAAACTCAGGGCTAAAATCAATCAATTAGAAACAAATAAAACAATTCAAAGAATCAATGAAACCAAGAGCTGGTTCTTTGAGAAAATCAACAAGACAGACAAATCCTCAGCCAAGCTAACTAAAAGGCAGAGAGATACCACCCAAATCAACAAAATCAGAAATGAAAAGGGGGACATAACTACAGACACTGAGGAAATCCAAACAATCATTAGGACTTACTTCAAAAGCCTATATGCCACAAAATTTGAAAATCTAAATGAAATGGACAATTTTCTTGATCGATTTTACTTACCAAAGCTGAATCAGGACCAGGTAAATCAACTAAATAGTCCTATATCCCCCAAAGAAATAGAAGTGGTCATCAAAAGTCTCCCATCCAAAAAAAGCCCAGGACCAGATTGCTTCAGGGCAGAATTCTACCAGACCTTCAAAGAAGAGCTAACACCAACTCTCTTCAAACTATTCCACAAAATAGAAACAGAAGGAACATTACCAAACGCATTCTATGAAGCCACAGTCACCTTGGTACCTAAACCTCACAAAGACTCAACAAAGAAAGAGAATTTCAGGCCTATCTGCCTTATGAACAATGATGCAAAAATACTTAATAAAATACTTGCAAACCGAATCCAAGAACACATCAAAGATATTATCCACTATGACCAAGTAGGCTTCATCCCAGGTATGCAGGGGTGGTTCAATATACAGAAATCCATCAATGTGATCCACCATATTCACAAACTGAAAGAAAAAAACCACATGATAATCTCCCTAGATGCTGAAAAAGCATTTGACAAAATCCAACATTCATTCATGTTTAAAGTATTGGAGAGATCAGAGATACAAGGCATATATCTAAACATAGTAAAAGCGATATACAGCAAGTCTATAGCCAACATCAAACTGAACGGAGAGAAACTTAAAGCAATCCCAATGAAATCAGGGACAAGACAAGGCTGCCCACTCTCTCTATATCTCTTCAACATAGTTCTGGAAGTCCTTGCTAGAGCAATAAGACAGTTGAAGGAGATCAAGGGGATACAGATTGGAAAAGAAGAAGTCAAATTATCACTATTTGCAGGTGATATGATAATATACGTGAGTGACCCCAAAAACTCTACCAGGGAACTCCTACAGCTGATAAACACCTTCAGCAAAGTGGCTGGATACAAAATTAACTCAAAAAAATCAGTAGCACTCCTGTATACAAAAGACAAAAGGGCTGAGAAAGAAATTAGGGAAACAACACCCTTCACAATAGCCACAAATGACATAAAGTACCTTGGTGTAACCCTGACCAAGCAAGTCAAAGACTTGTATGAAAAAAATTTCAAGTCTCTGGAGAAAGAATTAGAAGAAGATATGAGAAGATGGAAAGATCTCCCATGCTCATGGCTTGGCAGGATTAACATAGTAAAAATGGCCATCTTACCAAAAACAATCTACAGATTTAATGCAATTCCCATCAAATTGCCAACACAATTCTTTACAGACCTGGAAAGAAAAATTCTCAACTTCGTATGGAATAACAAGAAACCCAGAATTGCTGAAACAATCCTCTACAATAAAAGATCTTCTGGAGGTATCTCCATCCCTGATCTCAAGCTGTACTGTAGAGCAACAGTTATAAAAACTGCATGGTACTGGCATAGAAACAGAATGGTGGATCAATGGAACCGAACAGAAGACCCAGAAATAAACCCTTATGGACACCTGATTTTTGACAATGACGCCAAAACCATGCAATGGAAAAAAGATAGCATCTTCAACAAATGGTGCTGGTCTAACTGGATGTCTACATGTTGAAAAATGAAAATAGATCCATACTCATCACCCTGCACAAAACTGAAGTCCAAGTGGATCAAAGACCACAATATAAAACCAGACACACTAAACTGCTTAGAAGAAAAAGTGGATAAGAGCCTTGAACTCATTGGCACAGGAGACAACTTCCTGAACAGAACACCAACAGCACAGGCTCTAAGAGCAACAATCAATAAATGGGACCTCCTGAAACTGAAAAGCTTCTGTAAAGCAAAAGATACTGTCATCAAAACAAAGCAACTGCCTACAGATTGGGAAAGAATCTTCACCAAACCTTTATCTGACAGAGGACTCATATCCAGTATGTATAAAGAACTAAAGAAGCTGAAAAGCAGCAAACCAAGTAACCTACTTAAAAAATGGGGATCAGAGCGAAACAGAGAACTCTCTGTAGAGGAATATCGAATGGCAGAGAAGCATTTAAAGAAATGCTTAACCTCATTAGCCATTAGGGAAATGCAAATCAAAACAACCCTGTGATTTCACCTTACACCCATCAGAATGACTAATATCAAAAACTCAAGTGACAACACATGCTGGAGAGGTTGTGGAGAAAGGGGAACCCTTCTCCACTGCTGGTGGGAATGTAAACTTGTACAACCACTCTGGAAATCAATCTGGCACTTTCTCACACAACTAGGAATAGCACTTGCTCAAAATCCAGCCATACCACTCCTAGGCATATATCCAAAAGAGGCTCAAGTACACAAAAAGGACATTTGCTCAACCATGTTTGTAGCTGCCTTATTTGTAATAGCCAGAAGCTGGAAACAGCCCAGATGCCCCTCAACTGAAGAATGGATGCACAATTGTGGTACATCTATACAATGGAGTATTACTCAGCAATGAAAAATTAGGAAGTCATGAAATTTGCAGGTAAATGGTGGGACCTGGAAAGGATCATCCTGAGTGAGTTGTCCCAGAAGCAAAAAGACACACAGGGTATATACTCACTCATATAATCATACAACATAGGATAAACCCACTAAAATCAGTACATCTAAACAAATTAAGCAAAAGAGAGGACCCTAACTAAAACGCTCAATCCCCATCCTGAAAGGCAAAGAGGATGGACATCAGAAGAAGAAGAAAACAGGAAACAACCTAGGAACCTGCCACAGTGGGCATCTGAAAGCCTCTGCCCTGCAGACTATCAAAACAGATGCTGAGCCTGATGGGCAACTGGCAGGCAGAGTGAATGGAATTTTATGTAAGAAGTGGGAAATAGCAAGAGCTGGAGAGGACCGGAACTCCACAAGGAGAGCAACAGAACAAAAAAATTTGAACACAGGGAACTTCCCAAAGACTCATACTTCAACCAAGGACTATTCATGGAGATAACCTAGAACCCCTGCACAGATGTAGCCAATGGCAGTTTAGTGTCCAAGTTGCTTACATAGTGATGGGAAGAGGGACTGCCTCTGACATAATCTGACTGGCCTGCTCTTTGATCACCTCCCCCTCGGGGGGAGCAGCCTTACCAGGCCACAGAAGAAGACAATGCAGCCATTCCTGATGTGATCTGATAGACTAAGATCATAAGGAAGGAGAGGAGGACCTCCCCTATCAGTGGACGTGGGGAGGAGCATGCATGCAGAAAGGGGAGGTAGGGTAGGAGCGGGAGGGGGAGGAGTGAGGGGCTTATGGGGGGATACAAAGTGAATAAAGTATAATTAATAATAATAAAAAATATGGAACACAATCAACAGTTGAAGGAATTTGTACCATGAGGTGGTAATTGATTTTGAAAAGCCAGTTCATTTGAGATTTAGATATGTACGCTTATATACTTTCTTAATTACACAGTCTACTATTTATATGAAGTGATGCGTTTTGTGTATATTCTAAAATCAGACTACTATAATTCAAATATGGGTCGTTTCCCTGACTGATACGTTATTCAATTTACCAGATCTCTTCTATCTCTTTTGCTCTGCTCTGTAAAGCAGTGATTTAAAAAAAAAATACACGTAATGTTGTGGGCAAAAAATGAGGTAATATACATACCCATATATGAACTCATAAACACATGATTTTAAAATAATAAAATAAATATTTAAACAAATTATCATGTTTTACTGCACATAGTAAATGGACCATTCACTACTATTGTTAGATTCTCCCCACTCTAGTCAGGAAGGTAAGGTAAGTGATTATCACAGGCATAAAATTATGACAATTATTTTCTATTTTTTTGAAATTCTTTATTAATTATACTTTATTCACTTTGTATCCCCCCTGTGGTTTCCTCTCTCCTCCCCTCCCAAATCCCTTCCTTCCTCCACCCTCTGCATGCATGCCTCTCCCCAAGTTCACTGATAGGGAGGTCTTTTTCTCCTTCCTTCTGATCCTAGTCTATTAGGACTCATCAGGAGTGGCTACATTGTCTTCCTCTGTGGCCTGGTAAGGCTGCTCCCCCCTTAGGGGGAGGTGATCAAAGAGCAAGCCAATCAGTTCATGTCAGAGATAGTCCCTGTTCCCATTACTGTGGAACCCACTTGGACACTGAACTGCTGTGGGCTACACCTGTGCAGGGGTCCTAGGTTAAATCCATTAATTTGGAGCATAAGTCCCAGGAAAGACCCTTCTGCTCAGATATTTTGGTTCTGTTGCTCTCCTTGTGCAGTTCCTGTCCTCTCCAGATCCTACTATTTCTCACTTCTTTCTTAAGATTCCCTGCACTCTGCCCGAGGTTTGGCCATAAGTTTCAGCATCTGCTTTGATAGTCTGCAGGGCCGAGCCTTTCAGAGACCCTCTGTGGCAGGTTATTAACTTCTTTCCTGTTTTCTTCTTCTTCTGATGTCCATCCTCTTCACCTTTCTGGATAGGGATTGAACATTTTAGCAAGAGTCCTCCCTCTTGATTAGTTTCTTTAGATGCACAGATTTTAGTGGGTTTATCCTATATTATATGTCTATATTAGTGAGTATATACCATGTGTGTTTCTGCTTCTGGGATAGCTCACTCAGGATGATCTTTTCCAGATCCCACCATTTACCTTCAAATGTCATGATATCCTTGTTTTTTATTGCTGAGTAATATTCCATTTTGTAGATGTACCACAATTTCTGTATCCATTCCTCAGATGAGGGGCATCTGGGCTGTTTCCAGCTTCTGGCTATTACAAATAAGGCTGCTAAAGACATGGATGAGCAAATGTTCTTATTGTGTACTTGAGAATCTTTTGGAGATATGCCTCGGAGTGGTATGGCTGGATCTTGAGGAAGTGCTATTCCTAGTTGTCTGAGAAAGCGCCAGATTGTTTTCCAGAGTGGTTGTACATGTTTACATTCCCACCGGCAATGGAGGAGGGTTCCCCTTTCTCCAAAATCTCTCCAGCATGTGTTGTCACTTGAGTTTTTGATCTTAGTCATTCTGATGGGTGTAAGGTGAAATCTTAGGGTCATTTTTATTTGCATTTCCCTGATGACTAATGATGTTGAGCATTTCTTTAAGTGTTTCTCTGCCATTCTATATTCCTCTATTGAGAATTATTTGTTTAGCTCTATTTCCCGTTTTTTAATTGGATTACTTGATTTGTTGCTTTTTAACTTCTTGAGTTCTTTATATATACTGGATATTAGTCCTGTCAGATATAGGGTTGGTGAAGATCCTTTCCCAATCTCTAGGCAGTCGTTTTGTTCTGACGACAGTGTCCTTTGCTTTACAGAAGCTTTTCCGTTTCAGGAGGTCCCATTTATTGATTGTTGCTCTTAGAGCCTGTGCTGTTGGTGTTCTGTTCAGGAAGTTGTCTCTTGTGCCAATGAGTTCAAAGCTCTTATCCACTTTTTCTTCTAAGCAGTTTAGTGTGTCTGGTTTTATATTGAGGTCTTTAATCCACTTGGACTTTAGTTTTTTGCAGGGTGATAAATTTGGATCTATTTGCATTTTTCTACATGTAGACATCCAGTTAGACTAGCACCATTTGTTGAAGACGCTGTCTTTTTTCCATTGAATGGTTTTGTCATCTTTGTAAAAAATCAGGTGTCCATAAGTGTGTGGATTTATGTCAGGGTCTTCTATTCGATTCCATTGATCCACCATTCTGTTTCTATGCCAGTACCATGCAGGTTTTAGTGTTGTTGCTCTATAGTACAGCTTGAGGTCAGGGTATTTTCTACTATTTATGCCTTTTAATTTTATATAACAACTTAGTAGATCAACCATAAATTCAATATAGAAAGATCCCAGTGTACAGATTAGGATTACAACCATGAGGAGTTTGTAAATACAAAGAAAAATTACACTGATTTTTTCATTTTTTTAATGAAACAGTAATTCCATCATCTATCTTTTATAGAGGAAAGCATAGAAAGTAGACTCAGAGCAGACAGACAGCTGTACTCTGAGTTGCACAGTCAGTGAAAGTGCTGACTTACATATTTTTTTTTTTTTTTTGGCTGCTCATTCAAAACCCTTCTGTGCATAGTTGAGGTTTTCCTGTGGTAAAATTTATAAAATGGCATCAGGCAATTTTTTAAAGATAAGCTTTCCTGTACCTTAGGCTAATCTCAATCTGGCTATGAACAGTCTTGAACACCTGATCCTCCTAGCTCCAACTAAAGAGTCATGGAATTATACTCTCATGCACCTCTATACCTGGCTTTGTGTGGTGCCCAGATTGAATTTAGGAACTTGTGCATGCTAGATCAGCCCATGACAACTGAACTGTATCTCCAGTCCTTATTTATAAGATTTTTTGAAGCCTAATTTTTAATTATTTTTCTTATTAATTACAGTTTCTTCATTTTGTATCCCAGCTGTAGCCCCCCTGCAAGACTTTTTTCTTTTTTTTATACTTTATAGCCATTATTACAATCTAATTCCACAGCATTTTATTACTCTGAAAGACAATGCTTAACAATCATTCTATATTTCTTCTTACTGTTAAGCCCTGAGTGTTAATTTAGTACTTCTGTTTCTATGTTTTTGCCTGTTCTAGATCATTTGTGTGAATGAAATCAGAAAATATATGGTCTCGAGTTTTAAATAGGACATATTTTATGAACAGTAGTTGAGAAAGTTTTATGTGCTTTGCACTGCTGTTGGATGGAATTATCTGTATGTGTTTATTAGAGCAAATCTTTTGGCATTCAGAAAATATTATTATCTCTAAAGTTCTTGTTTAAGAACTATAAAATCAAGTTATAAAAATCACAAAAATCAAATAATGTTTTAAATAAATTTACAATTTTGTATTGAGCCATCTACATAGTAGGCTACAGGTTGGACACATTTGACACAGAAAACATTACATCTAATTCTTACCCATGAAAAGAAGGGCAAAGATAGCTGGTTTTCTTTTTGAAGCAAAGAAATTGAGATTATAGAGAACTTAATAGTTTTTAAATGTATCTGCTTTTTTATTGAAATTATTTCTATGTACTATAACATGCTCTTAATGGCAAATTTCAGGTCAAATTTATAATTCTAAGTATCCCAATGTATTTTATAAACATAATTTTTTTTTAAGCAGATAGCCACTATGTTCACTTTAGACTGAAATCAATGATTAACTATCTTGATAGTTTTAATCTAATTTAGAGGCTGGAAACAGTTTTTCTCTCCTTTAACTATAATATATTTATTCATTTATTATTTGTTTGTTTAAAAATCTTATATTAGTTTAATTACTTTATTTATTTTACTCCCTCCTTCCCTCCCTCCCTCCCTCCCAGTCTCCCCACCACTTCCCCTCCTTCCCCTATCCCTTCTTCCTTTCCCCCCAGAAAAGAGGAGCTCGCCATCCTGTATAACCTTGCCCAGCACATCAAGTCACATCAGGACTGCTCTTATCTTCATCCCCTGAGGCCAGCCCAAGCAATCCTGCCAGGGAGAAGTGATCCAAAAGCAGGCAATAGAGTCCAGGTTAGACAGCACGCCCCTCCACTTGCCAGAGACCCCATATGAAGACCAGGCTATCTAGTGGCTACATGTGTGCAGGGGACCTAGGTCCAGAGCATTCATGCTCCTTTGTTGATGTCTCAGTCTCTGAAAGCCCCCATGTGACTCATAGAAGTAAGCAGAGTGTTTTTTCCACTCGTACGTGGAAGTCCTACTATTTGCTACCTATAACAAAACAAACCAGGAGACAGAATTGGGTAGAGGACATAGTCTTATTTAAGTCACAGAAAATCATCCACAACTTTTGAAGAAAGGAGGTTGTTTATTATTATTATTTATTATTATTATTATTATTATTATTATTATTATTATTATTTGAGGGTAACAGGAAAAAAGTCACATTCTTAGATACATTCTTTGTTCCCCCATGAACGACCATTGAAGGGTAGAAAACTGCTTTTTCTTTGGAGTTATTTTGTCCCAATGACATTCCACATTCTTGTTAACATATTGATAGGTAAAGAAAAGATGGCCTCTGGCAGTTAGAGGACCAAGTCAGAAGTAGTTTTGCAGGTGAATAACGATTATATGTGAACTAGTACAATAGTCTACTAGTGCTCAGGTAGGGAATAGTAAGTCTACTAGTGCTTTTTGATAAGGCATTTCTTTTTCTTTATAAATTTACTCATACTTTCTCTGTAATTTTTAGACTGGTTGGTTAAATTTTGATTATATCCAATCTACTGAATGTAATTTAACTTAGTATTTTTGAAATTCTACTATTTAATTTTAAAATTAGATGAATTTTTATTTGATTTTTATACATTTTGATCATATTCCTTCCCCTTCTCCAACTCTTCCCAAGTCCTCCCATCTCCTTAACCACTGAAATTTAGGTTCCCTCTTTCTCTCTCTTAAAAAAAAATCCCACAGCACAAACACACATGCAGAAAGTAAAAGCAGAGAAAGAAGAAAAGAAGAAGTAGAAGAAAAGGAGAAACAGAAGAGGGAGGAGAAGAAGAAGAGACTAGAGGAGAGGAGAGGACAGAAGAGAACAGAGGAGAAGAGAAGAGAGGAGAGGAGAGGAGAGGAGAGGAGAGGACAGAAGAGAACAGAGGAGAAGAGAAGAGAGGAGAGGAGGGGAGGGGAGGGGGGGAGGGGAGGGGAGGGGAGGGGAGGGGAGGGGAGGGGAGGGGAGGGGAGCCAGGCAGTGGTGGCACACACCTTTAATTCCAGCACTCCACAATTACTGGCTTTATGGAATTATATGCTATGGTCTACAGAAGCAATTACTATTCTTATTAGTGTTGATCAAAATATTGTGAATAAAATGGATTTCTCGAATATATGTACAAACTGAAATGATACTTCATCTATCATATCCATTGTCTAAACTTTATGTGAATAACAAAACAATAAGATGAAAGATGACATTTTTAATTAAAATTTAAAATTAAATTAAGACTTTATATATGTATATGTGTGTTTTGAAAGCAAGTCCCACTCTATAGCTTAGATTGGTCTCGAACTATGTCGTCCTGACTGGCCTCACTCTTGTTATAATCTTCCTTCCTTAACATCTCAGGCTCTGGGGAGGAATGAGCCACTGAGTTGGTCAAGCTTATACATTTGTGTGGAACATTTTCAAAGTTAATTTTCTTCTGTCAAATGCATGTTTTTTTTTTCTTGTCTTAGTTATTCTTTATTTCATCAGTCTCATACTGATAACTTTACTCTAATTCAGCTTTAAGTAATATTGTGAGAATAATTTACAAAAGAGTAAATTATTATGAGATTATGATAAGTTTGACAGAATAAAATTGAGTTAGAACCCCAATATTTCTATCAGAGAACATTTGATTTGGTAAATCTAACTTTGTAAGAGAGTCATTAAAGTAATGTGCAGCTGTGGGAATTATGATTACACATGTTGTAAAATACAATTTAAGCAGACATTCACTAAGTATTTGCTATGTGCGTATATAAGAATATATGTAAGAAATTTACATAGTACATTATTCTCTAGCATCAACTTGTTGGGGGGAGAATTAGCCTAACGACTTCTGCTCTTCTGTAACTATTCTTTCGTCCTCTAAGTCACAGCTGTTATGTGCAGGATGGAAGTTTTCAGTGGAAGCCTATTATTTATACATGGCAGATTCAGACACTTATTGGTAGTTTCATAGATAGTTGAGAATTGTTTAATTCATGGAATAATCTTCTTTTGTTAATTTGGATAATTATTGTACATATAGAAACATTGAATAAAATAGCAACACAGTTTAGATTAAGGACTGGGCACATAAGGCTTCATCAAAACCATGGGGAACAGCCAGCAAGATGACACAGTGGGTAAAGATACTTGCTGTAAACCCCTGGACCCACATGGTAGAAGAAGAGAATTCCTTCAAGCTGTTCTCTGACTTCCGTGTGCTGTGCATACATGTTGTAGGAATAAAATTATTCTGCATTTATAATTAATCAGGAAATTATTATGCCAGCAGTTATTCCTTTTTGCATATGGACTTAATTTATAATAAACTACATATAATAGTAACAGTTACATAACAATCAGGAAGGCAATATGTAAAAGCTACATTCCAAATGTTTACCTCGTTTGCACCTGGCAGCCTTGAAGAAAATACTCTCCATCCTACCTAGGTAAGTCTAAACTTTTCTAACTAAATCATTCTGTCATATCCCGTATTTATCAACTTAGAAACATCTCTCTAGACCTTACAACATTTTCTTGAACCCTAAACAACTTAAGCCTAAGTGTGAAACTATAACCTAGTTTTCAACTCTGTTCCTTATCCAGCTATTTTCCAAAAAAAAAAAAAAAGATATAGAGACCTGTTACATTTATAATAAGACTTAAAACACTGCAGCTGGGTAGATATTAACCCTCTAAGCTATCTTGTCAGCTTTCCAGACAAAATAATCTCCACAAATACTTGCACATATTCAATTTGGGCTGCTTCTGTTCCATCAGGCCAGTTCTCAGAGCAAGATGCTCCTGGCCACATTCTTTTGGTCCCTCCATCCAGTAATGTATCTCTCTCTTTCTCTCCTGTCTCTCTCTCTCCATTCAGTACATGCCAGTATTTGATCCTTCTGAGACCCCAAGCTCAGAAACCTTAGCTCTGCCTACCTCTCTTCGGACCAGCTCAGGCTGTCAGCAACTTTGTTAACCAATAAGGAATAATTGGGGAGCATTCCTTACATCATGGATACAGGAGTTTGTTCAACATACATAACAATGCCCGTGGCAGGGCAGTAACCAGATCTCAGGACACTGAAACCAGCATCTGAAAACACAGTACGCAAGACCCTCCTCCAACAGGGCCCACACACATAAATAGATAAAATATTTTCAAAAGATATTTTAAAAACTATTTATGCTGTCTTAAGATTATATTTGGGCATATTTCCATTTTCCCAAGAATGCAGCACCTTTAGGTGATAAAGTACTTTGACATAGAGGCATTAGAAATATTATCATAGAGCTAGAAGGAGGGCTCAGTTATGGAAGAAAGTCTAGGCTCACAACGAAAAGGGTAAGATTACCACATGCTTTCTAACAGTACCACCCAAATCCTTGGAAATTAGCCATTTTCCTTACTTGTTCTGTGGGGAAATACGTGTTTCTATTCTCAACAATGAACTCTACACCAACTTTAAATTACTCCCTTGGTGATTTCTTTCTCATTGGCTATCTCTGGACTCCAGAGAATTGATTTTTAGAGTCACATCCCATGGTGTTTAGTTGGCATATAGTTACATCAGGGCAAGAGCTGATAAATGCCAAAATATAGCTAAAACAGTCTTCTATGTGGGTGTGAGAAAACGCATCTCCTCTCTGCTATTTATAGGCTCTGCTTTCAACCAGGGTGGCAACGTAGTTGGTAGGTGGAAAATACTGTTAAAATATTTATATAAATCATTTGTATCCTTAGGCAGCATGAATATATTGATATGTGTGTTTTAAAATTCTGTGGCACCAGAGTTATACAACAGAAAAGCTCAAGAAAGTATCTAGGGTAAAGAACGGGGTAAAGTGGTATCTGTGAGGCGGTGTCTGGGATGTTATATTTGAAGGTCTTGGAGTCAGTAGCACTCATAAGTGTGGAAGTAAATAGGAAAAAATAATCAGATACTTGCTTGAATCAGTGTTGGCAGTACAGATCTTTAAAAATGAAAATTCCAGAACATAAACCAAAGTTAGGAGAGAAAAAGCAAATTAGCAAACAGGTCTGTTAATTATTTGAAATGTTTTCTTTCAAACTCATTCACCGATTTAAAGAGATCTATTTAAATCATCTACCCCTTCACAAAGTAAGTGCCCTGGGCACCCCCTGTGTTCAAGAAATAGTGCTGAGCTCTAGCTAGGCATAGGAAGTGCTCTATTACCTGAAGGGCCTGAGTTTTTATTACTTTCATCACAATGAAAGTTAGAATATTATAATGTAATTAGTTAAAATCTCTATTGAACATATGGACAGACTGTTGTTCTAGGGGCACAGATAAAATACCTATTAAGATTTCTAGAAATGATTTATGCAAAACTTCAGGCCTTTGGAGGGAAAACTTTCTGACAAATGCTAAGGGACCGAACAAAATGACTTGTTAGCTGTCACATGTGGCTGTGGGTTCAGTCTGGACCCATAGTGCTGGCGTTTACAAGTCAGGTGTTCTTGTGTTGTTTTCTAAGCTAGTTTTTAGACTGTTATTTTCAGAGATGAAGTTAGCATTTCAGTACAGAGTAATAGACACATATACCAAATGGTAGTGTTTCAGAACTCATTTGAATGATGGTTTCCCTATTGGGCTTCACATATACATGAGTGTGCATAACACACATGCACACATATATGAATATGCACTTATTTATGTACATAAGGGTAACAGGAATTACAACAACAATGATAAAAGGAGTCATCAGATTGACAGAGAGTGACACCAACATGGGAGGATTTTGAGGAAGGGTAACCATGAGGGGATGGAGAGGGGGAAGGGAGGGAGGAAAGCGATGTGCTTCTATTTCAATTAAAACATATTTAAATTAGTCTTCTCCATTGGAGTCTCACTGATTCTATTAACCACACTTAAGAGTAGAGCCCACGCACAGCAGTAGAAGCCAACACAAAACAAATCAGTAATATTTTTGTAGATTTTTATTTACATATTTCCTTGTTTGGGCTTTAAAAGGGTTTACTGACCTTTTGTTTGTGTTTTATGGTTTGTGATTTTTAATGTATATGTTTGTGTGTGTGTTTTGTGCTTTCTCTTTTTCTAGAAATTATGATTTGTTGTTTATGTCTTCTCACCTTGATGTTTCCTCTGGGCTTTGAGATCTTTTTTACATTTATACTACATGCTTTTATCATTTTCTCTGGGATCAGCACCTTTGAAAGGATAATAATGCCTTCCATCCTCTGGAGATGATTTTTTCCGTAAGAAAAAATAAAACACTGGAAAGAAGCTATTAATATTCCATTTTTGTAATACTTTAAGCCACCTATTGGCATGTGTGTAAACTATAAGAATAGAATATTCTTAGAAAAAATAGGATTTGTGAATTTTTCTTTTAGAGATTTCTTTTCCTTCATCAATATAGCAATTTCTTTTTTTTTTTTTTCCTAGTCTTAGCTTTGGCCATCATAGACTCCTCATATTCTATGCAAACATCAGAAATGGACTTGACTTTGCTTAGCAATACAAAGTTCTGCACAGACTCTTATTTTTTTTCTCCAAAACAATGGCTCCCTTGAGGAGGTCTCGTGGTTCACTCATCTATAGGGAAGGACTTTCTGCCCTAGCTCTCTTCATGACTATCCTCTAGATACTACATCCCTGAAGATTAAAGAAAGAATAGACTTTGTTAGGTGCTATCAAGAGGCGTGGGCTTTATCTAGAAACTTGGGAAGCAAGGAGGAGTGGATACAAGAGAGAGGTTCTTTTGCAGTAAACACGGGAATGAATGCAGTCCTACCCAACAGTCTGAGGAAGAAATGCCCTAACTCAGTGTTATCTCCTAAAAATTGCTCATAAACATGATAATTTCTTGATATGGAATTTCCTGGCACAGTGCCAGACCCTCTTAGTCTGTGGCAGAGCAAGAATGTATTTTATGGAAAGATCCAGGTCAACTGTATTAAGGTCTTGGTAAGCTGCCGAGTGAGTTCTTTTACACACAGACAGGTCTTGTAAAACTGCTGTTATGATCTCAAAGTCCATCATTTAGCTTTGGTTGTGTGAAAATAGTAATGTTGAATCTACCTTAAATGATTTCCAATTGTATCTTTTAAACAGTTTCTAAATAAAACATTCACTTTTCTAAATGGTTATTGCTGTCTTCCATATAACAGCTTACTTTTCCTCGAAATCTTCTTCCACTCTAGTTTTCTCACATAGCACCTGGAGTGACAGTTCTAAAAAATAATCTTTTTTTTCTTTTTCTTTTGTTTGATAGATTTTTAAAAATTAATTTATTTTTATTAATTACAATTTAATTCAATTTTTATCCCAGCTGTAGCCCCCTCCCTCATCCTTTCCCAACCCCATCCTATTTCCCTCTTCTCTTCCTATGTCCCTCCCCCAGTCCACTGATAAGGAAGGTCCTCCTCCCTCTGACCCTAGTCTACTAGGTCTCATCAGGACTGGGTGCATTATCTCCCTCTGTGGTCTGGTAAGGCTGCTCCACCCTCAGGGGGAGGTGATCAAAGAGTAGGCCAATCAGTACCTGTCAGCGATAGTCCCTGTTCCCATTACTAGGGAACGTACTTGGACACTGTGCTGTCATGGGCTACATCTGTGCAGGAGTTCTAGGTTATCTCCATGCATAGTCCTTGTTTGGCGTATCAGTCTCAGGAAAGACCCCTGGGCTCAGGTTTTCGGGTTCTGTTGCTCTCCTTGTGGAGCTCCTGTTCTCTAATCTTATCAGGTGATCTCCTATAGTTTATTATGACACACATTACATTGGAAGCTACATGACTTGTTTTCTGTTATATTGTGTAGTTTGTGTCACTGTTTTTGCATGTGTATGTGTCTGTGGTGTTCATTTATGTCTGTGTTTGCATGTACCAGGATGTACATGAATGGAAATACATGCCCATGCATATATTTGAGGAGGCCTGAAGTTGACTGTAGGGTCCTTAATTATGCTTTGCTTTTTTAAAAATTAACTTTTATATTATATTTATTTTGTGCCTCTCTTTTCCTCTCCATCTTTGTGTGTGTGTGTGCATGTGGGCAAATGTGCTAAGACTTGCATATGATGGTCAGAGGACAACTTGAAGAACCTGGCTCTTTCATTTCACCATCTGTATTCTGGGAATTAAACTCAGACTGTCAGTCTTGGTGACAAGTGCCTTTACTCCCAGAGTGTATCACTGGCAACCAACATTATTGTGACATGGTCTCTTACGAACCTGGAGCTCACCGATGCTGGCTTGTCTGGGTATCCTTCCATCTCTCCCTCCAAAGTGATGGAATTATACATAGCTACTGATCGCGGTTTTTTTTTTTTTTAATTTTGCAGGGGGTGGAGAGTTGTGTGGATATGAACTCCTGACTTCACATTGTGTGGCAAGTCATTTCTCTATAGAGCCAACTGCCAGCTACAAAGGTTTGGATCTTTTAGGGTAATTGGAAACATTTTTCTGCTTTGGGGCCTTTTTGTTTATTGTTTTCCATTCCTAAATTGCTTTTCTCTTGAATTTAAATCACCAAACCAGAAAAAAAAATTTCTGAAACACCCATCTCTACAATGTATTCTCTGTCAGAGTTTCATTTCCATTGCATTTTTGTCTCTTGTTACTATAAGAATGACGTTTCTTTATTTACTTTGCATGCTTATTGTCTGCTTATATTTCTAGAACAAAAGTTTGGTGAGGTTGAAGCTGTGTCTTCTGTGTTCATTGATGTCATACAGTTAGCACACAGAGGTTATTTCCTAAATATTTATTTAATAAACAAATAAACAATTTATATAAATGACATCAACTATATGTTTGGGAGTATAATTTTAAATATTATATATAGATATGTTTAACATGTGCTAATTTAAAATATTGTGGTTATCCTCAGACATTTTTCTGAGTCCGTGGTTATGATACAGAAGGAATGACTTATCTGTCCTTTACTGTATAAGTAGTATGGCTTACCATGGCCATTTTGTGTGTGCATATGTAAGTAAAAGGTAGCCACTGAACTTTTTTGCTTTGGTGAATAGCATTGTTATGTTGGCTACCAGATTACTGGAGTGAGATATAGCAGAATACATCTTTTGGCAGCTTTGTGGTATTGAGGAGAGATCAATGCTCTAAATTTATATTCAAAGGACTAACTAGGTTAGTTTTTCTTATATAGAGTATGTATCATTAGTTTTAAATTTTTTACTAGAAGACCCCCATGGAGACTGAATTGTCCCTGGGCTACATCTGAGCAGGGGGTCTAGGTCCTCTCCATCATCAGTCTCTGCAGGTCCCCCTTTGCCCAGATTTCTTGGTTCTGTTTCTCTTCTTGTGGAGCTCCTGTCCCCTTTAGGTCTTTCTATCTCCCCTTTCTTCCATAAGATTCTCAGCAGTCTGCCCAAAGTTTGGCTATGGGTATCAGCATCTGCTTTGATACTCTGCAAGGTAGAGTCTTTCAGAGGTCCTCTGTTGAAGGCTTTTGTCCTGTTTCTTGTCTTCTCTTATTCCCTGATGTCTATCCTGTTTGTCCTTCTTAAAGAGGATTAACTATCTTCCCTAGAGTCCTCATCGTTGTTTAGCTTCTTTAGGACGATAGAGTTTAGTATGTTTATCCTATCTCTGGCATGAACTTGGTTGCCTGCTCTTTGATCACCTTCCCCTGGTGGGGTGGCTTACTACAGAGAAAGAGGATCTAGACAGACCTGATGAGACCTGATAGACTAGGGTCAGATAATAGGGGAGGAGGACCTCCTTTATCAGTGGACTAGGGGAGGGACATGGGGGAAGAAGGATAGAGGGTGGGAGCGGGAGGAGATGAAGGAGGGGGCTACAGCAGGATACAAAAATGAATAAATTGTAATAAGTAATAAAAATAAAATAAAATAAAAAACAGTGATGCTATAGCGTGGAAAGTCACAAGCTGCTTGTTGTAATTATGCAGAGGCTGACTGAGTAGGCTTCAAAGAGTGTTGTGGTTATTAATAGTTACTATTGATATATGTTTTAGTAAATCAGTGGTTATTCCTAAACAAGCTGTATTTCCAAATCACCATACAGAGACTGGGATTTATTTAATTGACCCAGAGCACAATGCTGGGCAATAGTTACTCCATCCTAAACCTCCAAGCCTGCATAGTTTCCTACCATTTAGATTTCATCCGTTATACTTGCTTTTGGTCATATTTTAGGTCTGGTCCATCTCTCCACTTGGTTCCAAGACCTCTCGTCTGTCTGCATTCTTCTCCTCTTCTCTCCCTGCTTCCTTTCTCTTCCTCCCACTCCAGACCTGCATTTCCCAACCTATCCTCTCCATTGCTCAACCTTGTGGCTGCTTGTTTTAATTAAAAGTATAGAGAACAAATTGTGGCATGTTTACACTAACTTGAGACAGGTGATGCTTAGAATAAGCATGACAATGCAATATCTGGATTGAAACCAGATAGTGGGGGAGAGAAATCAGCATTTGAATGAACAAGGGTAAATTGTATACATTCCAAAAGAACATCATACCAACAAAGGAGGAAACATTAAATTTCTTTAACTGATAATATGCATAATGTCTGTAAAAACTTGTTATGTCTACTTGGTTTGATAAAACTCTAAGTTGTGTTTCATACTTACTTTTATCATAGAAAATGCAATATTATAGCACGTCAGGAAACAGGCAGCACCATAGTTACAGCTGGCTGTTGACAATGAGAATTCTTTGGAGTACTTAAAAAAGGAAGCATATTAGAAAGCACGTATTTCATTCCCCTCCCCCTTAATTTTTTGTTGACTGGTTCTTGTGACATAGCCTCGATATGTAATTGAGTCTTCCCTCAGACGTGTGATATTTCTGCCTCAGCCTCCCGAGCTAGATCACAAGCAAGTGCCACCACATCTTGGATTTATTGTTTATTGGATTCATTTATTTATTTTATTTAGTAGTGTTGCACTTAATATTGAATCTTAAGAAAAAAAATTTAGGATAATCTTATTCTTACATTTTCTTCAGAACAGCAGAACTAACCAGTACAATACAACTCTACAATGGCAAGCATTCCTAGTTTTCACTTTATCTATCTATCTATCTATCTATCTATCTATCTATCTATCTATCTATCTAATTGCTTTACATCCTGAGCCCAGCATCCTACCTTCTCTCTTCCTAGTCCCACCCATAATCCCTCCTCTTCTTATTCCACCCTCTCCTTCCTTCCAGAGAAGGGGAAATTTCAATTGGTACCAATTCACCCTGGTATCTGGAGTCATAGTAGAGCCAAACACATCCTCTCCCACTAGAGAGTGACAAGGCAACCTTGCTAGGGGAAAGTGACCCAGTGGCAGGTAACAGATTCACAGACATCTCCTGCTCCTATTGTTAGGCGTGATGACCAAGCTCCACATTTGCTACATATGTATAGGGGGTCTAGGTTCAGCTCATGTATGCTCTTTGGTTGGTGCTTCAGTGAGTCCCCATGGGCCCAAGTGAGTTTATTCTGTACGTCTTCTTGTGGAGTCCTTGACCCCTCTGGCTCCCTCTATCCTTTCTCCCACTCTTCCACAACCCTCCCCAAGCTCAGCCCATTGCTTGGCCTTGGATCTCTGCATATGTCTCCATCAGCTGCCAGACTCTCAGAAGACAGTTAAGACATTCCTATTCTTCGGATGACTTTTCCTTCTGCCTTTTTGAAAGCAATAGATCAGCCTGACAGTTGTAGAGATGAGCAGTTTTGAGTGCAGGCGGAGGATTTTCTTTTTGTTTAATTCTTTTTTCATCACATATATTTTAATCTTATTTTTCTCCTCTCCCAACTCTGCACCCCCACCCCCACCCCTGATCTTTCTCACCTCTCTACTAGCCTAACTTCACTGGATATATGTGTGCATGCAGGCATGACCTATGCAAATGAATAGTTGGCCAACACAAAATGGACTTTGTGTTTTGTTTTTGATTTTTCATGTGTTTGTTTCATCTTGTTTTGTACGGGTATTTTTTATCTTATTTTTTTTATTTTGTTGTTTTTTTTTTAAGGTCTTAGGTCTTATATTTTGATGAATGACTCCAGTCCATATTAAAAAAATAAGAAACATTTCTCTTGAAATGAAGGTACTGCATGGTTTTGAGAGGTCAGTATTTGGTGGCATCACAGAATAAGCTAGGTTTTTGCTATGCTCAGTTGCCAGACTCTTCATTTTCTCCCCAAGAAATGCTGGAATTTTTTTTTTATAACCCAGCAAAAACACTTTGGAAGTACTTTGTTTACAAAAACAGTGATAGGCATTCGCATATATGGTTGCTAGACTAAAGTATAGTCAATAAAAAATATGTACTTATTTTCTTACTGGGAATAATAATCTTACTGGGAAATAGTAAGAACTTGTTGTTTTGATTGTCATTTTTTTCTTTGGGGGTGTGGGGGTTTGCACATGCACAGCCTGCATCACTGTCTCTTGTTTCTGTTTACCTACCAAGGATTAAGCAGTAAATTGGTTATTAATTCAACCCATATGAGAAATCATGGGGCCCTTTGTAAATTAAAAGTACTAGAGGTCGGGGAGATAGGTAAATGGTGTTTGGTACTCTTCAGGAGGGTCTGAATTCAACTGTTCCCCGCACCTTTGTTGGTCTGTTTATAGCTGTGGCTCTAGGTGGAGCTGAAGCCTCTCAGATCCAGGCTCCAGGATGTGTCCCCCTTCTCCCACACCCTTAATTACAAATAACAAAGGAAAAAACAGAAAACATTGAAAGATCAGTGTACTTAACATTAGAATACAAGGTTAGTTTTCCAAATTAGCAAGATTTCCCAGCCAAAAAAAAAAAAAAATATCTGGAGAGAAGAAGCTGAATTTCCAAGTATCAGTCTGAATATTGGCAAACTCCAAAAAAGTCACTACATGTATTGTTTACTATACTGGGTATTTGAAGGAAGGGTAGATATTTGAAGAAAGGATTGCCAATAGGTTTTCTAAAAAATAGAATTTTAGAGCATTAACAAGCTAATATTTGGCTTTCAGGGGTGTGACGCAGTCCTGAAGTAGGTTTTGAAGTGTGTGACATATTTCATATAGTTTCAGTATGTCTAATTTATGAGATGATCATTTGCTTTTAATACCTTGCTTTTAAATATAAAATGGGGGAAGCAAGGATATCCTAATACAATCCCTTAAAATTTAAATTTCATCTTAATCTGTATGGATGTTTTGCTGGCATGTACATCTGTCTATTACATGCATACCTGGTGCCCATGATGGCCAGAAAAAAATGTTGGATACACTGGGACTAAAATTGTACATTATTATCACCTGTCTTGTGGGTGGTGGAGACGGAACTGAGGTTTTCTGGAAGAGCACTGAGCCATCTTCCAGCCTTCCCTAATGCAATGTCTTAGTGAAAATAAAAAATTATAACTTTTGAAAATAGCGACATGATTCTAGTTAAATGTCTGTGCCAATTATAATTTCTTTTATTTTCCATAGGCACAATGAAAAATTAACTGAAGAAATGGAGCCTGTAAATGATACCACCGTGACAGAATTTGTTCTCACCGGTCTATCTCAGACTCGGGAAGTGCAGCTAGTCTTGTTTGTTATATTTTTATCCTTTTATTTATTCATACTGCCAGTAAATATCCTTATAATCTGCACCATCAGGCTTGATCCGCATCTGAGCTCTCCCATGTACTTCCTGCTGGCGAATCTAGCTTTTCTTGACATTTGGTACTCCTCTATCACAGCACCTAAGATGCTTGTAGACTTCTTTGTGGAAAGGAAGATAATTTCGTTCGGTGGGTGCATTGCTCAGCTCTTCTTCTTGCACTTCGTCGGGGCCTCTGAGATGTTCCTGCTCACAGTGATGGCGTTTGACCGCTATGCTGCTATCTGCCGCCCTCTCCACTATGCTACCATCATGAACCGGCGTCTCTGTTGTATCTTAGTGGCTTTCTCCTGGGCAGGGGGCTTCATTCATTCGATAATACAGGTGGCTCTCATTGTTCGACTCCCATTTTGTGGGCCCAATGAATTAGACAATTATTTTTGTGACATCACACAGGTTGTCCGGATTGCCTGTGCCAATACTTTCCTGGAGGAGTTGGCAATGATCTTTAGCAGTGGACTGATCTCCGTGGTGTGCTTCATTGCTCTGCTAATGTCCTACGCCTTCCTTCTGGCCATGCTCAAGAAACACTCAGGCTCAGGTGAGAGCACCAGCAGGGCTATATCCACCTGTTATTCCCACATCACCATAGTCGTGCTAATGTTTGGACCATCCATCTATATTTACGCTCGCCCGTTTGACTCGTTTTCTCTAGATAAAGTGGTATCCGTGTTCCACACTGTGATCTTCCCTTTACTCAACCCCATCATCTACACATTGAGAAACAAGGAAGTAAAAGCAGCCATGAAGAAGCTGGTGAATAGATATATATGTTGTAAAGAAAAGTAAAAATTAAATGACACATTTTACATTGTCTTAAAGTAGGAAGTAGTGGTAATGTTGCTTTTACTTCCTCTTATTTGAACTATTGTTTTATTGACTTTTGTTTTGAGTGTATAAATGCTTTTTTTTTTCTTCATCTATTTATGTGTACCATACGCATGCCTGGTGCCTACAGAGGTCAGAAGAAGGCCTTAGATTCCCCTGGAACTGGAGTTAATAGAAGATTGAGCGCCAATATGTACATTCTGGGAACAAAACTTGGGTTCTCTATAAGAGCAGCAGTTAATCTTAGCCACCCAGCTCTTAGCTTAATTCTTAAACTCATCATTTCCCTATATTTCTTTTCAAGGTAAAACACAAACACATTAGGATGGAAATACATTTACGCATACACCCTGAGATATCAAGCAAATTATTTTTAGAATTTAGATTTAATAAGAGCCTCTTAAAAACATATTTTCATTAATTGTTTATTTAGCAGGTCTGTGAGGAGAATGAGTGTTGTGAAATAAAATAAGACTCGAGACATTCTCGCTAGGCACTTGAAAAAGTGGCCAGCAAGTAGACATGATTTTATGTTAGCAAACTGAGTCTTGTTATATTTAGTTCTTGGCTCGGTAGGAGTATTTGGCAAATTCTCTTTCCAAGCTTGGAAGATGCTGTTTACTTTGCCTTTTATTTCTAACTCTCCCAGACTTAATAGAAGCTAATGATTCTGTTCTATTAGTCATCTCAACTCCTGTCTCAGGTGGCACACGTTGAACAACAAATCTGAAGCTTTTACCAATTATGGAAACAATGTTTATGCATCCAGAGCACAATGTAACCTGTTAGCTATAAGATTTTTCCATTTCAAATGTATTCTCCAATAAACTCACAGTTTTTATAACCTTCAGAGAAAAGCCAGGCCTAAAGGAAAGTGGATCAGTACATATAACATCTGCATGCTTTAAGCACAAACCTTTTGTCACTTTTGTTTGTTTCCCACGACTGATTATTTTATATTAATTTAAATAAATTTAGTTTTGTAATTAATGTTTAAATTTAGCACTATAATTCATTATTTTCATTAAATTCTACTGTGTAGTTTATACAGATGATACCTACTCAAATATGATATACTCCAAGGACTAGTAAATTGTTTATTAGAGATCATTTTCTTATTCTCTGATGCTTAGAACTCAACCTCTAACAGTATTTTGGAATATAAAAGGTAAGTATGCATATCTGAGTTCACAAAAAGTTCTTATTTACCTAAATTTAAATGTTTAATTTTAAAGCAAAAAAGTCTTCATAAAAGAGGAAGGAGTTAGCTCTATGTGTCTGGTGAGCTTTAGTCTTTTATTTGATGTTATAATATCAATTCCTGTCAGCATCATGAAAAATATGTATGAGTGATAAAAATAACTGCAGAGATAATATTCATCTATTATTATTATTTACAGAGATACATTTCTTAGTTTGGAAGATAATTCATGACCAGCCCAGTGTTTCTCAAGTACAAAAAAATAGAGTGGTGATACATTTTGTTGATTATTTTTGTTTGCTTTGAACTTTTTTTTTTCTTATTTTGACCTTCTTCCATCTTCTGTGCTCAACATAACTTCTTTTCTAGGGACACAATGACACAGACTGCAGTTGTGATTCCTGAATGTTGAGTTGACTCCTCATCACCTGGAAATGAACAAAACAGTAGGCTTCTATGCTCTTTGAAACATTTTTAAAAGCATGAAAACACAAAAGATATACACATACATAATAAATAATGAATTATGTTTCCAGATTTTATATTACCTTATTGTCTTTCTTTAATATCAGAAGCAGCTGGCATGGTCAGAAGTTGCTTTCTGTTTTATAACTTATGCTTGTGTCATTGTTAATTATATTATTTGGAAAGAGAACATTCACTTTCTGTGGTTTGTAAAAACTAGTGTAAGAATATTTGCTGAACATATCAAAGCTAATAGTGAAAAGACAAAGAAGCAGCAGAACAATAATTGTTTACTTAGAAAAACTGTCTGGAACCAAAGTTAATATTGACAGGGAAGGGCGATCCTTTGGCAAATTGAGTCATGACCTAGTCTGACCCATGGAAGAAATAATTAGAATAAAGAATTTGGAGGGTATCATTTTGCCATTTCCACCAGTAGGTGATCTAACAAAAATCATTCAGTTTATTTTCCCAATAAAATGTTATATTTCTCCCACTTTTAGTCACTAAAAAATGTTCATTAGAAGCTCAAAATATATGACCACAAAAATAGGACACAGTGGCTGTCCATTGACTTAAGTGGCCCCAAATACCAATAGTGCTAACACTGAGAACTAATTTAGGTAATGATGGGAAACAGACAATACTCACCCGCACATTATCCTGGTGTAGTCACTGCTACAGCACCATCTCCTGGTAATCCAGCACCACTACAGGCAAAATTCCAAATTTTCAGAGAGCCTTTTCCAGTGTAAAGTATTATCATGCATTTCCTCTTGCTTAACTTAAACTATCTTTAGGGTTTTTTTTAATTTAGATTTTTTTTTCTTTTTGGCCTTCCAGTCCCTGTTACTCTATATTTTTCCCTTTCACAGACTGTTGTTGTTCTACTTTCAAAGCCAGAAATATATACATTTAACAACTTTATTTCCTTAGCCCAAGGCTGAAAATATATTTAATCAGATTTGTGTGAATTTTGTAACCTGGGTTTTATGAATATTGTATTATTTTTGCTAACTTCAATAGCATCTGATGGCTCTTAATATATCTGACAAAAATTCTCAGCTGCATTTTACATTTTTCCTGCTTTTAATTATTAAAAATAGTCCATTAGATATTCAAAATATGATTTTATAAATAATGACATAAATGTGGGCAAATTATGAAAAAACATATCTCATAGATCCATAGCTTTTAAAAATAAGACTGACAAAGTCTTATTTATCAAGCCCTATTAAAACCAAGCCAGTTTAACTCAAATGCTTTGTTTCATAATCTGATTGACTATTTCTAGGTGAGTGGGGGAGGGGTGGTGTTACAAAGTAAAAAAATTCTTTTCAGAATCAAGTGTGACTTTCAGATATTGTAACAAGAAAAAAAATTATATTTTATTTATTTAAATTTTATTTTATTATTATTTAAACAATGCTAAAGAGTTTCCAACTGTGTGATGAAAGTCTCGGAAGTTGTTTTCTAGAGCTCTTTCCAAGAAATTACCAGACAACATGCTTCAGCTAATAATATAAAGTGTGAGAGAGAAGCTAGAATGAAAGGCTGGTATTGTGCAGTAATATTTTATAATTCATAAAATGTTAGACTTATTAAGATATAGTTGTGTTGACTATATTTTGATAATCAACAAAAACCAAAGAGCTGGGCACACCTGTGCAGGGTTTTCTTAAATAGATTATTTGAGGTGGGAAGAGCCATTCTACATTTGGATCATTTGAGGTCAGAAGACCCTCCCTGAATATTCCGGTGACAGCCCACATAAAAGGATACGAAAGAGTGAATTTTCATTTCTTGTCTCCTTGCCCTCTCTCGAGTTTATCTGAGGCATTCCTACATTGATATTATAATCCATTTCTTCAGGATTCCAACATAGACTAAAGACCAGTAGCTCCCTAAGAGTACTGCAGCATGGAGGGACTGCTCAGACATTTAGTCTCATGGACTGAAAAAAACAAAAGAAAACAAGATCATTGGCCCTTCCACTGGGAGACATCGTTGTCAGACACACTGACTGCAGCCATAAGTCACTCTAATAAATCTCCCTTTAATGCATATGTATATATGTGTTCGTTCTATCATTTCTGTTCCTCTGGAGAATCTTAGCTAAAACTAATATTAAACTAATAACATATGGCAAAAGTCAGTGTAAGGATCTGGATAACAAAGTGCCATAAAAATCATATAATTACAGCATTTCATCTCATTTTCATCCTGAACATTTCACTAAAAACCAGATGCATACGATGAATAAACATCTTTAGACACTGTCAAAATCAATCCTGTACATCGCATGGCAGTCTCAAACTAAAATGAAATAAGGAATACAAAGAGATAAATGAAGATAAATAGCTGTATAGAAATCTTTTCTGTGAATGTGTTGCATTTTTTGAGGCTGGAGAAAAGACACGAGGGTAATAACATAGAGGTGACAAAAAACAAGGCTTACACAATGGTGTATTTGCAACTAACAGAGATCATCAAAGATTCAATTTAGGGGGAGGGCCTTCTCCCCTTCTATCTGACCCTAGCCTATCAGCTCTCATCAGGGCTGGCTACATTGTCTTCCTCTGTGGCCTGGTAAGGCTGACCTCCACCCCACGGATGGGTGATCAAAGACCTGTTCATGTCAGAGACAACCCCTGCTCCCCTTACTAGGGAACCCATTTGGAGACTGAGCTACTCAGATGGACTACATCTTCTGAGCAGGGGTTCCAGGTGAACTAGGGAAGGGAATAGACTAAAAAGAGAGAGGAAGAGAGGGACTGGGTGAAGGTGAGAGAGGGGGCTACAGCTGGGATACAAAGTGAATAAATTGTAATAAAAAATAAATGAAAAAATTCATTTTATGGTGATAATAAGTTCCCCGGTAATAAGAAAAAATGTAGGGGAAAAAAAGTCTCATGAACTGTATGGATGCAAAATGACTTTTAAAAAATTTTTGTTGATATACATAATACTAATTACTGACTTTTATCATGATATTTGTTTACACAAATATAAGTTGATCTGTTTTCTGACTTTTGTCAACTTAACATTCTATTATATCTCTTTATGCCTTGCTAAATGTTCAAATAAAGACAGTAAAGTGGTCATAACATAATTCATTTGCCCCACATTCAATCAATCTCCCACTATTTTCCAAAAACAGATGGTAAAGTCTTTTGAGAATATTTAGTTTTTTATTATTTCAAAACTATTATAAAAATATTTAACAATATTTAAGTACAGATACTATCTAAATCAATGTGATGTTCATAATAAAGAAATATAACAAAGAAAGACAAATATCTGCTTAACATTGTTGTATTCAGTCTGTTCTCATCCAAGAGAAGGAGATCAAAACAAGCTCTTTATGGATTTGAAATTTTTATTGAGCCTGGGGCATGCACTCCTATGACTACCATTCT
Organism: Meriones unguiculatus; assembly: GCF_030254825.1. NCBI lineage: Eukaryota > Metazoa > Chordata > Mammalia > Rodentia > Muridae > Meriones > Meriones unguiculatus. The sequence continues at coordinate 58,698,990 of NC_083357.1, forward strand.
AAAGAGACAGCCCCAAGATGAGTGAGCCATGGCAGGGTGAGGGAAGGGTTATAAAGGTTAAAACCTACAAGTTTGGCACATCTTGTTAGTATAGCGGTGATGATTCTGTTAGCAAGCATGGCAGAATATAAAATTTCAGTAAGAATAGGTCACAGCTCTGTTACCATGGTGTTTCTGTTAGACTGGGAAGCAGAAAGCCTTGCAGTTATAGAAGCAGAACACTGTAGACTAAAAACATTTCTGAAAGTTTTGTACATGCCTGAGGGTCAGGCTGACATCAGCTTTAGCAGAGGTCTTGTCCGGATTTAGTAAATAGGTTTTTTTCATTTCAATACAGATGCACACATACATACATACATGCACACGCACACACACACACACACACACACACACATTTGTATTCTTAATAAAATAAGCAGAAACACTCATAGCAATTTTAATTCTTGTTTATGTAACTAATTATGTGGATTTATGCTCTATAGTGCTTATTTCCTATAGTGCTTTAGTACCTATTCTATATTCTGGCCACACTTAGCAAACACCTCATCAGGTCTTTGTTAATCGTTTTCTCTGATAGAAGTATTTATAATGCCTTCCATTTGGCTTTTAAGCCACCATAGCCCTCATTCTACAAATTAAGGAACCTGCTTGGGACTATTCTCAAAGTATAAAGAACTCAAAAAAATTAAACACCAACAAACCAAATTATTCAATTAAAAATGGGATACAGAGCTAAAAAAATTCTCAAAAGAAGAACCTCAGATGGTGGAGAAGCACTTAAAGAAATGTTCAACATCCTTAGTCATCAGGGAAATGCAAATCAAAACAACTCTGAGATTCCATCTTATACCTGTTAGAAGGCTAAGATCAAAAACTCAAATGACAACACATGCTGCTGAAGATGTGGAGAAAGGTGAACCCTCTTCCATTGCTGATGGGAGAGTAAACATGTACAACTACTTTGGAAATCAATCCGGCTTGTTCTCAGAAAATTGGAAACAACCATACCTCAAGACCCAGCTATACCACTTCTGGGCATACACCTGAAAGGTGTTCCACCTTACGACAAGGACATTTGCTTAACCATGTTCTTTGCCTTATTTCTAATAGCCAGAAACTAGAAACAAGATAGATATCCCTCAACTGAAGAATGGATAAAGAAACTGTGGTACATGTACACAATGGAATACTACTCAGCCATTAAATCAAGGGAATCATGAAATCCCCAGGCAAATGGATGCAACTAGAAAAGACCATCCTGAGTGAAGTAGCACAGACCCAGAGGGACACACATGGTATGTACTCACTTATAAATAGATTTTAGCCATATAGTACAGGGTAGACATACTGCAATGCAGAGACCCCAAGAAAATAAGTAACAGGATGATCCAAGGGGGGGGTGTGTGTGTAAATCTTACTCAGAAGAGAAATAGAATAGACAAAGGTAGTGAGAACAAAGTAGAAGAGGGAACACAGGGAAAAATAGGAGAGAAATCAGATCTGGAGAGAGTAGGGGCAGGAGGGCAGAAGGCCTGAGAAAAGAGAAACAGTGAGTGGGCACATCTTTGGGACAAGATGAAGACCTAAATCAGAATAGGTCTCTGCAGGGATATGAGGGGGACTCTGGCTAAGATTCCTAGTAGCTGGGGCCATGGAGACTGAAGAGGACACCCTTTATCTAGACAAGACTCCTAATGGACAGAAGAGATCATCAACCCACCCACAAAAACTCAATCCAAATCTTACCTACCTACAAAAGCTGCAGGGACAAAGATAGAACAGAAGAGCAGAGATTGAAGGAGTGTCCAACCAATGCAGGACTCAACCCTAAGACCTATCCCATGGAAGAAAGCCAAGTCTTTCATTATTAACAGTACTCGGATATGCTTGTCAACAGGAGCCTATCAGAGTTATCCTCTGAGAGGCTCCACCCAGCAGTGGTTCAAGACAGATACTGAGGCTCACAGCCAAACATTGGGAGAAGCATAGGGAATCTCCTGGAAAAGAGGGGGAAAGGATAAAATGGACCTAGAGGTGTCAAAAGCTTCACAAGAAGACCATCAGAGCTAATCAACCAGGGTCCAGAGGGAGCTATGGAGTCTGAAGCACCAACCAAGGACAATGCATGGTCTGGACCTAGGTCCTCTACTTATAAGTAGCCAATAGACATCTTAGGCTTCATGTGGGCCTGCTAGTTAGGGGAGTGGGAGATATCTCTGACATGGACTATGTTGCCTTCTTTTGGATTACTTCTCCCTGATGGCACTTCCCTATCAAGCCACAGGGGAGGAAGAAAATCTCAGTTCTCATGTGAATAGATGAGCAGGGGTGTCTGGGTAAGGGGGCTCACCTATTCTGAGAAATTAGCATGGGGAAATGCATGAGGGAGAGTGGGACTGGAAGGAGAGGGGGGATTGGCCTATGAATGAGATATAAATTGAATTAATTAATAAAAGTGAAAAAATGTAATAGTCTGAGGGATTCAGGTAAGGCCTGGTTATGCAGATAGAAAAAAGACCACCTGGGTGGAAAACAGATGTAACTATCTTTTGTTAATGACAAAGCCTGAGAGTTTAACTTTCTTATTTTCCTTAGTGCTGTTTGTGAGCGTGAGGACCTAGTGCTCTCTACAGAGAGGGAGATAAACACAGATGGAGGATGGAGGTCAGATAAAATAACAGTATGTATTACTGAAAATGCCCTAAGAAACTATATTGTTAACTATTTACCAATAGGATAAAAACTACAGTGCATGCAATTCACACAGACATACACATTTGTTTGGGGCCAACTTTCATCATCTGGGCTGAGGCTGCTCCTTACAAGAGCCAAAGACAATGCAACAAAAATCGAAATACCAGATACATGAAACCCTCTTTTGAGCTGTTGGCCAGGGATGTCCAAGAGTCTTCTAAAACATATAGCATATTGCTGTTGCCTTTGGTTGCTGTCCCCTCCTCCCAGTGGTGGAAGGTATGTTCTTATTACAGAAGACACCATGTACTTCAAAATCTGGACCCAAAGGCTCCTGAGATGGAAATGATACAAACTGCCTCTCACAGAAGACCAGTATTCATGTTACTATGCAAGCTTCTAAAGGAGGAGAGCATCCAGCAGTCTTTGCAGCCACGATGCCTCTTAACTACAGCAATGGACACCATGGCACGATAATCCTAGAGTGCAGTAGTGGCACACAAACGCTGGTGGTAACCAACAGCTCTCTAACTAGACTTAAATGGGAATCCAGCACAATAACCAGTGCTAAGAAAGTCACGGTTATTGGAGGAGCACTTAAAACCACTCATTTCCTAAATCAGCGTAACCTCTAACAAAGGTTTATAAACATTTGTTCTTATACACAGGTAAGTGTGAGTATAAGTGTAGCTTTTGCCCTTCATCAACGAATCTTCTCTCTGCAAAAGAAGAACACTACAGAAAATCACAGCCAATTAAAATACAGAGTTATGGAGTTCTATAGCCAATTAAAATACAGAGTTATGGAGTTCTATAGCCTTATAGATATGGGGCTATAAAACTGCCCCATATCTATAAGGCTCAGGGAGCACTGTGGAAGAGGAGGCAAAAAGATTTTAAGAGCCAGAGAATGACAGAGTGATGTGAGACTGTGTTCCCCGGTGATAATGGAAGCTGTGACTGGATTGTGTGTGAAATCCCAGGTGTTGGAAGTTCCAGAGCTGTGGACTCCCTGCCAGAGAGAGCACCATACGTTTCAAAAATGAAACGTGTGTTGTCTTAATCAAAACTAAAAGGGTAAAGCCATCTAAACCCTTTGATATCAAAGAGTTACAAGATTTGGAGTTTTCCCTACTGGGATTTAGTCTGGCTTGGGTCTAATATTTCTTTTCTATGCTCTCTTCCCTGTCTTTTAGAATGGTAATGCAATATGTTCCATGTTGCGGTGAAAGTATGTAATTTGCCTTTTAGTTTTGGTTTGGGGTCACAAGTTAAATTGTCTTGAGTCTTAAAGCAGGCTTGGGCTTCAGAATTTGAAAACACTTGGAAACTCAAAGTCTATGGGGACTTTTGAGGCTTGACTAAATGTATTTCATAATATGATATGGCCACAAGCTTATAGAGCTAGGGACTAGAATGTAATGGCTTGGATGAGAATAGCACATAAAAATTCTCACATAAATAGGCTCAAATAAATATTCATGTATTCGAATTCTTGGTTCCTTTTTGGTGGAACTGGAATTGTTTGGCTTTGTTGGAGGAGGTGTGCCAGTGAGGGCAGGCTTGGAAGTTTCAATTAGTTAACAATTAGTTCTCTTTCTGTCTCCAGGTTGTTTCCCCAACACGTAAGCTCTCAGGTACTGCTCCAGGGCCATTCCTGCCTACTTTCTGTCATGTTCATACCATGGTGGCCACAACTCTTGTCCTTTGGAATTATGGGCCCCAGAATTAAATATTTTGTTTGTTTGTTTGTTTGTTTTGTAAGTTGCTTTGGTCATGGTGTTTTGTCATGGCAACAGAAAAGTAACTAAGATATACCTTTTTCCCAGAATTCACCAGTAGTCAACAACTAATCTGTATAAATTCATGATTACAATTGGGACTTGCTAAGAGATGGCATCTTTAGCCATATTTCCTATTCTTCTTATAAGGGACAAGGCTCTTATATTCTTTCTGCCCCCTCTTCAGTAGTGTTTCCCTGAGCCTTAGACAGGGCGGTATTGAACTTGACCTTACCCTTTCAATTTTTGTGTCATCAAAAGTTACATCTCAAAGGGGTAGAGACATAAACCCATTTTTAATTGGGTATACATTATATGAATTAATTGTGCCATATCTATGTATGGTAACTGTTTTCATTATCTTAGGTGCTGTTTTGTGTCCTAAGAACAGACTGAGAAACAAAACCTTTATCTACTTCATTTTTACAGTGCCTTTGTTATAATGCTTAGATTATTACTAGTTTATTTGTTTAGATTTATCTATTTAATTTTACGTGTATAGAGATTTTGCCTGCACATATGTATGTATACTGTATGTGTGCCTAGTGCCCATGGAAGTCAGAAGGGGAAGTCGGTTGCCCTGGAACTGAAATTATGGCAATTTTAAGCTACCATGTGGCTGCTGGGAACTCAACCTAGATTCTCTGTAAAAGCATCAAGATGATCTTCACTGCCTGGTCACCTCTCCAGTCCCACAACTTAAAGTACGCATATGTGGGCTGGTGAGATGGCTCAGGAGGTAAAGTTCCCTGATGCCAAACCTTACTACCCACCTAAGACCCGCTGGCAACAAATACAAGAAATTGAGAACTGATTCCCCAGTCATTCTCTGATCAAAATACATGTTTTGTGGATGCATATATCACATGTGTGCATGTTATGTTATGCACGCACACACATAATATATGCAAAAGAAGGTAATAAAATATGAAAAGTTCTTTGATACATATTTTTTTTCTACAGACTTGCACCAATGTTTTAGAAGCCACCCTTGCAGATTTCAGAGAATCTGAGTCATTCAACCTCTGCCACACATTTGGTGTATTAAATTACTAAACTTAAGCCCCTTATCAGAATTCTCATATTTTATATTTTGTAAATTGGTTGATGTTGGGGTGTTTAAAAATATCAAAGATAATTAGAATTTTCCTCAACATACTTCTAAGTGTGAAAAGTATACTGATTTTGTTTTTAGTAAACTACAGATGAGAGTATTATATCTTTACCTTAATTGTATTACTGTTTACTTATTCATACCTCCTCTGTCTAGTATGTAATTGTAATTTTGGAGTCAAAGCACTGCTTTTCTCTATCTGCTGTTCTTACTTCTTCAGGCCATTTAGTTTCATGACTATTTTAAGTTTAGGCATTCCATGCTATTTGTAACATTGAAATATTACATCAAATGAAGAGAAGGGGAAAGTTATAGTCAGATCACAACAGCAAACAAATTTAAAATGATGCGGGTATTTCTTCCCTGCTAGCCTTACCTACTCAGCCTCTTATATATCAGATCCGAGGGATGAATATTTCTAACCTTGACATAAAAGAAATGTGATACTTTTCAACAGTGAGATTTATGAACTAAAGTTCCTAGCAATATAGCCATGCCTGAAGTAATAATTCTAGAAGACTGATTGGCCAATTGTAAAGAGCTAAAGCATATATCTTTTATTGCCTACCCCTACATATGACTTCCCATTCTTATAAATTCTCAATATACAACTTCTAAAGATGTTCAGATAGACTTCTAGCTTCAAGTATCAAGGTGACTTCCCACCTTACCTGATTAACAAGAATAATTAATAATTGGATTTCCAGGTTTTCATGGCAAGGATAGGTTACATCTGCTATAAATTTTGTAAAAATCCTAATAGAATTGAATGTTTCATAGTTAACTGTTGTGTTAATTTTATTTCTGCTTTTTATAGCATAACCATCCTATCATGACCCAGCAAAAACCCAAAATCTATCTGATCATCCTGTAAGAATTGAAAGCCTTTTTGTTTGTTTGTTTCTAAGAGGATTTTAAAATTTTTTAAATTATTTTTGTTTTTATTTCTTTATTTTTAATTAAATTTTTATTTTTATATTAGTTACAGTTTATTTACTTTATATCCTAGCTGTAGCCCCTTCCCTCATTTCTTCCCAGTTCCACCCTCCCACCCTCATCTCCTACCTGTCCCTCTCAGTCCACTAATTGGGGAGGTCCTCCTCCCCTTCCATCTGACCCTAGCTTTTCAGGTCCTTGGTTGGAGAATCAGTCTCAGAAAAGACCCTGTGCCCTGATATATTTGGTCCTTGTGGAGCAGCTGTCCTCTCCAGGTCATACTAACTCCCCCTTCTTTCATATGATTCCTTGCACTCTGCCCAAGGTTTGGTTATGCGTTTCCACATCTGCTTTGATACACTGCTAGGTAGAGTCTTTCAGAGGCCCTCTGTGGCACGCTCCTGTCCTGATTCCTGTTTTCTACTTCATCCAATGTCTGTCCTGTTTGTCTTTCTGAGTAAAAATTTATCATCTTACCCAGGATCCTCTTTTTTGTTTATCTTCTTTTGGTGTACAGATTTTAGTATGTTTATCCTATCTTATAGGTCTAATATCCACTTATAAGTGAGTATATACCGTGTGTGTCTTTCTGTTTCTGGGATACCTCACTCAGGATGATCTTTTCTAGATCTCACCATTTGCCTGCAGATTTCATGATTTCCTTATTTTTAATTGCTGAGTAGTATTTCCTTTGTGTAAAAGCACCACAATTTCTGTATCCATTTCTCAACTGAGGGACATCTGGGTTGTTTCCAGGTTCTGGCTATAACGAATAAAGCTGCTATGAACATGGCTGAGCAAATGTCCTTGTTATGTACTTGAGTATCTTTTGGATATATGCCTAGGAATGGTATTTTTTATTATTATCATTATTATAATTTATTAAAGTTATATCCCAGTTGTGGCCCCCTCCCTCTTCTTCCCCTATATTGCTCCCCTAGACTTAGGAGACATCCTCCTCCCTTTCTATTTGACACTAGCCTATCAGGTCTCATCATTATTTTCCTTTGTGTCCTGGCAAGGCTGTACTCCCCATGGGGAGGTGATCAGAGAGCCTGCCACTGAGTTCATGTTAGAGACAGTCCCTACTCCCCTTACTAGGGCTGCTCCCATTACTAGGGAACCCACTTGGAGACAGAGCCTATGGGCTACATCTGAGCTGGGGTTCTAGGTCCTCTCCATGCATGGTCCTTGGTTGGGGTATCAGTCTCTGCCGGGCCTGCAGGGCCCATATCTTTTGGTTCTGTTGGTCTCCTTATGGAGCACCTGTTTGCTCCAGGTCTTCCTATCTCCTCCTTTTATAAAATTCCATGCACTCTGCCCAAAATTTGGCTATGAGTCTTAGCCTCTGCTTTGATACCTCAATCAGTAGAGTTTTTCAGAGGCCCTCTGTGGTAGGCTCCTGTCCTGTTCCCTGTCTTTTCTTGCTTCCAATGTCTATCGAGTTTGCTCATGTGAATAAGGACTGAGCACCTTCTCTAGGGTCTTCCTTGTTGTGTAGCTTCTTTAGGAGTGTAGATTTTAGTATGTTTATCCTTTTCAGATTGTTCAAATTAATTCTTTCATTCAACTGTCACCTTTGCCCAATTAAGCAGAAGAGTGTTCTTAATTATTTTAATTTTGGCATAGGACTCAATATATCTCATGTTAAAGCAAGTGTACCTGTCAATCACCTTAGCAGGAGACTAGCCCTAAGGAAATCTGAATTACCAGAAGAAATGCAGAGGAGATGGGAAGAATATTTTCATGTTCAGTAACAAGTGCATTTACACACCCCAAGAACACTTTCCTGCATGTCTTCCACCCCCTTCCTCTGAGTTTTAACTCAGAAAACACTACGTTTCCTTTTTCTTTCTTTTAACTTTTTTTGGATACCTAACCACAATCCTAAACAAGCTTACTCAGTTGGTTGGGAATACATCATTGTTTTCTCTGACAACCCCTTCCATTTACGTAGGTCTTCACAGGCCTCCATTTCTCATCTGACACTGAATTCATGAGTTTTTTTCGTCTTCTCCATCTCTTTTCTCTGGGAAATTGTTGGGTTTTACAGCTTGTTACTTTTCTTTCAAGCTCTAACAAAATTATCCTTAGTATTTATTCTAATGGAAAATCTCAGGAGGCCACAACCCTAGACAATGAGAACTACAGGCAGCTGAAGAATGCTGAGAGCAGTAGCAAACATATTCACCAGGGAACAGCACAATTGGTTATCCAGTGACAGTCGGTCAATCCTGAAAATTACATACACTCAAGTAACATTACACAGATGGAGCAAATTATGTTTATATATTTAATAATGTGTGCGTATGTATGTTTGTGTGTGTGTGCATGTATGATGTATGTTAAAAAAATAAAGCCCTGAATGGAAGAGACAGCAAGCAGAAGGGACATGAGGGAGGCTGGAGGAAGTAAAGGGAAGAATTGATGTAATTATGTTATAATTTCAAAAGCAATTATTATCTAAAAACAAGTAAAATATTCTAAGTCCATTTTTAATTTTTTAAGCATTAATAAGAGCTTAAAAGAACCCCCCCAAAACATGCTACCTATATTACTATATAATATTTTTTCTTATTGAATCGATTATTTTCCCCCCTCCATCTCCCTTTCCTCCATGCAAACCCTCCCATAGCCTGTTCTTATTCTCTTTCAAATTAGTAGCCCTTTTAAGATCAATTGCTGTTATCTATTAGTACATACATAAGTACAACCTGGTCAGATGGGATAATGTTAATTGTCTGTATGATTTCAGTACTGAATATCTGGCTTTAGATAGTCATTTGGTGTGCTTGTCTCTAGGGAAGACTATTTTTCCCCTGCACATTCTTTAGATGCCTGGAGTTCTTTGTGTAGGTTGAGGCCTTGTGGGGCTTCCCCTGTCTACAGTAGCATGTCTATTATCATTGTCCTAGGTCAACTAATGCTTACACAGTCATGAATGTAGCTTCTGAAATTCCTAGGAGATACAATCTCACAAGAAACTTTGTGTTGCTCTGGCTCTTAGAAACTTTTCTGAGACTGATACTCCAACCAAGACCCATGCATGGAGATAACCTAGAACCCCTGTACAGATGTAGCCCATGGCAGCTTAGTGTCCAAAAGAGTTCCCTAGTAATGGGAATGGGGACTGTCTCTGACATGAACTCAGTGGCTGGCTCTTTGATACCTCCCCGTGAGGGGGGAGCAGCCTTACCAAGCCACAGAGGAAGACAATGTCTCTAGTCAGGAAGAGACCTGATAGGCTAGGGTCAGGTGGAAGGGGAAGAGAACATCCCCTATCAGTGGATTGGAGAAGGGGCATGAGAGGGGATGACAGAGGGAGGGTGGGATTGGGAGGGGACCAGAGAGGGAGCTACAGCTGGGATACAAAGTGAATAAACTGTAATTAATAACATAAATTTTAAAAAGAAAATAGTATCTAGTTAAAAATAAAGAAAAAAAGAGAAACTTTCTGCCTCCTTTTGTGAAATTATTCCAAAGCTTTAGGAATGGGAATGGTAAGGTAGATGTTGTCATTGAGCCAGGCTTCACAACTTCACATTTTGGTCATGCCTTTCTGTAATGGTCTCCAACTGTTACAAAGAGGAGTGATATTTTTTAAAAAATATTTGGTATTATAATATAATTATATTTCTTCCTACTTTCCACTAAACTCTCCCATATATCCCTTCAGGCTCTTCTTCAAATTCAGCACCTCACTTTCTTACTAAATGCTATTGCATACACATATGCATATGCATATACATATCTTTTAAAAATATACCTTGTTCAGTCCATATTATTTTACTAGTGTGTGTGTTTTCAGGGATGACCATATGTCACTGGACAACTGGGAAAGATTACTTCTCCAACACCCAGATTCTCCTAGTTAGCTTTGTATAAGCTTTAGACCTCATGAGCTTTTCTTTGTCTATTGTGACATAGTCATTGTTGTCATCCTTGCTGAGGTCACATTTGGGCAACCATACTTTATGGCTGTGGATTCTGATATCACTAGGGTGCACAATCTCACAGCAAACTTCTTAATCCTCGAGTTCTTACAAACTTTTCATGCCCTCTTCAGAAATGTTTCCTGAGCCATGTATGCAGAAGAGTTTTATAGATACACCAATCAGGATGGGCTCCTCAAATCTGTACTTGAATTGGTCCTGATTTTCTGTAGTTCTCTCCTTTTGTGCAAAGAGAAGTTTTCTTGATGAGGAGTGAAGACTCCACTTATCTGTGAATGCATGGACAAATGTTTATACATTGTTGTTAGGGATGTATTGGTTTAATAAATGCGCAGTTGTAGGTTCTCCTCAATAACCACGACTTCACTAGTATTAATTAGTTAGCTAGATTTCCAGTACCAGACACAATTTCTCTTGTTGAGTGGGTCTTAAGTCAAATTAGAAGTGTATTGGTTACCACCAAAGTATGCCTGCCACTACTGCACTCTCGTGATTATTGCTGGTCATTGTTGTGGTTCATATGCATCATGGCTGGGCAGGACTTGTGGTTGCCTCCCTCCTTTGGAAGCTTGCATAGTGCCTTCTGGTACCATGATGGGTCATCCTCAGGTAGGTGGGGCACTCAAGTTATTTACACCTCAAAGGTCTCTAATATTTCATTGAGAGAATATTTGTTTTAGAACCCACTCCTTATATTGTAAACCTAGATTGATATATATTTGGACATTCATACTAAATCCCTAGTTTCATTCTTTGTCCGTAGCCTGTTGGCATTTTGACAGTTCCCTCAGAAATTCCCTACAGCTTAGTTAGTCTTCAAATTCCCAAAGCCCATTTTCCATTGCATTACAGATTAGTTGTGTATGTCAAACTGTGAAAGGCCCCTCTGTTATAAGAAAACTTTAAAAATAAGGTTGGAACAATCAGGTATGGCCTATTTTATTAGACAGAGAAAATGTTTCCTCTGTGAAAATACCAGTGGATAGTTAGTGAGGTAAATATTTTTATTCTGCTTTATTTTTATAAAGATAAAACAAAGGGACACAAAAACATAATTCTTCATGCTGTATATTTAATGTCTTGAATGCAAGAAGTATAGCAAAAATAAAATATGTTTGATTGTCAAATTAAAATACATTTTCAATAGTAAAGTTTTTTTCTCCTGATATCTAAAAATGTTTTATTAGAATTGCATAATATTAAAAATAGTGTTGATGTTTATTTTTAGACATAAACTTATACCTAGCAACTAAAACAAATGAGAGAATATAGCCAATACACAATACAGAAATGCTATCCTGAGAATTGAAAAGAAAATATTTCATTGGATCCTGGTTTTGAAAAAGATAAACTTTGACATGGTTTCCTGCAGAGCTTGGAAAAGAGGTTCTTCTTTTACAAGTAATGTCGATGAACATTGATCTGGGGCTTTGACATCAGGTTGAAGTTAAACCTACGTAAGTTTTGAATTTGTAATCTTAGATTTACACTGTTAAAAAAACTCAACAATTTCTGTCTAAACTTAAGAAAACTTGTATCACTCCTATTTACTTCTTTGAACTTAGAATATCTTTTGCATCTGTACATTCATACAAATGATAGTGATCATATCCTTTTACCACTATGTCTCTCTGACTGCTTCTCAGTGGCTTCCATGTCTTTTTTCAAATTACATATTTTCATTTTAGTGATAACAATCATACCAAGTACAGTGATTACTGTCAATATGATCATCCTTTTTACACACATTTTGTGCTTTGTTTTACTTAGGATATAATGTATATGTATCTATATATTTATTTTTTAGTATGCACACATGTGTGTTTTTGTCTGATCTAATGTGCCCATTCTATAATTCTTAGTTTAACAATATATGGACATTTGCAACATTATTAAATCTACCAATATAAAGTGAGAAGAGAGATAACTGACAAATGAATGAGAGAGATAGAGACAGAGAAGATCTTGAATATTTAAAAGAGGTATAACTATAATATTTGAACTGATTTTTAATTTTAGAGGTTTGTTCTTTTCCTCTTTTTTTCTTTTTCACTCTGCCTCTCTTTTCAGTTACTGGTGATGAAGCCCTTTTTCCTTCAATTCTATTTTCCATTTTAATGATATCACTTTAAAAATTTGCATTTTGTAAGTAAGACTGTGTAAAACATTATCCTTTATCAGAGTGAATTATTTTTGTATAATATATGAGCCTTTGGTTATTCAAATTTCATCTCACAACCTATTTATGGTAAACACAAACAGCTTCAAGATTTCTTTGTATATTTATAGTCAACAACAGAATGATGCTATAAAAACTCTAAAAGTAATAGACAGGAATTCAAAGTCTTAGATAAAAAAATATTCATATTATGAAATTGCTGCAGTGATAATAAGAGTAAATTTTCATGTTTAACCTCATAGAGAGCACACTCATCATAGGGAGATTAGCATGCAGTTTTCTGTTCTTCAATTTCTCAAAAGTTTCTGTATTCACACTTGATTAATCATTACGTCTTCAGTAAGGAAAAACATCCTCAGCAACTGATGGTTTTGTTTGTTTTGTTGTTGTTTTTTTTTATGGTTAAGTAGAATTAGGCCAGTGTTCTTAAGGCATAATTGATGTCTAAAAACAAACATCAATTGATAATGTAGTTCAATAGTTAAATAAATACATATATGATAAATAAATACATGTATGAGACAATGGATTTATAGTTAAGATATAGTCTGTGTCACTCCTCTTTTTTTAACTTTATTTATTTAGTTGTTTGCTTTACATCCCAATAGTAGTCCACATCCTCCTCTCTTCCTGATCCCACCCTCCCTCCTTCTTTTGTCCTCCCTCCTCCTCTACCCCTCAGGAAAGCCCTCCCACCACTAACTGACCCCAGTACTTCAAGTTGCCTCAGGACTGTGTACATCCTCTTCCATGGTAGCCTGACGAAGCAGCCCCACCTGGGTGAAGTGATTGAAAAGCATGCAACAGAGTCCGTGTCAGAAATAGCCCCTGCTCCCCTTACTAGTGAACCTACAGAAAGCCCTAGTTGCCCGTCAGGTATATTTGCGTAGGGTGCCTAGATCCCATCTATGCATGGTCCTCGATTGGTGCTTCTGTCTCCTTAGGGTTTCCTGGCCCAGGTTGGCTCTGTTGGTCTTCGTTTGAAGCTCTTGTTCATTGTGCATCCTTCTATCCTTCCCCCATCTTTTCCACAAGCTTCCTTGCAGTCCACCCAACCTTTGGCTGTTAAGTCTTGGCATTTGTTTCCATCCTTCGCTGGGTGGAGCCTCTCAGAAGGTAACTATGCTAGGCTCCAGTCTGCAAGCATAGTAGGGTGTCCCTGTTGGTGTCAGGAGTTGGCTCTCTTCCATGGGGTGGGTCTCAGGCTGGACCAGGGATTTGTTGGACCTTCCCTCTATCTCTGCTTTAAATTTATCCTTGTACATCTTGTACCCAGGGCAAACTTTGGGGTCTAAGTTTTTGTGAATGGTTTGGATTCCACCTCCCTCCACTAGGAGTCCTGTCAAGTTAGAAGGTGGCCTCATCAAGCGCCACCCCCCCCACACTGACATTAGGGGTCTCAGCTAGAGTGAGCCCCATATCCTCCCTTGCTGGAGCCTACCCAGTTGTAGATCTTCATCTTGTCTCGGAACTGCCTTCTCCCACATTTTCTCTTCTCTCTGCAAGGCCTCTGCCCTCCTGCCCCTGCTCTCCCCATATCTGTTCCCCCACCCTTTTTTTTTTCTCACCCTTGTTTTCCTCATCTTGGGTGTGTTTGCTTCTTTTTGTTCTAGAGCTTTTAGGTGTACTTTTAAGCTGCTAGTATAAGAACTCTCCAATGTCTTTATAGTGCTTTTTAGTGCTATGAATTTTCCCCTTAGCACTGTTTTCATTGTGTCCCATAAGTTTGGGCATATTGTGTCTTCATTTTCAATGAATTCTAGAAAGATTTTAATTTCTTTCTTTATTTCTTCCCTGATCCAGTGGTCATTGAGTAAGGACTTGTTCAGTTTCCATGAGTTTGTAGGCTGCCTGTTGTTTTGTTGTTGAGTTTGAGCTTTAATCCATGGTGGTCTGATAAGACACAAGGGGCCTTTTCAATTTCATTGAATTTGTTGAGACTTGCTTTGTGACTGAGTATATGTTCAGTTTTGGAGACGGTTCCATGAAGTACTGAGAAGAATGCATATATATATTTTGTTTGTTTGGGTAAAGTGTTCCATAGCTATCTGATAGGAACATTTGATTCATGACATCTGTCAGTTTCATTATTTCTCTGATTAGTTTCTGTCTCCATGATCTGTCCATGGTGAGAGTGAAGTCTCCCACTATTAACGTGTGGGGTTCTATGTGTGATTTAAGCTTGAGTAATGTTTCTTTTATGAATGTGGGTGCCTTTGCATTTGGGGCATAGATGTTCATAGATGTTGAGATGTCATCTTGGTGTATTTTTCACTTGATGAGTATGAAGTGTGGTTCCTCATCTCTTTGGACTAATTTTGGTTCAAAGCCTTTTTTCTTTTTCTTTTCTTTTCTTTTCTTTCTTTCTTTCTTTCTTTCTTCCTTTTCTTTCTTTTTTGTACTAGAATGTCTTTTCCAGCTTGCTTTGTGTCACTCCTCTTAACTACCTACCTTTATCCACTCCTTGTAAAATATGTAAATGAAGACTTTAATATGTGGAGGTAGGTTGTTTTCTTTGTCAAAAACAAAAACAAACAAACAGACAAGCAAATATCTTTTAGGACAATGAGAAATAAACCCAGAATAATGGAATCTTTTTTTCTCACAGCAGAGTCAAATAGAAGTTTAGGACTAAAACTGGAAGGAAGGTATGGCTTAAAGAGTAAGATGTTTGGCTTTTATGAAATGTAAAGGCTAAAGGACAGAGGAGACAGTTAAGATGAGGAAAGTGCAATGATAATTTTCTTGTGTCTAACCATGCTTCTAGAAGGACAAGTGCTATGAGATAGGTGGGATAGACAGAAATAAATGCTTCTTTTGTTAATGTTCTGTAGGGACTGGTGATGGAGACAGAAAACAGGACAGTTGTCACAGAATTCATCCTCATAGGACTGACTCAGTCACATGACATTCAGCGCTTGGTCTTTGTTCTGAGCTTAATTTTCTACACCATCATCTTGCCTGGAAACATCTTCATCATCCTCACCATCATGTCAGACCCTGCACTCAGTGCCCCACTTTATTTCTTCCTGGGAAATTTGGCCTTCCTGGATGCCTCCTACTCATTCATTGTGACTCCCAGGATGTTGGTAGACATTTTCTCTGAGAAGAAGATAATCTCCTACAAAGCCTGCATCACTCAGCTATTTTTCTTGCACTTCCTTGGAGGAGGGGAATTTATACTACTGGTCATGATGGCTTTTGACCGCTACATTGCCATTTGCAAGCCTTTACACTATTCCACTGTCATGAGACCTAGGATCTGCTATATGATGTTATTGGCTCCGTGGCTTGGAGGTTTTATTCACTCCATTATTCAGGTTGTCCTCATCCTTCGCTTGCCCTTCTGTGGTCCAAACCATCTAGATAACTTCTTCTGTGATGTCCCACAGGTCATCAAGCTAGCCTGCACAGACACCTTTGTGGTTGAGCTCCTTATGATCTTCAATAGTGGCCTGCTTACCCTTGTGTGCTTCTTAGGGCTCCTGACTTCCTATGCAGTTATCTTATGTCATGTCCACAGGTCATCTTCTGAAGGAAAAAACAAAGCCATATCCACATGTACCACTCATGTTATAATTATATTTCTTATGTTTGGACCTGCAATTTTTATCTATACACGTCCATTTACAGCCTTATCAGCTGACAAAGTGGTTTCTTTCTTCCACACAGTAATATTTCCCTTGATGAATCCTGTGATTTATACCCTTCGAAACCAGGAGGTAAAAACTTCCATGAAAAAGTTATTTATTCGGCAAATTGTTCGTTAACTAGGTTTTAAGTGAGAAGTCAGGCATGAGTAATTTGGCATGGCATTTAATTATTTTTATTTTTCTTCAAATTTATTAGCGAAAATATTTGGTATAAAGATGATTTAATAGCAAAGATTGCTTGGAGTCTTCAATTTTATTTTATTTTTTTACTTTTTATTAATTACACTTTATTCACTTTGTATCCCCCCATAAACCCCTCTCTCCTCCCCTCCCAATCCCACCTTCCCTCCCCCTTCTCCAAACATGCCCTACCCCATGTCCACTGATAGGGGAGATCTTCCTCTCCTTCCTTCTGATCCTAGTCTATCAGATCTCATCAGGAGTGGCTGCATTGTCTTCCTCTGTGGACTGGTAAGGCTGCTCCCATCTCAGGGGTTGGTGATCAAACAGCAGGCCAATTAGTTCATGTCAGAAACAGTCACTCTTCCCATTACTTTGGAACCCACTTAGACACTGAACTGCCATTGGCTACATCTGTGCAGGAGTTCTAGGTTATCTCCATGCATGGTACTTGGTTGGAGTATGAGTCTCAGGAATGATCCCTGTGCTCAGATTTTTTGGTTCTGTTGCTCTCTTTGTGAAGTTCCTGTTCTCTCCAGATCTTACTATTTCACACTTGTTTCATTAGATTCCATGCACTCTGCCCAACAGTTGACCATAAGTCTCAATATCTGCTTTGATAGTCTGCAAGTCAGAGCCTTTCAGAAATTTCTGTGGCAGGCTTCTAACTTGTTTCCTTTTTTCTTCTTCTGATGTACATCCTCTTTGCTTTTCAGGATGGGGATTGAACATTATAGCCATGGTCCTTCCTCTTGATTAGTTTCTTTAGGTGTACAGGATTGGTTGGTTTATTCTATACTATATGTCTATAAGAGTGAGTATATACCGTGTGTGTCTTTCTGCTTCTGGGACAACTCACTCAGGATGATCTTTTCCAGTTTCCACCATTTATCTGCAAATTTCATGATTTTCTTGTTTTTTATTGCTGAGTAGTATTCCATTGTATAGCTGTACCACAATTTCTGCATCCATTCTTCAGTTGAGGGGCATCTGGGTTGTTTCCAGCTTCTGGCTATTACAAATAAAGCTGCCACAAACAGGGCTGAGAAAATATTCTTATTGTGTACTTGAGCCTCTTTTGGATATATGCCTAGGAGTGGTATGGCTGCATCTTGAGTCAGCACTATTCCTAGTTGTTTGAGAAAGCGCCAGATTGATTTCCAGAGCTGTTGTACAAGTTTATATTCCCACCAGCAGTGGAGGAGGTTCCCCCTTTCTCCAACAACCTCTTCACCATGCGTTGTCACTTGAATTTTTAATCTTGGCCATTCTGATGGGTGTAAGGGGAAATCTCAGGGTTGTTTTGATTTGCATTTCTCTGATGGCTAATGATGTTGAACATTTCTTTAAGTGTTTCTCTGCCATTTGATATTCTTCTATCGAGAATTCTATGTTTAGCTCTGCTCCCCTTTTTTTAAATTGGATTACTTGATTTGATGCTTTTAACATCTTCTTGAGTTCTTTATATATACTGGGTATTAGTTCTCTGTCAGATAAAGGGTTGGTGAAGATTCTTTCCCAATCTGTAGGCAGTTGTTTTGTTTTGATGACAGTGTCCTTTGCTTTACAGAAGCTTTTCAGTTTCATTAGATCCCATTTATTGATTGTTGATCTTAGAGGCTGTGCTGTTGGTATTCTTTTCAGGAAGTTGTCTCCTGTACCAATGAGTTCTAAGGTCTTCCCCACTTTTTCTTTTAACAGGTTTAGTGTGTCTGGTTTTATGTTGAGGTCTTTTATCCACTTGGACTTTAGTTTTGTGCAGGGTGATGAGTATGGATCTATTTACATTTTTCTACATGTAGACATCCAGTTAGACCAGCACCATTTGTTGAAGATGCTATCTTTTTTCCATTGAATGGTTTTGGCATCTTTATCAAAGATCAGGTGTTCATAAGTGTGTGGGTTTATTTCTGGGTCTTCTGTTTGGTTCCATTGATACACCATTCTGTTTCCATGCCAATATCACATAGTTTTTATTACTGTTCCTCTATAGTACAGATTGAGATCAGGGATGGTGATACTTGTAGAAGATCTATTATCATAGAGGATTGTTTTAGCAGTTCTGGGTTTCTTGTTTATCCATATGAAGTTGAGAATTTTTCTTTCAAGGTCTGTACAGTATTGTGTTGGTAATTTGATGGGAATTGCATTGAATCTGTCGATTGCTTTTGGCAGAATGGCCATTTTCACTATGTTAACACTACCAATCCATGAGCATGGGAGATCTTTCCATCTTCTGATATCTTCTTCTAATTCTTTCTTCAGAGACTGGAAATTTTTTTGTATAAGTCTTTGACTTGCTTGGTTAGGGTCACACCAAGGTACTTTATATCTTTTCTGGCTATTGTGAAGGGTGTTGTTTCCCTAATTTCTTTCTCAGCCCTTTTGTCTTTTGTATACAGGAAGGCTACTAATTTTTTTTTAGTTAATTTTCTATCCAGCCACTTTGCTGAAGGAGTTTATCAGCTGTAGGAGTTCCCTGTTTGAATTTTTGGGGTCACTCAGGTATACTATCATATCATCTGCAAATAGTGATAATTTTACATCTTCCTTTCTGATTTGTATCCCCTGGATCTCCTTCAATTATCTTATTGCTCTAACAAGGACTTCCAGAACTATGTTGAAGAGATATGGAGAGAGTTGGCAGCCTTGCCTTGTCCCTGATTTCAGTGGGATTGCTTTAAGTTTCTCTCCATTCAGTTTGATGTTGGCTATAGGCTTGCTGTATATTGTCTTTACTATGTTTAGGTATGTGCCTTGTATCCCTGATCTCTTCAAAATTTTAAACATGAATTGATGTTGGATTTTGTCAAATGCTTTTTCAGCATGTAAGGAGATTATTGTGTGGTTTTTCTTTCTTTCAGTTTGTTAATATGGTGGATCATATTGATAGATTTCCATATATCAAACCACACCCTTGCATATCTCAGTTGAAGCCTACTTGGTCATAGTGGATGATATCTTTGATGTGTTCTTGTATTCAGTTTGGAAGTATTTTGGGGAGTATTTTGGCATCAATGTTCATAAGAGAGATTGAAATTCTCTTTCTTTGTTGGGTCTTTGTGAGGTGGAGGTACCAAGGTGACTGTGATTTCATAGAATGAGTTTGGTAGTGTTCCTTCTGTTTCTATTTTGTGGAACAGTTTGAAGAGAACTGGAATTAGCTCTTCCTTGAAGGTCTGGTAGAATTCTATGCTGAAACCATCTGGTCCTGGGCTTTTTTTGCATGGGAGACTTTTGATGACCACTTCTATTTCCTTAGGGATATAGGATTATTTAATTGATTTACCTGGTCTTGATTCAGCTTTGCTAAGTGGAATCGATCAAGAAAATTGTCCATTTCATTTAGATTTTCAAATTTTGTGGCATATAGACTTTTGAAGTAAGTCTTAAAGATTGTTTGGATTTCCTCAGTGTCTGTAGTTATGTCGCCCTTTTCATTTCTGATTTTTTTGATTTGTATAGTGTCTCTGCCATTTGGCTAAGGGTTTGTCCATCTTGGTGATTTTCTCAAAGAACCAGCTTTTGGTTTCATTGATTCTTTGAACTGTTTTATTTGTTTCTAATTTATTGATTTCAGCCCTGAGTTTGATTATTTCCAGTCGTCTACTCCTTCTTGGTGTGTCTGCTTTTTTTTTTCCCTAGGGCTTCTAGGTGAGCCATTAAATTGCTTGAATGAGGTGCCTCGACACTTAGTGCTATGAACTTTCCTTTTAGCACTGCTTTCATTGTGTCCCACAAGTTTGGGTATGTTGTGCCTTGATTTTCATTGAATTCTTGGAAGACTTTAATTTCTTTCTTTATTTCTTCCTTGATCCAGCTGTCATTTAGTAGCAAGTTGTTCAGTTTTCATGTGTGTGTAGGCTTTTTGCTATTTCCGTTATTGTTGAGGTCCAGCTTCATTCCATGGTGATCAGACAAGATACAAGGGATTATTTCAATCTTCTTGTATCTGTTGAGGCTTGCTTTTTGACCAACTATATGGTCTATTTTGGAGAAGGTTCCATGAAGTGCTGAGAAGAAGGGAAATTCTTTTGTGTTTGGGTGTAAGGTTCTGTAAATGTCTGTTAGGTCCATTTGATTCATTACCTCTGTTAGAGACATTGTTTCTTTGTTTAATTTCTGTTTGGTGACCTGTCCTTTGTTGAGAGTGGGGTGTTGAAGTCTCCCACTATTAATGTGTGCTTTAAGTTTTATTAATGTTTCTTTCACAAATGTGGGTGCCCTTGTATTTGGGGCATAGATGTTCAGGATTGTGATGTCTTCTTGTTGGAGTTTTCCCTTGATGAGTATGAAGTGTTCTTCCCCATCTCTTTTGATTAATTTTGGTTGAAAGTCTATTTTATCAGCTATTAGATTGAATACTCCTGCTTGCTTCTTGGGTCCATTTGCTTGGAAAGCCGTCTCCCAGCCCTTTACCCTCAGGTAATGTCTACCTTTGTGACTTAGGTGTGTTTCTTTTTTTTTCTTTTTTTTAATCTGTTTTTATTTTTAATTTTATTTTTCTCATTAGTTACATTTTGTTAATTCTGTATCCCAGCTGTATCCCTCATTCCCTCCCCAATCCCACCCTCCCTTCCTCATCTCCTCCCTGCCTCTTTCCAAGTCCACTGATAGGGGAGGACCTCCTTCCCTTTCATATGACTCCCTTTTGTCAGGTATTTTCATGACTGGCTGCAAAGTCCTTCTCTGTGGCCTAACAGTACTGCTCCTCCCTTGGGAGGTGGGGAGGTCAAAGAGCCAGTCATTGAGTTCCTGTTAGAAATAGTCCTTGTTCCCTTACTATGGGAAACCAATTGATTACTGAGCTATCACAGGTCACATCTGAGCAGAGGTTCTAGGTTTTATCCTTTCATGGTCTTTGGTTGAGTGTCCATCTCAGAAAAGACTCTGTGCCCAGATATGTTTGGTCCTTGTAGAGCTCCTATCCTTTCCACATCAAACTCCCCTTCTTTCATATGATTCCCTGCACTCTCCCGAAGGTTTGGTTATGAGTCTTAGTATCTACTTTGGAGCACTGCTAGGTAGAGTCTTTCAGATGCTTTCTGTGGTAGACTCCTGTCATACGTTCAATGCATATCCCATTTGTCTTTCTAAAAGAGGATAGATCATCATACCTGTGTCCGCTTTCTTGATTATCTTCTTTAGGTGTATAGATTTCATTATGTTTATCCTATCTTTTAGGTCTATATAAGTGAGTCTATTCCATGTTTGTCTTTCTCCTTCTGAGATACTTCACTCAGAATGATCTTTTCTAGATCCCACCATTTGCCTGCAAATTTCATGATTTCCTCCTTTTTGATTGCTGAGTAGTATTCCATTGTGTATAAATACCACAATTTCTGTATCCATTCCTCCATTGAGGGACATCTGGGTTGTTTCCAGGTTCTGGATATTACATAAAGCTGCTACAAACATGGTTGAGCAAATGTCCTTATTGTGTACTTGAGCAAATTTTGGGTATATGCCTAGCAGTGGTATAGCTGGGTCTTGAGGAAGTGCTATTCCTAATTGTCTGAGGAAGCGCCAGATTGACTTCCAAAGTGGTTGTACCAGTTTACATTCCCACCAGCAATGGAGGAGGGTTCCCCTTTCTCCATAACCTCTCCAACATGTGTTATCATTTGAGTTTTTCATCTTGGCCATTCTGATGGGTGTAAGGTGAAATCTCAGAGTCCTTTTCATTGCATTTCCCTAATGGCTAATGACGTTGAGCATTTCTTTAAGTGTTTCTCTGCCATTCGATATTCCTCTACAGAGAATTCTCTGTTTAGCTCCGTTCCCCATTTTTTAATTGGATTGCTTGGTTTGCTGTTTTTCAGCTTCTTTAGTTCTTTATATATACTGGATATTAGCCCTCTGTCAGATAAAGGGTTAGTGAAGATTCTTTCCCAATCTGTAGGCAGTCGTTTTGTTTTGATGACAGTGTCCTTTGCTTAACAGAAGCTTTTCAGTTTCATTAGATCCCATTTATTGATTGTTGTTTTTAAAGTCTGTGCTGTTGGAGTTCTGTTCTGGAAGTTGTCTCCTGTGCCAATGAGTTCTAGGTTGTTCCCCACTTTTTCTTCTAACAGATTTAGTGTATCTGGTTTTATGTTGAGGTATTTGATCCACTTAGACTTTAGTTTTGTGCAGGGTGATAAATGTGGATCTATTTTCATTTTTCTGTATGTAGACATCCAATTAGCCCAGCACCCTCTGTTGAAGATGCTATCTTTTTTCCATTGAATGGTTTTGGCTTCTTTGTCAAAAATTGAGTATTCATAGGTACATGGGTTTATTTCTGGGTCTTCTATTCGGTTCCATTGATCCTCCTTTCTGTTTCTATGCCAATACCATGCAGTTTTTAATACT
The DNA here is from genome assembly GCF_030254825.1 of Meriones unguiculatus. Lineage (NCBI taxonomy): Eukaryota > Metazoa > Chordata > Mammalia > Rodentia > Muridae > Meriones > Meriones unguiculatus. The sequence continues at coordinate 58,721,834 of NC_083357.1, forward strand.
ATTGCTCTGTAGTACAGCTTGAGATAGGGAATGGAGATATCTCCAGGTGATCTGTTATTTTACAGGGTTGTTTTGGAGATTCTAGGTTTTTTGTTTCTCCATATGAAGCTGAGAATCTTTTTTTCAAGGTCTGAAAAGAATTGAGTTGGTATTTTAATGGGAAGTGTGTTTCTTGCATGCAACAGATTGCTGGGTTTTATTTACGTATCCATTCTGTTAATCTGTGTCTTTTTATTGGAGAATTGAGTCCATTAATCTTGAGAGAGATTAATGACCATTAGCTGTCAGATCCTTTGATTTTTATGTTGGCTGTGGTAGTAAGTTTGTGTGCTTGGCTACTTTTTGTTTTACTGTAGTGAGGTTAATTATTTCCTGTTTTTTCTTGAAAGTAGTTAGTGTTCTTGAGTTGTATTTTTCTTTCTAGTATCTTCTATAACACTGGATTTGTGTGTAGGTATTGTTGAAATTTGTTATTGTCGTTGAATATGTTGTTTTCTCCGTCTATGAGACCTGAGAGTTTTGCTGGGTATAGTAGCCTGGGCTGACATTTGTGTTCTCTTAGGGTCTGCAAGATATCTGTCCAGGCCTTTCTGGCTTTCATAGTCTCTGTTGAGAAGTCAGGTGTGATTCTGATGGGTTTGCCATTATATGTTACTTGGTCTTTTTCCCTTGCAGCTTTTAATACTTTTTCTTTGTTCTGTATACTTACTGTTTTGATTATTATGTGGTGGCAGGATTTTCTTTTCATGTCTAATTTGTTGCCCTCTTGTATTCTTATAAGTCTCTCCTTTAACTTGGGGAAATTTTCTTCAATGATTTTGTTGAAAATATTTTCTAGGCCTTGGAGGTGGGAATCTTCTTTTTCTTCTGTTCCTATTATTCTTAGGTTTTGCCTTTTCATGTTGTCTTGAATTTCTTGGATGGTTTGTGTCAGGAATTTTTCAGGTTTATCATTTTCTTTGACAGATACATCGATTTCTTCCATTGTATCTTCCATACCTGAAATTCTTTCTTTCATCTATTGTATTCTGTTGGTTCTGCTAACCTCTGTAGTTCCTGTTTTCTTCCCTATGTTCTTTCTCTCCACAATTGCCTCCATTTGTGTTTTCTTTGATTTTTCTAATTCTATCTTCAGACCTTGAGCCATTTTGCAGATTGGATTTCCTTCACCTGTCTGACTGTATTTTCCTGTTTTTCCATCAATTCCTTCAACCGTTTTTTGAACAATTCTCTGTTTCTTTTATTTCTTCCAGTGATTTAAATATTTCCTCTCTAAAGGCCACAAACTGTTTGGCTGCAACTTCCTGTATTTCTTTACAGATGGCCATAAACTGTTTGTCTTTATCTTCCTTTAGTTCTTTTCGCATTTTACTTGTTTCCTCTATTATCTTCTTCATAAGCGTAGATTTTAGGTCATCTTCTTGAATTTCAATTATGCTAGGGTGTCCAGGGCTGCTTACCCCTGGATAACTGGGTCCTGGAGATGCCATATTGCTCTGTCTTTTGTTGGTTGAGCTTTTACACTGGCCTCTACCTATTGGGCGATCTTAGATGTTTGGAGTTAGTTTCTGGTGGTTCCTGGAATCCTGTGGTGGAGAGAAACCCCTTCCTGGGAAGATGGATTTTCCTGAAGGAAGCCTTGTCAGCTTTTTGGGTATGATCACTGAATGGCTGGTGCTTTCCAGGAATTGCCCCAGCTTGCCTCAGGCATACAGATCTGAGTGGTAACTGTGCTCCTTGTTAGTCAAGAGGGCTCTCCTCTCACCCAGGGAAGTCCTGGAGATAGCTGCCCTGCTCTGGGGTTCTTGCTGTAAATGTAGTGAGCTCCTGCTCTAACCTGGGTGCCCCGTGGTTTGGTCAGTTTAATTAGGGATAACTGGTTGCCCCTTGGAGCATTTCTGGGGGTTGATCTCAGGGATCCCAGGCTTCTATAGATCTGTGGTTAGGGCTCTGTGTCCCAGTATCTAAGCAATAGTCAGTGGCAGGTGTGCTCTGCTCTCATGAGTGCAGCTGGAGTCTAGAGTCAGGAGCCTGTGGATAGCCAGAAACTTTTCGAGAGCTAAGTGCCCTGAGGTAGGGCCAGGTGTTTCCCCTGCTGTGGGGTTTTCTCCCAATAGGAAGGCCCAGTCTGTGGTGTTTGGATTGATGCATAGAGTGTGTAGGTGCTGGGGAAGGGGGGTGGCTCCAAGCTGGTGACTGTGCAGGAATCTGAGACCTTTTCCTGGGAACTTTCCCTTGTGTGCTGGGAAAGGGGTCAGCTGAATGCTATAAGCTGTCTTCCCTCTTGTGGGGTTTTCTCCCGACGGGGACTCTCAGTCTCTGGTGCCCTGGAACACACAGTTCTGTCTGTGATCGATAGTTTGGTGCATAGCAGGTCTCTGGGCTGGCAGCGAGCATGCCCCCCATTTGTTGGACCTTTTCCAGGGATATACTGGATGACCTAAATCAGTCCCTGTTTGCTTCCTTCCTTGTGGGGTTTTCTCTCGTCGGGGAAACCCAGTCTCTGATGCCCTGGGGCACACAGTTCTGTCTGTGATGGAGAGTTGGGTGCGCAGAAAATCTCTGTGCTGGAGGCTATAGCCCAGTTCAGAGGTGGCGGCATGTGCCCACCATTCTGCGGGACCTTTCCAAGGAAAGACTGGGTGACCCCAGGTCAGTCCCATTTCCTTCCTTCCCTGTGGGTTTTTCTCATGACTGGGACTCCCAGTCTCTGGTGTTTTTGTGCCCACCATTCAGCTTGGGAAGGTGATCAGGACACGCAGGCGTGTGGCTCTAGTCTGGCAACTGAGTACCCATAGGACCTGGGATCTTTTCAGGGTTCTGGATAGGTGACCTAAGAGTGGACCCGACTGATTCCCACACCGTGGAGTTTCCTCTCACTTGGGAATCACAATTGCTGTTATTTTAGGGCACAGAGTTCAGTCTCTTGGTTGCTGTATAGATGTGGTCCTGCTCCTCAGACACGGTGTCCTCCTGGTGCTGCCAACTTGTCCCTCTCCGAGTGTTCAATTTTAAAACATAAGAACTTGCTAATTGAACTGAAAGTTGAGTGTCACTGGATATAACAACCAACACTGGAGTATTAGGAGCAGAACACTTCACTAATGAATAACTTTCAGTTGCTTCTTATAACCTTATATTTATTGTAACAAAACATTATGTGACATGACATTTATTAAGTTAAAAAATGACATTCTCCTTGATTAGATCTAATTTGTTAGGTGCTATTATAGTGAATTTAATTGATTTATACATATAGTGAGAGAATATTGTTTTTTCAATGCAGTTTATTCAGGAACCTTGAACAATCATCTGTCCCTGGGGAAAGCCAGCCCACAGCTTAAATAGCCTCTGGGTAGCCAACCCCAGCATGCCACATGGGCAATGCAGATAGGTCCACATACACAGAAGCAAGCCAGATCCTCAGCCTTAGCCAAATGTGGAGTTGTTCGTGGCAGAGAGCACTCACCATCGGGAAGGTGGAAGGCAGAAACCCGCTCCATCTTTAAGGCGCAGCATTACAAAGCTCTCTACAGTTCCCCCTTTTTGTTTTGGACGCATCAGGCAAGAGTAGAGGTCTGATCTCTGATATTAGGAATAAATTGGGACTTTGTACTGATGTTCATTTAGGTGTCATCCACCCAAAGAGCATCAGACCCGACCGATACCTTTTTCTCAGAGGCGGGACCTGGGGCATCAACCAGCATGCAACCAGACATGCTCTTCTCTGGGTCCAAAGCGGCTGACCCTGAGTGCAGTGCTTAGCCTCGCATCCTGAGCATAACATTTTAGCTTTTTATGGTAGCCAACCATGCTTGGGGAGACTGTCCTGCTTCAATGGCTGTGAAGGCCTGAATGGTCATGTCTGCATTACTCTGTTGTGAGACTCTAATCTTGCATATATACCACAGGCAAACCAAGGAGACCAACACCAGAAGGCCTGCTAACGCTCCCATGCCCACCCATTCCTTCAGATGATTCATGGCTGCAGCAATCCATGATGATAATCCTGTGGCTAGTCCTGTGCCCACTCTGGTAGAATTTATCGTGACAAAGGCCACTCTCAGCTGCTCCATCGTAGTATCGAATTCTCCAGTCCAATTACCTAAAATATAGCTAGACAATTGTTTAGACAGATTTGCAGCACAGGGAAAATTCTCTTGTATGCTAGTGACTCAAAGTCCAGCATACTTTCATTGACAGCCAAGTTGAGCGATTTGCCATAGGGTATCAATTTGCTCCTGCACGAGGTCAATCCTCTGATTGAACACCATCAAGCCTCCTTTTAGTTGAGCATTAATTCCTTTTTGTACATCTAAGGCATGAGCTACATTGGCTAAAAGGTTATTCAGGGTCTGAGCAGTCTGCACAGTATGACTCCTGGCTAATGCTGCAGTGGTAGCTCCAACAGCCGCCAATGAGATGGCAGTAACAATGGCGGCTGTAATTCCAAGATCCCTTTTCTGTCTGAAGAGAGTCATAGCGTGAGGGGCATCAACGGGCACAGGCACCCAGCGAGGCATGCGAGTAACCAGCTAGTAAATTTACTAGCATTCCAGCATTGGGCAAAAAAGCAAGTATCATTACCACAATTACTTGGCTCTATCTGGCTAATAATGAATAGAAATGGGGGATATAAACAAACAGGTGTGGGCTTATAGGAAATATTATGAGAAACCTTAACTCCCTCATTAGAACATCCTGCGTCAGTTCTAGAACTAGCAGTGGTGGTGTCCGAGGTCTGAGTAGGTTCAGGAGACCATTGCCCCCAGGGGCGTGACGTGCTCCATGTAAATTGACTAACTCCATGTTTTCCTCCACTTTTGAAAGTCATTTAGGGTTCTTAAATTATTTTTCCCTTTTTTTTAATTTTTCATCAATTACACTTTATTCATTCTGCATCCCCCCATAAGCCCCTCCCTCCCCTCCCAATCCCACCCTCCCTCCTCCCTCTGCATGCATGCCACTCCCCAAGTCCACTGATAGGGGAGGTTCTCCTCTCGTTTCTGATCTTAGTCCATAAGTTCACATCAAAAGTGGCTGCATTGTCCTCTACTATGGCATGGTAAGGCTGCTCCCCCTCAGGAGGAGGTGACTAAAGAGCAGGCCAGTCAGTTCATGTCAGAGTCAGTCCCTCTTCACATTACTATGTAACCCAATTGGACTCTGAACTGCCCTGGGCTACATCTGTGCAGGGGTTCTGGGTTATCTCTATGATTAGTCCTTGGTTGGAGTATGAGTCTCTGGGAAGTTCCCTGTGTTCAAATTTTCTGGTTCTGTTGCTCTCCTTGTGGAGACCCTGTCCTCTCCAGCTCTTACTATTTCCCAGTTCTTACATAAAATTCCATTCACTCTGCCCAACAGTTGCCCATCAGGCTCAACATCTGCTTTGATAGTCTGTAGGGCAGAGGCTTTCAGAGGCCCTCTGTGGTAGGTTCCTAGGTTGTTTCCTGTTTTCTTCTTCTTCTGATGTCCATCCTCTTTGCCTTTCCGGATGGGGATTGGACATTTTAGTTAGGGTCCTCTCTCTTGCTTAGTTTTTTAGATGGACAGGTTTTAGTGGGTTTGTCCTATGTTGTATGTCTATATGAGTGAGTATATACCATGTGTGTCTTTTTGCTTCTGGGACAACTCACTCAGGATGATCCTTTCCAGATCCCACCATTTACCTGCAAATTTCATGAGTTCCTTATTTTTCATTGCTGAGTAATATTCCATTGTGTAGATGTACCACAATTTCTGCATCCATTCTTCAGTTGAGGGGCATCTGGGTTGTTTCCAGCTCTGGCTATTACAAATAAAGCTGCTACAAACATGGTTGAGCAAATTTCCTTTTTGTGTGCTTGAGCCCCTTTTGGATATATACCTAGGAGTGGTATGGCTGGATCTTGGGGAAGCACTATTCCTAGTTGTCTGAGAAAACGCCAGATTGATTTCCAGAGTGGTTGTACAAGTTTACATTCCCAGCAGCAGTGGAGAAGGGTTCCCCTTTCTCTTTGTAGAAACTCTCCAGCATGTGTTGTCACTTGAGTTTTTGATCTTGGCCATTCTCATGGGTGTAAGGTGAAATCTCAGGGTTGTTTTGATTTGCATTTCTCTAATGGCTAGTGAGGTTGAGCATTTCTTTAAGTGCTTATCTGCCATTCGGTATTCCTCTACAGAGAATTCTCTGTTTAGCTCTGTTCCCCATTTTTTAAGTGTGTTACTTGGTTTGCTGCTTTTCAGCTTCTTTAGTTCTTTATATATACTTGATATGAGTCCTCTGTCAGATAAAGGGTTGGTGAAGATTCTTTCCCAATCTGTAGGAGGTCTCTTTGTTTTGATGACGGTGTCCTTTGCTTTGCAGAAGCTTTTCAGTTTCATGAGGTCCCATTTATTGATTGTTGCTCTTAGAGCCTGTGCTTTTGGTGTTCTGTTCAGGAAGTTTTCCCCTGTACCAATGAGTTCTAGGGTATTTCCCACTTTTTTTTTCAAGCCGATTTTATGTGTCTGGTTTTATGTTGAGGTCTTTGATCCACTTGGACTTCAGTTTTGTGCAGGGTGATAAGTATGGATCTATTTTCATTTTTCTACATGTAGACATCCAGTTGGACCAGCACCATTTGTTGAAGATGCTATCTTTTTTCCATTGTATGGTTTTGGCATCTTTGTCAAAGATCAGGTGTCCATAAGTGTGTGGGTTTATTTCTGGGTCCTCTGTTCAGTTCCATTGATCCACTATTCTGTTTCTATCTCAGTACCAGGCAGTTTTTAAAACTGTTGCTCTATAGTACAACTTAAGATCTGGGATGGAGATACCTCCAGAAAATCTTTTATTGTAGAGGATTGTTTTAGCAATTCTGGGTTTCTTGTTATTCCATATGAAGTTGAGAATTTTTCTCTCCAGGTCTGTAAAGAATTGTGTTGGCAATTTGATGGGAATTGCATTAAACCTGTAGATTGCTTTTGGTAAGATGGCCATTTTTACTATGTTAATCCTGCCAAGCCATGAGCATGGGAGATCTTTCCATCTTCTCATATGTTCTTCTAATTCTTTCTTTAGAGACTTGAAATTTTTTTCATACAAGTCTTTGACTTCCTTGGTTAGGGTTACTCCGAGGTACCTTATGTCATTGTGGCTATTGTGAAGGGTGTTGTTTCCCTAATTTCTTTCTCAGCCCTTTTGTCTTTTGTATACAGGAGGGCTACTGATTTTTTTGAGTTAATTTTGTATCCGGCCACTTTGCTGAAGGTGTTTATCAGCTGTAGGAGTTCCCTGGTAGAGTTTTTGGGGTCACTCACGTATACTATCATATCATCTGCAAATAGTGATAATTTGATTTCTTCCTTTCCAATTTGTATCCCCTTGATCTCCTTCAACTGTCTTATTGCTCTAGCAAGGACTTCCAGAACTATGTTGAAGAGATATATAGAGAGTGGGCAGCCTTGTCTTGTCCCTGATTTCAGTGGGATTGCTTTAAGTTTCTCTCCATTCAGTTTGATATTGGCTATAGGTTTGCTGTATATTGCCTTTACTATGTTTAGATATGTGCCTTGTATCCCTGATCTCTCCAATACTTTAAACATGAATGGATGTTGGATTTTGTCAAAGGCTTTTTCAGCATCTAGGGAGATTATCATGTGGGTTTTTTTTTCAATTTGTTAATATGGTGGATCACATTGATGGATTTCCGTATACTGAACCACCCCTGCATACCTGGGATAAAGCCTACTTGGTCATGGTGGATGATATCTTTGATGTGTTCTTGTATTCGGTTTGCGAGTATTTTGTTGAGTATTTTTGCATCAATGTTCATAAGGGAGATTGGCCTGAAGTTCTCATTTTTGGTTGGGTCTTTGTGAGGTTTAGGTACCAAGGTGACTGTGGCTTCATAGAATGAGTTTGATAATGTTGCTTCTGTTTCGATTTTGTGGAATAGTTTGAAGAGAATTGGAGTTCGCTCTTTTTTGAATGTGTGGTAGAATTCTGCGCTGAAACCATCAGGTCCTGGGCTTTTTATGGATGGGAGACTTTCGATGACTGCTTCTATTTCCTTGGGGGATATAGGACTATTTAATTGATTTACCTGGTCCTGATTTAGTTTTGGTAAGTGGAATCGATCAAGAAAATTTTCCATTTCATTTAAATTTTCAAATTTTGTGGCATATAGACTTTTGAAGTAAGTCCTGATGATTGCTTGGATTTCCTCAGTGTCTGTAGTTATGTCCCCCTTTTCATTTCTGATTTTGTTGATTTGGATGGTGTCTCGCTGTCTTTTAGTTAGTTTGGCTAGGGGTTTTTCTATCTTGTTGATTTTCTCAAAGAGCCAGCTCTTGGTTTCATTGATTCTTTGAATTGTTTTATTTGTTTCTAATTGATTGATTTCAGCCATGAGTTTGATTATTTCCAGCCGTCTGCTCCTTCTTGGTGTGTCTGCTTCTTCTTTTTCTAGGGTTTTTAAGTGAGCCATTAAGTTGCTTGAATGCGCTGTCTCAAATTTCTTCTTGAAGGCACTTAGTGCTATGAACTTTCCTCTTAGCACTGCTTTCATTGTGTCCCACAAGTTTGGGTATGTTGTGTCTTCATTTTCATTGAGTTCTAGGAAGATTTTAATTTCTTTCTTTCTTTATTCCCTGACCCAGCTGTCATTTAGTAACAAGTTATTCAGTTTCCATGTATGTGTAGGCTTTTTGCTATTTCCGTTGTTGTTGAGGTCCAGCTTTATTCCATGGTGATCAGACAGGATACAAGGGATTATTTCAATCTTCCTGTATTTGTTGAGGCTGGCTTTGTGACCAGCTATGTAGTCTATTTTGGAGAAGGTTCCATGAGGTGCTGAGAAGAAGGTAAATTCTTTTGTGTTTGGGTGTAAGGTTCTGTAAATGTCTGTTAGGTCCATTTGATTCATGACCTCTGTTAGAGACATTGTTTCTTTGTTTAATTTCTGTTTTGTTGACCTGTCCTTTGTTGAGAGTGGGGTGTTGAAGTCTCCCACTATTAATGTGTGGGGATCTATATGTGGTTTAAATTTTATCAATGTTTCTTTCACAAATGTGGGTGCCCTTGTACTTGGGGCATAGATGTTCAGGATTGTGATGTCTTCTTGGTGGAATTTTCCCTTGATGAGTATGAAGTGTCCTTCCCCATCTCTTTTGATTAATTTTGGTTGAAAGACTATTTTATCAGATATTAGAATGTCTACTCCTGCTTGCTTCTTGCGTCTATTTGCTTGAAAAGCCATCTTCCATCCCTTTACCCTTAGGTAATGTCTATCTTTGTGACTTAAGTGTGTTTCTTGTATACAACAGATTGCTGGGTTTCGTTTATGCATCTATTCTGTTAGTCTGTGTCTTTTTATTGGAGAATTAAGTCCATTGATATTGAGAGAGAGTAATGACCAGTCGCTGTTAGATCCTTTGAATTTGATGTTGGCTGTGGTCATATGGTTGTGTGCTTGGTTGCTTTTTGTTTTACTGTAGTGGGATTATTTATTTCCTGTGTTTTCTTGAATGTAGCTAGCTTTCTTGGGTTGTATTTTCCCTTCCAGTGTCTTCTGTAATGCTGGATTTGTTTGTAGGTATTGTTGAAATTTGTTATTGTCATTGAATATCTTGTTTTCTCTGTCTATGAGGACTGAGAGTTTTGCAGGGTATAGTAGCCTGGGCTGACATCTGTGTTCTCTTAGGTTCTGCTTGATATCTGTCCAGGCCCTTCTGGTTTTCATTGTCTCTGTTGAACAGTCAGGTGTGATTCTAATGGGTTTGCCATTATATGTTACTTGGCCTTTTTCTCTTGCAGCTTTTAGTATTTTTTCTTTGTTCTGCATACTTACAGTTTTGATTATTATGTGGCGGGAGGATTTTCTTTTCTCGTCTAATTTATTGGGTGTTCTATAGGCCTCTTGTATTCTTATTGGCCTCTCCTTTAAGTTGGGGAAATTTTCTTCAATGATTTTGTTGAAAATATTTTCTGGGCCTTGGTGCAGGGAATCTTCTTTTTCCTCTATTCCTATTATTCTTAGGTTTTGTCTTTTTATGTTGTCTTGAATTTCTTGGACGGTCTGTGTCAGGAATTTTTTAGATTTAACATTTTCTTTGACAGATACATCTATTTCTTCCATTGTATCTTCCACACCTGAGATTCTTTCTTCCATTTCTTGTAGCCTATTGGTTATGCTAACCTCTGTAGTTCCTGCTTTCTTCCCTAAGTTCTTTCTCTCCACAATTTCTTCCATTTGTGTTTTTTTTTAATTTTTCCAATTCTATCTTCAGGTCTTGAGCTATTTTGTTGGTTTCCTTCACCTGTCTGACTGTATTTTCATGTTTTTCCATCAATTCCTTCAGCTGTTTGTTTAAACAATCCACTGTTTCTTTTATTTCATTCAGTGATTTAAGCATTTCCTCTTTAAAGGCCACATACCGTTTGGCTGCAGCTTCTTCTATTTCTTCTCGTATTTTATTTGTTTCCTCTGTTATCATCTTCTTGAGCATAGATGTTAGGTCGTATCCTTGAATTTCATTTATGCTGGGGTGTCTAGGGCTATTTGCCCCTGGATAACTGGGTTCTGGAGATGCCATAATGCTCTGGCTTTTGTTGGTTGAACTTTTATGCTGTCCTCTACCCATTGGGCTATCTTAGTTGTTTGAATTTAGTTTCTGGTTGTTCCTGGACTCTTGTAGTGGAGAGAATCCCTTTGGCAGGAAGATGGTTTTTCCTCAAGGAAGCCTTCCTAGTTTTTTGGGAATAGTCCCTGGATGTCTGGTGTTTTTCAGGAGTTACTACAGCTCACCTCAGGCATAGAGACCTGGGTTAGTCAAGAGGGCTCTCCTCTCACCAGGAGAAGTCCTGGAGACAGCTGCCCTCCTTCTGGGTTTCTTGCTATAAATTTAGTGATCAGCTGCTGTAACCTGTGTGTCCCGTGGTTAGGGATAACTGGTTGCCCCTTGGAGCAGTATCTGGGGGTTGATCTCAGGGTTCCCGGTCTTTTATAGGTCTGAGGTTGGGGCTCTGTGCCCCAGAACCCAAGAGGTAATCTGTGGCGGGTGAGTACTGTTCTGGTGTCTTGGGGCACTCAGTTTTGTCTGTAAGGAATAGATGGTATGAAGCAGGCCTGTGAGCTGGCGGAGCGTGTGCCCACCTGCTAGTCTGTGGGAGCTGAGTTTCCAATCACTCTGTGCTCCCTGTTTGGGCCCAGATCTGTGATGGCTGGGTGTACTCACCTGTCTGCGATCTGCAGGCTGCTAGACTTTCCCTAGGTGACCCCAGCAGCATGGTTTCTTCCTTCTCTGTGGGGTCCTTTCCGGACAGGGGTTCCCAGTCCCTGTTGTACTGGGGCGCGCAGTTTGTCTGTACCGCTGAGCTGAGCGCAAAGCTCTCCGTGCGTGGCAGGAGTTCGGCTGTGATGGCGACAGAGACCTTCCGGGGAAAGACTGGGTGACCTGCGATCAGACCCGCAACCCTGCTTCCCCGTGGAGTCCCCCCTCGACTGGGACTCCCAGTCTCAGGTACCCTTGTGCCCACGGATCAGCCTGGGAAGTGACTGGGACACGCCCGCTTGCGGCTCCAGCCCAGAGACCCAAAGCCTGTGTTACCCGGGATTTCTTCCGGGTTCTGGCTGGGTAGCCGTTAGTGGACCTGACCGATTCCCACGCCGTGGGAGCCTCCCCACACCTAGGAAACAGGATCGATGTAGTTTCAGGGCCCTGAGTTCAGTCTCCTGGTCTCTGCACGGAGAGTGCTATCCTGCTTCTCAGACGCGCTGTTCTCCTGGCGCAGCCATCTTGGCTCCCCCTATTTTTTATGTTTTAAAGGATGGAAAGCAATATAGATGAGTATGGATGAGAATGATAGATGTAGGCATTACATTTTAAATGATGGAAAACACTGAAGGGTTTTATGGTAAAATCAATAGTTTCAGTATTTCCATAATTACACTTGTAACATCGTAGTATTTTAAGCATCAGAGCAACAAACCCATAGTTCTGTCCTTTGTGTAATGGATGATGACTAGACGAGTCTATGAACAGATTAATTCATTTGATTCATTTCTAATAGGTTAGAAAATATCAGGAGCCCAACGGCAAAGGGCTTTCTTCTACCCTACTGAGGTCCTCCCCTGTTTGTAGTCTCAGCATCACCTGGGATAAACACAAGCAAGTTTTGACATATTTTTTTCTCTTCTATTATTTTCTGGAGTTGAGAAAAAAATTTCTTTTGATCCTGTGGAATTTCATTCTCTATTTCACTGTCCACACAGTGAATAGTAGTCTAATACCTTTCCCGTCATCTAGACCATGGGAGAAGCATCTTAATTTCAGTATGTCATTGTATTACAAAGTAAATCTCCCTAAAGTCATTTTTAAAACATCTCATTCCCTCAGAGTCAAACTTCTGATGCCTCTCCTTGCTTCTCTATAAAAATGAGACTTGCCAATGTAGTACTGACATGGCTTCATCCACATTATCCACTTTTCAGTTTTGTTATCATCAGTGTTCTCCATGCAAAGGCATTTTCTTCAGTTAATTTAGGCTACCATGGCTCTCCAAATAAGAAGTACACTTGCTTCCTGGCATTCCTTCTATCCTGCCTTCTGATTCAAACACTTTGTCCACACCACCATCTTAGCTTTTCTTTCTCATTTTCTTTTACTATTCCAAACCAAAGTATAATGGCATTTGTATCAGATGCCATTGCTTACACTTTTGTTAAGCACTGCATATTGGGATATTATTATTTCAAACACCTATTTCTCCAGCTATTGTGAAAGATAAGGAAGAAAAGGAAATCTCATAATAATGCTATTTTAGGAATTACAAAGACACATGATGACCTTACTGAGAACCAAAAGGGAGTTCTTAAAATTCATTTATTTTTGTTTCTTTTCTTTTTTTTCTTTATTAATTACACTTTATTGATGGTCAACTGTTGGGCAGAGTGAATGGAATTTTATGTAAGAAGTGGGAAATAGTAAGAGCTGGAGAGGACAGGGTCTCCACAAGGAGAGCAACAGAACACTTTATTCACTTTGTATCCATCCCCCTGTGCTTTAACTTAATAAAGGCCAAATTGGACCGTGTCTTTGTATACCCAGTTCTCCATGATATACTAGTGGTCTGATGGCCACTGATTGTTTCTTGTGGTCATTATCTTGATTTAAAGAGTTTTCAAGAATTAATTTCCTGTGTATGTGTGTTTTGCCTACATGCATGTTTCGTGTGCTGGTCTCTACAGAATTCAGAGAAGGTGTCAGATCACAAAGAACTGTAGTTACAAATGAAACCAGAATTGAACCCAGCTCCTATGAAAGATCAGCAAGGATCTTAGTCACAGAGACACCCTTTACAATAGCCACAAATAATATAAAGTACCGTGATGTGACTCTAACCAAGCAAGTGAGAGACCTGTTCAAAAAACCCTTCAGGTCTCTGAAGAAACAAATTGAAGATAGAAAGATCTTCCATCCTCATGGATCAGTAGGACTAGCATAGTGAAAATGGCCATCCTGCCAAAAGCAATCTACAGATTCAATGCAAATCAAAATACCAACACAATTCTTTACAGACCTTGAAAGAATAATTCTCAACTTCATATGGAAAAACAAAACACCCAGAATTGCCAAAATGATCCTGTACAACAACCAATGGTCTGGAGGTATGTCAATCCCTGATCTCAAGCTGTACTACAGAACAATAGTAATAAAAACCACATGGTACTGGAATAGAAACAGATCCATCATTCTGTTTCAAATCAATGGAATTGAATTGAAGACCCAGAAATAAACCCACACACCTATGAATACTTGATTTTTGACAAAGAAGCCAAAACAATACAATGGAAAAAAGACAGCACCTTCAACAAATGGTGCTGGTCTAACTGGATGTCTACATTTAGAAAAATGCAAATAGATCTATACTTATCACCATGCACTGAGCTAAAGTCCAAGTGGATAAAAGACCTCAACATAAAACCAGTCACACTAAATTGGTTAGAAGAAAAACTGGGGAAGAGCCTTGAACTTATTGGTACAGGACACAACTTCCTAAACAGAACACCAACAGCACAGGCTCTAAGAGCAACAATCAGAAAATGGGACCTCATGAACCTGAAAAAGGACACTGCCATCAGAACAAAACAACAGCTTCTAGACTGGGAAAGGATCTTCATCAACCCAATATCTGACAGAGGGCTGAGATCCAGAATATATAAAGAACTAAAAATGTTAAAAGGCAATAAATCAAGCAATCCAATTAAAATATGGGGTACAGAGCCAAACAGAGAATTCTCTGTAAAGGAAAACAGAAGAGAAGAAAAACTCTTAAAGAAATGCTCAACATCCTTAGTCATCTGGGAAACACAAATAGAAAGGACTCTGAGATTCCGCATTACATCCATCAGAATGGCTAAGATAAAAAACTCAAATGACAAAACATGCTGGAGAGGATGTGGAAAAAGGAGAACTCTGCTCCATTGCTGGTGGGAATGTAAACTGGTACAACCACTTTGGAAATCAATCTGGTGCTTGCTCAGACACTTAGGAATAGCGCTTCCTCAAGATCCAGATATACCACTTCTAGGCATATATCCAAAAGATTCTCAAGTATACAACAAGGACATTTGCTCAACCATGTTCGTAGCAGCTCTATTTGTAATATCCAGAACCTGAAAACAACCCAGATGTCCCTCAACTGAGGAATGGATACAGAAATTATGGTACATTTACACAATGGAATACTACTCAGCAATTAAAAACAAGAAAATCATTAAATTTGCAGGAAAATGTGGTATCTAAAAAAGATCATCCTGAGTGAGCTATCCCAGAAGCAGAAAGACACACACAGTATATACTCACTCATAAGCCTATATTTATACATTTAATATTGGATGAACATACTAAAATCTGTGTACCTAAAGAAGCTAAACAAGTGAGGATTGATCATCTTAACCAAGGTCGAAGGAGGACGTTGGGTAAGATGATCAATCCTCACTCAGAAAGACAAACAGAACAGACATTGGAAGAAGGAAAATAACAGGAAATGGGACGGGAGCCTACCATAGAGGGCCTCTGAAAGACTGCACCTAGCAGTGTATCAAAGCAGATGCTGAGGCTCATAACCAAACTTTGGGCATAGTGCAGGAAATCTTATGAAAGAAGGGGAAGATAGTAAAACCTGGAGGGGACAGGAGCTCCACAAGGAGAGCAACAGAACCAAAACCTCTGGGCCCAGGAGTCTTTTCTGAGACTGCTACTCTAACAAAGGACCATTCATGGATATAACTTTTAACTCCTGCTCAGATGTAGCCTATGGCAGCTCAATGTCCAAGTTGGTTCCCTATTAAGAGGAATAGGGACTGTCTCTGAGATGAACTCAGTGGCTGGCTCTTTGATCACCTCCCTCTGAGGGGGCAGCAGCCTTGTCAGGCCACAGAGGAAGACAATGCAGTCAGTCCTGTTGAGACCTGATAGGTTAGGGTATGCTGGAAAGGGAGGAGGACGTCCCCTATCAGTGGACTGGGGGAGGGGCGTGGGAGGAGGTGAGGGAGTGAGGGTGGGATTGTGACGGAATGAAGGAGAGGACTACAGATGGGATACAAAGTGAATAAACTGTAATTAGTTTAAAAAATAAAAATTAAAAATTAATTTAAAAAAAGAGTCTGACCTTTACTTAATTTCCTGTAATTCTTTCTGTAGGGTTGAGGCCTCATGAACCTTTTCTCCTCCAGTTTTGCATATTCATTGGTGTCATCCTTGTTCAACTCATATATCATTTGCCATGTATTCAGACTTTAGCTGTATAGCTTCTGTATAGCTCATAGCAAAGTACCTGATTCTCTTGGTCTTACAATTTTTCCATGCTTTATTTTACAATGTTCCCTAAGCCTTCGGTGTGGGAGTGTTTGGTGGATATATCCACTGGAACAGCACAATCCCAAACAACAGTCTATCAATATTTATTTTTATACCCACATACAAGTGTAATTTTCTACACTCTCCTCAAGAAAACCTCTTCACAGCAGATAGAGAACACCACAGTCAACCAAACCATCAAAATGAAGATCTGCGGAGCCATAGTTTTTAAAGGCTTGATTCCACTTTTTGTTTAGTTAGTTGTTCCCTTTTGGTTTTACTGTTTACTGGGCACCGTGTCTTACATCCGATTTCCTCTGAAAGAGTTTTCAAATTTGCCCATTCTGTAGATGGCTCTGACACTTCTAGCTTCCATATTGCTCCTTTCCTGGAAAATCACTTCTTTGTTCTTGGGAGGTTAATCTTCACTTTTCCCATGGGAGAGCAGAGTAAAATTTTCATGGTAAGAAAATATTTATGAGTCACAACACACACTCTTTCCTAGTATACGTGAATAAAGGACGAATGTAAGAGCACAGCTCTAAACGATAACGGATTAAATGATCTTGTAGAAATAAACTTCAACATGTCCATTCTAGTCCTTAAATCCTTTTTGTGCTGGTTCATGGTATTGGTTTTTGGTAAGAAAAATGAATTTTGGCCACAGAGTAGTAATGCACCATAAGTATTTTGATTAAATTGTTAAGGAATACGGTTTTCTCTAGAAGCAGCTAATAATATTAATATTAGTGGTGTCAAGAGATAAGAAACATTATTGGATGTACTCTGTTAATTTGGAGAAAATAATTAGTGTTTCTAAAAATAACATGCTAGCATTGTGTTAACTAATTGAGAGAATCCAGGAATAAAAGGTTGTTGTCATTATTAAGCTTATGTGAAGGAACGATTACACAGTAGAGTTCTGTTTGTTTATATATTTATTTTGGGTTTTCGAGATACAGTTTCTTTGTGTAGCATTGGCTGTCCTGACCAATGCTTTGTGGACCAGCTGGCCTCAAACTCAGAGAGATCCACCTGCTTCTGTCTCCTCAAGGGCTGGGATTACAGGCATGTGTCACTATGCCCTGCAGTCACAGTATACATCTGTGATGACAGAGCATTAGTTACAGTACTTACCATAAAGCCACAAGGAAACAGTGACTATGAGTATAAACAGGAGTCTTTGTGCACTTTCATGGGACTGTATGATCCAGGCATTACAGAAAATGGTACAGAAGTTGTTCTAATATTGAAAAACTAAAGCATCCTTATGACCCAGAAATTCCATGCCTGAAATGAAGAAATTGAAGTCAGTGCCTTAAACAAATATCAGAACTGCATTCTTACTCTAGCATTACTCACAATATTGTATGAAAACCATATGTACAAACAAGATTAATATTTAATAAAAGAGGATGAGATTATTTGTGACAAGATAAATAAACTTTTAGAAGAGATTTTATTAATCCAATCAAAAATGCAAAAAGATGTTCTGTATCATTTGTAGCTGGAATATAAAAAATAGAAATCATAAAACCAGATAGTAAAATACTTACCACTCTCTCTGAGATTTTTTAAAACTGGGAAACTTTTTGTCAGAGACAATTTAATGATGTGAGATGAAAAATTTGAAATAATCCCTGAAGTTCTAATGTTCAACATTATAATACTCTATTTTTGACTTGAAATAAAATTATAAAGTAGATTTTTAGTGTCCTCACTATCCCCGTTCCTCCTCATAATGCATGTGTGTGAGGTGATGATTGTACAGCGTATCTGTATAAAAACACTGCTTTTATGCCTTGAATAGCTTCACTATTAATTTTTAAGTGAATGTTTAAGAATTAAAAGTGACATATAATGGCATCAGGTCTGATATTAGTGGTAGGTTATCATGGGATTAAGCAACCACTTTCTGACTGAACTTACTTTCTTTCCACAAGATGAAACACATACTTAGATTGATTACTGGGGCCACAACATTATGTCTAGCCGCTCAGAGTCATGTGAAAGAACCTATTAGTAATTGCTCTGCTAAGTGGACACTAAACTATGTACTAATGATTCACAGATTACTGCATCTTTCAACCCTCATGAGAAAAACTTGTGTTTGTAGTATGTGACAATTAACCCAAAGAGCCAGAAGTAGTCAATGTAGAGAGAACTAGAAATCATTGCCTACTCGGCCCTCAAATGGACATCTGTCTTCTCCTCTCAAGGCTCAGGAATCATGAAATAGGTGGCAAAAAGATTATAAAAGGCAGAGACATTGGGTGAATACAAGTAAACAGTGTCCCTTGGGTACATCAAGGCAGATGCATACAGGAACTTTCAATAGTTGTGACGGCAGGAGCAAGCTCAGTGTGCAAGAGCCAGACTGAATCCCAGCATAGAGAGGGGAGGTGATCATTAGTTTCCATCCATAGCAGAGGAGAGAGTAACTATTATTAGCTGTTTGGTGAGAGCGAATCTTTTTCTTTGAGTGGGATGCCATATTCTAGGTGAAAGACACAAGTCTGTGGTAAGCACAAATTGCAATTAATGTATGAAAACTAACAGACAGACAGACAAAAAGAGGACACAAAGTTGAATGGAAAGGAAAGGAGAGTGGCTCTGGGAAGGGAATGTGTGTAAATATGGTCAATAATGAAAAGGAATTAAAATCTATAAAGCTGTTCTTAAGTAACACCTACTGCATGTAAATTATACCTTAGTTAAAGATGTTCTTCATGTTTAAAAATATTTTAATCACATAAATTATACAACATAGTGGATTTCATGTTATCATTTTCATGACTCATGTCATGCGCTTTAACCAAATTTGACCCCACCAAACTTTTACTGCTTCCTGTGGACACTCCCAGTAACCCTCACCTTATAGCTCATCCCAGGTTATTAGAGCTAGCGTCTTATACCTAGAAACGAGTTCTATCCAGGAATCCCAGTGGTCACAGATCACAGAAGCATTACCAGGTAACCCACAGCCAGCACATGCTCCTAAGTTCCAGAAAAGGCAACCGAAAGCAGGAAATGGAAGACCAACAGAACATAGACAGACAAGATACCAACACCTAGAGTTATAATCATCCCAAACCCGGATGCCTAGCTGCCAGTGTAAAAACAACATCAATAATAATCAGGACAATTTGTCTCCACTAAGGCTCAGCAACTCTACTGTAGAATATCCTGGACATTCAATATAGCTGAAACATAAATCAAGGGTTTCAAAATAGCTGCTATGAATATGCTCAAAGATGATATGAATAAATTCATCAAGGAAATCTATGAAAACATGAACAAACAGTTGAATGAAATGAAGAACACAGCTCAGGACACACAAATGTAAATGGCATAACTAAAGAAAACCCAAACTTCTGAAGAACTGGAAATGAAAAATTTAGAAACTCAAACAGGAACCTCAGAGAAGCTGCATATAGATATTACAAGACATGAAAGAGAGAATCTTAGACACTGAAGACAACATAGAAGAAATTACTTCAGTTAAGAAATTGTTTTTTTTTATTTTTTTTTATCAGTTACATTTTATTAACTCTGTATCCCAGCCGTGTCCCAATCCCTCATTCCCTCCCAGTCCCTCCCTCCCTCCCTCATCTCCACCGTGCCCCTTTCCAAGTCCACTGATGGGGGGACCTCCTCCCCATTCATCTGATCCTGTTTTATCAGGTATCTTCAGGACTGGCTGCAAAGCCCTCCTCTGTGGCCTAACAGGACTGCTCCTCCCTTCGGGGGTGGGGAGACCAAAGAGCCAGTCATTGAGTTCCTGTTAGAAATAGTCCCTGTTCCCCTCACTTTGGGAAACCAATTGGTTACTGAGCTACCACAGGCTACATCTGAGTGGAGGTTCTAGGTTATATCCATACATGGTCCTTGGTTGAATGTCAGTCTCAGAAAAGACCCTGTGCCCAGATATATTTGGTCCTTGTGGAGCTCCTATCCTTTCCCCATCAGACTAACTCCCCTTCTTTCTTATGATTCCCTGTACTCTGCCAAAGGTTTGGTCATGAGTCTTTGCTTTGAAAACACTGCTAGTTAGAGTCTTTCAGATGCGCTCAGTAGACTCCTGTCATACGTTCAATGCACATCCCATCTGTCTTTCTAAACAAAGCAGTTAAGAAATTGTTAAATCTAAAAAATAATCCAGCCATTTTGAAAACATTCATGAAATTTGTGATACATTGGAAAGACCAAATCTATGATAAATAAGGTTAAAAATTATTATAAATTATAAAAATCTTTTTTATAATTAAATATTTTAAAAATATTTAATTTTATGTTATTTTAATATTCTACTTAGTATTTTCTATGTGGTAAAATAGTGCTAATCACTATTTAATAAAATTAGAAACAAGTATATTGTTTTCTTTCATTTATAATTATTTCACATACCCTACCTTTCTTGAAAATATTTTTCACTTTTAAAGGATTTCAGTGTTTTAAATATTTTTATAATTTTTCTGTCATTTTCAGTACAGTTTGAATAAAATCAATCTACTTTTTAAATTGAGAAAGTGTTTTTCAGTCTTCAAAAAAATACTTTTTGAACACTTCTGTATTTTTATACAAATTATTTTAGCTGAATGATGGAAACTGATTGATATTAGAAATATCAAAATACAATAAATTAGATGTCCTGAAAAGCTATAAAACAGGTCCAATGTTCAAAAAACTTAATGACCATAATTCAATTTACTCTAGCTATGCATCACTAAGGATTCAGTTTAATATTTTTATCCAAACCAGACAAAAGATAAGTTTATTAACAGTAATAATACAGGACAGTGACATTGTATTTGATGATCATATCTCTTTAGTCATCATAGCTTCTTATTCATCTCAAATTCTCAGCTTTACTAAGTCTTATAATACTGAGATATCTTTATGTCATACTAATATATTCTCATAGATCATATGTATAAAAGTAGATGTTACATTACTCATAGTTAGTGAAAATTATCCTCAGGCCACCCCTAAAAATTTAGAATACACCTTTGTAAGCACATATATTTTTCCATTTATAATTAATTTTTGGGTAGAAAACTAGTTAAACATTAGTAATGATTTGAGGAAAGGAAGGAAAGTACACATTACAAGGTAATTTTCTAAAGGAAAATGGCATAGATTTCTAATATATTAACAATCACAATGTTTTATACCTTATCTTTATTTTATACCTAGTTTAATTCATTTTCCAAAACCTGTTGGCATTTTGGCAGTTCCTACTGAAACTTTGTTTAGCTTTGTTAGCCTTTAAATCCCCAAGGCTATTTTTATACTGCATCACAAATTAGCTGTGTATTTCATATTTTAAAAGGGCTCTCTGTGACAAGAAAAATTAGCAAAGTTGGGACAATCAGGTATTGTTGATTTCATTCCAAGAAGGAGATCATTGCTGTGTGAGAGTATTGGTACACTGTTAGGTAAAGGTTTCTATTATTCTTCAATTTTACAAAAAATAAAAAGGAATGCAAACATATATCTGATATAATTCTTCAGGTGTTACTCTTACTGTCTTGAATTCAAAGACATAGCAAAAATAATACTTTGTGTGGATGGTGAATTAAAGTGGATTCTCAAAAATTTATTTTTTCTGATATTTAGAATTGTCATATTAGGAATAAATACTGTTCAATAAAATATGAAATGTATTGATGTTTATTTTTGTTATATTTTTATATTTAGCAACTGGAACAAGTGATCAATAGTCAATACAGAAATGGTACACTGAGAAATACAAAGAAAATATTTCCTAGGATCCTGGTTTTGTAAAACACTAGTTTTCCTTTTCTACAAGTGATGCTTATGAACACTGATCTAGGGCTTTAGGACCAGGCTGAAGATGAACCTATACAATTTTCAATTTTGTAATCTTAGATTTATGTAGTTATCAGACTCAAAAATTTCATTATGAAAATAGGAAAAGACAATCTATCATGTATTACTTCTTAGAACTTAGAATACATTGTGTTTTTGTACATTTATACAGAATATATTGATCAGATCCATCCATCACTATGTCTCTCTAGCTCCTTTTAATGCCTTTTCCCCTGTCTTTCTCCAAAGTATGTATCTATCCATATGTACATGAGTGTGCAACCATCCACTGTACACATTTTGAGCTTTGATTTTGCTTGGGATACAATGTGTATGTATCTATCAATGTATTTTAGAGTGAACATTCATGTGCAACTGTATGTGTGTTTGTGTGAGTGATACAATGCACTTTTATAATTGTCAGTTTAACAATATATGGAAATCTGTGTCATTATTAACTCTATTAGTATAAGTTTAAAAGAGAGATAGATGATAAATGAATGATAGAGCTACAGAAGATCTTTTGATACTTAAAATATTTGAACAAAATTTCCAGGTTGAGAGAGTTGTTCCTTTATTACTTATCTCTTTCAATCTGTCTTTCTTTTCAGCTGTAGGTAATACAGACTTGTCTCTAACTCTAGATCTCACTTTTAATGATATTATTTTTAAAGCCAATGTATTGTGTAACTAAAACTATGTAAAACATTTTAAATAATCAGATTTAAATATTCTTATGTAATTTTGAGTCTTTGGTTGTTTGATATTCAAATTGCATTTCTCTCACAACCTATTTGTAGCAATACAAACATCATAACATATATATATATATATATATATTCATTGCACAATATCATGATGCTATATAAACTGCACAATGAAAAGATAAATCTTCAGGATAGTATCAGTTCACCATTATTCAGTTGGCCAAAAGTTCTGTATTTATGCCTGGTTAATGACTACATCTTCTGTAAAGAAAAATAAAATGTTCTCAGGAAAATACTGGTTTCCCAAATTCTCAAGGCATATTTATCTCTAAAAAGGAAATATCAACTAATACATAGTTTATTAGTTTTGATCAATAAATATACATGAGGCAATTATGATATAATTAATATATGTATTATTCCTCTTTGCTATCAATCTTTATTCAGTCCCTTGTAAAATATATCCATGAAGACCTCAATACCTTCAGCAAATTGTTTTCTTTGTTAAGAAAACAAATAATCTTTTTCAGGGAAATGAGGAATAAACCCAGAGCAATTACGTCTTTTATCTCACATGAGAGTCAAGCTGAAGCTCTAGAGTAAAGCTGGCAAGAAGTTGGCTTTAAGAGAAAGATGTTGACATTTATGAAATACAAAAGCAAAAGGACAGAGGTGGTAATTTATGCATGGAGAGAGATGAGAAAATACACTGTGTCTAACCATCTTTCTAGAAGGAGAATAACTATGATCTCGTCAGAAGAGATTCAAAGAATTGTTTTATTTGTTAATGTTGTATAGGGACTGGTGATGGAGACAGAAAACAGGACAGTTGTCACAGAATTCATTCTCATAGGACTGACTCAGTCACATGACATTCAGCGCTTGGTCTTTGCTCTGAGCTTAATTTTCTACATCATCATCTTGCCTGGAAATATCCTCATCATCCTCACCATAAGGTCAGACCCTGGACTCAGTGCCCCACTTTATTTCTTCCTGGGAAATTTGGCCTTCCTGGATGCCTCCTACTCCTTCATTGTAGCTCCCAGGATGTTGGTAGACTTCTTTTCTGAGGAGAAGATAATCTCCTACAAAGCCTGCATCACTCAGCTATTTTTCTTGCACTTCCTTGGAGGTGGTGAAGGGTTACTTCTGGTCGTGATGGCTTTTGACCGCTACATTGCCATTTGCAAGCCTTTACACTATTCCACTGTCATGAGCCCTAGAGCCTGCTATGTGATGCTGTTGGCTCTCTGGTTTGGAGGTTTTGTTCACTCCATTATTCAGGTTGTCCTCATCCTTCACTTGCCCTTCTGTGGTCCAAACCATCTAGATAACTTCTTCTGTGATGTCCCACAGGTCATCAAGCTAGCCTGCACAGACACCTTTGTGATTGAGCTACTAATGGTCTTCAATAGTGGCCTGCTTACTCTCCTGTGCTTCTTAGGGCTCCTGACTTCCTATGCAGTTATCTTATGTCATGTCCACAATTCATCTTCTGAAGGAAAAAACAAAGCCATATCCACGTGCACCACTCATGTTATAATTATATTTCTTATGTTTGGACCTGCAATTTTTATCTATACACGTCCATTCAAAACCTTATCAGCTGACAAAGTGGTTTCTTTCTTCCACACAGTAATATTTCCCTTGATGAATCCTGTGATTTATACCCTTCGAAACCAGGAAGTAAAAACTTCCATGAAAAAGTTAATCATTCGCCATATGATTTGTTAATTCGTTTTTAAATGAGTAATCAAGGTGATAATTTGTGTGGCACTTATTGTTGTAAAACCGATGCTGTTCTTGTGTAACTCTTTTCTCAGGTAGTACATAGCAATTTGACAGAGTTACATAGAAGGAGGGAATAAACTTTTTATATTTTGAAGGTTGAAAAAAAGATTAACAGTTGTTGAAGTATATTGGATGAATTTGACAAGTGTAAGGACCGAAATGTATAAGACTGTAGAGTAAAAGTCTCTAAAGGGCCTTGTGCTTTAAGTCAACTTGACACAGGCTAGAGTAGTCTGAAAGGAGGGAAATGCAATTGAGGAATTCCCCATAAGGTCTGGCAGTAGGACATTTTCTTAATTGTTGATTGATATGAGAGGTCCCAACACATTGTGCCTTTTCTTGGCCCTGTGGTTCTGGGTTCTATAAAAAAATCAGGCCAAGGGAGCCAAAAAGCAACACCCTTACATGGGATCTGCATCAGCTCTTGCCTCCATATTCCTGACCTGTTCGAGATCCTACTCTGACTTCATTGATTGATAGATTAAGATACGGAAATATAAGCAAAATGAACCCTCCCTGCCCCAACTTGCTTTTAGTCATGATATTTCATCATAGCATTAGTACCCCAATTAGAACAGGATTTAGGCTGAAACAGTTTCACTAGCCTCTAAATGTAGTCATAACATCTTAGTGTTTTAAGCCCGAGCACAACTAATCCACAGTTCTATCCATTGTGTGATCATGACCATAAGATTCTATAGATAGACCAATTCATTATGATTTGTGAACTAATAGGTTAGAAAATATCAACAGCCAAATGGCAGATGGTTTTCTGCTGCGTTGTTGAGGTCCTCACTTGTTCTCAACATCAACTGGGATAAAACAAAAACAAGTGGTTGACTTTTTTTCCCTCTTCTGACTCTCAAATTGAGACATATCTTCTTTTGATCCTTTGCCTTTCTCATCATCTAGACCATGGGAAAAGTGTCTTATTTTCAGCATCCAATTGTATTACAAGATGGATCTCACTGTGGTTGTTTTTAAAACCATTTCGTTCTCTCACAGTAAGACTTGCTAATGTACTTTCATGAGTTATCCACATTATTTACCTTCAGTGTTATCATCAGTGCTCTCAATGCAATGGTGTTTTTCCAGATAATTCAGCTGATTTCTGTAGTTAGTACTATTTTTTAAATTAAGATTTATTTTATATATATATATATATTTTATTTTATATTTTTAAGTGTTTTGTCTTCATGTATGCCTGTGTGCTATACTTTTGCCTATTACCCACTGAATTCAGAAGAGGTTGTTGGATTGCTTAGAATTGCAGTGAAAGTTGGTGTGAGCTACCAAGTGGGTTTTCAGAATAGAACCCAGGTCCTCTGCAAGAAGAGCAAAGTCTCTTAACCACCAAGATATCACTGTGGCTCCTAGTCATCATTTTTTATCCATATCAGTACCTGCCCTGCTATTTGGACTTAGTACAGCTCTTGATTTCACTTTTCATGTGGTTTAGTCTCTCCTCAGTACTTGTGAAAATATTCATCTACAGGGCCACTCACAAAAGACACTGCCTGTTTATGCTCTCCTCTTGTGTGTCTGTACAGGGAGCATTTATCATTTCTCATAGTTTGCTTTCATGCAACTTTCTTACAAGTTAATAACTATCTCTGTCTACTTCAATTACAAGAGTATACAAAAATTTTGGATGTTTTTATGGTACTTATATTGATATTACATCACTTTAAATGTTTATTTTTGATAAAGACTGAGATAAATGAGACTGTATAGGCTAGCTAAATTTTTAATTTATATTTGAGATTGTATTTGAATTATAATTATCCCTTCCCTTTCCCTCCTCCAAACCCTCCTGTAATCCCTTCACCACTCTCCTTTAAATTCCATTGTGTAGATGTACTACAATTTCTGTATCCATTCTTTGGCTGAGGGACATATATGTTGTTTCCAGATACTGGCTATTATGAATAAAGCTTCTATGAACATACTTGAGCAAATGTCCTTGTTGTATGGTTGAGTATCTTTCAGATATATACCCAGGAGTGGTATAGCTGGGTGCTGAGATAGCACTATTCCTTTTTTTAATATTAATTTTTATTTAAAATATTAACCACAGGTTATTTACTTTGTATCCCAGCCATAGCCCCTTCCCTCGTTTCCTTCTAATCCCACCCTCCCTCCTTCATTTCTTCTTTGTCCCTTTCCAAGACCACAGCTAGGGGAGGTCCTCCTCCCCTCCCATCTGTCCCTAGCTTATCAGGTATCTTCAGGACTGGCTGCAATATCCTCCTCTGTGGCTAAGCAAGGCTGTTCCTCCCTCAGAGCCAGTCATTGAGTTCATGTCAGAAATAGTTCCTGTTCCCCTTACTAGGGAAACCCTCTTGGATACTGAGCTACCATAGGCTACATCTGAGCAGGGTTTCTGGTTATATCCATGCATGGTCCTTGGTTGGAGAATCAGTCTCATAGAGGACCCCTGTGGCCTGATATATTTTGTCCTTGTGGAGCTCCTGTCCTCTCCTGGTCATACTAACTCCCCCTTTTATCATATGATTCCCTGCATTCTACCAAAGGTTTGGTTATGAGTCTCAACATCTTCTTTGATACACTGATAGGTAAAATCTTTCAGATGTCCTCTGTGGTAGGCTCCTGTTCTGTTTCTTGTTTTCTCCTACTTCCCATGTCCATCCCATTTGTCTTTCTAAGTGAGGATTGATCATCTTACCCCGGGTCCTCTTTCTTGTTTATCTTCTTCAGGTGCACATATTTCAGTATATTTATTCTATCTTATAAGACTATATAATTGAGTATAAACCATGTGTGTCTTTCTGCTCCTAGGGTGCCTCACTCAGGATGATCTTTTCTAGATCCTACCATTTGCCTGCAAATTTCATTATTTCCTTGTTTTTTTATTGCTGAATAATATTCCATTGTGTAAATGTACCATAAGTTCTATATCCATTCCTCAGTTGAGGGACATCTGGGTTGTTTCTAGGTTCTGGATATTAGAAATACAGCTCATATGAACATGGTTGAGGAAATGTTGTTGTATACTTGAGCATCTTTTGGATATATGCCTAGAAGTGGTATAGCTTGATCTTGAGGTAGCACTATTCCTAATTGTCTGAGAAAGTGTCAGATTGATTTCCAAAATGGTTGTATAAGTTTACATTCCCACCAGCAATGAAGGAGGGTTCCCCTTTCTCCACATCCTCTCCAACATGTTTTGTCATTTGAGATTTTTTTTACATGAATAGGAAGTATTTTAATCATATAATTTCCTTCCATTACGTTCTGTGTCCCCTCCTCATCCTCCTCCCACTGATTGCATTCCTCTTCCCATCTAGTCTCTCTTCTTTCACATCTGTGTGTGTGTCTGTGTGTGCATGCGAGCACACATGTGTGCATGAAAAACAGTGTGCTTAATTAGGTTAGCTTACAGAATCATAGGTGAGACATGATTTATAGGAACATGAGCGACCAACCAGTGGCTATGTGACTGGAGAAAATGTCTCTCTGCTGATCCAGCGATCATTAACTGTAAATAGATCCTCTATAAACAGGCCCCGCCCCTGTCTGTGACAGAATGTTGACAGGTCCAATTTTATGCCGGGCTCGTGCAGGTAATCACAGCTGCTGAGAGTTCAGAAGTGTGACAGCCAGATCCTCCCCTTGGGCAGAACTGCACAAGGCTGGAGGAAGGGACAGAGTGCTGTGCAGTCATTTGAGATTTTGATGGATGTAATGTGGAATCTCAGAGTCCTTTTGATTTGTGTTTCCCAGATGACTAAGGATGTTGAGCATTTCTTTGTTTTTCTGCCATCCAATATTCATCTGTTGAGAATTCTCTGTTTAACTTTATACCCCATTTTTAAATTGGATTACTTTGTTCATTGGTGTTTAACTTTTTGAGTTTTTTATATATTCTGGATATTAACCCTCTTTCAGATGTATGGTTGGTAAAGATCTTTACCCAGTCTAGGCTGTCATTTTGTTCTGTTGACAGTGTCCTTTCCTTTGCAAAAGCTTTTCAGTTTCATGAGGTCCCATTTATTGATTGTTGGTCTTAGAGCCTGTGCTGTTGGTGTTCTGTTTAGGAAATTATGTCCTGTACCAATGAGTTCAAGGCTCTTCCCCACTTTTTCTTCTAACAGATTTAGTGTGTCTGGTTTTATGTTGAGGTCTTTAATACACTTGGACTTTACTTTATTGCAGGGTGATAAATATGGATCTAATTGCCTTTTTCTTTTTACAGGCAGACATCAAGTTAGACCAGCACCATTTGTTGAAGATGCTATATTTTTTTCATTGTATTATTTTGCCATCTTTGTCAAAAGTCAATTATCCATAGGTGTGTGGTTTATTTCTGAATCTTTGATTTGATTCCATTTATTTTCAGGCAAATGGATGGAACTAGAAAAGATCATCCTGAGTGAAGTAACCCAGAAGCAGAAAGACACACATAGTATATACTCACTTATAAGTGGATATTAGTCATATAGTGTAGGATAAATGTACTAAAATCTATAGTCCTAAAGAAATTAAACAACAAGGAGGACCCAAAGGAAAAGGCTTAATCATCATTCAGACTGGCAAACAGGATAGACATAGTAAGTAGGAGAAGACAGGGAACAGGATAGGAGCCTTTCACAGAGGGCCACTGAAAGACTCTACCCACCCATGTATCAAAGCAGATGCTGAGACTCATAGCCAAACTTTGGGCAGAGTGTAGGTAATCTTATAGAAGAAGGGGGTGATGGAAAGACCTACAGGAAACAAGAGCTAAACAAGAAGATCAACAATGCCAAAAAATCTGGGCCCAGGGGGGCCTGCAGAGACTGATGAATCAGCCCAG
Source organism: Meriones unguiculatus (assembly GCF_030254825.1). Taxonomy (NCBI): domain Eukaryota; kingdom Metazoa; phylum Chordata; class Mammalia; order Rodentia; family Muridae; genus Meriones; species Meriones unguiculatus. The sequence goes on from NC_083357.1 coordinate 58,750,805, forward strand.
GACCATGCATGGAGAGGACCTAGACCTTTTGCTCAAATGTAGCCCATGGGCAGCTCAGTCTCCGTGAAGGTTCCCTAGTAAGGGGAGCAGGTGCAGTCACTAGCATAAATGTGGTTGCCTGGTCTTTGTTCATTTCTCCCTTGTGAGGTGAAAGAGGATACAGACAGTCCTGATGAGACCTGATTGGCTAGGGTCAAATAGTAGGGAAGGAGGACCTCCCCTATAAGTGGACTAAGGGAAGGACATAGAGGAAGAAGAAGAAGGGAAGGTGGGACTTGGAGGATATGAGAAAGGGGGCTACAGCCAGGATACAAAGTAACTAAATTGTAAGTAATAATAATAATAATAATAATAATAATAGTGAAAAAATTTAAAAAATTTGTAAGTATACAGAAAAATCCTGTTCATTATCCCTAACAATTAGGAAAATTTAAATTAAATCAACATTGAGATCTCAGAATGGCAAAAAATAAGAAACAACCAACAAATGCTAGAGGGGAAGAGGGAAAAGGAAAACCTCATTCACTGTTGGAGAGATTGCAAACATATGCTTTTACTATGGAAAAGAGTGTGGAAAAATTTTTAAAAGATAAAAGCCTAACAATGCAGCCACTTCTGATGAGAACTGATAGTCTAAGATCAGAAAGAAGGAGAGGAGGACCTCCCCTATCAGTGGACTTGGGGAGGGGCATGCATGCAGAAAGGGGGGGAGGGTGAGACCGGGAGGGGAGAAGGGAGGGGCTTATGGGGGGATACAAAAGTGTAATTAATAAAAGTTAAATAAAAAAAAATTAAAAAAAATAAAAGCAAATCCACCATTTGACCCAGCTAGACCACTCCTAGGTACATGCCCAAAAGCCTTAATGTTCTGCTTTAGTGATACTTACGCATTTGTTTTCATTGCTACTCTCTTTACAAAAGCTGAGAAAGAGAAACAGCCTAACCAAACATCAACATATGAATGGATAATGACAATGAGGCATGTAAACACTACATGATGCTGTTCTCTATGAGAAACAAATAAAATCATGAACTTTGCAGGTAAATGGATAAATATGAAAAGGATCATTTTGATTTAGGTAATTCAGAACTAGAAAGACCAATGTTGCACATTGTCTTTCATCAGTGTCTTAGTTTCAAGTCTTCAGATATAGGCACATATTCTGGAGTCATTTCAGAAACACAGAAATTCGGAAATTGAAAAAGAACCATTATCATGGTCGTGGTTTGGGAAGCGATAGAGACAGAAATATGATCTGATTTGAAAGCTGTAGAACTGAGACTCCAAGTAGGGATGAGGTGTGAGTTACGAACAGAAGGACGAAGAAAAGTAAGATCTAGGATGTCTGAAAATTTTATAAGGAATAGTACCATTACCTGCATATCTAAAAATCCTATACTACATGTAAGTCTGTGTATACATATACATATATATGCTTTAAATAAAAATTTCTTATCTCAGCTGACAATACTCCCTTTGAATGTCAAAAAAATATGACAAAAACCCTGGTACCACGCAGGAGACATACTTCTTTTTTATGTTGTTCCAGGCTGTCCAAGAGACTCAGAAAGCATAGACTATTGTTATTAACTGTCATTGATCCTCAGAGGTGTAAGCTGTAAGTCCCTGTTGCAGAAGACACCATAAACATCAAAAAGGATTCAGAGGCCCCTGAGCTGGAACTGACATGAACGCCTCCTTACTGAGGACTAGCATTCCCGGTTTCAAAAGGCTCCACACAAGCTTCCAACTGTCCTCCTTAGCTATAATGCTTATGAACCACGTTAGTGACAAGCATTGCACAGTAAGTACAGGTGAGCAGTAGTGGTGTGCGGAACACACCACTTGTAGTAACTAGCAGCTCCCTCCCTGGACTTAAGACCAGCCTGACAAGATGGAAATCATACTTGATCATGCTAACCTAACCAAAGTAATACTACCCACAACTACTGCTTTAATGAACCAGCATATTTTCTAACTATACTACAAAAGTTTGTAATTGTACCCACAGGTAAATGTAGTCCTCATCTCTCATCAAGAAAACTTTTCTTTGCAATATATGGAGATTATTACAGAAATTCAAGCCCTTCAAAGTAAAGCATTATGTAGCCCAGTCCCAACAAATACATGTAAAAAACAACTGAGAGAACATTGTGGAAGAGGGCACTGAAAGATTGTAAGAGGGAGAGGGTTAAGGAGTTTGCTGTTAGATTTCATGTCTTAGTTATCTATGAAGCTACATGTGACTGTCTGCCTATACATGAGCTGGCACGGTTAGACACGGTAATATGGATGGGAGAGTCTCTGGTGCTCCAACCCCGTACCAACAGGTAACGATAACTAAGAATTGCTGCAAGTAGGATAGATAGCCTAGCTAACAGAATAGCGCATTGACTAATGATAGCAAATGATTACTTATTGATAGCAAATGATCAGTCCTGAAAACATACATAGAATTAATCTAATGAAGACTGAGCAGGTATATAATTTTACATATGTCTACACATATACATGGGGTTAAAAGTGAAGGGAGAAATGAAGAAATTATTGTGTGAAAGTAAAAAAAAATGAATAAAAATCAATTCATAATAATTATCATCACAGTCTCTTCCAGAGATTTTATTGATTTCAAACAAAGTGTCAATCTAGCTAACAAATTTCTTTTCTGATGAATAAATAAATAAGTAAATAAACGGGAAAAAGTTAAAAATGTTAGTAAATTAGAAGTGACAGTCTAATACATGGAGAAAACAATTAAGCAAGGAGGTTGAAAATTTACAAACACCCAGAAAAATACTTTAAATGAAGATTATTGCCAATCAAATTTAAAACAGTGCTGATACCACTACTAAGAGCCTAAACCACAGAGAATAATGAACTTTATGGGTAGAAGACGAAGTTGAGATACAATAAAATTGACACATAGAAGAGTAAAGAGGAGCATGAATGAAATTTTCATGAAGTCTTCGATGCACTCAAGAGACCAGACCTGAAAATACATAGTCTAGTAGAATACATGTAACAAATCTATAGCAATAGACTGCATGATATTAGTGAAAAAGATTTATTAATTAGTGGAATGTAATTGAGGACCCGTATAAAAACCCACACTCATACAATCATATTTATATATGTCTTTTACAAACAAGAAATATTCATTGGAGAAAAGACATAATATTCAAAATAATGCTGCTGGTCAAACTGGTAGATTAAGAAGAAGAAAAATCATTCTTTTCGTCTTATCTTATACAACATTCACATCCAAAACGGACTAAGGCCCCTAACATAAGACCTGATACCCTGATATGACAGCATGAAAAATGGACTTTACACACCTGAACTGATGCACACAGAAAATTATTTATTGAACAGCTCCCTGGTCATACAGTTATTAGGACCAACAATTAATAAATGGGACCTCAGAATGAAAAGAACCATATTCTGTACAGCAAACAACATTATCGCTCATGTGAACAAAACCTAGATATAGGAAAATATCTTTACAACCTGTGTATTGTACAGTGTGTTAGCGTCTAGAATGAAGAAACCCCCTCAGAAATGTACGTCAAAAAAATACAAACATCACAACTAGGAGTGAGCCATGGAACTACAGAAAGACAGTTCTCAAACAAGGAAATACAGATTGCTGAGAAACACTTTTTTTTTTTTTTTAAGTTCAGCATCCTTAGCCATTAGGCAAACACAAATTCAGACTATTTTGAGGTTTCATGTTACCCTGGTCAGAATAACTAAGTTCTGAAAAACCAAACGAAGACAGATGCTGGCGTCGGTGTGGGAGGAGGAAGAAAGACTGCGCTTCCTAAGTGTGGCAGGGTCCAGAATGCCCTACTCAGCAAAGGGACCCTTATGTGGACATCTCCAAAGTCAAAAACACGTCTACCATATGAGCTCTTTACACTGCGAGGGAATATTCACAAATAGTTAAACATCCCATTACAGACTTGTTCTAACAATACCCGGGCACCATCAACAACCTAGATAGCCATCGACTGATGAAGAAATAATTAACATCTGGTGTATTTAAACAATAGAACACTATTCCTCGATTATGAAAATAATCAGGTAAACAGATGAAGAAAGAAACAGTCTAAGTGATGGAACCTAGACCCCAAAAGTCAGTTGTAGCACGTTTTTCTCATTTGTGGGTGTTATTCTTGAATTTTCAGATATGTGTGTTCCATCTGGAATAGCCAGAGAAGGCCAGAAGTTAGTGAAGATGAGCACGGTGTGGTTACCACAAAGGACTTGACAGGAGACCTTGTTTCTCAAGGTAGTACTAGAATCATAGCACACAAGGAAATAAACTTGGTGCTGACCGGAAGCCTCATCCATTCTGATTAGTTGGCACAATGCTAGAATGTTCTATACATATCACTGAAAGAGAAAAATTATCATCAGCCATACCTATCTGCGAGACATGAACGGCTATAATAATTATTGGCCTGTCAAGATATTGCGTGGTAATGTAATTGTTGCATGAACATCACAGATGTAACCAACCACTTCATGAATGGATTTAAGTCCTGTTTTACAAGATGAAACCCATTATTGACCATTTTTAGACAAGAACCTATGTTTATATGTATTATTGACCCTAGAAGGAAACTACTGCTAATATCCTGATAAATGGATATAGTATTATACTAACTCCAATGACTTATCATTATTGCTGTAGATTTAGGCTTCTCTCAACTTCCATTAAAGAAACTGTGTTTGGAGAAGATGAGGATCAACAGAGAGACCCACAATTGTCCAAAGTGAAGAATCTAAGGCATTTCGGAATGTTTCATCATTAAATTGAACATTATACCATATCTCTCTTCAAAGGGCCCAGGGTTCACTGTGGAAAAGTGGTCACACTCTTACTATTTGCTATTTGAAATATCCAATAATGACTGGGATCAAGAAGATTCAGAATTCTTGCATATCTATTAAATTTCTCAGCAAAACAGAAGCATTTCCTTTTTGGTTAAGTAAATATAAGTTTAAATGTTACATAGATTATCTAATTCATGCCATTTAAGACACACTCAGGTAGTCTAGTGTTAATTTAAAAATACATTTACACAATGGAATATTCCTCAGCAATTAAAAACAAGGAAATCATGAAATTTGCAGGCAAATGGTGAGATCTAGAAAAGCCCATCCCGAGTGAGGTATCCCAGAAGCAGAAAGACACACATGGTATATACTCACTTATAAATGGATATTAGATGTATAAGATAGGATAAACATGCTAAAATCTGTACACCTAAAGAAGCTAAACAAGAAGGAGGTCCCAGGGTAAGACGATCAATCTTAAATTAGAAAGACAAATGGGATGGACATTGGAAGCAGGAGAAAACAAGAAACAGGACAGGAGCTTACCATAGAGGGCCTCTGAAAGACTCTACCTAGCAGTGTATCAAAGCAGATGCTGAGACTCATAACCAAACCTTGGGCAGAGTGCAGGGAATCATATGAAAGAAGGGGGAGTTAGGAAGACATGGAGAGAAGGGGAATGCCACAAGAACCAAATATATCTGGGCAGAGGGGTCTTGTGTGAGACTGATTCTCCAACCAGGGACCATGCATGGATAAAACCTAGAACCCCTGCTCAGTCATAGCCCATGGCAGCTTAGTATCCAAGTGGATTACCCTAGTCAGAGGAACAGGGACTGATATGAATTTAGTGGCTGGCTCTTTAACCTCCCCCAAACCCTGAGGGAGGAGCAGCCTTGCTAGGCCGCAGAAGAGGACATTGCAGCAAGTCTGGATGAGACCTGATAAACTAGGGTCAGATGGAAGGGGAGGAGGACCTTTCCTCCTCAGTGGACTTGAAAATGGGCAGAGAAGAGATGAGGGAGGGAGGGTGGGATTGGGAGGAAATGAGGGAGGAGGCTACAGCTGATATACAAAGTAAATAACCTGTAATTAATATAAAAAATAAGAATTTAAAAACAAAACAAAACACAAAGTGTCCTACATTTACACAATGAAATAATACTCACCCATTAAAAACAAGAAAATCATGAAATTTGCAGGCAAATGGTGGGAATTAGAAAAGATCATCTTCAGTGAGGGAACCCAGAAGCAGAAAGACACACATGGTATATACTCACTTACAAGTGAATATTTGCCATATAATATAGGTTAAACCTACTAAACTCTGAGAGTTCGACAAGATGGCAGTACCAGGAGGACACTGTGTCTGGGGAGCAGGACAGCAGTATCGGCACAACGATCAGGAGACCGAACTCTGGGACCTAAAACAGCAGAGTTTGTGATTGCCAGGTGAGAGGAAATCCTGCGGTGTGGATGGAAATCAATTGGGACCAACCTCAGGTCACCCAGTCAATCCCTGGAAAAGGTCCTGGAGGCCCGCTGATGCATCTGCTGCCCCAGATCGGAGCACACAGGCTCCCGCAGCTCCTCCAGCTGCCATCCTAGAACAGGGCACATGGCATCTACCCCAGAGTGAGGGGCCAAGCCTCTGACCCAGAGCAGAGACCTCAGTTGCCAGCCCAGATCGGAGTACAGAGCCTCCGGCCCAGAATGAGGCACCCAGCCTCCGGACCCTCAGTTGCCTGCCTAGAGAGGAGTGCACAGCCTCGGGCCCAGAGCGGCACCCCCAGCCACCATCCCACACTGGGGTGCACAGCCTCTGGACTAGAGACTTGCTGTACGCACTACTCACCTTTCCAAACAGAACAGTGTGCCGCAGGGAACCAACTGAGTTTCTCTGTTGGGAGAAAACCCCACAGCTAGGGGTTTGTAGCATATTTGTAGCACCTTTATTTGTAATAGCCAGAACCTGGAAACAACCCAGATGTCCCACAATGGAGGAATGGATACAGAAATTGTGGTACATCTACACAATGGAATATTACTCAGCAATAAAAAACGAGGACATCATGAAATTTGCAGGTAAATGGTGGAAACTGGAAAAGATCATCCTGAGTGAATTATCCCAGAAGCAAAAAGACACACACGGCATATACTCACTCATATAGACATATAATATAGAATAAACCTACTAAAATCTGTACACCTAAAGAAACTAATCAAGAGGGACAACTCTTGCTAAAATGCTCAATCCCTATCCAGAAAGGCAAAGAAAATGGACATCAGAAGAAGGAGAAAATAGGAAACAAGTTAGGAGTCTGCCACAGAGAACCTCTGAAAGGCTCTGCCCTGCAGACTATCAAAGCAGATGCTGAGACTCATGGCCAGCCTTTGGGAAGAGTGCAGGGAATCTTATGAAAGAAGTGGGAAACAGTAAGATCTAGAGAGGACAGAAGCCCCATAAGGAGAGCAACAGAACCAAAATATTTGAGCACAGGGGTCTTCCCTGAGACTGATACTCCAACCAAGGACCATGCATGGAGATAACCTAGAACCCCTGCACAGATGTAGCCCATGATAGTTCAGTGTCCAAGTGGGTTCCATAGTAATGGGAACAGGGGCTGTCTCTGACATAAACTGATTGGCCTGCTCTTTGATCACCTCCTCCTGAGGCGGGGTGGGAGGGCAGCCTTACCAGGCCACAGAGGAAGACAATGCAGCCACTCCTGATGAGAGCTAACAGACTAGGATCAGAAGGAAGAAAAAGTCCTCTGGAGGGGCATGCATGGAGAAGAGGGAGGAAGGGAGGGTTTAGGAGGGGAGGAGGGAGGAAACTACAGGGGGAATAAAAGTAAATAAAGTGTAATGAATAATAATAAAAAAACATACTAAAATCTACACTCCTAAAGAAGCTGAAAAACAAGGAAGACCCTAGGGAAGATGCTCAATCCTCATTCAGAAGGGCAAATGTGATAAACATTGGAAGCAGGAAAATTTAGGGAACAGGACAGTAGCCTACCTCAGCTGGTCTCTGAAACTCTCTACTGATCAAGGTATTGAAACAGAGGCTGAGTGAGACTCATAACCAAACTTTGGGCAGAGCGCAGGGAATCTTTTTTTTTTTATTATTTCACATTTCTTTTTTTTCTTTTTCAAAATTTTCTTTTTATTATATACAGTTTATTCACTTTGTATCCCCCCCTGTATCTCCCTCCCTCCTCTCCTCCCAATCCCACCCTCCTTCTTTCTCACCCATGTCCCTCTCCCAGTCCATGGAAAACGGAGGTCCTTCTCCCCTCCCCTCTGATCCTAGTCTATCAGGTCTCATCAGGAGTGGCTGAATTGTCTTCTTCTGTGGCCTGGTAAGGCTTCTCCCCCCACTCATGGGGAGGTGATCAAAGAGCAGGCCAATCAGTTCATGTCAGAGACAGTCCCTGTCCCCATTACTATAGAGGCCACTTGGATACTGAACTGCCATAGGCTACCTCTGTGCAGGGGTTCCAGGCCATCTCCATGAGTGGTCCTTGGCTGGAGGATCAGTTTCAGAAAAGACCCCTGTGCCCAGACTTTTAGGATCTGTTGCTGTTTTTGTGGAGCTCCTGTCCTCTCCAGGTCTTACCATCTCCCACTTCTTTCATAAGATTCCCTGTACTCTGCCCAAAGTTTGGCTATAAGTCTCAACATCTGCCTCGATCCCCTACAGGGTAGAACCTTTCAGAGGCCCTCCTGTCCTGTTCCCTGTTTTTTCCCTCCTCCCATGTCCATTCTCTTTGCCTTTCTGAATGGGGATTGCGCATCTTAGCCAGAGTCCTCCTTCCTGATTAGCTTCCTTAGGTGTACAGATTTTAGTATGAAAGAAAGGGGAGATAGAAAGACATGGAAGGGAGAAGGAGCTCCAGAAGGATTCCAACAGATACATAAAAACTGAGCCCTGGGGGCCCTGAAGAAATTGATACCTCAAAGAAGGACAGTGCATGGAGAGGAACTAAAACCCAGGCTCAGATGTAGCCCATAGACTCAATCTCCAAGTGGGGTCCCTAGTTAAGGGAGCAGTTCTCTGGCATGAACTCAGTGGCAGGCTCTCTTATCACTTCCCTCTGAGGGGTTCAGCCTTGCCAGGCCACAAAGGAAGACAATGCAGCCAGTCCTGATGAGACCTGATAGGCTAGGGTCAAATAGAAAGGGAGGATGACCTCCTCTATCATTGAACTAGCGGAAGGGCATAGAGAGAGAAGAGGGAGGGTGGGATTGGGAGGAGATAAGAGTGCGGGCAACAGAAGGGATACAAATTGAATAAATTGTAATAAATGATAACAAGAATTAAAACATTAGTGATTATAAATGATGTTCAAGGAAAAAAACATCCAAATCATATTATAGACAAAATGGCCTCCATCTCTAAATAAACTTCCCTATTGTGTCACTAATATAAATATCTTACTTCCTCTTTCACAGAGAAAAGGAACAGAAGAGACTCTCTATAAAGTTCTGCCCCAACTGCTTATGCAACCAATCTGTGGTCTTTCTTTCTTCTTTCTTCTTTCTTTCTTCTTTCTTCTTTCTTTCTTTCTTTCTTTCTTTCTTTCTTTCATTTTTGGTCTTTCTTGAGATTAGGTGTCACAGTTTTGTGCCTACAAAGGCCATTCCATTTGCCATTCCTGCTGCGGATGGGAACTTCTGACTGCTTTCCTTTTTCTTTCTTTTCGTTGTTGTTCTTTTCAAAATGATTATAAATATATTTTTAATATTTATTTTATTTTTAATTATGTGCATGCATGTGTGTTTGGGCACATGGAAGCAAACGTGCCTGCAAAGTCTAAAAGAGAGTGTTGGAACCCTTGGAGCCGGAGTTATAGGCACCTGATGTGGATGCTGTGAAATGAATTCATGTTCTCTGCAAGAGAAGTACATGCTCTTAAACACTGAGACACCTCTCCAGCCTTTAATAATGTCTTTTTTTTGCGTTTAATTATTTGTTTGTTTGTTGTATGTTTGTATACCATACTTTAGGTCAGAGGTCAGAAGACAATTTGTCGAAAGTGGTTCCGTTCTCCCATGATGTGGTGCTAGAGTTCAAATTCAGATAATCAGGCTTGATGAGAGCACTTTTATGCACCACACCGAGCCATCACTCTGGCCCATATTTTCCCTTTCCACAAACTGTGTCCTCTGTTTTTGTTTTGCCTTCAGCATAGAGCAAAATTCTTTATTACTACTAAAACCTACTGGTTACTTTCTTTTCTCTACATGTAGCCTGCTTTGTCTACTTTTCTTTATATTAATTATATTCAATAGTTGTTTATACTTCTTTTTAAGCTAATGAAATTTTAGTTTTAGGATTACAGAAAATATAATAGTAAAATAAAGTTTGCATATAAACTTTTCTTTCAATGCATACAAGTATATATGTCGGGTTTTTTCTATGAACATCTTTTATTAAAATAATAGGTTTGTGGTGACTGATAAATATGAATATACTATTATTAAAGTACATGATTTTTATTAAGACTTACTCTTTGTGTTGTCCAATGGGCCTTAAGGATTTTTCTTGTCACAAGGAATGACTAAGGTCAGATAGTAGAGAAGGAGGACCTCTCCTATCAGTGGACTGAGGAAGGGACAAGGGGAGAAGAGAAAGAGAGGGTGGGACTGGGAGGAGATGAGGGAGGGGCTACTACAGGAGTACAGAGTGAATAAATTGTTGCTAATAATAATAAAAAATAGGAAAAAAAGAATAGCTTGAATGTCCTAAGCATTCCCTGTACTCCGCTCTTCTCTCTTGATCTCTGATTATCATTTGCCAGAGTGGTCTCCTGTATGATCCTTTACCGTCTTACATCATTTTCTCCTACTTAGCTGTTTCTTCTTTCTTTTTCAAGAGTTTGAAGGAACTATCTATTTGCCTTTGTTTTAAAAATCTATCTACATGCCCAGAACCTCTACATTTAGTCCTTTGTGGGTAATTAAGAGCCGTGGTTCTATTTCTTATCATCACTTGCTGTCTTCTCTGGAAAGCCCTAGACTCTTTTGACTCCCCAGCATTCTCTTTTCTTCCCCAGGCCATCTAATCTTAGTTAATTAAATTATGCTATTTACTGTATTCTTCAGAATTTTGTGTTTAGAGTATTTTAAGAACATATATCTCACACAGTCTACAATCTGTTAACAAGTCAATCTGCGTTCAGCCATCATCTTATTACTATAGATATAATTCTTTCAGTTCTGCCTAAAGCGCCATTATTTCTTCTAATCATGAATCTAAGATAAACCTTGAGCCCTACTCTACCACACTTATTCAAATTATTATGTTCGGTTTAAAGCTGAGGACTCAACTTTAACTTATTCTTAACACCTTTAATAAGTATTTGATTTGAGAAGTGGCTTAATCCATGTATGTCTGATTTCAAAGACTGAGTAACAAAAGGAAATTTTTCTATATACCAAAAATAGTTTGAAATTTGTTTGTTTGTTTTCCTGAATGAATAAATCTAGTATTCATTTCACCAGCTTTTTTTCTCTTGTAAAAATGTGCTTATAAATTAGACATAGTGACTCATGCCTGTAACCCAAACACTTGGGAAGATAAGGTAGAGGAATGCCAGTGCAAGGTCAGCCTGTGATACATAACAAAATACTGACGATAAAATAAAAATACTTAAATATAGATATGATGAAACATGAATGTATATTTATGGCTTGTACTTGTAAACTGTAGCATATGTTTTATTCCATATAGCACATTTTGTTGTTATTGTTCTTGCTCCATTGTCTCATCTGTTCTTATATTATGAAAATGGTTTTATTGTTTTATTTATTAAACATAGTAATAATAATAAATTGTTAGTGAAAATAATCTGAGGTAGCTGAGTATTTCAGGAGATGCCAGTAACCTGGTTTAAAAGGCTCTTATTAGGAAATCTATCAAAAGTTTTTTCAAGACGAGTTTTATAAAAAGAGCTCCCAGTAACTTCTGCCAAGATCACCATCAACATCCTAACAGGAAAAGGCATATCTGTGGGAGATCATCTCAGGCTCCAAAGTATGTCTGACTCACAACACAGCCACCCACAGTTGTCAACCCTGTAGGAATAGCCACAGCTACGTGGAGCTTGACTTGGCTCTCCTGAGCTCATAGAAGAGAGTCAAGAAAACTCCACACAGAGAAAGAACAGAAACTCCACAAATGCAGAATTAAACTGGTAAAAATCAACACAGAGTTTATCGCAGACCAAGACAAGGAAGAGGAAGCAGCAGATCTTCTGAGCAGACAAAAGTAACATTTATGTCATTTTCCCTGTATCTCATTTCTCCTCTATCTCCGCCTAGGTTTCCTTACCCTTTACAGTGATTTGTTATCTTCTCATGATTTTATTATCTTATATTTCCACCTAGCTCTGCCCCAACTCATCTATATTTTTTTCTATAGAGTTCAGCATGCCATTGTATCATTTCAACACAGTTCCCTATTCTTTATGGCTTTTATAGTTTTGCTCTTTTTCTTTTCTACCTTAATTTCTCTTTTCCTATACACATTTCTCTAACTCTTATGTCTCTCACAGTATAGATTCTCAACTAGTTTATGATATGTATATATAACTTTACCACAACTTTTTAATCTACTGTTAACTCCAAACCCCACTTTTTTACTCCAGGTTTTTCTTTTGCTTCTAGGATTCTTATTCAGATGGACATTACTCTCCTCTACCCTCCATCCAACAACCTCATATTAACTATTAACCTCCTTGAGATGGCTTACTTCTTATGTTTTCCTTTCCCCTCATGGACCACAATTGCTAAGATTTTAATATACACAGAATGATTATGGTCCCTCTAATCTATAAACCAACTGGCACTTACAAATTGTCTCTATTATCCAAGTAACTATAGAGTTACTCTATTGTTAAAGTAGGCCAGCTGTTAGAGAGTGATTATCGCTGCAGATGATATTCAAATCAAAGCAGTGAATTAAAGACAGAGCCTGGTTCTTGAAATGTCAGTAAAACATTACAATATAATTATGATTGTACTACAACCTAGTCTTTTGAACACTGAAAATATGTCTTATGTAAGAAAAATGGCAATTTGAATTAAAAGAACAACAACTACGAAAACCAAATAGTAGCCAATGATCTGATTCCAAAATTGGCAGGTGCCTGTGCAAAAATACAAGTACCTAGAAAAACAAAGAAACTTGTCTTATCCAAAAATGACCAATCCCATCTTAATGACCCAAAGACAAAATAGCTTAGATGAAATTCTAGACCAGTAGTTCTCAACCATCTTAATGCTGCAACACTTCAATACAGTTCTTCATGTTCTGGTGATCCCACAAACATGAATTTATTTTTGTTGATATTTCATAACTTAGTTTTGCCACTGATATCAGTCATAATGCAAACATCTGACATGATGGATATCTGATAGGTGACCCCTGTCAAAGGGTTGTTTGGCCCCCCAAGGGGTCACCACTCACAGGTTGAGAACCACTGTTTTAAGCACATAATTTGAAGGAATGATTATAAATAAAGTTGACTTCAAAAAGACATGATATAAGGCAGTCAATTTGTAACATGAAATGTAATTTAGTAAAAAGAGAAATACTGAAGACAACCCAAGTTGAAATGATGGAAATAAAAACTGAAGTAGGTCAAGCAAAAAACTTCAGGGGAAAGCTTCATGAATAAAATCATCAAGTGAAAAAGACTATCAAGGTAGGAAGACCAAATAAAGGAAGTAGGTTATCCAATAAAAGTGAATGCTACAGTTTAAAAATCTAAATAAAACATGCAAGAATATGAGACAGCATGAAAGACAAACCCAAGTATTGTAGGCATATAAAAAAAAGAGATCCATGCAAATTGTATAATTAATATTTGTAATCAAACTATAAAGGAATATTTTCAAAATTTAGAAAAGAGGAGCCCATCCATTTTTTTTTTAAATCCTTTGATCACCTTCCCCTGAGGGGAGGCAGCCTTACCAGGCCACAGAAGAAGACAATGCAGCCACTCCTGATGAGATCTGATAGACTTGGATCAGAGGGAAGGGGAGGAGGACCTCCCCTATCATCGGACTGGGAGAGAGACATGGGTGGGGAAGAGGGAGAGTGCAGTTGGGAAGAGAGGTATGGGGGGGATACAAAGTAAATAAACTGTAATTAATAAAAATAAAAATAATTTTTAAAATCCTTTATTATTATTATTATTATTATTTATTATAATTTATTCACCTTGTATCTTGGCTGTAGCCCCCTTGTTCATTTCCATTTGGTCCCACCCTACCTCCCTCTTCTTTTCTGTCTCTCCCCTAGTACACTGATAGGGGAGGTCCTCCTCCCCTACTATCTGACTCTAGCCTATCAGGTCTCATCAGGACTGTCTGGATCCTATTTCTCTGTGGCCTAGGAAGGCCACCTCAACAGGGAGAGGTGAGCAAAGAGCCAGCAACTGAGTCCATGTCAGAGACAGCCCCTGTACCCCTTACTAGAGAATCCACATGGAGACTGAGCTGCTGGAGCCCATGCAGATTAGCAGCCACACAGAACACCAAACATGAAGGACCAAAAAAGAAACTCTTCATTATACTATAATTAAAACATTGAAAGTTCAACACAAAGAAAGAATATGTGCAACAAAAGAGAAAGGTCAAGTCACATACAGCGCTATGCCCATTAGAATAACTGTTGACGTTTTAATACAAATCATAAAGCAGGGATGTTTTGAACTCGTTTCTTTCAAATTCTGAAAGATCACCACTGCCAATCCAATTTAAAATGCCCAACAAAACTATTTTGTCATATCCAAAGGTAAAGAAAATCTTTCAATGGTAAAAGTAGCCTAGAGAAAGGTAGGACCCCCTATAAAATTCTACAGAAGACACTGAATGAATTTTTCAGTCTGAAGAGAAACACTCAAGAGAGTACAGGAGAAGAAACCACACAACGCTAACACATGCATTCAATAAAGGAGAATCAAGAAATTCCCAAACACTATACATACCAATAAAATGACAGGGGCCAATATAAATAAAATAAATAAAAACTCTAAATAAAAACTGAATGTTCATGATCTCAATTTCCTACAAAAAGACACAAACTAAAGCCAGTGTGACAGCACACACCTCTAACGCCAGGGCCTGGGAGGCCGAACCACATAGATCTCTGTTAATTCAATGTCAATCTGTTATGTATAATAAGTTCCATACTAACTAGAACTATAGAGAGAAAGCTTGACAAATAAATAAGTAATAAAAAGACACAAACTAGAAACTAGCAGGTTGGCTTAGAAACCAGAATTCCTCTATTTGATGCCTCACAAGAAACATGATTTGTTATCAAAGATAAACATGATTTTGGGCAAAAGGATGAAAAAGAGTATCTCAAGCAAATCAAAGCAGAAAATTAACAGGAACTGCTATTCCAGCATCTGAAAAAACAAAATCTGAACCAAATCTTATTACATATATACACATATATACATATATATGTATATATATGAAGTAACAAGCCATTAAGAAGTTCTGAAGAGATCTGCACCAAGCATTGGCTCATAAATGTTTATAAATCAAATACTACTAGACTGAAAATCAGACTTATTCAAACAGCAAAGGAGAGTGATTTAAATATCCTGCTTCTCTTACAATTAAATGAACTGTACAAAAAAAAAAAAGAAAAAAGAAAAAAGAAAGAAAGAAAATCACTGGAATTAAATGAACTCAGAACTCTAATGGACCCAGCAAACAATATGGAATTTTTCACAAAGAGCAGATATTTTTCTCAACAGTCTACAGGACCTTCTCTAAAATAGTTCCTATATTAGGACACAAAGCAAGGCTCAACAAATACAGCAAAATTGAAATGATTTTGTATCTGACTACAACGGAATAGTTAGAAATCAACAGATAGAGAAACAGCACAAAATATACAAACAAGCCGGTAGTTTTACTGGCTCTTTCAAGAAGAATTAATATAAATATTCCTCAAATCATCTTACAAATAGATAAGGAAGGGAGTTGAAGAGATGGCTCAGCAGCTAAGAGTACTTTCTCTTTTAAAGGACTGGAGTTTAGTCTCCAGAACTCATGTTGGGTGGATTAACATTACCTGTAATTCCAGCCAAAGAGTATGCAAAAAATTATCAATAAAATAGTTGGAAACTAAATTCAGGGTTCCATCCTAAAGATAATGAAGTACAATAATAAAGAAATTAATAAAATTAATTAAAGTAATTAATAAAGTTAAAATTAATAAATGGAATTAATAGAAATCAATAAAATTCATACATAAAAAGACTCAAGGAGATAAATTCCATGATCATTTCAATTGATGCAAAAATAGCCTTTGGAAAAAAAATCCAACATACCTTTATGGTAAAAATCTAGAGAGACCAGGAATAAAGAAAACATAATCTCATCATAATAAAGGTTATACATGACCTATAGCCACCATCATATTAAATGGATAAAAATCTAAATCATTACCACTACTATCAGGATCATAATATGGTTGCCCACTCTCTCATTCTTATTCAGTACAGTGCTTCAATTCTTAGCTACAGCAATAAGAGGAGATAAAAATGGATATAAGCAGAAAAAGAAGTTACAACATCTCTATGTGAAGATGGTTGATTCTGTACATGAGAGATCTTAAAGACCAAATGGAAGCTCCTAGAGCTAATAAACAGTTCAAAACAGTAGGTTAAAAAAGAACCTGCCTAAAGAAGTTAAGGAAGTAGGAACACCCTGGGTAAAGATGCTCAATCCTCTTTCAGAAAGGCAAATGGGATAGACTTCTTTGGGAGTGGGAGAAAACAGGGAACAAGAGAGGAGCCTACCACAGAGAGACTCTGAAAGACTCTACCCAGCAGGGTATTAAAGCAGATGCTGAGATTCATAGCCATACTTTGGGCAGAGTGCAGGGAATCTTATGAAAGAATGGGGAGATAGAAAGACCCGGAGGGGACGGGTGCTCCACAAGGAGAACAGCAGAACCAAAAAAATCTGGACCCACGGGTCTTTTCTGAGGCTAATACTATAGCCAAGGACCATTCATGAAGATAACCTAGAACTCCTGCACAGATATAGCCAAGGCAGCTCAGTCTCCAAGTGGGTTCGCTAGCAAGGGGAAATAGAAAAGATCATCTTGAGTGAGGTAACCCAGAAACAGAAAGACACACATGGTTTATACTCACTCATAAGTGGTTATTAGACCTTTCATACTGTTTTACAACAACAAAGGGGCCTTCCTTTCACTGAGGAAGGGCCCTGATGAATACAAGTTGTTTGTCCGTTTTGATGTTTTATGATGTTTTACAAGACCCATGTAAACTCAGCCTGTACATCATATGGTTGCAGCCTTCTGACTAAAAGACAAACAAACAACAACAAAAAAGTCTTTTCCCAGGTATGAGTCTGCTCTTGGCCACCTGGCTAGAGGGCTCACTGTTCTCTTAATAAAAAAAAGTAGTGATCTGTAACTTTCTCAGGTCAATTATTTCAATATGAAGGGGTAAAAGAGGAGTAATTGGTGCAGAGACAAATGGAAAAGTAGAGCAGAGGAGGGGACAAGGGGAGAGATAGCTAACAATAATGATGTTTTAGAAGACCACATTATGAGTGGAGAGATGTTTCTGCAATGAAGAGCCCCTGCTGTTCCTGCAGAGGACCTGGGTTCATTTTCTGGAACCTGTGTGGTAGCTGTCAATCATCTAGACCTCTAGTTCCTGGCGATTCAATGGCCTCTTCTGGTCTCTGAGGCCACTAGGTCCACAAATGGTACACATACATGCAGGAAAAATACTTATGTGTATAAAATAAATAAATATGTATATAAATAAATATATATTTAATTTTTTTTAAATTTTAAAAAAGGCCCATGGAAACCCAGTTTACAAGCTTCAAATAAGTATATATGGCACACACATATGTATATATAAACATACATATATACATACTTATGTATATGTATATATATATATATATCACAGAAACACATGAAAAGTTTAATTGAAATTATTATACACAGACACTTTGAGATTTGTGATATACTTTATGTAGACTTAACCTGTTCACAGAAACAGTCAACTTTGTATTTATTTTTCTTTGCTAATTGTTTAATGTCTTGTCAGATACTTCAATTCACTGGTGTTAGAGCAAGCATGCATCTTTTGGAAACACATTCCTGTGACTTAGAGAATAGTTTCCAACCTTTGAACACTAGCATGTAAGTGGAACTATCTCTGTAATTTTGTTCTTTGTCTTCCTCTCCTACGCAGGCCCTCATTGTACTGTTTTCTCTAAAGAGCACTGTTTCATCATGAAAATCCCTCCCACTTTAAATAAAAGAGGCACTCCCACAGTTCTCTTTGCAACTTTGAAAGGACATTTTAGCATTTTAATAACTCCCACTGCAAGTAGATTGTAGGATCTAATCCCTGATCTCCTAAATGTCACTGTCTTCTCCAGGCTTCTAAATCAAGAAAGAAGAAAATATATATTCATGTTCCTGGCTACTGATGCTTGCTAGGACCATCATGATTTCAGAAAACTTACACACTTTTCAAGATATGGTGAATCATATTCTGACTGCATAGCTGGTATGTAGGTTAAAAGTTGGATATAATAGTAAAGATCTTGAGAGCAAATTGTGGATTGTGTCTTCTGGTAAAAAAAAAGTCAGCACATGTTTATTAATTGTATAAAGTATAACTAGATATAAAATAAAGAAAAGGTATGTTTAACTTTAAGTAAAAAGAAGAGTATTCTACTGCAGAGTGATTAGAGTTGGGTGCCTATAGATGAAAAGTGAAAAAAAAAAAGCCTCATTTATGATGATTGTAAGAATAGTTTCCATAATAATTATGTTATTGTCATGGAAGTTTGAGAAATAGCAAACTGTGTAAGCCAAACTCTTAAAATATAAATTAAATAATTTTGTATGAAAGAAAATTTAATGACTTTGTTAGCATGGTGTTTTAGTGAATTTCTAAATTTACGCAAGATTAGAGCATTTTGTTGCATGATGTTATACCAATTGTTACTAATAAATTTTTAAAAATAATCATTTATTTTCAGTCCTGGATATGTGTTTGGCTGTCACCCAGGAGCTATGCTAAGAGCTTCATATAAATTATTAGCACATGTATTAATAGTTGAATTATTATTAAAAACAGGACATTAATTATTATATAAACAGGACAAGAAGAAGAAACATAGTGACAATTTTAAAATGATTTAATGTAGCAAAGGGATCCACCTGTAAAATATTCGTTTAACTAAAAATGAGGAAAGAAATTATATTCGTGCCATATAGATTTTAAGTTAGCTGAAATAACATTAGATTATGGTTTGCTTGATTGATTTATGCTTGATAAATTTTTCTAATATTCATGCACCTTATAAACAAGTCAGTCACATTCTCTTTGTTCAGAATCTACAGTGCATTAGGTAATTAGAGGAATCAACCTCATCTCTCACAGTAGCTTTCATCGATCAAGATCCGTTTGTATTTCATTTGCTCCATGCTTTTGACAAGCGGATAGACAGCACAAAGTAAAGTTTTCAAAATTTAGGAGAAGCGTAATTGAAAAAAAATAATAACTTAAAAGTAATCTGAGTCCTAAAAATATGGCTCTAAACATCTCATTTCAGTTTAATACACTAACTTTGTGCTGCATAAACAGGACAAGAAGAGCAAAAGAGGAATATTGTTCTCAAAAACACCATTTTTGAAATTATAGCACTATATAAGTTAAGGTTACCTTTCACGTATTTACAAGTATATTTTTTGGTTACAAATAATTTCTTGAGCTTAAACATGTAGAAGTAATTTTTCACTCTCATAGAGTATTGAGTGATATTTTTAAGTCATCATATTTTAAATTTTTTTAATTAAACGCACCGTCAGAATGGCTGATTCAAAATAATTCCACTTCTTGTGCATAAAAAAAAGCTTTCAGAAGTCAGCACTTATTTTCTTGCATACGTATTGTTTAGCGCAGCCCAGGAACTTAACACACCTTTCTATAAACGTGCACTTTTGAAGCATGGGCGCAGTCAGGTGTGCTGTGGGGGCTGTGGTGCTCAGCCTGACTCACTGTGCTTGCCTGCTGGATAGATCCAAGAGGCTGTGCTTCTGAGGGTTACCTAGCATCACTTGTTGACGTGGCTCCAAAAGAAAAGAAAAAAAGAAGTTTCACACCTAAGAGCATTTTCAGATGAATTCTAGGTAACCAGTGAGCTAGATAATTATTAAGCGATGTCACAAGTTCTTCATATGTAATTGTAGAAATTTTATGTGTTCCCAACGCTGTAATTTTGTCTCTTTCATGCCTACAGAGCAGAGTCTACAGATAGATGGAGAGGATTAACCATTCCAGAGTATCAGAATTCGTGTTACTTGGACTTACTGATTCTCCTGAGCTTCAGATATTCTTCTTTGTGGCATTTTCCGTTTTCTACTTAGTGACAATGCTTGGGAATTGCCTAATTCTGTTCACTGTCCTCTCCAGCTCACGTCTCCATGCCCCTATGTTCTTCCTTCTCAGCAACCTTTCTCTCATTGACATATGCCTCTCCTCCTTTGCAACACCAAAGATGATTATAGACTTCTTTGCTCACCACAAGACCATCTCTTTTGAGGGGTGCATTTCTCAAATCTTCCTTTTGCATCTTTTCACTGGAACTGAAATTGTACTGCTGATTTCCATGTCTTTTGACAGGTATATTGCCATATGTAAACCTCTCTACTATTCAACAATTATGAGCCAAAAAGTGTGTGTTGGACTTGTGGTAACTTCTTGGATGGTAGGCTTCCTACATACAATGAGTCAGCTAGTTTTTATCCTCTATTTACCCTTCTGTGGTCCAAATGTACTAGACAGTTTCTTCTGTGACCTTCCTTTGGTCATCCAACTGGCTTGTATAGATACATATGTCCTTGGTATCTTCATGGTCTCAACCAGTGGTGTTATTGCTCTTGTAAGTTTTCTGCTTTTGCTCATTTCCTACATTGTGGTGCTTGTCACTATCAGGAACCACTCCTCAATTGGGGCATCAAAGGCTCTTTCCACCTGCACTTCGCATTTCATAGTTGTGCTAATGTTCTTTGGACCATGCATTTTCATTTATGTGTGGCCTTTCACAAACTTTCTGATGGACAAAGTTCTCTCTGTCTTCTATACCATATGCACCCCTTTTCTGAATCCACTAATCTATACTTTGAGAAATCAAGAAGTAAGAACGGCAGTGAAGAAGAAAATAAGTAACCAACATTTCACTTTTAGGAAAATAATTCCACATTATACAGTGAAAGGGCTAGAGTAAGTTTGCATTTTCTAACAGAATAGCAGATACTTAACTTAGGATTTGCCTTTCAAATCATCTAGTCTAAATTTATGGTACTAAGAGATCAGGGTTGAGAGATACACAACAACTTGCTTTAAAACTAGTGTTGGGTTTGCTAGCTATTTGTGATCCTGTATCCATTTGACACTGTGTTGAAGTCTATAATGTGTTTTTATAGAAGAGTTATGTTGCCAAACATTTGAAAGTAGATTCCTTTTCATGTATCCATTAAATCTATACACATACACGACAGGGTTAACACTCTGTAAGAAGCTCAATATGAAATATCCTCTTGTTTTATAATCCAGAGCACTCTTCTTTTGCTGTCTTGTGATATATTATGGTGTCCACTTTAATTTAAGACTTTAATTAGGATTTTGACACATAACAGACTTAATTCATAACAGAAAATTTTATTGGGAAGTTTGATATTGTGAAATAACAATAACATTGATAAGTTTTAATCCACTAATAAGTGGATCAAGTTGTTTCAATCCTAAGACAATTTTGAACATAATAGACTAAAACTTTAACAACACAGATCCCGAATTAGTGTGTAGGTTGCTGCTGGCAGACGAGTGCTGGAGCAAACAATTGACAGAATTTGTGTTATTTAAATAGACTGGGTTTTAGAATTTAGCTATCAATAATAGGCATAATGGACTCATTGGCTTAAAATGCATGTATGAGAGCACTATTAACTGCTGTACTCAGGATATATTTAAATTCTTAAATAAACTAGTTAAACTATTATTACAATTTTTATTAATTTTCATATAGTTTTTAATACTGTTGGTTAGTGGGAAGAAAAGATAAAATTAATTTTAAAATGTATGAAATGTATGGTTCATTTCTATCCTATTCAGCTTATTATTAAATCATTTTAAGTAGATTTTTTTAAACCTAACATGATCTTTGGAAGTCACATAGACAATCTATTTTCTAAACTGCTGCAGAACCAAAGGCATAGAAAATTTTTACTGATCTAAGGCTAACTTATGAAATGAAGCCAAGAACATTGGTAAAGACTAATAAGGATCACTGAATTAGATGCTGGAACATCCATTTTACCTTTTTATCCCTTTTTATCTCTAAGAATTACAAAAAGTAGATTAAAATGTATATGGTAATATTTTATGAAAAAGAGATGTGTGATTTCCATTTCCTTTGAACTACCTCAACTATGTCTTAATTTTAATCAATGTGCTTCTAAAAAGTAGTTTTATTCTGAGAAAAGTACTAGCAAAACCATGCTTGATGCTCTAATTTTATGCTGTTTTAAAAACTATGGTTTGTTAAAACAGATAATTAAAATTTTGGCTCACATCTGTAATCTGGAATCTGTGATGAAGCTAGGTTAGAATGCCTAATATTTTGACACACTCCGCAAATATCTGTTTCCTGACTTAATAGATATAAAAAAGAATTATAAAGCAAGCTGTCATCAGAGACTTAGAGCATTAGAATCTGGAAAAAACAAAAACAAAAAACAAAACATACGCCCTTGTCTCTCAGGCAAGATGCTTCTGTGAGAACAACTTCGAAGACATTTTTAATTTCTAAAGTTTATTAGTGTGCAGAAGTTTATGAAGAAACTAGGTTTAAAGCTACACATTTAATTTGAGAGCCAGTTTACTCTTAAGTAAATATAAACTTTCTTGATGCCTCAGGTAAGCAAAACATACAGAAAAAGTTAGTACACTTTTGCCTCATTTTTATTCTTATGCAAAAATATCTTTATTTAAAATGATAACTCTGGCTCCAAAGCATCATTTTTTTAGTTCAACAATTCATTGCTGAGCACCTATTGTACTTCAAATCCTTTTTGGTTGCTGGAGGACTGTTCAAATACAAGATACATTTCTTTGTCATAGAAAGATGTCTATGCAGTAATTAGACAACAGTCTGTTGGAAGTCTGAATTGCCTGCCCAGAAATTTGTCCAACTTCTACAACTTTGAGCAAATTTCTTTAAAGTCTCTTTAGCCTCAATTTTTTCATCTATAAATTTGTAGTAACTGTGTGTAACCACTACTTGTGTTGAAATTAAACAAAAATTGTGTGTAATATATCTAGCAGTGGTAAATACTCAGTAATACTATTGTTATTTTTGCTGTTGGGTTAAAAATGCACAAAAGTGCAGGAACTGAAATAGAAATGAAGACTCCTACTCAAACTTGCATGACATAGTATTATATTAGTAAAAATGTGTTATTTTTCTCTGATATTATATACATGCCAATTACTTTAGTCCGGGTTCATTTATACCGTCACTGTTACATTGTAATCTCTGTTTTTCTAAACAAGTATTATACTTTGCAACTTTATTTTAAATTGAAACATATTTTTATGAAAAGGTAAAATAAGTATAAAATGTATTACATGTCTTTACAATGTTTCATTTTTTAAATGTTTTCTTTCTTTTCGTCTTCCTTCTTTTCTTTTTTTCTTTCTTCCTTCCTTCCCTCTCTCTCTCCTTCCTTTATTTCATTTTCTGTCTTTATAATCTCAAGATTCTATAAAAGTTTACTTTTTTAACTTTTATTAATTATACTTTATTCACTTTTAATCCACCCATAAACGCCTCCCTTCTCTGCTCCTAATCCCAGCTTCCCTCCTCCTTCTTCACACATACCCCTGCCCAAGTCCACTGATAGCAGAGGTCCCCTTATCCTTCCTTCTGATCTTAGTTTATCAGATCACATCAGAAGTGGCTGCATTGTCTTCTTCTGTGGCCTGGTAAGGCTGCTCCCTCCTCAGGGGGAGGTGATCAAAGAGCAGGCCAATCAGTTTATGTCAGAGGCAGTCTCTGCTCCCATTACTATGGAACACACTTGGAGACTGAACTGGCATGGGCTACATCTGTGCAAGAGTTCTAGGTTATCTCCATGCATGGTACTTGGTTGGAGTATGAGTCTCTGGGAAGACCCCTGTGTTCAATTTTTTTGGTTATGTTGCTCTCCTTGTGGACATCCTGTCCTCTCCAGATCTTACTATTTCCCACTTCTTACATAAGATTCCACGCACTCTGCCCAAAGGTTGCCCATAAGTCTCAGCATCTGCTTTGATAGTCTGCAGGGCAGAGCCTTTCAGAGACCCTCTGTGGCAGGTTCCTAGGTTGTTTCCTGTTTTCTTCTTCCTCTGATGTCTATCCTCTTTGTATTTCAGGATGGGGATTGAGTATTTTAGTCAGGGTCCTCTCTCTTGGTTAGTTTCTTTAGATGTACAGATTTTAGTAGGTTTATCCTATGTTATATGTCTATATGAGTGAATATATACCATGTGTGTCTTTCTGCTTCTGGGACAGCTCACTCAGGATGATCCTTTCCAGATCCCACCATTTACCTGCAAATTTCATGTTTTCCTTATTTTTCATTGCAGAGTAATTCTCCATTGTGTAGATGTACCACAATTTCTGCATCCATTCTTCAGTTGAGGGGCATCTGGGTTGTTTCCAGCTTCTGGCTATTACAAATAAAGCTGCTACAAACAAGGTTGAGCAAATGTCCTTATTGTGTACTTGAGCCCCTTTTGGATATATGCCTAGGAGTGGTATGGCTGCATATTGAGGAAGCACTATTACTAGTTGTCTGAGGAAGTGCCAGATTGATTTCCAGAGTGGTTGTCAGAGTTTGCATTCGCACCAGCACTGGAGGAGGGTTCCCCTTTCCCCACAACCTCTCCAGCATGTGTTGTCACTTGAGTTTTTCATCTTGGCCATTCTGATGGATGTAAGGTGAAATCTCAGGTCCTTTTGATTTGCATTTCCCTGATGGCTAATGACGTTGAGCATTTCTTTAAGTGTTTCTCTGCCATTCAATATTCCTTCTTTAAAGAATTCTCACGAACAATTCCCATTTGGCTAAGGCTGAGGATCTGGCTTGCTTCCATGTATGTGGACCTATCTGCATTACCCACGTGGCACGCCTGGGTTGGCTACCCAGAGGCTATTTAAAGTGGGCTGGCTTTACCCAGGGTCAGATGATTGTTCAAGGTTCCTGAATAAACTGCATTGAAAAAAAAAAAAGAATTCTCTGTTTAGCTCTGTTCCCAATGTTTTAATTGGATTACTTGGTTTGTTGCTTTTCAGCTTCTTTAGTTCTTTATATATACTGGATATTAGCCTTCTGTCAGATAAGGGGTTGGTGAAGATTCTTTCCCAATTTGTAAGCAGGCGTTTTGCTTTGATGACAGTGTCTTTTGCTTTGCAGAAGATTTTCAGTTTCATGAGGCCCCATTTATTTATTTATTTATTTATTTTCAATGCAGTTTATTCAGGAACCTTGAACAATCATCTGACCCTGGGTAAAGCCAGCCCACTTTAAATAGCCTCTGGGTAGCCAACCTCAGCATGCTACGTGGGCAATGCAGATAGGTCCACATACATGGAAGCAAGCCAAATCCTCGGCCTTAGCCAAATGTGGAGTTGTTCGTGACAGAGAGCACTCACCATCAGGAAGGTGGAAGGCGGATACCAGCTCCATCATTCAGGCGCGGCATTATGCAGCTCTCTACAGTTCCCCCTTTTTGTTTTAGACGCATCAGGCAAGAGTAGAGGTCTGATCTCTGATATTAGAAATAAATTGGGACTTTGTACTGATGTTCATTTAGGTGTCATCCACCCAAAGAGCATCAGACCCGTCCGATACCTTTTTTTCAGAGGCGGGACCTGGGGCATCAACCCGCATGCATTCAGACATACTCTTCTCTGGCCCCATTTATTGATTGTTGTTCTTAGAGCCTGTGCTGTTGGTGTTCTGTTCAGGAAGTTGTCTCCTGTACCAATGAGTTCTAGGGTCTTCCCCACTTTTTCTTTTAACAGGTTTAGTGTGTCTGGTTTTATGTTGAGGTCTTTGATCCACTTGGACTTTAGTTTTGTGCAGGGTGATAAGTATGGATCAATTCGCATTTTTCTGCATGTAGATATCCAGTTGGACCAGCACCATTTGTTGAAGATGCTATCTTTTTTCCATTGTATGGTTTTGACATCTTTGTCAAATATCAGGTGTCCATAAGTGTGTGGGTTTATTTCTGGGTCTTCTGTTTGGGTCCATTGATCCACCATTCTGTTTCTATGCTAGTTTTATGCATTTTTTTTATTATTGTTGCTCTACAGTACAGCTTAAGATCAGGGATGGAGATACCTCCAGAAGATCTTTTATTGTAGAGGATTGTTTTAGAAATTCTGAGCTTCTTGTTATTCCATATGAAGTTGAGAATTTTTTCTTTCCAGGTCTGTAAAGAATTGTGTTGGTAATTTGATGGGAATTGCATTGAATCTGTAGATTGTTTTTGGTAAGATGACCATTTTTACTGTGTTAATCCTTCCAAGCCATGAGCATGGGATCTGTTTCCATCTTGTGATATATTCTTCTAATTCTTTCTTCAGAAACTTGAAATTTTTTTTTATTCAAGTCTTTGACTTGCTTGGTTAGGGTTACACCAAGGTACTTTATGTCTTTTGTGGCTATTGTAAAGGGTGTTGTTTCCCTAATTTCTTTCTCAGCCCTTTGTCTTCCTTCCTTCCTTCCTTCCTTTCTTTCTTCCTTCTTTCCTTCCTTCCTTCCTTCCTTCCTTCCCTCCCTCTCTCCTTCCTTCCTTTATTTCTTTTTTTTAATTCTTCTCTCATATATTATGATTGTAATCTCTCCACTCTCTCCTCTCCCAAGTCACTCCCTACCATCTCCTTCTCCCCCACATCTATCCTTCTTCAAATTCCTCTCAGAAAAGAGTAGCCTTCCCAGGGACATCAATCAAACATAGCATAGCAAGCTACAGTAAAAGCAGGCATATACCGTCACATTAAGGGTGGAAAAGGCAACCCAGTAGGAGGAAAAGGGTCCAACAAGTAGGCAAAGTTGCCAGGGCAATCCCCTCTACCACTCTTAGGATCTCTACAAGAATACCAAGCTACTCAACCATAACATATATCCTAATATCCAAAATATATAAAGAACTCAGAAAACCAGACATCAACAAAAATCCAATTAGAAAAAGGGATACAGATCTAAACAGAGAAGTCTCAAAAAGAAATCTCTAATGGCTGAGAATCACTTACTGAAATGTTCAACATCCTTAGCCATCAGGGAAATGCAAATTAGAATGACTAAAATCAAAAACACAAATAACATCTCATGCTGGTGAAGATGTAGAGCAAGGGGGACAGTCTTCCACTGCTGGTGGGTGTGAAAACTTGTACAGCTATTTTGGAAAATAATAAAGTGTTTTCTCAGAAATTTTGAAGACAATCTACCTCAATACCACTCCTGGACACTCAATACCCAAAGGACACTCTATCCTGTCACAAGGACACTTGCTCAACTATCCACTCTTCCCAGTCCATTTCCCTACCTCACTTTCTCCCAGATCCACTTCTCCTTCTTTTCCCTTCAGAAAAGAGCAGGTTCCAAGGGATATCACCTGAGCACTATATAACAAGTTACAGTAAAACTAGGCACATACCCTCTAATCAAGGCTGGATGAAACAAGTGGGGAGAAAAAGGGTCCAACTAAAACTAAACATTAGAAGTTTCAAATATGATGTGTATATATTGTATTTGTTCACACATTCAAAGATAGTAGTATAAATGCTTGAAATTTTATATAATATGATTATTTAAAATAATAACTGGCAATAAATAAATTGTTATTTAATCAACTTATAACAAGCATATTAAAAACAAATTTAAATATGGGCATGGAGACTTTGAATTTCAATTTTTTAAAGTTATTTGAGGATGTAGCAATAAGTACTTCTAAGGAAATGTTCAAAGTGGATATTTCTTCCGAAAAATAAGGCTTCTAATCTGAAGAATGAATATGGAGCTTGTTCCTGGTTAACCAATTGAGTGCTGAACTTCAGCTCACACGTCCACAGACGTAACAAAGTAAACAGTCCTGCACCCATATGATGTATCAGGTGGCCTTTCCTCAACATGTCAGTTACTTAACATGTCAAATATTTAAGGTCAGCTCTCATCATTTCTTGTCCTTAACTTTCTCTTTGGCTTATTATAGAATAACTGTTTTTGAAGAATGAAGATAAATCAGAATTGGAAGAAGATATGTATCGGAGAGAAAAATATATTTGGCAGTATAGATATTTAATAAAAATATTCATATTTTAAATTCTATATATTGTTCTCATCAACCGCCTTTACAATTTCTAAAAGATACCTCTTAATTTCTTTGAAATTTTTGTTTGTTTGTGTATATTTATTGTATTTACTATTCAGTTTCATAAAGAAATTTAAGTATCTTATGTACTTTGACCTTGTTTGCCTATCAAATCCCTGTTTCTGTTCCTCTCTCTTGCACTTTCTGTCTCTCTCATTTCTTTCTTTTAGTTTCCCTTTTGTTTTTAGATATACATATATATGTGTATGTTTTTATATATGCATGAATATATGTATATACATATAGTATATATAGAACCTAGAATCCACAAATGAGAAAAAATACAAAGATATATATTGACTATTAATTCTTTCATATTTGTAGACCTAATTAAAAAATATTGAACTAAAATCAGATTTCAGAAGAGAAGGATTCATGAGATTGAAGCAATCGTATAATCTTGTCTTCTCTTTCCATAGAGTATATTATTACAGAAAATACATAAACTATAGCTTAGTCATTATTACTATATCGATTCAATAAACATCTTTCTTATCATTTTCTTCATGATTATCCAATGGTTGGGAGATAAAGGAAAAATTGATCAATGGACTCTAGTTATAATTAGATAGAAACCGTAAGTTCTAGTATAAATTTAATGGTAAAATGCTTTTTCTGAAGATACCACATATTTTGAACAATTGGCTTTGAGTAATTCAGAGAGAAATGACCAGGAAGCTTCCCTCCTGATGACAATCCAAAGATAAAGTGCTATACAAACTACCAAAGGAAGAAAGAATCAATAGTCCTACAGTGTCATAAGGTCTATGGATAATGACCATTCTACCGAGACATCTACAATAGTACCATTATGGCACTTTCATCTTAGAGGCAGTCAACAGCTATCTAGTGGGACTAAAGAGCCACTCAGTAGGAAAAAATCCATCCCTGGTACTGGAAACTTAGTTTAATATGTGTGATGAAGTCGTAGACACCAGAGGATAATCTATGACTACCACTTTCACAATTTCTAACTGAATTTTAAATACATATCTTGATACTCACAGATAATTATAACTCCTACTACTCATTAAAGAAACATCTTTTTACAGCAGAGAGAACGGCAGCCACAGAAATCTACAACAGGTTAGAATGCAGAGAACAGCTAGCCCCGTGTGCCCCACCTCATCCATAACACTATACACAAAGTTCAGAGTACACACACCTAAGAGCTGTGCATGTAAAGATTGTAAGAGCCAGAGAACCAGGTTACTGCTTTACAGCAGCAGAGTGGAGCTATGCTCATGAAATTTAAACAATATTGTTTAGACAAGACCTGAATAATGACAAAACCAGTTGGCATTTCATAATGTTTGGTGCAAAACTCACAAGGCCACACCCCGGAATGAAATGCTGTAGAGAGTCAATGGCTGATGAGAGATAGAGCATCAGTCTTTTCCAAGGATTAACCCACTTATACATATATAGTCCCAAGTGGTCATTCTTAAATACAGGTAAACAACACTCAATGAACTCACAACACTGTGTGTGTGTGTGTGTGTGTGTGTGTGTGTGTGTGTGTGTGTGTGTGTAAAACAATAATAATTAAAGAAGAGGAGAGCATTAATTTAAAAGGGAGTGGGGGACAATAGAGGACCTATAGGGAGCGAAGGAGGGTGGAAATGATATAAATAAAATACTTGTGTATTCTATCCTAAAAAATGTCAATAAAAAATTAACTAAAGTAAAAATAAACATTGTGGTATGAATTACAAAGTTGGGTAACTATAACAATGATAATATATTACCGTAAAGAACTCCAGAATTATTTTAATTTTTATACCATAAAGAGATGGTGAACATTTGTGGACATAGAACTATTTACTCTTATTTAAACACTACGTGGTGCATGGATTGTATCAACTACATGATGCCCCATAAATGTTTACAGCATTCTGTTCATATATATTCATTAAACAATATTTAAGCTAAAAGTATATAAGAAAAAGTGTGGAACAAATTCAGTTCTAAATCTCTAGATTACAGATTCACAAGATACAGAAACAAAATTCTAGAGGTGTGTTAACTTAGATTAAAAGAATTATATATTTACCATTTATGAATCTGTTATATACACAGTTTCTGCCAATCATAAATGTAGACAGTTTTATCAGTTCTTATAATTTTATCACCAATCATCACTGATACTTCATCTATCTATCTATCTATCTATCTATCTATTTATCTATCTATCATTTATTTATTTTTGCTTTATTACAAAGTGTGTTTAACCAGGGCCACTCAATGGGTATTAGTGTGAGACTACCCACTGCAGTGTGAGTGACTGATCAATTGGCTACATAACTGAGGCAATGCTCTATTCTCAAGCACCTCTTCAGTGCCATTAACTTCCTTGAGAGAGTGATGTCTTATGAGACCCCTTCCCTCTCCCTTATCTATGACTGAATATTTGCTGGCTCATTTTT
This sequence comes from Meriones unguiculatus, assembly GCF_030254825.1. Taxonomy (NCBI): domain Eukaryota; kingdom Metazoa; phylum Chordata; class Mammalia; order Rodentia; family Muridae; genus Meriones; species Meriones unguiculatus. The sequence goes on from NC_083357.1 coordinate 58,781,593, forward strand.
ATGTAGACACTGTGCAGGTAATTGGAGATGTGTTATATGACAGTGTTTCATGGTCCTTTTTCCTATTCTTGGGTTCTCATGTTCATTTTGTTCACTGTCTCATGGAGTTCCTTTTGTCTTTGAGAAGGAGACATAGGTGCTCAAGCTGAGTACTTAACAGTCACTTGTTATCAGTGTTACCTTAACCATCCATGAGATTCTTGACTAAATGCCATTCACTGAAAAGAAAACACTCTTTGATTAAGACAGAGGACAGCTCTCACCTATAGATATAAATATAAATATTTAACAGGAAGCTTGACAACATGTCCATTTAGTGAAACAAAAGTACTAGGTTCAACCTACTACATCTTCTTCCCCTGTGGCCTGGGGAGGCATCCTTGCAAGGGAGAAGTGATCAAAAATAAGGCTACAAAGTCTGTGTCAGAGACAGCCCCCATTCCCTTTGCTAGGGAACCCACATGAAGACCAAGCTGCTTATTGGGTACATATGTGTTGGGGGCCTAGGTCCAGTCCATGCAAGGTCCTCAATTGCTGCTTCAGTCTCCACAAGAGCCCCTGGGCCCTTGGTTGGTTGGCTCTGCTGGTCTTCTTGTGGAGTTCCTGTTCCCTACAGGTCGGTCCTCCATGCTCTCTACATGGCTCTCTGAGCACTTCCCAATGTTTGGGTCTGAGTCTCAATTTCTTGCTGGGTGGAGCCTCTCAGAGGATGGCCATTCTAGGCTCTGGTCTGCAAACATAGCAGAGTGCCCTTAATCATGTCAGGGGTTGGCTCTCTCCCATGGGATAGGTCTCAGGTTGGACAAGGCATTGGTTGGACACTCCCTCCATCTCTGCTTTATCTTACCCCTGCGCAACTTTTAGGCATGGTAAATTGTTTCTTTTCTATACATTTTGAGTTATACCACCAGAATCGACTGTCAATTTATTTTGGTTAAGCACATACCTATATATACTACACTACAATGCCCTTCTTAGAATGATTCTTAATTAAACTTGTCTAAAAATAAATTTGTCTTAGTTTTAGAGGTACCACAAATAGCAGCAATTGATCTTTAATCATTGTGATTAAACACATGCAGGAGTGTTGCAAATTGCATGTTGTTGCCGCTCCATTCTGCAGTCTAATGACCTCATGTTGGGCTATACTGCCAGCATAAGCAACCTTTTTCTGACTGCTGAATTTAAGGATTACAAGTTCCATTAGCTCTTTGCCTAAAAATCTGTGGGAGTAATGGCTTCACGTGATTTATTTTCTACCAATAACCAATCCACAACTATACTTCTTTGGCTAAAGGTATAGTTCCTATAGTTAAACCATTGTTCCATAAGGTATAGATTACATACAGCTTTACAGCTTGAATTCCATTTTCTAATCTGGCCAAAACCAACAGCATAGTTATTTCTAAAGAATGTTTTCCTTTTTTGCTGGTATGTAAAGTCTATTATCCACAATATCAGCTATGTTTGCCATATATGTATGTGTTTATATATACATATTTTATATATGTATATAGGCTTTGTTACTATGGAAAATTTATGAAAATGTTACCATGTTGGAATACAATGTTTGAGGTAACCCAGGTCAGGATCCACAGGTCATGTTCACTCTTTTATTTTTATAAGAAACTATAACTTATTCTTTTTGAAGTTCGAGATTTTCATGGCTACCTAAATATACACAGAGATATTATAATGCTTATAGAAACATAAACCAGTAAAGGCATACTGATAAAATTTAAGAAAATAACAAAAACTCTGTTGGTAATTGAATTTATGGCCACTCATTCTACATGCTAAAAAAGGATCTGGCTACATCTGTCCCTGTTCTGAAAATGTGTGAGATTAATCTGAAAAAGTTAAAGAGGAATTTGTTTTCCAGAGAAAATTTCAAGCCAACTTACATTCAGACTGAGACATGATTATTCCTTACTTTCCTTTGAGAGTTTTGCAGTGAGAATTCTTTTACAAATTTAGAGCATACCAATGTTTTCTGAGCATGAGAAAAGGAGCAAGGGAACATTTAGAGTTGTGGACAATGACTAGGCACAAAACATCAATAGACAAAGAAGTTCTGGACAAGAATGTTGTAGACAAATCAGTTGTAATTTTTAAAAAAGATTTTAGTGCAATGAAAAACCAATCTCTTCCTATGAAACTCAGACAGTAAGAATAATGTTATAATCTTGGCATAATGGCACATGCCTATAATCCCAACATACAGGAGGCAGAGGCTAAGGGGGCTATAAGTGCAACGGTAGTTTGTCCTACAGAAAAATTTCTGGGGCATCCAGAGACACGTATTGAGATTGATTCAGAAATCTAAAAATAGGACATAGATCAATAACTCAGTGAGTAAAGTCCCTGCTATAGCAGCACAAGGACCTATACTCAGATCTTGAAATCCAGGCAAGGTAGTGTGAGTGTGTGTGTGTGTGTGTGTGTGTGTGTGTGTGTTCAGGCCTACAAGGAATCAGAGAAAGGTGTATCCTTGGACCTCATTGGCCACCAAACATATCTTCAAAAGTAAAATTATGCACCAATCTCCATGATAATATTCAACCATGTTTGTAGCAGCTTTATTGGTAATAGCCAGAACCTGGAAACAACCCAGATGTCCCTCAGTGGAGGAATGGATACAGAAACAGTGGTACATTTATACAATGGAATACTACTCATCAATTAAAAACAAGGAAATCATGGAATTTGCAGGCAAATGGTGGGGTCTAGAAAAGATCATTCTGAGTGAGGTATCCCAGAAGCAAAAGGACACCATGGTATATACACACTTATAAGTGGATACTAGACCTAAAAGATAGGATAAACATACTAAAATCTGTACACCTAAAGAAGATAAAAATGGAGATTCCAGAGTAAAATGATCAGTCCTCACTTAGAAAGACAAAAGGGCTGGACATTGGAAGTAGAAGAAAACAAGAAACAGGACAGGAGCCTACTATAGAAGGCCTCTGAAAGACTCTACCTAGCAGTGTACCAAAGCAGATGCTGAGACTCATAACCAAACCTTGGGCAGAGTGCAGGGAATCATATGAAAGAAGGGGGAGTTAGGAAGACATGGAGAGGATGAGAGTGCCACAAGAACCAAATATATCTGGGCACAGGGGTCTTTTCTGAGACTGATTCTCCAAACAAGGACCATGCATGGATATAACCTAGAACACCTGCTTAGACATAGCCCATGGCAGTCCAGCATCCAAGTGGATTACACTAGTAAGGGGAACAGGAACTGTCTCTGACATGAACTCAGTGACCAGCCCTCCCCACAAGGAAGGAGCAGCCTTGCTAGGCCACAGAGGAGGACCCGATGAGACCTGATAAACTAGAGTCAGATGGAAAGGGAAGAGGACCTCCCCTATCTTCGGACTTAGAGAGAGGCAGGGAGGAGATGAGGGAGGGAGAGTGGGATTGGGAGGGAATGAGAGAGGGGCTACAGCTGGGATACAAAGTAAATAACTTGTAATTAATATAAAAATTAAAAAAGTATAGATGAAAAAATGAAATTTAGAAATTCTTAAAAATTACAACTTGAAGAACACATAAAAATTAGGGGAACAGGGACTGTCTCCAACATGAACTCAGTGGCTAGCTCTTTAACTACCTCCCCCAGATGGGAGAGCAGCCTTGCCAGGCCACAGAGGAGGACAATGCAGCCAGTTCTGATGAGACTGGGTCAGATGAAAGGGAAGGAGGACCTCTCTACCTTGTGGAATTGGAGAGGGGCATAGGAGGAGATGAGGGAGGGTGGGTGGAATTGGTAGGAGACAAAGAACTACAGCTGGGATACAAAGTGAATAAACTGTAATTAATATAAAAATTGAAAATTTAATTTATAAAAAAATTATCATCCAATATTGGTACACTGATTTCATTCCAGATATTCAAGGATGGTTAAGCATACATAAATAAATAAATATAATTAACCACATAAATGAACTCAAGGACAGAAATCAGACATCAATAAACGGTGAAAGTCTTTTAATAAAATCCAACAACTTTCCTGATAAAAGCAATGGAGAATTTAGGAATGTTAATCTGGGCACAGGGTTCTTTTGTGAGACTGATACTCCAACCAAGGACCATGCATGGAGATAGCCTAGAACCCCTGCACAGATGTAGGTCATGGCAGCTCAGTCTTCAAGAGGGTTCCCTGGTATTAGGAACAGGGACTGTCTCTAACATGAACTCTTGGTCTGGGTCTTTGATCACCTCCACCTGATGGAAAGAGTAGCCTTACCAGTCCACAGAGGAAGACAATGAAGCCAGTCCTGATGAGACCTGATAGACTAGGGTCAGATAGAAGGGGAGGAGGACCTCCCTTATCACTGGAATGGGGGAAGGGCATAGGAGAAGAAGAGGGAGGGAGGGTGGGATTGGGGAGACATAGAGGAGGGGGCTACAGCTGGGATACAAAATGAATAAACTGTAATTAATAAAATAAAAATTAAAAATTAATATAACTATCTTAATAAAGGGCAAACACACTCTATTTATTCATATAAATATCTACAATAAATATTTGTATGCACACACATATAAAATGTTTGTAGTGGGAATTGCGGTTTCTTAAAAAATCTAGTTAGGTTATATGAACGTTTCTGTTTTAATCGCAGGTACAGGATATGGGGCTGCTTCAGATTTTCCACAGCAGCTGACTATAATGTGTGTTGAGCTCTGGCACAGGTGTGATTTGTGCCAGCTGCAGATAGTTTAATTCTGGGAACTCTTGAGAGAATATAAATGGGAGAGCTCTGAGGTGGTTGCTGCTTCCACCCTCTTTCCCAACTGCTACCCTGTGCTCTGCATTTTGTATTGCTGCATCCCTGGATTGCTGTTTTACTGATTTGCTGGATTGCTGGATATTTTGATGAAGAAGACTGAACTTGCCCCTAGGTACCCAACAACTTTAATCAGCAGGAAGCAGTCTAAAGACTTCTAGTTCCCTTTTTCCTCTAACCTTCTTTCTCACCTGCCTAGAGTTGGCAGTTTGGAAGGGATTGGATTGGAGGAAGGGTGGTAGACATAAGTACTCAATAAAATAGCTAAAAAATTATGCCTATACACACACACACACACACACACATCATAATGCTAAACAAAGGGAATAAATGCATTACCACCAAGACTGTGATCAATACAGTGGTGTCTACTTTTACTTCTATTCAGTGTAGATCTTGAAGTCTCAGCTAAAAACCTAAGACAAAGAAAGAAAAAAAGAGAAAGAAGGAATTTGAAATACATTTATTTGGAAATAATATTATAAAGAAAAGCTCCTAAAGGCTCTGACAGAAAACTCCCAGAATTAATAAACTCTTTCCACAAAGAAGCAGAAAAATTTTACATAAGCAGTTTTCCTATATAGCACTGAAAAACAAAATCAGTCACAATAATCTCAAAACACAAAAAGTAGACTAACACCTTCTGATTAACCTCACCATGGACTTAAACATCCTCAGTGAAATAATTAAAATCTGGAAAAGTGAATAATATACTAGAATATGGAAAGGGTCGCCATGCTCATGGAATGGCAAGTTTATTAGTGTGAAAATGGACATGCAATGCCAATTAAAAGTCTGCAAATGTCCAAAGCAATTCTAGTCAAACAGGATTGGCAATCTTGGGCAAACACTACTGGAGGAATCACCTACCCAACTGATTTTAAGTCATAATACAGAGTAATAGTAATAAAAGCAACGTGGTACGAGCACAAAAGCAGACATATGGATTAATATGACATAGAGTTCCAAGCTGTAAGTTTATACAGTAAAGCCACCTGATTTTTACAAATATCTCAAAATATTCATTGAAGACAACATCTTGAACAAATGGCCTAGGTCAAACAAGATCTACACATATAAGAATTAAGTTTATTATCTTTTGGTGCATTCATATGCTGAATTACATTTATTGATTTACATATGTTGAATGAACTTTGCCTTTCTGTAATGAAGCTAACTTAATTATTATAATATTTTTGTTGCATTCATTAATTCAGTTTGCTAGTATTTATTAAGAATATTTTCTTCTAGGTATATAAAGGAATATTGTTCTACAATTTTTGTTGGGTCTTTGTGTGATTTTGATATCAGGGTAGTGATGGCTTTATAAAAAATTTTTTTAAATGTTTCATAAGTTTTTTTTTTTTTGCAGAATAATTTAAGGAGTATTGGCATAAGTTCTTTGTCCATCATGCCATGAGGTTTTTGTTCATTTGTTTTGATTAAGGAATTGGCAGCTACTGATTTTATATCATTATATGCTGCTGGTCTGTTTGGCAGAACATGGTAGCATGTCCTAGAGAAATGTCTCCTGCACTCCAGACATAACCTTTATCTCCATTGTGGAGAAGCAATTTAATTTCCTCAAGGTAATCTGGGTCAACCACACCTCCCAACACTGTTATTCCTTTCTTTTTGGCTTAAGAAAATCACCGGGGTGGGGGAATCTGAGTTTCCAGTACAATGGAATATTTGGTGTGGCTCCTGGTAGGAGCACCGCCCCATGGGAACCCAAACATCTAGGACGGTAGAACTCAACATCATGGAATCAGAAAGCAAAAGTTTTCCTAGAGGGTCACTAGGGGTGATAGTGAATGGAATTATTTCCTTATACAACGCTTGATTCCTGGACCCTCTTAGGCCCTGATATGGGAGAAAATGTACCATGTATTAGATACTGATTCAACACATATACTGCCTTCTGAATAACCCAGCCACAGTCATTCAAGTTGATGCCACATAATTTGCACTGTAACTGTGTCTTTAAAATGCCAATCCATGTACTCATTTTGGCAGCACATACTAAAATTGGAACTATATAGAGAAGATTAGCATGGCCCATGCACAAGGATGACATGCAAGTTCATGAAGCATTCCATATTTTTACAAAACCAAATTTCAACAGTATCTATCCACAAATCCAGATACACTAGAAGGAAAACCCCAACTTAAGTAGGCCAATTACACATAGGAAAAAAACAGGTAATAAATAACCTCACTCTCTGTCACAAACAACTTCATATTTGGCTAAGGCTGAGGATGTATGTATGTGGACCTATCTGCATTGCCCATGTGGCACGCTGGGGTTGGCTACCCAGAGGTTATTTAAGCTGTGGGCTGGCTTTCCCTAGGGTCAGAAGATTGTTCAAGGTTCCTGAATAAACTGCATTGAAAAAAAAATAACCTCACATCAGAAAAACAAAACAAAAAAGTGTGGGGAATCACACACATACACTCTACCACCATCAACATTAAAATAATAGGAAGTAACAACAACTGGGCATTAATATCTCTTAACATCAATGACATTAACTCCCCAGTAAAAAGACACAGGTTAACAGAATGGACACAAAAACAGGACCCCTCTTTCTGCTTCATACAAGAAACATACCTCAGCAATAAAGATAGACATTACATCAGAGTAAAGAGCTGGAAAGATGTTTACTAAGCAAACAAACTCAAGAAGCAAGCTGAAGTAGCCATCCTACTACTATCTAAGAACACAGAATTTCTTTTTTTTTTAAAAAGAGCATAAAGTAGGTTTATTATATAATAGAAGAAAATAAACTTTTTTTTAACTTTTGAGACTATAATTTATTTATTTTCTTTTTTTTATATTTTTATTATTGGTTACATTTTATTAACTCTGTTTCCTAGCTGTATTGTACTTTGATCTCCCCATCCCCCCAAGGTAGGAGCAGCCCTGCTAGGCCACAAAGGAGGACTTTGCAGAACATAGAATTTCAACCAAAGCTAATCAAAAGAGATGAGGAAGGGCACTTTATAGTAATCAAAGGAAAAATCCACCAAGACGACATCTTAATTCTGACCATCTACACCCCAAATGCAAGGGCACCCTCTTTGTAAAAGAAACATTACTAAAGCTTAAATCACACATCGAACCCCACACATTAATAGTGGGAGACTTCAACATCCCACTCTCTCCAATGGACAGATCAAGACAGAAACTAAATGGAAAAATAAACCAACAGACATCGTTAATCAAATAGACCTAATAGATATCTGTAGAACATTTCACTGAAGCACAAGAGAATATACCTTCTTTTCAGCAGTTCACAGAACCTTCTCCAAAACTGACCATTTATTCTGTCACAAATCAAGCCTCAATAGATAAAAGAAGATTAAAATAACCTCCTGCATCTTATCAGACCACCATGGATTAAAGCTGGAATTCAACATCAACAGAAAAAAAAAAAAGCCTACAAATCATGGAAACTGAACTCTTTACTCAACGGCCACTGCATAAAAGAAGAAATAAAGAAAGAAATTAAAAAGGTTCTAGTATTCAATAGAAAGGAAGGCACAACATACCCAAACTTAGGAGACACAATAAAAGCACTGCTAAGAGGAAATTTCATAGCACAAAGTACTTACTTAAAGAAATTGGAGAGATCCCATACTAGTAACTTAGTAGCACACCGGAGCTCTAGAACAGAATACAGCAAGCACACCGAAGAGGAAGAGAGGACAAGAAATAACCAAACTTAGGGCTGAAATTAAGAAATTGGAATCGGACGGGTCTGATGCTTTTTGGGTGGATGACACCTAAATGAACATTGGTACAAAGTCCCAATTTATTTCTAATATCAGAGATCAGACCTCTACTCTTGCCTGATGCGTCTAAAAAAAAGGGGGAACTGTAGAGAGCTGCGTAATGCCATGCCTTAAAGATGGAGCTGGTTTCTGCCTTCCACCTTCCTGATGGTGAGTGCTCTCTGTCACAAACAACTCCATATTTGGCTAAGGCTGAGGATCTGGCTTGCTTCCATGTAGATGGACCTATCTGCATTGCCCACGAGGCATGCTGGAGTTGGCTACCCAGAGGCTATTTTAAGCTGTGGGCTGGCTTTCCCCAGGGTCAGATGATTGTTCAAGGTTCCTGAATAAACTGCATTGAGAAGAACAAAAAAAAGAAAGAAAGAAAGAAAGAAAGAAAGAAAGAAAGAAAGAAAGAAAGAAAGAAAGAAAGAAAGAAATTGGAAACAAAGAGAACAATACAAAAAAATCAATGAAACTGAGAGTTGGTTCTTTGAGAAAGTCATCACAAGACATGGCTGCACTCTCTATATACCTCTTCAATATATTACTTGAAGTTATAAGTAGAGCAATAAGGCAACTGAAGGAGATCAAGTGAATACAAATTGGGAATGAAGAAGTTAAACTATTGGATTTGCAGATGATATGACAGTATACGTAAGTGACTCTAAAAGTTCCACAAGAAAACTCCTACAGCTGAAAACACCTTCTGCAAAGAGGCTAGATACAAGATTAATTTCAAAAAAAATCTGTAGCTCTCCTATATAAAAAGGACAAATGGGCTGAGAAAGAAATTAGGGAAACTGCACTCTTCATATTAGCCACAAATAATACAAAGTATCTTGGTGGTACCCTAACCAAGCAAGTGAAAGACCTGTATGACAAAAACCTTAAGACTCTGAAGAAAGAAACTGAAGAAAATATCAGTAGATGGAAAGATGTCCTATACTAATGAATCAGGAGGATTAACATAGTAAAAATGGATACCTTCGGACAGGTCTGATGCTCTTTGGGTGGATGACACCTAAATGAACATCAGTACAAAGTCCCAATTTATTTCTAATATCAGAGATCAGACCTCTACTCTTGCCTGATGCATCTAAAACAAAAAGGGGGAACTGTAGAGAGCTGCGGAATGCTATGCCTTAAAGATGGAGCTGGTTTCCGCCTTCCACCTTCCCGATGGTGAGTGCTCTCTGTCACGAACAATTCCACATTTGGCTAAGGTCGAGGATCTGGCTTGCTTCCATGTATGTGGACCTATCTGCATTGCCCACGTGGCATGCCTTGGTTGGCTACCCAGAGGCTATTTAAGCTGTGGGCTGGCTTTCCCCAGGGTCTGAGGATTGTTCAAGGTTCCTGAATAAACTGCATTGAAAAAAAAAATGGATACCTTACCAAGAGCAACCTACAGATTCAATACAATTTTTATCAAAATATCTTTACAGACATTGAAAGAACAATTATAAACTTCATATGGGAAAAAATACACAGAATTGCAAAAACATTCTATACGATAAAAGAGCTTCTGAAACTTATCTCCATCCATGACCTCAAACCATGCCACAGAGCAATAGTAATAAAAACTGCACGGTATTGGCATAGAAATAAACTGGTTGATCAATGGAATCAAAACCAAGACCCAGAAATAAACCAACATACCTATTACTGCTTGGTTTTTGACAAAGGAACAAAAACCATATAATGAAAGAAGACAGCAATTCAACAAATGGTGGTGATCTAACTGGATGTCTATATGTAGAAAAATGCAAATAGATCCACACTTATCACCCTGACAAAAGTAAAGTCCAAGAAGATCGAAGACCTCAACATAACACTAAACCTGTTAGAAAAAAATGTGAGGAAGAGTCTTAAAGTCATTGGCACAGGAGACAACTTCCTGAACAGAACACCGACAGCACAGGTTCTAAGATCAACAATCAATAAATGGGACCTCATGAACCTGAAAAGTTTCTGTAAAGCCAAGGACACTGTCATCAGAACAAAATGACAGCCTACAGACTGGGAAAGAATCTTCACCATTCCCTTCATCTCCTTGAACAAAATTCAAATCCAAGTGGATCAAATACCTAAATATAACACTAGATACACTACTTTTATTAGAAGAGAAAATGGGGAAGATCTTCAAACTCATTGGTACAAGAGACAAATTCCTGAACAGAGGGTCAAAAGCTTAGGCTCTAAGATCAGGAATTAATAAATGGGATCTCTTGAAACTGAAAAGCTTCTGTAAAGCAAAGGACACTGTCGATAGAACAAAATGACAGTCTACAGATTGGGAAAAGATCTTCACCAATCTTCCATCTGTCAAAGGGCTAATAAAAAAATCTATAGTGAACTCAAGAAATTAAACACCAATGAAAAAAATAACCAATTAAAAATGGGGCACAGAAATATACAGAGAATTTTCAACAGAGGAATCTTAATTGGCCAAGGAGCACTTAAAGAAATATTCAACCTCATTAGTTATCAGGGAAATACAAATGTAAACAACTCTTGAGATTCCATCTCACACCAATCAGAATGGCTAAGATCAAAAATCTCAAGTGACAGTACATGCTGGCGAAAGTGTGGAGAATGAGGAACACTCCTCCATTGCTGGTGGGATTGTAAACTTGTATAAGCACTTTGGAAATCAATCCAGAGTTTTCTTAGCAAATTGGGAATAACTTTACATCAAGACTCAGCTGTATTTCTCCTGAGTATATACCCAAAAAAACCTCCACCATACAACAAGGAAACTTGCTCAATTATGTTCATAGAAGCTTTATTGACAATAGCCAGAATCTGGAAACAACCTAGATGTCCCTCAACCAAAGAATGGATAAGAAACTGTGCAACATTTACACAACTACTGAGCTACACCACTGAGCTATTAAAAACAAAGAAATCATGAAATTTTCAGGCAACTAGAAAAGATCATACTGAGTGAGGTAACCCAGACCAAGAAAGAAACCCACGGCATGTACTAACTTTTAAGTGGATTTTAGCCGTATAATACAAGATAAGCATACTGTGAAGCACAGACCCAAAGAAGATAAGTAACAAGTAGGACCCAAGGAAGGATGCATAAATTTCACTAGAAACAGGAGATAGAATAGACAGAGGGAATAGCTGAAAAGTGGGAACAAGGTAGGAGAGGGAGAACAGATAGTTAAGAGGGTGGAGAACAGATCTGAGAAGAGCAAGGGTGAGAGGACAGAAGGCCTGTAGAGAAAAGAGAAAATGATGGTGAGGATATCTCTGTGATGGGCTGGAGATCTAAGTCAGTGTAGGCTCCTGGGAGGATATGAGGGGGATTCAAGCAGAGACTCCTAGTAGCAGAGACCATAGAGTCTAAAGAGGACATCCTCTAACTAGAGTAGTCTTCCAGTAAAGGGTAGGAAACACTAACTTACCCACAAACTTTGACCCCAAATTTACCCTGCCTATGAGATGTGCAGGGATAAAGACAGTTAGAGCAGAAATTGAGAGAATGCCCAACGAATGCCTGGCCCAACCAAAGACCCACATGTTGGGAGAGGGCCAACCCCTGACGCTATGAATGATACTCTGTTAAGCTTACATACAGGAGCTTGTCAGATTGTCCTCTGAGATGCTGTAACTAGCAGCTCCTTGAAAGACAAGCTGAGACTCACAGCAAACATTGCCCTATGTGTAGGGAGTCTTGAGGAATAGTGGAAGGGAAGAGAAAAGGAGCTGGAAGTGACAGGAGCTCCACAAGAAAAATGACAGAGCCAACTAACCAGGGCCCAGAGGGGTTTTCTGAAACTGAAGGACCATGTATGAAAAGGAACTAGGCCCCCTTCAAAGATGTAGCAGATGGGTAGCCTAAGCTTCAACTGGGTACTCTACTAAGGGAAGTGGGAACTGCATCTTCCATGGTCTCACTTGCTAGCTTTTAGAGCACTTTCGCCTGGCAGGACTACTTTGACAGTCCACAGGGGAATATCACAATTTCAGCCCTGATACAACTGGATAGGCTGGGGTAAATGGAAAAAGGAGCTCCCTTTTTCTGAGGAAAAGGGGAGAGGAGAGGGGAAGGAGAGACAGTGGGACTGGGAGGGGAGAAGGGAAGAGGATACAAGGATATAAAGTCAATAAAATAAATAAAATGAAAAATCATGGGTTGGGGCATCTCTGTGAGAAGCTAGGATCTAAATCAGAGTAAGCCTCTAGGAAGATATGAGGAGGACTAGAGTTAAGACTCCTAGTAGCAGGGACTATGGAGACTGAAGAGGCCACTCTTTATCTAGACAAGATTCCTCGTGGACAGAGAAGATCACCAATCCACCCACAAAAACCTCAATACAAGACTTACCTTGCCTACTAGGCCTGACAAAGATGGTACAGGTAGAGCAGAGATTGAGGGACTGTCCAACCAATGCCTGGCCAAACCCTAAAACCCACCCCATGGAAAAAGCCAGCCCCTATCACTATTAACAATACTTTGATATGTTTGCAGACAGGAGCCTGAATCTTAGAGGCTGTCCCCTTAGAGGCTCCATCCAGCAATGGCTTGAACTAGATACTGAGACTGACAGCCAACAGATAGAAGGGGGGAAGGATAAATGGACATAAAGGAGACAAAAGCTCACTAAGAAGACCATCAAAGCCAATCAACCAGATCCCAGAGAGGCCTATGGAGTCTGAAATACCAACCAAAGACAATGCATGGTCTGGACCAAGGTCCTTTACTTATAAGTAGCCAATGGACATCTTAGCTTTTATGTAAGCCCACTAGTCAGGGGAGTAGGGTATATCTCTGATATGGACTATGTTGCCTGTTGTTTTTTGTTTTTTTTTTTATCACTTCTGCCTGATGGAACTGCCCTACCATGCCACAGGAGAGGAAGACAAACTCAGTCCTCATGTAAATTGGTGAGCTGGTGTGTCTGAGTATGGGGTCTCCCCTATTCTGATGAATAGGGAAGGAGGTATATGGGATGAATGGTGGGACTGAGAGGAGAGGAGGGATGGGCCCATGACCAAGATGTAAATTGAATTAATTAATAATAATAAAATAAAATAAACTGTGGCACAGAACTAAACAGAGAGTTCTCAACAGAGGAATCTTAAACGGCTGAGAAGCACTTGTTGAACCTCATTAGTCATCAGGGAAATGCAAATCAAAACAACCCTGAGATTCCATCTCACACATATCTGAATGGCTAAGAAAAAAAATCTCAAGGGACAGGACATGCTGACCAGAATGTGGAGAATGGGGAACACTCCTCTATTGCTATTGGGAGTGTAAACTTGTACAACCGCTTTTGAAATCAATCTGGTGCTTTCTTAGAATATTGGGATAGGTTTACCTCAAGACCCAGTTATACCTCTCCTGGGTATATACCCAAAAGGTGCTCCACCATACAACAAGGACACTTGCTCAACTATGTTCTAGCAGGTTTATTCAAAATAGCCAGAATCTGGAAACAAACTAAATATCCCTCCACCAAAGATAAGCATACTACAAGGCACAGACCCAAAGAAAATAAGTAACATAGAAGATCCAAAGGAGGATATGTAAATATCACTTGGAAGGGGAGATAGAATTGGTAGTTATTGTAAAGAGGAAACAAGGCAAGAGAAGGGGTGCTAAGATTTAAGAGGGTGGAGACCAATCTTGGGGAGAGCAATGGTGAGAGGACAGAAGGCTTGTAAGAGAAAAGAGAAACTGATGATTGGGGTATCTCTGTGACAAGCTGGAGATCTAAATCAGGGTAGGCACCTGGAAGGATATGAGGGGGATTCAAGCAGAGACGCCTAGTAGCAGAGACCATAGAGTCTGAAGAGGACATCCTCTAACTAGAGTAGTCTTCCAGTAAGAGGTAGGGAACACCAACCTACCCATGAACACTTTGTCCCCAAATTTACCCTGCCTACAAGATGTGCAGGGATAAAGATAGAGCAGGTAGAGCAGAGATTGAAGGAATGCCCAACGAATGCCTGGCCCAACCAAAGACCCACGTTTTGGGAGATGGCCAACCCCTCACACTATGAATGATAGTCTGCTAAGCTGACAGACAGGAGCCTGACAGAGTTGTCTCTGGAAGGCTCTACCCAGCAGTGCCTTTAAAGAGATGCTGAGATTCACAGCCAAACATTGGGTGATGTGTAGTGAGTCCTGTGGAAAAGTGAGAGGAAAGTGAAAAGGACCTGGAGGTAACAGGAGGTCTACAAGAAGACCAAGAGAGCCAGCTAACCAGGGCTTCCTACAGAAATGTAGCAGATAGGATTCACATGGGTTCTCGAGTGAGGGAAGTGAGAACTGCATTGGACAGGGACTCACTTGTCAGTATTTTGATCACTTCCCTTTGGTAGGACTGTCTTACCAGGCCACAGGATGAAGAAGACAGGCTCAGTCCTGATGTGAGTTGATGAGGAAAATAGAAAGGATGGAGGGAGGAACTGGGAGGAGAGTAGGGATGGGGTAAAACAAGGATGTAAAATGAATTAAAAAATAAGCCATTCCATTTTGTGATCAGACCAGCTGCTTCAGGATGGTGGGGAACATGGTAATATCAGTGGTTTCAATGATCATAGGACCATTGTCTCACTTCTCTTGTTTGATGTGAGTTCCTTAGAAGCCCTACCTTGTGGAATACCATGATGTAGAATAAGACATTCTCTAAGTCAGCAGGTGGTGGTTTTGGCAGAAGCATTACATGCGGGAAAAACAAATCTGAAAATAGTATCTCCTCCTGTAAGAATGAAGCATTGTCCTTTCCATGAAGGAAGTGATCCAATGTAGTTAACCTGCCACCAGGTCACTAGCTGGTCACGCTAGGAAATTGTTCCATATCTGGGGCTCAGTGTTGGTCTCTGCTGTTGGCAGATCTGGCACTCAGCAGCAGCTGTAGCCAGTTCAGGACTGTTAAGTAGAAGCTCATGTTGCTTAGCCCATGTATAACCCTGATTACTGCCACCACGGCCACTTTGGTCATGGGCTGATTGGGCAATGAGAGGAATGTGGTGGAAAGAGCTGACTTTCCACTGAGTGGGTCTTCCTGTATTGATTGCTGAACTTTTCCTCAGCTGAAATTGATATGGGACAGAGTATATTCAACATCCCCTGCCTATTTGGAGAGATGTATCCACACGTCTTCCGTCTTCCCTAGATGTCTTTCTCACCATTTTCTAATCATGGTCTTTCCAAGTCCCTGATCATGCAGCTAATGTGCTGGCTATACCAGAGAGACAGAGAAAGAATGTGTGTATGTATGTATGTATGTATGTATGTATGTATGTATATCCCTGAGGTAAAACTGTAAAGGTAAATGTCTGGCCTTGCCAACTGAAATCAAAAGGTTTCTGGTTGTCCTGATAGACAGGTACTGAGAAAAATGCATTTGCTCGATCTATAGCTGTATACCATGTACCAGGAGATACATTACTTAGCATTAATCAGCTAAGTAAGGACACATAACTGGTACAGCATGTGCAATTAGAATTATTACTTGATTAACCTTTTTGATAGTCAACTGTCTTTCTTAACAATCCCTCTGTCTTCTGCACTGACCAGAAAAGACAGTTAATGGGAGATGTGGTGGATACCACTGCCCCTGCATCGTTGAATTCCTTAATGGTGACACTAATTTCTGCATGGATGTGATACTGGTTTTGATTTACTATTTTCCCTGGAAGAGGCAACTCTAAAGGTTTCTGATTATCCTTCCCAACCACAATAGCCCATGGAACCAATGTCGGAATTCTGCCAGTTTCTAAATATATCTAAACCAAATTATACAGTCTTGTACTAGGGAAATAACCACTGACTAATTTGGGGACCCACTAGACCTACTGTGAGTCAGCCATCAGGCATAACTTCATTAATTATCTGACCTCCATAAGCTCCTACTTTAACTGGAGAGCTATATTATTTCTTGTAGTTTTCTGGTATCAACATCAATTCAGGAATTGATCGCAGGAATTGTTTCCTCTGTCTGGGCCACCACCCTCCCCCAAGTACAGCACAACCTTTGTCAAGGAACAGGGAAGGACTAAAGAATGGATAATGGTAAAATCTTGGGTATTTTAGCAAAGCTCTTTCACAGAGGGATCTCACCTTCACTCCATTCAAGGGGTTTTGTGTCTACAAACTGGCTAAAGTCAGGAAATTGGTTCATGAGTGAGATTACCTTTTGCCATGATCAAATGTAACCTCTTCTGTTTGAGAATTTTTCTGCTGTACAAATCAAACAAAAATGCAGGAGGTTCCTTACTGTGTCAGAAATACTATGCGTGGTTAGCCAGTACCAAAGGTTCACGTGAGTCATTCCACCATAAAAGTCTCTTTGCCTCTACTATGCATTATGCTACCTAAAATCACTTTGCCTTTGATGATTCAATGTTGCCACCTTGGCACTATTACTTCAGGACACAATTGAACCCATTGTCTTTTATTTATTTAACCAAAGAGCAGCATCTCTGACCCTACTGTACAGCACAAGGTAATGGGTGAAAATACACCCTGTCAAATGTGTTGGTGTCTCTCCCACCATATTGAGTCTTATAGAATTAGTGAGGGGCATGTAATGTAGCCTTCCCATTGTGAAGAATTAGATTTTATTAGATTTTGCATATAGATTTTATGCTCAATGTAGCATTGCAATTTTCTGGAATCTTAGAAGCCCTTCATCAACACTAAGCCAAGGTATATCAGGCATCTTCAATTCCTTTTCAGAAGGGCATCTTTTTTTAAATAGCCCCCTCCCTCAATCCCTCCCAATCCCACCCTCCTTCTCTCATGTCCTCCCATGTTCCTCTCCAAGTCCACTGATAGGGGAAGTCCTCCTCCCCTTCCATCTGACCCTAATTTATCAGCTCTCATCAGGACTGGCTACAATGTCCTCCTCTGTGACCTGGCAAGGCTGCTCACCCCTCATGGAGGGTGGCCAAAGAGCCAGCCACTGAGTTCATGTCAGAGACAGTTCCTGTTCCTCTATCTAGGGAACCCACTTGGATACTGAGCTGTGAAAGACAACTTTTATTATTATTATTATTATTATTATTATTAGTTATATTTTATTAACTCTGTATCTCAGCTGTATCCCACTCCTCATTCCCTCCCAATTCCACCCTCCCTGCCTCATCACGTCCCTGCCCCTTTCCAAGTCCACTGACTGGGGAAGACCTCCTCCCCTTTCATCTGACCCTTTTTTATGAGGTATCTTCAGGACTGGCTGCAAAGTCCTCCTCTGTGGCCTAGCAGGACTGCTCCTCCCTTGGGGGGTAGGGAGGTCAAAGAGCCTGCCATTGAGAAGGGCATCTTTTGACAGGCTTCATCCAACCATTTGAACAAACGTTCGGCACCTTTTTATTTAACTCTGAAAGCTTCCATATTAAACCTAAACTCTCAGGGTGCACATATAATAAACTCAGTATGATTCCCAAGACTTGTACTTGAATACATTCACGAACTCATTAAGCTCTTTAGTAGTGTACTGATCATCCATATGGACTACACTCCCCTGGAGGAATCTGCTTTTCTCTAAGTCTGGTTACTGGTCTAAACACAATATTGCTAGACCTTGCAGAGCAGCAGTATTGCTAAACCTGATATCTCTCTCAGAAAAAGTCACAGCTGGTCTATCAAACAATGAAGCATTAATTTCATCACTCAAAGGTGGAAAAGCCAGCATTTCAGGAATTCAAGGTAGGAGTTCATCTTCTGCTGAGTGTGGAGAGACTACTTTTTCAGATGAAGCAAACTACTGTCAATCTGAAGGTTCAATGACTTCACCCTCAGTAGATGTGTGAGACTCTCACACATCTCCATCTGAAGTTACAAGATGCCCTTACTTTACCTGCTAACACTCTCCAAGCCTGGGGCTTGAATACTCATTGTAATCCAGCCAATCTTAATTGTCTATTTTGTCTATAACTTGAGATCTTTGACTTATTAGGAAAAGATTCTCTTCCAGGGCACACTTAGAAACCTTTAGACTGTTTATATGTATTTGTAGCCAGTCAGTTTTATCACTGAGTTTATTGTTGTCCTCTACTGTATTCTGAGATACTAAAAGTTTTATCATGCAGCTTGCTCTTTTTCTTTGTCAATTTATCCAGACTTGCTAGGAGCAACCAACCAGCAGCATTATTTTTCTAAATAGTTCAAAAACTGTCAGAAATTTTATATACAGAGACACCAAATTACTTGTCTCTCACAACCAGTGAATTAGGATAATCAAATGCATTTGTCTTGATATGTTTGTGTAATATGTCACACCATGGGTTTTCAGTATTCTCTGAGCTTCTATGAGAAGCTTCAGTGTATGGAAAGGATTTGGTAACTGTAGGTGTCAGCAAATCAAAAATCCTACTTCAGATATGTAAAACAGTCATCTTTATACTTCCATTGCTCTTGAACCACTGCTGGTACCAAAATCAGTATTAGTCAGGGCACTCTAGAGGAACATAACTGATAGAGTAAACATATATATGCAATGTATTAGAGTGTCTAAGTTTATGGTTCAACTTGTCCAACAATTTTCTACCAACAGGAAGTCCAAGAAAACAGTGCTTCAGTTCAAAGACTTGATGTCTCAGCTAGTCTTAGTTTTCATTAAAGTTCCAAAGAAGAATCTAATGCCAGTGAAGGAGTAAACTTGCAATGGAGAGTGAAGGCAAGCAGGCAAAGAGAACGTGCTTCTCTTTTCCATGTCTTTTTTATAGGCTGCTACCAGAAGTCCTGGCCCATCCTAAAGGTGGATCTTCACACCTCAATAGATCTGGATTAAATGTTGGACTTCACACTTCAAATTATTTAATGAAGAAAAATCCCTCACAGGTATACCCAACTGCTTAAGTTTTAGAGGTAGTCAAGTTGACAACCAAGAATAAACATCACATGGTATTTTTAATAGACTTAAGAAAGATTAGTTTCCTCAACCATGTTTGTAGCAGCTTTCTTTGTAATAGCCAGAACCTGGAAACAACCCAGATGTCCCTCAACGGAGGAATGGATACAGAAATTGTGGTATTTTTACACAATGGAATACTACTCAGCAATCAAAAATGAGGAAATCATGAAATTTGCAGGCAAATGGTGGGATCTAGAATAGATCATTCTGAGTGAGCTATCCCAGAAGGAGAAAGACACACATGGTATATACTCACTCATATAGTCCTATAAGATATGATAAGCATGGTAAAATCTATACACCTAAAGAAGATAAACAAGAAAGAGGACCTGGGGTAAGATGATCAATCCTCACTTAGAAAGACAAATGAGAGGTGCATTGGACATAGGAAAAAACAAGTAACAGGACAGGAGCCTACCGCAGAGGGCCCCTGAGAGACTCTACCTAGCAGTGTATCAAAGCAGATACTAAGATTCATAACCAAACCTTCGGCAGAGTGCAGGGAAACATGAAAGAAAGGGGAGTTTGTATGATGTGAAAAGGATAGCAGCTCCGCAAGGACCAAATATATCTGGGCACAGGGGTCTTTTCTAAGACTGACACTTAACCAAGGACCATGTATGGATATAACCTAGAACCTCTGCTCGGATAAAGCCCGTGGTAGCTCAGCAACCAACTGGTTTCCCATTGTAAGGGGAACAGGAACTATTTCTGACAGGAACTCAATGACTGGCTTATTTATTCCCCTCCTCCCCAAGGGAGGAGCAGTCCTGCTAGGCCACAGAGAAGGACTTTGTAGCCAGTTCTGAAGATACCTGATAAAACAGGATCAGATGAAAAGGGAGGAGGTCCTCCCTAATCAGTGGACTTGGAAAGGGGCAGGGAGGAGATGAGGAAGGGAGAGAGGGTTTGGGAGGGAATGAGGGAGCAGATACAGCTGGGATACAGAGTTAATAAAATGTAACTAATAATAAAAAATAAAATAATAAAAAAAGAAAGAGTAGTTTCCACAGGGCCTTTCCATATACCCTTAGTTTTGTTGTCTCTTCCCCTTTTTCTCCACTCCCCTATATCCTCATGCTTTTCTGCCTTCAGTATTACTTCCCAAAATATTCACAGCACATGTGTCCTGTAAACCAACTCCACTAAGGCCTATTTATTCCTTTCCACTTCTAATGGGCCCTGGACTCTTATCCCCACTAGTCAAAAGAAAGAAAGAAAAGATCTAAACTAGCATGATCAGAAATGAACTAGGAAATAATACAACAGAAAACAAAGAAATTCAGAATATTATAAGTGAATATTTTAAAAACTTGTACTCTATTAACTTGAAAAACCTAAAAGAAATGGATGAATTTTCAAGATTCAGTGAAAGTACCAAAATTAAACCAAGAAGTTACCAACCTAAACAGACATATAATGGCCTTACTGTGCTTCATGTCTGCTACATATGTGTAGGAGGTCTAGGTCGAGATCATGCAAACTATTTGGTGGGTGGTTCAGTTTCTCTGATCCCCTATCAGCCCAAGGTTATGCTTTCTGTAAGTCTTCCTGTGGTGTCCTTGACCCCTCCAGCTCCATCCATCCTTCCTCCCACTCTTTCAGGGGAAGGACTCCCAAACTCCTTCTGTGAAGCCATTATAACTTTAATATCAAAAGCAAGTAAGGGCACAACAAAAAAGAAAACTAAAGGCCAATATTCACAATGAACATAAATTTAAAAATAATCAATACAGTATTTGTAAACAGAATTCAGACATAGAACAAAATTTTATCTATCATGATCAAGTTGATTTTATACAATAAATACAAGGAAAAATGAAAAATATATGCAAGTCAATAAGTGTAATAAACCACATTAAAAACTTAAACACAAAATTTATGATTATCCCAAAAGTTGAAGAAAAATCCATTGACCAAATCCAATATGCCTTTATGTTAAAATCCTAAATAATATAGAATAAGAGAGCATATTTAAACATAATAAAATCTCTATATGAAAAGCCAATAGCCTTCATCATCCAAACTGAAGAAAAACTTGAATATCCATTTTAGTCAGGAAGAAACACAGCTGTCCACCATCCCCTCTACTTTTCAATATGGTGCTCCAAATACCAGTTGGAGCAATAAGGCAAGAGAAGAAAATAAAATAGATACAAATAGAGAAAGAAGTCAAACTATATGTATTGTCAGGTAATATGTTAGTATACACTACAGAACCCAAATATTATATGCAACCTGTAACACAAAAAAAACATAAAGAGAAGATTTTGAGGAAAGATTTTCATTCACAAACAAAATAAAATATTTAGAAACAAAATAAAATATTTAGAAATATTTTAGATAATATTTTATATAATAGTATAATGTTATATAAGTTTATATATAATATGAAATATATATAATCTATTACATGATATGATGAATATAATTGATATACTATTATATAACAATAATATAATAGGAATAATTTATATAATATTAAACCTACCTAACTTTAATAAACTTAGGAATAAACCTAATAACTTTACAATGAAAACTGTAAATATACTAAAAAAAAAAAAAGAAGAGAGAGAAAGGCACTAGAAACGATATCTCATGCTTATGGGTTAGTAGATACAATACTTTGAAAAACAGCACTCACTAAAAGGATGTTTACATATCCATTACAATACTACTCAAAATCCCCATTACATTCTTCACACCAATAAAAAACAAATTCATATATAACCAGGAAAGACTTCAGATAGACAAATGATTCTAAACAAAAGAATAATGATAAGAGATTACCATTCTAGATCTTAAGATATAATATATAGTCATAATAATAAAAATAGTATGGAACTGGCACAAAAATAGACCAATGGACAAAACTGAGGACCCAAACATGAATATATGTAACCTCAGTCAAGTAATATTTTAAGAAGATGCTAAAAAAGTTAAGAAAGCATCTCCAACAAATGGTGCTGGGGAAACTGCATGTCAACACATAGAGGAATGAAATTAGACTTTTATCTATCACCTTGTACAAAAACTATTTCCAAATGAAGTAAAGACCTAAATCTGAAATTTTAAATACTAAAATTGCTAGAAGAAAAGAGACAGTACTCTATATGATACAAGTGTAGGAAAGGTTTTTCTGAATGGAGCTTCATTGGCCCAAGAATTAAGGCCAAATGATAGTTGGTGCTTCATAAAATTTTAATGTTTCTGCAGAGATAAATAATTAACTTGATAAAGAGAAATTTCACAGAATGAGACAGACATTTTGGCACCTATATATCTAACAGAGGACTGATATCCAGAATACATAAGAAACTAAAAATAAAGAGTTAAAAAAAAGGACAGTGACATGAACTGATTGGCCTGCTCTCTAATCACCTCCCCCTGAGGGAGGAGCAGCCTTACCAGGCCACAGAGGAAGACAATGCAACCACTCGTGATGAGACCTATTAGACTAGGATTAGAAGGAAGGAAAAGAAGACCTCCCCTATCTGTGGACTTGGGGAGGGGCATGCATGCAGAAGGGGAAGGAAGGAAAGGACTTGGGAGGGGAGAAGGGAGGGAACTACAGGGGAGATACAAAGTGAATAAAGTGTGGTTAAATAAAGAATTAAAAAAATAGTTTTATGAAAGAGAAAAAAAAAAGGTCCATTTGAAAGTCATGCCTGATGCCTGAAGAGAGGGTTCTCATAAGAAGAATGGATTAAAAAAATATTTTAAAAGATTCATCATCCCTAGCAAGATTCAAAACCATCTAACAAACAAGCAAATAAACAAAAGACATTCCCCCACCGTCAGCCCTAGGCATGTATTCTCTTTTGAGTTGTTTACCAGGACTGCTCAAGAGACTTGAAGCATTATGGGCTATTGCTGTTGCACTTGGTTGCCCCCTACCCCAAGAGGTGAAAGGGAGTCCATGTTGCCTAAGATACCATGTAATTCAGCAATATGGGTAAGAGATCTGTGACCTGGAGCTGTCCTGAATGTCTTCCCCCTGACAAGTAGCTGTCATGGTACTGGAATTTGCCATTCAAGTCTCTAAAAAAGAAAGCAACCAATTGACCTACCCTGCCAGGAGGCCTATGAACTCAACAATGACCAGTATGTCATCATAATCCCAAGGTACTTGGGATTAAGGTACTTGTACACATACCTTAGAGCCAACCATCAGCTCTCTCATCATCGGACTTAAGACCCTCTCAACATGAGAAAAATCATACCTGGGATTGAAAACCTAGCCAACTACCAAGGGCTAATGAAGTCCTGGATCCTGAATAAAAAGTTACCACCACTGCTTTATTAAAACATCACAATTTCAGGGGGCGGAGCCAAGATGGCGACTAGCACGTACAGTTTCTGAGCTGTGGAAGAGCTGAACACCTCAGTGGGTGAGTGGAAGGATTTCTGAAGCCAGGAAAACAACGGAGAGGCCTTCTGAATGACAGGGAACATTGCATTGCACGAGGTGAGAACTTTGGTCTCAGGTCACCCATGGACATTTTGGGAGAAGGAGAGAAACGATCCTTTGATCTCCCTGCACTCCCCTTTCTCGGACCTCCCTCCTCCTCAGCAGAGCCAGCTCACTGAGATTCTCAGCTCAGTGTTCACAGCCTGGGGTCTGCAGCGGCTAAGATGGAGCCCCTAGCCCCTTAATGGTAACTGCCAGCTGTACTGGTCTTGGAGTCCCAGACCCGTGGCACCATCCTCCCCGGATCCCAGGTCTGCTCGCTGCCATACTGGCTCCACAGGGTCTCCCAGCCACTGACTGAATGGCCCGCCCAAACCCTCAGAGACAGATAATTTGCTATATACCCACCAAAGCCCAGCAAACACACCATACAAACTAGTCATGCCAGGTGTTGGGCCTCCCAGGCCTGGAGAGTACAGTGGAGGACACCCAGGACCTCCCAGAAAACATCACATCTTATTCTCCAGCTGCAGCTGGACTTTCTAACCTGACGGCAGCAGCAACACTGAGCTGGCAGAGTGTGTCAGTCTTCCTGTGGACCAAGCAGGGTCAAACCAGAGAGCAGAGAGCCCGGATACCCCAATCCCTCCCAATGTGACCTGCTTAAGTATGAGTGTGCCCTTGAGTGTCTGCAGAACCCCAGATCCAGGATCCTTCTAAAATAGAAGAGCCCCAGATCCAGGGTCCTTCTAAAATAGAAGCTAGGCATCAGACCCCTCCCACCCACATACACACTGGGAAACAGAGGGTCTCTTGGGACACTGAAGCCCCTGCTCTGCGGGTCCAACTGAGGAGTTAAGGCAATAAATGCCGGAAATTGCACAGTGACCATCATGCGCACCAGCATTTGCCCTTCTGTGCTTGCATACTTTCTTCCCACAGGTACAGATAGTGCACAAACACACACACTGAGGCCACGGGACCTCTCTCAGCTTCTTGAAGAATTCTCCAGATGCCAGAGAGAGAAAATACCAGTCTGAACTGCAGAATCCAGAAAGAAACAAGGAAGGTTTCAGATAAGCCAATGGCCAGGGGTAGGCGAAAGAATACATCCAACATAAATCAGGACATCATGACCTCACCAGCAACCCCCAAAATTGATGGATACTTCAATTCATCAGAAGCTCAGGAAAATGACTTTAAAGCTATGCTTACCCAATTATTTGAAGCTCATAAAGAGGAAACAAGTAATTCTCTCAGAGAAATAACCATGCAAATTCAGACAGTTAAAGATGAAATGAACAAATCTATCAAAGATTTGGCCAGTCATTTGGAGGCAAAGATAGAGGAAATGGACAAAATTCTTAAAGAAACACAGGCAAATATAGCCAAATAAATAGAGGCACAAGTAGAGAAACAATTAGTGGCATATAGAGAGGAAATGAACAAAAAAATAGAAACCATTGTAGAAAGACAGGAATTCACATTCAAACAGATGAAGGAAATGATACAAGGCATGAAAACAGAATTAGAATCAATAAAGAAAACACAAACTGAGAAAACCCTGGAGCTGGAGAACTTGGAGAAAAGATTAGGAACAACAAAGGTAAGCATCACCAACAGAATACAAGAGATGGAAGAGAGAATCTCTGGAGCTGAAGATACACTCACAGAAATTGATACTTCTCTCAAAGAAAAAGTAAAATCAGAAAAATCCAAAACACAAAATATCCAAGAAATCAAGGATGCCATGAAAAGACAAAATCTAAGAATAATAGGAGTTGATGAAAAAGAAGACTCCAGGCTCCAAGGTTCAGAAAATATTTTCAAGAAAATCATAGAAGATAATTTTCCCAACTTAAAGAAAGAGATGTCCATAAATATACAAAAGGCCTACAGAACACCAAATAGACTAGACCAGAAAAGAAACACATCATGTCACATCATAGTCAAAACACTAAATCTACAGAACAAAGAAAAGATATTAAAAGAGCAAGGGAAAAAAGTCCAAGTAACATATGATGGTAGACCTATCAGAATCACACCAGACTTCTCATCAGAATCTATGAAAACCAGAAGGGCAGGTATCATGCAGACTCTAAGAGACTACAGATGCCAACCCAGACTACTATACCCTGCAAAGCATTCAATCAACATAGATGGAGAAAACACAATATTCTGTGTCAAAACTAAATTTATGCAATATCTACACAGCAAACCAGACCTACAGAAGGTACTAGAAGGAAAACTCCAATCCAATGAAAACAACTTCACCCAAGAAAAGATAGCATACAGATAATATTCCAACAAAAATTAAAAGAAAACAAGCAATGGAGCACAGTAAGATCACCGACTCCAATATAAAAGGAACTAACATTCATTGCTCACTACTATCTATCAACATCAATGGACTCAACTTTGCAATAAAAAGACACAGACTAACAGAATGGGTGTGGAAACAGGATCGAACATTCTGCTGCATCCAAGAAACACACCTCTTGGTGTAAACACAGAGTAAAGGGCTGGAAAAAATGTCTTTCAAGCAAAAGGACCCAGAAAACAAGCTGGGGTAGCTATCCTAATATCTAATAAAATATACTTTCAAACAAAATTAATCAAAAAAGATAAAGAGGGGCACTACATTATCATCAAAGGAAAAATCCACCAAGAGGACATCACAATCTTGAATATCTATGCCCCAAATACAAGAGCACCGACATTCGTAAATGAAACATTATTAAAGCTTAAATCATACATTGATCCTAATGCCTTAATAGTGGGAGACTTCAACAGTCCACTCTCACCAAGGGACAGATCAACTAGACAGACACCAAATAGGGAAATAAAAGCACTCACAGAATCCCTAAATCAAATGGACCTAATAGACGTCTACAGATCGTTTCACCCAAACTCAAAAGAGTACACCTTCTTTTCAGCACCTCATGGAACCTTCTCCAAAATAGACCATGTAATTGGTCACAAAGCAAGCCTCATCAGATACAAGAGGATTGAAATAATCCCCTGTATTCTATCTGAGCACCATGGACTACAGCTGCACCTCAACAACAATGGAATTAGAAGAAAGCCTACAAACACATCGAAACCGAACAACTTACTGCTCAATGACAGCTGGGTTAAGGAAGAAATAAAGAAAGAAATTAAAGACTTCCTAGAATTCAATGAAAATGAAGGTACAACATACCCTAATTTATGGGACACAATGAAATCAGTGCTCAGAGGAAAATACATAGCACTAAGTGCCTTCAAGAAGAAATTTGTGACATCTCATACAAGTACCTTAATGGCCAACTGAAAGCCCTTGAAAAAAAAAGAAGCAAATACACCCAAGAGGAGCAGAGGGCTTGAAATAATCAAACTCAGGGCTGAAATCAATCAATTAGAAACAAATAAAGCTATTCAAAGAATCAATGAAACAAAAAGCTGGTTCTTTGGGAAAATCAACAAGACAGACAAATCTTTAGCCAAACTAACTAAAAGGCAGAGAGAAACTATTCAAATCAACAAAATCAGAAATGAAAAGGGGGACATAACTACAGACACTGAGGAAATCCAAACAATCATTGGGTCGTACTACAAAAGCATATATGCCACAAAATTTGAAAATCTAAAAGAAATGGACAATTTTCTACATAAAGTCCATCTTCCAAAATTAAGTCAAGATCAGGTAGAAAGATTGAATAGTCCTATATTCCCGAAGGAAATAGAAGCAGTCATCAACAGTCTCCCTTCTAAAAAAAAGCCCTGGGCCAGATGGATTCAATGCAGAATTCTACCAGACTTTGAAAGACATGCTAATTCCAATTCTCTCCAAACTATTCCACAAAATAGAAACAGAAGGAACATTACCAAACTCATTCTACGAAGCCACAGTCACCTTGATACCTAAGCCACACAAAGACCCAACAAAAAAGAGAACTTCAGACCTATCTCTCTTATGATCATTGATGCAAAAATACTCAACAAAATACTTGCAAACCAAATCAAAGAGCACATCAAAGACATCATCCACCATGACCAAGTAGGCTTCATCCCAGGCATGAAAGGGTGGTTAAACATATGGAAATCCATCAATGTAATCCACCACATAAACAAACTGAAAGAAAAAAAAAAACACATGATAATCTCCTTAGATGCCAAAAAAGCATTTGACAAAGTCCAACGCTCATTCATGTTTAAAGTATTGGAGAGATCAGGGATACAAGGCACATACCTAAACATAGTAAAGGCAATATACAGCAAGTCTATAGCCAACATCAAACTCAATGGAAAGAAACTTAAATCAATCCCACTGAAATCAGGGACAAGACAAGGCTGCCCACTCTCTCCATATCTCTTCAACATAGTACTTGAAGTCCTAGCTAAAGCAATAAGACAACTAAAGGAGATCAAGGGGATATAAATAGGAAAAGGAAGAGGTCAAACTGTCACCATCCGCAGATGATATCATAGCATACATGAGTGACCCCAAAAATTCAACCAGAGAACTCCTTCATAAGATAAACACCATCAGCAAAGTGTCAGGATACAAAATCAACTCAAAAAAATCAAAAGCCCAATGTGAGGTGAAGGGGGGACAAGATGGCGGTGCCAGGAGAACACTGCGTCTAAGGAGCAGGACAACATTTTCCATACAGCACCAAGAGACTGAACTCTGGGCCTTAAAACAACAGCAATAGTGTTTCCCAGGTGAGAGGAAACCCCCAAGTGTGGGAATCAGTGGGGTCCACGCTCAGGTCACCCAGCCAACCTGGAAGAGATCCCAGGGTGCACAGGCACTAGGTTGCCAGACCAGAGCCAAATGCCTGCATGTCCTAATCACCTTCCCAGGCTGATCAGTTGGCACAAAAAATACCAGAGACTGGTAGTCCCAGTCACCAAAAAAACCCACAAAGGAAGGAAGGAAATGGTACTGACTTGGGTCACCCAGTATTTCCCTGGAAAAAGTCTTGCAGACCAGCCGGTAAAAGCCGCCATCACTGAACTGGGCTCCAGCTCAGAGCACAGACAGTTGCTGCGTCCCCAGCTTTTAGGCTGTGCGCCCCAGGACACCAGAGACTGGGAGTCACTGTCAGGAGAAATCTTCACAGGGAACGAAGCAAAGGGAACAGACTTAGGCCACCCAGTATATCCCTGAAAAAGGGCCTGTAGACCTGCCCAACCCAGCGACCTGCTGTGCACCAGATAGCCTTCTGTTACCAGGAGAGCGGTACCAACCAACCACAGATTACTGCTTGGGTACTGGGGCACAGAGCCCCAACCTCAGACCTACAGAAGCCCAGATTCCCCGAGATCAACCCCCAGATACTGCTCCAAGGGGCAAGCAGTTATTCCTAACAAAACTGACCAAACCACAGGACACACAGGTTACAACAGCAGAACACTAAATATACACCAAGAAACCCAGAAGCAGGGCAGCTGTCTTCAGGAGTTCTCCGGGTGAGAGAAGAGCCCTCTCAACTAACAAGGACCACAGTTACCATGCAGGTCTCTACCCCAGAGGCAAGCAGCGGCAACTCCTGAAAAACACTGGCCATCCAGTGACTATACCCAAAAAGCTGAAAAGGCTTCCTTCAGGAAAATCCATCTTCCCAGGAAGGGGTTTCTCTCCACCACAGGATTCCAGGAACCACCAGAAACTAACTCCAAACACCTAAGATAGCCCAATAGGTAGAGGCCAGTGTAAAAGCTCAACCAACAAAAGACAGAGCAATATGGCATCTCCAGGACCCAGTTATCCAGGGGCAAGTAGCCCTGGACACCCCAGCATAATTGAAAATCAAGAAGATGACCTAACATCTATACTCTTGAAGAGGATAATAGAGGAAACAAATAATGTGCCTAAAGACGTAGAGGAAGATAAACTCAAACAGACTACAGCTATCTGTAAAGATACAGAGGAAGATAAAAACAAACAGATTATGTCCATCTGTAAAGAAAGACAGGAACATGGAGCTAAACAGTTTGTGGCCTTTAGAGAGGAAATGCTTAAATCACTGAAAGGAATAAAAGAAACAGAGGATTGTTCAAACAAACAGTTGAAGGAATTGAAGGGAAAAACAGTAAAATACAGTCAGACACGTGAACGAAATGAACAAAACGGCTCAAGATCTGAAGATACAATTGGAAAAATTAGAGAAAACACAAATGCAGGAAATTGTGGAGAGAAAGAACTTAGGGAAGAAAACAGTAACTACAGAGGTTAGGATAACCAATAGACTACAAGAAATGCAAGAAAGAATCTCAGGTATGTGAAGAGGGACTGCCTCTGACATAATCTGATTGGCCTGCTCTTTGATCACCTCCCTCTGGGGGGGAGCAGCCCCCAGGCCATAGTAGAGGACAATGCAGCCACTTTTGATGTGAACTGACAGACTAAGATCAGAAAGGAGAGGAGAACCTCCCCTATTAGTGGACTTGGGGAGTGGCATGCAAGCAGAGGGAGGAGGGAGGGTGGGATTGGGAGGGGAGGAGGGAGGGGCTTATGGGGGGATGCAGAATGAATAAAGTGTAATTGATGAAAAATTTTAAAAAAAGGGGAAAAAAAGAATCTCAGGTATGGAAGATACAATGGAAGAAATAGATGTATCTGTCAAAGAAAATATTAAATCTAAAAAATTCCTGACACAGACGGTCCAAGAAATTCAAGACAACATAAAAAGACAAAAACCTAAGAATAATAGGAATAGAGGAAAAAGAAGATTCCCTGCTCCAAGGCCCAGAAAATATTTTCAACAAAATCATTGAAGAAAATTTTCCCAACTTAAAGGAGAGTCCAATAAGAATACAAGAGGCCTACAGAACACCCAATAACTTAGACTAGAAAAGAAAATCCTCCCTCCACATAATAATCAAAACAGTAAGTATACAAAACAAAGAAAAAAATACTAAAAGCTGCAAGGGAAAAAAGCCAAGTAACATATAATAGCAAACCCATTAGAATCACACCTGACTTTTCAACAGAGACTATGAAAGCCAGAAGGGCCTGGACAGATATCATGCAGACCCTAAGAGAGCACAGATGTCAGCCCAGGCTACTATACCCTGTAAAACTCTCAGTCCTCATAGACAGAGAAAAAAAGATATTCAACAACAATAACAAATTTCAACAATACCTAAACACAAATACAGCATTACAGAAGACACTAGAAGGGAAAATACAACCCAAGAAAACTAGCTACTTTCAAGAAGAGACAGAAAATAATTAACCTCACTACAGTAAAACGCAAAGCAACCAAGCACACAACCTTAAGACCACAGCCAACAACAAAATCAAAGGATCTAACAGCCACTGGTCATTAATCTCTCTCAACATCAATGGACTCAATTCAACAATTAAATGACACAGACTAACAGAATGGATGTGTAAACAAAACCTAGCAATCTGTTGCATAAAAGAAACACACCTAAGTCACAAAGATAGACATTACCTGAGGGTAAAAGGTTGGAAGAGTGCTTTCCAAGCAAATGGACCCAAGAAGCAAGTAGGAGTAGCCATCTTAATATCTGATAAAATAGACTTTCATCAAAATTAATAAAAAGAGTTGGGGAAGGACACTTCATACTCATCAAGGGAAAATTCCACCAGGAAGACATCACAATCCTGAACATCTGTGCCTCAAATACAAGGGAACCCACAGTTGTAAAAGAAACATTGATAAAACTTAAACCACACATAGATCCCCACACATTAATAGTGGGAGACTTCAACACCCCATTCTCAACAAAGGACAGGTCAACAAAACAGAAATTAAACAAAGAAACAATGTCTCTAACAGAGGTCATGAATCAAAGGGACCTAAGACATTTACAGAACTTTACACCCAAACACAAAAGAATTTACCTTCTTCACAGAACCTCATGGAACCTTCTCCAAAAGAGACCATATAGTTGGTCACAAAGCAAGCCACAACAGATACAAGAAGATTGAAATAATCCCTTGTATCCTGTCTGATCACCATGGAATAAAGCTGGACCTCAACAACAACAGAAATAGCAAAAAGCCTACACACACATGGAAATTGAACAACTTGCTCCTGAATGACAGCTGGATCAAGGAAGAAATAAAGAAAGAAATTAAAGTCTTCCTAGAACGAAATGAAAATGAAGACACAACATACCAGAACTTGTGGGACACAATGAAGGCAATGCTAAGAGGAAAGTTCATAGCACTAAGTGCCTTCAAGAAGAAATTCGAGACAGCTCATTCAAACAACTTAATGGCTCACTTAAAAGC
This sequence comes from Meriones unguiculatus, assembly GCF_030254825.1. NCBI lineage: Eukaryota > Metazoa > Chordata > Mammalia > Rodentia > Muridae > Meriones > Meriones unguiculatus. Next base: position 58,813,717 of record NC_083357.1, read on the forward strand.
CCTAGAAAAAGAAGAAGCAGTCACACCAAAGAGAAGTAGATGGCTGGAAATAATCAAACTCAGAGCTGAAATCAATCAATTAGAAACAAATAAAACAATTCAAAGAATCAATGAAGACAGGAGCTGGTTCTTTTAGAAAATCAACAAGATAGACAAACCCTTAGCTAAGCTAACTAAAAGGCAGAGAGACACCGTCCAAATTATCAAAATCAGAAATGAAAAGGGGGACATAACTACAGACACTGAGGAAATCCAAACAATCTTTAGGACTTACTTCAAAAGTCTATATGCCACAAAATTTGAAAATCTAAATGAAATGGACAATTTTCTTGATCGATTCCACTTACCAATGCTGAATCAGGACCAGGTAAATCACTTAAATAGTCCCATATCCCCCAAGGAAATACAAGCGGTCATCCAAAAAAGCCCAGGACCAGATGGTTTCAGTGCAGAATTCTACCAGACCTTCAAAGAAGAGCTAACTGCAGTTCTCTTCAAACTATTCCACAAAATAGAAGCAGAAGGAACATTGCCAAACTCATTCTATGAAACCACAGTCGCCTTGGTACCTAAACCTCACAAAGACCCAACAAAGAAAGAGAATTTCAGGCCAATCTCACTTATGAACTTTGATGCAAAAATACTCAACAAAATACTTGCAAACTGAATACAAGAACACATCAAAGATATCATTCACTATGACCAAGTAAGCTTCATTCCAGGTATGAAATGTTGGTTCAATTTACGGAAATCCATCAATGTGATCCACCAGATTAACAAATTGACAGAAAAAAAAAAAACACATGATAATCTCCCTAGATCCTGAAAAAGCCTTTGACAAAATCCAACATCCATTCATGTTTAAAGTATTGGAGAGATCAGGGATACAAGGCACATATCTAAACATAGTAAAGGCAATATATAGCAAACCTATAGCCAACATCAAACTGAACAGAGAGAAACTTAAAGCAATCCCAGTGAAATCAGGGACAAGACAAGACTGCCACTCTCGCCACATCTCTACAACATATTTCTGGAAGTCCTGGCTAGAGCAATAAGATAGTTGAAGGAGATCAAGGGGATACAAATTGTAAAGGAAGAAGTCAAATTATCACTATTTGCAGATAGTATGATAGTATACATGAGTGACCCCATAAACTCTACCAGGGAACTCTTACAGCTGATAAACACCTTCAGCAACTTGGCCGGATACAAAATTAACTCAAAAAAAATCAGTAGCCCTCCTGTATACAAAAGACAAAAAGGCTGAAAAAGAAATTAGGGAAACACCACCCTTCGCAATAGCAACAAATGACATAAAATACCTTGGTGTGAACTTTACCAAGAAAGTCAAAGACTTCTATGAAAAAAAAAATTCCAGTCTCTGAAGAAATAATTAGAAGAAGATATCAGAAGTTGGAAAGATCTCCCATGGCTTGGCAGGATTAACATAGTAAAAATGACCATCTTACCAGAAGCAATCTACAGATTCAATGCAGTTCCCATCAAATTACCAAGACAATTCTTTACAGATCTGGTAAGGAAAAATCTCAACTTCATTTGGAATAACAAGAAACCCAGAATTACTAAAAACATCCTCTACAATAAAAGATTTTCTGGAGGTATGTCCATCCCTGAACTCAAGCTGTACTATAGAGCAATAGAAATAAAAACTGCATGGTACTGGTATAGAAACAGAATGGTGGATCAATGGAACAGAATAGAAGACCCAGAAATAAACCCACACATTTATGGACACCTGATCTTTGACAAAGATGCCAAAACCATACAATGGAAAAAAGATAGCATCTTCAACAAATGGTGCTGGTCTAACTGGATGTCTGCATGTAGAAAATGCAAATAGATTCATAATTATCATCCTGCACAAAACTAAAGTCCAAGTGGATCAAACACCTCAGTATAAAACCAGACACATTAAATCGGTTAGAAGAAAAAGTGGGGAAAACCCTAGAACTCATTGGTACAGGAGACAAGTTCCTGAACAGAACACCAACAGCACAGGCTCTAAGAACAACAATCAATAAATAGAACCTCATGAAACTGAAAAGCTTCTGTAAAGCAAAGGACACCATCATCAAAACAAAATGACTGCTGACAGATTGGGAAAGAATCTTCACCAACCCTTTATCTGACAGAGAACTAATATCCAGTATATATAAAGAACTAAAGAAGGTGAAAAGCAGCAAACCAAGTAATCCAATTAAAAAAATGGGGAACAAAGCTAAACAGAGAACTCTGTGTAAAGGAATATAAAATGTCAGAGAAGCACTTAAAGAAATGCTCAACCTCATTAGCCATTAGAGAAATGCAAATCAAAATGACTCTGAAATTTCACCTTACACCTGTCAGAATAGCCACGATGAAAAACTCAAGTGACAACACAGGATGGAGAGGTTGTGGAGAAAAGGGAACCCTCCTCCACTGCTGGTGGGAATGTAAACTTGTACAACCACTCTGGAAATCAATCTGGTGCTTTCTCAGACAACTAGGAAAGCGCTTCCTCAAGATCCAGCTATACCACTCCTTGGCATATATCCAAAAGAGGCTCAAATACTCAATAAGGACATTTGCTCAACCATGTTTGTAGATTTATTTTTAATAGGCAGAAGCTCCTCAACTGAAGAATGGATGCAGAAATTGTGTTACATCTACACAATGGAGTATTACTCTGCAATGAAAAATAAGGAAATCATGAAATTTGCAGGTAAATGGTGGGATCTGGAAAGAATCATCCTGATTGAGCTGTCCCAGAAGCAGAAAGACACACATGGTAAATACTCACTCATATAGACATATAACACGGGATAAATCTGTACATCTAAAGAAACTAATTAAGAGAGAGGACCCTGACTAAACTACTCAATCCCCATCCAAAAGGCAAAGAGGATGAACATCAGAAGAAGAAGAAAACAGGAAACAATGTAGAAACCTGCCATAGAGAGCCTTTGAAAGACTCTGCCCTGCAGACTATCAAAGCATATGCTGAGACTTATGGCCAACTGTTGGGCAGAGTGCATGGAATCTTATCAAAGAAGTGGGAAACAGTAAGATTTGGAGAGATCAGGAACCCCACAAGCAACAGAACCAGAAATCTGAGCACAGGGGTCTTCCCAGAGACTAATAGTTCACCCAAGTACCAGGCATGGAGATAACCTAGAACTCTGCACAGATGTAGCCCATGGCAGTTTAGTGTCCAAGTGGGTTATGTAATAATGGGAACAGGGACTGCCTAATCTCATTGGCCTGCTCTTTGATCATCTCCCCCTGAGGAGGAGCATCCTTACCAGGCCACAGAAGATGACAATACAGCCACTTCTGATGTGATCTGATAGACTAAGATCAGAAGGAAGGAGAGGAAACTTCCCTTATCAGTGGACTTGGGGAGGGGCATTCATGAAGAAGGGAGAGGGGGTGGGAGTTGGAGGGGAGGAGGGAAGGGCTTATGGGGAGATACAAAGTGAATAAAGTGTAATTAATAAAATATAGAATGGCAGAGAAACACTTAAAGAGATGCTCAACATCCTTAGCCATCAGGGAGTTGCAAATCAAAACGACCCTGAGATTTCACCTTACACCCATCAGAATGGCTAAGATGAATAACTCAAGTGACAACACGTGCTGGAGAGGTTGTGGAGAAAGGGGAAACCTCCTCCACTGCTGGTGGGAATGTAAACTTGTACAACCACTGTGGAGGTCAATCTGGCGCTTTCTCAGACAATTAGGAATAGTGCTTCCTCAAGATCCAGCTATACCACTCCTAGGCATATACCCAAAATTTGCTCAAGTACACAACAAAGACATTTTCTCAACCATGTTTGTAGCAGCTTTATTTGTAATATCCAAAACCTTGAAACAACCCAGATGTCCCTCAACTGAAGAATGGATACAGAAATTGTGGTATTTTTACACAATGGAATACTACTCAGCAATCAAAATGAGGAAATCATGGCAGGGTCTAGAAAACACAATTTTGAGTGAGGTATCCAAGAAGGAGAAAGACACACATGGTATATACTCACTCATATAGTCCTATATGATAAGCATGGTGAAATCTATACACCTAAAGAAGATAAACAAGAAAGAGGACCCAGGGTAAGATGATCAGTCCTCACTTAGAAAGACAAATGGGAGGTGCATTGGATGTAGGAGAAAACAAGTAACAGGACAGAAGCCTACAGCAGACGGCCCCTGAGAGACTCTACCAAGCAGTGTGTCAAAGCAGATACTAAGACTCATAACCAAACCTTTGGCAGAGTGCAGGGAATTATATGAAAGAAGGGGGAGTTTGTATGATGTGGAAAGGATAGGAGCTCCATAAGGATCAAATGTATCATGGCATAGGGATCTTTTCTGAGACTGACACTCCAGCAAGGACCATGTATGGATATAACCTAGAACCTCTGCTCAGATGAAGCCTGTGGTAGCTCAGTAACCAATTGGTTTCCCATAGTAAGGGGAACAGGGACTATTTCTGACAGGAACTCAATGGCAGGCTCTTTGACCTCCCCACCCCACAAGGGAGGAGCAGTCCTGCTAGGCCACAGAGGAGGACTTTGCAGCCAGTCCTGAAGATACCTGATAAAACAGGATCAGATGAAAGGGGAGGACATCCTCCCCAACCAGTGGACTTGGAAAGGGGCAGGGAGGAGATGAGGGAGGGAAGGTTTGGGAGGGAATGAGGGAGTGGGATACAGCTGGGATACAGAGTTAATAAAATGTAACTAATAATAATAAAAAAACCATCACAATTTCTAACAACATTCTAAATATTTGTCCTTGTATCCAAAGGTTTGTGTAGCCCTCAGCCTTCATCAAGGAAACTTCTCTTTGTAACAGACCACTACCAAAAAACCCACAACCTATCAAAATGCATTATTGTGTTGGCCAGTCACTATGGATACAGCCGCAAAACAAGGCTCAGAGAACAGTTTAGATATAAACACAGACACATATGTACATATATATGTATATTATATATGCATATATGTATATGTGTATACAGACAGTGCCAGATATATTAAGGAAAATATATTAGGAATATGCACGTACATATACATACATAAATGCATGTACCAACAACTAATGGGAAAAGAAGCCATGAATCTGAGAGAGAACTAGAATGGTTATATGGAATGTTTGGGAGGGAGGAAGTAGAAGTAGAAATTATGTAATAATTTTATAATCTTGAAGAAGGTAAGATAAATCAACTTCATAAATATGTATTTTTCTTATCCTCTACTCTGTTCCATTTATCAGCTTGTATAGTGTTAGGAAATAGCAAGTGTAGTGATTACTCTTATTTTTCTTCTGTTGTTCACAGCTTGGGGGTACAGCACAGTGAGGTGGAGGGTTTGGTGGGAGCATGCTTTAGCTGGGGTGGCAGGGGTGAGGCAGTTGGTCACATTGCATCTTTGGTACAGAATCAGGAAAGGATGAAAGCTGGTGTGCAGCAGCTCATTTTTTTTCCCCTCCTGTCCAGGACCATAGTCCATGGATGGTGACATGCACATTCAGGGAGGGATTTTCTATCTCCTTTAAACTTCTCTGGGAACACCTTGAAGACAAGCTCAGAGATTTGTTTCCTGGGTAATACCTGGTCTTGTCATATTGACAATCAATATTAACCATCTAATATATGAATTATTTCTCTGAATAACGTGTTGAAAATCAGTGTTGCAGAGTGACAGTTGTGTCCCTTCTAAGGCACATGTTGGAGCCTTGTCATGTGTGACTGTATTTAGAAATTGGCTGATAGGACGGTGTTTAAATAAGGTCATAAAGTCATGAGGTTAGGTCTCTTATCAGATAGGTTTATTGTCCTGCAAGAATATGATGTGACATCAGAGATGTCAAGCAGAGAAGATAGGCCATGTGAGATTTTAATCAGGACCAGCCTGCAAACCAGGAAAATAGGCTTCTGTGGGACTCAACTCTAATGGTCTCAGGGTCTTAGAGGTCGCTTACATAATTATGAGAAAATACTCTCTTGTTAGGAGCCACGTAGCCTGTGGTTTTGTGAAGAGAGGTTAACTAGAGTAAGACAGTCAATAAGAACATTGGTCTCCAATCATCACTGATAGGTTACGTATAATGAGCACTGTTTGCCATTTCAAAGATCCACAAAAAGAGATACTGTATGCGTTCGTCAACTTTTACAAATTTGGATACTTTTAAAAGTATCCCATTTACTGAGTTTTGTAATTATCGTTACAAACAATTCAGAAGTGGTAGGTGTCAGAAGTAGAAAGAAGGAGTACAGGAAATTTGTTCCAAACTACTGCTTCAGTAATTTTAGGTCCTCTTCACTTCCAGGTAAATGTCACTGAGCTTACCTTTACCTTAAGCTCGCTGGACATAATGACCTGTATGGTGTTCAATATGTAGAACAGCAACTAGGGTTGAAATGCATCTTGATGATGTTTTATCTTTATGCTCACTAGCATGGGCGCCCCCCTCCTTTCTTTGTATTAATTCTAATTGTCCTGATACCAAGGAGGTAGAAGGGAGTAATTCTGAAGAGACAAAGCGTCAACACAGTTGTCACTTCTGTTCAATGTCTGTAGAGCCGACTAAGCCATGGCTCTAAGTATTTGGTAAATAAACCCTCGGGCTGAGCTCTTTCACAGCACAACAGAACCTATATGGCAGGGCCCACATACAAAACAGTAACCATTTTTATTTTCATATTTGTTCACTTGTTTATGTGTATGTGCTCTGTGAGGGGCATTTTATGTGGGTACACATGTGTGTAAGCACGTATATGTATGTGTGTCTGTATATGAAAGTCAGAGAGATGTCAGCATTGATGTCCTCTTTGATCACTTCACCGCATCGGTGTTGGAGGCGGGGTTTCTCATTAAACTTGCAGCTCACGGTCTCAGCAAGACTGACTGGCCAGAATGTCTCAGGGACCCTCCTGTCTCTGCATTCCTGTTAGTGGGATTGCACATAAGGAAATATGTGATACTACACCCAAATTTAAGTGAATTCTTGATATCTTGCCTTTATTTCTATATAACAAGCCCTTTACTGACTGAGCCATCCCCACAGCCTGCCAATTTTTATTTTGGCAGTTTACTGAAGGGATTTCCACTTGATATGTGAAATGACTTAGAGCAATAGTCACTTGAAATTCTCATTTTATTAATGATTACATTTCACATTAGTACCTTAGTCAAAATTACCCATTATACTGACTTAATTGCCTGCCCCAAATTTCTTTCTGAGAGCTACTTGGGTGAATACACACATAAATTACTGGTTTGGATTGTCTGAACATTCTTAAAATTTGATAACATTTGGCACATTGTAAGACTTTTGTTTACTTTGCCCAGGTCCATTTCCCAAATTATCCCTGGAAAACAGTTTCCATACAGGATATTTCTCATTGCACTTTCCCAATTATTTCATTTATTGATGTTCAAAATCCCCAAAGAACCCCAGGTTACCTAAAACAGGTGAATGCTTTGATTTTGTTCTCTGTTACTTCCACACAGGGTTAAATAACCAGGGACTGTGAGTCCTTTGCTTGTTATTTGCCTTTTGAAAAGATGACCTTTCCATTTTTCATTCTGCCCCCAAACCACTTAGGTCCAGGTGAAAACAACCTTTGTAAACCTTTGTAAACTCCCATAAGATGCTTGGATTCTCTTTGTGAGCTCACTAACGCTGTCTTTCTTTGTTTGTTTTATTTTTTAATAAATCCCACTGCAAGATGATTTCTTGGTCAATTTCCAGTTCCCTACAATACTTGTTTTAATCTGAGGCTCCTAAGCAACTAATAGTTCAGCAAGGTCACTCCTTCGTGTTTAAAATTGCCTCCCAAGGAATCTCAGAAAGAACGTTCTGTTCTTAGTATTCAATAGTTCTAGAGCCTGGATTCTGCCTTAGATTTAGTAAGTAATGCTTTATTATAAGAGACCTCTTCTGACAGATTTAATTGCTGGTCCTCTTCCATCCCATCAGTAAAACAGTTTATTGTATGTGTTGGCATACATGATAAGAGAATTCAAACAGATATTTGACAATAGCAATATATTTATTTTTAAAGTCATCCCTACAAAACATATGTGATGTATTTTTTAGGAACAAAAAGTAAATTTTGAATTTTAGTGTGCTTATTGGAGAAACACACTTGAATTTTAGTAAGAGTGAAACTGTAGGGGGAAAAGAAGCTAATTAATTTCAGTTGATTATAGAGAGCAATACCCTTCCATTGGTTTTGTACATGCGAATGTAAATAAGACAGGCTTTTCCATCAGTACCAGGAAAGCCAATTTGTTTGTCTGCTAAGAATCAACTAGGAAACTCATTTTATAAATATGACAACAGTTCTTTGGAAGTTAATAACTTTTCTGCAACTGTCCTATGAAGTGATGTTATGTTACTTAAGATTCTTTACATGTGATGTATTTTATTTGATTTTTGAATAAGGCTATCTTTATGACTGTATTTGCAACGACTCACTGTATATTTATATCCAATTGTGTGGGTTTTTTTTTTTTTAATTTTTTTTTATTTATTTATTTATTTTTTTTATCAGTTACATTTTATTAACTCTGTATCCCAGCCGTGTCCCGATCCCTCATTCCCTCCCAGTCCCTCCCTCCCTCCCTCCCTCATCTCCACCGTGCCCCTTTCCAAGTCCACTGATGGGGGGCACCTCCTCCCCATTCATCTGATCCTGTTTTATCAGGTATCTTCAGGACTGGCTGCAAAGCCCTCCTCTGTGGCCTAACAGGACTGCTCCTCCCTTCGGGGGTGGGGAGACCAAAGAGCCAGTCATCGAGTTCCTGTTAGAAATAGTCCCTGTTCCCCTCACTTTGGGAAACCAATTGGTTACTGAGCTACCACAGGCTACATCTATACACCTAAAAAAGATAATCAATTGAGCGGACATGGGGTAAGATGATCAATCCTCATTTAGAAAGACAGATGGGATGTGCATTGAACGTATGACAGGAGTCTACTGAGCGCATCTGAAAGACTCTAACTAGCAGTGTTTTCAAAGCAAAGACTCATGACCAAACCTTTGGCAGAGTACAGGGAATCATAAGAAAGAAGGGGAGTTAGTCTGATGGGGAAAGGATAGGAGCTCCACAAGGACCAAATATATCTGGGCACAGGGTCTTTTCTGAGACTGACATTCAACCAAGGACCATGTATGGACGTAACCTAGAACCTCCACTCAGATGTAGCCTGTGGTAGCTCAGTAACCAATTGTGTGTTTCTTTATATTTGTTTAGTACATTATCAGCAGGAAAAAGTTCATACAAAACATTAGCTATCAACATTATTATTATGCATATGAACAGACGGACAAGTGTACGGTAGATCTGTTCATATTATTTGCATTTGACTAGTATTTAGCGCCAGAAAAGAGTGATTTTTTTTTTCAGTACGTTTACTTAAGCAGTATTCGCTTCTTTACTAATGTTGTATAAACTTCTCTTGAGTCAACATATTAGATAAAATAAAGAAAACAGATAGTGAGAATAAAGTAAATAAGCATTTACATATATTTCGTCTTTGTACAGGCTTCTGCCTATGAACCCAGAAGATGAATGTGGCTAATAAGTCTGCTGTGACTGAATTTGTTTTGCTGGGACTCTCTAACTCCTGGGAGCTACGGATATTTTTCTTCATAGTGTTTTCATTCTTTTATGTGGCAACGATGGTGAGTAATAGCGTCATCCTTGTCACCGTCACATCTGACTCTCACCTGCACTCTGCTATGTATTTCCTGCTTGCCAACCTTTCTATTATTGACATGTCTCTTGCTTCCTTTGCCACACCCAAGATGATCATAGATTATCTAACGGATCATAAAACGATCTCTTTCGGTGGATGCATCGCTCAGATTTTCTTTCTCCACCTCTTCACTGGTACAGAGATTATTTTACTCATGGCTATGTCCTTTGACAGGTATGTTGCAATCTGTAAACCTCTGCGCTATGCTTCAATCATTAGTCCCCAGGTGTGTGTCGCCTTCGTGGTGTCCTCGTGGATTGTGGGAACCATGCATTCAATGAGCCAGGTCATATTTGCCCTCACATTACCATTCTGTGGCCCCAATAAGATAGATAGCTTTTTCTGTGACCTTCCTGTCGTATTCCAGCTGGCTTGTGTGGATACTTATGTTCTTGGTCTCTTTATGATTTCAACAAGTGGCATTATTGCTTTGTCTTGCTTTATTCTGTTATTTAATTCATATGTGATTGTGCTGGTTACAATAAAGCACCATTCTTCTGGAGGATCATCTAAGGCTCTTTCTACCTGTACAGCTCATTTTATTGTTGTCTTTATGTTCTTTGGGCCATGCATCTTTATCTATATGTGGCCACAAAACAGCTTTGTGATAGAAAAGGTCCTGTCTGTATTCTATACCATCTTCACTCCCATTCTGAACCCATTAATATATACTTTGAGAAATCAAGAGGTAAAGTCTGCCATGAGGAAGCTGAGAAGCAAGTTCCTAAATTTCAGTACAGAAACTCCTTTGCATTCTTTAGAGTTTTAAATTCTTTATTATTAGGTGTAACAGGTTTTGTGAAACAACAATTCTGTGTTATGCATGTAGAAAATGTACATTTTGAAACTTTAAAAAGAAGTTAATAGAAATAATTGCTTCCAAAAAAAAACCTGTCTATAAAAATAACAGGATTTACTGTTTAAAAGAGGACCAAATAATAGGTACAACTTAAAGAGGAACTAAGTGATTAAAGGAACTAATTCCAGTATGTACACACAGAAACTCAAGAAACCCCCTAAAGCATGACAAATGAGCAAGATTTCTATGATATTTAGGAATTCTTCACTGCTGTAGAGAATTAATTTCTGTCCCTAACCCATCATTTTCCACATCCCTGAGCCTACTTCACATTTAAGGCAGTTTGTAATGTCTGGAATTAGAGAAGTACCATTATATATAAATATGAAAAGGTAGATGAGGTGTAAAGGAACTATGTGAATGTGATTTCTCCATTGACCACATAGAGTAAGGAGCACATTGGTATATTAGCATCTCATTCTTACCTCCGACCACTTCATTAATCATCACAGCAGCGCTGCTTCAACACCTCCTTCTGACAAGGAGAATTTATAGACTACTGTAACAGTCCTGAAATTCAGTGTTAGGAGCTGAGATGCAAAGTTGTGATTTCTGTTTCAACAGGTCCGTGGAAGTCAACAACAGAATTAATTTAAGGATAGATCATGATAATAATCAAACTCACGAAGAATAATATTTAACTCTTATTTATTTATTTGGTTTCTTTGAGGCACAGTTTCTCTCTGCAGTCCTGGCTGCCTAGAATTCCCTCTGTAGACCAGGCTGGCCTGGAATTCACAGAGATCCATCTGCCTATGCCTCCCAATTGTTGGGAGGACCACCAAAGGCATGGACCACCAAACCCAGCTTAACTCTAAATTATTATATCTTTTTACCTTTTCATGAAATAGTAATTTCTGTTTAATAATTTGTAAAAAAAAAATAGTTTCTGTTTAGTAATACACTGTTAATTTAATAAGTGTGTTTTTAGAAGCAAATAAGTGTGATACATGTTTTTAAACATTGTCTTTTTTTGTACACTAGGAATGGCCATCACCCCACTGACAGTGATTTAAATTTCAAATATTAGAACACTTAAAATATTGTGATTATGTTTACTGTATTTTACAAATGATCTTTTAAAATGATAGCAAACATTGAATAGTTTATTATTATTTTAAATTTACTAAATAGTATTTGTAAAAATAATATCAAATATATTTTCCAGATGCAACCACCAAAGGTAGAACATGCAGCAAACAAATATTTAAGAACATTTAGTTGTTTTTATTTATTGAAGTGATTAAGCAATTGAAGAAAACCACAAATTATATATGAATTAAAGAATTCTGTAAAGAGATGAATTAAGAATAAGACATCTCTAAATTTTTAGGTTAGGCCAATTTTTAAGAGGGACATAATGCTCTTCAAATTTCTGTTTCTTTCATTTAAACATACTGAACAAACAAGTGTAAAATATGAGATATTTTGTTTAAGATTTTAAGCCTACTTTGAAATTAACAATAAAGACATCAGTGGTATTAACATAAGCAGAGAGCACATTTATAGCAGTGAAATGATTGCATAATTTTAGACGAAATTCTGTTATAAATGGATTTTTAGACTATGTTCTCTTAGGTATAGTTACATATTAAGGTCCATTCATTTACACTACTTTAGCTAATGTTTTAGTAACATTCCCAATAATTGTTCCATTTAATATTTACTTGTTTAATGAACTTTTTAAAGTGAACTGATTTTCACAATGGAAATATTTCTCATTTGTTGAAACATCACTGAATTGGTCACAATATAAAGTACAATTGTGTAAATAAATTAAATATATTAATATTTAAGTAATTTTTAAATGGTAAACTGCTATTTGAAACTTTGAGAAAAGAATAATCTTTAAATAGTGAAATAGTGTTCAGAGTAAATTTAAATGTAAACAAAAAGAAAGTAAAAATGTAAACCAAAAAAATCCAAGAATTGGAAAGAGCAAGAAGGGGTATGTGAGAGGACTTGGAGGAAGGAAAGAAAAGGGGAAATGATGCAATTATATAATAGTATCAAAAATATAAAATAAATTGTGAAAACAAAGAATATTTTGGCAGAGGTATTGTCAATATTCAATGCTTATGTGGAGAATTTTCAAACTTAAAAGCATTTGTCTGAATCCCTCAGGAATGTAGTTGGCAGGACACGGCTTTGCAGTGCGAGTGAATAATGAGACTGAGTACCATCGGCCTTGTAATTGAGAATGAAGAGGATGTAGGGTGGCTAACTGTAGAATACTTCATATATGAAGAAAATTGACTACTGCCTTCCTTGTAACATCAGCATGAGGTGTCGGCATGCAAGATGCCTCCATGTGTTACAGAAACCACTTAAACCTGTTAAATAGGATCTACAAAGGGTGATTCGATAACATTCTTTCCTAAATAAGCAGTGGATTCAGAGTCTCTAAGCAGTAGGAAGAATGGTGCCCTTTAACATTGAGTTTCTGAAGCATAAAGGAGACTGCAAAGCATCACAGATGCATGGAAGGCAGATAATATTAGAACACCAGGCCAAGGGAAATTTTAAGTAATCTGCACTATCGTACACACTATTAAGGAGGTGTTGTTTTAGAGGCTATTTCAGAGTTTTTAAGTTGATAAGCAGAGAGACAAAATGAGTGGTAATGGCAAATAGACTCTCCAAATAATGCTGTCAGATTTTTTAACATGTGATATAATAAATAGATAAAGTAAAAATAAATACGAAAATATATAAAGATTTTAAAAAGAAAGGAAAATTATGGAAGGCTGGAGGTAGAGCTTGGTTGATAAAATATTTGCCTGAGCTGCATAAATCATACTGTCAAGAGAAAACAGGTAATGGCTAAGAAAATAGGAAAAAAAAACGGATAAAATGTAAATTGTGAGTATATACCATGTGTCTCTCTGCTTCTGGGATAACTCACTCAGGATGATCTTTTCTAGTTCCCACCATTTGTCTGCAAATTTCATGATTTCCTTGTTTTTAATTGCTGAGTAGTATTCCATTGTGTAAATGTGCAACAGTCTCTGTATCCATTCCTCAACTGAGTGACATCTGGGTTGTTTCCAGATTCTGGCTATTACAAATAAAGCTTCTACAAACATGGTTGAGAAAATGTCCTTGTTGTATACTTGAGCATCTTATGCCTAGGAGCGATATAGCTGGATATTGAGGTAGTGCTATTCCCAATTGTCTAGAAAGCACCAAATTAATTTCCAAAGTGGTTGTACAAGTTTACATTCTTACCAGCAATGCAGGAGGGTTCCCCTTTCTCTACATCCTCTCCAGCATGTGTTGTCACTTGAGTTTTTTATCTTAGCCATTCTGATGGGTGTAAGGTGAAATCTCAGGGTTGTTATGATTTGCATTTCCCTGAGGAGTAAGGATGTTGAACATTTCTTTAAGTGTTTCTCTGCCATTTGATATTCTTCTATTGGGAATATTATGTTGGACATAATATAGGATAATCATACTAAAATCTGCACACTTAAAGGAGCTAATCAAGTAGGAGGACCCTGGATAAGATGTTCAATCTTCATTCAGAAAGGTAAATAGGATGGACATTGGAAGAAGTTGAAAATAAGGAACAAGACAGGAGCCTACCACAGAGGGCCTCTGAAAGACTACGCAGTAGGGTATTAAAGCAAATGCTGAAACTCACAGCCAAACTTTGGGCAGAGTGGAGGGAATCTTATGACAAAAGGGGGAGATAGAAAGACCTGGAAGGGTCTGGAGCTCCATGAGGAGAACAGCAGAACCAAAAAATCTGGGCCTAGAGGTCTTTCCTGAGATTGATACTCCAACCAAGGACCATTCATGGAGATAACCTAGAACCACTGCACAGAAGTAGCCCATGGCAGCTCAGTGTCCAAGTGGGTCCCCTAATAAGAGGAGCAGGGGCTGTCTCTGACATGAACTCAGTGGCTAGTTCTTCAATCACCTCCCTGGAAGTGGGGGGCAGCCTGACCAGGCCACAGAGGAAGACTATGAAAGACAGTCCTGATGAGACCTGATAGGCTAGGGTCAGATGGAAGAGGAGGAGCACCTCCCCTATTAGTGGACTTGGAGAGGGGCATGGGAGGAGAAGAGGGAAGGAAGGAGTGTGGCACTGGGAGGGAATGAGGGTGTGCTTACAGCTGGGAATACAAAGTGAATAAATTGTAATAAATAAAAAATTATATTAAAAAAAGAAAAAATAAAGAGATGTCTAGCAAAAAAAGTAAATTGTGGTAAATATGATCAAATGTTCAAATAGAATAACAAAAATAACTATGTGTATGTGGGTATTTGTGTGTGTGTTTCTAAAATTTTCTTGAGGAAATTTTCAGAATATGGGGCAAAAGTTAATTATTACATGTCCTGCAAGTCCCTACAATCCTTGAAACTCTCTGGTAATTTATTTTTTTCTCCAACAGATTTCATTCAGCTGTAAGAAATTTGGCTTTGCAGACCTTACTCTATCCTGAGTCTTTGACTCTGATCATTTTTATAGACATTTAATTACGGAGACAAGAAATGTTAGAACATAAGGAAAAACAGCTTTTGTAACTTAAAAACCATTTTATGTGACTTGAAATAATGTAACACCTTGTATAATATTAGCACTATAAAATTGAGCATGACACATGATACTTGACATTTCCCAGACTTACCTTCTACAATAAAAGAAAAAAAAATGGTACCATAAACAAATACAGAGATTTTTGCAAATCATGGACATAAATCATAGACAGCACACAGTCATGTTTATAGATTGTTAATATCATTCCATGTGATCAGTGCTTAGTATTGTCTTGATTTCGTAACTGTACTTTTTATCAAAAGGTATATTTGCATATGTAGGGTATATATTTTATGTGTGTGGTAGCACATGACTTTAATTCCAATGTGTGGGTGGAGAGTTGCTGTTGCTGTGGGTTCAAGGCCTCCATAGGCAAGGAACATAGCAACTCTCTCCCGTAAAACACAAAAAGGAAGAAATTATTGGATGTAGAGTAATATAAGAATGTTTTATTTAAATTGTGGAGTACGATGCAGATGTCAGAAATGTGGCTACAGGCAAAGAGAAGCTCAGAACGTAAACACCATTCTTTTATTACAAAAGGAAAATGGAGAGGGAAAGATAGATGGAACGAAGAAGAAAGGGAAAAAGAAAGGGGGGCAAAAGATAAAAGCCACATGGCTGAGGGAGGAATAAAGAGCAAAGGAAAAAAAAAGAAACTAAAACTCATTATAACACTGAACTCATCACTGATATTTGTAGCACAATACAGGAATCCTGAATGTGTGCATACTGTGCAGATGCCCAAAACATCTTCTTTTCTTCTTGGCCATCTGCCAGTACAATGACATGTCATGTAGCATTTAAAATATTTCTTTACTGAATTTATGCGTGTGGAAATGTGTGAAAATGTGTATGGGTGTTAGTGTGTATATGTGTGGATGTGGATGTATATGAGTGTTTGTGTGTGTGTGTGTGTGTGTGTGTGTGTGTGTGTGTGTGAGTTGGAGGACAACTCTCAGCAGTCAATTCTGTTTTGTGACCTTGTGGGATTTTGAATCAAACTCAAGTCATCAGGCCTTTGTGCTTCTACCTTCTGAGCCATTTTTGATGCAGAAAAAAAAGTCTCTGGAAGCTATTTCTAAAAGACCATCCTGGGATTAGCAAGTAGCTGCCTCCTTCCTTGTTCTCTCTACTCTGAGAACCAAGAGTGTCAAAGGAGTAGAGCCTGGGTTCTGGCCTAAAACCTCCTTTAGAAAACATAAGCAAAACCATTTTTTTTTTTTGTAACTTGGAAACTATTTTGTGTAATGTGGAATAATGCAATGCCTTAAGATAGGAGATGCTACTCTGCAGCTCTTCTTATAAGACATGGTTACAGTGGACTTGGAGCTCAGATAGGAACCAAGACCAAGATAGGCCTTGATATACTAATGAACTAACCCCAAGGTGGCATTGATACCTTAAGGTTAGTGAACCAGCTCTAACCTGGGAACCGTGATAATACAAAGCTGCTGCTCAATGAAATGACACAAAAACTCATCTAGGTTTCTAGAATCACACTGGAGTGTCCCTGAGGTTCTGATCCTTTGTCCCCACCCACAGGAGTTCAACAGGTTCCTAAAGGGGGGGGGAGAATGGCATCGAACAAGAGACACAGGAAGGAGGCTAAGTCTGTTTGTCTGATCAAAGCCTCGTTTATTAGAAATTTTTACTTATATAGGACGAAGGCAGGAAAAGGGGAAGGCTAAATTACTGCTGCAGGAGATAGGAAGAGTGCTTTCATGGCTTGAATATTGTACCTTCAACTTACCATAAGGATGTTTTCTTAATATTTCTCGCGGATGCTCTAAAACTAACAGATGGATGTCCTCACAAATCTATCACCCATGACTTAGGGTCCTAGATAACTCTTTCACTAAATAGCTTTAGGTCTCCACTAAATGACCTTTGCTCACTATTTGGCTTTGGCGTTAGTAAATAGCTTTGTCTCCACTAAATAGCTTTGGCTCACTATTTGACTTTGGCTTCAGTAAATAGCTTTGGCTCCCAACAATCCTTCAGGAAGAGGACTTGGATTTGGCCTCTGTGGGTATCCCTGGCCTCAGTGACTGCTGAAATCCTGACATTGTCACTAGGCTCACACATGCCTGTCTGCCAGCACCAGACACTGGCCCATGCTCTCCGGGACCTTCTGGACCTGTATCAGTGCTGTTCTCCCAGCCTGTCACAGCTGAAGGATTTTGTGGCAGACATATGTTGAGCCTGCAAACTTCTGAAGTATCTGCACTGAACCAGAACCTTGCAATGGCATTTTCTGCCCAGTCAACTATTCTATGCTTGGTGAGATGTCTACTTAACATTTCTGTTGGTGTGATATTATAATGAACACCTGTGTGAATAAACTGACCATAATCAGAAGACATATCTTGTGTGGACATCCTAACTGCCCACAGCCCAATAGCCATAATCTCCACAAGATTCCTCCTGCTAAATGGGAAATCTTTGACTATGAACCAGTTACATTGTTTGAGCCATAAGCTACAGTGAGTCACTGGCTTTCACGAAGAAAGAGAAATAGTCTCAAGTGCTTAAAGGTGCCAGAGTCTAAGTGAGACTGCTAGACAGCTTGCTGATGGTACTGCCTAGCAGCTAGAGACAGAGGGATCACACAGAGTAATAACCATAGTCCACTCCACACACCACACCATTTTTATGTATGGCAGAAACAACATAGGATCAAGAAAAGGCCAGATACTATAGAGGTTTGCTCTTAAATCCCATCATACACAAGGGACTTGAGTACTCTCACCACCCCCAAATTCCATCACTGAGACTTGGAAAAGAGACCTCTTTACTTGTATTTTTCATTTGATTTTGCTTGCTATTTTGTTGTTTAAATAAAATGTTAGTTCATCTCTCCCTTTTTTATTCTTTCTCTCTTCTCTGGTAATAGGTATTTATAGACATGATATGAACAAATGTTAAATCAAAGCAATCTAAACACACATATATATATACATATATAATATATATAACATATGCACACATATAAACATATATATATATATACATGAAGCATTTTACTCCTCTTTAGTTTTTTATTCTTTGTGAATTTCATGCAACATATTTTTTATCATATTCCTTCTCATCCTCCAAATCCTTCCATATCTCACCCACTCTCTCCCCACCTTGCTTCCTGGGGATTTTACTAGAGTGTTATACCCAGTGTCAGTCTATTGAAAATGATTGAGTTTTCCTCTCCCAGTATCTATCATTTTGCAATAGTTTCTTGGCTAGTGGTGGGACTTTGTGTCTACTTTTTCATGCTGAGATTTTTCTTCTGCCTTGAGGTTCTGTGGGTCTTGTGCATACCATCATAATCTTTGTGAGCTCCTTTGTACATTTTCCCATCTATATCTGCAAAACAGGTTCCTTAAAATCACCCACTGCCTCTGGCTCTTACAGTCTTTCCTTCACCTCTTCTGCAGAGATTGCTGAACCTGGACCATAATGGGTGTAATAAAGACATCCCACGAGGGGCTTAACACTCCGAAGTCTCCTGCTCTCTTTATTCTTTTAATTTATGGGTCTCTTTATTAGTTTCCATCTAGTGCACAAAGCTTCTCTAATGAAGGCTTGTATGACTGTGGGGCCTGGGAGGAAGTCAGGGTGTGAACAAGCCCTAGGGACTGGGAAGTGACTTAAGTTGCCTCACCTCTACCACCAGCTGCTACTGGGTGAGCTTTCCATGGCTGAGGGATGGGATCAATCTTTCTAATTGATGTGGCCACAAGTTGATTGTTCATGTTAGACCAGGATTGAAGTTGATTGTTCATATTAGACCAGGATTTGATTGGGAAGATATGGAGATAAAAGAAAGAACAAGTGGACTGTCCACAAGAGCAGATTACGTGTTAATCAATACAGTGAGAGGTAACAATGATGCCATGGACCATGTGTACATTGCTTAGGGGCCTTTGGGTTTATGAGCAAAATAAGTTCTTGGGATAGAACATTGTATCTGCAGGTTTGTTCTCCTGAGTCCCCTGCTATCTCAAAGTTGTAATTACTAACAAACTTGGAGGTCCATGAAGCCTTATGAGGGGGGACAAATTTTCTTCTGAGCCAAGGGAAATTCCTTAGCTTATGAGATCACACCATCCTCTGGTCTTCTGTGTCAGGATCTTCCCAGATTCTAGGCCTGTAGATTGTATAATTATGTCTTCAGTTTAGAAGGCCACACTGTGGAGGCTTAGATTTTTTTAGCAAACTTACTTTATTTAGGGTTCTTAAATGCTTCTACCTTTCTTCCACCCCACTGAACAGAGGTAGGGTAAAAAGCAGTTTATTAGGAAAAGGGTGTTTTGAACCTTTTTTAGAAGTATTTCCTTGGGATAAGTCCACTCTTCGTTGTCCAGATATCAGCAATCCAGACCAAATGCCAAAGCAAAATGAATCAGCACAATTCATCAGAAACAGTAAGACTCCTCTGAATTGCAATGAGTTGGTAAAATAAGAGAACTCAATTGGATTTCCCCAAGTTCTCTGGATTGTTTCTCTCTGTGAAGTGAAGTGTTGAAGGATGAAAAGGATGTAGATATCAAAAGTGTTGTCTTACTGTCTGTGGGCTTCTATACATCTATTCTCTTCAAAGTCCACCCACAGATGCTTTTAGCTGGCCTAAGTCACACTCCTAGCATGAGAAAGCTCACAGCAGATCATCACATGACACAAAAACCAAAATCTTCCACTTCACCATAGCCTCAGTCAGGATAGTCTTTTCTAATTCCATTCAGTTGCCTGCAAACTTCATGATTTCTTTGTTTTTTAATAGCTGAGTAGTATTTCACTATGTAAATGTGTCACAGTTTCTTTATCCATTCTTTGGTTGAAGGAGATCTAAGTTGTTCCCAGTACAACCAGGGTGTATGGCTCAAGCAGAGATTCCTAATAGCAGAGGCCACAGAGACTGAAGAGGACACCCTTTAACCAGACAAGTCTCATAGTAGAGGGAGGGGAACACCAAACCATCCACAAAAACTTTGACCCAAAATTTACCCTGCCTACAGGATGTACAGGGTTAAAGACAGAGCAGAGATTGAGGGAATGTCCAGCCAATTCCTGGCTCAACAAAGAACAGAAGAAGAGTGCCAACATTAGAAAGAGTGCCTGTACCTGACACTATGAATGACACTCTGCTAAGCCTGCAGTCAGAAACCTATCAGACTTGTCCTCTGAGAGACTCTACCCAGCAGGACCTCAAAACAGATGCTGAAACTCACAGCCAAACATTGAGCAATGTGTAGGAAGTCTTGTGGAAAAGTGGGAGGAAAAGAAAAGGTCCCGAAGATGACAAGTTCCACAAGAAAACTAACAGAGACAACTAACCAGGGCCCAGATGGGTTTGCAGAGGCTGAAGCCTCAAACAAGCACCATGCAGGGACTGGACCTGGAACCACACCTTCTGCCTGCGCCAATGTAGCCTGTGGGTAACTTAGGCTTCCTCAAGTAAGGAGAGCAGGGACTTCATCTGACATGGGTTTTCCTGCCAGCTTTTACTCTCTTCCCCCTGGTGGGACAGCCTTGCCATGCCAGAGGGTTAAGAGGACATGCTTAGTCCTGATACAACTTGAGCTGGGGTGGATGGGAAGGGGGGTACCACTTTTCTGAGGAATCAGGGAGATAGAAAGGAAGGAAAAGAGGGAGGGTGGGATTAGGAGGCAAGGTGGGATGAGGCTACAACCAGGGTGTATGGTGAATAAAAAATTAATAAATAAATACAAATATAAAAATTAAAAATAAACAGAACAAACGCAAAAAAAGCACTGCCTCAGACTCCCTTACCAGGAACTTCCTGAAGCCAGGCAGGCTCCTGGTGCAGTACTGTATCAATATTCCTTCCGAGAGTTCCTTAGTCCATCTTATGTTTTGGGAACATTATTACATTTGTCTGGAGACAACTCACCCACAGTCAGCTCCCCCCATCAACTCAGACTGATCAGATGGTGTGAACCATGGTGGGAGGGGGGTGCACAATGGCTGACCAGAGCCCAGCCTCTTCCAGCAGGAAAGAAAATGTTGTTCCAAGGCACTTATGAAGCCCATTTTTGAAGCCAGGATAGTTATGAAGGCCATTTAGATTTCTTGTAGTGTCCAAATCCTCAAAATACTTATTTTCTTTCAAATCCATGACTTCATCTCTTTTTTATTACTGAAAATGAGAATTTTACTGTTATGCTAATATTTTTTCATTTTTTATTAGTTACAGTTTGTTCACTTTGTATCCCAGCTGTAGCCCCCTCCCCCATTCCCTCTCAATCTCCTCCCTCCCTCATCTTCTCCTATGCCCCTCGACCAGTCCAATGATTGGAGAGATCCTCCTCTCCTTCCATCTGACCATTGTCTATCAGGTCTCATCAGGACTGGCTTCTTTGTCTTCCTTTGTGGACTGGTAAGGCTGCTCCCCCATCAGGTGGAGGTGACCAAAGAGTCATCCTATGAGTTCATATAACCTCATCTCTTAAAATATTTCATGAAGAAGTTTCTTAGTAATTATTGGAACAGCAAAATGTGTTTAGATGTAGAAGGCCTGCACCCATCCTGAGGTGTTTACAAACATCAACAAATATTTATACCTTCAAGCCTGGATCCTTTGTAGGATCTCTACTTCCCCCTTTTATGTATTTCCAAATTTGAAACATAACAGGATAGGAATTCAGCAGTTTTTGTGTCCCCTAGGTGGGTGGCTTCGTGTAGATCTATATAACAAGTCACCTTCTCAGACTCGTAGAAATGACAAGTCTGCAATCCAGAAGCATCTACTGTCCTTGCTTATTCTGTGTGGCCAATTCTTGTTTTGCCCAGTCAATCATGCCCAGTGTGTGTTCTGAGCATTCAAGTAAGCTGGCCTCCAAGGATATCAAGAATTGGAGAGGTCCTACTGGTGCTAAGGCCACCCCCCATGGTGCTAAGTCAGCTTCTCTGCTGCCTCTGACTTCTAGGGTATCTCCTTTTTGGTGTTCTTTGTAACAGATACAATGGCCACCCTTTTGCATAAGAAGGTAGGTTTCAATGACACTAAAATTTCTTCTCTAATTTTAATTTTTTTCTGCCGAAGTTAGCAATTATCATGGTGAAAGTATATTGGTTGTCAGCAAATATGGTGATAGATTTGTCTTTTCACCACTGGAGTGCTTGAGTCAAAGCTCAAAGCTCATCTCATGGAGCTGAGGTTCATCCACTACTTAAAGACTGTGCCCATATCATCTTCTCTTGGGTCACCACTAGTGCTCTTGCACACCCAATCCTGTTTTGGATGAAACTTCTATTTCTGAACTATACCTGCTCTGTTGTCACCAACAGCACATCAGTCATATCAGGCCTGATAGCCTGAATCAAGTCAGTCCCCTTAAGATAGTCATGAGGAGATTTTGAGGTTGGGGGTTGGTTGTTTATTTTTCCAGAGGACACTGGCAGGGTTGAGGGCTGATGTACTGTGGAAACAAATGGGATGTTGATGCAGAAGCAAAGCTTGGTATCGGATTACTTGATCATTAGACATCCATCTCTTGGATGCTCCCCTGAAGAAGGAAGGCCTCAACAGAGGGTGGAGCTCTCTGGAACAGTTCTTGTCCTGATGTTAATTTGTCAGCTTCTTTTACCAGCTGAGAGGTGGGAGCTATGGCACTTATACATGCTAGCCATCTATCTGCAACTGGGTCAAGTCTCTTAAACAAATAAGCCACTGTTTTGTTGTGGTTTGTTTGTTTGTTTTTGAGCCTAGGGTTTGCATGAGGACTCCCTAGGCAATACCTCATCTACACACAAGTGGAATGGCTCAGTAATGCCTGCTAGGGCCATGGCCAGATCAGAGACCATACTCCCTTTCAAGATGAGGAAGGGAGAGTGGTTGGAAGGGAAAGAGGAAGGGGGCTACAGCTGGGATACAAAGTGAATAAACTAATTAATATAATAAAATAAAATTAAAAATTTAAAAAAAAGATTTTTAGGACCCATTTCTCAGTCTCAGTCCATTCCAAAGACCCCAATGCTTTGGAATTCCATAGCACCAATGCTGGGATAGAGGGAATTGACCATCTCAGTGAATCATTATCCATAGCTAGCAGATTCAACCATCCCAAAAATTCCTATACATGTTTTTTTTTCTATGAGGGAGCAGGGACTTGCAGGATGGGTGAAACACAGTCATGGGAAATAGCTGATTTCCTTCCTCTAGGATGTAGCCTAAGTATGTGAACTAACAGGTACACAAAAGGGCCTCCTTGGCTGTGACTGTCTACCCCAGGGTTTGGACAGTTTCTAAAAGGTCTTTTGTTGTGTGTCTATATCTCCTCAGTGGTGGAAGCAATCAGGTCATCATTTACATATTGGAGCATGGTGCTTTGTGGATTTTAATCAAAATTCCAAAAGATTTGTGTTCAGAGTTTCATTCAATAGTATTGGAGAGAGTTTTTGAACCCTTTCTTCTGGTCTGTTTCCCACATTTCCTCTTATTGAGGCCAGCTTTTTGACATAGCTGCAGCCCTCTTTGCATTTAGCTTCCATTTTGTTTAAAAAGTGACATTAAGTTCAAAATTTTCAACTTTTTAACACCCTTTTCCTTGAAGCAGTTATTCGTGACTGACACTAACAAATCGAGCCAAAGTTATACTTTACTATGATTCAATAACGTTATGGCTCATGCTTTATTATATATTCACTTGGCTGCACTCTGGTTGCATCCTTGTTATCAACACACATGACTGCTCTTTGGATGTACTCTAAAAGAACCTAAACCCTGACTCACTTACCTCACTTAGGACCAATCAGTTTAAAAGTTAGCTGATAATATACTTTGATAATATACTAATTAGCCAAAAAAGTAATACTGCTTTGTACAGCAAACCAAAATGGTTTACTGTCCTACTCATGTATTTTTGCATTTGGTTCTTTCTTTTAAAACCCTGCTGTGAGAACAAGTGGATGTCACCGTTAGGCTCCTGAGTTCCTTTCTGTGTCCTTGGTCATGATCAGTGTTGGGGTGTTTCATTCAATAAACTATCCATATCTGACTGAGACCGGTGTCAGACTGGTATGTTGGGTTATTCTTCAAGTACAACACTCTCCTGTCTGTTTCACTCAGGGCAGTTATTACCTTAGTCAACCTTTCAAACTGCTTTCTAGAGTTTTCTCCTGATGTCTAGGAGGACTGCATGAAAAAAAATATATATAAGTGGCTTGCTGGTTTTGGGGGGTCTATGGCAGTAAATATGCAATTTGTTTCACAAAGCTTTTCCAGAAAGCCTGTAAGCTATTAATTAGGTTCTTGAGTAACCTGACTTACTTTGGATAAGTTGGTAGATTTTCTTGCTGCCACTTTTAATGCTCCCAATCATGCATAATGAAAAGCACCCACCACCACCCACTTCATTGATATTAATATCCAAACTAGGTTGGGTGGAAAGCAAGGTTCTCTCAGTCTGGACATCTGCATTCAACTGTGTCTCACTCTCTAGCCTCAGTGCCAACTTCCTACTTTCCAGACAGATTAAGTCTCATCCCATTGCTATAAGCGGAGTGACCAGGAGCTGCTGGTATTCATCACAAGTCAGCTAGTGTATATGTATGTGTGTGTGAATGTGTACATACATGTATGTGCACATATGTGTGTATGTGTAGACTATGCAGCTTCTCCAAAAAGTGTCTGTTGATGCATGTTCATTTGCATGTGTTGTGTTTATGTGTGGAGGGTGGAGCGATGTTATCTTCCAAATACACAAGCCATTGGTAGTGAAGGAGACATTAAACCATGAGCAAGGAAGAAATTGGACTTATACTTCCGTCCCACCCCCCCACCAACCCTCCACACTACTTGAGGAACTACTCTTCTGAGTAAAACCTTCGACATTGAGCAAGAGAGGAAGGGAGCAGTATGTGTGCATGTGCCTGTGTGTCAAAGAACTAGTTTCTCCTCCCTGTGTGCACTTTGCTTAGATGGCAGAGGACCATCAGATGAGAGGCTGGGTCCCTCGCTGCTTCTATACAGGGAGGAAGACCAGGAACTCAAGACCTCCAGCAGGAGTCAACAGTCTAAACAAGGCAAGTCTTCAGAACAGGTGGTAGGAATGTCAAATTCCTCCAACAGGGCTGAGAAAATAGGATTGAGGTCCCCGAAAGAAGGCACAGATATTTAGCTAAGGGAGGGTGGTCTCCCACCAGAGAAAGCTATTGGTGCAAGAAATGCAGGAAAACCATTTGCTATGGCCAGGAGCCTCCAGGATGCATCACCATGGCAACAGCAGCATCTGGTTTCCAGCAGCACACCCACAGTTGATGCTGAAAGAGGTAAGACTCAGGTAAGTCCTGTGCTGTCTTCACCTGTGTCTAGCTTGTTCTCTCTTCAACATCTCTGTAAAACTCCTCCAGGTAAATGCTGCCTTTAAATTCCACAAACTGAACTGTGACCAACTCAACTCACTGACTCAACCAAACTGTTTGAAAAGAACTCAGAATTCTGGATGCTTCAGTCTCCTAAGTGCTGGAATTAATATGTACAACCACTACTGAACCTAAGCTTTTCTTTGCATGAAACCTGCTCAATACCATGCTGGCCTTGAAGTCAGAGACCTGCTTTCCTCTGTCTCTTCAGAGTAAAGGCATGTCTGTATGCCAGCCATGTTTAGAAGGTTTTTAGAAATGATCTCTTTCCAGAGCAGCCATGTTCTGAATTAAAATTCCTCTATAGAAGAACTGATATCACTGTAATGGATTCACGTTAGCAAATGGTTTATGTAGAAGGGGAGTACTTCAAGAGCCTCTGAAGGAGGTCCATCCAAGCACCTATGATAAAACTTAATAGATGACAAAGACTCAAAACATAAGTCAAGGGGGAGTAACTCTATAAACTTGTGGGAAAGATAATAAGAATTTTTTTTACATTAAGGTTAGGATAAGTCAATGTAAAGTTAAATACATAGATTAACATAAGGTTCAATCTAATTGCACAACTTGCTATATCATGAACCAGAGTTCTATAAAAGAATACGGTAAATGTTATTTTGGTTGTGGTGGTGGTAGTGGTGGTGTTTGATTGCTTAATTCAAATTTATTTTTTATAATTTATTCACATTACATCCTGATTTTAGCCCCCTCCCTTTTCTCCTCCTGCTCACCTATTCCTCTGAAAGCGGGAGCCCTCTTACCCAACCACATTGCATTAGCTTATCAAGTCTCCTAGGACTGCCTGCATCCTCTTCCTCTATGGCCTGGCAAGGAACCCCACCAGAGAGAAGTGATCAACAGCAAGCAACTGAGTCCATGTCAGAAACAGCCTCTGTTCACCTTACCAAGGATCCCAGTTGGAGAATGAGATGCCTATAGGCTATATCTGAATAGGGGTTCTAGGTCCTCTCCATGCATACTCCTTTGTTGGTGCATTAGTCTCTGCAGAATCCCATTGATCCAGATTTGTTGGCTGAGCTGGCATTCTTTATGGAGCACCTGTCCCCTCTTGGCCATTCTTTTTTCTTGTTTTTTTTTTTTTCATTTTTTAATTCTTCATTAATTACACTTTATAAACTTTCTATCCCCCCTGTGGTTCCCTCCCTCTCCCATCCCAAACCCTCCCTTCCTCCACCCTCTGCATGCATGCCCCTCCCCAAGTCCACTAATAGGGGAGGTCTTCTTTTCCTTCCTTCTGATCCTAGTCAATTAGATTTCATGGGGAGTGGCTACATTGTCTTCTTCTGTGGCCTGGTAATGCTGCTTTCCCCTCAGGGGGAGGTAATTAAAGAGCAGGCCAATAAGTTCATGTAAGAGACAGTCCCTGTTCCTATTACAATGGAACCCATTTGAATACTGAACTGCCATGGGCTGCATCTGTGCAGGGATCTTAGGTTATCTCCATGCATAGTCCTTGGTTGGAGTATCAGTCTCAGGAAAAAACACCAACAGCACAGGCTCTAAGAACAACAATCAATAAATGGGACCTCATGAAACTGAAAAGCTTCTGTAAAGCAAAGGACACTGTCCTCAGAACAAAACAACTGCCTACAGATTGGGAAAGGATCTTCACCAACCCTATATCTGACAAAGGACTAATATCCAGTATATCAATGCAGCCACTTTTGATGTGAACTGACAGACTAAGATCAGAAAGGAGAGGAGAACCTCCCCTATTAGTGGACGTGGGGAGTGGCATGCAAGCAGAGGGAGGAGGGAGGGTGGGATTGGGAGGGGAGGAGGGAGGGGCTTATGGGGGGATGCAGAATGAATAAAGTGTAATTGATGAAAAATTTTAAAAAAGGGAAAAAATAATTTAAGAACCTTAAATGACTTTCAAAAGTGGAGGAAAACATGGAGTTAGTCAATTGGCATGGAGCACGTCTCGCCCCTGGGGGCAATGGTCTCCTGAACCTACTCAGACCTCGGACACCACCACTGCTAGTTCTAGAACTGATGCAGGATGTTCCAACGAGGGGGTTAAGGCTTCTCATATTTCCTATAAGCCCACACCTGTTTGTTTATATCCCCCATTTTTATTCATTATTAGCCAGACAGAGCCAAGTAATTGTGGTAATGATACTTGCTTTTTTGCCCAATGATGGAATGCTAGTGAATTTAGGTATGCCCTGGTTACTCGCATGCCTCGCTGGGTGCCTGTGCCCATTGATGCCCCTCATGCTATGACTCTCTTCAGACAGAAAAGGGATCTTGGAATTACAGCCGCCATTGTTACTGCCATCTCATTGGCAGCTGTTGGAGCTACCACTGTGGCATTAGCCATGAGTCATACTGGGCAGACTGCTCAGACCCTGAACAATCATTTAGCCAATGTAGCTCATGCCTTAGTTGTACATAAAGGAATTAATGCTCAACTAAAAGGAAGCTTGATGGTGTTCAATCAGAGGATTGACCTCGTGCAGGAGCAAATTGATACCCTATGGCAAATCGCTCAACTTGGCTGTCAATGAAAATATGCTGGACTTTGAGTCACTAGCATATAACATGAGAATTTTTCCTGTGCTGCAAATCTGTCTAAACAATTGTCCAGCTATATTTTAGGTAATTGGACTGGAGAATTCGATACTATGATGGAGCAGCTGAGAGTGGCCATTGTCACAGTAAATTCTACCAGAGTGGACGCAGGACTAGCCACAAGATTATCATCATGGATTGCTGCAGCCATGAATCATCTGAAGGAATGGGCGGGCATGGGAGCGTTAGCAGGCCTTCTGGTGTTGGTCTCCTTGGTTTGCCTGTGGTATATATGCAAGATTAGAGTCTCACAACAGTGTGATGCAGCCATGATCATTCAGGCCTTTACAGCCATTGAAGCAGGACATTCTCCCCAAGCATGGTTGGCTACCATAAAAAGCTAAAATGTTATGCTCAGGATGCGAGGCTAAGCACTGCACTCAGGGTCAGCCGCTTTGGACCCAGAGAAGAGCATGTCTGGTTGCATGCAGGTTGATGCCCCAGGTCCCGCCTCTGAGAAAAAGGTATCGGACGGGTCTGATGCTCTTTGGGTGGA
Source organism: Meriones unguiculatus (assembly GCF_030254825.1). Taxonomy (NCBI): domain Eukaryota; kingdom Metazoa; phylum Chordata; class Mammalia; order Rodentia; family Muridae; genus Meriones; species Meriones unguiculatus. The sequence continues at coordinate 58,842,364 of NC_083357.1, forward strand.
TGACACCTAAATGAACATCAGTACAAAGTCCCAATTTATTTCTAATATCAGAGATCAGACCTCTACTCTTGCCTGATGCGTCTAAAACAAAAAGGGGGAACTGTAGAGAGCTGCGGAATGCTATGCCTTAAAGATGGAGCTGGTTTCCGCCTTCCACCTTCCCGATGGTGAGTGCTCTCTGTCATGAACAACTCCACATTTGGCTAAGGCCGAGGATCTGGCTTGCTTCCATGTATGTGGACCTATCTGCATTGCCCCCGTGGCATGCCTGGGTTGGCTACCCAGAGGCTATTTAAGCTGTGGGCTGGCTTTCCCCGGGGTCCGAGGATTGTTCAATGTTCCTGAATAAACTGCATTGAAAAAAATAAAATTAAAAAAAAAAAAAAGATGGAGCTGGTTTCTGCCTTCCACCTTCCTGATGGTGAGTGCTCTCTGTCACAAACAATTCCACATTTGGCTAAGGCTGAGGATCTGGCTTGCTTCCATGTATGTGGACCTATCTGCATTGCCCACGTGGCACGCCTGGGTTGGCTACCCAGAGGCTATTTAAGCTGTGGGCTGGCTTTCCCCAGGGTCCAAGGATTGTTCAAGGTTCCTGAATAAAGTGCATTGAAAAAAAAAAAAAAACTCAAGAAGTTAAACAACAGCAAATCAAGTAATCCAATTAAAAATGGTGTATGGAGCTAAACAGAGAATTCTCAATAGAGGAATATCAAATGGCAGAGAAATGTTCAATGTCCTTAGTCATAAGGGAAATGCAAATCAAAACAACCCTAAGATTTCACCTTATACCCATCAGAATGGCTAAGATCAAAAATTCAAGTGACAACACATGCTGGAGAGGTTGTGGAGAAAGAGGAACCCTCCTCCACTACTGGTGGGAATGTAAACTTGTACAACCACTCTGGAAAGCAATCTGGTGTTTCCTCAGACAACTAGGAATAGCGCTTCCTCAAGATCCAGCCATACCACTCCTAGGCATATACCGAAAAGAAGCTCAAATACACAATAAGGTCATTTGCTCAACCATGTTTGTAGCAGCCTTATTTGTAATAGCTGGAAGCTGGATACAGCCCAGATGCCCCTCAGTGGAGGAATGGATACAGAAATTGTGGTATATATACACAATGGAATAAAAATCAAGGAAACCTCCTGGTCATTCTATCTCCCCGCTCTTCCACTAGATTCCCTGTGCTCTGCCCAAAATTTAGCTGTGGGTGTTAGCATCTGCTTCAGTCTCCTGCTGGGTCGAGTCTTTCAGAGGACATCTATAGTAGGCTCCCATTCTTTCCCCTCTCTTCAATGGCTTCTGATGTCTATTCTATTTGTCCTTCTGAATTAGAATTAAGCATCCTCCCTAGAGTCCTGCTTGTTACACTTCTTTAGGTCTGTGGATTATAGTATGGTTATCCTGTGTTACATTGCCAATATTCACCTAAGAGTGAGTACATGTCATATGCATCTTTATGGCTCAGGAATATATCCCTCAGGATGATCTTTTCTACTTTACTCCATATGCCTATAAATTTCATGACTTCCTTGTTTTTAATAGCTGGGTAGTATTCCATTGTGTAAATGTAACACAATTTCGGGATCCATTCTTCAGCTTAGGGACATCTAGGTTGTTTTTGAAGATTCCAGCTATTATGACTAAAGCTGCTCTCAACAGAGTTGAGCCACTATCCTTTCTGTATGGTGGAGCATCATTTGAGTATATATTCAGGAGTGGTATAGCTGGGCTTTGAGGTAGAGCTACTCACAATTTTCTGAGAAAACACCAAATTTTGTAAAAGTTTACACTCCCACCAGCAATGGAGGAATGTTCCCCTTTTCCACATTTTCACTAGCTTGTGCTGTCACTGGAGTTTTTGATCATAAACATTCTGACGGATGTAAGATGGAATCTAGAGTCATTTTGCAATTCCCTGATGACGAAGGACATTGAGCATTTCTTTAAATGTTTCTCTGCCATTTGATATTCCTCTATAGAGAATTCACTTTGTATCTCTATACCCCATTTTTAATTGGATTGCTTGGTTTGTTGTTTTTAATTTCTTGAGTTCTTTATATATTCTGGATATTAGCTTTCTGTCAGATATAAGGTTGGTGAAGATCCTTTTCCAGTCTGTAAGCTGTTGCTTGTTTCTGATGGCAATGTCCTTTGCTTTACACAAAATTTTCAGTTTCATGGGGTTCCATTTACTGATTGTTGACCTTAGAGCCTATGCTGATGGTGTTCTGTTTAGGAAGGTGTCTCCTGTGCCAGTGAGGTCAAGGTTCTACCCCACTTTTTTGTCTTATATATTTCTTACTAACAGAGTTCCTTCTCTATGATACACATGTTAGAACAAACCTTCCAAAAAAGTTTCTGTGATTTTCATGTGTTTGTGTATGTGCACCTATGAAACTACCATAACTTTTAAATGTGATTCTGAAATCCATTGTGAAAACTACTGTCTATCAGTCCTGCAGATTTTGTACCTTACTGGTAAACACTAAATGGTGACCTACTTTGTCTATACCCAGAAATCAGGTGGTGTGTCTGTTCTCAGCAACGTCATGGTGTACACCATGAAGAACTACAAGAGGTCCATGTACTCCACTCTGCAGTCCCTAAGGAGTGTCAAAGTATCCACTCACAGAGAAGTTATCAGCAAAAGGGCTTGAATTGGGGGTCACTTTAGAGAGCACACTCCTTCATGACCATATTGCTAAATGATTGGCCAAGTGTTTGCCTCTGCTCTCACACAGCAACTCAGCCCATTAGGTTTCTCTGTGTTTTCTCATAAACATTAATTTAAATGGTTTCAGTTCCCTGAGATGCATATCTCCATGACCAAGACATCACACAAACACTCCTAGGTGAACTGAATTTTTAGTGTTAACTGCTGTCAGCATATTCATGGGTATTGTGTCTCCAGGGCTTATAACCCTGAAAAACACCTGGAGCCTCCTGATGGGTCCTTATAGACAAATAGTTCACTTTAAAGTCCATTCTTGACTTTAGCTTTTCTTGACTAAAGTCATTGTTTGTAACCCAAGGAATAAGAGTCACACCATAGCTGAGTCTAAAATTCTTATCCTTAAACATGTGTCAGAAGTTGATCTGAGTATCATGGGTTCTCTGCTCTACTAGAAATAACACGAATTTCTCCAACGTTACAGGACATTATATTGTAAAAGTAACATGCCATAGTCAACAGTATCTGAGTGATATCCACATTATATGTGATGAGATACTGATGGACCATATCATTCTATAGATAGGCCATGCTACCAGCTCACCTGAAAAAGAAAATGAAACTAGCTCAGTTTTCCTGCTCAGGAGGCAACTTGGACCCAAGCATCATGTAAGAAAGAGCCTGGCATGCAGGAGCAGCATATCCTGAGTTGCATGCCTGAGTAAAACAGTACTGCAAAGGATCAGGCACCAAACAAGGAGCTGAATTTCCTTAGGAGCAGAGATAGCAACTGTATCCTGGCCCTCTCTGGAAGGGTGCAACACACTTCAGTGAAGAATTTGATCATCCCTGAAGCAGAGGCATCTGCCTAGATAGAATTCCTTTACTTAATCAATGCTAGTCAGTCACTCTGCAACTGAGCTATGTCTAACATATAGTGCTACCAACACATGGTGACTTTTTCTTTCTTCACACAGCTCCTCACTGTGTAAATCACAGAATTCCTGTAACCAATTGGGCTTTAGTATCTTTGAAGGAGAGAGAGCACCACACTCAGCCTGAAGACTTTTTCTCTTGGTGCCTCCACTGTTTCAGTTTCCTCTGCCAACAGTTCAGCACACTGTTGCCAGCACCCTGATGGCTGCATTCTCCATCTGCTAAGGCATCTGGAGGCAACTTTCAAAGGCCAAGCACATGGCTTCTCTGACTGTACCCCCTAACAAACCTCCCACATTTTAACCAGCACTTCAGGCTCTTCCTGGATGCACATTCAAGCATGTGTATATATAAGGCAGGAGACCATTCCCCTTCCACATTCATCCTGTTGTGAGATCTTGCTACCATTCAATTTCTCATACTGATGAAATGGAGGTTTTGAAGAAAGAATGAGGCATTCCTAGGCATGACTGGAAAGTAAACACCCAGTTTCTCACATGGCAAAAACTAACATGTTTTTAACCAAGGCTAAAGGTATCTGTGGCTTTGATAGGAGGTGATGGTCAATGGCACTGTCCCAGGAGAGTCTCCTGGAAAGGGCCCCTCAGCTAATGGTAAGCATAAAATGAACATCAGCAGGGTTCCCCGTGACATCAGCAGTCCATTCCTCTACATTCTATTGTATCCTGGTGGGCTCTTGGAAACGCCGTGATGTCACCAGTGTTGTGGCAACACCAACTGCTCTTAGGGCAGTTACCTTTAGGTCTCATCAACAGCCATGTGGGCGAGACTGAGAAGTATCTTTGGGAAAGAGAATGTGGACAGTCGAAAAATCAAAGAGAGGCAGAAGGCAGATGGCCTTCCATCTCATTTTAAAATATCAAGAAAGAAGTTGTCCTGGGGAAGGCACAGTGAGTCCTGGGCAGAGGAGATGGGCTTGAGGTGGGAGCTACAAAAGTAAGGCAGTGGAACAGGAACCTCTGGGAAACAAATGGATGTTCCTGCTTAACATAGGTCATGAAAGTTAAGGATTCCAGAGCATCATTTCATCCCCAGAGCCAGCGGCTGGCAAGACCAAGGCTGTTTTACTGCAAGTTCTTATCTTTACTCTTACTGGCCATTTGTGGTGTAACATCAGGACAGAAGGAGACCATCAGTGGTCAGGGAGGGTTAACATTTCCCAATATAGGGCAGGGCCTCACTCACTTCAATATCACAGATTTCTTTTAGGTGCTGTGGCTATCTGACAGTAGGTGCAGGGTCAGAAATGTGTTCCTCGCTATGAACTTAGTACTCATAATTCCTCTAACCATCTCTCCCTGACAGTGGCACCCTTAGGTTTCTAAATCAGTAGTTGAGGGTAGAAGGCATTTCTCTAGGACAGGCAAAGTGTCAGAGGCAGTGGACCAGACAAAGACTGGATCTTTATGCCTGCTCTGTGGTGTTTTCTTCTGTCTCAGGGCAGAATTGTTCAGTCTCTTGATCATGTTCTGCCACTGCATGACTGTCTAATCCACAGGCATCGTCATAGGGTGACAAGGCAGGAGTTCAGTGTGTCTCTAAAGCATCTAAGTTCTTGTGGACTCAGACATTGTTCTTCTGGCTTCTGATATCACCTGCCTGAGGACTCAGAAGCCAAGTTGCATTTTGTGGGGTCATGAAGAAACCAAAAGAAGCCATCTCCGTGGTCGCCTAAAGCACATGTAAGGAAGCAGAGGAAATGCTTGGCTGCTTAGATGCCCACCTCTTAACAGAATGATGGCAGAACTGAGTTACAGAGAGCAGGCATATCAGGCTTAGGCTAAAATCTTTAAAATCGTGTCACTGGGTTCTAGGCATGTTCTATTTGTGTCCATCCTCTGTGCCTTCTCACTATGCAAGTTCACTTGTGTTCACCCTGCAGGGACCAGTGGGGAGCCTCCAACCCCCACAAAGCTCCAAGACAAGAAGCAGGTGAAAAAGGAAATGGACAGGCTGACTAGTCAGCTGCAGCTGATGACCATGGAGAGAAATGATCTGCGAGATCGCCTGACCCTTATCACAGAAGGATCCTTGGCCAATTGGTATCCATTTTTTCAAACCCCATGGTGTCAGTCTTGGGTCTACAAAGTCACCCTCATCTAATCCTTTTAAGGACACCTACAGGGTGTCTTGTGCCTAAATGCTGCTCAGAGGAGAGTCAGGAAATTAAGTTTGGGTAGGAGTTTATCTGAAAATAATACATATGCTTTTTCCAAATGAAACCCTGAACCTCTTCTCTGAGTCAACAACACAGGGATTGAGGCAGTGGAGAGTGAGTTCCCAGCATGCATTTGGAAAAGGCTTGATAGATGGTGGCTTGTGTGAGACACTAGCTGTTGTGAGGTTGGGATGAGATTTTTACTTGCCTGACAGGAGATTTAAATCTGGAAGCTCCTTGTAGCAGCTGGAGGGGACTGATCCTTCTTGATTTCTCAGTGCAGAACAGGAAGGACTGGAGCTCACCCTGTTCATCTCTCTCCATGGGCCTTATACTTTTGAGACAATCTATGAGATGCAATTTTCCAGCATCCCATTGTTCTTTCTGTGTTGTTCTCCTTGGCAACCTCTCTCCCTGTCACTATCTCTCTGTCTCTGTCATTATCTGTCTGTCTCTGTCTCTGTCTCTCTCTCTCTCTCTCTCTGGCTCTTCTATATCTTTATCAATCTATCTATATCTGTGTGTGGGTTCATACATATATGCATGTTTGTGTATTCCTCTAGACTCTTGGAGCTAACAGTGTGATGTGGGGTCTGTGGGTCTCAGTCTCAATCTGATGCCAGTTCTGAGTTCTGGGTATGACACTTTAAGGTGTACCTAGCCTTTGTGGTCAGAATGGAGGCACAGTAGAATCCCTTGGGCATTTATTGAATCTGTCCTTAAACTGGGTCTCATCCCCAGAATTATGTCTAACACTGTAGAAATAGTCACCAAAGAATAAGAATCATTGTTCTGAAAACAGGCAAATGAAATCATAGGTTTTTCATGGGCCATGATTATGGAATGCCATGCTAATGTTATAATGGTGTAGACGGCCCTCCAGGCTTACTGAATGATCTCATATAGCCAGGGTACCTTTCATCTGGACACCTTTAACCTCTGCTGGACTGAGGCTAGGATAACAAGTAGTAAAAGCAGCAGAATGAACCAGTATAAAGATTGAGAATGTGCTATCTTCTGTGCTTGAGTAATTTAAGTCACAGCCAGAGTTCACAAGACTCTTGAGGCCTGTATTCATTGGGTTCTTTGATTTTGTGTCCAGGCCCAACCACAGGCCAAGTCCTTTCTATGAAAGACTCAAGACACAGCACGAGAAGCTGTTACTGGACCTGCAGACCTTAGAGCAGGAGCACACTGAAGCCTCACAGAACTTTGAGAAGCTCGAGAAGGAGAGCGGCTTCTATCGGTAAGTGACTGTCAGAAAACCCAACAGTTGTAGGAAGGTCATTTCTGTTTGCCTTTATTCTAGGCTGGAAAGTACCCAGCTCTGGGTCTATCCCTTCTACCTCTTAGCTATTAGCCTACCTGTTGCTCTTGGACTCAGTTTTGCTGAGTATGAAAGAGGTTGTTGGCCTCTCCCAGGTTTTCATTCGTGCCTCAGGAGCCTCTAGATGGAAATCAGTTCACAGCATGACAGAGGGGTCAGGAAGCCCTGGGTATCTGGGACTCATGCTGGGTTTTACTGACCTCATTCTTATGGAACATGGAGATAGGTACAATGTGCTCTTGGTTCTCCTTTCCTACCAGGAGGGCATTTGTCACTTTTTTTTATATATTACCTAATCACGTGGGAAAGTAAAAGACAGGTAGAGACTCCTCTTTTTTTTGAGGCACAGGGAACACTATTAGTTTTAGAGAGTTCAGTAGCTGTTACTCTTTTGCGAATTACCTGCTCTCTATCTCTGGCCTTCCTAGTGCAGCAGGCATGGTTGTATTGGGCTCTTTCCTTGGTCCTCATGGAAAACTAGGGCCTGCTGCTGTTCTAGGCCCTGAAGGTAGGGGTGGCAAGAGCAAGCTGGCAGGGGGAGAAGGAGGAGGCTGGCAGAGGTTTACTCTTCAGGGGTCTTTCCAGCAACCTCCACAGCCGGCTTCTAAGAGAGCAGACTCAGCTGATGAAGAAGGTGGACATGATGAAGCAGAACAACGAGACAGTGCAAGAGAATTGGGTCCTGCTAAAGCACCAGTTGGCAAAAATGCAGCAGATTTGTAAGGACCAAGAGGAGGAGACCAGCGACCTCCAGACACAGCAACTAGACAAGGTCTGAGACCATTTGTCCATTGGACTGTTTGTCTCCTCAACCACATACCTGAGCTTTCACCCATCACCCTAATTATTAATCTATACTCACAACAGTCCGACTCATGCAATCTCACTGTTCTTTTTTGTCAATGCACAAGTATTCGGGGAAATTAACCTCTTGTGAGAAACTTGATTATTGGCAAGGATACCCTGCTGTTCTGCTTAAAGGTACAGTCCAAAGAGCAGAGTGGGGAATATGATATCCCACAATAGATATTTTCTGTATTCCTTGGGTGCAATGTAAAACAGATTTTTGGCACCTTCTGGATCCTGTGACTATTTTGCATGGTAGGGTCATGGGACATCACTAGTGAGAATCAGCTTGCAAAAGGACGACCCTAGTGCTACTGTCAAATGAGTGGTTCTCACTGTCATTGATTCTCATGTCATGTGGCCTTCTCCATTCTTCCTCACTCCAATATGTTCTCCTCCGTTTGGCCACCTCTTCATTCACCTTGACAGATGCCTGAGTTAGAGTTTCTCAGCACGGTTTTCTATGAGTTTTGATGGAGTGTTTATACTCTGGAGCTGAATGGATGACAAGAGACATGTGAAAGACTTTTGACACACAATTTGAGATCAGAGTCTTCAGACTTCAGAGGAAAAAATTCTTTAACCACCTCAACATAATCTGGCTAAGCAGAGCAAGCTCCTCACAGCTAGTATAGTTCCCAAGGGATGGATAGCAGAGTTGTTAGACAATTCTGAAAGAGCTTGTATGCTGAGTCTGAACTCCATGCTCTTTGAGCATGAAGCCTGTCAGCAGTGTGGACTATCAGGCTTCTGTGCATTGCCCAGAGCAGGCCACTGGGTTCTTTCATGACAGTTTCTAACTTGAAACAGGGTTTCTTACTTCCCTCCAAGCTGGATGTTCTGGCTTGCCTGACTGTCCAGCCAGTTCTTGTGTCCTCTATCTGTGCTTGGTCTTGTATGACAGTGTATGCATGCCTGTGTGCAGCCCTCCACTGAGAACACCATCTTGTCATGAACAGGAGCGGGAAAGACTGGAGAAACTCCTGAATTATGTGAGGAAGCAGACACAGCTGGCCATCCAGGAAAGGGACTTAGCCATAAAGATGCAGCATCAATTTGAGGACCTCTGGACAAGGTAGGAGCCCAGGCTGGGAGGAGAAGGGGAAGCCATCTGGGTGCCCTGTTCCTGGATTCTTTGTCTCTTATGGACTTTGCTCACCTGCAAGGCTAAGAGAAAGAACACCTCACACTATTATACTGGTCCAGTTGTCAGGAACTTCTGTCCAGGAAACAATATGCTTGCCACCTTACCTGTGTGGGTCATTGTGAACCCCTCCTGAGCTCTTTAGTATATTCTTATCAAGCTATGCTTAATGTCACAGCGTCTGCCAATATTTGTCCCCCAAGTGATGGGGTCTCAAGCTATGCATACCACACCAGGCTGAAAATGTTCTTTTTCAGAGTCCAATTGGGTTACATAGTAATGTGAAGAGGGACTGCCTCTGACATAATCTGATTGGCCTGCTCTTTGATCACCTCCCCCTGGGGGGGAGCAGCCTTACCAGGCCATAGTAGAGGACAATGCAGCCACTTTTGATGTGAACTGATGGACTAAGATCGAAAGGAGAGGAGAACCTCCCCTATCAGTGGACTTGGGGAGTGGCATGCATGCAGAGGGAGGAGGGAGGGGCTTATGAGGAGATGCAGAATGAATAAAGTGTAATTGATGAAAAATTAAAAAAAAAAGAACATCCCCTGTAATGATCAGATTCCCACCATGTAACACTGATCTCAGCAGTGGTAACACATTTCTGTGAGAAGGGTTCTCTGGAGAGAATAGGTTAAGGCGTTTCCAGGATGGAGCCAGGCAGATGTCTCTGCCACAGGGATGATCAGTACCTTCACGGGAGTGTTCTGTAACTCACTCCCATTGAGTGCCAGGATGCCAGAACAGCTTCCCATCACTGACTCTCTGCCCACGCTAGTCCTTGGAAACAGAGGTTTCCATTCGGGACCAGAGCCTGTGCAGGGCCATTGATGGCAGGCACACAACTCACAAAAGGCTGCGCCAGCATGACAGGCTCCATGCATGATACTTGGGGGCAAGGTGTCTCCTGAGCAGGAGGAAGGAGCTAGCCTCACAATTTTGTTCAGGGGCCCAGGTTGCAAGGCTACATTATTTCTATCTATACAATGTTGTGATCCATCAGTGAGTGATCATGAATAATTTATACATTGATCATATTATTTGGGTAGGGAATATTAAATAATGATATTCCTGGACTGTAGGAGAAAATGCTAGTCTTTGTAGTATAACAGAGAACATAAGTTCCTACTTTTAATTCTGACTTGCATTCTGAAACATTTTGTAAGCCGCTGTGTGACTCTGACACCTTGGGATTACATACAATGACTTCAGTTAAGGGATCAGTGTTGACCCTCCAGCACAATTGAGGTGGTGGCTGATAGCAGCTTGAAGGCTGATATGGCAGGTCCCAACCAGGCCTGTGTCTTAACTGCCTTCCTCTCTCAGGTCTGAAAAGCTGCACCTTGAACTGGACCAGGACACAGCCCATGAGGAGAGCCTGCTACAGAAGGAGCTGCTGCATCAGGAGCCACCTGCTGAGCCCCAGCCCCAGGAAACACAGAATTCCTGGGAGCAATTGTCCTATACAGAAAGGGTTTCCTCTGTATGAACAGGCTCTAATTTTATTTAGCCAGTGACAAAGCCAGGCTGCTGCTGAGTCTCATTCCCTTTTCTTTTCTGACAACACCCCTTGAGAAAACTGGCGTCTCTCTTGCCATTAAGTGTTCAAGACCAGCTACAGGCTGTGGGTCCGTCCTGTGAAATCTGCAGGGAGAGAAGACTGCTGAGCTTAATATTCTGTGTGGGTTGGGTTTTGTTTTGCTTTCTTTCTTTTTGATGTTATTGTTGCTTTTTGGTTGTTTTGATTTTATCTTTCTTATTTAAATTTTATATATTTTTGTTATTGTTTTCCAAACTTTGGTTACATTACCCCCTTTTTTGTTAACTACACTTTTATATAATGTTTTGAAAAAATGTATTTTCTTATCATTGAAAATGTAATTTCCAAAAAATTAAATAAAATAAATGCAGTTTCCAACTCTTCATTCTTTTTAAATAATTGTTTAACCCTTTCTACCCCTATCCCAATCCTCTCCCTCCACTCTTCCCCTTCCCCTCTCTCTTTCTCAGAGAAAGGGTGGCCCTCTTCTGGTTTCAGGGATTGAGAGCTGTACCTACCTCTCTGAGCCTCCTTTATGCAAGGGAGGCAGCTTCTCCCTCCTCGGAATGACTTCTAGGCAGCACTGCCCTCCTCTTCACCACCAGACAAGAGCAAAGGTTCCTCAAATCTCAATGTGGAGCCCATTACATCCCAGGTTCCACAGCTTCCCATCACTCACTCTCAGGCCTCAGAGTCACCCTGATATATGTACCATTATTAGTCTTTCTACTGAGCAAATGGAACATTTGAGTTATGGAGGAGACAACTCAACCTGGCAAAGAAGAAGGGGATTAATATTCACTCCCATGCCTTCGAAAGCCACCATAATATTCTGTCATTCCTCTGCAACCATAACCCAAATAACCTTTTTTTCTATATGTTGCACTGAAGATGATGTATCTATCATCACAGTTATAGGATATTACTTATAAAGCAGCTATCTGGAAGACAGAAAGGTCATACCTCTCCCATGTATTTGTAGAATAAGATCGAGTTCCTAAGTTCCTAAGGCATATATTAAGGAAAAACATAGCTTTTTTTTTTCTTTTTTAGAATTATCTACACTGATTTCCAGAATGGCTGTCCCAACTTGATGCCCAATAACTAGGAAAAGAAAGTTCTTTCTTTGCCACATCTTTAGTTGAATTTGCTGTTTTTTATTTTCTTGACCTTAGTTTGTCTGAAAGAAAAAAAATGAAGTCTCACAGTAGGTATAGTTTGGATTCTGGTATTTGATTGGGATGTAGAATGCTTTTTGAGGTACTTTTAGCCATTTTTATTTTGTCTTTTCAGAACTCTCTGTTCAGAGCAATAGGACAGTTATACCTGAGTTCTTTGCTTTGTAGGCTTTTTTATGATTTTGTTTATTCTGATTTCACTTCTCTATCAGATGTGCAGCTATGTGTTCATTCCATTCTGGCCAACTTTGCTGGGCTCCAGGACACTGACTTCTTCATCTTAAGTGGGTCTTGAATTAACTTCCTTACAAGTATTTTATGTGTTTTTATGTTTGGTGCTATAAATGGGACACAGGGCCTTCCATGTGCTCTATCACAGAGCTGTGCTTCCAGCCCAGCTGATTTCTTGTTGTTTGTTTGGCTCTTCCATTTCAAAAGCTATTGTTCTCTTTTTAATTTTTATGAATCATTATTCTGTGTATGTGCACAAGTGGAGGTCACAAGGCAGCTTTGTGCCGTCCATTTTTCCCTTTGTACAGGAAGCCTTTACCTGCTGAACCATTTCATTATGTCTTGACACGTTTAGTTAGTTTATTTGTGTTTTTTAGTGTTTATTTTATTATGTTTTGCATATGGGTATTTTGTGGGGAAGTATGATTGTCCACCACATGTGTGCCTGGTGTCTGAGGAAGCTGGAAAGGGTATTGAATTCCCTAGAATGGAAGTTTTAGAAGCCATGGGCCTCCATTGGTTGCCAAGAATTGAACACTGGTCCTTTCAAGAGCAGCCAGTACTGTGAACTACTGAGCCATTTCAAGCTCCCTTTGTGTTTTTTTTTTTTTTTGTTTTTTTGTTTTTTTTTTTTTTTTGGTTTTCTTTATTTTTTTCAAGAGTAATTTTTTTTTCAATGCAGTTTATTCAGGAACCTTGAACAATCCTCAGACCCTGGGGAAAGCCAGCCCAAAGCTTAAATAGCCTCTGGGTAGCCAACCCAGGCGTGCCACGTGGGCAATGCAGATAGGTCCACATACATGGAAGCAAGCCAGATCCTCGGCCTTAGCCAAATGTGGAATTGTTCGTGACAGAGAGCACTCACCATCGGGAAGGTGGAAGTCGGAAACCAGCTCCATCTTTAAGGCATAGCATTCCGCAGCACTCTACAGTTCCCCCTTTTTGTTTTAGACCCATCAGGCAAGAGTAGAGGTCTGATCTCTGATATTAGAAATAAATTGGGACTTTGTACCGATGTTCATTTAGGTGTCATCCACCCAAAGAGCATCAGACCCGTCCGATACCTTTTTCTCAGAGGCGGGACCTGGGGCATCAAGCCGCATGCAATCAGAATTGCTCTCTCTGGGTCCAAAGCGGCTTACCCTGAGTGCAGTGCTTAGCCTCGCATCCTGAGCGTAACATTTTAGCTTTTTATGGTATCCAACCATGCTTGGGGAGAATGTCCTGCTTCAATGGCTGTAAAGTCCTGAATGATCATGGCTGCATCACACTGTTGTGAGACTCTAACCTTACATATATACCACAGGCAAACCAAAGGAAGCTTGATGGTGTTCAATCAGAGGATTGACCTAGTGCAGGAGCAAATTGATACCCTATGGCAAATCGCTCAATTTGGCTGTCAATGAAAATATGCTGGACTTTGAGTCACTAGCATATAACATGAGAATTTTTCCTGTGCTGCAAATCTGTCTAAACAATTGTCGAGCTATATTTTAGGTAATTGGACTGGAGAATTCGATACTATGATGGAGCAGCTGAGAGTGGCCATTGTCACAGTAAATTCTACCAGAGTGGACGCAGGACTAGCCACAGGATTATCAACATGGATTGCTGCAGCCATGAATCATCTGAAGGAATGGGCGGGCATGGGAGCGTTAGCAGGCCTTCTGGTGTTGGTCTCCTTGGTTTGCCTGTGGTATATATGCAAGAGTATTTTTTCAAGTCTAAGAAAGTAGCTCTGGCTGTTCTAAATTCACTGTGTGACCAGGCTGTCCTCAAACTCACAGAGATCTGCCTGCCTCTGCTTTCAGAGTGCTAGGATTAAAGGCATGGCCATCATGCCCAACTTCTGACTAGGATTTTTAAAGTGCTTACTGTATACCATGCTCTCTGTTAGCATTGAGATGAGCACATTAAACTTCATGTAGCTTACATCTCCCTGGGTGTAAGCTAGACAGATATCTAGCAAATGAAATCCACCCAGCTTAGATGGAGGCTCCATTCTCGGTGTTAGAGGGATAAAAAGGGCTATATTAGCTGCAGTCCACAATGGCACCTGTGCTGGGTGGCTGTGCATAGTCAAAGTCATGGTCACATGCCTGAAGATAATTGCAGAAAGGGAGGAGGACGAAGCATGAGGTAGGAATAGACCAAGACTTGCTACTGAGCAGTGAAGAGCAGTATGTGTTTTGCCAACACATGCAAACAGACTTCCTCCTCTGGATAACTCCTGGGGCTTGCAGACTGGTCACTAGAACTTGAGATTTGAACACTCTGGTCTAGATCCATTTCTGCTGAACCAGGGGGTTTATTGACAAAATTGGACATTCATGTCTGCCAGGTAGATGGCTGACTAATTAACTGAGACAGTGCTGAGTTACTGAAACTTTTTCTTTTATGTTATTTTTTTATATTTTTTAATTTTATAAAATTTCATATTAATTACTGTTTATTCCCTTTTTATCCTACCTGTAGCTCCTTCCCTCTTCTTTACCAGTTCTCCTCCACCAGTGCATTGATAGGGGAACTCCTCCTCCCCTTCCATCTAATCCTAGTCTATGAGGTCTCATCAGGATTGGCTGCATTGTCTTTCTCTGTGGCCTGGTAAAGCTGCTCTTTCCTGAGGGGGAGGTGGTCGAAGAGCAGGCCAATCAGTTTATGTCAGAGACAGTCCCAGTTCCCATTACTAGGGAACCCACTTGGACACTGAGCTGCCATGGGCTACATCTTGTGGGGATCCTAGGTTATCTCCATGCATGGTCCATGGGTGTGAGCGTGTTGCATGTGTCTGATAAGTGTGCATTTGCTTTTGTGTGGGAGTGAGCATGGGTGTTGTGCACAGAAGAGGACATTGGGTGTTAGTCTTTACCTTTTCCCTTGAGCCAGAGTTTCTTAGGATCCCTTTTTACTGTGTGTAGGGACAGGTATTTGCAGGACTTTCCTGCATGTGGAGTTCAGAGGAAAGCTTTGTGGAGTCATTTCTTTGCTTCCATCGTAACATGAATTCCAAGAAACAACCTTGGGTTGTCACACTTCATGGCAATCACTGTTACCAACTGAGCCATCTAATTAGATCCTCATTGTTTTTGCCACTGTGTATGACTGGGTAACTGGCCCTGGCATTTCTAGTGATCCTCTTGTCCCTATGACCCAGCTCACCAAGGGAACACAGGATTTGAGATCCACAAGCTACATGGTTTTATATGGGTTATGGGGCTTCAAATGTAGGTTTCATGCTTGTTAGGAAAGAACTTTACCCAATGAGCCCGTTTTCCAGAATGGTCCTAACTCCTCTTGTTCTTCTTGTTGTCATTCTTGTTCTTATTCTTTTTGTTCTACTTCTTGTTCTTGTTCTTGTTCTTCTCTTTATTCTTCTCTTTCTTCTACTACTCCTGCTTCTTCTTCTTGTTCTTCTTGTTCTTCTTCTTCTTGTTCTTGTTGTTGTTGTTGTTGTTGTTGTTGTTGTTCTTCTTCTTCTTCTTCTTCTGCTGCTGCTGCTGCTGCTGCTGCTGCAGCTGCCCCTGCTTCTTCTCCATATTCTGATCCTGAATCTGATCCTTCTACTTCTCCTTCACATTCTCCTTCTGTTTTTGCTTCAGCTTCTACTTTTTATTCTACTTCTTTAAAATCTTCTCCTTCTTATTTTGCTTCTGCTACATCCTCTTTTTCTTTTTCTTCTTCCTCTTATTCTTCCTTATTATTATCACAATCATTACTTTACTTTTAATTATAATTTTTAATTTTTTTTTGTTTTTTCAAGATAGATTTTCTTTGTGTAGTTCTGGCTGTCCTAGAATTAACTATGTAGTCCCGCCTGGCCTTGAACTCACAGATCCACCTGCTTTTGCCTCATGAGTACTGAATGAAAGTCCTATCACCCCACTCCCCAGCTCTTATTCTTGTTCTTATTGTATTCTTATTCTTGTTTGTTATTTTTAGAAAGGGTTTTTCTGGGTAGCCATGGATTACCTGAAAATCACTTTGAAGCCCAAGCTGTCCTGTGTCTCACAGGAATCTGCCACCTTTATCTCTTGGGATAAAGGTGTGTAAGATGGTAACCCAGGCATTTGTTATACATAATATATTTTAAGATATATTTTAAGCACAATGGCATGTTGAAGGTCTTACCAACTGTATATTTAAGTAAATATTTAAGGGTAAAGAAATAATGTTATCTTGGAGCACACCTCCTTCTAGAAAGTAGTCAGTGGGGCTGGTGAGATTTCTCAACTTGGAAACTATGTCTTGTCAGACCAGGTAGCCTGAGAGAAAGGAGAGTTAAAACCCTACAAGTAGACCTCTGACTTCCCATTGGAGCCCTGGCATGTGTGTGTCCACATATGTGCACATGTGTACCCAGACAGGCATAAACTCATATAGAAATAATTATGTAAAATGCATTAGAAAGAACTTGAATATTCCTCTGACAAAAAATTGAGTTGCTACTTCTAGAGAACCAGGGAAAAGCATATATGCTCCAGCCTTTCAGGTAACAAGATAAGCGAACTTGTAGTTGACACTGCCCAGATATATAAGATTTTCTTTTCTGATAAAAGGTCCATGCAGGGTCATGGGTCAGTGGCTCAGCAGTAGTGCACACACCAAGCATGTGCAGGCCTTGGGTTCCATGTCCAGTACAAAACCCAAAACTTAAAGAAAGCATCTTTGGACAATAGGAAACTCATACAGTAGCTGACCAGCACTGACAAGCATTCTTGAGGTAAGTGCCTCCTTCTTCATTTCATCCTAATGGAGCCACTCGATCGCCTGGACTTCCAGCTGAAGAAAAAGAGGGGAGAACCTGACCTTTAAGAGAGTTCCCCACAGTGACTTGGCACTTCTGTTCACACCCCTTCAGCCAATCCCCATATAACCAGTACAGTTCAGAGGAGGCTGGACAATGGTTCAAATGTCGGTGGCCTTGTGCCCCACTATTAATTGGAAGCCCTGTAGGTAACAAAGAGACAAGGTGACAGACGGTGAGAAATAGGCATATCTAAGCCTATGGTGTCTGAGGATCTTCCTCCTCCTGGATGAAACAAAATTCGGCATATAGCCATAGATGTTTCAGAGTGGAATAAAGCTGGGTACAGTGAGACCAAGGATCACTACAGCAACAAAGACAAGATGGAACTCAAATGATTCATCACAGGAGCCTTTGTATTTCTCACAAATGTTTGGCCTATATTGTGTGTGTGTGTGTGTGGTTTTGTGTGTGTGTGTGTGTGTGTGTGTGTATTTGTAAGTGATATTCGAATCAGAACACATCCACAAGCCATCTGTGGTGGTTTGAGGGTATGGACCTCATAAACACATGTGTTTAAATGCTTGGCTGTCTTGGAGGGCACTACTGGAGGTGTGGCCCTTTGGAGACTGTGTGGCCATGTTGAAGGAAGTTCATCACTGTGGAGGCGGTCTTTTACAATATATATTTTCTTCTTCCCCTTGTGCTATGCATACTACATTTCTGCTGCCTCTGGATCAACACATAGAACCCTCAGGTCCTTTTTTAACACCATGTCTGACAGGACAATGCAAAACCTTGATAAGGAAAAAATATATATATATCTTCATCGAAGAAGTTTAGGGACAGAACAAAAAAAGCTTTTTTATTGCTTAGAGCCTGAAGCAGTGGCATAGAGCATGAATGTGCAAAATTGGGACATGAGATCGATAGTTGAAGCTATCCATTTGCCATGGTGATCAGAGTATAGAGAGCAAATGTTTCTTCCAGGTGAATGTTTTTAAATTTATGAATGGATCTGACTTCTGAGACTGTAGGTGAGTCAGAGAGCTAAGGTATGGAGAAAGTAATCCTGTGGGTCCTCAGACAATTGCTGGCAAACCAGGCCTTGTAAAGTCTCAGCAGCCAGAGAACCACGGCACAGCCTTTGGTTACATCTTGCCATATGTCACCATCTCTTTCTGAGCTCACATTAACAGGACAGTAGTTGAGACTAGGTGCAGACCACACTACCAAGTTACTATGCTATTGACTGGGTGTCATGTCCATCTTAGTAGCTTGAAGGAATCTGGGGCTAGCATGCTTTGGAT
Organism: Meriones unguiculatus; assembly: GCF_030254825.1. Taxonomy (NCBI): domain Eukaryota; kingdom Metazoa; phylum Chordata; class Mammalia; order Rodentia; family Muridae; genus Meriones; species Meriones unguiculatus. Next base: position 58,860,483 of record NC_083357.1, read on the forward strand.
GGCTTGCTAAATGCTACAACATGAGTAGATTAATCTATTTCTACTGGTGCTAGTACAGGTAGGTAATAGTTCTAGATCAGCCTTTCCAGGGTAAAACTGTCCTTATTAGACAGCATGAACTGAGGCCCCTCCTTTTCTCTCCAAGATAAGCTAAGCATTCTGAGTCTTGAAAGCTTTCTCTCAACCAGAGTCAAGGACCAGTTTTGGGGCAGCCAAGTTGTCATCTGATTGTACTCACCCAGCCTGCCCTGTAATTGCTGTAGCTCTCAGAGATAGAGCGTTTTAATTTTTTTTTTATTTAGAAAATATAACATAAGAGGTTTTTATTTTATTTATTTTTTTTCAATGCAGTTTATTCAGGAACCTTGAACAATCCTCAGACCCTGGGGAAAGCCAGCCCACAGCTTAAATAGCCTCTGGGTAGCCAACCCAGGCATGCCACGTGGGCAATGCAGATAGGTCCACATACATGGAAGCAAGCCAGATCCTCGGCCTTAGCCAAATGTGGAGTTGTTCGTGACAGAGAGCACTCACCATCGGGAAGGTGGAAGGCGGAAACCAGCTCCATCTTTAAGGCATAGCATTCTGCAGCTCTCTACAGTTCCCCCTTTTTGTTTTAGACGCATCAGGCAAGAGTAGAGGTCTGATCTCTGATATTAGAAATAAATTGGGACTTTGTACCGATGTTCATTTAGGTGTCATCCACCCAAAGAGCATCAGACCCGTCCGATACCTTTTTCTCAGAGGCGGGACCTGGGGCATCAACCCGCATGCAATCAGAATTGCTCTTCTCTGGGTCCAAAGCGGCTGACCCTGAGTGCAGTGCTTAGCCTCGCATCCTGAGCGTATCATTTTAGCTTTTTATGGTATCCAACCATGCTTGGGGAGAATGTCCTGCTTCAATGGCTGTAAAGGCCTGAATGATCATGGCTGCATCACACTGTTGTGAGACTCTAATCTTGCATATATACCACAGGCAAACCAAGGAGACCAACACCAGAAGGCCTGCTAACGCTCCCATGCCCGCCCATTCCTTCAGATGATTCATGGCTGCAGCAATCCATGTTGATAATCCTGTGGCTAGTCCTGCGTCCACTCTGGTAGAATTTACTGTGACAATGGCCACTCTCAGCTGCTCCATCGTAGTATCGAATTCTCCAGTCCAATTACCTAAAATATAGCTAGACAATTGTTTAGACAGATTTGCAGCACAGGAAAAATTCTCATGTTGTATGCTAGTGACACAAAGTCCAGCATACTTTCATTGACAGCCAGGTTGAGCGGTTTTAATTTTTTAAACTCAAATCTATCTAGGTCTGTGGCTCACAACAAATTGGTAGGTTCCATAGACACTTTCAGGCACTCTAAACTTCAGAATTTCTGTGTATCCCTCCATGGCCTCCAGTAGTTGACATGTATTTTCACTAATGCAAGCTTTCCTTCTTGGTGTGAAAGGAACCTATTCATTACCAATAAAGCATAGAATCATGTACAGAGAACATGAATACAGATATGTAGCTTATAAACACCTGGAGTGAGGTGATTGCCTGGAAAGATGGCTCGGCATGGTAAGGTACTTTTTTTAAGCCTTCAGAACTGAGTTCCTTCCCTGAGACACATATGTTAGAACAAACCTTCCACTAACTCTTCTGTGATCTTCGTGTATATGCATGTTACACCTATGACACTACAATAATTTTAAATGTGACTCAGAAAACCATGGTGAAGAGTACTGTCTAGAAGTCCCACGTACTTTTTTGTCTTACTTGTCAATGGTGAGATATTTCATCTACACCCTGAAATCAGGCAGTGTAGCTGTTCTCACTAAGGCCTTAGTGGGCATCACCACAACCATGAAAAATAGCAAGAAATCCAGGTACTGCATACTCCACTCCTCAAGGTGGGACAAAATCTCCTCTCATGGAGAAGCTATCAGGAGAAGGGCCTGGGTTAGGGGTCACCATTGAGAGTAAGGAGCACACTCCTTCTTGACCATATTGCTAAATTATTGGCCAGGTTTTTGCCTCAGCTCTCATACCCCAAACACAGCCCATTAGGTTTCTCTGTGTTCTCTCATCAACTTGATTGAAAATGGTCCCAGTTCCCTGAGGTGCATGTCTCCATGACCCAGACAAGACGAAAGCACTCCTAGGTTAACTGAATTCCTAGTGGTCAGTGCTGTCAACGTATTCATGGGCGTTGTGTCTCCAGGTCTTATACTGACACTCACCAGGAGCCTCCTGATGTGTCATTCTGGCAGAATAGTTCAATGAGCCTTTCTTGATTTTAGCTTTTTTTTACTCATTAAAGAAACAGTTTATTTAGGCTTATGATTACTGACAGAAAACAATCAGTAATGGCAGTGAATTATGTCAAGACGTGTCAGGCAAGGCAGTCAGAATAGCAAACAAAGAAAGCAAAATGGAATATCAGAAGATGGAAAGATCTCCCATGCTCATGGATTGGTAGAATTAACATTGTGAAAATGGCCATTCTGCCAAAAGCAATCTACAGAGTCAATGCAACTCCCATCAAATACCAAATCAATTCTTTACAGACCTTGAAAAAAAGATTCTCAGCTTCATATGGAGAAACAAAAAACCCAGAATCTCCAAAACAATTCAGTACAACAACAGATCATCTGGAGGTATCTCCATCCCGAATCTCAAGCTGTACTACAGAGCAATAGTAATAAAAACTGCATGGTACTGGTATAGAAACATAAAAGAGGATCAATGAACCAAATAGAAGACCCAGAAATAAACCCACACACCTATGAATACTCGATTTTTGACAAAGAAGCCAAAACCATTCAATGGAAAAAAGACAGCATCTTCAACAAATGGTGCTGGTCCAACTGGCTGTCTACATGCAGAAAAATGAAAATAAATCCATATCTATCACCCTGCACAAAACTAAAGTCCAAGTGGATCAAAGACCTCAACATAAAACCAGATACTCTAAATCTATTAGAAGAAAAAGTGGGGAACAGCCTAGAACTCATTGGCACAGGAGAAAACTTCCTGAACAGAACAACAACAGCACAGGCTCTAAGAACAACAATCAATAAATGGGACCTCATGAAACTGAAAAGCTTTTGTAAAGCAAAAGACACCATCATCAAAACAAAACAACTGCCTACAAATTGGGAAAGAATCTTCACCAACCCTTTATCTGACAGAGGACTCATATCTACTGTATAGGAAGAACTAAAGAAGCTGAAAAGCAGCAAACCAAGTAATCCACTTAAAAAATGGGGAACAGAGCTAAACAGAGAACTCTGTGTAGAGGAATATCGAATGGCAGAGAAACACTTAAAGAAATGGTCAACCTCATTAGCCATTAGGGAAATGCAAATCAAAAAGACCGGGAGATTTCACATTACACCCATCAGAATGGCCAAGATAAAAAACTCAAGTGACAACACATGCTGGAGAGGTTGTGGAGAAAGGGAATCCCCCCTCCACTGCTGGTGGGAATGTCAACTGGTACAACCACTTTGGAAGTCTATCTGGCACTTTCTCAAACAATTAGGAATAGTGCTTCCTCAAGACCCAGCTATACCAAAATTTGCTGAAGTACACAACAAGGACATTTGCTCAACTATGTTTGTAGCAGCTTTATTTGTAATAGCCGGAACCTGGAAAAAACCCAGATGTCCAGCAAGGAGAAATGTATACAGAAATTGTGGTATTTTTACAGAATGGAATACTACTCAGCAATCAAAAAGTAGGAAATCATGAAATTTGCAGGCAAATGGTGGGTTCTAGAAAAGATCATTCTAATGAAATATCCCAGAAGGAAAAAGACAAACACGGTATATACTAGCTTATATAGACCTATAAGATATGACAAACATAAAAAAGATAATCAAGAAAGCAGACACAGGGTAAGATGATCAATCCTCATTTAGAAAGACAAATGGGGTGTGCACTGAACATATGTCAGGAGTCTACCACAGAAGGCATCTGAAAGAATCTACCTAGCAGTGTTTCAAAGCAGATACTAAGACTCATAACCAAACCTTTGGCAGAGTACAGGGAATCATATGAAACAAGGGGAGTTGTATGATGTGGAAAGGGTAGGAGCTCCACAAGGACCAAATATATCTGTGTACAGGGTCTTTTCTGAGACTGACACTCAACCAAGGACTATGTATGGATATAACCTAGAACCTCTGCTCAGATGTACCTCTTGATAGCTCAATAACCAATTGGTTTCCCATAGTAAGGGGAACAAGGACTATTTCTAACAGGAAATCAATGGCTGGCTCTTTGACCTCCCCACCCCACAACGGAGGAGCAGTCCTGTTAGGCCACAGAGGGGGACTTTGTAGCCAGGCCTGAAATTACCTGATAAAATAGGGTCAGATGGACCTATCAGTGGACTTGGAAAGGGGCAGGGAGGAGATGAGGGAGGGAGGGTGGGATTGGGAGGCAATGAGTGAGCAGGATACACCTGGGATACAGAGTTAACAAATTGTAACTAATAAGAAAAAAAAATAAAGAAAAAGGAAACAGGAAAATAAAAGAAGATTCTCAAAGACTGTCTCCTGCTTTTTGAGTTCAGTTGTGGAGGACTTACTAAGCTTCTTTGGTCTCCTGTTACCTGCTGGGGTGATACAGGCACTGTCCTTCTAGAGAAAGGGCTTCTTGGACATCTCTCTGGTATACACTGGAAGGAAAGTGATGAGTCAGGTTTAGCCTGGTGATATTTGTTAGAGCTGGGCCTCTGATCCAAAGTTTGCATACCCAAATCAGTAATGTTCCCTTCACTAAGTAAATCCAGGTCTCTGACCTCAGTTCTGGTTGGTTCTAAGAGTATCTGAGTGCATCATCACCCCAATCCTAATGAATATTAAACCTGATCTCTTCATCTGATAGACTAAGATAGGAAGGATTGGGGGACCTCCCCTACCAGTGGATTTGGGAAGAGGCATGCATGAAGACAGGGGAGGGAGGATGAGGTTGGTAGGAGAGGAAGAAGAGGCTTATGGGGGGATACAAAATTAATAATGTGTAATTAATCAAAGTTTAAAAAAAGAATAGAAGAAAACAAATAGTGAAAAAAGGCCAAAGAAAAATCGCAAGAGATAATGGACACATAGACCCATCGGAATGAACCATCACCAATCATATAAAAACACAGAAAATGAATTAATAGAATGATGTTTGTGTATGTGTGCATTAGAATAATATGCGTATATGCATTGGAGTAACATATATATATATACATATACATATATAAGATAGATAGATAGATAGATAGATAGATAGATAGATAGATAGACAACTAATCTCTTTAAACTGTTTACTCAGCCTACAGGTACCCATAACCACCCAGGAGGCCCTTTATTTTAGACACAAATGAATTCAACATCCCTCTTGTCTCATAGTTTAATGGCAGCAGGTCAGCATTCCTGACTATCTTGTCTGGTCTTCTCCTGAATGGAAGAATTTTGTATCACTGGGACAGGAGCCTGCATAATTTTACCATGGTCCCACATGGTCCAGGGCCTCAACAGGAACTCCTTGGATTAGGAACTGGGAGTCTATTTGTAACCTAAACTGAGGGTCCTCAGCCTTGCTGGTCATCCTGCTCAGTGCCCATGCCACCTCACTGGGTTTCTGCAGAGGATCAGAAGGCGTGCCCACACCTGCCTGTGAGTCAGGTCTAGGCAAACCTAGACTAGGATGAAGTCCTGGGTTCCCACTCCTCAGTTACACTGGATTTTCCCTGATGTGTTAATATGTTCATGTATTTGTTTTATGTGAGAGATGTTCAGTGTTTTTGATATTTTTCTTTGAGAACAGAAGCTGCAGAAATAAGAAAACAAACTTCAAAGCACACCTGGAAAGCAGCTAGCAATGTGATGTACTGTGTGGGACGGATAGACCCTGGCCAGGCTCTCTTTACTTGAATTTAAATGTGTTGAGAGAAAATGAAGCAGAGACTTGAGGTTCCTAATAATGTGAGTTGCTACTGAAGGACTCTCTAGCTTTTGGTTCCCAAGTGAAGCCTCTGTCCAGGCTCACCAATAGTCCAGAGGAAAAAGGGGGTGGTTGAACAAAAGTCTCTTATGGCCTGAAGACTTGGTGAGGTCACCTCTAACTGAGAATGTCAGTTGCTCATCCACACCAAGTCCTATAATATCCCTTGGTCCTGGGGAAGCATACCAATGTATTCATCACAGATACAAGTGCCTAGACTCCACCCTGTACTGAACTCTGAAAGGTTGATTTGAAGTTATCATGAGGGGTTAAATAACATACCCTTTTGCAATGGGTCAGCTTGATTTAATCTCTGTAAAGGAAGTAGAGTGTTTCTCATGGCTTCTGTGTAGCCCCTTGAGGGGATCAGTAGGCTTGGTCCCAGCCCCTGACAGCCTCACTCAGGAAAAGGCAGAGTTTGTCATAGGTACAGGACTGTGCTAGCAGCAGTGCATAGTACTGAGTAGTTCAGATGCTGATCCTCACTTTCAGTTGGTTTCTGCGTGGTTATAACAAAAGTCAAGGGCAAGGACCTTAGAATAGAAAGATCACTTCAATTTTTTTCCATCTTCTTAAAAAGATTTTCGTAGGGAGACTACTAAGTTCTTTTCAGTAGAACATTACTGGGCCATGAGGCTTTCAGGTAGGGTGTTTTGTTTTGTTTTGTTTTGTTTTGTTTTGTTTTGTTTTGTTTTTGAGACAGGGTGTCATGAATCACGAGCTGTTCTCATCCTGGATTTGCAGGTTAGCCTTGAGTTTAGATCATACAGTGTCCATTTCACAAGACTAGGATTTCAAGTGGGTTCACCAATGCTGGTGAGGGCAGAACTAGTCACTGAGCCCTGAGAGTCCTACATGCTAGGGAGTCACTCTGCCCACTGAACTATGTCTAACATATAGTCCAACACACCCCTGTGTCTTTTTTTCTTCCTTCACACAGCATCTCACTATTAAGTCACAGAGGCCTGTAACCAAAAGGCCTTGGTATCTTTGGTGGAGAAAGAGCACCACAGACAGCCTGAGGACCTTTTCTCTTGGTGCTCCCATTGTTTCCTCTGCTAACAGCTCATCACTCTGTTGCCAGCACCCTGATGGCTACATAATCCATCTCCTAAGGCATCTAGTGACAAGATTCAAAGGCCAGGCACATGTCTTCTATGACTGAACCCTCTAACAAACATTGAAACCTGTGCTGAGCATTCTTCCTGGATGTGCTCTCAAGCACCTGTACACATCAAGGATAGGACCAATCCTCAGTCACATTAACCCTGTTGTAAAGTCTAACTACTATTTAATTTCTCATATTGATGAGTGGAGGCCTTTTGAGGAAGAAAAAGACATTGGACACGGTTTGCAAAGTGAACTATCAGTACCCTCCCCTGGGACAATCAAAGATGTTTCCAATCCAGTGTTCTCCGAGGATTCAGCGCACATAGTTCTCATCCACAGACATGTCAAGGCTGAGTAAACTGTTTGGGAAAGAAAAAGTTGATGTTAGGGGAGGGGCAAGATGGTGGCACCGGGAGGACTCTCATTCTGAGCAGCAGCAGCAGGATCAGCACAGTGACCAGTAATCAGAACTCGCGGCCATAAAACACAGTCATTGTGTTTCCCAGGTGAGAGGATACCCCATGGTGGGAGATTCAATCAGCTTTTAACTCACCCAGCTAAACCGAGGAAGAGATCCCGGTTCTGCCAGATGCTTGGATGCCGGCCGCCGGCCGTCAGCCCCAGCCCCAGCCCAGAGCCACAAGCCAGTGTCTCTGGTCTCGCTCCCAGGCTGAACCGTGCGCACCACACTATCAGAGACTGGAATTTTCAGTCGAGACATAACCCCAGAGTACAGGAAAGGACTGGGACCGGCCTTAGGTCACCCAGACATCCCCTGGAAAAGACTCGGGTTCCACGGGCACCCCAGGAGCCAGCCTGGAGCCAGAGCCGGGGACCCAGGTTCCGGCACAGAGCCCTGCCTGCCTGCGCGCCTGACTCGCCACCTGAGATAGAACTGTGGGCACCAGGGCACCAGCGAATGAGTTTCACTGTCCGGTGCAAACACACAGGGAGGGAAATGGCTGGTCTGATCTCAGAGCACTCAGCCGACACCCCCAGCCTGAAAAGGCCCCCGGGAAATTACCCAGCTTAGGGAGGCACCCAGGCTCCCAAAGGCCGCAAAGGCAGACACAGGCAGTTTCTGCGCACCAGACAGCTGGTAGAGACTGAGCCGCCATCACACAGCTGTGCTCCAGGCACAGGCAGTTTCTGCGGCCAGCCAGCTGGCGGACACTGAGCAGTGTGCACCAGGGCAAAAAAAGACACTGGGAGTCTGTGTCTCCAGAGAATCCACAGGGAAGGAAGGAAACTGTACTGACCTAAATCACCCAATCCTTCCCTAGAAAAAGTCTAGCAGACTAGTGGGGCCAAGGTGCCATCACTCAGCTGTGCTCCAGACACAGGCACAAACAGTTGCTGTGTGCCTGATGTCCAACTGGGTCACAGCAGCTGATCATTAAATATACAACAAGAAACCCAGAAACAGGGCAGCTGCCCTCAGGACTTCCCTGGGTGAGAAGAGAACCCTCTCGACTAACAAAGAACACAGTTACCACTCAGGTCTATATCCCTGAGGTGAGCAACTCCTGAAAAGACATCAGCCATCCAGGGACTATACCCAAAAAGTTGAGAAGACATCCTTCAGGAAAAACCAGCTTTCTGCAAAGGGGATTCTCTCCACCACAGGATCCCCAGGAACCACAGAAAATAACCCCAAACACCTAAGATAGCACAATGGGTAGAGGCCAGCTTAAAAGCTCAAGCAACAAAAGACAGAGCAATATGGCATCTCCAGAACCCAGTTACCCAGGGGCACGTAGCCCTGGAAACCCCAGCATAACTGAAATCCAAGAAGATGACTTAACAACTTTGCTCATGAAGATGATAACAGAGGAAACAAATAAGATACGTAAAGACATAGAGGAAGATAAACTCAAACAGAATATTGCCATCCGTAAAGAAATAGAGGAAGCTGCAGCCAAACAGTTTATGGCCATTAGAAAGGAAATACTTAAAGCACTGTATGAAATAAAAGAAACAGAGCTGAAGGAACTAAAAGAAAAACAGGAAAGTACAATCAGACAGGTAAAGGAAGTAAACAAAACAACTCAAGACCTGAAGATAGAATTGGAAAAATTAAAGAAAACACAAATGGAAGAAATAATGGAAAGAAAGAATCTAGGGAAGAAAACAGGAACTACAGAGATAAGCATAACCAACAGACTACAAGAGATGGAAGAAAGAATCTCAGATGTAGAAGATACAATGGAAGAAATCGATGTATCTGTCAAAGAAAATGATAAATCCGAAAAATTCCTGTCACAGACCGTCCAAGAAATCCAAGACAGTATGAAAAGACAAAACCTAAGAATAATAGGTATAGAGGAAAAAGAAGACTCCCTTCTCCAAGGCCCAGAAAATATTTTCAACAAAATCATTGAAGAAAATTTTCCCAACTTAAAGGAGAGGCCAATAAGAATACAAGAGGCCTACAGAACACCCAATAACTTAGACTAGAAAAGAAAATCCTCCTGCCACATAATAATCAAAACAGTAAGTATACAGAACAAAGAAAAAATACTAAAAGCTGCAAGGGAAAAAGGCTAAGTAACATATAATGGCAAACCCATTAGAATCACACCTGACTTTTCAACAGAGACTATGAAAGCCAGAAGGGCCTGGACAGATATCATGCAGACCCTAAGAGAACACAGATGTCAGCCCAGGCTACTATACCCCACAAAACTCTCAGTCCTCATAGATGGAGAAAACAAGATATTCAATGACAAAAACAAATTTCAACAATACCTACAAACAAATCCAGCATTACAGAAGACACTAGAATGGAAAATACAACCCAGGAAAACTAGCTACATCCAAGAAAACACAGGAAATAAATAACCTCACTTCAGTAAAACAAAAAGCAACCAAGCACACAACCTGATGACTACAGCCAACATCAAAATCAAGAGATCTAAGAGCCACTGGTCATTAATCTCTCTCAACATCAATGGACTCAACTCTCCAATAAAAAGACACAGATTAACAGAATGGATACATGAACAAAACCCAGCAATCTGTTGCATACAAGAAACACACCTAAGACACAAAGATAGACATTACCTGAGGGTAAAGGGTTGGAAGACTGCTTTCCAAGCAAACGGACCCAAGAAGCAAGCAGGAGTAGCCATTCTAATATCTGATAAAATAGACTTTCAACCAAAATTAATCAAAAGAGATGGGGAAGGACACTTCATACTCATCCAGGGAAAATTCCACCAGGAAGACATCACAATCCTGAACATCTATGCCCCAAATACAAGGGCACCCACATTTGTGAAAGAAACATTGATAAAATTTAAAGCACATATAGATCCCCACACATTAATAGTGGGAGACTTCAACACCCCACTCTCAACAAAGTACAGGTCAACAAAACAGAAATTAAACAAAGAAACAATGTCTCTGACAGAGGTCATGAATCAAATGGACCTAACAGACATTTACAGAACTTTACACCCAAACACAAAAGAATTTACCATCTTCTCAGCACCTCATGGAACCTTCTCCAAAATAGACCATATAGTGGGTCACAAAGCAAGCCTCAACAGATACAAGAAGATTGAAATAATCCCATGTATCTTGTCTGATCACCACGGAATAAAGCGGGACCTCAACAATAACAGAAATAACAGAAAGCCTACACACACATGGAAACTAAACAACTTGTTAGTAAATGACAGCTGGGTCAGGGAAGAAATAAAGAAAGAAATTAAAGTCTTTCTAGAAATCAATGAAAATGAAGACACAACATACCCAAACTTGTGGGACACAATGAAAGCAATGCTAAGAGGAAAGTTCATAGCACTAAGTGCCTTCAAGAAGAAATTCGAGACAGCTCATTCAAGCACCCTAATGGCTCACTTAAAATCCCTAGAAAAAGAAGAAGCAGACACACCAAGAAGGAGTAGACGGCTGGAAATAATCAAACTCAGGGCTGAAATCAATCAATTGGAAACAAATAAAACAATTCAAAGAATCAATGAAACCAAGAGCTGGTTCTTTGAGAAAATCAACAAGATCGACAAACCCTTAGCCAAGCTAACTAAAAGGCAGAGAGACACCACCCAAATCAACAAAATCAGAAATGAAAAGGGGGATATAACTACAGACACTGAGGAAATCCAAACAATCATTAGGACTTACTTCAAAAGTCTATATGTCACAAAATTTGAAAATCTAAATGAAATGGACATTTTTCTTGATCGATTTGACTTACCAAAGCTGAACCAGGACCAGGTAAATCAACTAAATAGACCTATATCTCCCAAAGAAATAGAAGCGGTCATCAAAAGTCTCCCATCCAAAAAAAAAAAGCCCAGGACCAGATGGCTTCAGCGCAGAATTCTACCAGACCTTCAAAGAAGAGCTAACACCAATTCTCTTGAAACTATTCCACAAAATAGAAACAGAAGGAACATTATGAAACTCATTCAATGAAGCCACAGTCACCTTGGTACCTAAACCTCACAAAGACTCAACAAAGAAAGAGAATTTCCAGCCAATCTCCCGTATGAACATTGATGCAAAAATACTTAATAAAATACTTGCAAATCGAATCCAAGAACACATCAAAGATATTATCCACTATGACCAAGTAGGCTTCATCCCAGGTGTGCAGGAGTGGTTCAATATACGGAAATCCATCAATGTGATCCACCATATTAACAAATTGAAAGAAAAAAACCACATGAAAATCTCCCTAGATGCTGAAAAAGCATTTGACAAAATCCAACATCCATTCATGTTCAAAGTATTGGAGAGATCAGGGATACAAGGCACATATCTAAACATAGTAAAGGCGATATACAGCCAACATCAAACTGAACGGAGAGAAACTTAAAGCAATCCCACTGAAATCAGGGACAAGACAAGGCTGCCCACTCTCTCCATATCTCTTCAACATAGTTCTGGAAGTCCTTACTAGAGCAATAAGACAGTTGAAGGCGATCAAGGGGATACAAATTGGGAAGGAAGAAGTCAAATTATCACTCTTTTCAGATGATATGATAGTATACGTGAGTGACCCCAAAAACTCTACCAGGGAACTCCTACAGCTAATAAACAAAGCTGATAAACTTCAGCAAACTGGCCAGATACAAAATTAACTCAAAAAAATCAGTAGCCCTCCTATATAGAAAAGACAAAAGGGCTGAGAAAGAAATTAGGGAAACAACACCCTTCAAAATAGCCACAAATGACATAAGGTACCTCGGAGTAACCCTAACCAAGGAAGTCAAAGACTTATATGAAAAAAACTTCAAATCTTTGAAGAAAGAATTAGAAGAAGATATGAGAAGATGGAAAGATCTCCCATGCTCATGGCTTGGCAAGATTAACATAGTAAAAATGGCCATCTTACCAAAAGCAATCTACAGATTCAATGCAATGCCCATCAAATTACCAACACAATTCTTTACAGACCTGGAAAGAAAAATTCTCAACTTCATATGGAATAACAAGAAACCCAGAATTGCTAAAACAATCCTCTACAATAAAAGATCTTCTGGAGGTATCTCCATCCCTGATCTTAAGTTGTACTATAGAGCAACAGTTTTAAAAACTGCATGGTACTGGCATAGAAACAGAATGGTGGATCAATGGAACCGAACAGAAGACCCAGAAATAAACCCACACACTTATGGACACCTGATCTTTGACAAAGACGCCAAAACCATACAATGGAAAAAAGATAGCATCTTCAACAAATGGTGCTGGTCCAACTGGATGTCGACATGTAGAAAAATGAAAATAGATCCATACTTATCACCCTGCACAAAACTGAGTCTAAGTGGATCAAAGACCTCAACATAAAACCAGACACCTTAAATCGGCTTGAAAAAAAAGTGGGTAATACCCTAGAACTCATTGGTACAGGAGAAAACTTCCTGAACAGAATACCAACAGCACAGGCTCTAAGAGCAACAATCAATAAATGGGACCTCATGAAACTGAAAAGCTTCTGTAAAGCAAAGGACAACGTCATCAAAACAAAGCGACCGCCTACAGATTGGGAAAGAATCTTCACAAACCCTTTCTCTGACAGAGGACTCATATCAAGTATATATAAAGAACTAAAGAAGCTGAAAAGCAGCAAACCAAGTAACACACTTAAAAAATGGGGAACAGAGCTAAACAGAGAATTCTCTGTAGAGGAATACCGAATGGCAGATAAGCACTTAAAGAAATGCTCAACCTCACTAGCCATTAGGGAAATGCAAATCAAAACAACCCTGAGATTTCACCTTACACCCATGAGAATGGCCAAGATCAAAAACTCAAGTGACAACACATGCTGGAGAGGTTTTGGAGAAAGGGGAACCCTTCTCCACTGCTGGTGGGAATGTAAACTTGTACAATCACTCTGGAAATTAATCTGGCACTTTCTCAGAAACTAGGAATAGCGCTTCCTCAAGATCCAGCCATACCACTCCTGGGCATATATCCAAAAGAGGCTCAAGTACACAAAAAGGACATTTACTCAACCATGTTTGTAGCAGCTTTATTTGTAATAGCTAGAAGCTGGAAACAACTCAGATGCCCCTCAACTGAAGAATGGATGCAGAAATTGTGGTACATCTACACAATGAAATATTACTCAGCAATGAAAAATAAGGAAATCATGAAATTTGCAGGTAAATGGTGGGATCTGGAAAGGATCATCCTGAGTGAGTTGTCCCAGAAGCAAAAAGACACACATGGTATATACTCACTCATATAGACATACAACATAGGACAAACCCACTAAAACCTGTGCATCTAAAGAAACAAAGCAAGAGAGAGGACCATACCTAAAATTTCCAATCCCCATCTGGAAAGGCAAAGAGGATGGACATCAGAAGAAGAAGAAAACAGGAAACAACCTAGGAACCTGCCACAGAGGGCCTCTGAAAGCCTCTGCCCTACAGACTATCAAAGCAGATGCTGAGCCTGATGGGCAACTGTTGGGCAGAGTGAAGGGAATTTTAGGTAAGAACTGGGAAATAGTAAGAGCTGGAGAAGACAGGGTCTCCACAAGGAGAGCAACAGAACCAGAAAATTTGAACACAGGGAACTTCCCAGAGACTCATACTCCAACCAAGGACTATTCATAGAGATAACCCAGAAACCCTGCACAGATGTAGCCCAGGGCAGATCAGAGTCCAATTGGGTTACATAGTAATGTGAAGAGGGACTGACTCTGACATGAACTGACTGGCCTGCTCTTTAGTCACCTCCTCCTGAGGGGGAGCAGCCTTACCAGGCCATAGTACAGGACAATGCAGCCACTTTTGATGTGAACTGATGGACTAAGATCAGAAAGGAGAGGAGAACCTCCCCTATCAGTGGACTTGGGGAGTGGCATGCATGCAGAAGGAGGGGGGAGGGGGGATTGGGAGGGGAAGAGGGAGGGGCTTATGGGGGATGCAGAATGAATAAAGTGTAATTGATGAAAAATTTTTTAAAAAAAGGAAAAAAATAATTTAAGAACCTTAAATGACTTTCAAAAGTGGAGGAAAACATGGAGTTAGTCAATTTACATAGAGCATGTCACACCCCTGGGGGAAATGGTCTCCTGAACCTACTCAGACCTCAGACACCACTACTGCTAGTTCTAGAACTGACACAGGATGTTCCAACGAGGGGGTTAAGGCTTCTCATAATATTTCCTATAAGCCCACACCTGTTTGTTTATATCCCCCATTTCTATTCATTATTAGCCAGATAGAGCCAAGTAATTGTGGTAATGATACTTGCTTTTCTGCCCAATGCTGGAATGCTAGTAAATTTACTAGCTGATTACTCGCATGCCTTGCTAGGTGCCTGTGCCCGTTGATGCCCCTCACGCTATGACTCTCTTCAGACAGAAAAGGGATCTTGGAATTACAGCAACCATTGTTACTGACATCTCATTGGTGGCTGTTGGAGCTACCACTGAGGCATTAGCCAGGAGTCATACTATACAGACTGCTCAGACCCTGAATAATATTTTAGCCAATGTAGCTCATGCCTTAGATGTACAAAAAGGAATTAATGCTCAACTAAAAGGAGGCTTGATGGTGTTCAATCAGAGGATTGACCTCGTGCAGGAGCAAATTGATACCCTATGGCAAATCGCTCAACTTGGCTGTCAATGAAAATATGCTGGACTTTGTGTCACTAGCATACAATATGAGAATTTTTCCCGTGCTGCAAATCTGTCTAAACAATTGTCTAGCTATATTTTAGGTAATTGGACTGGAGAATTCGATACTACGATGGAGCAGCTGTGAGTGGCCATTGTCACGGTAAATTCTACCAGAGTAGACGCAGGACTAGCCACAGGATTATCATCATGGATTGCTGCAGCCATGAATCAGCTGAAGGAATGGGCGGGAATGGGAGCATTAGCAGGCCTTCTGGTGTTGGTCTCCTTGGTTTGCCTGTGGTAAAATTGCAAGATTAGAGTCTCACAACAGAGTAATGCAGCCATGACCATTCAGGCCTTTACAGCCATTGAAGCAGGACAGTCTCCCCAAGAATGGTTGGCTATCATAAAAAGCTAAAATGTTATGCTCAGGATGCGAAGCTAAGCACTGCACTCAGGGTCAGCTGCTTTGGACCCAGAGAAGAGCATGTCTGATTGCATGCAGGTTGATGCCCCAGGTCCCGCCTCTGAGAAAAAGTTATCGGTCGGGTCTGATGCTCTTTGGGTGGATGACACCTAAACGAACATCAGTACAAAGTCCCAATTTATTTCTAATATCAGAGATCAGACCTCTACTCTTACCTGATGCGTCTAAAACAAAAAGGGGGAACTGTAGAGAGCTGCGTAATGCCGCACCTTAAAGATGGAGCTGGTTTCCGCCTTCCACCTTCCCGATGGTGAGTGCTCTCTGTTACGAACAATTCCACATTTGGCTAAGGCCGAAGATCTGGCTTGCTTCCATGTATGTGGAACTATCTGCATTGCCCACATGGCACGCTGGTGTTGGCTACCCAGAGGCTATTTAAGCTGTGGGCTGGCTTTCCCCTGGTTCAGATGATTGTTCAAGGTTCCTGAATAAACTGCATTGAAAAAAAAAAGTTGATGTTAAAGAAACCAGAGAGGCAGAAGGAAGCTGGCCTTTCATCTCATTTTAAAACGAGAAAGAATTGAATCTGGAGAAGGCACAGTAAGACCTGGGAAGGGATGCAGAGCTTCTTGGAGGAGGTGGACTTGAGCTAGGCTTTTTAGAAATAGAACACAGGAAGAAGAAACTCTGGAAAGCAACTTGACTTCCCTACTTATCATAATTCCCAAAAGTTAAGGATTCCAGTACTATTAGTTTGCACATCCCCAAAACCAGGATCTGGGAAGACTGAAGCAGTTGTGCTGGGAGCCCCTAGCTTTTACTTTTACTGGGCATTTAGGGTATAACATGGGATGTGGACAAAGAAAAAGAGCATCAGAAGTCAGGAGGGTTAATGTTTCCCAATTTTTGGTAGGGCATCGCTGCACTTCACTCTCACTGGATTATTTTAAATGCTGTGGCTATCTGACAGCAGTAACAGTAACAGGGAGAGAAAAGTGTTCCTGGCCATGACCTTAGGTTCACATAACTCCTCTTATCACCTCTCCCTGATGATGGCATACTTAAGTTTCTGAATCAGTAGTTGTGGGTAGAAGGCATTTCTCCAGAGCAGACAAACTATCCCAGGCAGTGGGGCAAGACAGCTGCTGGATCCTTATTGCCAGCTGTGGGGTCTTTTGGTCTGTCGGTGGGGAGAAACGATCAGTCTGTTGACAAAGTTCCGCCACTGGATGACTTTTTAATCTACAGTCATGTTCCTAGAGGGACATGTCAGTGAACTGGCTTTGTCCACATCACCTGAGTGCTCATGGACTGTGCCATTATTTTCCAGGATTCTGAAATATCAGGCTTAAGAGCTCTGTAGACAAATTGACTGGGGTTTTTTTTTTTTCCTTTTTTTTTCTCTTTTCTGTATTTAAATTTTTTTCTCTTTAAATTTCATTTATTTATTTTTTTAATAATTAAACTTTATTCATTTTGTATCCACCCTGTGGTTCCCTCCCTCATCTCATCACAATACCTCCCTTCCTCCACCCTCTGCATGCATGACCACTCTCTCCATATCTCTTCAACATTGTTCTTGAAGTCTTTGCTAGAGCAATAAGACAATTGAAGGAGATCAAGGGGATACAAATTGGAAAGGAAGAAGTCAAATTATCACTCTTTTCAGATGATATGATAGTATACGTGAGTGACCCCAAAAACTCCACCAGGGAACTCCTACAGCTGATAAAGAACTTCAGCAAAGTGGCTGGATACAAAATTAACTCAAAAAAATCAGTAGCCCTCCTGTATACAAAAGACAAAAGGGCGGAGAAAGAAATTAGGGAAACAACCCCCTTCACAATAGCCACAAATGACATAAAGTACCTTGGTGTAACCCTAACCAAGAAAGTCAAAACTTCTATGAAAAGAATTTTCAGTCTGAAGAAAGAATTAGAAGAAGATATCAGAACATGGAAAGATGGCCCATGCTCATGGTTTGGCAAGATTAATGTAGTAAAAATGGCCATCTTACCAAAAGCAATCTACAGATTCAATGCAATTCCCATCATAATACCAACACAATTCTTTACAGACCTTGAAAGAAAAATTCATTTATTTTTAATACAACTTATATTTTATTCACTTTGTATCCCAGCTGTAGCCCCCTCTCGCATTCACTCCTAATCCCTCCTCCATCCCTCTCCTCCCATGCCCCTCTCCAAGTCCAATGTTAGGGGAACTCTTCCTTCAGTTCCATCTGACCCTAGCCTATCAGGTATCATAAAGACTGCCTGCATTGTCTTCTTCTGTTGTCTGGGATGGCTGCTTTCCCCATGAGCGGGGAGGTGATCAAAGAACAAGACACTGAGTTCATGTCAGGGACAGTCCCTATTCCCATACTTGGCAACCCACTTGGATACTGAGCTGCCGTGGGCTACATCTGTGCAGGGGTTCTAGTTTATTTCCATGCATGGTCCTTGGTTGGAGTATCAGTCTCAGAAAAGACCCCTGCACCTAGATTTCTTGATTCTGTTACACTCCTTGCAGAGCTCCTGTCCCCTTCATTTCTTTCTAGCTCCCCCTTTTTTCATAAGATTCCCTGCACTCCGCCCAAAGTTTGGCTTTGAGTCTCAGCACCTCCTTTGATACCCTGCTGGGTAGTCTTTTAGAGGCCCTCTGTGGTAGGCTCCTGTCCTGTTGCCTGTTTTCTCCCCCTTCTGATGTCCATCTGTTTGCCTTTCTGAATGAGGATTGATCATTGTACCAATGGTCCTCCTCTTTGCTTAGCTTCATTTAGGTGCTTCTTTTAGGTCTCCCATCAGAGGGAGGTGATCAAAGAGACAGCCACTGAGTTCATGTCAGAGCCAGTCTGTGTTCCCATTACTATTGAACCCACTTAGAGACTGAGCCGCCATGATCTACATCAGTGTAGGGGTTCTATGTTGTCTCCATGCATGGTCTTGGGCTGGAGTGATGGCTCAGCCATCAAAGGCTAGGCTGAAAATCATAGATAAATAGTACTTCTTTAAATTTATTTTTATTAATTACAGTTTATTCACTTTGTATCCCCCCTGTAGCTTCCTCCCTCTTCCCAACCCAAGTCCCTCTCCCAGTCCATTGATAAGGGAGGTCCTCCTCCCATTCCCTCTGATCCCAGTCTATCAGGTCTCATCAGGAGTGGCTGTACTGTCTTCCTCTGTGTCCTGGTAAGGCTGCTTCCCCCTCAGGGGAAGGTGATCAAAGAGCAGGCCAAACAGTTCCTGTCAGAGACATTCCCTGTTCCCATTCCTATGGAACCAGTTAGACACTGAAATATAATGGGCTACCTCTGTGCAGGGGTTCCAGGCTGATATATAGGTTTTTTTTAAATTGTTTTTACATACAATAAGAATAAATAAGACAATAAAACAATTGAATTAACACTGAGTATAAATTTTCACTTTATATTTCTCCTTTCCTGCACTTTGAAACAGAAAAACCATCTCATGCAAGATTTGAGAGCTAAAGTAAGTTTTTAAAATGCTAATTCTTTTTTTTTTTTTAGTTTTTCTACAGACATTTATTTAATTGAACCTTTATTCAGTACCTAATGCAGAGGCACTCAACATTTAATCATTTGTATGTGGACTTTTTTTTAATTAGGGGCATTGAATTATAGTAGAAGGATCAGAGCACTTTGTTATTGGTAAACACATGTTTGAAGGTTATTTTTAAAAGTCTATTATAATTTTCTATTTTACATATTTTTACTTTTTACTTTTTATTTTACTTTATTTTTAATTAAACTTTATTTACTTTGTATACGCCTTTTAGTTCCCTCCCTCCTCCCCTCCCAATCACTGCTTTTCTCCTCCTTCTCCATGCATGCCCCTCCCCAAATCCACTGGTTCCAGAGGATTTCTTTTTCCTCACAGGGGTCTTTCTTGAGACTCATACTCCAACCAAGTACCATACATGGAGATAAACTGGGTTCCATAGTAATGAGAACAGGAACTGTTTCTGACAGGAACTGATTGGCCTGCACTTTGATCACCTCCTTTTGAGGGGGGAGCTGCCTTACCAGGCCACAGAGGAAGACAATGCAGACACTCCTGATGAGACCTAACAGACTAGGATAAGAAGGAGGAAGAATAAATTGCTAATTCTTATGTCTAGAATTGAAAATGATTACCAAAGCTGAATCGGGACCAGGTAAATCAATTAAATAGCCCTATATCCCCCAAGGAAATAGAAGCAGTCATCTAAAGTCTCCCATCCAAAAAAAGCCCAGGACCAGATGGCTTCAGCGCAGAATACTACCAGACCTTCAAAGAAGAGCTAACTCTCTTCAAACTATTCCACAAAATAGAAACAGAAGGAACATTACGAAACTCATTCAATGAAGCCACAGTCACCTTGGTACCTAAACCTCACAAAGACTCAACACAGAAAAAGAATTTCAGGCCAATCTCCCTTCTGAACATTGATGCAAAAATACTAAAAAAAATACTTGCAAACGAATCCAAGAACACATCAAAGATATTATCCACTATGACCAAGTAGGCTTCATCCCAGGTATGTAGGGGTGGTTCAATATACGGAAATCCATCACTGTGATCCACCATATTAACAAACTGAAAGAAAAAAACCACATGATAATCTCCCTAGATGCTGAAAAAGCCTTTGACAAAATCCAACATCCATTCATGTTCAAAGTATTGGAGAGATCAGAGATACAAGGCACATATCTAAACATAGTAAAGGCGATATACAGCCAACATCAAACTGAACGGAGAGAAACTTAAAGCAATCCCACTGAAATCAGGGACAAGACAAGGCTGCCCACTCTCTCCATATCTCTTCAACATAGTTCTGGAAGTCCTTGCTAGAGCAATAAGACAGTTGAAGGAGATCAAGGGGATACAAATTGGAAAGGAAGAAGTCAAATTATCACTCTTTTCAGAAGATATGATAGTATACATGAGTGACCCCAAAAACTCTACCAGGGAACTCCTACAGCTGATAAACACCTTCCACAAAGTGGCCTGAATCAAAATTAACTCAAAAAATTCAGTAGCCCTCCTATATACAAAAGACAAAAAGGCTGAGAAGGAAATTAAGGAAACAACACCCTTCACAATAGCCACAAATGACATAAAGTACCTTGGTGTAACCCTAACCAAGCAAGTGAAAGACTTGTACAAAAAATTTCAAATCTCTAAAGAAAGGATTAAAAGAAGATATGAGAAGATGGAAAGATCTCCTATGCTCATGGCTTGTCAGGATTAACATAGTAAAAATGGCCATCTTACCAAAAGTAATCTACAGATTTAATGCAATTCCCATCAAATTGCCAACACAATTCTTTACAGACCTGGAAAGAAAAATTCTCAACTTTGAAAGGAATAACAAGAAACCCCCAAATGCTGAAACAATCTTCTACAATAAAAGATCTTCTGGAGGTATCTCCATCCCTGATGTCAAGTTGTACTATGGAGCAACAGTTATAAAAACTGCATGGTACTGGCATTGAAACAAAACAGTGGATCAATGGAACCGAACAGAGGACCCAGAAATAAACCCACACACTTATGGACACCTGATTTTTAACAAAGATGCCAAAACCATACAATGGAAAAAAGATAGCATCTTCAACAAATGGTGCTGGTCTAACTGGATGTCTACATGTTGAAAAATGAAAATAGATCCATACTCATCACCCTGCACAAAACTGAAGTCCAAGTGGATCAAAGACCTCAACATAAAACCAGGCACATTAAATCGGTTAGAAAAAAAAAGTGGGGAATACCCTTGAACTCATTGGTACTGGGGACAACTTCCTGAACAGAATACCAACAGCACAGGCTCTAAGAGCAACAATTAATAAATGGAACCTCATGAAATTCAAAAGCTTCTGTAAAGCAAAGGATACCATTATCAAAACAAAATGACTGCCTACAGACTGGAAAAGGATCTTCACCAACCCTTTACCTGAGAGAGGGCTAATATCCAGTATATATAAAGAACTGAAAAACAGCAAACCAAGTAATCCAATTAAAAATGGGGAACAGAGCTAAACAGAGAACTTCTGTAGAGGACTATCAAATGGCAGAGAAACACTTAAAGAAATGCCCAACGTCATTAGCCAATAGGGAAATGTAAATCCAAATGACCCTGAGATTTCACCTTACACCCATCAGAATGGCCAAGATAAAAAACTCAAGTGATAACACATGCTGGAGAGGTTGTGGAGAAAGGGGAACCCTTCTCTACTGCTGGTGGGAATGTAAACTTGTACAACCACTCTGGAAAGCAATCTTTCACTTTCTCAGACAACTACGAATAATGATCCAGCCATCCACTCCTAGGCATATATCCAAAAGGGGCTCAAGTACACAATAAAGGCATTTGCTCAACCATGTTTGTAGCAGCTTTATTTGTAATAGCCAGAAGCTAGAAACAGCCCAGATGCCCTTCAACTGAAGAATGGATGCAGAAATTGTGGTACATCTACACAACTGAGTACTACTCTGCAATGAAAAATAAGGAAATCATGAAATATGCAGGTAAATGGTGGGACCTGGAAAGGATCATCCTCATTGAGGTGTCCCAGAAGCAGAAAGACACATACATACAGTATATACAAACTCGTATAGACCTATAACATAGGATAAACCTACTAAAACCTGTACATCTATAGAAACTAATTAAAAGAAAGGACCCTGACTAAAACGTTCAATCCCCATCCCAAAAGGCAAAGAGGATGGACATCAAAGAAGAAGAAAACAGGAAGCAACCTAGGAATGGGCCACAGAATGCCTCTGAAAGGCTCTGCCCAGCAGACTATCCAAGCAGACACTGAGACTTATGACCAACTGTTGGGCAAAGTGCAGGGAATCTTATGTAAGAAGTGGGAAATAGTAAGATCTGGAGAGGACAGGAACTCCACAAGGAGAGCAACAGAACCAGAAAATTTGAACACAGGGGTCTTCCCAGAGACTCATACTCCAAACAAGTACCATGCATGGAGATAACCTAGAACCCCTGCACACATGTAGTCCATGGCAGGGTAGTGTCCAAGTGGGTTACACAGTAATGGGAAGAGGGACTGCCTCTGAAATAATCTCATAGGCCTGTTCTTTGATCACCTCCCCCTGAGGCGACAGAAGTTGACAGTGCAGTCATTCCTGATGTGATCTGATAGACTAATATCAGAAGGAAGGAGAGGAGGACCTCTTCTATCAGTGGACTTGGGAAGGGGCATTTGCGAAGAAGGGGGATGGAGAGTGGGATCAGGAGGGGAGCAGGGAGGGGCTTATGGAGGGATACAAAGCGAATAAACTGGAATTAATAAAATAAAATAATTTAAAAGAATTGAAAATGAAAGCCGTGTTCTCTAATTTCTAAATAATTAGTCTTTGTTTTATATCTCACCATGCAGAAGCAGCAAGGACAAAGTATATCATTGTATCTTCTAATAAATATTATTTTCGTTTAGAGTAAAGATTGTACTTTCCTACATAGTTCGCCTTGAGTAGTAATTCCAATTGCATAGATTTCACAAAAGTCACTTTACTGCACACATTCACCCATAGCTAGAAGAACATCCATTCTTATCATATGCTCCAATGCTCATTTAATTACATACAATGGATGATGTTATTTGTTGCTGTGAGAATGTATTGTGGAAAACCAGTAATAATCCCCAATGGAAGGTAAGTCTTGGCTATCTATTCTTAAAAGCCTCAAGTGGTCCCTTAACGAAATTTATGTGCTTTTCCACATTGGCAAAAGAAACAGGCACCTATAAATATCACTAACTGAAAGAAATTAAGCCCACATATTTAAAAAATGAGGAAATCACTTTGTTTCTTTGATGTGTTGCAAGAGGTAAGACATACTTGACAAAAAATATGCTTAGAGTATGTCCAATTACGTAGTGTATTAAGTTACTACATTGTACCTCAAAAGGATTTCAAAGGGAAGAAAATGTAATCAGAAAGTTGGAAGGCAATGTGAAGATGGTCATGTCTGTATTTTAGAATTCTTTGGATAATCTGCGAAACCTTGTGTAAAGTTGTGAAGTATTTGTGATGAAAGTTAAAAACAATGACTGCCTTTTGAAATTTTTTTCTGTTGCTCAAAGAAAATATGCAAATACTTGACTCAAAAGTGAGAAGAGAGAAGGAGAGGAAAAAGAGAAAGTGGAGGAGAGAGAGAGAGAACGGATAAAGAATTACTGGAATGTTGAAACATTAGACACTAAGTTTGGTGATAGCTACTTTTGTAGTCATGGTACTTCTGCATCAAAAGTTTGTTTGCTTTATGCGTTAAGTTGATAACATGATTTATTTTGTTCTGTAGAAGTAGAATGAAATTTCTATTCTAAATTGTATTTAATTATTTTATCACCTTCTAAAACTTTTGTTACCAAAATATGGTTTGCTTCTATTACTATAAACCATTTCCTCTGTTTTGTAATTCATTCTAATTGTTTTTTGTTTGTTTTTTTTTTGTTTTGTTTTCTACTTGTTATTGTTGTATTTCAGTGATTTCAATGTGATCTTTAATTCTCAAAGTCCTGGCTCATGTTAGGGTAAAATTTGTGTCAAACATTAGTTGGTTCGTTTAATTTCCATAATTTATACTATATAATATTTTGTGCACAGAATATGAAAATATAGAAAAACTGAGTGTTATAAGATAGAAAAAGAGAAGCAAATATATTTAATTGATACTAAAATTAATATATGAAAATTTTAATTCAAGTATATCTCCAATCTAATCCTAAAGGAAGCATAGAGAAATTCAAGAATTAAGAAATTAAGAAAATTAATTTGATGGAAAATGATATAAGCAATAAACTCTTTCACCTTGAGTAACTATAAAAAGTGTGGCAAAAAATCCTGTAGCCATATCAAGAAAAAGAGATTAATAATCTGTTTCTGGAAAGGATTCTGGAAAGCAGCTGACATCTACAAAAGATAGAAAAAACTGAATAAAATCTTTTGGAACTTTATTAATACTTAATAGTCTGGTCAAGACTATACATTTGATATAGTATAAGGAAAATCACATTATTATATTCATGACTCATTCTGAGGATGTCAGATTTTTCTTTTCTTTAATAAATTTAAGTCATGATGTGATACTATTAGGAAGAGAAGGTTTTTTTGGCAAAATTAATTGACTATTTTTTTTCGGGGGGTAGAGGAAGAATTGACAGGAGAAGATGTGAACTCAAATCTCAGGTGGCTATTTAACATTTACATACACAAAAATTCAGGAGCATGTTTGAAATACTGGGATATGTGACAAAATTAGAGGACACAATGAAAACTGATAGCACAGAAACAAATGCTAAAGGAATGCCAAAGTAAGAGATTAGGAGAAAACATAAACAAAAAATAGTATAATCAAGGCAGAAATAAAAATGTAAGAAATGCACAGAGATGAAGTACTTAGAAGGAGAGCCAGGAGGCTGTAAACTTAGTGACTTGTAGGGCAGTTGCATGAATGCAAGAAGCTAATAGGAATCATTCAAAAAGACAGTCAGAAATTGAGTTACAGTTCTTACAAATATGTTGTAAGCATTAGGGCTCTGATGGCAGTAGAGGAAGTAATTTCTCTGGGTATGGTATAACTGGGTGTCAAAGAGCTAAGAAATTTGAAAATTAATTAGATAAGAAATATATATGCTCTAAGGAATTTCTATTTTAAAAGTAGGAAAAATTAGGGGGAAGGCTCACTAATTTGAAACAGTTAAGGAATATTTGAAACAGTTAAGGAATGATTACTTTGAGAGTTTATAAATTTAATTAAGTTTTACTTAAAGTTCTTATCAGTTCTGAACAGTTTGTTGGTAGATATAAAAAGCAACTAGAAATATAAGCTAAAGATAGTTTACTATTTCGGGTTTGTCTTAGATGGTTTTCTGGTCCGAATGGATATTTGGCAAACAAGAAGACATTTTTGATTTCACCAACTGGAGATTAAGTGTGCCTGACATCTGTGTAATGTCAAGGATACTTCTGAATTCTGCTCTGTGATGGTGTCATTCTCTGAAACACCGAATCACTCAATGCCATATGTTTGTTTTGCCAAAATTAAGAGACAAGAAAGAGGACTCTGAGAGGGCTGAAAGAATATTCTGACTCTAATCAAGGTATTTATAGGCATACAGGACGTTTATAATCTAACCACCCTTCATTCTCTATGAAAAGCAAGTCTGAAACAGCTCAGCGATCATTTCGGTATTTGTAAAGACATACATTGAGAAACTACCGAATGGAGGAGCAAGCACAAAGACCTGGGGGATTGATATTAAGAGCCCCAAAATGAAAGAAGGAAAGAAAGAAAAAAAGAAAGAAAGAAAGAGAGAGAGAGAGAGAGAAAAAGAGAGGAGAAAGAAAGAATGATAGAAAGAAAAAGAAAGAAAGAAAAGTCAGTATGGTGTTTAGAGTTCTAGTTCCAGTGATTTGGAGGCAGAGCAAAGTGGATCCTTGAGGCTTGATGGTCAAAAATAGAGCCGAATTGGTGAGTTATAGGGCAGTGAGAAACAATCACACCTTCACATACAGGTGCAGACACACCCCAAAACTATCATTCATAAGAACCACTAGTCACCAAGCAAGGTGAATGTGCGCAATCCTTAACATAATTTTCATAGGTAAATACAAAGAAAATGTAGATACAATTCATGAATAATCATGTAAAAACACATTGTCGATAAACTAAGTAATCATGTTGTGATGAAATGCGTGAGGGAAGTAATGAACAAATATGTTAAAAGTACAGGTCAAGACAATTTGTATTGAACAGTGTCTTCTTAGTAGGAATCATCTAGAATGAAGAAAATTCATGGAGCAAAATTGGACATTTTTACTCTATGTTGTATTATAGAATATTAATGTTTTAGGATAACCACTATAATACAGTTACTATTAGAGTAGAATGCCGTTCATTATCATATTTCAGCTATCATTCTTTCTGTAAAGTAGACATACATGTTTTATTATTTGTTTTTTTTATTAGTTACCTTTTATTGACTCTGTATCCCAGCTGTATCCCACTCCCACATTCCCTCCAAAACCCTCCCTCTCTCATCTCCTCCCTTCCCCTTTCCAAGTCCACTGATTGGGGAGGATCTTTTCCCCTTTCATCTGATCCTGTTTTATCAGGTATATTCAGGACTAGCTGCAAAGTCCTCCTCTGTGGCCTAGCAGGACTGCTCCTCCCTTGGGGGGTGGGGAGGTCAAAGAGCCTGCCATTGCATTCCTTTCAGAAATGGTCCTAGTTCCCCTTACTATGGGAAACCAATTTGTTACTGACCTACAATGGGCTTCACCCTAGCAGAAGGTCATGGTACTTGGTGGAGTGTCAGTCTCAGAAAAGACCCCTGTGCCCAGATATATTTGGTCCTTGTGGAGCTCCTATTCTTTCCATGTCATACAAACTCCCCCTTTTTCATGATTCCCTGCACTCTGCGGAAGGTTTGGTTATGAGTCTTAGTATCTGTTTTGATATGCTGCTAGATAGAGTCTTTCAGGAGCCCTCTGCTGTAGGCTCCTGTCCTGTTACTTGTTTTCTCCCATGTCCAATGCACCTCCCATTTAAAATGAAAAATATACCTAAACTAACCAATGTTACTTTACCTAACAAAATAACTACAAAGTTTTGTAAGTCCCTTATAGAGTTAAATCAAATGTATACTTGAGACTTAATTATAATTTATGGTATAAAATGATCATACAGCTGCGTTTTATTTTTTTCTCATTCTAGACAGTTTTTTGAAGAATTGAGTTCTAAATCATTACTCCAGTCTTCTAGGCTTTCAGTGCTGTAGTTCTCCAGTCTTGTTATCACAGGTCAGCATTTGAATGAACTGTTTACCTATGTGTAACTGATAAACTTGTTCAGAAGTATAAAGTTTCTTTCAATGTTGATGAAAGTTTTTACTAGTTCATTAAGAATTTTGTACAACCTAAATGAACATCAGTACAAAGTCCCAATTTATTTCTAATATCAGAGATCAGACCTCTACTCTTGCCTGATGTGTCTAAAACAAAAAGGGGGAACTGTAGAGAGCTGCGGAATGCTATGCCTTAAAGATGGAGCTGGTTTCTGCCTTCCACCTTCCCGATGGTGAGTGCTCTCTGTCACGAACAACTCCACATTTGGCTAAGGCTGAGGATCTGGCTTGCTTCCATGTATGTGGACCTATCTGCATTGCCCACATGGCATTCCTGGGTTGGCTACCCAGAGGCTATTTAAGCTGTGGGCTGGCTTTCCCCAGGGTCTGAGGATTGTTCAAGGTTCCTGAATAAACTGCATTGAAAAAAAAAAAGAATTTTGTACAATCTATGATCATATTGACTTTCTTCCCCAAGTCCTTTCAGATGCACTCTCCTTTCCCTATTCACCTCTGTTTCAGTTCATTTCTTTTAAACCTATCAAATCCAACTTATGCCATTTATATAATGTTGAATATGTGTCCTTCTGTTGAAGCATGGTGTCCTCCAGTGGAGGCGACATTGTTAGAGATACCGGACTTCATCTTCTCCTCTAGCTATTAATTTCTAATACTGTCTCGCTTTCTGCCCACCCCTCCTTTCTTGATCAAATTATTAAGCATTATTTAGACACCCTCAGAAGCACCTTCTATCTATTTAGACTTGTTGGCATGGTGGTTTAAATGTTTGCTGTTTAAATTTGGTATTTAGTAAATATTAAGCTAGATGACTAAGAGTCCTTTGTATTAAAATGGTATTTTATAGTTCTGATCTCTCCTCATTTTCTCTTCTTCAAGGTTGTTTCAGTGAAAGTCTCTATCTTGAATCCATGGATAAGACCAATTATTCAGTGGTGTCTGAGTTTGTGTTGCTTGGACTCTCTAGCTCTCACGAACTTCAGCTTTTCTTCTTTGTTTTCTTCTCTGCGTTGTACATCGCCATCATATTAGGAAACCTTCTCATCATCATGGCGGTGACTTCTGACAGCAGCCTGCACTGCCCCATGTATTTCCTCCTGGGAAACCTGTCCTTTCTTGACATTTGTCAGGCTTCTTTTGCTACACCTAAAATGATTGCAGACTTTCTGAGTGAACACAAGACTATTTCCTTTGATGGCTGCATAGCCCAAATCTTTTTCATTCACCTCTTTACAGGAGGGGAGATGGTAATCCTGGTTTCTATGGCCTATGACAGATATGTGGCCATATGTAAGCCTCTACATTATATGACCATCATGAACCAAAATACATGTGCTGTCATGGTGGCAATCTCCTGGGCTGTGGGCTTGGTGCATACATTGAGCCAATTATCATTTACTGTAAACCTGGCATTTTGTGGACCCAATGAAGTAGACAGCTTTTTTTGTGACCTTCCTCGAGTGGTCAAGCTCGCCTGTATTGACTCATACTTTACTGAAATACTAATAGTGGTAAACAGTGGCATTCTTTCCTTAAGCACTTTCTCTCTCTTGGTGAGCTCCTATGTCATAATTCTTGTCACAGTTTGGTTCAAGTCTTCTGCTGCCATGGACAAGGCGTTTTCTACACTGTCTGCTCACATCATGGTAGTAGTTTTATTCTTTGGACCTTGCATCTTCATCTATGTGTGGCCCTTTACTACCTATCCTATGGATAAAATTCTTGCTATATTTTACACAGTTTTCACTCCCATCCTAAATCCCATTATTTACACACTACGAAATAGAGATATGAAAACTGTCATGGGGAAAATAGCAGCCCATTACCTCAGACCACCAAAAATGTCTGAAATGCCATTAGTAGCAAGGATTTTCCTTTATTGAAATAAAACTCAGGTTATTCAACCCCCTTGTCTACCTTCAAATAGTTTCATACCTAACCAGTGGAGTAAATGAGAAAGGCAAGCTACAAAAGACTAATGGATATTACCAAGGGTTTCCTAGTTATTTCCTAAGCAAAGTTACACCTCCCTCCCTAAAAAGAAAAACCTACTGTGCATTTGATGATTAATGGACTAATAAGGACATTTCCAGAGTGTTCAGTATGCAGTAATTGTTTTGGTAATAGGAAATGTGAATATGATGCGAACAAGTGGATGAGAACCCAATTCTTTTTGAGGGGTAAATTTACAAATTTTACCTTTTCATTTTCTTTGAGAAGTGGCTACATAGTCTTTGTACATACAATGTATTTATGGCCCAAATGCTTAATTTTCTAAATTTTAGTGGCTAGCCAATTTACTGATTTATGATGAGTACATGAGCACAAATACAAATGAAATTCATAGATTAGGGAAATTTTCCCAGAATAATAATTAACCCTAAGCCAAATTACTTTCCTATAATCACACCTTAGTGTATGGGATGTTACATAATCAAGGTTGCTATATTTCTTTTTTTTTTTTTTACAGTGTGTAGGACCCATAAATTTATTTTTTTTTAAATTTTTCATCAATTACACTTTATTCATTCTGCATCCCCCCATAAGCCCCTCCCTCCTCCCCTCCCAGTCCCACCCTCCCTCCTCCCTCTGCTTGCATGCCACTCCCCAAGTCCACTAATAGGGGAGGTTCTCCTCTCCTTTCTGATCTTAGTCTGTCAGTTCACATCAAAGGTGGCTGCATTGTCCTCTACTATGGCCTGGTAAGGCTGCTCCCCCCCAGAGGGAGGTGATCAAAGAGCAGGCCAATCAGATTATATCAGAGGCAGTCCCTCTTCACATTACTATGTAACCCAATTAGACTCTGAACTGCCTTGGGCTACATCTGTGTAGGGGTTCTGGGTTATCTCCATGAATAGTCCTTGGTTGGAGTATGAGTCTCTGGGAAGTTCCCTGTGTTCAAATTTTCTTGTTCTGTTGCTCTCCTTGTGGAGACCCTGTCCTAAAACCAGACACATTAAATCGGCTTGAAAAAAAAAGTGGGAAATACCCTAGAACTCATTGGTACAGGAATTTTAGGTTGCTATATTTCAATTTTTTCTGTTATTGTCTCCCTTTAATCAGTTGGAATTATTCCATGTTAAATTTAAGTAACAGAAAATCTAAGAGAATCTAGATAACAATTTCTGTATCAACTTTAAAATCTATGATATAAAGAGCTTTTCAACTCACATTTGGACCAAATACAAGTTTCTTAGTGAAAACTGAAAAACAAGTTAAAAGGCTAATGTTAAACATACACCAACTTTCCAGCGCTTCAGAAATAATCATAGGATTTATTAACGTTTAGTTAAGTCGTTTTAGATCTAGTTTCCCAAATATTTTAACTCATAAATGAAAAATAGACTACTTTAAGCACTAGTTTTTCCTTAGTGAATAGAATAATTATAAAAATGATTTTCTTTGCACTAATGAAAGGCGTTAGTACTTTTATAGTTAGCATTAGAAAAGAAAGAAAATTTGGTGTTAGAGAAGTCTACGTTTCTTTGATCCTTACAATTTTTTCACATGTTCTCATACTACTTGCAAACCAACAACTTGTATTTGCAGTTTATTACTCATTTGCAGAATTCAATGTATCTATGCATATCATTTAATCATATATATCTATATATATATGAATGTAGTATTGCATAGAAAATTGAGTGCAACCTGTGTTTCAAGTAATTCTCCTAAACAATGTGTAAAATACCCAAAACTATGAAGATTTTTTTTTTTGAGACAGGGTTTCTCCAGGTGGCTTTGGGTGACTTGGAACTCACTCTGTAGATCAGAATAGCCTGAAACTCAGAGATCTATCTGCCTCTGCATCTAGGTGCTGGGATTGAAGGTGTCTACCAGCACATCTGGCTAAGAACATTGGTTTTTTTATTTTTTTTATTCTCAACTCTTGGAAGAATATTTTAGCAAAATACATAAACCCTTTTCTATTCACTCCTGCCAAGGCCAATCAAGGTAATTTTTCCACTACATGTCCCCATTCACACCTTTTCTCAAGAGTTCTGAAACTCATCCTTGGATAGGACATCATCTTACCAAGATTGTTTCTTCTTGGGTCTCTCTGCAGCCTTACATAACCTTATGTTTTGTTTTGTTTTGTTTTGTTTTGTTTTGTTTTGTGTGTGTGTACATTCTAACACTTAATATCTAATATGTTATTTTTACTTTATATTAAATAGCCCTAGTTTCATTGAGAATTGCAGACTCTTTTTTTGACTAGAGCCTGAGAGAGATACATTGAAACATTTTGGAATACATATTGAAATTGCATTCAAAATCATCGTATAAAATGTGATACATATAATGAACAAGATTAGGGGCTGGTATGCAAAAATTGATACTTCAACCATGCTTGGGGAGAATGTCCTGCTTCAATGGCTGTAAAGGCCTGAATGATCATGGCTGCATCACACTGTTGTGAGACTCTAATCTTGCATATATACCACAGGCAAACCAAGGAGACCAACACCAGAAGGCCTGCTAACGCTCCCATGCCCGCCCATTCCTTCAGATGATTCATGGCTGCAGCAATCCATGTTGATAATCCTGTGGCTAGTCCTGCGTCCACTCCGGTAGAATTTACTGTGACAATGGCCACTCTCAGCTGCTCCATCGTAGTATCGAATTCTCCAGTCCAATTACCTAAAATATAGCTCGACAATTGTTTAGACAGATTTGCAGCGCAGGAAAAATTCTCATGTTGTATGCTAGTGACACAAAGTCCAGCATACTTTCATTGACAGCCAGGTTGAGCGATTTGCCATAGGGTATCAATTTGCTCCTGCAAGAGGTCAATCCTCTGATTGAACACCATCAAGCTTCCTTTTAGTTGAGCATTAATTCCTTTATGTACAACTAAGGCATGAGCTACATTGGCTAAATGATTATTCAGGGTTTGAGCAGTCTGCCCAGTATGACTCATGGCTAATGCCCTGGTGGTAGCTCCAACAGCCGTCAATGAGATGGTAGTAACAATGGTGGCTGTAGTTCCAAGATCCCTTTTCTGTCTGAAGAGAGTCATAGCGTGAGGGGCATCAAATCAACGGACATTCTCCCCAAGCATGGTTGGATACCATAAAAAGCTAAAATGATACGCTCAGGATGCGAGGCTAAGCACTGCACTCAGGGTCAGCCGCTTTGGACCCAGAGAAGAGCATGTCTGATTGCATGCGGGTTGATGCCCCAGGTCCCGCCTCTGAGAAAAAGGTATTGGACGGGTCTGATGCTCTTTGGGTGGATGACACCTAAATGAACATCTGTACAAAGTCCCAATTTATTTCTAATATCAGAGATCAGACCTCTACTCTTGCCTGATGCGTCTAAAACAAAAAGGGGGAACTGTAGAGAGCTGCGGAATGCTATGCCTTAAAGATGGAGCTGGTTTCCGCCTTCCACCTTCCCGATGGTGAGTGCTCTCTGTCACGAACAACTCCACATTTGGCTAAGGCCGAGGATCTGGCTTGCTTCCATGTATGTGGACCTATCTGCATTGCCCCCGTGGCACGCCTGGGTTGGCTACCCAGAGGCTATTTAAGCTGTGGGCTGGCTTTCCCCGGGGTCCGAGGATTGTTCAATGTTCCTGAATAAACTGCATTGAAAAAAATATATATATTTTTCTGATAAATCCAAAAAAAAAAAATTGATACTTCAACTATTTATACACAAAGACAAATTTATCAGTGGCACAGTTGAAAATATAGTATTTGTGAGGTATGGCCCATCATATCACACACTAATGCTTTGGTTGGTCAAATATTTTTTTATTTTGTGTATGTTTACTAAAATGCCTAGTAGTTTGTCATTTTTTCATGAACACCAGTGGTTTAGTTTCTTTGAAATGTGTTTTAAAATTATTGTAGATATGGGGTAAGTGAAGACATAGTAGCTGGGTAGGGACACTCAGTTATCTATAAGGGTGCAGCCCAGTATATGTTGGCCACACTCCAGTGGAAGGCCACAGAGTCAAGAGTATATGAAAAGCACCAACTATACTCTGTACTTGTGTGTGTTCCAATTTCAAATGATGTTATAATATTTATCCACAAATATTAATGTTTTCTAAAATTAAATGACACAGGCAGTACTTTATTTTCTATTTAATAAAAATATACTTAGTTCATTTTAATAAAAACAGTCAGAAAAATCCATCAAATATAAAAGTGTATTTCATCCCTACACTTCTAGAGGTTAAAGTAAAAACTGTGTTTTTTTGTTTTTTTTTTATTATTTTATAAATTTTAAATAATTTTATACATTCACTTGTATCCCATCTCTATCCCTCTCCCTCTCTCCCTCCCAGTCCTTCCCACTCCCTCATCTCCTCCCTGCCTCCGTCTGAGTCCACTGAGAGGGGGGTGTCCTCCTCTCTTTCTGTCTGGCCTAAACTTATCAAGTATCTTCAGGATGGTACAATGTCCTTATCTGTGGCCTAACAAGGATGCTCCTCCCTCAGGGGGGAGGGGAAGCTCATGAGTTCATGTCAGAAACAATTCCTATCCCTCTTACTAGGGAACCCACTTGGATACTGAGCTGCCATGGGCTATGTCTGAGCAGGGCTTGTACTTATCTCCATGCATGGTCCTTGGTTGGATAAACAGTCTCATAGAAGACCCCTGTGCTCAGATCTATATTTGGACCTTGTGGGGCTCCCTTTCCCCTCTAAGATATACTAATTCCTCTTTCCTTCATATGATTCCCTACACTCTGCCAAAGGCTCTGTTATGGGTCTCAGCACCTGCTTTCATACACTGCTAGGTAGAGTCTTTCCGGTGCCTTCTGTGGTAGGCTACTGTCCTGTTAATTGTTTTCTCCTATTTCCAGTGTCCATCCCCCTTGTCTTTCTAGATGAGGATTGATCATCTTACCTCTGGACCACTTTCTTGCTTATCGTCTTTAGGTGTACATATTTTAGTATGTTTAGCATATCTTATAGGTCTATATAAGTGAGTATATACCATGTGTGTCTTTCTGCTTTTGGGATACCTCACTCAGGGTGATTTTTTTTTTAGATCCCACAATTTGCCTGCAAAATTCATGATTTCCTTATTTTTAAGTGCTGAGTAGTATTCCATTGTGTAAAAGTACCACAATTGCTGTATCCATTCCTCCATTGAGGGACATCTGGGTTGTTTCCAGGTTCTGGCTATTACGAATAAAGCTGCTACAAACATGGTTGAGCAAATGTCCTTGTTGCGTACTTGAACATCTTTTGAATATATATGGCTAGGAGTGGTATAGCTGGATCTTCAGGTAGCACTATTTCTAATTGTCTGAGAAAGCACCAGATTGATTTCCAGAGTTGTTGTACCAGTTGACATTCCCACCAGCAATGGAGGAGGGTTTCCCTTTCTCCACAGCCTACCTAGCATGCATTGAGTTTTTGATCTTAGCCATCCTGATGGTGCAAGGTGAAATCTCAGGATCATTTTGATTTGCATCTCTCTGATGTCTAGGGATGTTGCACATCTCCTTATGTGTTTCTCTGCCAGTCTATATTCTTCTACAGAGAATTCTCTGTTTAGCTTCATAGCCCATTTTTTAATTGTGTTACTTGAATTATTGCCTTTTAATATCTTTAGTTCTTTATATATTCCAGATATCAGACCTTTTGTGTACCTCATTTCTCTGTTTTTAAGGAAAGTCTACATGTATCCACTTTATTAAAACAGATGATCCTTAACTATATGGCAATAATTTTAATACATTTTCCCTCTTACTGAAAAGTGTTTTCCTCATCATACAATGTATCCTGACTACAATTTCCTCTCCCCTAACTCCTCCTTACTCCTCCCCATTTCCCCTCTAACCTGGACCCACAGCCTTTCTGATTCTCATAGGTTTTAAATTAGAAACAAATCTGGGTAAGCAGAATTGGAAGAAGTTGGCGATGAGGATGAGATGATCAAAATCTATTATATAAAAATTTCAAAGAACAAACAAAGATAAAATTCTTTAAAAGTCCTTGGGAGGCTACATTTCACATCTCCACCCAGCCAGCTCTTAAACATTCTTCTTCAGGCTCTATCCTGTTGACTCTCCTTGAACCTCTCTTCAACTTACCTGCTCAAACCTGCTGTCCCAGGTCCTAATTCAGTGCCCTGACTCAGTCTGGCTACCTTGCCTCAACAATTTATTGAATATTGCCATGACAACATGGCACAAGATATGTGTGTAATGGCATATGCCCAACATTCTATTCCATATATACTTGCATAACCAAATTTATTGCTGCTCTATTCACAACACTGAAAAAATAGAAGTAATTTAAATATGTTATTCAATAAACAAATGAATAATAAACATATAGTACATGTATACTATGAAATACTAATTAAGTATAAAAATATGAAATCATAGACTTTTAGGTAGAAATGATCATATTAAGTAGGTTACATAGGCTTGGAAAAAAGACTATAGCTATTGCCATTGGTTGCTGTTGCCTCCCAGAGCTGGAATGTTTCGATTGCTGAAGACACCATGCATTTAAGATAGAAAACCCAGAGGCTCCAGAGGTGGAATTAATCTGACTTGCCTCCTCATTGAAGGCTAGCTTTCACAGTATTACAAGTTACCATGTATGCTTCCAAAGGAGGGAGGCAACTGATAATCTTAACTAGCTATGATGCCCATGAACCACAAAGACCTTCATGGAATAATAATGAGCTTAAGGGTACAGTAATGGCATGCATACGTTGGTGCAACCCACAGCTCTCTAATTGAAGTTAATATCACTCAGAAAGAGAGGAACCATGACTGGCACTGTGAACTTAGCCTACTGAAGTCATAGAACTTGGAGAAGAAACCACAGCCTTTACTTTAATGAAGCAGAATAAACCCTAACTACATTCTAAATATTTGTCATAAATCACAGATAAGCATATTCTTCACACCTCAAGGAAACATTTCTTTGCCATAGACAGGGCATTGCAGAAAACCACAACCAATAAAAAAATCAGAATTGTGGAGCCTAATTCCAAAAGATAATCTACAAAAGAGTTCTTTTATCTAAGGCTCAGGGATGATTGCTAAAGATGGAGTTGAAAGATTTCAAGAGCAGGAGGGTCAGGGAGTTTTTGAAAGTTTGTTGAAATTGTGTCTTTTTTTCATGTCAGAATGTCAGAAGCTACACCAATAATGTCTCATCAGCATGACCTTATAAACATCAAGAGACCTGGTAATGTGGATTTGGGAAAGGCCAAGATATTTCAACCCTACACAAATATAATACAGGCAACTAAGTCATGCTAAGAATTGCAGAAATTATCTTATCTTCCTCAGTAAGAACACAGCAATTGCATGTGTTTGTTTGTGTATGTTAATTCCTAAATATACACACATATTTGTGTATAATCTATACATACATTTTTGCATATACATGCATAGTTGCACGTAACAATAATTAATGGAAAATGGTCATGAATTTGAAAGATGCCAAGGAGAAATATATGGGAGATTGTAGATAGAGAAGATGAGTTCCCTCCATTGAAAAGTTTCTTTTTTAGCTCTGTACCCCATATTTTAAAAAGTAACTAAGAAATCAATTAATCAATAATTATTTATTCACTTTATTTCCAACCATAGTCCCCTTCCTCCTCTCCTCCTGGTTCAACTCTTCCTCCCTCTCTTCCCCTCCCTCTTCAGCTATTTTCACAGAAAAGTAGAGTTCCCCCTCTACAAACCCACCCAAGCTCATCAAGTGGCATCAGAACTGAGCTGGTCCTCTTATCCTGTGGACTGGTGAGGCAGCCCCACCAGTGAAGTGATTAAAAGAAAACATTCAGTAGAATCTATGTTGGAGAGAGCCCCCTCTCCCCTTACTAGGATAACCACATGAAGCCAGAGCTGTCCATTGCCTTTTTCTTTGTAGGGGGCCTATCATTTCCCCAAAAATATTCTTTGTATTTTTTTTTGGTTCAGTGATTAGTTCAGACATTGATTCTTTTAACACCTTCAATTATTGTGTTTTTTTTTTCTAGCCTTGTATTTGTATATTTTCCAGTACCATTATTTTACCCTTGATGATTTTTAGAGATGAATTAAACATAATTGTTTTAAGCAGAATGGAGTATTTTAATCAAATTAAACTGAATGTAAATTTCAAAATAATTCATTATTAAACATGTTGACAAAAAATTTTCAGACCCACTTAGAAAATTTACTGATTCTTTAAGAACAAGAGAGGATGAGACACAGCCAAGATTATACTTGCCTAATTATAAACCATGTCTTTTTATGAGTTCATTCTAATGAATTTTAATATGTTTCTTAAGACACATGTATGTGCCTAATCATGAAATAAATGCAAATAAACCTAGGGATAGAAGATATTATTTTCAAGTTCATTACTTAAAAATGAACAAATTAAATACATATCAAAATATTTGGAGAAATGAAAAGGTTAATAAAAGCACACTGAAAAAGTACTGATATGTGGAGAAATATGAAAACCCTAAAATACTTGAAGAACCATTTTTAAGGGAGGATAGTTTTGGATGTCTAATATACATGATAAAACTTGACAACAAATTTAACTGTTTTTTAAGTGAGCTTCTTTTTCTTTACAGACACTATGCTAAAGCAATTATGGTCATTTATTGGCAGCAAGATAGAGGCTCAGCAAATTGATACCCTATGGCAAATCGCTCAACCTGGCTGTCAATGAAAGTATGCTGGACTTTGTGTTACTAGCATACAACATGAGAATTTTTCCTGCGCTGCAAATCTGTCTAAACAATTGTCGAGCTATATTTTAGGTAATTGGACTGGAGAATTCGATACTACGATGGAGCAGCTGAGAGTGGCCATTGTCACAGTAAATTCTACCGGAGTGGACGCAGGACTAGCCACAGGATTATCAACATGGATTGCTGCAGCCATGAATCATCTGAAGGAATGGGCGGGCATGGGAGCGTTAGCAGGCCTTCTGGTGTTGGTCTCCTTGGTTTGCCTGTGGTATATATGCAAGATTAGAGTCTCACAACAGTGTGATGCAGCCATGATCATTCAGGCCTTTACAGCCATTGAAGCAGGACATTCTCCCCAAGCATGGTTGGCTACCATAAAAAGCTAAAATGTTACGCTCAGGATGCGAGGCTAAGCACTGCACTCAGGGTCAGCCGCTTTGGACCCAGAGAAGAGCATGTCTGATTGCATGCGGGTTGATGCCCCAGGTCCCGCCTCTGAGAAAAAGGTATTGGACGGGTCTGATGCTCTTTGGGTGGATGACACCTAAATGAACATCTGTACAAAGTCCCTATTTATTTCTAATATCAGAGATCAGACCTCTACTCTTGCCTGATGCGTCTAAAACAAAAAGGGGGAACTGTAGAGAGCTGCGTAATGCCATGCCTTAAAGATGGAGCTGGTTTCCGCCTTCCACCTTCCCGATGGTGAGTGCTCTCTGTCACAAACAACTCCACATTTGGCTAAGGCCGAGGATCTGGCTTGCTTCCATGTATGTGGACCTATCTGCATTGCCCCCGTGGCACGCCTGGGTTGGCTACCCAGAGGCTATTTAAGCTGTGGGCTGGCTTTCCCCGGGGTCCGAGGATTGTTCAATGTTCCTGAATAAACTGCATTGAAAAAAAAAATAAAAATAAAATAAAATAAAAAGGCTTTCTACCAAAAAAAAAATATATATATAGAGGCTCAGAAAAAAAAATCACTTCTCTGACTGTGCCTGTTAATATCAAGCAATTTTTTTCTTTTTTTTCTTTATTTTATTATTATTTTTTTATCAGTTACATTTTATTAACTCTGTATCCCAGCCGTGTCCCGAACCCTCATTCCCTCCCAGTCACTCCCTTCCTCCCTCATATCCACCCTGCCCCTTTCCAAGTCCACTGATAGGGGGGACCTCCTCCCCATTCATCTGATCCTGTTTTATCAGGTATCTTCAGGACTGGCTGCAAAGCCCTCCTCTGTGGCCTAACAGGACTGCTCCTCCCTTCGGGGGTGGGGAGACCAAAGAGCCAGTCATTGAGTTCCTGTTAGAAATAGTCCTTGTTCCCCTCACTTTGGGAAACCAATTGGTTACTGAGCTACCACAGGCTACATCTGAGTGGAGGTTCTAGGTTATGTCCATACATGGTCCTTGGTTGAATGTCAGTCTCAGAAAAGACCCTGTGCCCAGATATATTTGGTCCTTGTGGAGCTCCTATCCTTTCCCCATCAGACTAATTCCCCTTCTTTCTTATGATTCCCTGTACTCTGCCAAAGGTTTGGTCATGAGTCTTTGCTTTGAAAACACTGCTAGTTAGAGTCTTTCAGATGCGCTCAGTAGACTCCTGTCATACGTTCAATGCACATCCCATCTGTCTTTCTAAACGAGGATTGATCATCTTACCCCATGTCCGCTCAATTGATTATCTTTTTTAGGTGTATAGATTTCATTATGATTATCATATCTTATAGGTCTATATAAGTGAGTATATCCCATGTTTGTCTTTCTCCTTCTGGGATATTTCACTCAGAATGATCTTTTCTAGATCCCACCATGTGCCTGCAAATTTCATGATTTCCTCCTTTTTGATTGCTGAGTAGTATTCCATTGTATAAAAATACCACAATTTCTGTACCCATTCCTCCGTTGATGGACATCTGGGTTGTTTCTAGGTTCTGGCTATTACAAATAAAGCTGCTATAAACATGGTTGAGCAAGTATCCCTTTTGTGTACTTGAACAAACTTTGGGTATATACCTAGCAGTGGTATAGCTGGGTCTTGAGGAAGCACTATTCCTAATTATCTTAGAAAGCGCCAGATAGCTTTCCAGGGTGGTTGTACCAGTTTACATTCCCACCAGCAGTGGAGGAGGGTTCCCCTTTCTCCACAACCTCTCCAGCATGTGTTATCGCTTGAGTTTTTCATCTTGGCCATTCTGATGGGTGTAAGGTGAAATCTCAGGGTCGTTTTGATTTGCATTTCCCTGATGGCTAATGAGGTTGAGCATTTCTTTAAGTGTTTTTCTGCCATTCGATATTCCTCTGTCGAAAATTCTCTGTTTAGCTCTCTTCCCCATTTTTTAATTGGATTACTTGGTTTGCTGCTTTTCAGCTACTTTAGTTCTTCCTATATACTGGATATTAGTCCTCTGTCAGATAAAGGGTTAGTGAAGATTCTTTCCCAATCTGTAGGCAGTCGTTTTGTTTTGCTGATGGTATCCTTTGCTTTAGAGAAACTTTTTAGTTTCATGAGGTTCCATTTATTGATTGTTGCTCTTAGAGCCTGTGCTGTTGGTGTTCTGTTCAGGAAGTTGTCTCCTGTGCCAATGAGTTCTAGGCTGTTCCCCACTTTTTTTTTCCAATTGATTTAAGGTATCTGGTTTTATGTTGAGGTCCTTGATCCACTTTGACTTTAATTTTGTGCAGGGTGATAAATATGGATCTATTTACATTTTTCTGCATGTAGACACCCAGTTGGTCCAGCACCATTTGTTGAAGATGCTGTCTTTTTTCCATTGAATAGATTTGGCTTCTTTGTCAAACATAGAATATTCATAGGTATGTGGATTTATTTCTGGGTATTCTATGTGGTTCCATTGATCCTCCTTTCTGTTTCTATGCCAATACCATGCAGTTTTTATTACTGTTGCCCTGTAGTACAGCTTGAGATCAGGGATGGAGATACCTCCAGATGATCTGTTGTTGTACAGGATCATTTTGGAGATTCTGGGTTTTTTGTTTCTCCATAGGAAGCTGAGAATCTTTTTTTCAAGGTCTGTAAAGAATTGAGTTGGTATTTTGATGGGAATTGCATTGAATCTGTAGATTGCTTTTGGCAGGATGGCCATTTTCACAATGTTAATCCTACAAATCCATGAGTACGGGAGATCTTTCCATCTTCTGAGATCTTCTTCGATTTCTTTCTTCAGAGACTTGAAGTTTTTCTCAAACAGGTCTTTCACTTGCTTCGTTAGAGTCACACCAAGGTACTTTATGTTATTAGTGGCTATTGTGAAGGGTGTTGTTTCCCTAATTTCTTTCTCAGCCTTTTTGTCTTTGGTAAATAGGAGGGCTTCTGAATTTTTTGAGTTGATTTTGTATCCTGCCACTTTGCTGAAGGTGTTTATCAGCTGAAGGAGTTCTCTGGTTGAATTTTTGGGGTCGCTCATGTATACTATCATATCATCTGCAAATAGTGACACTTTGACCTCTTCCTTTCTGATTTGTATCCCCTTGATCTCCTTTAGTTGTCTTATTGCTCTGGCTAGGACTTCAAGTACTATGTTGAAGAGATATGGGGACAATGGACAGCCTTGTCTTGTCCCTGATTTCAGTGGGATTGATTTAAGTTTCTCTCCATTGAGTTTGATGTTAGCTATAGGCTTACTGTATATTGCCTTTACTATCTTTAGGTATGTGCCTTGTATCCCTGATCTCTCCAAGACTTTAATCATGAGTGGGTGTTGGACTTTGTCAAATGCTTTTTCGGCATCTAAGGAGATGATCATGTGGTTTTTCTCCTTCAGTTTGTTTATGTAGTGGATTACATTGATGGATTTCCGTATGTTGAACCACCCTTGCATGCCTGGGATGAAGCCTACTTGGTCATGGTGGATGATATCTTTGATATGTTCTTGGATTCGGTTTGCAAGTATTTTATTGAGTATTTTTGCGTCAATGTTTATAAGAGAGATAGGCCTGAAGTTCTCTTTTTTTGTTGGGTCTTTGTGTGGTTTAGGTATTAAGGTGACTGTGGCTTCATAGAATGAGTTTGGTAGTGTTCCTTCTGTTTCTATTTTGTGGAATAGCTTGAGGAGAATTGGAGTTAGCACTTCATGGAAGGTCTTGTGGCATTCTGCGCTGAAGCCATCTAGTCCAGGGCTTTTTTTGGAGGGGAGACTGTTAATGACTGCTTCGATTTCCTTGGGAGATATAGGGCTATTCAGTCTTTCTACCTGATCTTGACTTAGTTTTGGTAGATGGAATCTTTTAAGAAAATTATACATTTCATTTAGATTCTCAAATTTTGTGGCATATAGGCTTTTGTAGTATGACCTAATAATTGTTTGGATTTCCTCGGTGTCTGTGGTTATGTCCCCATTTTCGTTTCTGATTTTGCTGATCTGGATAGTTTCTCTCTGCTTTTTAGTTAGTTTGGCTAAGGGTTTGTCTATCTTGTTGATTTTCTCAAAGAACCAGCTTTTTGTTTCATTGATTCTTTGGATAGTTTTATTTGTTTCTAGTTGATTGATTTCAGCCCTTAGTTTGATTATTTCCAGCCGTCTGCTCCTCTTGGGTGTATCTGCTTCTTTTTTTTCTAGGGTTTTCAGTTGGGCCATTAAGTTGTTTGTATGTGATGTTACGAATTTCTTCTTGCAGGCACTTAGTGCTATAAATTTTCCTCTGAGCACTGCTTTCAATCTTTCAATGTGTCCCATAAATTTGGGTATGTTGTGCATTCATTTTCATTGAATTCTAGGAAGTCTTTAATTTCTTTCTTTATTTCTTCCTTAACCCAGCTGTCATTGAGTAGTAAGTTGTTCAGTTTCCCTGTGCGTGTTGGCTTTTTGTTGTTTCTGTTGTTGATGATGTCTAGCTTTAGTCCATGGTGGTCAGATAGTATACAAGGGATTATTTCAATCCTTTTGTATCTGTTGAGGCTTGCTTTGTGACCCACTATATGGTCTATTTTGGAAAAGGTTCCATGCGGTGCTGAAAAGAAGGTGTACTCTTTTGAGTTTGGGTGAAATGATCTGTAGACGTCTATTAGGTCCATTTGATTTAGGGATTCTGTGAGTGCTTTTATGTCCC
This sequence comes from Meriones unguiculatus, assembly GCF_030254825.1. Classification (NCBI taxonomy): domain Eukaryota; kingdom Metazoa; phylum Chordata; class Mammalia; order Rodentia; family Muridae; genus Meriones; species Meriones unguiculatus. Next base: position 58,903,761 of record NC_083357.1, read on the forward strand.
TATTTGGTGTCTGTCTAGTTGATCTGTCCCTTGGTGAGAGTGGAGTGTTGAAGTCTCCCACTATTAAGGTATTAGGATCAATGTATGATTTAAGCTTTAATAATGTTTCATTTACGAATGTCGGTGCTCTTGTATTTGGGGCATAGATATTCAAGATTGTGATGTCCTCTTGGTGGATTTTTCCTTTGATGAGAATATAGTGGCCCTCCTTATCTTTTTTATTTACTTGGCTTGAAAGTCTATTTTATTAGATATTAGGATGGCTACTCCAGCTTGTTTTCTGGAACCATTTGCTTGAAAAACAGTTTTCCAGCCTTTTACTCTGAGGTAGTGTTTATCTTTGTTGCATAGGTGTGTTTCTTGGATGCAACAGAATGTTGGATCCTGTTTCCTTAACCATTCTGTTAGCTTGTGTCTTTTTATTGGTGAGTTGAGTCCATTGATATTGATAGATAATAGTGACCAATGCATGTTAGTTCCTTTTGTAATGGAGTCGCTGATCTAACCCTGTTTCATTGCTTGTTTTCTTTTCATTTTTGTTGGGATATTATCTGTATGCCCTGTTTTATTGGGTGAATTTGTTTTCATTGGATTGGAGTTTTCCTTCTAGTATCTTCTGTAGGGATGGTTTGCTGTGTAGGTATTGTGTAAATTTAGTTTTATCATGGAATATTTTGTTTTCTCCATCTATGTTGACTGAAAGCTTTGCAGGGTATAGTAGTCTGGGTTGACATTTGTGATCTCTTAGAGTCTCCATGATACTTGCCCAGGCCCTTATGGCTTTCATAGTTTCTGATGAGAAGTCCGGTGTGATTCTGATAGGTCTACCTTCATATGTTACTTGGCCTTTTTCCCTTGCTGCTTTTAATATCTTTTCTTTGTTCTGTAGATTTAGTGTTTTGACTATGATGTGACGTGATGTGTTTCTTTTCTGGTCTAGTCTATTTGGAGTTCTGTAGGCCTCTTGTATATTTATGGACATCTCTTTCTTTAAGTTGGGAAAATTTTCTTCTATGATTTTCTTGAAAATATTTTCTGGACCTTGGAGTCTGGAGTCTTCTTTTTCATGAATTCCTATTATTCTTAGATTTTGTCTTTTCATAGCATCCTTGATTTCTTGGATATTTTGTGATTGGAACTTTTCTGATTTTACTTTTTCTTTGAGAGAAGTATCCATTTCTGCAAGTGTGTCTTCAGCTCCAGAGATTCTCTCTTCCATCTCTTGTATTCTGTTGGTGATGCTTACTTTTGTGGTTCCTGATCTTTTCTCCAAGTTCTCCAGCTCAAGGGTTTTCTCATTTTGTGTTTTCTTTATTGATTCTAATTCTGTTTTCATGCCTTGTACCATTTCATTCATGTGTTTGAATTTGGATTCCTGACTCTCTACGATGGCCTCTTTTCTTTTTTTCATTTCCTTCTTATATGCCACTAATTTTTCCTCTACTTGTGTATCTATTTGTTTGGCTATGTTTGCCTGTGTTTCTTTAAGGATGTTGTCTATTTCTTCTTTCTTTGCTTCCAATTGACTGACCATCTCTTTGAATGACTTGTTCATTTCCTCCTTATGAGCCTCAAATAATTGTGCAAGCATGGCTTTAAAATCATTTTCCTGTGATCAAGCAATTTTTTAATTTCCTATGTATCTATTACCTGATTCTAAAAAATGGAAAAAAATAATAACACGTTGTATTCACATAAAAATACTGCAGGAAACAAAATGACTCTTGTTAAGGATTAGGACATGTCTCTATAGGCAGATGTCTTCCCCAATAAAAGCAGCTTCCTGGAATGAACATATGCCTTAGGCTTCTGCAGTTGAGTGGTTGATAGGAAGAAGAGCAGAGCTAAGTCAAAATTGTATCACAGATATCGTCAATATGAAGGCTCATAGAAGATGAGATAATTACAAATAAAGTTAAAAATTCTAAGTTTGGTGAAAGTGTAAAAAACTAAAAGGACAAAATCCAACACCCATTCATGTTTAAAGTAGTGGAGAAATCAGAGATATAAGACACATATGTAAACATAGTAAAGGTGATATAAAGCAAGCCTAAAGCCAACATCAAACTAAAATGAGAGAAACTTAAAGCAGTCCCACTGAAATAAGGGACAAGGCTATCCACTCTCTCCATATCACTTCAACATAGTACTGGAAGTCCATGCTAGAGCAATAAGACAATTGAAGGAGATCAAGGGGATACAAATCAGAAAGGAAGAATTCAAAGTATCACTATTTGCAGATAATAGGATAGTATACCTGACTGATCCCAAAAATTCTACCAGGGAACTCCTACAGCTGATAAACACCTTCAGCAAAGTGGCAGGATACAAAATTAACTTAAAAAATCAGTAGCCCTCCTGTATACAAAAGACAAAAAGGCTGAGAAAGAAATTAGGGAAACAACACCCTTCACAATAGCCACAAAAGACATAAAATACCTTGGTGTGAACTTAACCAAGAAAGTCAAAGACTTGTATGAAAAAAATTTCCAGTCTCTGAAGAAATAATTAGAAGAAGATATAAGAAGTTGGAAAGATCTTCCATGCTCATGGCTTGGCAGGATTGACATAGTAAAAATGACCATCTTACCAGAAGCAATCAACAGATTCAATGCAGTACCCATCAAATTACCAAGACAATTATTTACAGACCTGGAAAGAAAAATTCTCAACTTCATATGGAATAACAAGAAACCCAGAATTGCTAAAATAATCCTCTACAATAAAAGATCTTCTGGAGGTATGTCCATCCCTGATCAAAAGCTGTACTATAGAGAAACAGTAATAAAACCTACATGGTACTGGTATAGAAACAGAACGGTGGATCAATGGAACAGAACAGAAGACCCAGAAATAAACCCACACACTTATGGACACCTGATATTTGTCAAAGATTCCAAAACAATACAATGGAAAAAAGATAGCATCTTCAACAAATGGTGCTGGTCTAACTAGATATCTACATGTAGAAAAATGAAAATAGATCCATACTTATCACCCTGCGCAAAACTAAAGTCCAAGTGGATCAAAGACCTCAACATAAAACCAGACACATTAAATGGGTTAGAAGAAAAAGTAGGGAAGACTCTAGAACTTATAGGTACAGGAGACAGCTTCCTGAACAGAATACCAACAGCACAGGCTCTAAGAGCGACAATCAATAAATGGGACCTCATGAAACTGAAAAGCTTCTGTAAAGCAAAGGACACCATCATCAAAACAAACTGACTGCTGACAGATTGGTAAAGAATCTTCACCAACCCTCTATCTGACAGAGGGCTAATATCCAGTATATATAAAGAACTAAAGAAGCTGAAAAGCAGCGAACTAAGTAATCCAATTAAAAAAAGGGGAAGAGAGCTAAATGGAGAACTCACTGTAGAGGAATATCAAATGGCAGAGAAGCACTTAAAGAAATGCTCAACCTCATTAGCCATCAGGGAAATGCAAATCAAAACAACCCTGAGATTTCACCTTACACACATCAGAATGGCCAAGATAAAAATCTCAAGTGACAACACATGCTGGAGAGGTTGTGGAAAAAGAGGAGCCCTCTTACACTGCTGGTAGGAATGTAAACTTGTACAACCACTCTGGATATTCACCTGGCACTTTCTCTGACAACAAGGAATAGTGGTACCTCAAGTTCCAGCTATACAACTCCTAGGCATATATCCAAAAGAGGCTCAAGTACACAATAAGGACATTTGCTCAACCATGTTTGTAGCAGCTTTATTTATAATAGTCAGAAGCTGGAAACAACCCAGATGCCCCTCAACTGAAGAATGGATACAGAACTTGTGGTACATCTACACAATGGAATATTACTGAGCAATGAAAAGCAAGGAAATCATGAAATTTGCAGGTAAAGGTGCGAATTGGAAAGGATCATCCTCAGTGAGCTGTCCCAGAAACAGAAAGACACACATGGTATTTACTCACTCATATAGACATATAATATAGGATACACCTACTAAAATCTGTACACCTAAAGAAATGAATCAAGAGGGAAGCTGCTGGCTAAAATGCTCAATCCCCATCCCAAAAGGCAAAGAGGATGGACATCAGGAGAAGAAGAAAACAGGAAACAATTTAGGAGCCTCCCACCGAGGGACTTTGAAAAGCTCTGCCCTGCAGACAATCAAAGGAGATGTTGAGACTTAGGGGCAACTGTTGGGCAAAGTGCATGGAATCTTATGAAAGAAGTGGGAAATAGTAAGATTTGAAGAGGACAGGAGCTCCACAAGGAGAGCAATAGAACCAAAAATTCTGGGCACAGGAGTCTTTTCTGACTCATACTCCAACCAAGTAGCATGCATGGAGATAACCTAGAACCCTGCAGAGATGTAGCCCATGGCAGTTCAGTGTCCAAGTGGGTTCCATAGTAATGGGAAGAGGGACTGCCTCTTACATAAACTGATTGGCCTGTTCTTTGATCACCTACCCCTGATGGGGGAGCAGCTGTACCAGACCACAGAAGATGACAATGCAGCCCCTCCAGATGAGATCTGATAGACCTTGATCAGAAGGAAGGAGAGGAAGACCTCCCCCATCAATGGACTTGGGGAGGGGCATGAATGAAGAAGAAGGAGGGAAGGTGGGATTAAGAAGGGAGGAGGAAGGATTTATGGGGGGATACAAAGTCAATAAATTGTAACCAATAAAAGTTAAAATTAAAAAGTAAAAGGATTTATTAAAACTGCAAGTTCTGAACATGGATTATGGAGCATATAGTTTACAGATATAATTCACAAGTTTAATGCAAAAATAAGCAACTGAAGGATGACAAAGAAGGAATTATGTCACTCAGGTTGAAAATTTCATCCAGAAAAGGAAAATTCTCTTTTTTCATTGTTCTGTGATGACTCCAACTATACTGGTTTTAGATAATTCTTAGAGTACTTGGGTCAGAATCTGATAAAGTCAGCGGAACAGTTTTACAGCCATTATCTGCTCATGTGCAACTTTTTCATATTTTCTTTTGACAGAGCATTTAGCCATTAAATAGACAAATGTTTATTGACTATCAAAATCTGCCTTTAATGAACAATTGAGTTACTAAGCAAGTTTTGCTTGAAGACTTATGGTGAGTAATGAAGCAAATATTATGAGTTAATAAACGCAAAACAATTGTGCATACCTACTGTTTCAGAATTTGATAGAAAGAGTTTTTAGGTGATGCAGAAATACTAAACATTTTTATGTAGCTAACTTGGTATTTTACCAAAAATCATTCATCTATGAGATGTTTAGAAAGGTGAAAATATTTCTGAGGTACAGCAGCAGTAGAAGATTCGTTAATAAAGTTTACAAGCATCTTGTGTATAGGGACATAAATTCTACATTGTGCCATACTATGCCGGGAGCCAAAGCTATCTACGGAAGCCAAAGCCAAAGCTATCTAGTGAAGACAAAGGTATCTACGGAAGCCAAAGTCAATTAGTGAGCCAAGGCTATCTACGGAAGCCAAAGTCAAAGCTATCTAGTAGAGACAAAGGTAGTTACTGAAGCCAAAGCCAAGTAGAGAGCAAAGGTCATTTAGTGGAGACCTAAAGCTATGTAGTGAAAGAGTTATCTAGACCCTAAATCATGGGTGATAGATTGTGAGGACATCCTTTGTTAGAGCATCCGTAAGATATCTTAAGAGAACATCCTTATGGTATCTTGCAGGTACAATAGTTAAGCCATGAAAGCACTCTTCCTATTTCTTGCAGCAATAGATTACCTTCCCCCTTTTTCTGCCTTCTCCCTATATAAGTTGGGTAAAAATTTCTAATAAACGGAAGCCTTGATCAGATGAACAGACTTGGCTTTCATTTCTTGCATCTCTTGTCCCCCCCCCCCAATTCCTTCCACTCTCCCGTTGGAGTCCCCGCTGGTTGGGGCAATACTATAACTCCTTTTGTGCTTAGAAATTCTAGAAATGAAAATGATTTGAGGAACATTCAATTCTTTGCTCAATTGTATCGCTTGCAAATGGAAAATTTTACTAATCTTCTATCTTAGTTATTGGAAGAAAATGAGATATGACATTGAATCTGAGCCATTCCCTTAAATTTTAAAATCGTAGGAGATTGTGGACAGGTTTCTCCTGCTATGTACTAAATTTTTAAATATGAAGACTAAAACTGCTATCATTTAGTAGATAACAAGAAATTTAAAAAAAATTAAATATAAGTAGGTCCTTTAAAAATTCTTTCAAGATGAAAAACTCAAGTGACAGCACATGCTGGAGAGGTTATGGAAATAGGGGAACGCCTCCTCCACTGCTGGTGGGAATGTAAACTGGTACAACCACTTTGGAAATCTATCTGGCGCTTTCTCAGACAATTAGGAATAGTGCTTCCTCAAGACCCAGCTATACCACTGCTAGGTATATACCCAAACTTTGCTCAAGTACACAAAAGGGATACTTGCTCAACCATGTTTATAGCAGCTTTATTTGTAATAGCCAGAACCTGGAAACAACCCAGGTGTCCATCAACAGAGGAATGGATAAAGAAATTGTGGTATTTTTACACAATGGAATATTACTCAGCAATCAAAAAGGAAGAAATCATGAAGTTTGCGGTCAAATGGTGGGATCTAGAAAAGATTATTCTGAGTGAAATATCCCAGAAGGAGAAAGACAAACAAGGTATATACTCGCTTATATAGACCTATAAGATATGATAAACATAATGAAATCTATACACCTAAAAAACATAATCAAGAGAGCCAACATGGGGTAAGATGATCAATCCTCATTTAGAAAGACAGATGGGATGTGCATTTAACTTATGACAGGGCTCTACTGAAGGCATCTGAAAGACTCCAACTCGCAGTGTTTTCAAAGCAGATACAAAGCCTCATAACCAAAACTTCAGCAGAGTACAGGGAATCAAATGAAAGAAGGGGAGTTAGTATGATGGGGAAAGGTTAGAAGCTCCACAAGGACCAAATATATCTGGGCACAGGGTCTTTTCTGAGACTGACATTCAAACAAAGACCATGTATGGATATAAGAACAAGGACTATTTCTAACAGGAACTCAATGGCTGGCTCTTTGACCTCCCCACTCCCCAAGAAAGGAGCAGTCCAGTTAGGCCACAGAGGAGGAATTTGCAGCCAGTCCTGAAGATACCTGATAAAACAGGATCAAATGAATGGGGAGGAGGTCCCCCCCATTAGTGGACTTGGAAGGGTCATAGTGGAGATAATGGAGTGAGGGTGGGATTGGGAGGGAATGAGGGAGCGGGATACAGGTGGGATACAGAGTTAATAAAATGTAACTGATAAGAAAAAAATAAAGTAAAAAAAAGGTTTCAAAAAAAATAGTATTACATCACTTTCCCTTCCCTTTGCTGACTCAAACTACTCAAAGGTACCCTTGCTAAACCCTCCTATGTCCCCCACAGCTTTCAGGTTGAGCCTCTTTTTATTTGATCATTGTTACACTAAACACACACACACACATGCACACATGTGTGTACTTGTCCAAACATATATAAATGAAACCCTTTGAGTTCATTTTGATTTTGTGTATATTTGGCTTCAAGGCTTAGCATTCTGCACTGGTTGAATCTAACAAAAAAGTGATACAAAATCTTGACATGTAAGCATATCACAGTATTTTTCCTTCTTCCTTCTGGTCTTCCTGCTCTACCCCTCACGACCTCATCCCTCAGTTCTTTGTCTTTCCTCACCACTAAACAAATGCCTATTTATTTTACACACTGACTCACATCATAGCTACGAATAGAATTCTTCTTATCCTTAAACACATGTCAGAAGTTCATCTGAATATTGTATGTTCTCTGCTCTACTAGAGAAATCAAGACTTTCTCCGACATTACTGGACATCATATTGTAAAAGTAACATACCATATCCAATAGCATCTGAGCAATATCCACATTATTTGTGATGAGCTACTGATGGATCACATCATTCTATAGATAGGCACAATATAGCCATTCTAACAGCTCACCTGAAAAAGAACATGAAACTACCTCAGTTTTCCTGCTCAGGAGGCAACTAGGACCCAAGCATCATGAATGATAGAGCCTGTCATGAAAAAGCAGCATATCCTGAGTTGTAGGCCTCAGAAAAACAGCACTGCACAGGCTCAGGCACCAAACAGGAAGCTGAATTTTGTTAAGAACAGAGATAGAGCAACAGAACAAGAAAATTTGAACACAGGCAACTTCCCAGAGACTCATACTCCAACCAAGGACTATTCATGGAGATAACCTAGAACCCCTGCACAGATGTAGTCCATGGCAATTCAGTAGCCAAGTGGGTTACATAGTAATGGGAAGAGGGACTGCCTCTGACACAATCTGATACGATTGCTCTTTGATCACCTCCCCTTGAGGGGGGAGCAGCCTTAACAGACCACAGAAGATGACTATGCAGCCACTTTTGATGAGAACTGATAGACTAATATCAGAAAGAAGGAGAGAAGGACCTCCGCTATCAGTGGACTAGGGGAGGGGCATGCATGTAGTAATGGGAGGAAGGTTGGGATCGTGAGGGGAAGAGGGAAGGGATTATGGGGAGGGGAATACAAAATGAATAAAGTGTAATTAATAAAAGATAAATTGAAAATAAAAACAAAAACAAAAAAAGTAGAGATAGAAACTGTATCCTGGCCCTCTCTGGGAGGGTGTAACACAACACTTCAGTGAAGAAGGGGATCAAGCCTGCAGCAGAGGCATCTGCCTGGAATTCCTTTACCTATTCAATGCTAGGCAGTCACTCTGCAACTGAGCTATGTCTAACATATAGTGCTACCCACACCTGGTGACCTTTTTTCTTCCTTCAGACAGCATCCCAATATGTAAGTCACAGAATCCACGTAACCCATTGGGCTTTAGTATCTTTGGTGGAGAGAGAGCACCACACTGAACCTGAAGACTTTTTCTCTTGGTGCCTCCACTGTTTCAGTTTTCTCTGCCAACAGTTCAGCACACTGTTGCCAGCACCCTGATGGCTGCATTCTCCATCTGCTAAGGCATCTGGAGGCAACTTTCAAAGGCCAGGCACATGGCTTCTCTGACTGTACCCCCTAACAAACTTCCCACATTGTAACTAGCACTTCAGGCTCTTCCTGGATGGGCATTCAAGCATGTGTATACATAAGGCAGGAGACCATTCCCCTTGCACATTCATCCTGTTGTGAGATCTTGCTAGCATTCAATTTCTCATACTGATGAAATGGAGGTTTTGAAGAAAGAATGAGGCATTATTAGGCATGATTGGAAAGTAAACACCCAGTTCCTCACATGGCAAAACCTAACATGTTTCTAATCAAAGCTAGAGGTATCTGTGCCTTTGATAGGAGGTGATGGTCAATGACAATGTCCCAGGAAAGTCTCCTCTCAGCTAATGCTAAGTACAAGGTGAACATCAGCAGGGTTCCCCATGACATCGCTGTCCATTTCTCTACATTCTATTGTATCCTGGTGGGCTCATGGCAACGCCTTGATGTCACTAGTGTTGTGGCAACACCAACTGCTCTTAGGGCAGTTACCTATAGGTCTCCTCAACAGCCATGTGGGACAGAGTGAGACGCCTCTTTGGGAAAGAGAATGGGAACAGTCGAAAAATCCAAGAGAGGCAGAAGACAGTTGGCCTTCCATCTCATTTTAAAATACCAAGAAAGAAGTTGTCCTGGGGAAGACACAGTGAGTCCAGGGCAGAGGAGATGGGCTTGAGGTAGGAGCAACAATAATGGGGCAGTGGAACAGGACCCTCTGGGAAGCAAATGGATGTTTCTGATTAACATAGGTCATTTCAGTTAAGGATTCCAGAGCATCATTTTATCCCCAGAGCCAGGGGCTGGCAAGACCAAGGCTGTTTTACTGCAAGTACTTATCTTTACTCTTACTGGCCGTTTGTGGTGTAACATCAGGACAGAAGGAGACCATCAATGGTCACGGAGGGTTAACACTTCCCAATACAGCGCAGGGCCTCACTCACTTCAATATCACAGATTTCTTTTAGGTGCTGTGGCTATCTGACAGTAGGTGCAGGGACAGAAATGTGCTCCTCCCTATGACCTTAAGTACTCATAACTCCTCTAACCATCTCTCCCTGACTGTGGCACCCTTAGGTTTCTAAATCAGTAGTTGAGGGTAGAAGGCATTTCTCTAGTACAGGCAAAGTGTCAGAGGCAGTGTACCAGACAAAGACTGGATCTTTACTGCCTGCTCTGTGGTGTTTTCTTCTGTCTCGGGGCAGAATTGTTCAGTCTCTTGATCATGTTCTGCCACTGCATGACTGTCTAATCCACAGGCATTGTCATAGGGTGACAAGGCAGGAGTTCAGTGTGTCTCTAAAGCACCTAAGTTCTTGTGGACTCAGACATTGTTCTTCTGGTTTCTGACATCACATGCTTGAGGACTCAGAAGCCAAGTTGCATTTTGTGGGGTCATGAAGAAACCAAAAGAAGCCATTTCCGTGGTCACCTAAAGCACATGTAAGGAAGCAGAGGAAATGCTTGGCTGCTTAGATACCCACTTCTTAACAGGATGATGGCAGAACTGAGTTACAGAGAGCAGGCATATCAGGCTTAGGCTAAAATCTTTAAAATTGTGTCACTGGGTTCTAGGCATGCTCTATTTGTGTCCATCCTCTGTGCCTTCTCACTGTGCAAGTTCACTTGTGTTCACCCTGCAGGGACCAGTGGGGAGCCTCCAACCCCCACAAAGCTCCAAGACAAGAAGCAGGTGAAAAAGGAAATGGACAGGCTGACCAGTCATCTGCAGCTGATGACCATGGAGAGAAATGATCTGCGAGATCGCCTGACCCTTATCACAGAAGGATCCTTGGCCAATTGGTATCCATTTTTTTCAAACCTCATGGTGTCAGTCTTGGGTCTACAAAGTCACCCTCATCTAATCCTGTTAAGGATACCTACAGGGTGTCACGTCCCTAAATGCTGCTCAGAGGAGAGTAAGGAAATTAAGCTTGGGCAGGAGTTTATCTGAAAATAATACATATGCTTTTTTTCCAAATGAAATCCTGAGCCTCTTCTCTGAGTCAACAACACAGGGATTGAGGCAGTGGAGAGTGAGTTCCCAGCATGCATTTGGAAAGGGCTTGATAGGTGGTGGCTTGTGTGAGACACTAGCTGTTGTGAGGTTGGGATGAGATTTTTACTTGCCTGACAGGAGATTTAATTCTGGAAGCTCCTCGTAACAGCTGGAGGGGACTGATCCTTCTTGGTTTATCTGAGTGGAGGACAGGAAGGACTGGAGCTCACCCTGTTCATCTCTCTCCATGGGCCTTATACTTTTGAGACAATCTATGAGATGCAATTTTTCAGCATCCCATTGTTCTTTCTGTGTTGTTCTCCTTGGCAACCTCTCTCCCTGTCACTATCTCTCTGTCTCTGTCTCTGTCTCTGTCTCTCTCTCTCTCTCTCTCTCTCTCTCTCCCTCTCTCTCTCTCTCTCTCTCTCTCTCTGGCTCTTCTCTCTTTTTATCAATCTATCTATATCTGTGTGTGGGTTCATACATATATGCATGTTTGTGTATTCCTCTAGACTCTTGGAGCTAACAGTGTGATGTGGGGTCTGTGGGTCTCAGTCTCAATCTGATGCCAGTTCTGAGTTCTGGGTGTGACACTTTAAGGTGTACCTAGCCTTTGTGGTCAGAATGGAGGCACAGTAGAATCCCTTGGGCATTTATTGAATCTGTCCTTAAACTGAGTCTCATCCCCAGAATTATGTCTAACACTGTAGAAATAGTCACCAAAGAATAAGAATCATTTTTCTGAAAACAGACAAATGAAATCATAGGTTTTTCATGGGCCATGATTATGGAATGCCATGCTAATGTTATAATGGTGTAGACGACCCTCCAGGCTTACTGAATGATCTCATACAGCCAGGGTACCTTTCATCTGGACACCTTTAACCTCTGCTGGACTGAGGCAAGGATAACAAGTAGTAAAAGCAGCAGAATGAACCAGTATAAAGATTGAGAATGTGCTATCTTCTGTGCTTGAGTAATTTAAGTCACAGCCAGAGTTCACAAGACTCTTGAGGCCTGTATTCATGGGTTCTTTGATTTGGGGGCCAGGCCCAACCGCAGGCCAAATCCTTTCTATGAAAGACTCAAGACACAGCATGAGAAGCTGTTACTGGACCTGCAGATCTTAGAGCAGGAGCACACTGAAGCCTCACAGAACTTTCAGAAGCTCGAGAAGGAGAGCGGCTTCTATCGGTAAGTGACTGTCAGAAAACCCAACAGTTGTAGGAAGGTCATTTCTGTTTGCCTTTATTCTAGGCTAGAAAGTACCCGGCTCTGGGTCTATCCCTTCTACCTCTTAGCTATTAGCCTACCTGTTGCTCTTGGACTCAGTTTTGCTGAGTATGAAAGAGGTTGTTGGCCTCTCCCAGGTTTTCATTCGTGCCTCAGGAGCCTCTAGATGGAAATCAGTTCACAACATGACAGAGGGGTCAGGAAGCCCTGGGTATCTGGGACTCATGCTGGGTTTTACTGACCTCATTCTTATGGAACATGGAGATAGGTACAATGTGCTCTTGGTTCTCCTTTCCTACCAGGAGGGCATTTGTCACTTTTTTTTATATATTACCTAATCACATGGGAAAGTAAAAGACAGGTAGAGACTCCTCTTTTTTTTGAGGCACAGGGAACACTATTAGTTTTAGAGAGTTCAGTAGCTGTTACTCTTTTGCGAATTACCTGCTCTCTATCTCTGGCCTTCCTAGTGCAGCAGGCATGGTTGTATTGGGCTCTTTCCTTGGTCCTCATGGAAAACTAGGGCCTGCTGGTGTTCTAGGCCCTGAAGGTAGGGGTGGCAAGAGCAGGCTGCCAGGGGGAGCAGGAGGAGGCTGGCAGAGGCTTACTCTTCAGTGGGTCTTTCCAGCAACCTCCAGAGCCGGCTTCTAAGAGAGCAGACTCAACTGATGAAGAAGGTGGACATGATGAAGCAGAACAACGAGACAGTGCAAGAGAATTGGGTCCTGCTAAAGCACCAGTTGGCAAAAATGCAGCAGATTTGTAAGGACCAAGAGGAGGAGACCAGCGACCTCCAGACACAGCAACTAGACAAGGTCTGAGACCATTTGTCCATTGGACTGTTTGTCTCCTCAACCACATACCTGAGCTTTCACCCATCACCCTAATTACTCACCTATACTCACAACAGTCCGACTCATGCAATCTCACTGTTCTTTTTTGTCAATGCACAAGTATTCGGTGAAATTAACCTCTTGTGAGAAACTTGATTATTGGCAAGCATACCCTGCTGTTCTGCTTAAAGGTACAGTCCAAAGAGCAGAATGGGGAATATGATATCCCACAATAGATATTTTCTGTATTCCTTGGGTGCAATGTAAAACAGATTTTTGGCACCTTCTGGATCCTGTGACTATTTTGCATGGTAGGCTCATGGGACATCACTAGTGAGAATCAGCTTACAAAAGGACGACCCTAATGCTACTGTCAAATGAGTGGTTCTCACTGTCATTGATTCTCATGTCATGTGGCCTTCTCCATTCTTCCTCACTCCAATATGTTCTCCTCCTTTTGGCCACCTCTTCATTCACCTTGACGGATGCCTGAGTTAGAGTTTCTCAGCACGGTTTTCTATGAGTTTTGATGGACTGTTTATACTCTGGAACTGAATGGATGACAAGAGACATGTGAAAGACTTTTGACACACAATTTGAGATCAGGGTCTTCAGACTTCAGAGGAAAATATTCTTTAACCACCTCAACATATTCTGGCTAAGCAAAGCAAGCTCCTCACAGCTAGTATAGTTCCCAAGGATGGATAGCAGAGTTGTGAGACAATTCTGAAAGAGCTTGTGTGCTGAGTCTGAACTCCATGCTCTTTGAGCATGAAGCCCGTCAGCAGTGTGGACTATCAGGCTTCTGTGCATTGCCCAGAGCAGGCCACTGGGTTCTTTCATGACAGTTTCTAACTTGAAACAGGGTTTCTTACTTCCCTCCAAGCTGGATGTTCTGGCTTGCCTGACTGTCCAGCCAGTTCTTGTGTCCTCTATCTGTGCTTGGTCTTGTATGACAGTGTATGCATGCCTGTGTGCAGCCCTCCACTGAGAACACCATCTTGTCGTGAACAGGAGCGGGAAAGACTGGAGAAACTCCTGAATTATGTGAGGAAGCAGACACAGCTGGCCATCCAGGAAAGGGACTTAGCCATAAAGATGCAGCATCAATTTGAGGACCTCTGGACAAGGTAGGAGCCCAGGCTGGGAGGAGAAGGGGAAGCCATCTGGGTGCCCTGTTCCTGGATTCTCTGTCTCTTATGGACTTTTGCTCACCTGCAAGGCTAAGAGAAAGAACACCTCACACTATTATACTGGTCCAGTTGTCAGGAACTTCTGTCCAGGAAACAATATGTTTGCCACCTTACCTGTCTGGGTCCTTGTGAACCCCTCCTGAGCTCTTTAGTATATTCTTATCAGGCTATGCTTAATGTCACAGCGTCTGCCAACATTTGTCCCCCAAGTAATGGGGTCTCAAGCTATGCATACCACACCAGGCTGAAAATGTTCTTTTTCAGAGTCCAATTGGGTTACATAGTAATGTGAAGAGGGACTGCCTCTGACATAATCTGATTGGCCTGCTCTTTGATCACCTCCCCCTGGGGGGGGAGCAGCCTTACCAGGCCACAGTAGAGGACAATGCAGCCACTTTTGATGTGAACTGATGGACTAAGATCAGAAAGGAGAGGAGAATCTCCCCTATCAGTGGACTTGGGGAGTGGCATGCATGCAGAGGGAGGAGGAAGTGTAGGTTTGGGAGGGGAGGAGGGAGGGGCTTATGAGGGGATGCAGAATGAATAAAGTGTAATTGATGAAAAATTAAAAAAAAAAGAACATCCCCTGTAATGATCAGATTCCCACCATGTAACACTGATCTCAGCAGTGGTAACACATTTCTGTGAGAAGGGTTCTCTGGAGAGAATAGGTTAAGGCGTTTCCAGGATGGAGCCAGGCAGATGTCTCTGCCACAGGGATGATCAGTACCTTCACGGGAGTGTTCTGTAACTCACTCCCATTGAGTGCCAGGATGCCAGAACAGCTTCCCATCACTGACTCTCTGCCCACGCTAGTCCTTGGAAACAGAGGTTTCCATTCGGGACCAGAGCCTGTGCAGGACTATTGTTGGCAGGCACACAACTCACAAAAGGCTGCGCCAGCATGACAGGCTCCATGCATGATACTTGGGTGCAAGGTGTCTCCTGAGCAGGAGGAATGAGCTAGCCTCACAATTTTGTTCAGGGGCCCAGGTTGCAAGGCTACATTATTTCTATCTATACAATGTTGTGATCCATCAGTGAGTGATCATGAATAATTTATACATTGATCATATTATTTGGGTAGGGAATATTAAATAATGATATTCCTGGACTGTAGGAGAAAATGCTAGTCTTTGTAGTAGAACAGAGAACATACAGTTCCTAGATTTAATTCTGACTTGCATTTAATAGCTGAAACATTTTGTAGGCCACTGTGTGACTCTGACGTCTTGGGATTACATACAATGACTTCAGTTAAGGGATCAGTGTTGACCCTCCAGCACAGTTGAGGTGGTGGCTGATAGCAGCTTGAAGGCTGATATGGCAGGTCCCAACCAGGCCTGTGTCTTAACTGCCTTCTTCTCCCAGGTCTGAAGACCTACACCTTGAACTGGACCAGGACACAGCCCATGAGGAGAGCCTGCTACAGAAGGAGCTGCTGCATCAGGAGCCACCTGCTGAGCCCCAGCCCCAGGAAACACAGAATTCCTGGGAGGGGTTGTCCTATACAGAATGGGTTTCCTCTGTATGAATAGGCCCTAATTTTATCTAGCCAGTGACAAAGCCAGGCTGCTGCTGAGTCTCATTCCCTTTTCCTTTCTGACAACACCCCTTGAGAAAACCGGTGTCTCTCTTGCCATTAAGTGTTCAAGACCAGCCACAGGCTGTGGGTCCGTCCTGTGAAATCTGCAGGGAGAGAAGACTGCTGAGCTTAATATTCTGTGTGGGTTTGGGTTTTGTTTTGCTGTCTTTCTTTTTGATGTTATTGTTGCTTTTTGGTTGTTTTGATTTTATCTTTCTTATTTAAATTTTATATATTTTTGTTTTTGTTTTCCAAAGTTTGGTTAGACTACCCACTTTTTTGTTAACTACACTTTTATATAATGCTTTGAAAAAATATATTTTCTTATAATTGAAAATGTAATTTCCAAAAACTAAATAAAATAAATGCAGTTTCCAACTCTTCACTCTTTTTAAATAATTGTTTAACCCCTTTCTACCCTATCCCAATCCTCTCCCTCCACTCTTCCCCTTCCACTCTCTCTTTCTCAGAGAAAGGGAGGCCCTCTTCTGGTTTCAGGGATTGAGAGCTCTACCCTTCCTTTCTGAGCCTCCTTTATGCAAGAGAGACAGCTTCTCCCTCCCTGTAATGACTTCTCCCCAGCACTGCCCTCCTCTTCACTACCAGACAAGAGCAAAGGTTCCTCAAATCTCAGTGTGGAGCCCATTACATCCCAGGCTCCACAGCTTCCCATCACTGACTCTCAGGCCTCAGAGTCACCCTGATATATGTACCATTATTAGTCTTTCTACTGAGCAAATGGGAACATTTGAGTTATGGAAGAGACAACTCAAGATGGCAAAGAAGAAGGGGATTAATATTCACTCCCATGCCTTCGAAAGCCACCATAATAGTCTGTCATTCCTCTGCAACCATAACCCAAATAACCCTTTTTTCTATATGTTGCACTGAAGATGATGTACCTATCATCACAGTTATAGGACATTACTTATAAAGCAGCTATCTGGAAGACAGAAAGGTCATACCTCTCCCATGTATTTGTAGAATAAGAAACATAGCTTTTTTTTTTTTTTTTTTTTTTTTTTTTTTTTTTTTTTTTTTTTTAGAATTATCTACACTGATTTCCAGAATGGCTGTCCCAACTTGATGCCCAATAACTAGGAAAAGAAAGTTCTTTTTTTGCCACATCTTTAGTTGAATTTGCTGTTTTTTATTTTCTTGACCTTAGTTTGTCTGAAAGAAAAAATGAAGTCTCACAGTAGGTATAGTTTGGATTCTGGTATTTGATTGGGATATACAATGCTTTTTGAGGTACTTTTAGCCATTTTAATTTTGTCTTTTCAGAACTCTCTGTTCAGAGCAATAGAACAGTTATACATGAGTTCTTTGCTTTGTAGGCTCTTTTATGATTTTGTTTATTCTGAATTCACTTCTCTATCAGATGTGCAGCTATGTGTTCATTCCATTCTGGCCAACTTTGCTGGGCTCCAGGACACTGACTTCTTCATCTTAAGTGGGTCTTGAATTAACTTCCTTACAAGTATTTTATGTGTTTTTATGTTTGGTGCTATAAATGGGACACAGGGCCTTCCATGTGCTCTATCACAGAGCTGTGCCTCCAGCCCAACTGATTTCTTGTTGTTTGTTTGGCTCTTCCATTTCAAAAGCTATTGTTCTCTTTTTAATTTTTATGAATCATTATTCTGTGTATGTGCACAAATGGAGGTCACAAGGCAGCTTTGTGCAGTCCATTTTTCCCTTTGTGCAGGAAGCCTTTACCTGATGAACCATTTCATTATGTCCTCACATGTTTAGTTAGTTTATTTGTGATTTTTAGTGTTTGTTTTATTATGTTTTGCATATGGGTATTTTGTGGGGAGGTATGATTGTCCACCACATGTGTGCCTGGTGTCTGAGGAAGCTGGAAAGGGTATTGAATTCCCTAGAATGGAAGTTTTAGAACCCATGAGCCTCCATTGGTTGCCAAGAATTGAACACTGGTCCTTTCAAGAGCAACCAGTACTGTGAACTACTGAGCCAATTCTCAAGCTCCCTTTGTGTTTTTGTTTGGTTTTCTTTATTTTTTTCAAGAGTATTTTTTGAAGTCTAAGAAAGTAGATCTGGCTGTTCTAAACTCACTGTGTGACCAGGCTGTCCTCAAACTCACAGAGATCTGCCTGCCTCTGCTTTCACAGTGCTAGGATTAAAGGCATGGCCATCATGCCCAACTTCTGACTAGGATTTTTAAAGTGCTTACTGTATACCATGCTCTCTGCTAGCATTGAGGATGAGCACATTAAACCTCATGTAGCTTACATCTACCTGGGTGTAAGCTAGACAGATATCTAGCAAATGAAATCCACCCAGCTTAGATGGGGGCTCCATTCTCGGTGTTAGAGGGAGAAAAATGGCTAAATTAACTGCAGCCCACACTGACACCTGTGCTGGGTGGCTGTGCATAGTCAAAGTCATGGTCCCATGCCTGAAGATAATTACAGAAAGGGAGGAGGACTAAGCATGAGGTAGGAATAGACCAAGACTTGCTACTGAGCAGTGAAGAGCAGTATGTGTTTTGCCAACACATGCAAACAGACTTCCTCCTCTGGATAACTCCTGGGGCTTGTGGACTGGTCACTAGAACTTGAGATTTGAACACTCTGGTCTAGATCCATTTCTGCTGAACCAGGGGGTTTATTGACAAAATTGGACATTCATGTCTGCCAGGTAGATGGCTGAATAATTACCTGAGACAGTGCTGAGTTACTGAAAATTTTTCTTTTATGTTATTTTTTTATATTTTTTAATTTTATAAAATTTCATATTAATTACTGTTTATTCCCTTTTTATCCTACCTGTAGCTCCTTCCCTCTTCTTTACCAGTTCTCCTCCACCAGTGCATTGATAGGGGAACTCCTCCTCCCCTTCCATCTAATCCTAGTCTGTTAGGTCTCATCAGGAGTGGCTGCATTGTCTTTCTCTGTGGCCTGGTAAGGCTGCTCTTTCCTGAGGGGGAGGTGATAAAAGAGCAGGCCAATCAGTTTATGTCAGAGACAGTCCCAGTTCCCATTACTAGGGAACCCACTTAGACACTGAGCTGCCATGGGCTACATCTCTGTGGGGATCCTAGGTTATCTTCATGCATGGTCCATGGGTGTGCGTGTGTTGCATGTCTCTGATAAGTGTGCATTTGCTTTTGTGTGAGTGTGAGCATGGGTGTTGTGCACAGAGGAGGACATCGGGTGTTAGTCTTTATCTTTTCCCTCGAGCCAGAGTTTCTTAGGATCCCTTTTTACAGGTATGTGCAGGACTTTCCTGCATGTGGAGTTCAGAGGAAAGCTTTGTGGGGTCATTTCTTTGCTTCCATCTTAATATGAATTCCAAGAAACAACCTCAGGTTGTCACACTTCATGGCAATCACTGTTACCAACTGAGCCATCTAATTAGATCCTCATTGTTTTTGCCCCTGTGTATGACTGGGTAACTGGCCCTGGCATTTCTATTGATCCTCTTGTCCCTATGTCCCAGCTCATCAAGGGAACACAGGAATTGAGATATACAAGCTATATGGTTTTACATGGGTTATGGGGGTTCAAATGTAGGTTTCATGCTTGTTAGGAAAGCACTTTATCCAATGAGCCAGTTTTCCAGAATGGTCCTAACTCCTCTTGCTCTTCTTGTTCTTAATCTTCTTGTTCATCTTCTTGTTGTTCTTGTTCTTCTCTTTCTTCTTGTCTTTCTTCTACTGATCCTGCTCCTGTTCCTGCTCCCACTTCTTCCTCTACTTCATTTACTTCTACTTCTTCTTGTTCTTCCTCTTCATTTTCTGCTGCTCCTGCTGCTCCTGCTGCTGCTCCTGTTTCTTCTCCTGATCCTGATCCTGATCCTGTATCTGATCCTTCTTCTTCTCATTCTCATTCTTCTTCTGTTTCTGCTTCAGCTTCTCCTTTTTCTTCTGCTTCTTCTTATTCTGCTTCTGCTTCTTCCTCTTCTTTTTCCTTTTCTCCTTTCTCTTCTTCTTCCTCATTATTATCACAATCATTACTTTATGTTTTAATTTTTAATCTTTTTCTGTTCTGTGCCTATGCTAGTAGGAGTTGGCAGGAGTCTCGGCACTATGCATTTGTGCTTTTCCTTGCGCTCCTTTATAATATCTGTCTTCTTATCTATACCCAGTTCTTACATTTGAATTGTAAATTGAAGATGTTGAGGATGGTCACAAGCCCTGCCCCACAACCCATTTCCACTCTTCTATTTCCCAACCCTCTCTTTTAAAAATGTGGTTTTTGTTTTGTTTTGTTTTTTGAGGACTTTTTGTTTTCAGACAGGTCTCACTGTGTGGCCCTGACTAGCCTGAAACTATCTTGTTTTGCAGACTAGACTGGCCTTGAATTCACAGAGACCCATCTGCTTCTGCTTTTGGAGTACAAGGGGTTAAAGGCATGGACCACCACACCTAGCTAGTTTCTCTCTGTGAGTGGGTTAGCCACAGGTTCTGGACCTTCTCAATGCTTCTACCCTTTAATACACTTCCTTGTGCTGTGGTGACCCCCCCACACTATAAAATCATTTCCATTGCTACTTCACAGCTGTAATTTTGGTACTGTTATAAATTGCATTGTAAGAACTGGGATCAGAAGATGGCGGTGGCTAGTGTGCAGCTTAGCTGAAGGGGAGAGGACCTGCAATGCAGAAATTGGTGAGTGAAGGAGATGATCAACCCAGAACAGTGTTATCTAGACTTCCAAGAAGAAAGAGACTAACCATGATCTGAGTCCATCTAGAATCAGGTCACGGCAGACTCCTCCAGGAGGAGACACCCCGAGAGGTGATCCCCAGGCACTTCCCGGCACCCAAAACCCTACTCCCTCTTTGGAAGAGGCAGGAGGCATCCAGCAGAATCTGCCACAGACCACACTGTCTGTACCCCAGCCACAGCGAGAGCCACAGCTCCCACAAAAAAAAAAAAAAAAGATTGGGGCTGAGAAAACCCAATCATCTCCGGCACTCCCCCGAGAACGAGAACGCCACCATAACCCTGCCTCGGTGGAGCGAAAGGATAAAGAGGTGCACAGCAGCTTCACAGTGCTCAGACCTCAGTGCTGCCGGCTGCTCCTAGCAAACAAACTTCAGCTCGGGATCTGGGACTGTGGTCATTCCACGCGTCCTGAGACTCTCCCGGGTCCAGCACAATAAGGACTAGCATCAAGTCCTAGCACCGGCGTCCCCACCCCCACCCCCTGGCAGAGAAACCCCAGCTCAGGATTGGAACTGAGAAGACCCAACCCCTTCTGGTACTTCCCTGGGGGCACCGCCATAAGCTTGCTCTAGTGGAGGGGAAGGTCAGAGGGGAAGGAGAGAGAGGCAGCCTGCCACAGGACACAGCACCCCCTCTCCAGCTCACCCAGCGGCCCCTGGCAGAGAAACCTGAGTTCTGGACCTGAGGATACGCAATCCTAACTGGTACTCTCTCGGGATCAGCAAACATAGGTTCTACCACTAGGCTGCTTCTGGCAGAGAGATCTGGGCCCAGGATCTGGGATTGAGAACACTCAACCCAACTCTTTCCCGTGCTACCCCGGGACCAGCCAACAAAACCCCTCTTGGCAGAGGGAAAGGACAGAGAGGCAGCACACAGGACAGGTAAATGCCAAGTCCTGCTGCCACAGTGCCACAGAGCTGACTGTTAGCCTACCCACGCATTCTCCACATCAGGACCAAATCGGAGAGTAAAGAGCAAGGGAAACCCCAGTGCATTCCAACTGGTCCTGCAAGGGAGTGAGTGAGCCTTCTAGGAAGAGTTTGCCCCAGACCCAGGGCCTCTCCACAGAAGCAACCAGATGAGATCCCTGCCACCCACACCCCGAATGTGGGCATCATAGGGATTCTTGGGATAGCGACCCCAACGTTGAAGCCTCTGCCTTGTGAGTCCACCAGTGTAATCCAGGCAAACAATCCCTGGATCTCAGACAGAACTGCGTAATAGTGGCCTGCAGGCCACTGCAATAGTCAAAGAATCCGTGCATGCACACTGCTCCCGCTAAAAGCACACACGAATAGCGCCAGCTTCACATTCCTTACTTAGGCAAAACTGAAACCACAACGCACACTCCCAAACCAAGGAACCTCTCTCATCTTCCTGAAAAAACAGTCCAGAAAACAGAAAGAGACGATCATAGCCTGAATTACAAACTCGAGGAACAAACAGTGAGGGTTGTAAATAACCAGATGGCTAGAGGCAGACATAAGAACACACTCAACAAAAATCAGGACATAATGACCTCACCGGCAACCCCACAAACCAATGGACACTTCAACTCACTAGATATTCAAGAAAATGACCTCAAAATTATGTTTCTCCAGCTATTGGAGGCCTATTAAAGATGAAATGAACAAAGCCCCTAGAGAAATAGCTAAAGAAATTGAGACTTGAGACAAACAAAGAGGAAATAAATAAAGCTCTTAGAGAAATGACCACAAAAGTTGAGGCAAACAAAGAGGAAATGAATAAAGCCCTCAAAGAAATGGCCACACAAATGAAGGCAAATAAAGAAGAAATAAACAAAGCTCTCATAGAAATACAGGCAAATACAGCCAGAGGAGTAGAGGCACAATTAGTGTTATATAGAGAGGAAACTGACAAAAAAAAAAACAAAACAAGCCGTCATTAAAAAGCAGGACTCCACATTCAAACAGATGAAGGAAATGGTGCAAGACATGAAAACAGAATTAGAATCAATAAAGAAAACACAATTAGAGAAAAACCTGGAGCTGGAGAACATAGAGAAAGGATCAGGAAATACAAAGGTAAGCATCACCAATATAATACAAGAGATGGAAGAAAGAATCTCAGGAGTCGAAGATACACTTGCAGAAATTGACACATCTCTCAAAGAAAAAATAAAATCAGAAAAGTTCCAAACACAAAACATCCAAGAAATCAAAATCTAAGAATAATAGGAGTAGAAGAGAAAGAAGACATCAGGCTCAAAGATCCAGAAAAATATTTTCAAGAAAATTATAGAAGAAAAATTTCCCAACTTAAAAAAAAGCGATGCCCATAAACATACAAGAGGCCTACAGAACACCAAGTAGACTAGACCAGAAAAGAAACACATCACGTCACATCATAGTCAAAACACTGAACCTACAGAACAAAGAAAAAATTTTAAAAGCAGCAAGGGAAAAAGGCCAAGTAACATATGAAGGTAGACCTATCAGAATCACACCAGATTTCTCAACAGAAACTATGAAAGCCAGAAGGGCCTGGACAGAAATCATGCAGTCCTTAAGGGACCACAGAGTCCAACCCAGACTACTATACCCAGCAAAACTTTCAATCAACATAGACAGAGAATTCAAAATATTCCATGACAAAACCAAATTTAAACAATATCTACATAGTAACCCAGCTCTACAGAAGTTACTAGAAGGAAAACTCCAAACCAAAGAAAACAACTACATCTAAGCAAACAGAGGAAATAGATAACGACACAACAAAAAACCAAAAGAATACAAGCAATGAAACTCAGTGACACCACCAACCCCACATGAAAAGTAAGTAACAATTGTTGGTCTCTAGTATCTATCAACATCAAGGACTCAACTCCCCAATAAAAAGATACAGACTAACAGAATGGTTGCAGAAACAGGATCCAACATTCTGTTGCATCCAAGATACACACCTATGCAACAAAGATAAACACTACCTCAGAGTAAAGAGCTGGAAAACTGTTTTTCAAGCAAATGGTTCCAGAAAACAAGCTGGAGTAGCCATCCTAATATCTAATAAAATAGATTTTCAACCCAAGTTAATCAAAAAAGATAAAGAGGGCCACTATATTCTCATCAAAGGAAAAATTCCCCAAGAGGACATCACAATTTTGAATATCTATGCCCCAAATACAAGAGCACCTACATTCGTAAATGAAACAATATTAAAGCTTAAATCACACATTGATCCTAATACCTTAATAGTGGGAGACTTCAACACTCCACTCTCACCAAGGGACAGATCAACTAGACAGAAAACAAATAGGGAAATAAAAGCACTTACAGAGTCCCTAAATCAAATGGACCTAATAGACATCTACAGATCTTTTCACCCAAACTCAAAAGAGTATACCTTCTTCTCAGCACCGTATGGAACCTTCTCCAAAATAGACCATATAGTTGATCATAAACCAAGCCTCAACAGATACAAAAAGATTAAAATAATGCCTTGTATTCTATCTGACCACCATGGACTAAAGCTGGACTTCAACAACAACAGAAATAACAAAAAGCCAACACACACATGGAAACTGAACAACTTGCTACTCAATGACAGCTGGATTAAGCAAGAAATAAAGAAAGAAATTAAAGACTTCCTAGAATTCAATGAAAATGAAGGCACAACTTACCCAGATTTATGGGACACATTGAAAGCCGTGCTCAGAGGAAAATTTAGGGCACTAAGTGCCTTCAAGAAGAAATTTGTAACATCACATACAAGCACATTAATGGCCCAACTGAAAACCCTAGAAAAAAAAGAAGCAGATACACCCAAGAGGAGCAGACAGCTGGAAATAATCAAACTCAAGGGATGAAATCAATCAATAAAAAACAAATAAAACTATCCAAAGAATCAATGAAACAGAAAGCTGGTTCTTTGAGAAAATCAACAAGATAGACAAACCCTTAGCCAAACTAACTAAAAAGCAGAGAGAATCTATCCAAATCAGCAAAATCAGAAATGAAAAGGCCGACATAACTGCAGAAACTGAAGAAATGCAAACAATCATTAGGTCATACTACAAAAGCCTATATGCCACAAAATTTGAAAGTCTAAATGAAATGGACAATTTTCTTGATAGATTCCATCTTCCAACATTAAGTCAAGATCAGGTAGAAAGACTGAATAGCCCTATATCCCCCAAGGAAATTGAAGCAGTCATTCACAGTCTCCCCTCCAAAAAAAGCCCTGGGCCAGATGGTTTCAGCACAGAATTCTACCAGACCTTCAAAGAAGTGCTAACACCAATTCTTCTCAAACTATTCCACAAAATAGAAACAGAAGGAACATTACCAAACTCATTTTATGAAGTGACAGTCACCTTGATACCTAAAACACACAAAGACCCAACAAAAAAAGAGAACTTCAGACCTATCTCTCTTATGAACATTGACACAAAAATACTCAATAAAATACTTGCAAACCGAATCCAAGAACACATCAAAGATGTCATCCACCATGACCAAGTAGGCTTCATCCCAGGCATGCAAGGGTGGTTCAACATACGGAAATCCATCAATGTAATCCACCACATAAACAAACTGAAGGAGAAAAATCACATGATCATCTCCTTAGATGCCAAAAAAGCATTTGACAAAATCCAACACCCATTCATGTTTAAAGTCTTGGAGAGATCAGGGATACAAGGCACATACTTAAACATAGTAAAGGCAATATACAGTAAGCCTATAGCCAACATCAAACTCAATGGAGAAAAACTTAAATCAATCCCACTGAAATCAAGGACAAGACAAGGCTGTCCACTCTCTCCATATCTCTTCAACATAGTACTTGAAGTCCTAGCCAGAGCAATAAGACAACTAAAGGAGATCAAGGGGATACAAATCAGAAAGGAAGAGGTCAAAGTGTCACTATTTGCAGATGATATGATAGTATACATGAGCGGCCCCAAAAATTCAACCAGAGAACTCCTTCAGCTGATAAACACCTTCAGCAAAGTGGCAGGATACAAAATCAACTCAAAAAAAATCAGAAGCCCTCCTGTATACCAAAGACAAAAAGGCCAAGAAAGAAACTAGGGAGACAACATCCTTCACAATAGCCACTAATAACATAAAGTACCTTGGGGTGACACTAACCAAGCAAGTAAAAGACCTGTTTGAGAAAAACTTCAAGTCTCTGAAGAAAGAAATTGAAGAAGCTATCAGAAGATGGAAAGATCTCCCGTGCTCATGGATTGGTAGGATTAACATTGTGAAAATGGCCATCCTGTCAAAAGCAATCTACAGATTCAACTCAATTCCCATCAAAATACCAACTCAATTCTTTACAGACCTTGAAAAAAAGATTCTCAGCTTCATATGGAGAAACAAAAACCCAGAATCTCCAAAACGATCCTGTACAACAACAGATCATCTAGAGGTATCTCCATCCCCAATCTCAAGCTGTACTACAGAGCAATAGTAATAAAAACTGCATGGTATTGGCATAAAAACAGAAAGGAGGATCAATGGAACTGAATAGAAGACCCAGAAATAAACCCACACACCTATGAATACTCAATTTTTGACAAAGAAGCCAAAACATTCAATGGAAAAAAGACAGCATCTTCAACAAATGGTGCTGGTCCAAGTGGATGTCTACATGCAGAAAAATGAAAATAGATCCATATTTATCACCCTGCACAAAACTAAAATCCAAGTGGATCAAAGACCTCAACATAAAACCAGATACTCTAAATCTGTTAGAAGAAAAAGTGGGGAACAGCCTAGAACTCATTGGCACAGGAGACAACTTCCTGAACAGAACTCCAACAGCACAGGCTCTAAGAGCAACAATCAATAAATGGGACCTCATGAAACTGAAAAGCTTCTGTAAAGGAAAGGACACCATCATCAAAACAAAACGACTGCCTAAAGATTGGGAAAGAATTTTCACCAACCCTCTATCTGACAGAGGACTCATATCCACTGTATAGGAAGAACTAAAGAAGCTGAAAAGCAGCAAACCAAGTAATCCAATTAAAAAATGGAGAACAGAGCTAAACAGAGAACTCTGTGTAGAGGAATATCGAATGGCAGAGAAACACTTAAAGAAATGCTCAACCTCATTAGCCATTAGGGAAATGCAAATCAAAACAACCCTAAGATTTCACCTTACACCCATCAGAATGGCCAAGATGAAAAACTCAAGTGACAACACATGCCAGAGAGGTTGTGGAGAAAAGGGAACCCTCCTCCACTGCTGGTGGGAATGTAAACTGGTACAACCACTTTGAAGTCTATCTGGCGATTTCTCAGAAAATTAGGAATAGTGCTTCCTCAAGACCCAGCTATACCACTGCTAGGTATATACCCAAAATTTGCTCAAGTACACAACAGAGATATTTGCTCAACCATGTTTATAGCAGCTTTATTTTTAATAGCCAGAACCTGGAAACAACCCAGATGTCCATCAACGGAGGAGTGGATACAGAAATTTTGGTATTTTTACACAATGGAATACTACTCAACAATCAAAAAGGAGGAAATCATGAAATTTGCAGTCAAATGGTGGGATCTAGAAAAGATCATTCTGAGTGAAATATCCCAGAAGGAGAAAGACAAACACGGTATATACTCACTTATATAGACCTATAAGATATGATAAACATAATGAAATCTATACACCTAAAAATGATAAACAAGAGAGCGGACACGGGGTAAGATGATCAATCCTCACTTAGAAAGACAGATGGGATGTGCATTGAACATATGACAGGAGTCTACTGCAGAAGGCATCTGAAAGACTCTACCTAGCAGTGTTTCAAAGCAGACACTAAGACTCATAACCAAACCTTCGGCAGAGTACAGGGAATCATATGAAAGAAGGGGGGTTAGTATGATGGGGAAAGGATAGGAGCTCCACAAGGACCAAATATATCTGGGCACAGGGTCTTTTCTGAGACTGACACTCCACCAAGGACCAAGAATGGATATAACCTAGAACCTCTGCTCGGATGTAGCCCGTGATGTAGCCCATGGTAGCTCAGTAACCAATTGGTTTCCCATAGTAAGGGGAACAAGGACTATTTCTAACAGGAACTCAGTGGCTGGCTCTTTGACCTCCCCACCCCCCAAGGGAGGAGCACTCCTGTTAGGCCACAGAGGAGGACTTTGCAGACCTGATAAAAGAGGGTCAGATGAATGGGGAGGAGGTCCTCCCCTATAAGTGGACTTGGAAAGGGGCAAGGTGGAGAGGAGGGAGGGAGGGTGGGATTGGGAAGGAATGAGGAAGCGAGATACAGCTGGGATACAGAGTTAATAAAATGAAACTAATAAGAAAAAAAATAAAAATTAAAAAAAATAAATTTCAATGTAAATATCTGATCTGGGATCTGTAGGGTCGAGACCCACATGTTGAGAACCACTCCTCTAGAGGAACAGAACTGATAGCTATATATGTTAAAAGGGGATTTGTTAGGCTGGCACGTCATTCATGGTCTAGGCATTTGAGCAATGGTTGTTTTACCCTGGAGAGGCCAAGAAGCCCCGGGCAAAGACTAGAGTCTCAGCGCTGGTGCCGAACACCTGGAGCATGCTTGGAGAGCTGCTCATCTTTGGTCTGTGCTGGAAGCCCGGAGAGGTTGCTCCTATTATCTGTGAAAGGATGCAGCAGCAACAGGACAGAAGCATTTGCCAGCCAGAGTGAAGGAAAACAAGCACAAAGCAAACTCTCCGTCTTCCAAGGTCTCTAATCTGAGCTGCCATCAGAAAATGCCACCCACATTTAGGGAAGGTCTTCCTACTTCAAATGATCTGATGGAGAAGGTCCCACACGGGGCAGCCCAGGCCTGCCTCTCAGCTGATTCCTGATGTTGTCGGGTTGACATCATGATTAATCATCACCCCCACACTTGCTCCTAACAGCCGAGCCACCTCTCTAACCCACCGTGAACATCTGACCTTTCTCTGCAGTGTTTGTGTTTGTCCTGGACGGCTGGCTCCAGGGTGTGCGGGGTAGTACCCACGGGCTTTGTTGCTCTTGGGCAGTGTGAGTTATCATCCCTACCAAAACAGTCCTGTACTGACAGTACGGTTCTTGCATAAACTTGGGGTAGAAAACTAATAGGAACCTGAGAGGCTTTCAAGGGGCATGATGCTCTCGGATTGGACGCGCCCACTGTCACACCTTTCGGAGTGGGGAGCTTTCATTTGTCTTGTATGCTCAGCCCTAAGCCTCTGACTTCCTAGCTCTGTGAACAATAGCTTACTGAAGGCAAAATGCAAATTCTTTGCTCTGGAGCCAGGCTCCTTGCTGGCCAAGTGTGTCCCCGTGGCCGGCAGAGGGCACCCTTGCACCGTAGCAGAGGACCTACTAGAGTGTTACTAGAGTTTGTCGAATCTGAACTAAAGCTGTCCAGAAATTTAATGTAAATCTTTACAGAGGCGTTAGAACACCATCAGTGTACAGAAAAACAAAAACCAAAACAAATTACGGTTAGCCTAAGACACAAGTCTCGTACAGGAAGAATTAGCTTAGAGAACACAAAGCCATGACAGCTAACTGAGTAAAATACGAAGTTTCCAGGTCAGTTCCTGGAGATTTTCTTTTTTAAACTGGAAAGCTCAGGACATCATTGGTGAGCCCCTCCATCTCACAGAGGAAAATGGAGGTCATGAAGCTGCTCCTTTAAACGCAAAAGGACGCGGCTGCCAAAAGCTGAGCTGCTCTCTCAAGTGGGCTTTAGGCATGTGCTAACAATGGGAGAGGTCGCAAGCAGGAGAAAGAGGCAACTGCCTTCCCACCGCTGCTTCTCTGTGTATGTGCATCTAAAGAGAAATAGTTGGGACCTGGGTTCCAGCTCCAGCACTGAAATACGACTTTGTATGTCTAGTTCATACATCTGAGTATGTCAATCTCAGGACCTTTTAAACCAGTGAGCCTCAACCTTCTTCATGCCCTGACCCTTTAACACAGTTCCTCGCATTGTGGTGACCCCCCAACTATAAAATTATTTTTGTTGCTACTTCATAACTGTAATTTTGCTGATGTCGTGAATTATAAAAAGAAATATTATTGGAGAAAGAGGTCTGCTGAAGGGGCCTCGACCCTACAGGTTGAGAAGTGCTATTTTAAAGAACCAGCACAACCCAATATATGATTTCAAGGCATTCAGAACACCAGGGCTACAGTTCCGATTTGTCTTAACCTCTCTGTGCCTTTATCTCCTTCCTGTCTGTGAAAGAGGTAGTTCCCTGCTTCGTTGGAATATTTTAAAGGCGAAATGAGTTCATTTTTGTAAAGCTGTGTTGAGTGACAAGACCTCCCTGGGAAGTTCAGATCCCCCCAAAGCACAGCTGGGTGGCCTAGTGACCTTCACTGGTGTTAATTACAGGGATATGGGAGAGGGTGACTTCAATGAGCAGAAACAACTCAAGGACAGGTTATCACTCAAGCCCACCTCTGCAGGGGCGACCACTCACGGAAGCTGGAGCCCTGAAGCACAGCTTGAAGGCTGCTCAGCAGGTTGGAGAGTGTCCGTTCCAGCCTGAGGCGGAGTCGGGAAGCAGCCTGGTCGGAGGAGATGGAGCTGTGGGGGAAATGCCCTGGCTTCGTGGGGGTGGGACAGAGAGGGTGGCTGAGGAAAATGACAAGTCTCTGGAAAGCAGGAGCAGTGAAGTGAGGCTGAAGATGGAGGAGACTTGACTAGGACTGGCTGTAAGAGCCTGTCAGTTGGGAGAGAAGGCCCGAAACCCTGGCCCGACCTTTCCTGACATTCCTGGGACGTCCAGGAATCCCCTGAGGACCATGTTAAAATCTTGTTAGGATTTTGATTCCCTGGGCCAGAATTCTGCCTCCAAGGCTGCCTTGACAGCAAACTCCGGAGGAGGCTGTGGGTTCTTAGACTCTTTTGTCGTTCCTATCTGAGAGCAGAGAGAGCTGAATAATAGCGGCGACTACCAGAGGTTCGGCCACGGAGCAAATGTGTGGGAAGGCCTTGCAGCTCAGCTTCAAGACTGCCTTTGCAAGCTTGCAAGCGGTGGAGAGGATTACAGGAGCCTTCAGGTGAAAGCCCCGAGTCCAGGAGGCCTGAAAGAGCGGTGTGGCCATCCACCCCGGCCTGCCATCAAAGAGAGGTGTGATAGCGACGGGCAGAGAGAATTCTAATAAATGTGACATACACAAGCTTGATCTCAAGCTGTGCAGGTGCCCACTGGGGCCTTAGGTTTAAGCGGAGAGTCAGGGCAGGGGCAAGCAGTGCTGCGCAAGGTGTGTCCTGATGGGTCCTTGGCAGGTAGTTCAAAGAGGTCATCTCCGTCATCACTCGAGAGGAGAATCTGGTCCCCGTAAGGTGTCTGCTGCTGCTCTGGAGCTGATGTAACATGGTGATCTGTTGGTGAGGCTGTACTACTCCTAGAATCTGAGGCGCTTGCAGGGCTGAAGACCCAAAGGCACCTTCTCAGGGTCTGGAACAGGACAGACGTAAGAGAGATCTCAGTTACTCTTTGTGAAGCTGGCCTGGAAGGAGGGTGAGCTAGGACAGGCAGCCCAGCTTTCAGAAGCACATACCAGCAACCGCTGTGCTATAAGCACTCAGGCAGGTGACTGACCCTAAATAACAGATTTTAAAAAAGAAAGAAAGAAGATGAAGGCAGCCATGTCAGGCTTCCAGCCTTGTGGTTCCTGTAAGGGGTCAGCACTTTCCAGTAAAGGCAGTTTCTAACTGGCCCCTTTAAAAAGATTCGAGGAGGTGGAGTAAGGAGAGGAAGGGGCTCTAGATTTCTTGCCTCCCTCTCCCCGCTCCCTGGGGCTGAAAAGAAAAATAGCTGCTTTCATTGGAGTGGAGGCCCAGATGTCCAATGTTCAGGGAGATCTGGTGAGGGAGAGAATGCCAACAAGAAAATTTCTAAAGGTAAGATGTGTTGACTGATGTCTGTAATCCCAGCATCAGAGGAGAGAGAAGAGCTGAGGCAAGAGGATAAAGGGTTTGAGGTCAGCCTGGGCTACACAGTGAGTTCCAGGCCAGCCTGACCAACTATGCGAGACCCTGTCTCAGAAAGAGGGCAAGGGGATTAAAGCCCGTTAAGGACCTTCTCTCAGGAAAAAAAAAAAAAAAAAAAAAAAAGAACAGGAGACAGAGTAAATCCGAGTATCAGTTGAAGTTCCATACAGGCATCTGGTCACATGCTGCCAGGAGGCAACTGTTGAGAGTTTTGAAACTTTCAAGGTTGCCCTGATAGAGCTCTTGATGAGCCAAATCACTGCCCAGGAAGCAGCTAATGGCAACACAGACTGCGTGTTATCACACTAACTTTAGAACAGTTTCCAGGGGGAAATGAGGACAGGCCAGTGCAGCCAGAGAGGGCTGGGTGACAGAGCTGCAGAAGCCTGACATACATACACCCAGGGGCAGGGCAGCTGGCCATCCTGTATTGAACTGGACACTGCTGTTTCAAACTTTAGCCTGTTCAAACGCAGGCGATGCCTATTTTAAAAGTCTTGCTATTATTTCAGATGCACTTTATCTTACGTTTTGGTTGTTTTTTGTTTTGTTTTTAATCAGCAGAAGTTTGTAATTTCAGCTTTTAGTTATTCCTCTTAAGTGCTAAATGAACAAACATGACCTGAAAAAGCCTTCAGAGTCTTTTGAAATGTGAGGAGGACTTTTATTTCCCTGTGTGAAAGTTAAACGTTCCAAAACCACTGTTAAACACAGTAGAAATGTACTCCTCAGGCGGAGAGGGCACACAAGACAGCAGAGAGTGATTTTCCCCTCAGCTGGTGTGGGATTAGCTTCTGTAGTTCTGTTTACTGAAGGAGCATGGAAAACACATTTCTCTTTTGGGGCATCAGACATCTATGGAAGCTTTGCATGGGTCTTCTGCCTCCCTTCTCATAGCAACCAAGCTCATCAAGATTCAGGACTGAGGCCCAACCTGGAAGATTTTGTTACCTCCTCTTCTCCTCTTAGGCCCCAACCAACGTACTAATAAGCCCTGTCAGTTGCCACCTCAGGATACACTTGAAAACTTCACCTTCCTCTCCCTCTAGCTCAGTTCTTTCTCTTTCTTGCTGTGTCTCCATGTTCTTTAAGCTGCCCCTCAGCAGCACCTTGTCCCCCTGCTGTGGCCAGAAGGTCCTTCAAGATGTCAATCCAATTATATTCCCCTGATGTCTTCCTTCGAATGTAAACTAAAACCTATCAATAGTCACAAGGTGGCAGGGGCGGAGACACGGCTCTCCTCTGCCTGGTGGCCTGAAAATCCCTGTAATCTTTCAGGCCAGCCGATCAGGTAGCACGGGATCCGTGGCTTGGATACGGAAGAGAACTTTAAGGTGAGCCAGTATAAAGTGAGTTTTTTTCAAGTATTTTCAAATTGTTTTTTTCAAGTATTTATTTTTCTTTTACTTACATGCGTGTTTTTGCCTGATGTGCCCGTGTACTGTGTGTGTGCAGGATCGCAAAGAAGTCAGAAGGCAACAGATTCCAGGAGCTGGAGAGGGTCGTGAGCTGTCACATGGGTGCTGGGGAGCCAACCTAGGTCCTCTGCAAGGGCATCGATGGCACTTAGCTGCTAGGCCCTCTCTCCAGCCCTCTTAAAATTATTTTTAGTATAGATTTTTAAGCATGAGGACTATAAAGAAAGAAGTCTTGGGAAGATTCCTTTTGTCGGAGCCTGGGTGTTGGCTTCCCTGGACAGAGGCTTATAAAGGATTTAGGTGAGTTTTGAGTCTTCAGTGATTCCTTAGGAACCTAAATGAGCTCAAAAAGCATTCGAGAAGAGCACCTGATAGAGTTACAAATGTCACATCAACACTCTAGGTCACAGGGAGGCAGCGGAGGCACATCTCCCCTGGAAGCAGTCTCGGGCTTACAAGATGGCTCAGCAGGTAAAGGCACTTGCCACAAAAGCCTAGCACCCTGAGTCCATCCCTAGAACCTTTGTGAATCTTGAAAGAGAAAACTGACTACACACACATAGCCTCAAAATTCCCAGAAAATTCCCAAGGAAAGAAGGAGGCCCTACTCAAGGTTCTATGCATGTAGGCATTGGGCTTGGTTCATTGCTATTTTAATATAAAATACCTTTATATGAAAGAAATATTATCTCCAAGTCAGCAACCATCACAAGTGATTGTGATGATTGTGTAGAATTCTTTGTTTTTAATCTATTACTATTCTTTTTTTCAATTGACAAAATTTTTCATACAATGTATTTCGATCATGTTTTTCCCCTCCCCAAGTTGCTCCCACATCTTCCTCACCTCGCTATCCCACCCAACTTTATATTGTTTTTCTCTCTTTAAAAAACAAATAAAATTAATCAATCAAACAGACATATACAAATCACTACAAAAGCTTGAAAACAGATATCAAAATAAACAAGCAAAACAGCAATAACACACACACACACACACACACACAAAATGCCCTTCAAAGGCAATATGAGATTAAAAAGGCTACAGAAGTACCATTGAGTTCATTTTGTGTTGGCCATCTCCCAAATCTGCTTACTACGCAGTAAGACTCCCATTGAAGAAAAGTGACTTTTCCTTTGTCAATGGTGTCAATTGCAGATAGCTTCTTGGTTAGGGATGGGAGCCCCTGTCTACTTTCCCCTCGGTGCTAGGATCTGCCTTGAACCTATGTAGGCCTTTCTCAAGCTGCCACAATCTGTGAGAGTACAGATGTATGAGTTCTGTTGTGTCTGGAAGACACTGTCTCTCCTTGGAGTCATCCATGGCCTCTGGCTCTTACAGTCTTTCCACTGTCTCTTCTGCGCCAATGCCTGAGCCTTGTGGAGGGAGGGCTTTGATGACAATATCCCATTTAGGACAGAGTGCTCTAAAGTCCCTCACTCTCTCCACGCTATTGCAAGAAGCTTTTCTGATGAGGGCCGAGTGAGGCACTGATCTATGGCTACGTCCAAATGTCATTAGGAGTCATTCTACTGCTATGTTCTTTTTGCAGAACAATATTATGAGGTTTTCCTCTAGTCTCAGATTCTTGGCAGCATTAGCAGTGTCAGGTATGGGTTCCATCTGATGAAGTGGACCTTAAATACAACCAGACAGTGGCTGGTTATTTTACCATCTGTTAAGAAAAATTGAATTATGAAATTTGTGTGTAAGTGCAAGGAATGAGGGAAAATCACCGAGTGAGGTAACTCCCTTGCAGGCTTGTCACTAGGTCACAGGGCTTGCACCTGGGAGACCTTGATGATTCCCTCCCCTACCCCAGCAGGACACAGAGTCTCTTCCAGAACAGTGAGCTCCAGCCAGGAGGGGTGAAGCTCCTAGTCAGGCACTGGCTCTACTGCCCCACGATCGATGGCATATGTAAGTGTTGTCTTCAGCCACAGGGCCTTACCATCAGGCTGTGGAAAGCAACCAATAGTCTCAGGAGCAAATAGCCTGTGAGGTCTGGGGGTTTTCATGATGGCTCCTTCGGCCAGCAACTCAACAAGATGTAACCCATTCCTGGCCATGGAGGTTTTACTTACTAGCGTAAAATCTCTAATTGGGGTATTGTCTCCCCTATATTTTGGTGACTCCATTTAGATCCTTTTTATATGTGTATGTTTTAAGAAACTTACACAGCAATAGGTTTCAAATGGTCTTGAATGTTAGTTGTCTCCCTCCCTTACCCTTCTCTTCCATTTCTCTCCCTATTCAATCCTCCTATTCTTGTTGCCCCTTTGCCTCTTTAGAACAATATTATTCTATTTCCGCTTCCCTGGGAGAGCCTCTCATCTCCCATACTCCCTTACTAGGTACCTAACTGCTATGGTTATTTGGATTGTAGCATGCATATCTAAGGCTTACCCTCCACATATATGAGAAAACATACAATATTTGTCTTTCTGGATCTGGGTTACCTCACCCGATGATTTTTCCCCCATTCCTTCCATTTACCTACAGATTTCATAATTCTGTTTTTCTTAACAGATGAGTAATATTCACTATTCCATTGTATAAATATACCAGATTCTCACTAGCCATTCCTCAGTTGGAGATCTAGGCTGTTTCCAATTTCTGGCTATTATGAATAGAGCAACAATGAACCTAGATTAACAGGTATCTCTATAGTTTGTTGCAGTCATTTGGGTATGTGTTCAAGAGCGGTAAAGCTAGGTCTTGAGTATATTGACTTCCTGAGGAACAACACTGACTTCCATAATGGCTGTACAAGTTTACACTTCCACCAGTAAGAACAAGTGTTTCCCTTTATGCCACATCCTCACCAGGATGTGCTGTCATTTCTTTTAGGGACTTTGGACAGTCTGGCTGGTGTAAGATGAAATCCCAAAGTAGTTTTAACTTACATTTCCCTGATGACTAAAGATGTTGAACATTAGTTGGGTGTGGTGACACACACCTGTGATTCCAGCACTCAGGAAGGCAGAGACAGGGCGATCTCTGTGAGTTTGAGGCCAGCCTGGTCAACAAAGAGAGTCGAGGACAGCCAAGGCTACACAGAGAAATCCTGTCTCAAAAAACAAAACTAATGACAACAACAACAAAAAGATGTTGAACATTTTTAAAGTGTTTCTCAGCCATTTGTGTTTCACCTTTTGAGAACTATCTGTTTAGTTCTATACTCCATTTTTAAATTGGATTATTTGTTTTCTTGATATCCACTCTTCTTAGTTCTTTATATACTTTGGATACTAACCCTCTATAAGATGTCTAATTAGTAAAGATCTTTGTCCATTTTGTAGGCTGCCATCTTGCCTCAATGTACTTTGCCATACAGAAGCTTTTTCAGGTGCAGAACTGTCAGTGCTAAGAGGCCACTTTCCTGTGCCAAAGAGTTCAGGACCATTCCTCACTTTCTCTTCTGCCATATTCATCTGGCCTTATGTTGAGAATCTTGATCCATTTGGAGTTGAATTTTGTGCAGAGTGATAAGTATCGATCTTTTTATATTCTTCTACATCTGTGGTTTTCAACCTC
Organism: Meriones unguiculatus; assembly: GCF_030254825.1. Taxonomy (NCBI): domain Eukaryota; kingdom Metazoa; phylum Chordata; class Mammalia; order Rodentia; family Muridae; genus Meriones; species Meriones unguiculatus. The sequence continues at coordinate 58,940,232 of NC_083357.1, forward strand.
CTAATGCTGTGACCTTTTAATACAGTTCCTCATGTTGTGGTGACCCCAACCATAAAATTACTTTCATTGCTACTTTACAAATGTAATTTTGCTCTGTTATGAATCATAATGTAAATATGTGTGTTTTCCAATGGTCTGAGGTGACCGCTGCGAAATGGTCTTTTGGGTCGTGACCCACAGGTTGAGAAATGCTGTTCTACATGCTAACCAGAATCATTTGCTGAAGATGCTGTTTTTTCTCCAGTGTGTATTTTTACTTTTTTTTTTTTTGTCAAAAATCAGGTGTTCATAGATGTGTTGAGTAAATGGAGTCTTCAATCCCATTGAATAACGCGTCTGCTTTTATGCAAATATCAGGCTATGGTTTTACTACTGTTGCTCTGTAGGACAACTTGAAATCTGGAATGGTGATGCCTTCATCAGTTCTTTTATTATTCAGGATTCCCTATTTTTTGTGTATGTTTTCATATGAAATTGAAAATTGTTTTTCAATTTTGTGAAGAATTGTGCTGGAATTTTGTCAGGGATTGTGTTGAATCTGTAGATTGCTTTTGGTAGGATAGCCATTTATACTGTATTTGTCCTACTGATCCGTGAACACGGGAGATCTTTCCATTTTCTGATGTCTTCTTCAATGCCTTAAAGTTTTAATTATATAAGTCTTTCACTTGCTTAGTTAGTGTTCTCCCAAGAAAAATTTTGAGGCTATTGTGAAAGGTGTTGTTTCCCTGATTTCTTTATCAGTATCCTTGTGGCTTATATAAGGTTACTGATATCTATGAGTTAATGTTATATCCTGCTACTTTGCTGCATATGTATCAGCTATAAAAGTTTCCTGAATTCGAAAAAAAAAAGTTTCCTGGTGAAGTTTCAAGGGTTTTTTTATTATGTATAAAATTATATCATCTGCAAATAAAGACACTTTGACTCCATTCTTCGTATACACTCAGTCTTCTTTAGTTGTCTTACTGCTCTAGCTAAGACTTCAAGTACTATATTGAATAAGTATGATGAGAGTGGGCAGCCTTGTCTTGTTCCTGATTTTGGCAGAAATGCTTTGATTTCCCCTCCATTTAAGATGATGTTAGCTGTGGGTTTGTTAAAAATTATTATCTTGAGGTATGTCCCTTGTGTCCCTAATCTCTTTAGGGCTTTTATTATGAAGCGGCGCTGCACCTTGTCACAGGCCCTTTCTGCATCTAATGAGATGATCATGGGTTGTTGTTGTTTTTCTACTGTTTATGTAGAAGATTATGTTTACTGATTTGTGGATGTTGAACCACCCCTGTATCTCTGGGATAAGGCCTACTTGATCATGTTGGGTAATTGTTTTGTTGTGTTTTTGGATTTGGTTTTGCAATTATCTTTTTTGCATTTATGTTCATAAAGGATACTGGTCTATACATCTCTTTTTTGTTGTTGTTGGGCTGTGGTATGGCTTAACTATTGATAATTGTTACCTCATAAAAAGAATCAGGAAACCTTCCTTTGGTTACTCTTTTGCAGAATAATTTGAGGAGTGTCAGTTGTTAATTCTTCTTTGAAGGTCTGATAGAATTCTGCTCTGAATCTATCTGGCCCTGTTTTGTTGTTGTTTGGTTGGTTGGTTTTTGTTTTGCTTGGGAGACTTCATTGTTGCTTCAATTTCACCAGGGGTTATAGGTCTGTTTAAACTCATCTATTTCTTTTAGGTTTTCCAATTTGGTGGAGTACTGGAGAGAGGCTTCACCGAGACTCCAGAGGAAGCTCTTTCCATTCTAGCGTTTGCATAATTTCCTGTTTTTCTGCCTTGCTTCACTTTGGAGCCATAGGCTCTGCTTCCTGGAGCCATAGGCTCTGCTTCCTGTTGCTGAATATGAACTCTTCCTCGTCATTAATCCATTAACCTCTGTCCTCACCAGATTTTTAATAAGGGCCTACTTTTTGCCAGGTAGCCCTCTAGACATGGGCATACTTTTCCTGGGTGGAGATTACATAGTGGAAGATTAAAATCTAGGTCCATGGTGTGTAGGTCAGTGGCATTGCCACTTTGGAAATTTTCTTCCAAAGTAAATGAAGCAGGGATAGAGAAGAGGCTGTATCAAATGGTGGGGGGGGGGCACAGATGGAGAACGGGCAGTGTCTAGTGCAAGGTGGAGCCACAAATGGAGACTGTCCCAGGAGACTTGGGTGCTTCTTTTGGAAGCATTTGTGCCTTAAAAGAGGTTTCAGAAACTAGAGTGCTACAGCTGCAGAAAGCACATTTCCTTTTCCAAATTTAAGACAAATACCATGAACATTCAGAGGATTGCTTCCATACCGAAACTGACTGACTTGTTAGTTCTAGTTCTTAACACAGGAATTTGGGAGTAGGGTGTCCACATATCCCAAGCAGTCAGAGAGGCCTCATTAAAGTCAGGAAGTCGATCACTCTCAGGCAGAGACATTTGGCCAGTTGTTTTCCTAAACTGTGAGGCTTGTGCCCCCAAAGGTAGGGCTCTTAGAGTTAAGTGGAAGGCTGTGCTGTGTTTCGGGGTGAAAGCTGCTGCTTTGCTGTCACAAGCCACAGTGATAGCTGGACCAGGAGGAGGTCAGGACTTGGTTCACATGAAACTGATAGCACAGTCAATCCTGAGGACTCACGAGTTTTGAGACTGACTCGCCTATAGTTGCTGGCTGCTGTCCGGGTTCCACCCTCCGTGGGAAGACAAGAAACAAGCAGATAGGGTGGACAACTCCTATCTCAGCTGTAGCAGTTACTGTCAGCTAGTTAATAAATGTGGCTAAAAAAAATACGAACTTCCTCTTTGAGAAATGCCGGGAGTGGAAGGCCTTTTTTTTTCTCTCCCTTCACCACCTTGTAATTTGGTTACAGGTCCCTCTGTAGGGCCCAGGCTTTTCCGAGGAGATAGGTTTAGCTGGTGGGTGCCAAGATGACAGGAAACGCCAGGGCTAGGCTGAGAGCCCAGCGTGAAGTTACAGGAAGGCCTTTTGTGAGCCAGACAACAGAGATCCACAGGCCCATGTTTATTTTTCTTTGTTACTTTCTAGCCTAGTGAAACTCAAACTTAGAAGAATTTAAGGATAACCGGCATTATTTTAAACTATCTATTCCCAGGTCCCCACTGCAGATCTTCTGACTCCAAGTTCTGTGGAATTCTGTTTATCTCAATTAGTGTCAAGGAGAACCCTCCATGACTTTGCAAGGTTGAGGGGATATTGGATATTGCCTCGGGGCACTATGATACATGCTCCTGAGTGTACATCTGAAGCCAGAGGTTGAAGAGGGGTGTCTTTATTGATCCCTCTCCACCTTACAAACTGTTGATACAGAAAATTTAGCTCTACCTCAAGGGGGATAAGATAGAGATGAGTGACCCTGGCCTGGGAATGCAGGTTATCCCAAGTTCCATGCTTCAAAGTTTTTAAAGTAACAGAACAAAGAAATCAAGGTACTTTTCTAATACATTGTGGAGATATTAATTAGGTGGTTACAGCATGGCCGGGAAACTCTCAGGCATAGCCTCAGATGCTGTCTCATTATGTTCTTAGCTCTTTGGTTGGTGGTGGAAAGTAGGGTTGTTGACTCTCCAAAGGGTTTTATCTTCTAGGCACAGGATGTTACATGATGACCAGACACAGGTGGGTAGGGATGGCTGTCACAGTGATGAAGATGCTCAACAGAGACCTACTAAGCTCCATCACCACCCAAGTGCTAATGGGTTAATAATTAGCCTTGCAGAAGGTTCAGCTGATGGTGCCATTTTTTTTCTCAGAACGTTTGTTCACACACTCTAAACCAGTGGCCTCATATTTTATGCATGTGGGGCATTATGTGTGGGAAAACACGTTTATTATTATTATCATTATTATTATTATTATTATTATTATTATTATTATTATCTATACAATATTTTACCTGCAGGTGAGCCAGCAGCGGGCAACAGACCTTAGTATAGATGGTTATGAGTCACCATTGGCTGCTGGGAATTGAACTCAGGACCTTTGGAAGAATAGCCAGTGCTCTTAACCTCTGAACCATCTTTCCAGCCTACTATTTTGGTTTTCTGAGATAGGGTTTCTATGTGTAGCCTTGGTTGTTCTGGACTTGCTTTGTAGACCAGGCTGGCTTCAAACTCACAGAGATCCACCTGCCTCTGCCTCAATGAGTGCTGGGATTACAGGCATGTGCCACCACACCTGTCTACATGTTATTATTAATATGTTTATATTAACATATTAATGTTCCATTTTACAGAGAAAGCTTTCTAAGATCTGATGTAGATGAGGCTGAGTGGTAGGCAGGAGAGCAGTCTTCAAAAAGGAGCAATAACTAGTAAAATCAATTAGGAAGCAACTTCTGGATCATATCATTAAAACCGATTAGCCTTTATGATCCAGGTCTTATTTTGCTTTAACTCTTTATTTGACATTAACGTGACATATATTAAGAGTAACATTCCACAAGTTAAAATGATCAAGAGCACTGCCTGGCCTCATGGAGTGAAGGTAACAAATACCGAGTACAGGCATTTGAAGAACCAAAACGTACACACTGGAAAATACATGAAACAGCTACACTGAGAGGCCAACCTGTTCCCAGCGCCCACACTAGGCCAGCCCTGCCTGTGTGGTGAGCTCTAGACAATCAGTCTGAAACTAAACCCCGTAAGAGGCTAGACTCGCTGTGCGTCCCCTGTACCTCAGTCACACGCCCTCCATGACTTTCTCCAACATGGAGCTATAAGCTGAAATACACCCTTTCCTCCCCAAGTTGCTTCTGGTCATGTTGTTTATCACTGCAACAGAAACCCAACTAAGGCACATCGTTGGGGGTTTGGGGTTTGGAGTGTTGGTTTTTTAACTTTCCAAATGTCTTTGTGTGTTGGAATTTCTTTTCTAACTTTGTCTTTTCCAGCAGCATCTCAAGAGGCAGGAAGCTCTGGAGCCAAGCAGCCTTCTCCTTGCTTCTCTTATACCCCGAGGGCGGCCAGCAAGAGAACAGCTTCCCTATGTTAGAGCAACGTGCTAGGTTTTAATCTTAGTTTTTCTTTTCTCTAGCTTGATCTTACAGTTAAGGCCTCATGTTGGAGTGGTTAGCTCTAACTCTTAGATTAGTCTTTAATTTTTAAGGTATCTTAATTCTTATCTGTGGGTACTGACTTGATCTGTTGTTTTATGTTGGCGTTATACCAGATTTAATTTGGAAAAGTGGAAAACTACATTGTAGAAGAAATTAGGGAAGAATATAGTATTCTTTTAAATTTCTTTAAACAAGATTGTCTTTTATTAATGTGCGAACATTAATAACAGTGGTAGAAACAAGAGCTCAGACTTGTTAGAAGTCAGAACTTTATGGTCCTGATAGACACAACCAAACCTTATTTCTTAGTTAATTGGTTAGAATTGGAAAAGGGGTTTTAGAAGGAGACCCTTCATGCTGGTGCCTGAGAAGTTCAGAAGAGGCTACCATATCCCCTGGAACTGGAGTTACAGGTGGTGGCAAGCCAGGAATCAAACCTGGTCCTCTGCAAGAGCAACAGGGCTCTAAACTGCTGAGCCATCTCTCCAGCTATGCATCTCATCTTTTAAAAAGAGTTTTTAAATTTAAACTAAAACCTCATAATTGGCCAGGTGGCACACACTTTTAATCCCAGCACTAAGGAAGCAGAGGCAGGTGGATCTTTGAGTTCAAGGCCAGCCTGATATACAGAGCAAATTTCAAAATAGCCAGGGCTACACAAAGAAACCTTGTCTGGAAAAACAAAATGCCAGTCAAACAAACAAATGAACAAAAACTCATTTAATTCCTGCAAATAAAGACATAGGAGCATTAATGACCTCTACCCATTTTATAAAGTTTTCGTATTGATTACCCTCTCTGTGTCCTTTGCTGTTACTTTATCCCTTTAGTTGGCATACCTTTTAGTGGCCAGGCATGTCTGGGCAATTGCGGATGGGACTTTTTCCCTTAAAATTATACTTTTACTATAAGCCAAAAGGAAGCTGGGCCAATTTACCAACTTTTGTTTACATGGGCACTTACAAGCCAATTTAGTATTTCATAAATAATATAAAAAGCATAAGGAGATACAGAGAGTATGAATATATGCATAATCATATGTAAGGATAGATTTTTTATTTTTAAAGATCAAGATCTTGGATGCTCCTGTCTGTTGAGATCATATCTCCTGTAATCCTCACCAAGAAAAGGAATCTTAACTCAAAGGTCCTCAGCAAACATATATATCCATTATTGCACACATAATCCAACCTTAATAAAAACCATACATTATCAGCTTAATCTGAGGAGGCTCAGCCATCACTGAGATTATTAAGGAAAGGCTAGCGTTCTGGGCTGGGCTAGGGAGGGTGCAGTCACCTCCAAATGCAGTGTTGGAGCTGGCCTTTACTATAAACCCTGTGACATCCCTATCTGTCACCATTTGTTGCTGTCTCTCCCCTGCTGTTCTCCCAGGAAGAGCATTCATACTCTCTCTGTCTTGTCTCTATGTCCTTAATCCTCCTTTGCCCTTCACAGTGGAATAAAGACTGGCCTGTGTGGCTGAGTAGGTCAGCAGGCTTTCCAAGCCCGAGTTTCTGCCACAGTGATCCCTGCCCAATGGCATCCACTGCAGTCCTTGTCCATAGCAAACACATCATATTAACATTTCACCGTCACATACTTCCTCCCAGTCTCAGCTCCAGACGTGGATTTTTCTTTTTCTAAAGACACCAGTAACATAACCAGAAAGATTCTTGTAATTTTAAAGGCTCCGTTTCCATTTCTTTGTATTTTGAAATTTTAATTAAAAAAAAAAAGAATAGATCTGTGTACATTCATATTCCTGGGGTGCCTCCTGGTATCAGAGGCATGTATAGACATCAGGAACACACACACCTTCTCCTTGAGCATCTCTGTTAACCTGTGGTCATAGACTAAGCAGCAGGACTGAGCAGGCTCTTGTCAGCATTTAGGATGACACCCAGCCCTGGGCACTCTGCTTCTCTCCTCAGTTCATGCCGCCTTTTCCTGTCTCTTCTTCCTACTTCCAAAAATAACCCCTCTTTCATGCCTGCGGTCAGACACTGTGCCCACCCGGCAGGTCATTATGACTATTAAATCTCTGCCACATTCATGAATTTTAAAAGGCCAAATCAATGGTTTACTTAGCATTTATCAGCCAGAAAGAACTGTTTCCTCATGATTATTGTCATTTATATTTTTATAAACTTTTTGTGTGATTGGTTTATTTTTTGAAAACTTGATCTTTGTTTGGTCAACCATTTGACAAAGTTTTTATCTATATCTATCTATCTATCTATCTATCTAATCTATATTCTGTTTGAGTTTCTTCTTTTTCTTTTACAAATTTACCATATTTTCTTTTTTGTATACATTGTAAAAGTAATAGATGCTAAATGCAAATTTTTATTTGTTGGAGACAGGGTCTCACTACATAGGTCTAGATGGCCTCGAACGCAGAAATATACCTGAATTTGATAGGGTTAAAGGTATGTACCACCATACCCTGCCTTAAACATAAACAAACAAACAAACAAACAAAGCTGTTGGTATAATATTCTTGTGGAATGTATACAATTTACCTTTGTTCATTCAAATGCCTATTTCTCTACCCCACTATCTGGTTTCAATCTGGACATTGCATTGTGATACTTATTCTAAGCATCTAAGCATTCTAAGTTTTTGTAAACATGCCACCATTTGTTCTCTGTGTTGTCAATAAAACAATCAGCCAGTGCTGTGCAATGGAGAAAATAGAGTGGGACATCCTTGGGGGTGGGAGGTGGAGCCAGGGGGAAAGAGGAGAGCAGAGATCAGAAGGCCAAGACTTGGAACCATGAGGAGGGTCTTCAAACCAGGAGGAAAGATGAACCGAACCTAAGATATGACTAAAAGCAAGTATAATGGGTAAAATCTGCATGGTAAGACACTATGCGGGCTTGGAGGTTTAGGATGGAGTAACTACTGCCCAGCACTGTGCTCTAGGTTAATTGAATAAGTCTCTGTGTGGGTATACAGCTGGTTTAGGAATAACCACTGCTTAACTAAAAGATAAATCAATAGTAAATATTAATAACCAACAACACAAAGCAGACCTATCTATTTTGAGACAGGCTTATGTAGCTGATGTCAGTCTTATTCACTGTACAGCCAAGCACAACCTTGAAATATTGAGGCCCCTGCCTCTGCCAACAATACCCAACAAAATAATTTTTCACTTTTTTAAAATTTATTCTATTTTTTTCAATTTAAAATATTTTTTATTTTTTGTTTGTTTTTCAAGACAGGGTTTCTCTGTGTAGCCTTGGTTGTCCTGGACTTACTTTGTAGACCAGGCTTGCCTTGAACTCACAGAGATCTGCCTGCTTCTGCCTCCCAGAGTGCTGGGATTAAGGGCATAGGTCACCATGTCCAGCATTTTTTTTTTTTGGTACAAAATAATTTTTAAAATAGTTAATGAATATTGAAAATGTCTCTCACTTAGTATATATTTATTTAGAATTTAGCATATATTCCTCTCTATATATGTGATGGCTATTCGTGGTTGTCAATGTAACTATATCTGGAATGAACTACAATCCAGAAATGGAGGACACACGTCTGAGAAATGTTCTGCTTGGTTTGAAGTGGGTGAATCCACTTCTAGTCTAGATCTTTGATTTGTGGGAAGACACACCTCTGATCCAGATCTTGAGGCTGGACGACACAGGCTTCTGATCTTGAGGAGGGATGAGAAACCTTTAATCAAGGCCACACCTGCTGGAAGACAATATAAGGACATGGAAGAAGGAAGTTGTCTTAAGGTTTCCATGGCTGTGAAGAGACACCATGACCGAGGCAGCTCTTATAAAGGAAACATTTAATTGGGGTTGGCTTACAGTTTTAGAGGATTAGTCCATTATCATCATGGTGGGAAGCATGGCAGCATCCAGGCAGACACGGTGCTGGAGAAGGAGCTGAGAGTTCTATGTCTCCATCTGCAGGCAGCAGCAGGATACTGTGTGCTACACTGGGTGTAGCTTGAGCATAAGAGACCTCGAAACCCACCCACTGTGACACACTTCCTTCAACATGGCCACACTTCCTAATAGTGACTCCCTATGGCCAAGCATTCAAGCATGAGTCTATGGGGGCCATTCTTTTTCAAACCACCACAGAGGTCTTGTTCTTTTTCCTGCTTGCCCTCACTTTGCTAGAACATCCATTTTTTTCACTGGTATTGGAGCCTACTTTTTTGGGACTCCAACATATACAGAAGGCCAGCTGAGGCACTTAGCCTTGTGGGACTGAGCGACTACTAGATTCTTGGACTTTCCATTCACAGCTAGCCATAGTTAGATTAGTTGGACTGCAGCGAGAGAGAGAAAGAGAGAGAGAGAGAGAGAGAGAGAGAGAGAGAGATTCATTCCGTAAGTCCTACCTACATTCTACCAGATTATTTCTTTTCAAAACAACAGTATAGCTTTCAACTTGAATCTTAAGTAACTGTCTTGTGTATTTCTTATTCATGGAACTGTGCCTTGTTTCTTTATTTAAATGTTGTGATTACAAATGTGTGTGAGAGTTCCATCAGGCATATGCATGGTACAAGTGTGGAGGGCAGGGCAGAGGAAGACCTTTTTTTTTTTTTTTCCATTGTTATTGTTGCTGTTTTGAGACAGGATTGGCTGTCCTGGACTCACTTTTGTAGACCAGGCTAGCTTCGAACTCACAGAGATCCACGTGCCTCTGCCTCCCAGAGTGCTAGAATTATCGGTGTGTGCCGCTGCACATTGTAATGGAAGTCTTGGTTTCTTTGTATGTTATGTAAAGATGCTTTTGTTTTAATCCCAAGTGTTGGATTTTAGTTGGGCTACAGTTTGTCCACACCTGCTCACTGTCACATGGGAGGTGTGATCTTTGCCAGCTGGTAACGGCCTTCCATGTTCGGCAGGCGGAGGGGCATGGTCTAGGACTCAGAGGCCAAGAAAGAGACTGTGTGGTTTTGGGTGGAGTTCGTCATGGCACTTGGTGTTGGCATGTGGTGTGTAGCGGTTTGGAGAGAACAGAGATGGTGTGGTGGTGGTATGGCAGTTTGGAGCAGGTAGACAGAGAGAAATGATTTGGGGCGCAGAGGTGTGGAGGAGCCTGCTAGCTGTGTCTGCAGTTGACGGAGATTGGCGTAGAGCCCTAAAAGAACCCCTTGACCCTAACTAGCCAAGGGAATTACAGGGGTCTGGGCCCCCCTCTACCTACTAACCTGTTCTCTCTCCTCCTTAAGGTTGGGGGGAGGGTGGAAGGAGGTGGAGCCTAAACACCTGAAATAGAGTTAACAGAAAGCAGCTACAGGTGGCTTCCTGCAGCAGCGCCTGGCGAGAGAACGGGTTCTCTCCATCGCTGTGGTCTGCGGCGACTGGAGACAGGCAGCAACCTTGATGGTAAGCACCCTCACTTGCTGAGCCACCTCACTGGCCCTTTATGTTCTTTTTAATGGCCGTCTGATATTAGATAATATAGTGTGGTTTTAACTTTTTTTTTTTTTTTTTTTTTTTTACCTCATTTTGGTGTGCTTGCTATTGTTCAGGAGATCAATCCCGGACTCTGAAATCACTGGGAAAGCTCTCTACCACTGAGCCACACGCTAGCCTCATTTTTTGTTGTTGTTTGTTTGTTTGTTTTGTTTTGTTTGGAGACAAGGTCTCACGGTGTAGTGTTGGTTGAACTCACTGTATAGACCAGGCTGCCCTCTGCTTCCAAAGTCTGGGATTAAGGTGTATGCCACTATGCCTGGTCACCAGCATATTCATAATGACCTGCAATTTTCTGCGGGTCTGGGACAAAGTTTTCATTTGCACTGACATTTTTGGTGCTGTAGAAAAGAATGACTGTTACAGGATGTTTGCTTATTGTACGTAGGAAACCTAGTTGTTAGCAAAATATGAACGCCTAGATAGATACTGGGTTTGTCAGATGCAGTTAGGTGTGTATGGAAAGCCTCCACATATAAGAAGGCTGAAGAATGGAAAGTTCCTGCATATTTTAAGGCAAGTTGCTTGGGAGAGGTCTTGTGCTCTTTGCTTTATGATTGAGGCAAAGTCAGCTGGATGGCCTTGAGCTACCCCACCGTAGAGGTAAAATGGTTCAGCTCCTATTGACTTGGCTTGGAGTACCCCCACCATGACAGTGGCATGGTTCAGCCTACCAAGGGTGTACAGGAGCTAGAGACTTACAGCAATTAGACATTTGAGGCTCTCTCCTTCGCCCTTCCTCCCTCCTTCCCTCCCTTCTTCTTCTTTCCTCTCTCTCTCTCTCTCTCTCTCTCTCTCTCTCTCTCTCAGCTCAAGAGAAAGGTGGACTAACTAGATAGAATGACACAGATTTTTCTAAAGAGCTAGTACTTGTAGAATCAGCTTGCAAATAGATATTTTGTATACAGTTCAGAAAATAGAGCCACCTCGCTGAGCTAGCAGGTTCTTACTCCATTTTACGCTCCCTTGTGCATATTAGGTAATTTAACCGGTTACACGTGTTCATGAACTTGACTCTGGTCTCTTGAGCTGCTTTTGTTTTTCCACCCGGTGGAAAGCCTGTTCTTTAAAGGATAAGGCTCCTGATTCCATTATACAGTGTTCTCGTGAGGACTAAATTGGAAATTACAGGATTGTTCTTTGAAATGGTGTAGCCGAGGCCACACGCAATGGGAGGGGGGGAGGGTTAAAGAGAGGCTTTGTAGTGACTGGGAAACGTACTTTTCCCAAATTTGTCCTCTTAAAGGCCCAGAACTTCCTAAGCGGGAGTTGACATGTTCCTCCAGCGCACCCTGCATTTACCTAATTTCCTCGGGCTTCAGGTGTGGATAGGAACCATTTTTCCTCCTCTATAAGCGGACAGTCTCCGCATAGCAGGTGGAAATCAGGATAACCGGTGCAGCTGCAGCTGCTACTGGTGGACGCTTAAAACCCAGTTACAAGTTCCTGCGTCCCAGGAGAACCTCAGTCATGCCTTTTCCTACAGTTGGGTCCGTGGTGTAGGTCCTACAGATCGCTGGGCCCGCGGGGCCGGAGATGCCGGCAAAGCAGCGTGAAAGGGTTGGGCTTCGTTTTTGTGGTTCCTAAAAATGCCAGGAACAACAAAAAGTGCAATCCAAACCCACCTTGCCGCTTGGGCGTACCACCCAGCCCGCCCAGCCGGGGGGAAGCGCGCAGGCGCGGGCGGCAGAGGGCGTGGCGGCCGTGTCCATTTTGCGCGGGCGCCGCCGGGGCCGCAGTCTGCGGAGGTGAGCGGAGTCCTGGGCTGGGGGTGAAGGGTCGCTGGGCCGCGCGCCGGGGGCACCTGCAAGGGTTGGCAGGCAGCTGGGCGTGGTGGACGCCGCTGGGGAGGCGTCCTGGCCGGGAAGCCTAAGCACCGTGAGCTGGCTTTGTGTGTGTGTGTGGGGGGGGGGGGGATTTAAAAATGTTGGGCCAAGAATGGAGATCTCCCTTTCTCCTTTCTCCTTTCTCTACAGCAGTCTCTAGCTTTACGGTCAAAACGTGGGGAAAAAACAAAAATCGTTTTGTTTGTTTTTTTTTGTTTGTTTGTTTGTTTTTCCTAGAGAAACAGTAACCTTGTCGAAAGCACCTGCTTGGCCGGGACAGAGGTAAACAGTATTTTCCTTTATGTTCTGGTATTTATGAGGAAAAAGAATACCCGATTTTATTAGCCTTAGCTCTGTTCCAGATCGCTACGAAGAATATGTCCTTACCCACCTCCTTCAATAATAGGTAGTCTTTGTTCTGTATTTCAAAACTGAGACAGAATCCCTGCTTGCCATTCATTTCATTGGTAATTAGCATGTGTAATTTAATAAAGTGTGCTGCGAAGGAAGAAAAGGGACTCAGCAGCATTTCCTTTGTGTGGTCTGTCTTAGTCGTCCAGCTACTGGGGCTGTGGACTAGGGCTTAGGTTTCCTGCAGCGTGCATGTTGTGCACTTTAAAACCAGAATGCCATGCTGTTACAGGTATTCTCTCTGCTAGGACTCAATGGACATATTAACCGATCATGCCTCTTTCATACAGTTTTTTTTTTTTTTTTGCTTTAAAATTATTTGGTGCTGGAGAAAGAACCAGGACACCTTGGGGTATGCTAGCATAGCCTGTGTACCCCTGAACTACACCCCTGCCCTGCCTAATGCTAAGCATCGGTTTGACACAGCCTAGGATCACCTGAAAACAATCAGAATTGACTGTTTTTCGGGATCACCTGTGTGTGTCTTAATTCACACAGGGGGGCCCAGCACATTGTGGGCAGCTCTGTCCATAGGCTGATGAACCTGGCTACATAAGCCAGCTAAACGTGGGCCTGTATGGGCCAGAGAAACCAACAATCCACAGTCTTGATGGTACCTGCCTTACTTTATGGCTGTGAGTGACTTCCATGGTGGAAGACAGTATTGTGTGAAAACAGCAGGCAGTTTTGTCCTGAGTTCCTGCCCTGACTCATCTCCGTGATGGGTTGTAACCTGCAGGTGTCAGCTGATTTTTGTGACTACTCCCTAGGTAAACCAGGGTGGCCTGAACCAACATGTCTGCCTGCCTCTGCAGTCACTGCTGGGATTGGATTAAAGGTGTGTGCCTCTGTGCCTGGGTTAGAGTACTAAATTCTTGATTTACTTTCTGGATAGTGCTGAGTCCTAGAACTTAGAAAATTCAAGGTCTGTGCTTTGGTGGTGAAAGGGCAAGGTGAGCTGGTCTCCATGTTTTTACTTATGAAGCTAGGGGGGTAGCTACATTGGTTTTAAGCCCAGAATTTACATTTCATTCCTACCCCCTTGTTTTAAAGATATAGACTTCATAGATGTATACAAATGGTAACTGATTTAAATTGTTTTACATTTTAAATCCAGGTAAGTACAGTAATAAATGTGACTTGTTGATGGTTTGCTAAACTGTGTAAAAGTATGCTTTTGTTTTAGGGTAAGGAACTGCATGGAGAGGTAGGGTATTTATACTGATTAGATTTCACAATCTGTTTGCATAAACGTGTGTGCGTGTGTGTGTGTGTGTGTGTGTGTGTGTGTGTGTGTGTAGTGTACACAAGTACACTGTTTTTCTTTTTAAGACAAGGTAGAGGAATACCAGGCTCAGCTATCAGTCTGCCTCCCAAGTGCTGGAATTAAAGACATGTGCCACCATGTTCAGATATACACACACTTTAGAAAGAATTGACAATCTTTTACAGAGTTTTAAAATGGCCCAGCAGGTAAAGAGACTTCTACCACTGTTGATAGGACCTGAGTTACAGTGACAGGACCAACATGGTAGGAGAACCAACTCTCATAAATTGCCTACTTACCTCGAAATTGCCCTTCTTACCTGGGCACATGTGCAACAAATAAATAGAATTTCTTTTTTAAGGATAGACTTATTCCTTTATCCAGTATTGCCTCTAAGAGATTTATCTAAGGAAATGGTCAGAGATAAAGAGGTTTTTATTAAAGCCTTTCTATAAGGCTTTTTTATTTTACATAAACAGTACCATTCTAAAAACAAATAAAACTATCAATAAATAATAAGAAAGCACATCCCTAAGATGGGATAAGAATAGGTACTGATAGGAAAAATGTATGTTTGTAAGTAAAGATAGTTAAAAAAAATTGTATCATACTTCAGTATTAAATAACAGGAAACAAAAGTTATTCCAGGTGGTCAGGATGAAAAGGGTACTTGAGAAAGAGAAAAACTTTGGGGGAAAATGGAGAATTATACAGTAACAGAGGACCAAGAATTTTAAGGCTCTCAAATAAGATGAAAAGGAAAATAATGTTAAAACTTACAATAGCCATTCAAAGTCATAATCATACTGTAAAGGCTACTCATACATTCATTTTTTGTTTTTGTAAGACCAGGTCTCAATATGTAGCTCAGGCTATCCTAAAACTCCTGTTCCTCTTGCCTTAGCTTCCCAGGTGCTGGGATGCAGGGTTACACCTCCATGCCTAGCTATGCACTTAGTCTTATGTAGAAATTAATCTTCCCCGCAAAACAAACAATAGATCTAAAAAAATGCATAGTAAAACCATCTACTTGGAACAAACAGAAAAGCCATTGTATTATGCTTTGTGTCTTAGGATTTGTTTTCAGTGCTGCACATTGGACTGAAAGCTTCAAGCATGCTAAGCAAGTGCTCTACCACTAAGCTAGAGTCTAGGCCGCCTGCATCCTGAGAATTTTCATCTTAAGACATCTTTGTTTGGGATTTAGGAATTCAAAACAGTGTTTACATTTATCAGTCAGGAGAGGATCTTGGAAAATAAGTCAGTTAAGTACTTAAGAATAAAGGACTTGTAAGAATAAAGGACTGAGTTCTTTCCCAGAACCCACTAATAAGCAAACATAAAAAGCTACCTGTGGTGCTGTATACTTGTACTTCTAGGAGTGGAGGAGAGGCAGGGTCAGGTGGCTGGCCAGCCAGTCTAGCCTACTTTGCAGCTCTAGGCCAGTGAGAGATTCTGTCCTCCCCAAAATATAAACATAAAAAGGTTACTTCCAAATTCACTAGCTAATCTTATTTTTAAGTAACATACTATATAAAAGTATTTAGTATGGTGTTCCCCCAATACTAACTACTGACTCTCCCTGGGCATGCTGATGCATCCCTACCATCTCAGCATTTGTTAGTCTAAAGCAAAAGGATTTTTGTGGCTACTGTACTACATAGCAAGTTCCTGACTAAAAAAGAGTGCAAAAAGTCAAGCTGAGTGGTGATGGCAGAGGTGGCTGCGGGCGCACACCTTTGATTCCTCAGGCGATAGAGGCAGACTGATCTCTAAGGTCAAGGCTAGCCTGGTCTACACAGTGAGTTCCAGGACAGCCAGGCTACACAGAAAAACCCTGTCTCAAAAAAAAAGGCAAAAAGACCCCAGCGGAGTCAGTGACTGAGGAAGGACACTTAGTGCTGACTGTGGCCCTTACAGGCATAGGCTTGTGCATCTGTACACACACGCTCACAAAGAGCGTTATTGTGACTAGGCATATGTGTCACTCAGTGGTACACTCTGCTCAGTTTGTGCACTACTGGATTTAATCCCTCCCTCCAACCCTCAGATTATTATCTGATGGCCACTAGAGTACAGAGCATTCCATCCTATTTTATTATTTTGGCAATATTGATATTTGCCTAAGTAAACATGACAAAGAAATACTGATTGCTGATTTTGGTTTTAGGTCTTTAGGGATTAAGGTACATTAACAAGTTTGCACTGAGAAATAACATATTGTATATTAGAGATCAACTTCCTTTAAAGATTGAGGATCCCAAGAGCTTGATTTATGTATATACAGTCTATAGTTAGTACTATATTAATAATGAAAACTGAGGACTTTAAAATGCTAACTCATTTAAAACACCGATAAAAATCATTCTATGTTACCAAACATAATAAAAATGCCTCCCTACGTTGTGATAAAGTGGCATTCTTTATAGATTTATAACTTTCAGTCTCTAGGCTAGACTCAGGATGCTGCGCTGTGATTAGCCTAGGGTCTTGTAAATGTCCAGTGTGCTTTTTACCAACTGTTGAACGAATATTCCCAGCCCTGGAGATTTATTTGACTGAAAACAACTGTTCTAATTCTCTTGTTTAACATATACAAGAAAAATCTGGCATTACACAGGTTTGTAGTTGATAAAGGGTGTACTATTTTAGTAGCTTTTTGAGATAATTTGTTGCTGTTCTTCAATACTATGCCAACCCTCAACAAATAATAGTATTTTTAGTCATACTATAGTGTATGGGATTGTAAAAATTGTAAGCCTATTTGTCTCTGCTACTTTTTAAATTTTATTTTTGCAGTATTGGTAATTGAACTCACATCCATGGCAAGCGCTCTACCACAGAGCTACACTCAGCCCTTTCTTATATTGCAAATAAATTGTCTCTATGCATGACTTCATGTGACTTGAAAAAACATTAGATGATAGACCTCTGAACATTGACATATTTCATTTTATAATAGACTATAGGAAGCTTACAAGTAGCAGATACATTTTGCAAAAACTCAAATTTTAACATAAAACTCAGCCTTTTCATTGTCAAGAAGTACCGTGTTTCTGGAAGTGGTAAGCTTATTTCACTCAATTTCAAGATGATGTCTGTCAGCTACCTAAATCTGCACAGCTTTGGTATTCATTGTTTTCCTAATAAAAACAGCTGCCTCCTCTTGTAGCTCAGTCATGTGAGCCTGCTGCTCCCTTTCAACAGCATCTGTTGGCATGCACAAATGCTTTTGTGTGTAGTTATCATTTTGTGACATATTTAAAAGACTTGTATACAAGAATCATGCTTTGACAAAATGAGTAATTTTGCTGCTTCAAGATTTTATTATTTGTTTCTGAAATAGGGTTTTATAGTGCGAACCAGGCTGAGCCTTGCTCCTTGCTTTGTAGCTTTGTTGGCCTTTGATATTCTTTTTTTGGCTTTCTGAGTATTTGGATTATAGGTGTGTGCTTTAATTAGCCTGGCTAAGAAAGCTTCTCATTGCAAGTGGCTCCTTCCCCTTCCCTTTGTGTGCTGTGAAGAACACTGAATAGTAGTACAGCTCAGTAGTCTTACAGTCTTGCTTGACTCCTGTTTAAGTTCCAGCAGTATCTGCCTCCTATTGCTTTGACATAGTTGGTGCAAATGTCAGTCAGTGTGGCACATCATTATGTAGATGCTTTTGGCTTCACCAGTTCTCTGAGAGAGGGATACTTAAGTTTCTGCCCTTCATAGAGAGAATTAATAATACCAGGGTGCTGTGGCACAGGCCTGTAATCCCAGCACTCAGGAGACACAGGCAGGTAGATCTCATGGTCTACAAAGCGAGTCAAGGACAGCCAAGGCTACCTGTCTCAAAAAAAAAAGAGAGAGAATTAATGCTATAGTATAGAGGATATAGAATGTTTGATTGTTAAAATAAACCAATAAAAAATAACCCCCACACACAACAACATCAACAATCCACCTCATTTAATTCTCCAGGCAAGGTTGAACTATAACCCTTTTGTGCTTTTTATACTATGATTCTCTTAAATAATTGTAATCTTGTCTTTGAAATAAAAAAATTATGCCAGTTTCCAGTAAGTTAAAAGAGAGTGCATGCTTCGATTTATATTGTGTGCTTCTGTCTTTAAGAAGCATGCCATTTCATATTTGTGGGCCCAAAGTAAAGAGCTCATTCTGTTACAGACAATGAGACTCTGTTTCTGACATCTCGTAGTCAGCTCTGTTTTAGAACAGTGTTGGGTCCTGTTGGCTCGGTTTGCAGTTGTCCCAGTCCTAACCCTGTCTCAGCAAAGGCTGTTGTTGGAAAGTCCTCACAAAGGCCTTGTGTACAGGAGTGTTCTTGTCCTACTGAGTTAGATATGCTTTTGTATACATGCCTTTCCCAAATGCCTCCCATATATCCATTGCTTATTTCAGTATGAGATCATTTTATTGGGAAGATGGTGTCTTATAATTGTTACAGAGGGCCTTAGCAGAACTAAATGTTTCTTTCTCTGTGGTAGGATGTGATGGAGCTGCTTGAAGAAGATCTCACATGCCCAATTTGTTGCAGTTTGTTTGATGATCCCCGAGTTTTGCCCTGCTCACACAACTTCTGCAAAAAATGCTTAGAAGGGCTCTTAGAGGGGAATGTGCGAAATTCATTGTGGAGACCATCTCCATTCAAGTGTCCTACCTGCCGTAAGGAAACATCAGCTACTGGAGTCAATAGTCTGCAAGTTAATTACTCGCTAAAGGGAATTGTGGAGAAATACAACAAAATCAAGATTTCTCCCAAAATGCCAGTATGCAAAAGTCACTTGGGGCAGCCTCTCAACATTTTCTGTGTAACTGATATGCAGCTGATTTGTGGGATCTGTGCTACTCGTGGTGATCACACAAAGCATGCCTTCTCTTCTATTGAAGATGCCTACACTCAGGAAAGGGTGGCCTTTGAGTCCCTCTTTCAGAGTTTTGAGACTTGGCGCCGGGGAGACGCTCTTTCCCGCTTGGACACTTTGGAAACTAACAAGAGGAAATCCTTACAGTTACTCACTAAAGATTCAGATAAAGTAAAGGAGTTTTTTGAGAAGTTACAACACACATTGGATCAAAAGAAGAATGAAATCCTGTCTGACTTTGAAACTATGAAGCTTGCAGTTATGCAAGCCTACGATCCAGAGATCAACAAACTCAATACCATTTTACAAGAGCAACGGATGGCCTTTAACATTGCTGAGGCTTTCAAAGATGTGTCAGAACCTATTATATTTTTGCAACAGATGCAGGAGTTCAGGGAGAAAATCAAAGTAATCAAGGAAACTCCTTTGCCACCCTCTAATTTGCCCACAAGCCCTCTAATGAAGAACTTTGATACGAGTCAGTGGGAGGACATTAAAATAGTTGATGTGGACAAGCTCTCTTTGCCTCAAGACACAGGCGTGTTCACTGGCAAGATTGCCTGGCGCCCCTATCTGTTGCTCATGGTGGTAGTTCTGCTGGGTCTCCTCGTATTCTTTGGACCCACTGTGTTCCTGGATTGGTCTCCACTTGATGAGTTGGCAGCTTGGAAAGACTGTCTTTCAAGTGTCAGTTCTTACCTGACTAAATCAGCTGATTTCGTAGAACAGTCTGTTTTTTACTGGGAACAAATGACAGATGGGTTTTTCATTTTCAGTGAAGGCGTCAAAAATGTTAGTTTGGTGGCACTGAACAATGTAGCAGAATTTGTATGCAAATATAAACTGTTATAAAGTCTTTCAATTATACAGTTCTTTTCTTGATGGGGTTCTTAGAGAACACAGGAATACTTCAGATTTGGTCAAGATTCCAGTCCTTTGTTTCTTTTAAAAGTATTTCTTTAATAATGTCATATGTTATTCAAATGTCAGCATAAAGATAAAAGTGAAGTTTAGTAGTCCCAATCTTTTTTTTTTGTTTTGTTTTGTTGTTTTTCGAGACAGTGTTTCTCTGAGGAGCCTTGGCTGTCCTGGACTCACTTTGTAGACCAGACTGGCCTGGAACTTACAGAGATCTGCTTGCTTCTGCCTCCTTGAGTTCTGGGATTACAGGTGTGCACCACTGCACCTGGCCCTTCCCTTTCTTAAAGATGGATTTAAATAAATAATCTTCCTCTAGTATTGGCTGAGTTTGCACTGTGATAAGTAGCATGTGTGTGTATCTGTATCTCATTGGGAATCTCTGGAGCCTGGAACCTTGAGACCAGCCAGGACAAGAAGCAAGCAAGTAAGAGAGGGAGGTGAATGCACACATGTGTGATATAGAATATACATGAGTTAACACTGCATATCTGACACAGGTAATATAGTGCTTTGCCATCAAGCATACTATGAAAGGAATAAAAAATTGAACACATTGGATTCCCAGCCTTGTTTTAGAGGAATGATACCTTTCTCATGACAGTATAAATCGTATAATTTTGGAAACTATATCTCTTTCCCTCCTGTTCTTTTTGACAAGTATGACTGGTACTCCTACTTCGAGCCTCCGAAGTATTGGAATCACAGTGAACTTTGTTCTTGTGAATTTTTCACTAAAGGTGATAAAACCATTAGGTGACTGTGCATATAGGAAAGGCAGGAATTGGGAAAGCCATCTTTTAACTGGTACCTAATGTGGTTGTGTTCTAAAGTACCACAGCAACTGTATAACAAACCCCATTCACTTGCCTACAAAGTTTCAGATATAGTAAGAATAGTCTGCCAGTAGAAGAGACAGTTAACACACATAAAGCCATCAAGTGAAGAGTAGTGCTGTCCTCTCTCCTCATAAGAGAGACAGATGCCCACAGGACATAAGTACTTAATTTTCTCACATTGCTCAGAATTCAAATGAAAACAAACAAAAAACACTCCTTAAAATTGCATTTTGTTGGGCTTATTTCCGTCATGGAAAAATAGGCTCTTGAAACCCCATTGAGTGAAGTGGATTAGAGAGCTGTGTCTTTACCTCATCCTTTGATTTGGTTGAGAAAACCTAAAGTGATCAGGGATGAGAAAAGCTGGCACAGAAAAGTGTCTTCCTTAGCTACCAGGTATAAGACAGTCAGCTAAGCTGAAAGTTAGATGTAGGCTGCTCATTCTCAACATACTTCATGATCTCCCCATTTATTACTAAGGGGGTTCCAAAACCAGATAGTGTTTTCTATAAATCTTACCTTGGCCACAAGGGCTTGGTAAATGCCTGTAGAGAGAGTACTTTTCTGCTCCTGGTGTCTTTGAAATACAGATTTATGTTAGGGTTTCATGGCAGATGATTTCTTTAGGGCTGGAGCCAGAGCTCAAGGCCTCACACACGTTAGGCAAGTACTCTACCCTACCCCTGAACTACACTCCAGTTGCAAAAGGTTTCTTTCTTCTTCTTTTTAGTGGGTTACAGGAAAGGGATCTATTTGAAATCATGAGATATATTGACATTGTTTCACTTGTTGTGTTTTCCGTTTTATATACTGCAAGTTCCCAAGCAACGCACATTTGCAGACACAGCTATGAATACATTATTTGTTTTGACAATAGTTACCCTGGAATTTAGGTCTAGTTTTCTATCTCCACTTCCGTGTTTCTTAATCATAACATTTAAGGTAGCAGCTTGAGTTAGAGGGTTTTTATACATCTGTATTAATGGTTGGTAGCCACTAATGTGAAGCTGGGAAGAATGAGTAGTGGGGATTTGGTCACTTTGAACGTGGGAGGGAAGATATTCACAACAAGGCGCTCTACCCTCGAGCAGTTCCCTGCATCTCGGTTGGCAGGCATGGTAGATGGCAGAGACCAGGAGTTCAAGATAGTTGATGGTCAGATTTTTGTTGATAGAGATGGTGCTTTATTTAGTTCCATTTTAGACTTTTTAAGAAATTGTGAGCTTTTATTACCCTCTGATTTTTCAGACTATCATAGGCTTCAGAGAGAGGCTCTTTTCTATGGACTTGATTCTCTTGCTGATCTCTTAAGCCAACACCTGCTACAATTAAGACCCATTCTCATGGAGGTGCACTTCCTAAATCGAAATACTCAAGCCTTCTTCAGAGTGTTTGGCTCTTGCAGCAAAACAATGGAGATGCTAACTAGGAGGATTACTGTGTTTGTAGAGCAGCCTCCAGCACTGGCCAGGAACAATAACTCCTTCCCTCCTCAGGTGGCTTTACTTTCACTGCCTCCACAAAGACCTTCTCACCATGACCTGCTCTTCCACTGTGGCTCTGATGGCACCACTGAGAACCGTGCTGGAGTCAGGTATTTTGAATGCTGAAGTCTCTCTTCTATTCTAGCTTTCTGATGTTTTTCTCTCAAAACTTAAAAGGTTTTTATGCCTAAAATTCCTGGCAAAAAGAAAAGAAAAAGTGTATTTAGAACAACCTTTTTTTCCACAAAACAAGTAGTTGTTTTCTAAACTTGTGCACTTTCAGACTAGGAAGTCATTGTGGTAACAAACCAAGACTTCCCAGGGAAAATAGAAACCAAGGTCTGTGTAGTTACAAAAGGAACTGATTCCATAGATTGTATTCCATTGCTAATGAATGATTTAGAATGAGCCAGCTTATGTTTGGCTTGCACATAGGAGAGGTTCAGTGGAATGACCTGATTTCCTCATACACTATGCATTTGTTTTTTCAGAATTTAAATTTGCTGCTTTTCTTTAACAGAGAATATTTTTTAAACTAGTTTCAGGCAGACATATCTCATGGCAAATTTAGTGTCCTGTAATAGACTTGCCTCTGTCACTTTTCAAAATATTGGAATAGGTAGTCAGGATTTGAAGGATGACTGCCTTTTTGTTTTATTTGAGGCAGGATCACATTATGTAGCTTTGGCTGGCCTGGAACTTTCACTGTCTCTGCCCCCCAGTGCTGGGATTAAAGGCAAGCACCATCATATCTGCCTCCCCTGGGATCTAAACTGATTTCTGTTCTATAGTCAGGGACACACTACCTCATCCCCTGTTAAAAATGTCTTAATGCTGTGTACCATTACTACCAACTGTGAAAGCTGGTTTTAACTTTTAGGAAGAAAAAGAATGCTTTCATGTGTTCTTTACTTACAGCATTTAAAAGCAAATCACCTTTGGGAAATAGACATATTTTAGAGGACTTAGCCTGTACAGTAGATATCAGGAAGGATTCCCATAATTATTTCTCCCATAGCACATCCCATTGTGGGGACAATCGGCAGTATAATCAAGTGTGACAATAAATCTATACACTTTCTTATTTCGTATTTGGCCTTCCAAATAAATTGAAATGTCATTTTGTAAATAGGTATCAATCAAATAGACCATGAAAAACATCTAAGGTCCTGTTGTTGTCAAACTGTTTTAAACTCTGTTCTTTATTTTCACTGGGGAGTAAGTACTTAGTAGAAATGATGCAATGTTTTTGTTGTTTTAAATTTCAATAAAATGATAATGACGATTTTTGGCATCCCTTTTCAGAAAGTTAGAAATCTAAGAAAAAATAGCATCCTTGATTTTAGGAGGACACATGATAGGTGAAAAGATGTCTTGGAAATACTAAATGTTCTTTCAAAATTTAGAATTTGGAGAAACTAATTATCTTAAAAAACAAGGTTAAAACTTGAAATCAGATTACTGTGTACACTCTACCAAGTGACCACCCCCCCTTTTTGTTACATGTTTCAGAAACAGCACAGAATAGCTTTTTCAACTCAATCTGAGAAAGGCATATTAAATTTTCATAACAGAATTTTTTTAAAGATTTATTTATTTATTATGTACAGTATTCTGCCTTGCATATATGCTTGTTCACCAGGTCTCATTATAGATGGTTATGAGCCACCATGTGGTTGCTGGGAATTGACTCAACACCTTTGGAAGAACAGCCGGTGCTCTTAACCGCTGAGCCATCTCTCCAGCCCCATAATAGAAAATTCTAAGACCAGAGCTACTTCTTTTTTATGTATGTATGTATGTATGTATGTATGTATGTATGTATTATACAATGTATGCCTGCAAGCCAGAAGAGGGCACCAGACCTCATTATAGATGGTTGTGAGCCACCATGTGGTTGCTGGGAATTGAACTCAGGACCTCCGGAAGAGCAACCAATGCTCTTAACCTCCGAGCCATC
This sequence comes from Meriones unguiculatus, assembly GCF_030254825.1. Classification (NCBI taxonomy): domain Eukaryota; kingdom Metazoa; phylum Chordata; class Mammalia; order Rodentia; family Muridae; genus Meriones; species Meriones unguiculatus. The sequence goes on from NC_083357.1 coordinate 58,964,320, forward strand.
TCTCCAGCCTCAGAGCTATTTCTTTAGTTAGTGTTTTGTTTGTTTGTTTTGTTTCTGAGATAGGGTCTTATATCCCTGGCTAGCCAGGAAAGTCTGAGCCTCTTGCACCCACCTTGTGAGAGCTAAGATTATAGGCACGTTATCTCACCTAGCTGCCATGTGACAGTGTCCGTATTTGTTTTAAGTTTGGAATAAAGAACAGAGATATATTTTAAAGTGGCATGAAGATAACTGGTGGTTGGGTGAGAATTCTGGCCATTTCTACTTTTGAATATATACCTGATTTGGCCGTTATTTATGTTTTGGCTAGTCTTCGCTTTGAATCTCTATATTCAGATGTTTTTGGATGGTGGATATGGTAGAATAAGTCTGGCTGGCTTCAACAGTTCAACGTGTTCTTAGCATTCTAAGTTGTTTGGTTATTCTCTCCGAGGTTCTTGGCTTTTATCTTTAGATGTCTACTCATGTGACAACACACTTTGGTTCAAGTTGTGGTCTTGGGATTCTAGAGTCTCTGTTGTAGCCATTTTCTGATCTCTCCATTTTAGATTACATGAAAAAGTATAGTTTCCCTTAAATTTTTAAAAATAAGGTGTGGTGATGGAGCTCAGTGGAACAGTCCTTACCTGGCATGTACTTGGGAGGCCCTGGGTTCTACCTCCAACACTAGAAAGAAGTTCAGGTTCTTGTTCTCTTTAGTTCATCCTCTTGTGTCTTGAAATCCTTTCCAATTTGGCCTCAGAAGGAATCAAAAACAATAGTTTTGGTTCAATATTTTTTTAAAAGATTTATTTATTATTTATACAGTATTCTGCCTGCATGTGTACCTGCACACCAGAAGAGGTCCCCAGATCTTATTATAGATGGTTGTGAACCACCACGTGATTGCCGGGAATTGAACTCAGAACCTTTGGAAGAACAGCCAGTGCTCTTAACCTCTGAGCCATCTCTCCTGCCTCTTGGTTCAATAATTTATTGCAAGAACATTATACTTAAAAAAAAAAAACAACAAAACCTACTGCTTGCTATTTGTATCATAATACTTTTATGATACTCTGTAACTTCTGGCAAATGTTTCTAGCTGTATAATTTACTTTGGGGTAGATGAAATCCTTTACTGCTGTTAAAAATTTGTATCCAACAAAATAAATGTTTTTTTGACATGTGATTTGTAGCTTGATGAAGTTTAGCTGTGAACTGTTGTTTTCTTTGCTGGCGTAGAGTTCATGAACATGACCTCAAGTGATCACAATTTCAGCCATGACCTCAGTTAATAACTAGAGATGTGTTCAAAAACTGTTTTACCTTCGTGAAACTATACATAGGTTTGGTGTCTCCTGACACTAACTGAAGCTTTTTTTTAATCCTTGATGACAGACATTCTCTGTGCTGTACTGCCATTATTAAAACAAGCATGGGTATATATGCTAGTGGAATCCTTACTGGGTAAAAGACTTTTCTGTTTTTGTTTTTGTTTGTTTGTTTTTTGGAGGCAGGGTTTCTCTGTGTGTAGCCTTGGTGTGAATAAGTTTCTAGGTGTAGTTTTATTTGTTTTTAAAGGAATTCTTTGTAATTGTACACTTTTTTTTGTATGCCTCAGGTACATTTCCATAAAGCCTGATAACCGAAAATTGGCCAATGGAACTAATGTCTTGGGCTTACTGGTCGACACTTTATTAAAGGAAGGTTTTTATCTGGTCAGCACTAGAGCATCAGCGTCTGGAGACAAAAGTGAATGCTATGTCTTTGAAAGGATAAAAAGCCCTCAAGTCCTTGGGGTGAATAAAACACCCAAACCAGAAACTACCACCATGCCAGAGCCATCTGAGAAGTGACACTGTTCTTGTTTGGATATTCCGTACTGGGGCTTGTATGTCAGATTTGTACTCAGTCTAACTTTGGGTCTTCTTTCCTACCTGTTTTCTTGCCTCTGGACAACGAGGCTCCAGCAGTGCTTAAAAACCATACCACCTAGTCTCTCAAAACAGTGCTGTACTTTGTGCTTTGGCATTTGCTCCTTCACTGCCTTTCACCATGTACTCTCATAGCTTTTAAACATGGGCTCTGGACTTGAACTGTATCTAATCCTAGTTTAGTCATTTATTAGCTATGTAACTTAATGCATTTAACATTTCTGTGTTTCAACTTTATTAACTAGGGACAAAAAAAGTATCTCCCTCTGAGGTTATGATGGTGGTAAAGTAGACAAAGTCCTCATTATGTTGCCTGGCATGTGGTAGGCACTGTTACAGTTACAGTTGAGATGTTTAGTCTATTATCATCATGATGGGAAGCATAGCAGTGTGTAGGCAGACATGGTGCTGAAGAAGAAACTGAGAGCTCTACATCTTGATCCGAAGGCATCCAAAGGCAACCGAAGGGGATTGTGTGTCATACTGAGCATAAGAGACCTCAAAGCCTGTGCCCAGTAATACGTCCTCTAACAAGGCCACACCCCCTAATAGGGTCTACTCCCTATGGGCCAAGAATTCAGACACATGAGTCTCTCGGGGCCATGTCTATTAAAACCACCACAGTCCAACCCTCATGCATACAAAGTATGTCCACTATGACTAACTTATACCCCTCAGCAGATGATCTTTCTGTATAGACTTGTATGTCATCACAAAACCAGGTTTTCCTCACTGAAATGTAAGTTCTTTGAAAAGTTTCTAGTGCACGTGCCTTTAATCTCAGCACTTGGGAGGCAGAGGCAGGTCTGTGAGTTCCAGGCTAGCCTAGTCTACAAAGAGTCCAGGACAACCAAAACTACACAAAGAAACCCTGTCTCCAAAAATAAAAAACAAACAAAAACACCAAAACCCCAAAAAGTCCAGGACAGCCAAAGCTACAGAGAAACCATGTCTCAATAAAAAGAAAAAGAAAAAACAGAAAAATAAAACAAAGTTTCTAATGCTATTATACATACATATTGTGCTAAACTTATCATACAGTATCTAAATTTGTTGAAAACTTTGGAATAACATTTAAAATACACATAACTTAGTAGTGTTAAATAGTAGTGTGTTATATTTCTGTTATTTTCAATTTAGGATAAACACCTACAAGAGAAAGCACTTTATCAAAAGGCCCCTAGTGTTTGCTTATAGTTGAGTGAAAAGCTGCTGTGTGGAAGCACTTCAAGTATGCAAGTCATTCAAGAACATATTTTAAATATTTGTCTTAGTTACTATGGCTGTGATGAAATACATGACCAAAAGCAAGTTGGGGAGGAAAGGGTTTATTTGGTTTATACTTCTGTGGGGGTCCCTGCAAACACCAGGGCCAGTAAGTAGCCATCCTTGTGAGGCAAGAAGGAAATCCAGTTCAACGCTATTTAGTTACCTGTGTTGGTTCAAACTTGAGTCTGACGAAGGGCAGTTTATTTTGATCATATTTAAGTACAGTACAACAGTAGAAAAAAGCTTCCTGGTAACAATTGTCACAACAAAGCTTAAGGTGTGACAATACTAAAACTCTTTTGCAGAGGACATATGGCTTCTTCCTAAGAATGGGTTCTATAACTTAGGAACATAGGAGGGCATGTGGTGTGTTCTAGGTCATCATAGATGTCACCAAGCTACAAAGTACATGTGACATCTCCCTTAGGGATGGGTTCTACTGACTGAGAAACAATGCTAAAGATAAAGGACTAGTGAGGAAGTCTGGGATAAACATAACAGTCTGGGGGATTCATGTGCAGCCTGGCCCTACAGCTAGCACAGATCACCAGGGTATTAACTACATCCACTCCCAGCCATCTGGGTGGAAAACAGGTATTCATCTTCTCACTGAGGAGATAACCCTGAGTGTTTAGCATCTTTTGTTTCCCTAGTGCTTATCTGTGAGCACAAGGACCCTTTGCACACTTCCACCTTGTAGTTATTAAAGGAAGTCCGGACAGGAACTCAAAGAGGGCAGAAACATAGAGGCAGGAGCTGAAGCAGGGGCCATGCAGAAGTGCTATTTACTGGCTTGCTCATCCTTTCTTAGAGAACCCAGGACCACTGGTCCAGAAGTGGCATCACCTACAGTGGAATGGGCCCTCCATGATGAATTACTAATTAAGAAAATTCCCTGCAGGATTGCTGACAGCCTGATCTTATGGAACGATTTTTTCAATTGAGGTTCCTTCCTTTCAGATGACTCTAATCTGTGTCAAACTGACATAAAACTAGCCAGTGCATTATACAAAATTCTAATTATTAAACACGGAGTAGGCCAGAAATCTTTATTCCTGAGTAGCATAAATTCAAATAAATGCAAAACCACAACAGAAAAAAAAAGTTCAAAGTTCATCAATATGGAATGAGCAATAGAATGAAGTACACAGGTCCTTGAAAAGTGAGAAGCAGGTAAAGGTATTTGCTGCTAAGTCTGGTGACTCAAGTTTGATCCTGAGAACCTATCTGGTAGGAAAAACTGACTCCTGAATGTTGTCCTTTGACTTGTACATGTTATGCGCACACACACACACACACACACACACACACACGTGCACACACATGCACAACAAATTGCCAAGACTGTCAAAACAAAACAAAACAAACAAACAAAAAAAAAAAAAACACGAAGCAGAACTGGCTATAGTGGCACATGCTTTTAATCTTTAATCCTAGCATCCAGGAGGCAGAAGGTCAGCCTTGGCTACGCAGCTATTTCCAAAATCTAGCCAAGGCTATATATATGGATATATATGAGATATATATACTATCTCAAACAAAACAAAACAAATATGTAGCAGTTTATAAGCTTATGAAGAAGAGATGTCAAAATATAAGTGGAAAGAAATCCTTAGGATACAGGCTTGGTGTAGAGGTATATGCATTTAATCATAGTTCTCAGGAGGCAGAAGCAGGTAGATCTCTGTGAGTTCCAAGCAAGCCTAGTCTACATAGTAAGACCCTATCTCCAAACAAAAATTCTATGCTAAATATATGTAAAGGGTTTCCATTATAGAAAAAAAATGTCTACACACATTTTCAGTAAAAACACAAGTCACTTGTGGAGGGGAAATTGAGTAAATAGAATTTAGGTATGGAAGAAAGACTTTCACTAGACCATGTAGGTATATGGCTATTAAAACTATACATTCATCAGTACCTCTCAGCTATAAACCCTGAAAACTGCAATAGTGACTGTTCTATATGATATACTGCTGAAATAGTGACACACATGTTAAAATAACCAGCCACTCTCTGGTTGTATTTAAGGCCCACTTCATCAGATGGAACCCATACCTGACACTGCTAATGCTGCCAAGAATCTGAGACTAGAGGAAAACCTCATAATATTGTTCTGCAAAATGAACATAGCAGTAGAATGACTCCTAATGACATTTGGACGTAGCCATAGATCAGTGCCTCACTCAGCCCTCATCAGAAAAGCTTCTTGCAATAGCGTGGAGAGAGTGAGGGACTTTAGAGCACTCTGTCCTAAATGGGATATTTTCATCAAAGCCCTCCCTCCACAAGGCTCAGGCATTGGCGCAGAAGAGACAGTGGAAAGACTGTAAGAGCCAGAGGCCATGGATGACTCCAAGGAGAGACAGTGTCTTCCAGACACAACAGAACTCATACATCTGTACTCTCACAGATTGTGGCAGCTTGAGAAAGGCCTACATAGGTTCAAGGCAGATCCTAGCACCAAGGGGAAAGTAGACAGGGGCTCCCACCCCTAACCAAGAAGCTATCTGCAATTGACACCATTGACAAAGGAAAAGTCACTTTTCTTCAATGGGAGTCTTACTGGGTAATAAACAGTATTGGGAGATGGCCAACACAAAATGAACTCAATGGTATTTTTATCAACTTTTTCTCATAATCTTTGATCATTTTTTACTTTATTGGTTTTTTGCTTGCTAGTTTTGATTTTTGTTTTGTGGGGATTTTTGCGTGTGTTTCTTGTTTTTTGTTTGTTTTAAAGAGAGAAAGAACATAAAGTTGGGTGGGCAGAGTGGATAGGGATGTGGGGAGCATCTGGGAAGATCCTTGAACTGTGTTTTCTGGGCTACAGATAACAAGAAAAAAATCATACACACACCAAAAATAAAAATTGAGCTGTGGCCCTGAGTGGGCCCCAAGGTCACATCTTCCTCAGGTCTGTGGTCCTCAGCACTAGCCTGCACAATCTTCCATGGCCTTCCTGCTGCCCACACTGTGGGCCTCTGCTCCCACTCCACTGTGCAAGTTGAGTGGATTGCAGTCATTACGTTTGTTGCCTGGACAGCAGCACTTGGTTACCTGGCTTATATAAAGTTCCACATTAAAGATCATCATACCAAAGCTGTGGTGAACCTTCAGATCCAGAAAGACAACTTAAAGTGGTGCATGCCTTCAACGTGGAGGTTGTAGAAGATAAGGCCTTTATTGATGTTACTGGAGGTCCGAAGTTCCCTGTGATGGGACTCAAAACACAATGAAGAGACTAGAGACAACATGGGACCTCTGATCATCAAGAAAAAAATATACTTAACTGATAGTTTTGATGCTGTGCTCCAGCATTTTGTGATATTGCCTGATTAATTAATTAAAGGCATGCCCAGTCAGAAATTTGTCTTATCCAGTGACTTAGTCAGGGTTTCTATTGCTGCAAGAAAACACCATGACCAAAAACCCAGCTGGGAAAGAAAGGATTTATTCATCTTATACTTCCACATTGCTCTTGAGCACTAAAGTAGGTCAGGACAGGAACTCAAGCAGGGCAAGGCAGGAACTGATGCAAAGGCCACAGAGGAATGTTGTTTACAGGCTTTCTCCTCATGGCTTGCTCAGGCTGCTATCTTATAGAATCCAGGGCCACCAAGCCAGGGATGGCACCCCTCACAATATGCTGAGCCTTCCCCCATTGATAAAATGCCTTACAGCTAAATCTCAGGGAGGCAATTCCTCAACTGAGCCTCCTTCTTCCGATGACTCTAGCTTGTGCCAAGCTGACACACAACCAGCCAGTACATCCAGCAATACTGAAAACCTTGATCTAACAAATTCCAAATACTACCCTCCCATCTAACATACAATCATCATAGTGCCATGTTAAGCTTGGTCAGTCCTAATGGCACCACTAATGGTTGGGTCTCTTGCATTTTCTCACTTGTTATGTTTAAGTTTCTATCCATCACCCAGTTTTATTTCTGACCAGGCATGGAAGATTTTTAGTTTCTGGCTCCTTTTGAACCAGACTTATAACCAGACAAATTAAAAAATTTTCCTATAAGTTTTCTGAAAGGTGCTACTAGAACTTAATTTTACTAGAGATACACACAATAGAGTCCTTATATTATGACAAAACAGGAGCTAATATGAGCAACCTTTAAAGTACATATGAAACCAAGAATCTAAAGCAGTAGCAGATTGTTTAGGACAATTTGGTAAATACAGAGTTTGCTCATTTCTGACTTCTATATCACTTGCATTTGACAAACTTCATCTTTGCTTTGCGTTTATGCCGATTCCCATACCACAAACAGTCACATCATTAGAGGTATCTATCACTAGAGATTTTACTAGAGCTAAGGAAAAAAAAATATTTGCCAAGAGCAAATTTTAATAATGTAGAAATGTGGGTTAGAGCTTTGTTTTTAACGATTCATGTTTATTTTTTAAAAGATTTGCGCTTTACTTTAGGTATACGAGTGTTTTGCTTGCATGTATGTCTGTGTACATTCCTGGTGCCCAGAGTTCAGAAGAGGACATCAGAACCCCTGGACCTGATAGTTGTCAACTACCATGTGGGTGCTAGGAATTGAACCTAGGTCCTCTGTAAGAAACACATGCTTCTAACTACTGAACTCTGCAGTCACAAAGATCTAGGCTCCTGATTTGGATAATTGAGTTTTTTTAAAAACTTGTGTTTTTTTTTTTTTTTTTTTTGTTGTTGTTTTGTTTTTTGATGGGGAAACATACTTACGAATTTAAGAATGGGTCTATTATTTAAATCTATTTGCCATCATCTTCTAGAATTTCTTGCTAAGTCTCCTTTGAAATGCCAGTTGTAGTCTTAGACAACTTGTCTTCATGGTTTTCAAATGTTTATATATTTGGTTTTTTGAGAGAGTTTCTCTTTGTAATAGCTCTGGCTGTCCTGGAACTCTTACAAAGCAGGCTCACCTCAAACTCACAGAGATCTGCTTGTCTTTGTCTCTTGAGAGCTGGAATTAAAAGTGTGTGCCACTAAACCTGGCTAAATTTCTGTTTATTATTACAGCTCTTCAGACAGGATGCCAAATCTTTGTTTTAGGGTTTCTTGGAACCCCACCCCACTTCCATTACTTGGCTTTTTACTTAAGAAATTAAAACCCTGCAAATTTTAGAGGTTTTAAGCTGACCAGATTTAGACTTTAATTCCTCAATTTCATTCCCTCTGTTTAATAGAAAAATTTGTGTTATTAAAAACAGGCAAGTCGAACATGGTGACACACGCCTTTAATCCCAGCACTCGGGAGGCAGAGGCAGAAGGATTGCTGTGAGTTTGAGGCCAGCCTGGTTTACAAAGTGAGTCCAGGACAGCCAAGGCTACACAGAGAAATCCTGTCTCAAAAATAAAAATAAAAATAAATAAGAAACAAAAAAAATAAATTAAAACAATTCAAAAGGTAAAGTTCAATAGCATCACCACATTTCAAGGGATTTTCCTATAAATGTAGGATTGAAAGATGACACTTCTAGGAAAGAAAGAATTTTAATTTAGTTTTGGGAATATTTCATTTTACCACAATAAAATAGCTTGTTTACAAACATATCTATAACTGTTTCAAATTTTATTGATTAAAAAAAAAATTTTTTGAGGGTTTTCCCTGCATTTTTGTGTGTTCATCACATGCTTGGCTGGTAACTTTTAGAGGTCAGGAGGGCATCCATCTCATTCCTTGGAACTGAAGTTACAGGTTGTGAGCCACTATGTTGGTGTGAGGAACTGAACCCTGGTCCTCTGTAAGAGCAACAAGTGCTCTAAACCTCTGAGCCATCTCTTTAGCGCTATAAACCTCACTTAATGGAAAGGATTCATTGTCCTTATATTAAAGAGCTTCAGTGAACTTGTTTGCTCTTACTGGTTTTATGTGAACTACAGCCAAATTTGTCTTATTATCCTTAATTTTTAGTTCGGTAAAGTCAATGACTTTTAATCAAAACATTTTAGTGGCTTTTTCTGTTTTGTTGTTTTTTAATGACAGGGTTCCTCTGTGTAGCCCTGGCTGTCCTGGAACTCACTCTATAGACCAGGCTGGTCTCCAACTCATAGCCAATGCTTCCCAAGTGCTGAAATTAAAGGTGTGTGCCACCATCACCTGGCAATCAAAGCATCTTTTAACTACATGCCTAAATATCAGTTCAAATGTAATACTGTAAAATGGGAGATCACATTCTTTCAGATGGTTCTTTGTGAGCTTGTTAACCTTCAGCAATACTACCATCATGTACCAGAGTAAAAGCATGTGCTTTTACTTTAATCTTATCATGTGTTCCACAGCTTATTTTTTACTTTGAAATAGGTTACATTTTTGGACATTGGGCTATGTAGCTCAGATAGGCTTCAAACTGTGCTCCTCCTCCCTCAGCCTCCCCATGGCTAGGGCTACAAACAGGTATCACTGTGCCCCATGATTACTTTCATTCTCTCTCTTTCCTGATAGGATCTCCTATAGTCCATTTTAATGTCAAACAAACAGAACTTCTCATCCTCCCAACCCTACCTTTCAAGTGCCAGAATTATAGGCATGTGTCAACACACCCAATTTTTTATGTACTAGTGCTTGAACTTAGGGTTTTGTCTATGTTAGGCAGACATTTTACCAAATGAGCCACAGCCCTAGCCCCGAAGACATTTCTACTGGCAACTGTCTAATCTCCCTATAAGTACTTCAAATTAGTTTTGTACTGAGGGGTCATCTCATGTGGTACTTTGTCTACCAAGTGTGCTATTGCCAGACATGGTTTTGTACAATGTCTTTCTTTTTCCAGTTTTATTTCTTTTGTCACATGCTCTAAGTAATTTGGTTAATTTTCCACTCTCAACCCCTACCTTTTTGTGGGAAAGAGGTATGTGGTATCCATGCTTTCAAAATTCACATCTAGAGAACAAGCCATAAAGCAAAGATAGAAATTGCTTTGCTACAGAAATTATTTGTTGGTTTGATACTTGACACTTTTGGCTAAATTAGTCAAACACTTTTAATATCAAACACTTTTAATATCAAACATAAACCGACAGGAAAAGGCTTTCTAAAAAAAATTAATTAAGGGATGCGGGTATAGCTAGGTATATTTTCCTAGTATACCTGATGTCCTGGAGTTGACTCCCAGCAATCCCTCCATTGTATATTATATAGGTGTAAATACTATATTATTTGACCCTAAGAATTCAGGTTTTGTTTTTTAATAAATGTGACATCTGAAACATGTGAGTCTTTATGTAGACAAGTAGAACAGAATAAGGAACCCTGGTGGTGACGTAAATGTCTTATAATACCAAAAATGTATTACATAAAAGCTATAATTACAAATAAAAACAAATTCTTATCCCATTACAAAAATAATTTTCTTAACACTTGGGAGATAGAGGTAGGAGGATCAATCTCACCTATGTTCAATTCTTGTCTCAAAAAACCAAAACACATATGCAAAAAAAAAAAATATATAACTTAAATGTTCTACCAGAAACAAAATGTTGCACAATTGGTCATTTTCTTTGCCTTATGTTTGTGTATGTGCATATGCCACGGGTATATATGTGGAGGTCAGAGGACAATTTGGAAGTCAGTTCTCTTTTTCTACTACATGGATTCTGGGATGAGAACTCAGGTCATTGGGCATGGCAGAAAGTTACATTGTCCTCTAAGTCATTGCACTGGCCCCTACTTGTTAAAATATTTATTTTTACAGGTCATTGTGGCACATCCTAGCACTTAGGAGGCAGAGGGAGAGTTCTCTGTGAGCAGGGTCTCCAGCACAATGAAACCTTGTTTCAAAACAATCTTTCTTTTTTTAAATTATGTGTATGCATATGTGGCTTTATGGTTGTGTGGACAGGTGCTTAAAGGCCAGAAATGGGAATTATAGGTGGTTGTGAGCTCCGTGGTGTAGATGCTGATAACTGAACTCGGTTCTTTTTACTTATTATGTATACACTCTTCTGTCTGCATATACACCTGCATACCAGAAGAGGGCACCAGATCTCACTATAGATGGCTGTGAGCCACCATGTGATTGCTGGGAATTGAACTCAGGACCTTTGGAAGAACCACCAGTGCTCTAAACTGCTGAGCTCTCTCCAGCCTCCTGAACTCAGATCTTTACAGAGACATTCCTCCAGCCCCACTTTTAAATCTGTGAAAGTTTTTTTGGTCTGATTTGGCTTATGAAAATGTTCTGACAGGCATCTAGAAGTTTATTTTAGCCACTTAAAAGAATTGCATCAGCAGTGCAATTCTTTTTCTGTGGTTATAGCAATAATGGTCCTTAAACATTTAACCTGGAAGTGTTTCATTTTGAAAAAGCTTAAAATTTTTAAATATGGTGGTTTGAATAGGAACGACCCCCAAAGAATCATGTGTATGAACACTTGGCCCATATGGAGTGGCCTTGTTAGTGTTAACTGTGGGAGTGGGTTTTGAGGCCTCTTATGCTCAAGCTCAGCTCAGAGCAACAGTCTCCTGATGTCTAAGGATCAAAAGCTCTTTCTCCAGCACCCTGTTTGCCTGCATGCTACCATGGTTCTTGCCAAAATGATAATGGACTAAACCTTTGAAGCTGTAATCCAGCCCCAAATTTAATCTTTTCCTTTATAAAAGATGCTGTGGTCATGTTGTCACTTCACAGCAATGACACCCTAATGACACTAAGTTAGCCAAGCTGGTCTTGAATTCCTAATCCTTGTGCCTTATCCTTCCATGAAGCTAAGATGATACGTTGATGCCACTAGGCCTGCAACTTTCAACCACTTGTTAAAGCTGTTTAAATTTTTTTTGTCTGTTTGTACCTGTTTTCTAATCACATCTGGACTCCTGAAGAGATGCACACATCTGGAATACTAGTTTCAATAGAAATGACGGTGGCTAGGAGGTAGTGGTGCACAACTTTAATCCCAGCACTTTGGAGGCAGAGGCAGATGGAGATCTAGGAGTTCGAAGCCAGCCTGGTCTAGAGTGAGCTCCAGGACAGCCAGTTACACAGAAAATTTCTCTCAAAAAACAAATTCCCCCCCAAACCCAGTACAGTAGTAATTCTATTATTTAGTGGTACAGTGGGTGTAGACGTACTAAGTCCTCTACCACTAAATCAGATCTCAGGGGCATTTTTTTTTTAAACAAAGTTGTGTTAAGTTCTGCCTTGACCTTGACCCATGCAAGCACTGTGATCTTAAACTATTAAGTAGCTGGCCATATAGGTCATCAACAATAGTGATTCTTGATAATCCAACCCCTTTGGTTGAAGCAACTTCAGAGTTCACAACCAATACATTTTAAATGAAATGGCTTGTAAGTTGAAATCTTTATTGAACATTTTTCAGATGAGTTGTGAAAATAATACAATTTTGATTAGTTTGAAACCGTGGATTTCTGCTTAAAGGAGTTGAATTCTTCAAGTTGAACCTTCAACCCCAAATGGGAAGGGGTTAGGGAGACAGGATCACATGTATCTCAGGCTTCAAACTAGATACATTAATGAGGATGACCATGACTATAAAATGGAGCCTTCTGATTGCACTTCTCAAGTGCTGTGTGAGAAGCGCTATGTACCACTAGGCCCAGCTTATGAGTTCTAAGGATCGAAAAACTCCAGCTTCTTGAATGCTAGTCAAGCACCTTAAAGAGAACTACAATTCCCAGCTTATACTCTCCTTTTTAAAAAGGTCGAGATTGCCAAGTGTGGTGGTGTACACCTTTAATCCCAGCATGCAGGAGGCAAAGACAAAACAGACCACTGGGCTTCAGGGAAACAGGGACTACATATTAGACAATCTTTTAAAACAAACGTGATCAAATACTGGGTTTACAGGACTCTGTCAGTACAATTCTTAAAATTTTCTACACATGTATTATACTTTATAAGGATTTATGATAAGATCTTAGTCATAAAATTTTTATTTTTTGTTTTTAATTTTTTCTTAGACATAAAATAGTTTAAGATGATGCAATGAAATACCAAGGTTTCTACTAATACATTAGACAACTGAAGGTTGAATACTGAATGTTAACTTCAGTTGACTGTACTGTACACTTCCATACTGACGAAACTAAATATTTTATGTTTAATTTTTGAAACAGAATACTGTTAGGCTGTAAAAATAAATGAATGAATGAATCACAATTGCTCTCCTTACCTCAGTCCCAGAGTACTGGGATTACAAGTATGCACTATTAATATTTATGCTACTCTCCAAGGTACAGTACAGATCATTTTTCTGTTTGTTAAGGAAAAGTAAACAAATGAAATTTTGTATAATGGCCGAGTTAAACATAAAATTCCAGAATTGCATGTTAACACAGAATTTTCTATGTATCTTTAAGTTGTCCTTTTGGCTTGCATCATGTTATACTAAATATTTAAAAAATGTGTTTTTTGGAAGTTGACTCATATCCAGGACTAAAAATTTCAGGACATAACAGAGTCTACTTCTCAAATTTGGTTAAACTTTACAGCTAACCAGCAGCACAGCCAATTTTTAAGACCACCTTGAACTCTAGGATAGAAAAGTTTAACTTGTTTACATTGTTATTTCCCTGGAAAAGTTAACAAGCTAACAGGTATTTCTTTTTCAGCAAACTTTTCCCCACAAAATACATGTTTTAGTGCTAGGGAACAAATCTCTGCTTTGCACACAAATAACTTATACTGTATTATGCCCATCCACTCTTGTTTATTTTGATGTCCTTCTTTACTATCAAGAAGTATATATATATATATATATATATATATATATATATATACTTATATATATATATATACTTATATATATATATATATATATTGTGATAGGGTTCTCTGCGCAGCCTTGGCTGTCTAGTACGACCTTTAGTGCCTAGATTTACTGTGAAAGGCAGAATGAAACCAGCAAGTAAGCAGTTCTAGAAACTGACAGGAAGTACTCAAGAGTATTACTCGGTGTTTGTATGTGCTGTTTAGATCATTAATGACAAGTGTTGTATCTTAGAAAATGATGAGCTCCCAAAGAGATGTATTGTAGTCAAGTGGGATAAAACTGATATACTTTATTATCTAGAAATTACCAATTCTGACTTTAAGTAGCACATGAATATTGCGGATACTTTTTTCTAGAGGAAGAGTATGCTGCTGGGGGACCTGACCCACAAGAATCTAAGCAGTGGGACACTAAGCACCACTATGTAGTAGTTATGACGTGTGCTTGAGAGTGCTACATATAAGCTTATCTTTAAAGGCATTTTTAAAATGTCAAGTTTAATCTAAAGTATTATCTTTCTTATTTCTATTACAATAAAAAGTGGGTAATACGTGAAGACCTGAATTTGGTCCCTGAAACAGCAGATTACATTTTTGGGAATTTTGATGTCCAAGCTGTGTCACATTTCTCATTTCAAAAGATGCCTTTAAAATGTGCTTTTCCTTTCTCATCAATTCTAAAGTCCTTATGAAATAGTCATTACTATATGCATACTCCATAGTTGGTAGATAAGCTTTTAGAGTTTATTTGCCTCCCAGAAGCTTACTTACCTCACTTTTGCCCTTCAGTGCAATAAACGAACCCCATTTGTTCCCCCAGATAGCCTTTTAGTTCCTCTGGCTATTCCTTAAGATATCTGAGTATTTCATGTTCTTCCCCCTTTTGTTCAATAAATAGTTGGTTCACACTCATATTCTACATTAGCCTTAGAGAAAGACTTCTAGTCACATGGCTTATGAAGACAAAAGTTTATCAGCAATAGCTTAATTTGTGTAAATGAAGAATTTTTCTGCTAGTTTTTCAGAATCAAGAATTCAAGTTCAAACCATCAATTCAACTAGACAGAAATCAAGTGTATGAAATGAGAACATGATTGAGCCCAGGTATGGCTGAGGAGAGGGTTTTTTTTTGGGGGGGGGAGTAGGGGGGGTTCAAAACAGGGTTTTCTGTGTAATAACATTAGTTGTTCTGGAGTTTGCTTCCACCTACCTCCTGGAATTAAAGGAATGGGCCACCACCAGGTGAGGAGAGGGTTTTTATTGTAGATTTTGAAGGAGAGTATAGCCAGGAATGTCTAGAAGATCAGGGAGAGAAAGCACTGCCAACAGAATGAGCTTGGTCATGGGAAAGCAGAGCAAGAGAGGACTGAGAGCCAAAAAAAAGTGCATGGCCTAGATGGCATGGTTATATAGGAATGAAAAGATGGGGAAAGGGAAGCCTATGACTTAGAGAAGTTTAGGGTAGGGGTAGGATGAGACAAGCTGGGGAGCCCAGTATGCCAGCATAGGTTCTAGAACAGGTATTTTCTATGCTGAGAGCTTGGAGGCTAGCATACTCTTTAGTAATCTAGTAGACACCACAGTTAGTCATTTGCCCTCAATCTCTTTTAGACCTGACAACAAATATTTAAAGCCATTGCAATTTTTTTCTGGATTTATACCAACACAGAACTTCTAGGGAGAACAAGTTACTGTATTTAAAATCATCACAAAGTCCCTGAGGTACATCAACACAGCACTTTCTAGAAAGAACAAGTTACTGATTTTTTTTTTTCAGGACTTAATTCTGATCTCAAACTTGAGCTCTTCCTGCTAAAGCCTTTCAAGTGCTAGGATTAAAAATGTGCATCCCAAATTTTGGCCAATGTATCAATTTATAAAACTATAAACACACTTTACCTTTCTATATTTTTCAGAATATTTATGTTAAAAAAGATTTATTTATTATGTATATAGTATTCTGCCTGCACACCAGAAGGCGGCACCAGATCTCAATACAGATGGCTATGAGGCACCATGTGGTTGCTGGGAATTGAACACTGGATCTCTGGAAGTGCAGCCAGTGCTCTTAACCTCGGAGCCATCTCTCTAGCCTCCTCTTTCTTAAACTTAAAATATTTAGGATAATTTCACCTTTTTTTATGTTTTCCATACTATTATACTATTAACTCACAGGTAAATCTTGTTTCTATCAGCTGAAGCTAAAAAGGATAGTGTGTAACTTGAGAACTTACCAAGCATGTCTGAAGCTCTAGGTTTGAGCTCTGGCAAAAAAAAAAAACAAAAAAAACAAAAAAACAATACCGGGGCTGGAGAGACAGCTCAGCAGTTAAGAGCACATGCTGTTCTTGAGAAGACCCAGGTTTGGTTCCCAGAACCCACATATGGCTCACAACTGCTCATAACTCCAGTGCCAGGGAATCCCATACCTTCTAAACTCCTGGGCACGAAATAGACAGGTGGTAGACAGATGTGCATGTGAGCAAGCACACATTATATAAAAATGAAATCTAAGGGAAAAAAAAAAACAGCAAAAAACAAAAAACTACGAGCTGGGTACAGTGGCACACAACTGTGGTCCCGGCACTCTGAGAGGCAGAGGCAGGCAGATCCCTGTGAGTTGAGGCCAGCCTGATCTACAAAATGAGTCCAAGAGAGACAAGGCTACACAGAAAAACCCTGTTATGGAAACAAACAAAATGAAAAACTAACAAAAGGAGTCCAATCATCTAGAAGAACACAAAGCTTATTGCTTTTATTTTGGGTTTTCTATTTTTGAGATAGTTTCTTGCTCTGTTGCACAAGGCTAATGAATCCTAAATTTTACTGCATAATGAATCAGTTTTACTGCATTAACAAGTATTTACAAATAAAAACTAATCCAAATTTAGCTAGGCAAGGTGGTTATATGCCTCTAATCCTAGCATTTGGGTGTCAAAGGCAGGTAGATTTTTAAAATTCAAGGCCAGCCTTGTCTACATAGTGAGTTCTGGGCCAGCCACAGCTAAAGAGAACAGGTCCCTGACTCTCAAAATAGAATTTGATTTATTTACCTTATTAATGGTTTTCAAAACAACAGATTTACCTACCATTTTTCTTTAATAACTTTTGAGGTTTTGAAGGCTACAAGAATGAATGATAGTGGAATCTCTCGATTAAGAATTCAAAAAGTGGGGCTTAAGTGCTTAAGTTGTTAATGCTTTTGCAGAGGATTAGAGATCAGTTCCTAATACCCATGTCAGGCAGCTCCTGTGCCTGTAACTCCTGCTCCAGGGAATCCAAAGACTCTGACTTGTGTGCTCTGTATGTATGCATGCATGCATGCAAGTGTACACACACATACACACCACATTCACACACTACTTTAAAAGAACGAATTCAACATTTACTGACATTTTATTCAATTTTGCTTTGCAAACTTAGAGCAAAAAAAATAACTGATGCTAATTTTAGAATTATCTAATTTTAAAATATGACCAGTTCTGGTGAGTTAATTCTTAATTACTATTCATAAAATTCCTCCACAGTTCCACTCCTTTTTTTGGTAAATTAATGCTTCAAATGATTTTTAAAAATCAAGAATTTCTCTCTCCCTTTCAAAAACCAAATATATACTATTTATAATGAAGAAAACAAGATCCTGTTCATCCTTAATAAAATTTATCAACAGTAAACCAGTGATAAAACTAATGAAATCTATTTATAGTATTTCATAACCTTAATTTACTTATAATTTGTTCACTCATTCATTTACATTTTAAACAGTTGCAGTGCATAGTAACTTTTGATAGACACTTCACAAATGCTTTAAATTGATCCATTGTAAGACAATAAATAATCACTTGAGTTTATTTATTTACTAAGCTAAAAATTCTAAAACTCCACTACTGTAGCTGGTTGACAAATAACTATATGAGAAATAAACATTAGCTTTCTTGTTAAAATGTTAGAATTTAATGTTTAGTGCTTTGGAGTTCTGAATGTCTTAATTTTGTATCTTAAAGTTTAAAATTTCATTTATATTGCTAGTGTCTTTAAAAGATTAATATGTAAATAAAGGAGAAATTTATTGATAGAAAATGTAATATCCTTCAGATGCATTAGAAAAATGAAAAAGACTTAAAAACTATATGAAGTTAAGCAAAGTGGCACTTTCCTATGATTCTATCTGTTTACTTAGAGGCCAACTCTGGAGGACAGGAATTTAGAGAACTATTTGGATAAGGGAGCTTCCCATCTCAAACACAAAACAAACCCAGCACACATACAGATGGCAATTTGGTTAGCCCATGGGCGAAATATTTAACAGCACTCTGCCAAAGAAATACTTGGCACACATGAGAGACCAGAGAGCGGGGACCAGTAAGATGGCATATCTAGCAAAGGCACTTGCTACAAAACCTTGGTAACCTGAGTTTGATCCCTAGAACTCGTCTCTTTTGGTTTTTCCAGTCAGGGTTTCTCTATGTACCATTGGTTGTCCTGGACTCACTTTGTAACCATGCTGGCTTCAAACTCACAGATTCTGCCTGCCTCTGCTGAGTGCTGGGATTATAAGCATATACCACTACACCCAGCTCCTGGAACTCTGGAACACTGAAGGAGAGAACTGATGCCACAAAGTTTGTCCCCTGATGTCAACATGGGTGCTGTGGTACTCATGCCCAAACATAATAATGTGTGTGTGTGTGTTTCAGGGGGAGGGGCACTTTAAAAAGCTTAGGATTAATTATCTGAATGAAAGAACAACTTATGTAGACACAAGGTCATGACCAGACTTACAGACTTTGAATTTTATTCTGTACGAAAGAGCAGTGTTTTTAGAAAATTAAATCAATGGTTTACACTGCAGATGATAAAATTTTTAGACTAAAAAAGATGCAAATAAATACTTGGTTGAGATGCTCCTCAAAGAGGTGAGAAGTAACTAAGCCCTTAACTACATCAACAATGCTAAGAGCAGAGGAACCCTGACGGCAGACATGAACAAATTTAATGTTTCCTGGAACCACTTATTTTGACTCACTAAACTGATCAAGAAGAAAACAATTGAGAACCAACAAAGTACTATTAATAAAAACTTTTAATCACTTACTTAAACAGTTTCCCCCTGTTTTCTTAATGGTCTTGGATGGAGGCTCTTGAGTCAGAATAAAAATATTCTCTTCCATCTCAAAAGCAAACAGGCTAAGGAACACACACAATTGTCTAGGTTATCTTAAAAGTACTAAGACAGAACTTTATATTGAACTAAAAACTTTCTAACACCGGATTTCTAAATATGTATTAAAAGTTTTATTTTGTGTATATGTGGCAGGGCATACACATGCCACAGCTTGAATGTGGCCAGATTCAAGTTGTGTGAGAGTTCATTCTATCATGTAGATCCTGGGGACTGAACTCATTTCATCAGGCTTAACTTTGCAGGAATCTTTACCAGCAGAGTTATCTCACCAGCCCCAATTTTTACATTTAAATACTATTAATTTTAACTCACTGTTTTGTCTACTAAACATACTCTGTTGTTCCTTCAGAATCTTTATATTTCTTATTACAACTACTCAGAGGTCTTTCTCCTGGATACCTTATATGGTTTGCTCTCATTTTTACTATTCAAATGTTACCTGTAGGACACATGCCCCAAACATACTTTGAAAACTGTATTTGTAGGCATACTTCCAAATATCAGTAAATATGCCACTCCTATCTTGCATACTTCATTTTCCCACAAAATAAAACTACAAATTTTTTCATCCCAGTATTAATCCACTCTCCACAAGTAGTGTAAATGGCATGAAAGCTAGGGACTTATCTGTTTTGTGATGATCTTCAGCACTGAAATGTTGCCCAGGCTGGCCTTGAACTCAGAGATTCACTTGCCTCTGTTTTGAGTGCTGAGATTAAAGGTGCGTGTCTCCATGCCTGGTGTTTTTGATTTTGTTTTTCAAGACAAGGTTTCCTCTTTGTACCCTTGGCTGTCCTGGACTCCCTTTGTAGACCAGACTGGCCTCAAATTCACAGAGAGCTGCCTGCTTCTCCCTCCCCAAGTGCTGGAATTACAGGCGTGTGCCACGGCACCTGGCTCATGCCTGGCTATTTGTTTTTTGTTGTTTTTTTTTTGTTTGTTTGTTTGTTTAATTAGAGCTGGGAACCACATCTGGCTTTACATAGAATGTTAATGCTATTTGACAAATACTTAACATTTTCATACCAACAGAAAAGATAAAAATGGGTATAAAATCTTTAATTTTTAAAACCCACAATTTCTTTAAAGAAATAAATTCAATTTTCACTTATATTCCAGAATACTAGATTTCATTGAGTCACACTTAAATTGCATTTTAAATACTGCACATGGAAATTTTACATATAAACATTCTTAAATATTATAATACAAAATGAAGTACGCAAATTATGGTTTTTCAAAGGTATTTTTTAATAGAATCACCAAAGGTAAATGAGGGTGGGGAGAAGGGAAAAAAAAACTCATTAAGGAAGATCTATAGGACACATTCATTAATAAGTTAAGGCCGAGGAACATTTAGCACAGAAGTAGCTTCAATATTCTTCTTTGGTATTGGTCTATGTTTTAGTAGTACTTTTTGAGGTCCTGGGTTCAATCCTCACACACTAAAAAAAAATCAAATAACAAATCAAAGCAAAACAAAAAGAGAAAACAAATGAAAGAGGAATAGAGGAAGTGGCACGCCTGGAGTATATTTCGTAAGCGTGCACAGTAAGAACACAACCCCTTAAGTTTCTTGTGGGGGAATAAACTGTGTTATTAAAGGGTTCAAGGTATTAAGAATGAACACATTCCAAACTTCAGCTTGCTGGTAGATAGGACATATTGATGGTAGCCTTTCATTTTTTCTCCAAGATTCTAAGTAGCATGTCTAAATATTTGCTAGAAACATTATCTACTTAGAAACAATAAGGACATTGTTTTCCCCCCCCCTTTGAACTGTATTTAATGAGAAATAACACTCAGAAAAAAACGTTTTCCATGAAGGGATAGTAATGTTCCTCTAAATAATGAAAGAACAAAAGCAAACTAATTTTAGTTAGAATGTTAACTTGTAAAACTGTGTGTAAAATAAAACTGTAAAACCTAAGAGCACAAAAGAACATCCATGTTATTATTTCTTTGAAAAATAACCAAATTAATATTAATATAAATAGGAAGGACTTTAATTTTGCTACTAGCTATTTATATTTCAAAATTAGTCACAAAGATTGAAATTAACTCTAGATTTCCAAGTCACTGAAAATATATTTAAAATATATACTTAAATGTATATTTTAGTATAAATGGGCTTTTTCTTCTCTATAAAATAGGAACGAACTTATGTACAAAGAAAGTAATCTTGGTGAATTTTCAATTGCTGTGAAGATCATGACCAAGACAACTTATTAAAAAAAAAAAAAAAAAGAGTTCCAAAGAAAGCTTAATTTGGGGTTTACAATTTCACAGAGAGTCGAGTCTCTGTCCATCAAGGCAGCATGCAGAGTGGCATGGCACCTAAGCAGTAAGTGACAGCTGGCATTCTTATCTGTAGGCAGCACCCAGAGGAGCTGACTAGCAATGGGCTTCTGGACCTTACAGCCAGCCCTCCTAGTGACATATCCCCTCCCATGCCCCACTAAGTAAGGACTAAGTATTCAAACATAGGAGTCTGTGGAAACCATTCTCATCCAGACCATCACAAGGTTTTTTCCTCTTCCCCTAGAAGGGTCAAGAATCAAACAAACAGCACAGACTCTATCACCAAGTTACAACCTAGTCTGATTACACTACAATTTCTCTGGTTCTCGTTGGTTTGTTGCTTACGCTGGAGCAGAGGGTGACTTTCAACTTCTGATGATCC
Source organism: Meriones unguiculatus (assembly GCF_030254825.1). Classification (NCBI taxonomy): domain Eukaryota; kingdom Metazoa; phylum Chordata; class Mammalia; order Rodentia; family Muridae; genus Meriones; species Meriones unguiculatus. The sequence goes on from NC_083357.1 coordinate 58,986,107, forward strand.
TCTTGCCTTCACTTTTTAAATGCTGGCCTTATAGGGATGTGTTACTAGGCCTTTCTAACACTTTTTAATAGAACATATTTTCTTTCTATCTATATTACTTAAAATTTCACTTAATCATTTTTAGCACTGAAAACAGAATTAAAGTTTTAATATAAATATACTAGCTGCAAACAGTCCTTTACATCTGAAATATATCCATAAAAATGCACTGGCAAATGTAAAATGCAGGGTCCTTTTTCTTGCTAGGAGGAAAGAAATTTAAAAAAATCTTAGCCAGACACTCTTATGATTATACATACATATCTAATTTTAGGGCTGTTATGAAAAATATTAGACAGTGTATTGGACAAATTATAAATTCATTCAATAAATACAAAGCATGTTTTAATAAAACAAAAATAAAATATGCATTTGTAATTATTTCACAATTGTCTTTTATATAATGAGTAAAACAAAGAAAAAGGCTAAGCACAGTGATAAAAACAAAACTTCATCTTATTTCTATTATGATTTATATGGAGATGAGGGAATAATTTTGTGGAGTTGGTTCTCTCATATTACCTTTAAGTAGGTTCTAAGGATCAAACTTCTCAAATTCCGATTGCCATACTTGTGCAGCAAACTTTACCTCAATGGCCCACAATGACTTGTAAAAGAACCAGTATCATTCTCGTGGAAAAACAAGCATTTAAATTTTAGCCACAATATATAATCTTTTGCTACTTTAGTTATGGACAGCCCCACCAGAAAAAAAGTGATTGCTCCTAAAAATGGGTATTATAATTAAATTAATTAATTTTTACCTTTAGATTAAAATTGATTTCCTTTGAACATAATCCCTGAAAAGTAACTCTGAAGTATTTTTGGAGTACCACAACACATGATATTGGGTAGAATTCATTAAGAACATTTAATCTGAAAAGGTATAGGTTCTTTCCAGAACTAACAACAGAGTTAGTGAACATTATTTTGAGATACCTGTATTGTCCTGAACATTTAAAAATAAATGATTTAGCCCAGTATGGTAGCGTATGCCTGTAATTCCAGCACTTAGGGAAGCAGAGGCAGGTGGATCTGTGAGTCTGAGGCCAGCTTGGTTTAAAAGCAAGTCAGGGACAGCAAAGGCTATACATAAACACCCTATCTTAAAAAAAGCAAAAACAAACAAACAAAAATATTGACTTAAAACACTTCAACTAAGGAATATAGGATGGTAAAAAGAACAGTTCCTTTGAACTGTAATAAATATTCTGACTACATTTACACAATTAATAGCTAAACTATAAGTTGTCTTTAATCTGGAGTTAAATATTAACTCTTCTAAGGCATAGAAGTCCTTTATTACTTTTGACCTTATTGAAATTTTTTCTGCTAAAAATTCAAGCATTTTAGTAAAAACAAAAAAAAATAGATTATTAAGGTAGAAGACACAGGATTAATATTCTTATATGCCATCTGTAGCAAATTTTGATTGTTTCCTCAGTTATCCAATGAAAAGGTCAGTTACTCTAAGGATTCTTATACATTTAAAGTTTAGAAATTCAACTTATACATCTTAATGATTTTTTTACTTCATTTAAAATGAAGTATTTTAACACATTATACAAATGATTACATTCTAAATTCTGCTCAAAATCTGTAATAACTTATACTCTGAGATAAAATATCTAAAAATATCAAATAAAAAGAAAAATGAATATGTTTCTATTGTAAGTAATAATCTGAGTTCAAATTGATATAGAATATAAAAATATTAAAATAAAATTTTATTATACTTCCTAAACTCTTTCAAAAATATTTTTGTATGAATATGCTGAACAGAGAAATCAAGACTCAGCTATACTAGGCACATATTCTATGGCTGTAGTTTTTAAGAAACTCTTGAAAGATATTTAAGAGTTATAATTATCTGTTACAGATGCTCTATCTGTGTACTCAACCAAACACAGATTCAAAACATTTGAGAGGCCAGGAGTGGCGGCACATACTTTGTTATAGCACTTGGGAGACAGAGGCAGTCAGACATCTGTGAGTTCCAGGCCAGCCTGGTCTACATAGTGAGATCCTGTCTCAAAAAACCAAACCAAAATAATAATAATAATAATAACAACAACAACAACAACAAATTTGGGGGGATTGCGTATATACTGAATTTGTACAGCTTTTTCTTGCCATTACAGGACTAACGTAATACAACTAACATTACATCACACATTAAAAGCAATGTAGAGATGAGTATAAAGGAGGATATGCATTGGTCACAAGCATTATTATTTTACATAGGAGACTCAGGCATTTATAAATCTGGGTATCCAGAAGTCCTATTCCTCATGGACACAGAAGTAATTATTTGCTTTTAATTTGAGACAGATTTTCACATAGGCCTTTAAACTTGCTTTGTGAGTAAGGATGATCTTAAACCCGATTCTCCTGCTTCGACTTCCCCAGTGCTGGGATTACAGGTGGGCACCTAGTATGCAGTGCTGTGGCCGAAGCCCATGGCATTGTGCATGCTAGGCAGAAGCACTCTACCAACTGAGCTACCTTCCCATCCCACAATTATATACTTACTATTTTAACAGACAATATTTGGAAAGCTATTACTAACATTGTTGTTACAGAATCAAACTAAACATAAAATCACTAATGCAATCAGAAAGACTTGAAAACACACAAGTATCATCAATACATACTAAATTATGGTTGCAGAGTATGGCCAACCTTACTTCAGCAGCACAGTTAATACTGGAGATAATTTCAGAATCTTAACGCCAATATTTACGTGCTGCTAAGGCACTGCTGACATTGCTATCATAGGAGCTATGAACAAAAAGACAAATATTTTCTTCAGAAGATCAGATCCTTGTATTTTGAGGCAGCACAATATGGCCTGCACCTTTTCAAAATCCACAAACCATTATGTGCTGCTACTTTACTCCAAGGTTTTGTTTTTGAAAACACATAGCACCTAAAAAGTAATTTACAAGTCTTTTTTAGGAAAAAAATACATAAAATCCATGTTTGAAAAACCTAACACTGGTATGTGCATAATTTTATAAGCTTTCAGTAGAATAAAATGCATTTCCATATCATAAATTTAATAAAAGCCTACTGTATACTTAATACAGTACTGTAATTTATAGTAATCATAAAAATGAGAAAAGAAAGCTGTTCTTCTGTGCCAACTTAATAAGAATATGACTAACTAGCCAAACTTCTGAATGTAGTTAACATATGATGTGGTTATAAATGTTGGGTTTTACATTACTGACAGCAGCACACCTTTCAAAGCTCAACTCATATGATAAGGCTTTATGTTAAAAGAAAAATATAAAATACACAAGAGCTCAGTTTCAAGAAATTTATATTAGCTGAATACTTAGAAAAAGAGCAACTCACTTTGAAGTATTTTAGTACTAAATGCAATATATATAATTCTATATATACATACACACGAAATATAGCCCCAAAAGTATATACCCCCCAATCTAAATGTGAACACTCAAGATTTATCTCCATATTTGAATGGTTATTGTGAGTTTAGTGTCATTTATTATATATTACATATTACCCATAATAATGTCTTAGGATAACAGGTCAATTTGGTTTCCTAAAAGGATATACAATAGTAATCCTGTAGCTCAAACATAAAATCATTAATGCACTTACTCAAACATAAGTGATCATTTATATGTTTCTCATTAAAATGGTTATTCCTTTAAAGGTACATCGTTTTCTACTATAAAACAAATTTATACAATGGAATTTACATCTGTATTCTAACTGTTTATAGGAAGCACAGTCATAGTCCATTTAAGTTTTGTCTTTTCTCTATTATTAAAATGTATGCAAATAATTTTGTGTATAAGCAAAAATTGTTTCACACATTTCTCTATTATTATAAAGTTTTAACACATTTTAAAACATCTATTTAAGATCAACACATACTTGAATTAGCAGTGTCCTCATCTGTTTTCTACTGTTGTGAAAAACACCATGATAAAAACAACCTGGGAAGAAAAGGTTTATTTCATTTCACAACCTAATGTCCATGAACTGAAACTAGGAACCAGGAGGCAGGAACTGAAGCAAAAGCCATAGAGAAATGATGCATATTGTTGCACTGTTGGCTTTCTTGTACCACACAGGACCATCTGCTCAGTGGTGATGCTGCCCATAGTGAGATGGACCCTCCCACATCAAGTATTAATCAAGAAAATGACCCTTAAACATGTCCACAGGACAATCTGATGGAGGCAATTCCTCAACTGACAGTCCCTCTTTCTAGATGTCTGCTTGTAAGTTGCTAAACTAACCAGCACAATCAGCTACACGAAAGTTGATATTCTCCTCAAACCTATTCTCGAGTTAAGTGTTAAACGTGTCTTCAAACATATATGGCTGTTTGTCACTTAAAAGTTTTATTGAATACCTACTCTATGTAACCACTATCCCATGTTACACTATATAGTTGGTACAGTAGTGTACAAAACATAGTTTTCTCTTTAGAAATGACCTAAATTTATAAAGAACAACATCAAAAACTAACTAACATATTGATCTAGACATGGTAACTGATCCTTATAATTCCAACACTAGGGTGGTAAGGGCATTGAGGATCAAGATTTCAAGGTCATCCTTGGGTACACAGCATATATATGAGGACACACTGGGCTACATAAAACATTGTTACAAACACATACATATCAATCCCCTCTCCCTCATATATTGTTCTTTGTCCCTGTATAGTACATATACATATTAAATGATTATTTCAATATCAAATTAATGATTTCAAAATCAAGTCAATCTTTTATGTGCAAAATCTGTATTTTTTTTAAGCCAAGACAGCCAGTCTTGAAACAGAATCAGTATCCACATTCATGCTCATATTAAGAAATGTCCAATTTCTAAAAACTGGTCAAGCATATATATCAAAGTCTGTGTGTGTGCCACGTACTGGCAGAGAAGCCCCGAGTAAGATGTCCAAGCCCTTAAAGCTGTAGCTATAGGAGGCTGTGAGCCGCCTGATGCGGATGCTGGGAAGGGAAGCTGGGTCTTCTGCAAGAGCAGAAAGCGCTCGTAGCCACTAAGCTGTTTCTCCAGCCCTACTTTCTTTTCTAATGTGTACTTATGATGTATATATGTATGCACAACTGTATACGAGCGGAAGTCAGAAGACAACCTCAGGTATTTTTCCTAACCTTCTAACTTGTTCGATAGGGTCTTTTATTTGATATTACCATGTGTATCTGGCTTTATGGAGGATCTAGGGATCAAACTCACTCTTCACTAAGCAACTTCCTCAGTCCTCACTCCCACCTCTCCCTATCTTGAAACTTTCAGGAATTTTTGTTAATGTATTCCTTTGAGACAGGTTCTTATTATGTAGCCCAAGTTGGTCTAAAACTTGGAATTCTTCTGTCTCAATCCCTGTTTACCCATTTGGTAATACAAGCATGAAATACCATCTTTAGGAACACTATTTTTCCATGCCTCAATTTCCTGTGTGTGTGTGTTTAGGTATGTGTGAATGTCACCATCATGCAAATGTTTGGAGGTCAAAGGATATCGTGTGGAGTTGGTTCTCTCACTTTTGTTTTGTTTTGTTTTGTTTTTTTCTAGATGGGCTCTCACTGTGGAACTTTTGGCTGTCCTGGAACTCTCTGTAGACTAGGCTTGCCTCCAACTCACAGAAACCTGCCTGTCTCTGCCTCCAGAGTGCTGGGATTAAAGGCATGTGACACCACTCCTGGCAATTTACCTACTTTTATTTCACCTTTCAGAATGACTTTTTTCTTTTCTTCTAAGAACATAAGTAAAAGTTGAACTACGTCAAAAACCAACAAAGAAAATTAAGAGTCCTTAGGCCAGAATATAAACCACTGAATTTGAAATTATAACCATTGTATAAAGATAAAGGACAAATCTTTTTATTGTAGTAATTTAATCATATATATATATATATATATATATATATTTTTAATCTGGCACACTTGAAAGCAAAGATTTGAGGACAGTTTCATCAAGTGACCTAAGGTACAGGAATGGAGAAATGGCATGGGCTATACTAAAAAAAAAAGATTCAATGGAAAATTTGGTATGAAATGTAATAGCAAAATCAGTTATTTGCTAAGAGACTAGCTACCCATTAAAGGGGAATAATAGTGTCAGGAAAACTAGGTAGCACACAAAAAAGAATGAAGTTAGACCTTATCATGTAATAAAAAAATTTGTTTCAAATAAGTCAAAGACTAAACAAAAAGTCTAAAACTGAAACTCTCTTAAGAAAACTGGAGGGATGGAGAGATGGCTCAGCAGGTAACAGCACTGTCTGTTCTTTCAGAGGCCCTGAATTCAATTCCCAGCAACGACATGATGGCTCACAACCACCTGTAATGGGATCTGATACCTTCTTCTGCCATGCAGGCATACATGTAGATAGAGCACTCATACATTAAAAAAAAAAAAAAAAACAACAACAAAAAAAAAAAAAAGGAAAAAAAAAAACTCATGAAACTTCAAGATAGTAGATTTGTCAATTCTTTCTAGGATTTCATGCCAAAAATACAGGCCACAATAAAATGCACTATGGAGGCAGAGGCCAATGGATCTCCATGAATTAAAGGCTAGCCTGGTCTACAAAGCAAGTCCAGCAAAGCTAGGGCTCTGTTACACAAAGAAATCCTGTTTCAAAAACAAACACCCCAGAAAAGATAAATTAAATGTCTTGATAATAAGAAGCCAACTTAACTACATATATATAAATACATAGCAATCTTGAAATACCTGAAATTAATATTTCTGTAAGAAAACAGAATTTAACAGCAATTTAAAAAGACTGAGCAAACCACAAGTTGTCTGATTCACCCCTTCAACTCTATTGTTTCCATTAACATTTTTACTTAGAAATACTTACTTTATACGTTATATGACTTCTAATATTAATCATCTTGTTTCCATAAAGCTTAGTACTTCACAAAATATTTAAGAGATTTTAGGTATGTCGCCTAAACTATAACATCACCTTGAGTGCATCAAAATAATGGGTCAATCTTGCAATTTTTAACTTATCACTAATATAATACCTAAGCCTTGGGGACACACTTCTGAAGCAGAACCACCTTATGAAGCTATCTAAAAAACTTGGGAGGGAATACTACCAGTTTTAAGATCTGGTGATAGGGTAACAAATCCCAGGGCACAAAAAATAAATTGCAAAGCTAAGGGTAAGAAACATTGCAACAAAAATTGGGATGTTAAAAGCTGGGTGTTTTATATTCTTTGATATGTAATAATTCCACTATAAAACCTTTGATATTTTTTTCCTCCAAACATTTTAAACTCTAGTCTAACTTACATACGTGAAAGTGATAGCACCCCTTGCAGTGCATACTATCAAATATTTTAAAATTCTATTAGAAAATGAGCTTGTGTAGCATATTTGAAAGAAATTTGCTCTAACAGCAACAAAAACAAAAAGCAAAGTTACTGGCTATCACAGGAACTGATAGGTTAGACCAAAAGTCAGGTGTGATTACTGACAATAGCATATGTATTTCGATTCAATATTCAATTTGCTCATTTTTTTAAAAAGCTGGAAGTAGGTTTAAAAAGTCAAGTTTTAGAACAGAAGAGGAAGACAAAAATCACACCAAATAGTCTGGGTATATTCCTCAGTGTGTGTTGTTAAAGTAAAAATTCACGTTCCATCAGTTTGTTATATTTGTATATTTAAATTTCTACCCAGACCAGGTGTGTGGCTAGGTGCTGTCGGTAGAACATGCTTATTTAAGATACGTGAAATTTCCTCTGGAGTGGCATGACAGACAATAGTTTATACCACAGAAATTTTTATAGCACAAATTTTCAGCTAATCTATTATGTAAGATAACCACACAATTACATTTTTTACTAAAAACAAAAAATTTCATTACTTGCCATATCTAACTTCAATAATGATTCCCCTCTCTAGTACTAACCCTCACATTTATATTCAGAATCCAATGACTGATTATACTTTTAAAACTGGTGTGACTGTGTATCACCACTATTTCATTGATAACTTGACACATTTCCTATGTAAAAATGTTCGCCCTTTTAAAAACTAGCATAGCACCTTAGAGTAGTCAAATTTAATATGTTTCCTGAATTACGAAGTAATTGTATCATTATTATACTGACAGGACTGAGAATAATTTTTCTTCATATTTTGATCCCTTATAAGGACAATATCTTAGTATCTTTGCTGCTTTACATTATGAAAACAATAGATGTAATATTCTTTAACGTGGACAATGAGCTCAAAGATTTTAAAGTATCAATTATGTCCTTAATCTTCCTGTAAATGTATATGTGCAAGTAGGCTATGAGTGTGTGGCAGCCAGTGCTCCTAACCAGAGTACTTTAAATTGGCATAATAGTTTAAGTTTCTGTAGTGAAAATGTAATGTGAAAAACAAAAACATTTATTAAAAGACAAAGCAAAGGGGGGAAAAAGTATGAGGTTTTGAATTTCTTAAGAATAAAAAATTTTCTATTAGAACCTTAAACTGGAAAGCAAACTTGAAAGAAATCTCTTTACTTGGCTTGGAAAAAATGAATTAAAAACACTACCATTATTAACATTATGCCACGATCTGTAGGACCTCACATTCCACAGATAAAGGGCTAGAGAGGGAAAGTGCTTGCCTAAGTTCCTATGAGACTCTGGGTTCCATACCTAGCACAAGAAAACAGGGGGAAAAAGTCACCATCAACAAACACCATCCTCCTCTTACACACACTCCATGAAGGGTTAGCTTACAAGAAATCACTACCCTAAGAGAAACTATGTTATTAAAAAATAAATAAAAGAGAAAGATAGACACAAGTACTCAAAAACACAGTATCAACTGGAGAGCTGTCTTTTTCAGAAAACTGATGGAAGGCTGAAGCTGGCTTTGGGATCTATTAACAAACCCAAGTCTAAATTTCATAGGATTAGGATTTACAAATATTTCCAAATAAACTTTCCAGAGATAAAAATATGAAAAAAACTTAAAAAAAAAGAAAAAGAAAGAAAGAAAGAAAGAAAGAAAGAAAACAACCAGTAGCATTTCACTACTAGTTAAATGAAGTTTTCAGTATTTACTTACTTTAATGCCCCCCCCCACCATCCTCTAGCCCCAAATAAAACATTCTCAATATTTGAGTTGAATGGCTGATCAGGTCATCTAACATATGGGTGTTGGGTTACTTATGTGATGTATGAAATAATGAAAGGAAGTATCTGAAGTACTGACTTTCATTTAAATGGGGTCATCTAATCCTTTACACCATTAGGAATAGAAACCTGAGCCTGAGTTTTCTGGAGAAATGCAAAATTAGCCCAAGTAAATGGAAGTGCATCTTTTGTTTTGTTAATTTTAAAGTATTACATTCATAGAAATAGTTACCTGTATATTTAGCACGACTTTAGTATGCTAGTTTTCTTACAGATATATTAATGTCAACTAAACTTTTCAAAATTTAAATGAGTCAGAAAAAATTTTACTTTGTGCAAATGTGTCGGCACATACAGAAAAAAAAAAACATTAGCTGTTTTCCTACCTCCTAGAGTTTTAAGAGCTAAACGTAAAAAGCTTCTCACAAAGAAGCCTCAAATTAATGCAAAAACCAAAAATACTTCTCATGTCTATTTTCAAGCTATAAAACTATAAGATCAACAAGTCTGAGTATTGATAATAAAAAATACCAATACCATTATCAGAGCTGAAGAGATGACTCCTCGGTTAAGAGTCCTTCTTGCTCTTGCAGGGATCAGGGTTCCCCGCACACATGTGATAGCTCACAACCAACACCCTGTACTCCAGTTCAGGGAATCCACTGCTCTCTTCTGGCCTCCATGTGTACCAGGCACACACACATTACACAGATATACATGCAGTCAAACATACACATAGAATAAAAATATATAAGAAGCTTTAAAAAATAGATCTCTGATTATTTGTAAACTTTAGAAAAGGGATTCAATATTGTGATCTCAGACTTAGAGATAATAGCCTTTCTATAAAATACTTTCCACACTAGTAAATTTGCCTAAGGCAATGAAATCACTGTTGTTCTAAACTAAATTAAAATCAAACACCAATAAATAGGGAGCTAGGGGGAGATTTAAGTTATTCTAGGATAAACAGAAATATAATCAGAAACAAATGGAAATATGATACCAAACAGTAAGTCTTTGTAGCAATAGAGGTGGGTCTCTCAGGAAGGAGCTGGAAGCTAATACTTACAAAATAATAACTGTTGGGCTACTTAGCTGTTTAGTAATATCTTCATTTTATCATTGTTAAACCTAGAGGAAAAAAAGTGAAGAATTTAAAATTTGATCTTATTACATAAGCAAAAACATTTTAACTGATGTTGGAAATCAGTTTTCTGATTCTTATACATCACACAAAATCACAGATTACAAATAGCCAGCAGCAGTGTTTGTGATTTCAATGCAGTACGCTGTCAGTGAGTCTGAAAATGTCCTTTCCCACTAAAACTATTTTCTTGAATGTTTAAAATGTTGCTGCTTTAGGGTCTAACTTGGAGTATGCTGAGCTTCTAGAGGACATCATTAAATTCCAAGTATTTTACATTAATTCAAGATCACATCCCAAGAGACTTCCCTTTCTCCCTCTCTCCATTTACAGCCCCCTACGCAGTATACACACTGCCCTATTATAAGCACTGTAAATACAATGTAGAACAAAAACACAAAGAGCTTAAGATACGTTTAAAAAAATGAATGGTTACTGATCTCCACAAGGATAAGTAACTCCAAGGGGAAAAAAATAACAGTGGAAATAAAACATTATGCCATGTTAAAACACAACAAAAAGAAAATACTGTTCAGAAATTGTCTGAAGAAAAAAAAAAGTGAAAGTAGTGATGACGAAATTGTTTTCATGGCTGTACTTCTAAGTTTTACTTCCTGCAGCACAGCAGGTTGGTCACAATGTTCTGTCAGATATGTTTATACACTACTATTTTTTTGAGAAAGCCAAGTTAATATAGCCCAAACTGGCCTTGAACTTGGGATCTTCTTGCCTCATCTTCCTACATGCTGGAATTAATGGAATATACCAACATAACTACATAAAACTACTTATTACAAGATATAGGCTAGAAAGAATATACCAAATCTTTAAATGCTTTTACCAGAGCATTACAAATGTATATTTATTGCAAAATATTTTCTCACAAGTTCAGCATTTATTTCAAAATAATCTATTTCAAAATCCACCAGTCCTCCTTCTCAGTAATGCCAATATGAATCTCTACCCAAAATCTAGCTCTACTAAACTCTAAAAAACAAAAAAAGAACCAAAAAAACAAAACCGCAAAACAATTATACACAAAGATCATGTGCCAAGCCCTGACCTCATTCTGTTCACAATGCAACTGAAATCTTGAATTTAGTATTTATTTGCCATGCATTTTTTACACTACAACTACAAATTTAACTGTCACATACACATTTTCTTCAAAGATTGTTTATTATTTGCTGAATACAGACATTCAGAATAATGCATACAACTCTTATTTTAATGGCTATGCAATATATGAGACTATGTCACGACGTATAATAGGGATCTACTGTAACTTCAACTGTTACTAAGACACTACCAAGTGCTCTATAAACTATAGACAAAACTTCTTGTATTTTTCCCAGCATTTGAAGATATATTGAAAAAAGTTTCTTCTAACTAGAAATTAACATATTTTTAAATGTTGAGTTTTATTTATTTTTCCTTTAATTCTTGACATCTCTTTCATGTATCTGGGTGCTTTGACTACCTGTGTATCTGTGCACTACTTTTGTACCTGGTGTCCACAGAGGCCAGGGGAAGGTGTTGGGTCCCTGAAACTGGGGCTGTGAGGTGCCATGTGGGTTCTGGGAATGGAACCTGGGTCCTCTGAAGAGAGCAACAAGTGTTCTCTCTTAACTGTTGAGCCATCTCTTTAGCTAATAGTTTTTCTTAAGTGATCAATCTCTTTCTGCTTTCAAGTGTGTATCTAACATACAGATACTAAAGTTTCTAATAGAATAGGCCACACTATGTCTCAAAACAGTTTCACAAAAATGAAGTTCTGATAACAGATCGTTCTTCCGGACTGAGGAAATACCAACACTTAGAAGTGTTGTAGAAATGGTAAGATTTTTTAATTAGATACTGAACTTTGTAAATCCAAGATAACCAATGGCTAGGGGATGGTGAATGAACCAGATTTGGTATGAATAATCCTTCCCACCCCTGCACCATCTCACTTGTGGTGCTCTTTAAAAACAGAAAGAAAAAAATGAGAGAAAGGAACAATCTTTTAGAGCTTGTAAAAGTATAAATTGTGGATAATATCTAGGACCAGAGATTTGGATTTACACAGGTCAATAAAAATGCTTTATTTTAGCTTATTCTAGTAGCTAGTTCACAGGCTAGCAGGAGTCAATCAGGGTAGAGGATATTTTAAAAAAAGGATTATGCAGCTAACTTTTAGATGGAGCATATGCAATATTAATGTCTGTCAAACTACATCAGTATATTAAAAATAGCCTAAAAAAGCAATTTCATCTTGTGAACATGCTTAATTTTCCAATGCCAGAACAGTCTCAATTATTAATTCAGATAAACATATAATATGACAAAAGCCATTTTTTAGTAATACCAAAAAGTTATTCTGAGTTTACCAGAACTGGTAAAGCAAACACTAAGCATGGGGATGGTTCAGAAGCGATTTTAATGAAGACAGCCAAAGAGAAACAAAGGTTACTTAAAAAAAAATACAACTGCAAATGTCAGACTTTTAATTAGGACACTGGTTAGCAAAAAACAACAACAAAAAATCCATCACTTGTAGTTTTCTATCAAAGTCTTATAAATGAAACCGGAACTTTAACAGAGATCTAACATTCACTTACCTAGAATTATAATTACACAGACAAAAAGGGAGAAAATATACATAGGTTATGAAAGTTTATGCAAATTAAAAGTATACAAGTCTACAAAACTATGTATTTGAAATTACAAAGTCTAATTTCTAAAAGAAATTATAGAATATGATATGGTATTATCTTAAGAAGAAATCATAAAAGTATGACTAGAAACATAAAATAATTTAAGGATAAGAAAAAAATAACTTTTAAGTTTTCACTTATAGCCTATGTTGGTTCTAATGACTGACAACATGAAGTATAGAATGTTTTTATTATAGTGAAACTAACTATTCAGCCTTCTTTGTATGAGGCTATAAAAGGAAGATAAGTCCTTAAAGTGAAAGATATTCCAATTTGGCCACAACTTTTCTTTCTCAAATGTATATCTGAATTTATGGTATAAGCAACCTAATTATTAGTTAAGTTTTCCTATTCTATTAGCCTAAAAGTGTGGAAGAGCACAAATCTTGAATTTTTCAAGTCTAACAGATAAAATTTCCTGAATAAAATTTAAATATACCATCATTGAATAAACAGTTTTTAAAAAGTCCAGGAACCGCAAATATTTACTATTCTCTTAAGGATGCACTGGAAAGAAAGTAGCTTTCAAAGAGACTATTCTGCAAACCACATACGGGAAACCTTTCCACTTGGGTGCAAACTTCTTTGGCCGCTATTATACACTGACAGTATTCTGCAGAACAAACTAGCTAAGAAGCAGCAGTGATCACCCAAGTTCAGTTTTTATAAGGGACAAAAACAACTGCAAAGATAACAGCACTGTCTTCTTCATCACTGATGCTTTTTGAAAAGCACTATTCAAGAAACACATGAAACTATTTGAGATAAAAAAAACAGTGCTTCTATACAATTCACTTCTAAGTCCACTTGTATCATAGGATAAAATTATTTTAAAGGGTAGGGAGAGAAGACAAAATTAATGTTGTGGTCAGAAAGGGAACCTAAAATTTATCTTAAAAAGTTAGTAAAACATAACACTCTTCAGCTTCTAAGGCTACATTAACTACTCGATTATCAAACTCTTAAGGGTTTCAACCGTTTGTCAGGGTGAATGCACAGAGAGTACCTTCCCCAAGTTGTACAAATGCCAATCACGAAATAAAATTGCACTTTTGCTCACAAACTACTCCTGGCAAATGTATTGAATCACTATCATATGCTGACTTCATGGACTATTTAAAAAAAATAAATAAATAAAACAACAACCCCCCCCCCCCAACACACAAAAACCAACCCAAGACAACAACAACAACAAAAAACCCTGAGATTCAAGCCATGGGCAGTGGTAGAGTTTTTGCTAGTATAAGACCTCTGGTTCAATCTCTAGAATGGTAAAAAAATAAAGCCAATATAATTTTTTCCTTTGGTGGTTCAAGGATTTATCTAGGCTTGCCAGCCAAGTGCTATACCACTAAGCAATAATATTTTCCTAGACCTAACCTAAATGTTAAAAACCACAACTGAGGCTCACAATATGGCTCAGTGGGTAAGGGGTGGCTGCTCTGCAGGTCCTACAATCTCAATTTCATCCCTGAAACACAGATAAGTGGAGGGAGAGCCAATACCATGAGGCTGTTCTCTGAACTCTGTGCATGCAATACTCTCACCATACGCAGTAATAAAATGCAATTTAAAAAAATCACAATTATAAAAGAAAAATTCGGGTGATCTATTTTAAATATGTGTAGTACAGACCTAAAAACTTAATTAAGCCCATATTATCAATTTGCAAGAGGAAAAAATGTTTACCACTAAAATACTTTATATATAATAAAATGCTATCTATAGATCTACAATTTTAAATGCAAGTCATCTTGCAACACTTCAAACATTGCTTTAGAAACATTAAAAACAGAAAAGTTTGGATAGTATGAAAAACCAAAATAACATATATTAGAACTAGATATTAAATTTAAATAATACCTAGTCTAGCAATTAAACAAATAAAAGTACAAAACAGAATACAAGAAATTTAGGAATGTTACAAAACAACAGAATAAAAACTTCAATCTTTTACTAAAAAGAATAAATTTTTTCACTTTGTTATAAGCAAAGAATGTTGGAAATAAACTGTTTTTAAAAAACCCACAGGATAACAAGGTAATTTTAAACAAATTTATTTAGTATGAAAGGTATTTATAATTTAAATGAAAATATTTAGATATATGGCCAGGCATGGTGGTGCATGCCTGTAATCCCAGCACTCAGGGAGGAAGAGGCAGGCAGATCTCTGAGTTCGAGGCCAGCCTAATCTACAAAGCCAGTCCAGGACAGCCAAGGGTGCATACACAGAGAAACCCTGTCTCGAAAAACCAAAAAAGCAAAACAAAACAAAAACTCCCCAAAACTAATCCCCCACAAAATCATTTAGATATATAAAAATAGTAATGGATTGATCAGTTTCAGAAATCAAATTTGAAACATACTGCATGTCTTCTTTCCAGTGATTCTAGCTATCAAAATAGCAAAGTAGTATTAATCTAGTTAATATATGATAACGAAATGTCCAAAGTGTGGTTCATAGTGCTGAAAACAGAAATTCTACTTCAAAGTCTTTTTTTTTTTTTAAATTTTTAAAGCCTTAGAATTAGTTAAATATTTCCTTTGGAAAAATGTTGATCAGAAAGTATCAGTTCTGATATATTAGGCCTTACTTGAAAAAAAATACAATACAAATAAATTAGGAATATTTGTTACTTTTAGAAAACCACAATATATATATGTATAAAACTGCTTCAAATAAGCATTTAAAATGTTTAACTTTGTCTATTATTTAGCAAATCACCGACAAATAGCTTCAAATGTAAGTTGTGTTTCTGAACTAGTATTATATATCACAGGTAATAATTTTAAGGACCTGCATCAACAGATGTTAAATTAGTCCATCCTAGTTTATTAAAATATTCTTTCATCACAAGGTAAATATTTCAGTAAGATAGAAACAATGATAGTGCAACTGTACTTTAACCAAAAATATAAATATTATACTTAAGATATAACTCTATCACAGGAGAAAAATTTTAATTAAAATATTTAAATCAACACAATAAATCTCTTTCCTCAAATTCTTACCTAATAAACTACATTTAAGAGAGAATTGGAGAGATTTACAAATTTGAAGTTATTTACAACATGTCCTTTAAAGGGTGGATAAAAACACCTAATCAGACCTAACTGTAACAGCTTTTACTATTATAAGATTTCTCACTGTATCAGAGTAGCCAACTGTAAGAAAACTTTTAATATCTGTACCAATGCTTTTAGATACTAAATTAACAAGCTAAATTCCTTGTTCATAAGCCAACTTATAGCTACTGAGAAAACAATAACATGATGTCAAATATTTGTGTTCAAATAACAAAATCTGAGACCCTCAGGTATCATAAATTTTAAACTCTAAATTTGGAACACCCATGCATTTAAATGTTTATCTACTCTATAAACTCATATATCACTTTCTCACTCATTTAACTCATTAAAAGCGATGTCAATTATCTGAATTAAAAGTGATGAATTAAACCCTGTTTCCCCTCTACGTTCAGATACTCCATTTTCATCTTAATATCTTTAACCTGGAAAACATTGGTTAAGATAGAGGGGGTAAAAGTTTATTCATTCTTCACCCATTAATTCTGTTTAGTCATAATATTTAGAAATCAAAGTTATAAAGACATGCTATACTTTGTATTTATTTGAAACAATGACTATATTAATATGATGTCAATGTAACATAAAATACCAGAAATTTACCATCATTTAAACTCTGATTTCTATTTAGTTTTAACATTTCTACTTTGTTTCAACTATTAACAGATGTGCATTTCTGCATTGTCTATCTCATGAAAATATCAAATTCCAGCTTTTTAACATTTTAATAAATATCTCGACATTCCAGCATTCTTAAACACACCTGAGAATGTACTTTAAAATGTTTACACTATTGAAAGTTAAAAGCAGTTTTATGGGCAGGAAAATGATATTTCACTTTTAAGATTAAATCACACTTCTTAAGAAAACAAAGCCTTTGGGATTTTTTTTTTTGTTACTTACATATTTTTAGTTAAAGATTCTACAGAAAATTAGTTATTTAGCAACCCTAATTTTATTTAGCAAATATCATCAAAACTTATGGTTAAAACCTTACTAGAAAAAAGCATTCTATAATTTTATCATTAAAGTACTGTAACTTTTGATATTAACAATGTATTGAGTATCTATGAGTCAAATACTTGTTTCTGCTTAAGAAAGCAGGTTTTTCAGTTTCAACCAAATTATGACTTTTGGTTAGGAAGGTACTTGGAATACTTCAAATTTTCTTAAAATATTTTCATTAATCTTATCTAATTTCTAGGCTCTACCTACTCCACTTGTCAAACAACCAAGTACCAAATTCCACTTGACTTAAACACTTCATTCTGTAAGAATAAAGTCCACTACATAATTAAATACCTTACATAGCACATGATAGTAACACTCAGAAAAAAGAAAACCACTATGTATACTTTTTGGGGGTTGGGGAGGGATAAATTCACGTGGCTCTACTACAACACTATAAAAATATCAACCATATTCTTAAAACCTTGCAATTCTAACAAGCAAGACATTTCGATTCAGCCAATTTATAAGATTTCTACTTATTCTTTACTTATTTTGGTTCATTTAATCATTTCAGCATTACTATCAAGTCCCATTATGTTGCAAAAGATATGATAGGTTCTGGCACATATTTACAATCCTAGCACGAAGAGGTTGAGACAGAAAAATTAGTAGTTCCTCTCCAGTTTAGGATTCATACCAAGTTCCTGGCTGGGCTGTAGTGTTAAGTCCCTGACTTTAAGGAAAAAACAAAACAAACAAACAAAGAAAACATTAGTATACCTTAATCTACTATCATGTTCCAATGCATTATGTGGGTATTCAGCCAAAGAAACAGGTTGTTTTCCAGAACTGGTTCTCTTCTAAAGGTTAAAATCTGAAATAAAAATGTCATGTATTACTTCATGAAGACACTCAACAGATAAAATATCTCCTGTTGTTCCAGTTGATCTCTGAACAGTGTTAAACCTTGAAAACAACCCATCTTGCCAATGCTCAAAGAAGTTTTTACGACAGAAAGTAACTTGATTAAGAACACCTGTGATAATGCATTATTATCCAAAGCCTCTTCAAACAAATCAGGTAAGTTTCTGCTTTCTTTTCTATGACATTCATTTTCAAAGCAGCATAGATGAGTATGTACATGTAAGTAGCTATGAGATAACTAAGAAAGATTATCAAAAATATTCTTGGGTTTCTAAAATCTATATAACTTAAAATTATACAAGAGACAGAGATAAAATTTGAGTATCTTTCCCCTAAAATTAGTAAGTGTATCAATGATGACAAATTACCATTATTTTCAACTTTAGTCTTGCTATACCTGAGTGAACATTTCCAAATATTACTGTTCTAACCAATTTAAAAAGTTTAAAATAAATGAGAAATAAATGGACCATTGCTAGACTAGCCTTTTAATGCTTCCACATAGAGGTGAAATGGAAGTTTATTTTTTTCATTTGTTTCATTCTTTCTGGATCTTAATGACTTAACTGGCAACAACTATGTTAAAAAAGCAAATTATTGAATTACTAAAGGGATAAGTATACAAATATGAACCATAATGCCTTGCGAGAGTTTTTTACTTTTACTTAAGAATGGCTGAAGCAACAAATAAAGAATAAAAACCAAAAGCCTCTTTAATTCTTTGTTGCTAAATATTTGATTACTCAATGGGAAAAATAAAATAGAAATCCCACATCATCTTATGTCTAAGAAAGTAAAGAAATTTTTGCATATTAAAAATTTTGCATGTTAAAGAATTTTTTGCATATTTTTCAATTTTCTTTATATTTGAGTGCTTTGAAATAGATTTAAAATAACAAAGAAAACAACAGAAAATTAAGTGTTAAATTTTAATACAATAATATATGTTTTTAAATAGTATAAGAACACTAGATAATAAGGAACAAGAGGTTTAGATTTAAATGAAATGCTTATGACTAAAAGAAAAATCTCCCAAAGTAAAAGTCAAATCTCTTAGTTTACTATTTATACTTAGAAAACACCACACTCTTTCCTGTGTAACCTTTCTTTGGTCAAATAAGACGGGTTTAAATAAAAGCACACTGAACTTACAACTTCAAGAAAAGTATGAAGAATAAAAACTACACCCACACAAACACACATTAACTCCATTATTCGAAATCTGTCTCAAAGAAAAATCCTTTAAAGCATTCCTTATAAAAGCAAAAAAAAAAGCAGTAAGTAACCTACAAGAAAGCATTATTTACCAAATTTATGATCATTTGTACATACTAACAATCAGATATTACATATTAGTAACGTATTTTAAAACAGACATAAGGTTCCAATATTGTAACCTCTTAAAATTAAATGCTTAATTTCATTTTCAACACTTAGTTGAAATAAAGTGGTATTTTATTACTGATTTCCTTTGGTTTTATGAGATGAGACCACAAAGTTACAGCAAGTCATAGTTTGAAATCTAATTATATGCCAAAATTAATTGCAAAGCATATAGTTGTTTCTAAATGTGTGCAATTAAAAAAATAAAAAGAACAAACTGTGTATACTCTTACAATTTTTTTATAAAATGTGCTGTTTCAATTATAATGATACTAATTATCTGATTCTCATTGAAGGGGTTAAAGAGAAATCAATGTGGGATTAAGTATCATTAAACAAAAGAAAAGACAAAAGCTTCTTTAAGGTTGTTTTCAACCTTAAGATTTTAAGATTTGCAATGAATTTTATAAAAACTTCATAACCGTAAATTTATAACCTAATTGTTGAAATCTTATTGAAGAAATATTAGTCTAAAAATGTTTTCATTTATGTAAATTAAATCAGCTGACCAATAGTTCTAAAGATTTCAGCATCCTTAATAGTTACTACATACAAATACATACATGAATAACAGAAATAAAACTGTACACAAGTCCTCGTGAAACAAAAATGTAAAAACAGCACACAAAAGGAAAAATGGGATCTAAAATGTGAACAATACTTTAAAATTTTTATCCTGAGGTGTGGTGCCTGATAAACATTAAAAAGATACCAGTCTTCCGGCATACAAAACCTTGGGCTACATTTTGTAAATGTACCCTAAAGACAAGTTAACGGTTTTTTAAAAATAGTCTATAAAAATTAGACTTTTAATTGGAAATAGTATAAAAAACAAACAAATGAAAATCAATGCTACCAGGGAAAATGATACTTTTGTTCCCACTCCCTACAATATGTAAATGTAGCACCAGGGGAACTTTTGAAGCAGCACCATTCTCCAGTGATGTTTTCCTGTGGTAATGACTTTTGCAGCCTTCACAACAAATAACTGCATATAAATACTTAAATAAATAGAAATATACCTACTGGAATACCTTCTATCTAGAATTACATTAAAAATACTTTGAATGTCGTGGAATTTATTTAGGTGATAGTGTGTTCTAAGTCATTAAGTAAATTAGTTTAAATAAAGAGTATCACTCTAAAAAGTTGGTAAAACAGACGAAGAAAAAGAAAAAAAACACCTTCATTCATGGCCCTCAAAACAAAACAAATCCAATAAAACAAAGCAACAAAAAATATGATTAAACTTCACCAGTCTGGTGGAATTTAAAGCTTTCCTCCATTCCCATAATTCTCTCCCAGCCACGTAATTTGAATAAAAATTAAAATACAAAAACAAATAGCACAGCACTTTACATATGATTACATGTAGAATAGAAATGAGATCATCTACAATTTTATTAAATCAAATTTTATAGATTATTTTAGGAAAATTTTGTGAAAAGGTCCAAAATAAACAAATTCTAAAAAAGGGGATTGTGAGTTCAATAAGCATAATTATTACGAAAGTAATACAAAATAAAATTGTTTATTAATATTAACTAATTTATAGTACTATAGATATATGAAAATGTTTTCATTTGAATACTTCTAAAAATGCGTGTTTGTCTCAAAGTGAAAATAAAAATGTCTCAAAATTTCAATTATTTGTAAAATATAAAAATTTTACAATTCTTTTCAAAATCATCTTCTCTTTGTAAATCACACGCTATCTGTTATTAAGATGAAATTAAAAGGAATGACAAGTAGGGTAACAAATACTGGCGGCAGTCTACAGTAACACTAAACAAAAACTAACTGAAACCCATCCAATAAAGCAACACGTATGCACTGCTGTACACAACACACTTCCTCATAATGAATTTGTCAAAGGAATGCAATATATACGCTCACCTTTGCATACTTACCTGTTACATTACCAATTAAGAAACATAAATGTCTTGTAAACTAAAATTTAAATCCACTGCAATGGCTGAGTTATAATATATTTAAAATAGACTTGCAAAGTTTTAAGAACATATTCAATTTTTATGAAAAAGTAGAATAATTTAAAGTTCACTTTCATGAAAATTAAAGAAGCAATTCTCCCATAATATTTATCCAATAAATACATGAAGGCTAAGATGAAAAAAATTATCAAAGGAAAAAAACCAAACATCTTAGATCCTTTGTTGCAGTTTCCGACCAATGAAGAACAGAGAGAAATATGTCCTGTAACTACAACAGCAGAAATACAATTTTCTGAAAATAGCCTCTGTAGTTTTACTTTTTACATGATTTCAAAACCATCGGAAAGGCTTTTACGGAAGGAACAACTGATTCTATTAGGCACTAACTTAAAAAGAAAAAAAAAATCTCCGTTTTTACGTTTCGTACCTATTTAAGCAGTTCTCTGACTAAACATAGTTTTTTGGTAGGTCAAGAGCTCTCGGCTGCGCGTCGAACATTCAAACCCCCCAGTCCCGTGTCCCTCCAGCCAATCAGCGGTGAGACAGCCGGCCTTTAGGAGCTCCGTTAGACAGGATTTGAAAAACATCACTTTGCGCCCTCACTCCTCGGGAAGGGATCTAAGTGAGGGCGGGTCCCCAGGCTCCCCAGACCAGCCCAGAGCCGGGGCTCCCACCCAGCTCCGGACGGGGAGAGCCCAGCGGGGGGCCCGCCCGGGACAGCAGGTCGCCTGTCCCCGGGAACCGCGCTCCTCCGCCTCAGCCGAGGGCTGCAGCTGCGCAAGCCCTCCCCGGGCCCGGGCGCCCAGAGCCTGCGCCCCTCGCCGAGGGTCACCCCGGGGCGCTGGGGAGGAAGGGGGTTCGGACTCTCCCGGGCGGTTAGCGTGGACAAGCGCCCAGAGGACCGCCTGAACCCGAAGCTGTCACCGGCTGACTCAGGAGCCGTCGGCTCGGGGAGGACCGAAAGCCGACAGCTAAGGGGTCCCCCACCGCAGCCCCGAGCGCAGGGGGCGAGACCACCCAGCTCTCCTCCGCTCCGGCCGCAGGAGCTCCGGGGAAAGGCGAGGACGCCCGGTCGTGGACTCGCCGGTGCGGAGGCTGGTCCGCGGGACGCCCCAAGTTCCTCACTACTTTTCCCTGACACGCCGCGTCTCTGCGACTGCGGGAGGAAAAAGTCCGCTGAGGGCGCGACGGGGGGGGGGGGGGTGAGGACGGCCGGCGCGCAGCCCTCCCCGGGTCGCCCGGGGCCGCCGCCTCGCCCCCGCGGGCGCCCGGCCGTGCCGCCCGCCGCGCGCTCGCCCAGGGGCGCGCCCGGCAGCCAGCCGCGGGCGAACCTGCGCGCGGGCCTAGCGCCCCGGGCCCGGCGCGGTGACAGGTCGGGCGGAGCTGCCCGGCGCCTCCCCTCCCCCAGCGCCGCCGCGCCGCGCCGCCCGCCCGCGCTCCCGCCGCCCGCGCCCCCGCGCCCCCGGCCGGGCCTCCGGGGGGCGTCCGGCCGTGAGGGCGAGCGCACAGCCAGGGTCCGGCCCCTGCGCCCCGCACGGCCGGCCGGCCGGCCACCCCGCCGCCGCCACCCCCGGAGACCCCGCTCTGCCGCCTCGGGCTCTTACCGACCGCGCCGAACCTGGCGAAGCTCCGCCGAGGGCCCTCCGCTCTGAGCGATTTTTTTTTTTTTTTTTATGGTTTCTGGGGTGTTTTCCCGCGCGTTCCCGGCGTCGCGCTGCGCCCGGACAGGTTATCCCTTCCCTCCCGCTAGATGGATGAGATCAGGCATCACTCGAAAATGGCGCCGAAAGCGCCGAGGCTCCTCATTCAAATTCGTTAGAGCCAACCCCGCCGCCCCGGGGCATGCCGGGAACGCGGGCTGTCTCCACAGCTGTGGGCCCGCCGCGCCCCCAATCCCGCGACCCTGTTGCGCATGCGGAAACGTCGGCCGCCCCCGCCCGCGGCGCATGCGCAGAAGCGCCGTGGCGCACGTCTCCGCACTTCCCGGGTTCCAGTCCCCTCGGTGTCTCGCGCGTGCGTGGGTGCTCGGGTCGCCCCTGTGCCGCCGTGGAGGCGTTCACCTTTCGGACACCGCTCCGGGGAGGGACACACCCGTACTTTGCCGTGGGCGGAAGCCACTTAGGGTCCGTCTGGAGCGTTTCATTAAAAAAGAAAATTAAAGAAAAAAAAAACAACAACCAGAAAACCGCTTTTCAGTAAACGCCTAACCACCCGGTGTGCCTCCCGCTGCACGGGCGCTCTCGCCCCGCGCCCGCGCCTCGCAGATCCGTCCCCCCTAAGCCTCGAACCGCTTGCAGGAGGTAGGAACTGCGCGGCGCAGCCAGCCAGCCAGCCAGCGCGGCTGTCACACCCTGGGGCAGCCCGCCGCTCCCCTCCGCCCTCCAGGCCCCGGGGCGCGGACCCGCCCTCCGGCCGCACGGCTGGCGCCCCAGCTTTCGGTTCTGGTTTGGAGACGGAGCTGTACAGTGGTCGGGCCGGCACCGGGGTACTTCACAAAAATAACAGTAATGGTGTGGTACACTGTGGAGCCGCTAGCTCGGTCTCCGCCGTGTGCAGCCCTGAAAAAGTTGCAAGGGCCCCTGGATACTTGTTGATAATGTAGGCAACGAACCAAACGCGCTGTGGATCAGGCGCTGCCCACAGCACCTCTGTGAAGTAGGTGTTATTTTTGGTTTTACAGATAGTGATACCTGATGTTCCGATTAGAAGTTCTGCCGTCTTACATACAGCTGGTGAGGGCACAAGAGCAAGGCAAACCGCCTTTAAAATCGGCTCTACAACAGGACAAAAAAAATGATGAAGTTAATATTTTGACACTTTTCTTACAAAAGCATCTTCTCATCCTTTGCTTGTAAGACATCCTCCCCTGCCGCTAGGCTAATTAAGAAGGAATTTTTTTTTTTAAAAGAAAACTGTCACTGCTCCTGAGTATAGTTTAGGGTTGTGTTTGGTTACGGTCTCCTTAATTCTCACAGATTTTTAAAAATTATTTTCTCAGAGTGTTTTGCCTACACGTATGTATGTGCACCCCACATGTGCCCTCAAGTAGCAAAAGAGGGTGTGGGATTCCCAGGAACTGGAGTCAGGGATGGCTGGGATCCACAGTGTTGAAACCAAGCCTGGATCTTCTGCAAAATCAACAAGTGCTCTTAACTGCCGAGCTCTCTCTCCAGTCTTACCAAATGAATTTAAAGTAAAAATCAGGACTATTACTATGCCTGCGTTTGCTCTAGTTTTTATTATAAAACAACTTATGATGTATCATAACTTAAAAAAAAAAAGATGGCGTTCAGGCTGGCCGAAAACTCTGCTGTGTAGAGCAGGCTGACAGTCACGTGAGTGCTGAGATTGATTACAGGTTGTGCGGCCACACCTTGCAGAACTGTAACTTTTGAACATAAAAAGATGTATCTTGTTGTTACGGGTGTTAAAACCGTGGCTATGAGACTTTTTTTGGGTATTAAGTACGAAAGAGTAAAGTAACCGGAGAAGGCTTCCTGGTTTGCGTTGTTGAGGTACAGCTGGAAAAGAGGTGGATTTTAGCCATCAGATCAAGACGTGACACGTCTGAGTAGCAGTTATCTGTATTTGCTCCGACTAAAACATGTGGAGACTTTTTTTTTTTAGAATATTTGAGTCCCGCTTTGTTTAAAATCTTAACAAACCATTAATCCTTACTGAGACATTAAAATGGGAGAAACCAAAATCAAGTAACAAAGTGGGGGAAAATTATCTTTCCACCACAAGAGGGTGCAAATTTCCTGGGTTAAATTTCAAAGGAAAAAGAGAGAGAGAGAGAGAGAGAGAGAGAGAGAGAGAGAGAGGAAAAAAGAGGGGGGGATTTTCTAACAGATCATCACTCTCACAAAGAAAATACTTGGAAGAATCTAATTTGAATTTTACAACTCTAAAACAGGATGTACCTTATGAGACTAAAGAATCCCACCGTTTAGGTAGTGATTAATATTTGGGTTCCAGGGTATAAATTTCCAGCTGTTTTCTACAAAGGCATAATGACCACTGTCATACCAACTTCCATCCACTCAGTTTAGGCTTCTGCATACTCTTGTCATAGAATAGAACTTAAGTCATATTTAAAATCTGGGACTTTTACTTTTGCAATCTGGAATGCAATCATCAGCAAATGAATGGTGAGTGTAAAAATGAATGGTGAATGTGGAAAACAGAGCTTGAAATTTCAGTACTTTTTTCCCATCCTACTGTTCGTAATGTGTTAGCTACAACTGATGGAATGCTGGCTTCAACATATTAACCTATTTAGTTAAAACTGTAAAAGCATCATTGTTCAGAAATGACTCAGAGCTGAGCATGGTGGCACAGGCCTTTAATCCCAGCACTCAGGAAGGCAGAGGTACAGCCTGGTCAACAAAGTAAGTCCAGAACAGCCAAGGGCTAAACAGAGAAACCCTGTCTCAAAAAACAAAAGACTCAGATATCAGAATCCGGAAACATTTGAAAGGTAACTTGAAAAAAACACACAAGCAAATTATTTAAAAACCAGAGGTTTGCATCCTTACTTCTTTCTTTTGTGCTTCCTTTCTTCTAAACAGGCTCCTCACTATGTAGCTCTGGCTATCCTGGAACTCACTTGTAGACCAGGTTGGCCTCAAAGTCAGAGATCTGTCTGCCCCTGCTTCCCCAGTACTAAGTAAAGGTGTGCACCACTGTGCCCGGCTCATTCAGAATTTTCAGTATCCTTTTATCTACCTGTTGTTTCTTTAAAATGAACTTGAAAAAAGCAAAGTAGAGATTCAAGCTTGTAAAAAGTTTCAGGAGGTTATTAGATCATGCATTCATTTGCTGCCTCTTGTGGATAGATGAGTTCCCTTTCTCTCCAAATACACGCTATCTCACCCCTCTCCTTTTCTTAGGCAGACATGGGTGCTGGCTCTTCACTTCTGTGTTCCTGGGGGTGCATCTCCTGACAGCTGATAAGTGCACACTGGAACAGTATTCTTACCATCATGTTTCAGTTTTGGAGGGTGGCCCTTTATAGTATTCCTCCCTCAATTACAGTAGCCTATCTGGGGCCTGGGGATGTACTTAATTGTCATATCTGTTTTAGCAGCCTTTGCTCTGAAAAATTTCCAGTCTTTGCCCTTTAAGTCCTTGATGAATTTGAGGGATACAGCTTCAAGGGATACAGTGTGAAACTGTATCCCTCCATGTTCTTGAAGGGAGCTACACATGGTTTTAGAAGAATGTTCATTCTGTGTTTGTTTACTCACAATCAGATGTATTTAGCTATTTTGATATTCAAATTGCCTTATGTGTAGCAAGTGGAGGTGCTTCTTGTGGCTTCTGTTAATGTTACTTCATTTTGTTTTGAAGCACTCCTTTACTTGCTTGTACAATGAGGTTGTAGGTGTTTATTGGATGAGTAACCTTGCCTCTCCCTGGAATAAGCCTTTTTTTACTCAGGAACCCAATTTCTTAAAAAACAAAAACAAAAACAAAACAAACAAACAAAAAAGGCCTGTTTCCATGTTAGTGGAAAATGGTATTAGGAACCAAGGTTCAGTCTGCTTATCGATACTGGATTATCTGTTTCTTGGAGCTTGTAGGAGCCCTGAGAAATATGTGCATATATGTATTTGTGTGTGTGTGTGTGTGTATGCTTACAAATATTTATATACAAATCTTGCAATCTGTAAAGTATATAAATTTAATTTTAAATTATTTTAAATGTAATTTAAAGACTACTGTAGTGACATAAAGTTCTGGATAAAAGAAATGAAATCCCCAGCACTTTAAGAGGCAGAGATCGACAGATCTAAATGAGTTTGAGTCAAGCCTGGTCTACAGAGCAAGTTCTAGGACAGCCAAGGCTACACAGAGAAACTAAGTCTCAAAAAACTAAAAAAAAAAATCATAGCCACACCAACAATTCATACAGTTTCCATGTTCCCTTTTAGTCAGTGTCTATATACATAATTATATAGGGTCATACTTCTCTTAATCCTTTTTCACTTAACATGTCATAATCATAAACATGAGTTACTATATAATTTCCATAATCTTCATTTTAAATTGTTCTGAGATGTATCATTAGAGATTTCTATTCCTAGACAGTTCGCTTATTTCTAGTTTTTGGTATTATACTTTTGAAATGAACATTTATATATATATATATATGTCCCTTTTAATGTTTTATCAATTTATTGAAAGATTTTTCTAGAAGTAGAAATGAAATTTCTCTCTGTGGGTTTTAATGTATGTTCTCACACAGAATGAAACATTTACCAGAATTCAAATTATAACTGGAGACAAAGATAAAAAGAGTAATCTTTTTTAGCAGACAGTTGAATATATAGTGAAAGATAAAATTTCCAAAGAATTATAGCATGTAAAATAGAGAGGAAGACCATGTAATTCACAGAAATGGGAAACTCAGGAAGCTTTTAAAGGAGGGGGTAATTATGCTGTGCGTGGAAACACCTTGGTAGAGACTGCATTGGGATTGGAATGAATTATGTTAGTGTACAAGGGAGAAGGGAAAAGGGTAATAGGCCATAGAAAGCATTTTAAGTAGAATCATTAGAGTGTAAGAAAACAGAACAGTTGGGAAGAACCTGGCATTTCAGGCAGCTGGACAGTCTGCTGAAATTTGTAGCTTGGGCATCTTTGAAAGTGATGAGAAAGGTCAGCCTACTCAACTGGATAATTAGCTTTACGTGCTATTTTTATATTGATACAATTGGAAAATCTTATTAAACCAATGAATTTGTTTTTTGTTTTTGTTGTTTTTCAAGACAGGTTTTCTTTGTGTAGCCTTGGCTGTCCTGGAACTCACTGTGTAAACCAGGCTGGCCTCCAATACAGAGATCCACATATGTCTTCCTCCTGAGTGCTAGGTTTTAAAGGCGCGAGCCACCCTGCCTAATATGTTGTTTGCATTTTAGAAATGTACTTTCTAAGTGAAGGGCTGGAGAGGTGGCCCAGCTTTTAAAGGGACCTGAGTTCAGTCCCCCCCTGCCTTTTTTTTTTTCTAAAAAAAAGAAAAAATAAAAGTTTACAAACATGTCAGGCAGTTCTAACTGTCTATAATTCTAGTTCAGCACTGCATTCACGTAGACACACAAATACACATAATTAAAAAAGAGAGAGAGAGAGAGAGAATCTTTGAAAAAATTCACAAAATTTTCTTAATGAGGGTACTAGAGAACAAAGGTATGGCAGGAACTCCTTTGGAGACAACTGTATCCAGGCAAAAATAATGAGCACTTGAACTTGGGGTAGAAAAGGCAGCGAGAGTGAACTGAGGTATAAAAGAAGGAGTTATTTGTTTAGTATACAGTTAAATAGTCCTAGGTAACTACTTAGCACTCACTCAGTGTTGTATGTAGTATGTGTTTTAGTTTCTATGTTGAGGGTGAACAAAACAACCACACCTTTTCTTCTTATGTCTAATCTAATGAGAAAAAAACATGTTAATGACCTTTGAAATTACAGCTCTCACCAGTAACAAGCAAGTACGGGGTGCTGTGAAAGCATTATAGTATGGGGAGCAAACACTAGAAATAAAGTTGGTTTTTTGTTTTTTGCGGGAGCTGGGGGTGCCATAGAGCGCGTGCATTTGGAGGCCAGAGGACCTCAGTTCTCTTTTTCTACCATGTGGTTTTTGGAATTGACCTTGAGCTGTTAGGTTTGGCAGCAAGCACTTTACCCACTGAGCCATCTCTGGCTGAACAGAGGGTCAGTTAAATGAGTTCTTCCAAAGATGGGGTGGGTGGGCAAAGACTTACAGAGAAAAGATATTAGCTGGGCCAAAAGCAAAGAAGAACCATGCAGGCAATGAAAGATACAATGTGTGCTCGCTTCGGCAGCACATATACTAAAATTGGAACGATACAGAGAAGATTAGCATGGCCCCTGCGCAAGGATGACACGCAAATTCGTGAAGCGTTCCATATTTTTTTGATGTGAACTGACAGACTAAGATCAGAAAGGAGAGGAGAACCTCCCCTATTAGTGGACTTGGGGAGTGGCAGGCAAGCAGAGGGAGGAGGGAGGGTGGGATTGGGATGGGAGGAGGGAGGGGCTTATGGGGGGATGCAGAATGAATAAAGTGTAATTGATGAAAAATTTAAGAAAAAAGGGAAAAAAGTAATTTAAGAACCTTAAATGACTTTCAAAATTGGAGGAAAACATGGAGTTAGTCAATTGGCATGGAGCACGTCTCGCCCCTGGGGGCAATGGTCTCCTGAACCTACTCAGACCTCGGACACCACCACTGCTAGTTCTAGAACTGACGCAGGATGTTCCAACGAGGGGTTAAGGCTTCTCATAATATTTCCTATAAGCCCACACCTGTTTGTCTATATCCCCCATTTTTATTCATTATTAGCCAGATAGAGCCAAGTAATTGTGGTAATGATACTTGCTTTTTTGCCCAATGCTGGAATGCTAGTAAAGTTAGGTATGCCCTGGTTACTCGCATGCCTCACTGGGTGCCTATGCCCATTGATGCCCCTCACGCTATGACTCTCTTCAGACAGAAAAGGGATCTTGGAACTACAGCCACCATTGTTACTACCATCTCATTGACGGCTGTTGGAGCTACCACCAGGGCATTAGCCATGAGTCATACTGGGCAGACTGCTCAAACCCTGAATAATCATTTAGCCAATGTAGCTCATGCCTTAGTTGTACATAAAGGAATTAATGCTCAACTAAAAGGAAGCTTGATGGTGTTCAATCAGAGGATTGACCTCTTGCAGGAGCAAATTGATACCCTATGGCAAATCGCTCAACCTGGCTGTCAATGAAAGTATGCTGGACTTTGTGTCACTAGCATACAACATGAGAATTTTTCCTGCGCTGCAAATCTGTCTAAACAATTGTCGAGCTATATTTTAGGTAATTGGACTGGAGAATTCGATACTACGATGGAGCAGCTGAGAGTGGCCATTGTCACAGTAAATTCTACCGGAGTGGACGCAGGACTAGCCAGAGGATTATCAACATGGATTGCTGCAGCCATGAATCATCTGAAGGAATGGGCGGGCATGGGAGTGTTAGCAGGCCTACTGGTGTTGGTCTCCTTGGTTTGCCTGTGGTATATATGCAAGATTAGAGTCTCACAACAGTGTGATGCAGCCATGATCATTCAGGCCTTTACAGCCATTGAAGCAGGACATTCTCCCCAAGCATGGTTGGATACCATAAAAAGCTAAAATAATACGTTCAGGATGCGAGGCTAAGCACTGCACTCAGGGTCAGCCGCTTTGGACCCAGAGAAGAGCATGTCTGATTGCATGCGGGTTGATGCCCCAGGTCCCGCCTCTGAGAAAAAGGTATCAGACGGGTCTGATGCTCTTTGGGTGGATGACACCTAAATGAACATCTGTACAAAGTCCCAATTTATTTCTAATATCAGAGATCAGACCTCTACTCTTGCCTGATGCGTCTAAAACAAAAAGGGGGAACTGTAGAGAGCTGCGGAATGCTATGCCTTAAAGATGGAGCTGGTTTCCGCCTCCCACCTTCCCGATGGTGAGTGCTCTCTGTCACGAACAACTCCACATTTGGCTAAGGCCGAGGATCTGGCTTGCTTCCATGTATGTGGACCTATCTGCATTGCCCCCGTGGCACGCCTGGGTTGGCTACCCAGAGGCTATTTAAGCTGTGGGCTGGCTTTCCCCGGGGTCCGAGGATTGTTCAATGTTCCTGAATAAACTGCATTGAAAAAAAAAAAAAAAAAAAGAAAGATACAATGTGTTAATGTTCTGGGCAGGGAAGACCAGTGTGATTCAGTGCCCATATGCATGGAAGGTTAGACCGTTGGTGAAGGAGCCGTTGGCTATGGAGAGGAGAAACAAGGAGGTGCATAATATGACTCCTAGGTTTTCGGTATGGGCAGCTGAGTGTCTGCTGGTATAATTTTCTGGTAAAATTTCAAATTTTAGAAATCTTGTCTAGGGGAAAGGATCTGGGCAGAAGTTATATAGTAATGGTTATTCAGAATTAAATTTATCAGCAAAAGTGGGGGTGGGAGTTGAGATGAAATCTATATTTTTTGTAATTTGTGAGAAAATCTACTGAGGTTATTAGTATCATCAAAAATGCCAGTTAACATTGAAATGTGTTTACAAATGCAAGTGTGAAGTGTAATTCAGATTATTATAACTCCTTATAAAAACATAAAAAATACAAGGGGACTTTCAAGAGTTTTCTGGTTATAGCTTAAAATATGTATTAGAAAGCTAATCCAAAGTGTGCACAGTTGATACTGCCACAGCAGGGTGCCAAGGAACCGGGCGTTCTAAGGAGCGGGTTCCATGATTATTAAACCCTGAGAGACATAGACTCTGTCTAGAATAATGCACAGGTGAGTAGTCTGCAGAATCTCAAGATGGATGGTGGGCCTTGGAGCTTCTGAGGAAAACCACAGGAAAAGGTAACCATACATAGGGTGAGTTGAACAGTGGCCCGCCACAATGTCCAGTGTCTTCATCTCTGGACTCTGAATACATAATGTAACAACCATGTCAAGAGGGAATACAGGTTGTAATTGAAATTAAGACCACTGTATGATCTAAAACTATCCTGGATTATCCTAGTAGAGCTCCCTCAGTAGAGGGTCTTCTAAGTGTGGTAGAGGGAAGCATGAGAGAGGTGGCAGGGGTGACCTGTGAAGAATGCTCAGCGGGTGGTTTGAAGATGGAAAAAGATTTGGAGCCAGGGGCTAGCTCGTGACTGTAGAAGCTGAAAGGGGGCGTCCCAGAGGCTCCAGAGGGAGGCAGCTCTGTTTCATCTTGGTTTTGTGGTACTGAGACTCATTTGGACTCTCGACCTTCAAAACTATAGAGTAATGCACATTTGTCATTTTTAGCCACTATATAATTATTTAATTGTGCAGCAACAGGAAACATGTAAACAGCCAAACAGCCATTCTCTTTTTTTTTTTCTTAAACATTTATGTATATTATGTGTCGTGAGGAGAGGACTCACATATGCCAAATGCATATGGAGGTCAGGGGACAACCTGAAGAAGCTGGTTCTCTCCCTATACCACATAGGTTCTGGGCGCACACTACGGTCAGCAGCCGTGACAGCAACTGTCTTCACCCACCAAGCCACCTCAAACTGCCGCCTTCCCCGGGCTACGTGGCTGTGGTAATATTTAAAAATATAAAATGCACACTCAATACTAGGTACTCTGCTGTACTGTCTGTATGTAGAAATTCATAGGGTATTTTTAAATTTCCTTTTCAAGGTCTAAAAAATGTCAGATTTCAAGATGAACAACTGTTTAACTATAGCATCGCGCCTACCACTGAGATACCACTTATTTACACTGAATTATACTGAATGTCATTGAGTTACATATCTTTTCCTTTATACATCATCTTGCCTTCCTGTTCTCCACAAATCATCATGGATAGTAGTAAAATTTATTTACAAATTAAAAATTAAGATTTGAGGGCTAATTAACGTTTTTACTCTCCATCAATAAGGATAAATTAAAAGGGGGATAAGCTCATTTGTTTCAGCTCTCTACTTTCTAAAGTTGATGTGAAAATGCTGACTCGGGGTGAAGTCAAAGCACAGTGCTCAGAAACATTGCCCTGTAATGTAATGTAAACTTTGTGAGAACTTATTAAAACAAATTGAGTCAATTCAGGTTTGGAACCATAGAAGCCTAGAGTTAAAACATACCTCTTTCTTACTCTACCTATTATAAAAGTATCTCCTGAAACTGTAAGAAAAAACTTGTCCTGCATACTTTTGACAACCTTTAAATATGAACATTATTACTTTCAGTCTTGATGACAACTGAGTCCCCACTTGCTAATCCCCACAGCCTTAATGGGCTCTTAAATGCTTCCTTAGTGGTTTATGATTTATGATTTAACCCTTCACCATTTAGGCTTTCTTCTGGTTAGATTGTAATTTAACAAGAAAGGGCCCCTCTCAAAAAGTGACAGCCAGAATTATATATGTTCTGAAATATATTCTAAGAGTCGGCATTCACTTTTTGTCATACCTATTAAAATTCCTGTATTTGGGGGAAGTAAATTTAAGACTCATAAATAACAAATTGAACACGTTCTTAACAGTTTATTTTTAAAAATTTGAGGCCCTTGTGTACTCTTACTCATGTGGCCCACTGTCAACTTTGACACCACATTTCTGCCTTAATCTGTACAATCCTGTTCCTTTGAATAAATAAAGTTTAAAAAATAGAGGGGATAAAGGTTCTTGCTGCCAATCTAGATGACCTAAGCTTAATCTCCAGATGCCTTCTCTCCTACTGTGCACACCTGTACACAAAATAAATAAATGTAAAAATTTTTAATTGAGGAATAAAATTTTATTCTGTATAGAAAACTTCAGATTATGCCTAATGACAGATTTTGGTGATTTGGGATGAATCTGGTCCTGGAAGCTAAGGAGGACAGGAAATTGGGAGTTTGTAAGCTTGACTTTATTTTTTTAAGTATTATTTATTTATCATATATCATGTGATAAATATGAGTTCTCTGTCTTCACACCATACCAGAAGAGAAAACCAGATTCCATTACATATGGTTGTGAGCCACCATATGGTTGCTAGGAATTAAACTCAGGACCTCTGGAAGAGTAGTCAGTGCTCTTAACCGCTGAGACATCTTCTCCAGCCCAGTTGACTTTATTTTTAATAAACAGAAATAAAATTGGAACCGTGGTTTCTGGGATGCAGGACTGAGAATATGTGTCCAATTCATAGAATAGTTGAGTTGAATGCTACATTTCTATCAGCAATGAGTAAGGTTTGTTTCTTATTAGAACAAATCTGTGGGGAAATAAGATAAAATGTATCATAACTTTTACTGTTTAAAGTAGACTGTTAAAGGCAGCTCTGAAGAAACTTACTTCAAAAAGGTGAATTTGTAGGTCTTTTTGTCAGAAGAGGAGTGTGCCATCTTAATTTAGAACTTACATTTTTGCTGTTGATGTTTAATTACTTGATACCATACTATTAACGTGTAAGTCTTTGAGAAGTCAGAAGAGATGCAAATGCTATGTGCTATGCCTAAGTTTAAAGAAACTGAAAAAAATGAAGTAAATCTAACAGGAAGCAAGACTTTATGTAACTTAATCAGTTTAATTAATCTCCCCATATTAGAGGAGTATTTGAAAAACAAGCATAGAGATGCTCCCAATTAGAAGTTAAGGCTTTTGTGAAACAACACAGTTGCTATGACTTAGCTGTAGGCTTTTAATAAGCTTCACAGCTACACAACAGCACTGAGGGCTTCCTGAAGGTCTGCCAGTCCTTTCTCTCTTTCCTCAAACCGCCCTTTTTTTTTTTTTTTTCTTTTGGAGACAGCTTATCCTCGGTCTTGTGGTCCTCCTGCTTCAAGCCTCCCAAGTGCTGGGATTATAGTTACTTATCATCTGACTCTCTTCTAAATGTACTCAAACTTTCCTCTACTCCTATAGTGTTGAAATCCATAAATTTGACTCCTTTAGCTATAAAAATGTTAGTGTATACAACTGTTAAAGTTCAAGATTGTTTCTAAACCACATGATGTAAAAATATATTATGTAACTTAGGGGGGCTGGGGATGCTTTTAAAATTTGAGGTTAAACATTTCCCCTTGAATTAGCAATGCATATACATTAAAGAAGATTGTGGATGATTGGAATCATTAAGAATGATTGGAAGACATTGTTTTCTGAAGACCCTTCAACAACAACCCTCCTCCATCTCTCTTTTTTAGGTTGATGAGAGAAGTCTTCACACTTGTCTTTTTTATAATATCAATAACGCTATTAGTTGGGTAGTGCACACAAGGCTGTAATTCCAGCACTTAGACCAGAGACAGGAAGATCAAAGAGTTCAAAGCTAGCCAGGGCTACGTAAGAACCTATCTCAAAGAAATTTTTTACTGAACTTTATCCCTTTAGGATTATTAAATACTGTTGTTTCTGTTTTTCAGGAAATTGCAGTTTAATACCTTATGGATAGGAGGTTCCATCTTTCAGCCATCAACTAGAGAGCCTGTCTCGCCCAAGGGACTCCATTTACGGGTGTCCATGAAGTTGCCTTTATTTTTATTATTTTGGGGTATTTTTTTGTCAGCATCTTCACAGAGACTCTGTTTGTCTTTATCTCAGCTAAGCATGTTCTTAACATAGTGCATTTTTCTTCCATCTCAGGTTGTCACTGGGAACTTGGACAGAATAGTGAGTACCGATAGTTGCAGGCATGCTGACAGGCACAGGAGTGAAGACTGCTAAGTAAGCGTCCTTCACGTGGATAGTTGATGATGTGTGCTTTAAGAACATGGAATCAGGCCTGGAGAGAGAACTTGGTGGTTAAGAGCACCTGCTGGCCTCCATAGAGGAGCAGAGGTCAGTTCTTAGCATCCATGTTGGATAGGTCATAACCACCTATACACAGGCACACATGCTCCCCTGCACACAATAGGAGGTGATTCATGAACTAAGTAATAGTGGTCACCTTAAAAAATGTATACCGAGTTCAAACACAACTTTCACATGTTTCAATCTTAGTAAGATTTTTTTTCTAGGTTCTAAATTGTGGTAAAATAGTTGTAACGTAAAGTGTATCCAACACATTTTAAATATATAATTTTGTGATATTAAATGTATTCATAATGTGAATGACCATCATTGCTACCCATCTAGCATGATTGGAATTGTCATTAAGGCTACTGAACCTCTTTTTTCTTTCTGTCTTTCTTTTAAACAAAAGTAGAAGAGTGAACAAGTGCCATAAAAACCTGGTCCCAAACTAGATTTTCTCTAGCTTTATGTTTTGTTCTAAATTTGGTATAAATGCCTTACTGTTTTAAATATAATGATTACACTGTTTTTTCAGAGTCTCAGTGTAAACATGGTATTTCAGGTATATCCCCCATCTCTTCCTCCTTCAGTGGCTTTAATCCTGCTGACACACAGAAACAGCCCCACTCCCCACCCCTGCCGTGTTCCAAGCTGGACTTTTAGAGGCAAGGTTCTAGGTCATTTTGTGTTGTATAACATGTCCCTTTTAGATTCCTTTACAGCTTAGCCAAGGCTATTTATAGTGGCCTGTGGAATAGACTAATTGATGCTTATCTCCCTTGAACATGAATGTGTCACAGAAACTGAGAATTCAGAATGAATGTTCAGAAGCATTCTTTGGTATTATCTCACACTTCATCATTACAAGTACACAAAAGTCTTACTGTGCAAATAGTGATTTAATATTATGGCTAGGCCCATACTCCCCCTTTCCAAAGAGTAATGATTTTTTCAGCCACCTATGAACTCCAATTTTTTTTGTTATTGGTTTTTTTGTTATGTTTTGTTTTGTTTTTGAAACAAGGTATCACCTTGTAGCTGAGGCTGGTCTCTAAGTCATGATCCCCACTGCCTCAGCTTCCTAACTGCTGAGATTAGAGGCATGCATCACTCAGCCTTGTTTTGCAAACTGTCTGGCTGTAATAACTTTATTATTGATGCCCAACTGTAACATCAGGGGACTGTGGTCCACACTGAACAGATGATGGCAACACCGGAAGTAAAATGTGGATCCAACTCCAAACTGAGGGTCTTGCCAAATGTAAGAGCCAGAGCTCATCCTTTCATATCCTACTAAAACCACTCACACCATCCGAAGAGTAACCAGTCTCTTCCCTTCCTCCCTAGCTATTCCCTTCTGGTTTTCCTTTCCTTTTTTGGTGAGGGCATATATGTGTGTATCACTTAAGTACCCCAATTCTCAGAATTAATACATTAGGAATATTTCTGTATACTTCAGTCTGTTAAGAGGGTAGATCTCACATCGAACATGTTATCATAGGAAAAACACAAAATGTTGGGTGCATCCCAAGAAAGGAAGGAAAACTTTCTTGTCTCTGAAGCTCAGCACATCAGGTATAGAGCTCAGGTTAGAATAATTTTAGAAAAAAAATAAGAGGCATAAATGTGGTATTAGAAGTGAGAAGGCTAGAATAAAAATATTTTTTAAATGATTCTTTCATCAGCAGAAGAAAGAACAAGGTCACAAAACTTTAGCGGAGGTTTCTGATTCCCAGGATTCCTATCTATTAATTCTCTAAAATGTTTTATTATTTCTGAAAGGAAACTCTAAAGACTTAAATGGCTAAGCCTAGTTACCCTGTCTTATTCTGTAAGGGAAATCCAATTCCGGTTACTAGGTAAAACAAAAGAGCTTCATATGATGTTTGTATTCCCTTCTTGACAAGGACGGGACCAAAAAAGCAAATACTCCAGGAAAGGGAAAGATTAGACCTCATCTTATCTAGAGACTAGATTTTGTTCAGAACATTAGCATGTGCTGTCAGCTATAGGTTTTAGAAGAATTTCTTGCTTGTTTGTACCTGTTCAACGGTCTGGTGTCTGTACACAACACAGTAGGGTGGAACTTAATTTTAGAACTGGGATCTGTTTGTGATAGCATTTTTCTTAATATTTAATAAAAAAACAGAACTCTAGACTCAGGTATTAAAAAGCATATACATGCAGAATAATGGCTGTATATGGAACCTAGCAAGGATCTCATGAGATGGTCTCCCTAGTTTGTGTTTTTAAGCTGTGAACGTTGCTGGTGATCAAGTATTTTTTTCTTAGTATTTATTTATTTATTTTGGTTTTTCAAAATAGGCTTAGCTGGGTTAAGTTGCAATGTATGTTTAAATTTGTTTTCACATCCATATTTTTTCTTTTCTTTTTTAATTTTTATTAATTACACTTTATTCACTTTGTATCCCCCCTGTAGCTCCCTACCTCCTCACCTTCCAATCCCTCTCTCCATCCCCCTTCTCCACACATGCCTCTCCCCAGGTCCACTGATAGGGGAGGTCTTCCTTTCCTTCCTTCTCATCCTAGTCTGTTAGGTCTCATCAGGAGTGGCTGCATTGTCTTCCTCTGTGGCCTGGTAAGGCTGCTCCCATCTCAGGGGAGGTGATCAAAGAGCAGGCCAATCAGTTTATGTCAGAGACAGTCCCTGTTCCTATTACTATGGAACCCACTTGGACACTGAATTGCCATGGGCTACATCTGTGCAGGGGTTCTAAGTTATCTCTATGAATGGTCCTTGGTTAGAGTATCAGTCTCAGAAAAGACCCCTGTGCCCAGATTTTTGGTTCCATTGCTCTCCTTGTGGAGCTCCTGTCCTCTCCACGTCTTCCTAACTCCCACTTCTTTCCTAAGATTCCCTGCACTCTGCCCAACAGTCTCAGCATCCATCACGTCCATATTTTTCAGCACTGCATTCACAGTTTTATGCACTGCTATAGGGCAATTCTTAATCCAAAGCCACCTTCACCCACAAAAAGAATTTCCAGAATGTCCAGGGTCCTCAATTTCTCATATTTCATTTTTCAGAGTATAATTTTTTAATGAAATGTCTGTCTTATCAGAAATGGGATTAAATACATTCTGGGGTCAGTTAGGAAGCCTTTTGCTGATCTAAGTTCTAACCTTAAAAGATTACCCTACCAAGGACTATTCATGGAGATAACCCAGAACCCCTGCACAGATGTAGCCCAGGGCAGTTCAGAGTCCAACTGGGTTACATAGTAATGTGAAGAGGGACTGCCTCTGACATAATCTGATTGGCCTGCTCTTTGATCACCTCCCTCTGGGGGGGAGCAGCTTTACCAGGCCATAGTAGAGGACAATGCAGCCACTTTTGATGTGAACTGACAGACTAAGATCAGAAAGAAGAGGAGAACCTCCCCTATTAGTGGACTTGGGGAGTAGCATGCAAGCAGAGGGAGGAGGGAGGGTGGGATTGGGAGGGGAGGAGGGAGGGGCTTATGGGGGATGCAGAATGAATGAAGTGTAATTGATGAAAAATTAAAAAAAGATTACCCTAGTTCGTTTATTCAGACATTGTATTGCTCCTTGAACAGTGAGCTGTAGACTGAACTCTGCCAAAATTTTAAGACCAAAGGATCAAACTTTTCTAAGCAATGTAATTGCATCCCAGAAGAAAACTCAGAAGTATTTACAGAAAAGGAAGAATGCCTAGCAGCATGCCTAGTATATAATTAAAGATTGTTGGGTATGTAATGAAGATAGAATAATGACCCATAATGAGGAGAACAATCAATCAAATAAAAATTACCTTATATGGACATGTGTGTCTGAATTAGCAGAAAGAGGTACAAAGACAGTATTATAATGACCTCTGTATTTGAATAGTAGCAATATAGGATATATATTTCTATTTTCAAAAAAACTTGGGGATGAAAGCTATGCTATTTGAGATGAAAAAATCAAGTACGTGTGGTTTAGTGCAAATCAGACATAACATAAGACTAGTAAGCTTGAAGATCCAGCCACAGAAACTATTCATAGTGAAAGAGTTGAGGGCTGGAGAGATGGCTCAGCAGTTAAGAGCCTGCACTACTCTTGCTGAGGATTGTTATCCAGCACCCGCATGGGACAGCTCACAGCTGCCTTCTGATCTCAAAGATCACCCACCCCCACACATGTACTTTTCAAACCCCTACAACCTTAAAAATAAAAAGTTACAAACAAATAAAAATGAAAGCGTCAAGACATTAACTTTTAATGGCAAGCAAATGAGTGAGCTGTGAAATTTCCAGTGGTCTCATTTACACATCATTGGAGTGACCAGAGGAGAAGAAACACAGTGGTAGAAAAGAAATTGAAAAACTATTGGCCCAAACTTCTGAATTTTTCTGAAAACTATTACTGCACCGTTTCAAAATGCTCAAAAGCAATAAGAAACAGCACCAAAGCACATATAACCAAATTGTTCAAAACCAGTGATAAAAAAGAAAGCCTTGAAAACTGCTAAAACAAAAAACAAAACTCAGTCAAATAAATATTTTAAAACAAAGACAAAATAAGTACACGTTTAGAGATTTGAAAGCTAAAATAATTTCATTGTAGGCCACAGTAAAGAAATAGCAATGTCCTTTAGGCATAAGGAAAATGACAGCTGGGGAAATGGCTTTAGTGTCTGTTGGGCAAGAACTGATCTGAGTTCAGATCTCTAGTACCCACATAAATGCCAAATATGGTAGCTCACATGTGTAACCTAAACACTAGAAGTGGAGTTAGGGGCAGGGAAATAGACAGGAACATCCTTGGAGCTCACTGGCTGGCAAGCCGAGCTGAGTCTCTGAGATACAAGTCAGTGAGAGACACAACCTCCAAAAATAAAGCAAGTGGAGAGCAATCAAGAAAGACCTCTAGCCTTCACAGGTGCAAACACTGAGTATGTATGTGATTACATGCAAATACATGTTTAAGAAAATAACAATAATGGAAAGAAACAGTGGCACCTACCTGGAACCCAGTTACTTGGGAGGCTTAGTCAAGAAGAGTTACTTGAGCCAAGGAGTTTGAGGCCAGCCTGGACAACATGGCAAGACCTTGTCTTAAATATAAAGAATAGCCAGCCACCATGGCACAAGCCTCAAAACCCAGCACTCAAGATGTAGGAACAGGCAGAGCTCTATGAATTTAAGGTCAATCTGGTCTACACACACACATACACACACATGTGCATGCACATGCATATACATGCGCGCGCGCGCACACACACACACACACCCCAAAGGGAAAAATGGAGAAATGATACTATAAAATTGTTTTGTAAAACAAGGTGTAAATGTCACTGGGATGTAAACTAAGGTATTTAAAGTCTGTATTCTGTAAATCCTAGAGCAAGTGGAAGAATACAGTTATAGCTGATAAGCCAACAAAGGAGATAAAATATAATAAAGTGTTCACAAGAAGTCAGAAAGTAGAATAGGGACAAAGATAGATAGTCAGAACAAACAGAAAACAGACAAACCTAACCATTTTAGTAAATGACTTAAACATCTGATTAAAAGGCAAAAACTATTAAACGATGAGTCTGAGAAATGCATTTCATATACAAAGATACAAAAACGATAAAAGTGCAAGGATAGAAAAGCTATACCATACTGGCCTTCACATCAATCACTAGAAAGCGATACGGCAGCATTAAAAGAGAATAAAATATATTTCAGAGCGAAATAAATGTTTCTGCCCTAAATAGAGCTTTGAAATATCAACACAAAATTAAAAGAACTGCAAGGATAGACAAATCCACAATTACAGTAAGAGATCTTTTAGGCTTAGGGTTTATAGAATGTAGATTTAAGTTACTGCAGTCTACATTCAAGTAATATGAAC
The DNA here is from genome assembly GCF_030254825.1 of Meriones unguiculatus. Lineage (NCBI taxonomy): Eukaryota > Metazoa > Chordata > Mammalia > Rodentia > Muridae > Meriones > Meriones unguiculatus. Next base: position 59,027,632 of record NC_083357.1, read on the forward strand.
ATTTCTCGTACCACAAAACAATTTTATAATGTCATTCTCCCATTTCTCCCCTCCTATTGTTTAACTTTTTTAGTTTATTGATGCCCTATAATCTATTGTTAATTTGGTGGTGCACCTCTTTAATCCCAGCGCTTGGGAGGCAGAGGCAGGTGGATCTCTGAGTTCAAGGCCACCTGATCTACAGAGTGAGTTCTCAAAAAAAAAAAAAAAAAAAAAAAAACGTGTTTGATCCATGTACGTGTGGGAGGCCAGGGGTCTATCTTGAGTGTCTTTGTCAATCAACTCTGCCATATTTTTTTGAGGCAGAGTCTCTCACTGAATCTGTCAACTTGCCAATTTGGGGAATGCGGCTGGCCAGTAAGACTCAGGGATCCACCTGTTCCCCCTCTGCCATGCCCAGTTTTTCGTTTTTAATATTTTAATTGTGTGTGTGTGTGTGTGTGTATGTGCGCACACCTGTGTGCGTCTGTGTACAGCACATGGGTGCAGGTGCTCACGCAGGCCAGAAGGCCAAAGATCCCTTAGACTGGAGTTCCTGGCAGTTATGAGTTGCCTGATGTGGGGTCTAGGAATTTAACCCAGGCCTACTGCAAGAGCAGTAAGTGCGCTTAACTACTGGGACATCTCTCCAACTATGCTCAGATTTTTATGGGAATTCTGGAGATCCTGATTTGGTTCCTTACCTTTGCACAGCAAGTAGTTTACTGATTGAACCACGGCCCATGGCCCCTAGTCAGATTTTGGCATAACCTTCAGTAATCTCCTTCAGCAAATTCAACTTAAGTTGAACTTAAGAGTATTAACTAGTACTGCCTTTTTACTTTTCTAGAACTACTAACAATAGTGGAACATAGATTCTCTTCAAAGTGGCATGTGGTACACCTGCCAACACACAATGGCCCTGTAGCCACTCTCGCCTTTTTTTGCACAGGATGTGAACTAACAATGGTCGTCATATTTTCAAATATGTATTTTTACAAAGAAAGAAAAATATATGCCAGAGTCTGTGTGTGTCCCATAAAACTTAAAATATTTACCAACTAAACTTTTATAAAAAAAAATTACCAGCCTATATTCTAAACCAGAAAACATGTCTTCATAAATTTTAAGGAATTCAAATCATGAAAAAAAAATCTCCTCTGGCCACAATGGATTAAATTAGTAATCAGTAACAGAAACTTCTTGGAAAATTTCAATATTCTAAACTAAAATCTTCTAGAAAACCTATTGATTAACAAAAGAAACCTATGGTAAAATTAGAAGGCATTTTTCATTTTGAACTGAATGAAAATAAAAACATCAAATTTCATGGCCTTCCACTAAAGCACTACTATGTAGCTGGTGACATTTAAAAGCAAAATAACTATATTAGACAATGATCTCAGCTCCTACCTTATTAAAGCACAAAAGTTAAACACACAAAGAAAGGAAAGAGAAAATCAGTTAAGTGCATGAAACAAAAACTGATTTTTATATCAATGAAACTGATAAATCTTAAGTCAAACATGATCAGGAAAACAAAAAGAGAGACAAAAGAGAAGCACCGGGAGAAAAGACACAATATGAGTGGTGGTGTAGTGGTGCATGTCTGTAATCCCAATTCTGTAATCCCAACACTAAATACACTCGCCCTGGAGGCCAGCCGTGACTGCAGGAGTCTTCCCTCTCAAAACAACAACAGCACCAAACAAAGGAGGTTATAACCTTATGGCATTGTAAATGACAATAAAGGACATTACAAGAAAGTTTTAGGAGGTAGATACAGAACTTGGATGAAATTATTGGGTTCCCTGAAATAGTTATTCAGAAGCCCATTTAAGAAGACAGATAACCCGAAGAGCTATATGTAAACTGAATTTGTAGTTAAACGCATTCCCACAAAGACATTCATGGATTCTTTTAATCACCAAGGCTAAAACGCACTAGTTATGCACAAGCTTCTAGAAAACTGGCAAGAAGAGATTCCTTTCTGATTTGTTCTTTGAGGCAGGATTATCCCGATTCCTGAACCACAGAAGGACATTACAAAAGAGAACTACAGGGTGTTTTCACCACCCCCCCACACACACAAACACAGATATGATAACTACAAAGAAAATGTTACAGTATCAAATTCAGCAATATCTACAAAGGACAGTATTATAGCTGGCTGACACTTGTCCTAGGAATAGCTGGTTTGTTTAACATACCCAAGTGTATTGCTCACTGGGTAAAGGAGCTTGTTGCTAAACTATATAACCTGAGTTCAATCCCCAAGATCCACGTGGTAGGAGAGAGCTGAGACCCAGAAGTTGTCCTCTGACCTCCATGTGTATACCCTGGGGCATAGGCACACAGGTATACACACAAAATATTAAAAATCAAATTCATCATAGTACACTAAAAATCTAATGACCTCAACAAAGACAAAATCCTATGACCTTTAAGCCACCATCCATCAACACCTCTGAGCCAGCTAGTGAGAGAAAGTACTGTAGTTTGGATCCACGGCATCCCACACAGGCCCATTTGTTGCAGGCACTAGATCCCAAGCCTGTGGAGCTGCTGTGAGGTAGCAGAGCCTCTAAGAGATGGGATCTATAGTTAGAGGACGCTACATCATTGGAGGCATACCCAGAAAGGGGATCTTGCCCTTTCTCTTCGCTTCCTGGACACCCTGCAGTGAACAGAACTCAGCACCCCACTGTTATTATGGTGCACTGTGCTACTATACCCCAAAGCCACAAGGCCAAGTGACTGAACCTTTGAAACCATGAGAAAATATGAAGGACTTTTGCCTTTTAAGTTGGTATCTTCAAATATTCTGTCACAATGCTGGAAAGCAGACTAACACAGATGGGTACTTCTTCAGCCAGACACAAAGACATCTACAAAGTCTGTTTACAAAGACTTAGAGATAACCTTACGTCTAATGGTGCTTTCCCTCTAAGACCAGGAATGCTACAAAGATACCTGTTCTCACTCAAAATCGGTGCAGTCAGTCAAGAAAATGAAATAAATCTGATGAAATCCATCATACCTGAGAGTACTCTCAGCCTCTATATTCCTTCTTCCTCCCACCACTTTCCTCAGGGAATCACTGGTTGGCTATGACTATAGATTAGTTTGCATGCTCTAGAACTCTGTAAATGGGGAAATCTTGTGATACACACACAATTAGTCTGAAATTAATAGTTTATCTTATAATCAAAGTTCATATGGAGCCATTTGATGTTCATTCCATCCCTTCTTCAGTCTCTAGAATTTCAGTTTCTTTATTTCACATGTTTATCAAGTCTGTAGCATTCTTCTGTTTTTTTTTTTCTCTCTCTCTCCACCTGAAGATAAGATTTTACATCTTCAATGTCACACTCTTGTGTTCATTTCCTCATTTTCTTTCCTTCCCCTGGATAAAGATAAGCCATTGCTAAACTTGTTCCATCTTTCAGTTACTGTTTCCTAACAGCCTCTTGTCTCTTGATATTCACCCTAGCTCCTTACCTTGTGTACCTCCTTCTCCACCAACTTATACAGACAGGAAATACTTGGATCAGACACGGTGTGTGTGTGTGTGTGTGTAAGGTGAATAAGGAAAACCTGCTTCACTGGAGAAGGTGAATTTAAATACGAAAATCTCTTTCTTTCAGTGCTTCTACCAGGAAGGAAATCAGGAAAGCAGAAGAGCAGAACCTTTGGGGACAAATGCTGAATGCAAGGCTTTTTTTTTTTTTTTTCACAGTGGGTGTTCACTGTAAGCTTTCATCCACTGGGACAGAAGATTGAGATTCTTGCTCATGTCTTACCTCAGCTGGGATTTGTGATGTGGGCAATAATCGTTTTGTATTATCCTCGGAGTTTTAAAGGGTAAGGGAAAGCATCCTAGAGAAGAAAATCATGCTTCTCTAGCCGACAGCTTAGCTTCATTTACCAAACAGCTTTCCCAACACTTAAGGCCTCTTAAGATGAGTCCATTCCCATTTCCCTTTTCATTCTCATCTACACTTCTTTGATTGGATCTCACCACACAGCCAACTGGCCTCCAACTCATTATATAGACCAGCCTAGCCTCAAACTCTCATTTCTTCTTTGTTAGTCTTCTGAGTGTTGGGATTACAGATATGAGCTACTGTGTCTGGCTTCTTTCTAGTTCTGCCTATCAACATGCTTGGGAAATAACAACCTTCTTCCTCTGCAGTTTTGTCCATTGCTATGTCTAGTTATTGAACCTATACTAAGCAAGCAGTATATAAATCTGATTATCTTTTTTCTCTGGTAATCCAAGTCCATCAGTGCTTTAAAATTTTACTCTCTATCTCTTTGTCTCTCTCTGCATGTGTCTCTATCTCTCTTATATATACATAAGATTTGCCTCACCTGGGTCTGGTGGTATGCTCTTGGAAGGGTAAAGCAGGAAGATTATGAGTTCAAGGTCAGCCTTGGATCTATACTGTGAGCCCTTGTCTAAAAGGCCCCTTTCCTGCTCCCTACATTTTACTATTCTAGTAAATTTTCAGTTTTACTCACTTCATATTATACATTCTTAGCAATTACTTACAGCTTTTATATCATTTTCATATTACACATTTTTAGCAATTATTTATAGCTTTTACTTCATTCTACATGCATGTCCTTTTCTTGCACACCTATCTGTTATATACTGTCACATTTTCAAAAACGACGCTTCAAGTGTCATATGCACCATGTGCTACACTGTTGTGGCAATGTTGTGCTACAATCGGCAGCAGAGAAATGGACACTGACCTTGGTGGTGCTGCTGTCGCCTGTAATTTTAGCACTCAGGCGGTACAGGCACGAAGAACAATTTATATCCAGCCTTGCCAGCATAATGAGTTTGAGGCCAGCCTGGGCTATGTGAGATCCTGTCAGAAGAGGGAGAAGGAAGAAGGAGGAGGAGGAGAAGGAGAAGGAAGAAGAAGAGTAGACACTATCAGTAGACAACGAGATGTTTTTTGAATCTATGGTCTTTCAAGAGAACTAAAATACACAGATTATATTTTTAGCTATTTTTGTCATATAAAGTATGACTTTTTTTAATAAATTGCTCCTTCCAGCTTAAAACCAAGGAAGTTCCCTAAGAAAAAGCATATGAAGTTATAAACGCATTTATATGTTGGTAAGATTTTTTCCAGAAATGAAGTAATGTAAAGACTGTAAATACATTTAAGTCTTGGTATTTTCATAGAAATCTTTAATGGGAATCATGTTATATAGTTAATATGAACAATTAGCTTTAAAGAAAACTTCTCGTTTCTTCTTTTCAGAGAAACAGGAAAAATTACACCAGATTTCTATAGTACTTAAACTATTCCTTGTTGCCTCAGGAAGGAATTAATGTGGTAGTCCAGGTGAACTATTTGCACATCTTCTGTAGAAAACATGAGTTACAATTTTACGGCCTTATTCTGACACCTCAGCAATCCTCTGACTCTGTTCTACCACATTAATTTCTTCCTGAAGCAACAAGGAATACTGAACTATTTATTTACTTCAGGAAGAAACAAATTTGAGCCATTACTTACTTTTGACTTGCTCTATTACAAAAATAAGTCTACTCTAATTTAATGTATAAAACATATGCAGTGTCCCCATAGTGCACATTTGCAGTGGGTACCATTTATATTACAACATATGTGAATTTCCTGGAAGGCTGAGGGAATGTGTAAATATTCTTTCCAGGAATAGTGTGACATAGCTTAGCCAAACAGATTCCTACTACTCATGGGTCTTGTTACAGATGAACACTAAGAACTGTAAAGGCACTTTGTGTGTCCATAGTAACAGAATGGTGAAATGGTATTCACTAAAATCCTTAAGAGAAAGACTGGAGAGGTGGCTCTGTGGTTAAACACTTGCTGCTGCTCTTCCAGAGGATTGAGTTCTGTTTCCAGCACTCACACTGAACAGCTCTCAATCGCCTCTAATTCCAGTTTCAGAGAATTTAACACCTTCTTCTGGCCTCCACAGGCACCCAAATACATACACATATACTTAGATAAACTAAGTAAAAAATAAATTAAAATGCCATTTAAAACCAAAATTAAACCTTAAGAAACTTGTAAGAAAATGAAGTGACCAGTCTTTTCCTTGGATTTGTTTAATGTGTGGCCATCCCTGATTTTGTGTCTCTAACAAGAGTGTTAAGAGCTTCTCAGATACTGAGGAAGGTAAACTGAAGCATATTGTTCTCAGTTGTAAGAATATTTTTCTCAACCATTCTAACATGTTGGCTTAACAGTTCCCTTTCTTCACTAGTGTTTTGCAGTATAATATGGATGTAATGGTCGAAGCCATACTGTGCTAGTCATTTTTAACTTCCATCTTCCTTCAGATTCCAAAATGACATGAGAGAGCTGCCTAGTAGCAACTTCAAGATTTCCAAACATGTTTGAGAGGAAGTGTGTGCCAGCACATGCCGATGCATAGGTGTGGACGTCAGAGCAGTTTTGAGAGTTAGTGCTCTCTTTCCATCGTGGGTTCCAGAGACCAAACCCAGGTTATCCATCAAGCTTGCCTGATGAATGCTGTTACCCCAATGAGCCATCTGGGTGGCCCAAGAAGAGCCTCTTAAATATCAATTCTAAGTAAAAACAGAAGAAAAAAAATGTCTGAAAATTTTATCTTTCCTTTTTAGATACATGTGTTTTGCCTGCTAGGAGGTTCATGTACCATTTGTATTCCTCTAGGACCCTCCTCTGAGCAAAGCAAATCCCCAGGAACGGGAGTTACCGATGGTGGAAACTACCATGCACGTGGTTTCTAGGAACTAAACCTGGACCCTCTGCTGGAGCAACCATACTGTTAACTGCCAAGGCATTTCCTCAGCCCCAAGAAAAATTCTTACTGTCTTCATTTTGGTTAAACGCAAGCTTCAGATGAGATTATGTCATCACCAGAAAAAGAAAAGTGTGTTTCTTGTGGAAATGACCTGCCAACACTTACTTTATAGGGTTGTTTAAAAAGAGTTTTAAACATTATACAAATGCCTAACACTATTCCTGGTTCACAAGACATTTTGTAAATGGTAGCCACCATAATATTTAATATATTATAACGTAACATAGTGCTAGGACTTATCTGTCATATTTCTTTTATATTGGTAGTATTTTATGTATGATTCACATGGATGAGATGAGTATAGAGATCAGAGGTCGACACTGTTTCTTGTTACTTTTCACTTTTTTTTTTTTTTTTGAGACAAGGTCTCGTTGAACTTGGAGCTCACCAATTCAGCTAGACTTTTGCTGCTACTAAGCTCCAGTATTCTCCTTCTCCACTCCCCCAGCGCTGGGGTTGTAGGCATGTGTGAACATGATCAGCCGTTTTTACCATAGGTCCTGGGGATTGAAGTTAGGTCATCATGTTTTCAGGGTGAGCACTTTAGTGACTCCCTCTTCCCCTACATTCCTATATAGACAATAACTTGAAAGAAGAAAATGAAGTCCAGTCTAGTTAAGCTAAGCAGAGCTTCATAGAGGAGTAGAACTAATCAAGGAATAGGGGTGAGAGAGGGGAAAATAGGGAGAGGGCATTTTACAGGCAGCAAAGCTGGCACGGTAGAAGTCCTCCAAGCCTTTTGACATTGGACATGGAGCTACCAGATTTGGAGTCTGTCCTGCTGGGCTTCTGTCTTGCTTTGTTCTAGTAGTTCCCCATAACATTCAGGTTCCGTCCTTTTGGAATGGTAATGTATATTCTGTGTCATCATATGTTAGAAGTATGTAATTTGCTTTTTGGCTTTATAGGGGGCTGCAATTAAGAGATTTTTCTCGAGTCTCAAAAGAGACGTTGGATTTTGTACTTTTAAACAGTTTTGAGACTGTAAAGACTGTGGGGGTTTTGAAAATGGGACCAATTGCATTTTCCATTATGATATGGTCATGAGACTGTGGGGACAGGGAGTAGAATGTGGTTGTTTGAAAGAGAATGGCTCCCACAGGCACGTATGTTTGGTCCCCAGTTGGAGGAACTATCTAAAAAGGATTGGGAGGTGTGGCCTTATTGGAGGTTTATCGCTGGGGGTGGGCTTTAAGCTTTCTGAAGCTTCCTGCCATCCCTTGTATTGGCAGTCTGAGATGTGAGCTCTCAACTGTTCGTGCTGCCGTGCTTTAGCTCTGCCATCATGAACTCTAGCCCAAATAAACTCTAAGCCCAATTAAACGATTCTATAAATTGCCTTGGTAACAGTTTATCACAGCAATAGAAAAGTAACTCTTCTAGATAATTTTTCTCTTCACACATGTTTGGGAACCCCCAGGCAAATATTCCAGTTCTTTTTTTTTTTTTTTCCCTGTTTGTGGGAATCCATTTCCCCTCAAGATCATCTCACCCACATTTGCCATGCTTATGTTTTGTGATGCCTCTGCTCGTAGGAGTCTTAGGACTTGTACTGTGTCCCTAGTACTCCTGTTAAGTTCTGGGTTCTAATTCATTGGTGTGCCCAGCAACTCCACTTAGATGTCTAATTAAAGAGTCTGAACTGGCACATTTCAAACATCCTGTCTCTTCTGTAACTCACCTTTCTGTGAAACTTGTCAGATGTCAGTAAGTTGCATGATTTTAGTCAAGTGGCTAGGTTAAAAAAACAAGTGAACTTGAACTCTCCATTAATTCTTCTCTGTGCCAGTTTACTGTCACCTCTCAGCCATTTTTAGATTCCATCTTTGTATTGCTGTGGTTGCTGCTCTGCTTCCAGTCCCCAACTGAATTCCTTCTGTGTCCCATCAGTGAAAAATTGGGGGAGAGGAGGAGGGAGAGCCAAGGAGAGGGGAAAGGTCCCATAAAAACTGCTTCTGTTCCACAGTTCCCCAAAGTGTCACCTTGGATGTACTCTCAAGCACAGGGCAGCAAGTGCCCTCCCCCACCCCCCCCGCCCCCTGCAAGCTCTCTGGTTTCCCAGCAGCAAAAAGGCAGTAACTGCTAACAGAGGTTGCCCCATCCATTATTTTGGTAGTTTTTCTTTTCTTTTCTTTTCTTTTTTTTTTCAGTCCCATACCTGTTTGACCAAATTCCTTCTCCTTCCTCCATCCCCCTCCCCTGAGACAAGGTCTCCTTATGTGGCCCTGGCTGGCCTGGACCTCACTATGCAGACCAGACTGGCCTCAGACTCATGGAGATTCCCCTGCTTCTGCCCTGTGCAGAGGTTAAAGGCTTATGCCGCTACTCCAGGCAGGATACAAATCTTTGTACTCTGTGGCTATTGAAATATTCAGCAGCAGCCATCTGCATGTTTCTCACTTTAAGAACAAAACTCACACTTTTCTATGGCCTGCATTTTCTGTGTTACATTTTCTGTAAGCCCATGTATTTCTCTAATTTCCCATCTTTTCCCTTGAAACTCATTTGGCTTTTAAAAAGATTATTATGAGGACTGAACCCAGGACCTTATGCATGCTAAGCAAACACTATACCACTGAGCAAGACACCTGGCCGGGCTCTCCTCCCTCTGTCTTGAACACAGCGCTTTCCCTTAGGGCCTTCACGGACATTATTCTCTGTATCTAAGTTGCCCCAGTGTTTGTCAAGCTCACTACCTCTCTTTATTCAGATTTCTTCTCAAATTCAGATTGATAGCCTTCTAACAACTCTATCTAAAGCAGCGGTTCTCAGCCTTCCTGTGACCCTTTAATATGGTTCCTCATGTTGTAGTGACCCCCAACCATAACATTATTTCATTGCTACTTCATAACTATACTTTTGCCACCGTTATGAATTGTAATGTAAACATCCGATATGCCAGATGTCTGATATGTGACCCTGCCGGGCTGTGACCCAGCAGTTGAGAACCACTGGAAGTATCTCCTATTGTCTAGATTCTGATCTGGGCTTTTCTCACCACCATGCCCTGTCACATTCATCTGCCTCTTCACTGCAGTGTAAACTTGATAGAGGCAAAGGTGCCTGGCCCAGGGATCAGTAAGTCCCGGGAAACAGACAGAGTTAAGGAACTGCAAGAATTGCAACAAATACGGAAGGAAACTGACCAAAGTAACTGCAAAGAGGACACTATCCAAGTGAGACAAAAGTGACACAATTCATATTCACTCATCTAGTACATAATGCAACAGATGAAATTCAAAAGTGAACTTTAAGATGTAGTAGAAGAGAATTTCCCAAAACTAGTGAGCACACTACATCTACAGAAAATGTTCAAAGAAAATGGGCGTATAACCTTCCATGTTGAGCCATATCCTGGTTAAGCTATTTTTGTTGTTTGAGTGAGCTAAGCAGTCCAGGCTGATATTGCCCTTCAGCTCTTGATCCTCCTACCTGCAACTCTTGAGATCTGGGATTCTAGCCTTGTGAACCCACAGCTGGCCGTGGATCATAAGAAATGAAGGAAAACCTTTTCAGACCTTCTGGCAGAAAACACGATCACTTACAAGAAAGGGGGACATCACGCTGACCTTACCATTCCTCTAAGCAAATATTCACCAGAATATATACTCTGCAGTTTTCGGCAAAGGCCACACAACCCTAAACTTAGTCACATCTAAGTAACTGCCACCCAAGGGTTAGTGGAGAAAGTAGACAGCACAATGGTTCAGTGGGTAAAGGCGCTTGATGCCAAGCCTGATATCTTAACTTGGATCCCCAGGACCCACATGGTAAAAGGAAGAGAACTGACTGCTGAAAGCTGTCTTCTGACTTCCACACATGTACAACGGCACCCAGAAACACACTCACACACACAACATACATGCAAATAAAATAATGCCATAAAAAATGCAAAAGCAAATTTACACACACACAAAGGCAAATAAAGCACCTGTAAGCCTATGTCGGGGAAAAAAGTCCCCAGTAAAGAGCATAAGTGAAGCAATGATTCAGGAAGTAGGTCATGGGAGCTAAGGTTTGTTAAGAACATCAGCTTTTTTTAAAATACAGATCAAAGCCATATGACAAATGAAATTAAGATTACAGAAAAGAACCAAACATAATAAAACATCTCATAATAATACTTTTCTTGGAGGTGATTCAAATTTTGAAATATATAGGTAACAGAAATTTTTTTTTTAAGTTTTCAATATTTAGCAACTAAGGTCATTTGTGGAACAAAGAAATTTTCCTAAATGCTCAGCAATTTCAGTTTCTCTTCAAATCCCATCCATGAATTTTGGTCATATTCCTAGAGGATACCTTAAGGCTCATATGCTTGACAGGCCTTGCTTCCACATGATGAAGAAATAGTATCCTAATTGACTTTGGAAATATTCCTTTTAAAAATAAACCACAGGGGCTGGAGAAATGGCTCAGCAAGCAAAAGCATTTGCCATCCAAGCAAGAAGACCCAAGTCTGAATCTCTAGAACTTGGCATAACCACATCACCTCTAACGCCGATGTTGGGTGATAAAGACAGGCAGATCCTGGAACTTGTTGGCAAGCCAATCTTGCCAAAATATACAGTTTCAGGCTCAGTGAGGGACTGTCTCAAAAACCAAGAAGGACAGCAATAAAAGATACCCAAAATTCTCTTCAGAGTTCCACATGCCCGTGCCTGGGTGCATACACCATAGCCACATGCCACAAACACTCAAACTGTATTTTGAACCCACAGAAAGGTAAAGAAAAAAAAACATAAGAAATTGGAGTTATTTTATTTAATGAACAAGTAGGCTATCCTCGGCTCTTAATTATCAATGGCTAGAACATTGTTGCTATTAGCCATATGTGGTTTGAATGACAACTGCCCCCATAGGATTTTATTTTTGAATGCTTGATCCCTAGTTGGTGGAACTGTATGGCAAGGATTGGGAGGTGTGTGGCCTTGTTGGAGGAGGGGTGTCACTGGGAATGGGCTTTGTGGTTTCAAAACCCCAAGTTACTCCCAATGTGTGTCTGTGTCTGTCAGTCAGTCTCAGCTCCCTTTCTCCTCCCTGCCTCCTGACTGTGTCTCAATAAGGAGACCTTCTGCTAATGCTCCATTGACACGCTTGATTGCCTACTGCCATGCTCCCTGCCATGATGGTCATGGAGTCTTTTTGAAATTGTAAGCTACAAATATGGACTTTGCCTTGGTCACGGTGTCTTAACACAGTAATAGAAAAGTAACTAAGACAGCTACCAATATCATGGTTTGTATTTGAACTCTTAGTGTGCCAGTTTCACTGTAGCATAATGGTGTTACATTCTCTCTTTTTTTTTGGGGGGGGAGCAGGTTATTGAGACAGGGTTTTTCTGTGTAGCCCTGGTTGTCCTGGAACTCACTTTGTATACCAGGCTAGCCTTGAACTCAGAGATCCACTTTCCTCTGCCTCCCAAGTGCTGTGATTAAAGGTGGCTACATTCTTAAGTAAGTGCCAGTTGATTTTTCTTAATAATTTTTTTTAATTTTTATTTTACATGCATTGTTGTTTTGTCTGCATGTATATCTGTGTGGTGGTGTTTAATTCTCTGCAACTGTAGTTACAGACAGTCATGAGCTGCCATGTTTGAATCCGGGTCCTTTGGAAGAGCAGCCAGTGCTCTTAACTGCTGAGCCATCTCTCCAGCCCTTAAGTGCCAGTTTAAAGGTTAAACAAACAAAACAAACACACAAACATTAGGTAACTACTTTGAAATAATTTCATAATTCTTATTTGACCTGAGACATCTAGAGCTAGACAGTCCCACTTGCAGTTTTCTTTCATGTTATTGTTATGGTGCAGTAATTCTGCAGCCAGGTGTCCTAGTTAGGGCCACTATTGCTTTAGCACCACAACCAAAAGCAGTGGGGGGTGGGATGGGAAGGGGTTACCTGGCTTACATCATTGTTCATCATTGAAGGATGCTGGGATAGGAACCCAAACAAGCAGGGCAGGAGTCTGGAGGCAGGAGCTAATGCAGAGGCCATGGAAGCATGCTGCTTACTGGCTTGCATCCAAATTGAAGTAGAATCTCAACTCCCTGTGTCCATATCAACAATCTCAATCTAACCCAATCTCATGTTCTTTCCATCATTATCCCACACCTTTAAAATCCATTCCCACACATATTCCCCAGATTTCTACTTAAATGAATTAGCAAACTCATTAAGCTCTTCAGTAGCACAGTACGCCTCCTCATGGACTACTTTCTATCTCTCCTCTAGGAGCCTGCTTAGTCTTAAGTCTGGCAACTATTGGTGGGCCCTGAGGGACATGAGTATTGTCTTGACTGACATTTTCTTCAGAGAGACTTACTACTGTTTTAGTGGACAATGAAAGATTAGTTCCCTCAGTCAGAGGCAAAAGAGGCAGTATTTCATCTGCTGAGGATGGAGAGACTGTTTCCTCAGCTGAGATAAAACCCTTGAGAACCTCAGGGTTCAGAGATCTCAGATTCAAGAGGGTCCTCCCACACATCTCCATCCCAAGTTCCAGGATCCCATTCTTTACCAGTGTCCTTACTTTAACAGCTGACACCTTCCTAATTCTGGGATTTGAATTTTCACTGTAATTCAGCAACCCCTATAATGAGGGCTCGGGTTTGATTTTCTACAGCCTGAGCTCTGTGTCTGCTAGAGAGAAGATGCTCTTCCAAGGCACACTTGGAAACCTTTAGACTGCTCATGTGCACCTGAAACTGGCACCTTATCACCGAGTCCACTGTCCTTCACCATATTCTTAAGAGCTAGAAGTTGGTTACTTTTATCACAGAGCTCATTCTTTTCCTCGGTCAGTTTATCTAGAGATGCTAGTAGGAACCAACCAGTATCATCATTTTCCTTATTTTCCCACAAACTGCCAAAAGTTTATCTATAAACTCACCAATCTGTTGCCTCTCACAATTGCTGGACCAGGATATTCAAATGCATTTGTCTCCTTAAGTTTGTAAAATAGTTCACACCATGAGCTTTCAGTACTCTCTGAGCTCCCGGGGGAAGCTTCAGTTACTATAGGTGTTGGAAAGCTTATTCTAGATACCTAGCACATTAATCTGTATACTTCTGCTGCTCTAGAACTTCTGGGTTCTCCAGAGGAACAAACCTTACAGAATGAATCTACATATAAGTGCATACACACACAGAGTATGGCTTACAGGCTGTGATCCAGCTAGGTCAACAATGGCTGTCTACAAATGGAAAGTCCATGAATCCAATGGTTGTTTAGTCCATAAGGCTAGATGTCTCAACTGGTCTAATGCCAGTGAAGGAATAGACTTGGTAGGTAGGTAAAGGGCAAGCTGACAAAGAGGAAGAACAAGTTTCCTTTTTCCACGTCCTTTCTTTTTATAGGCTACCAGTAGAAGATATGGCCCAGATTAGAGGTGGATCTTCCCACCTCAAAATATCTGGGTTAGATGCATATCTTCCCATCTCAAAGATCCAGATTAGAAATGGGGCCTCTCACTTCAAATGACTTCATTAAGAAGAAAAAAATCCCTCACAGGTGTACCCAAACCTTTTGGGTTTTAGTTAATTCCAGATGTTGTCAAGCTGACCAAGAACAGCTATCACAGGAGGACAGCAAGCATGCTGGAAAAACAGTATGCGTAAATCTCTGTGGCAGAGTTTGGTTGAAGCTGTCCCTCCTTCAGCACTGCATTAGGTCATCTCAAAGTGTTTACTTAAGCTCCTCTGGGCTGCCTCCATGGTAGCTGTGACATCACAGAGAAGCCAAACTGTTTGGGGCCTGATAACAGTCCATTAAAAAACAAAAAAAAAAAAATCACTGCTATATAACAAACTTTAAAAAGGATACTATTTAGAAGCTACTTCAAGAAAAAACATTAAGTGATCCACAAAGGGCTCATAAATATGTATCTGCTCACTATATGGATAGTCTTACTTTTAAGGATCTATTTTTATATTTTTTTAATTACATGTGCGTGTATCTGTGTGTGTGTGTGAGTGGCACAGAAGCCAGAGGAATCATATGTCTCTGAAATTGTAATCACAGGTAATTTTGAGTTTCCCAACATGGGTGCCGAGAAGCAAACTCTAGTCCTCTGGAAGAACTGTACATGCTCTTAACAGCTGAACCATCTCTTCAGCCCGAGTGTACTTATTTCAAAATGTACAGTATGAATTTATAGTGCTTTTGACTCAAATATAATTATGCAACCACAGAAGTATTTTGAATTGCCTTTAGGAGAATATAAATTATTAAAAATAGCCCAACCACTATTTCTTTCTGTAAAAAGGAAGCATATCTAATCTAACACCAAAGATACATAAATTATAGCAGCTTAAGGAGAACTGTAAAAGGACATTTAATTTACCTTGAGTGGTCAAAGAAAAGTGGAACTCTTAGTTCCCTACACATGGTTAAGCCCATTTACCAAGTAACTGCTGATTCAGTGAGTACTGTAACAATGGGAGACGTACATGCAAAGCTTACATTTTCTTTCCCACTGAGAGTCTAAGTCTTTTTAGTCCCATTGTTTTGGGATAGTCATATTCTGTAGTGCATGCTGGCCTTAAATCCACAGTAGTCCTCCTGCCTAGGCCTCCCACGTGGATTGCAGGCACTAAGCGCCATATCTGCCTCTTCTTGGTCTTCTGAAGGAAGCAACAGGTTTCTCTTTATTCTCAGGTAGCAGGACTGATGGCCTACAGGACTGCAGCCACGAAGGACAACAGCCATGCAGGACTATAGCCGGACACTGAGGATGCCACTGCTTTCACTCTGCTTTGTCCTTTAAAGCTTCCCCCTGCTCTACATGCCCTGTATTCATTAGAGTTCCTGGCTAGGCGGCCTGGTCCTCTTTGCCTCCCCCATGGCTTTAGCTACCACCTACATTTTGGTGACTGCAGAAATTCAGACTTCACACCAACTTGCCCACAGTTTAAATGATGGGTTTCTTCTCCAGGCCCTGAGGTCCAGGCCCAAAGACCAGAACCTGTGCATCCCTTGCCCTCAAACTGCTAATGACTTTTCTTGGAGCCTTCTTTCCAGTTCTGCTGTCTCTGGGTACATGGCAGTGGTTCTAACAGGTTCCATATTAGCTCACAGTTCTTTTATACTCCATCCTGTAAGTAAGTCTCCAGGATCCTGAAAAGTCACATGTGACCAACTGTCATTTCCATTAGACAAAAAAGGCTTTCCCTTTCTTACAGGCTTTGAGCTAAGGCATCACAATAACTGGCTCACAAAGCTGAGTAACCCTTTGAAACTCTGTGCTACATTTTCTGTTGATTTGTAGGAGGGAAAAAATTGCTTTGGCCTTCTCTTGTTTTGTTTTTCTATCTCAAAAGCATATTTGTTCTCCCTAAACGGCTGAAAAAAAATTACAAAATTTCCATTCAGGCACAAATTATTCTGATTATTATTAAAGCATGATTATTCTGAATAATGAAGGCCCTGACCATCTGTCCATCGTCCATCTTGCCCCTTTTCAAGGCCCTCATCCACCACCCATACCCACGTCTATCTTGCTGTGGTTCTTGTCTGCTTTATTCTCTTTTGGACACTCCTTTTTCTTAGCTGACCCGACTTTGGCTACCCAGGAAATCACCATCTTCCTTTCAAGAGACACCCCCCAGTCACACTCCCCATGGAAAGCTGTGCAGGCATCCTCACAATCTTTTCCTTAGCATATGCCTCCTGGATTTCTAAAGCTGGGGCTGGAGGAGAGTGCGAGGTGTAAAAATCAAATTCATGAAATTCATGACATAAATGTAGCACATTTGCACACTAGTGAAGAAACATGGGCTGTAATATACATGTTTCTGCTGCACTTACTTTCTTGGAAGAAACTGGGCAATGAACATGAAACTCACAAGTCTTTTGATAAGTGTCACGCACACCTTCCCCGTTCACTACGTGCTGCCAGTGTCTAGCAGAGCCGCTCAATCTTTTACTCCACCCAAAAGCCGGTTAATGGTCCTAACAGTCCCCCACTTCTCCATTTGCTCCAGAAATGCTCCACCACCCTGTTTGTGTAGTCCTCTCCCGACCCGTGTCTTACAACACAGATTCTAAGGCTTTCAATTGTTGCTTCTTCACAGAGATCTGTGCAATAGGGCAGCCCGATCCCAGCGAAGCGTGTTTCCCTGCTCTTAACTCATCTACCTATAAATACCGCTCGCCGAGCTGAGTCACCAAAAGCCAAAGTTTACTCAAAATAGCTCTTAAGGAGTGCTGGAATCGAGTCACTCCAGTGATGACAGACTGACCACACACCCATCAAGCTGGGTCATGGACCTGAGCCATAGAACGCGTTCCTAACCACCTGGCGCCCGGAGGGCGAGTCAGGCGAGTGGGACCCTTGTCCCTCAGTCCGCCCTCAGTCTCCAGCTAGCGGCCCGACTCCGCAGCAAGGCGTAGAGTCCTCCCAGCGCTTTCCGAGCTGGGAGCCGCAGGGGGCTGGCACCCGGCACCGCCCTCGCCTACTGCAAGCACAATGGGGCGCGTCGAGAGACCGCCAGGCTCCAGCTTCAGAACCCCCCCACCCCCGCCCGCCCCTTGGCTGCTGCCAAACCACCTGATGACTTCGGACTACTGCCCACCCCCAGGAGGGTGCCACAGGCTTAGGAGCAGCCCCCGGGGAAAAGAAAACGGAAGTGCCACCCCCTGCAGGCAGGGCGGTGACGTCACCCCTACCACCAGCCTGTAGCGTGGGCGGCTGCCCATCACGTGACCCACGCCCCTCCGAATCCCGCGCGCGCGCGCGCTCGCTCCCTCCCCCCACCCCCCCACCCAGACTCCCACCTCTCCCGCCTCCTCTCCCCAACTTTCGCCCTCCCCGCTCCCGCACCGCTGTCAACAGCGCCAGCTCCGCCTTCCCCTTGCCTTGGCGCCCCCACCAACGGCGACGCAGCGGGCTCCCGAGCTCAGGTCCGGACTCTGGGAGCGCGGGGTGCCCCCCTCCCAACCTACCCCCAAACTCAGGCGCGCAGGGTGCGTGGGCCTCGGGGGTGCGGTGGAGGTGACGGCAACTCTCCACTTAACTCTTCCCACCTTGGGCTAGGCGCACTCTGCAGGTCTGCGCTCGGAGGGAGACGTGAGGCGCGCGCGGCCTCCCCGAGCCCCCTCCTCTCACCCTTCGGCCCGCTCCGCCTGCCAACCGGGTGCCGAGCTTCGTCTCCCGCGGAGGCCGCGCACAGATCGCCTGCCGGAGCCCCTCACTCGCACCCTCCTCTCCGTGCGCGCTGGGGTTACAGATTCAAATTTTTTTTGGGGGGGCTGTCGCTGCTGCGCCTCGTTCTATTTTCTTACTCCCCCCCTCCACCCCCAAACACGGTTTTCTAAAAGTGGAGGCTGGAGGAGGGAGAAGGAGAGCCAGCGTTGAAATGGGCGGGTGCGCACTGACCTGTCAGCGGCAGGGGAAGACCCCCGGTCGGGGCGAGCTCTCCAGCCAGTGGGGGCACTGGAGCGCAGGGCTCGAGCGGAGTGGCGGCCGCGCTCGCCCAGGTGTCCCCTAGGCCGGTCTGCGCCGCCCCCTCCCTCGGCGCCGCGCTCCCCGCCCCAACGCCGGGGACCAGGGAACCCCCCCAGCTCGATTTTTTGTGCAGTTTCAGCAAAGCTCCGGGGAAGTTGGTCCTTTTGTTCCACTATTTATAGATTGCGTCAACATTGCGAAAAGAAGAAGGCGGGGCGGCGGCCCCTCCCCCGCCCCTCGGCCCGCTCCCGGGAGAGAAAAGCCCCAGCACACGACCTAAGTACACAGCGCGCCAGCCGCCCGCCCCCGTGCCTCCTGCTCGCCGCCTCCCCCTCCCCCAGCCTGGGCCCGGGCGCTGCCAACCCCGTCACGTGCCCTCCCGGGAAAACCAGCTCCCCGGGCTGTGCGCCGCCTGCCTGGTTCCGTGGCAGCGGCCTCCGCCCTGCTGCGCTCCCCAGCTCGTGGCCGGGGTCGCGGGGCCCCGGGGGTACGCACAACCTGGGCGCCCGCACCTTGACCACCCGACGGGGGTGCCCCCGATCCACGCCTCGTGCGGAGTGGCCCCGAGCGCCCCGCGCGCTCTTGCTACTCTGCCCACCCACCCCCCTCCGTCTCTGGGAGCGCCACCGCCCATGCTCGCGGAGAGCGCGCGCGTTTGGGCCCTGCTTTGGAGCCTGGACAAGTCCCTCTGCCCCCTCGCGCGGCCGCACCCGCAGGCGTTGGGTGCTAGGCCTCGCTCCCCGCACTGATGGCCAACAGGCGTGAGGGGTGCGGGGGTGGCTCGCAGCAGCTCCCGGGCAGAAGCGCGGGAAGAGCGGGGCGGACGTTCCCTCTCCGCAGGTGCAGCTAGCTTTAGGCCAGCTTGCTGCTCGCTTTCCCAGCTGCTGCAAGACCAAGGAGTTTGCACACCCGACCCCTGACAGGGGAACACAGTGATCGAAGACTCACTGTTGTGTCTCGGCAGCGGTTGAGGCAAACCATTAGAAGTTGCCTTTAAACCCTGAGGACGAAGTGCTAGGCCCCCGCGTACCCCGAAGTGAAACTGAGCGCCCTGCTGGCCTAAAGCCTCGGCTGAGAGCTCGGGCGTAAACAAGAAGGGCGGTAAACACGAAAAGGAAGGCCTTGCGATACAGCCGAACACAAGTGGCTTCCTTGGCGTAATTAACTTTTCTAGCTTCGAGCCCTTCTCCTAAGTGGTTGATTTAGACTGCAGTTGGGACTTTTCAGGATCAGGATAAGTTAGCTACCAGATACTGGCTCAGGAAAACAGGCTGAGCTGGGATGAGGACAGGAAGCCCGTAGGACCTTTCCCGGCAACTGGAGAGTCATAAACAGTCTAGGGCTCCTCCCTCCCCACCCCCACCCCCCGCTGAGTTCGGACCACCACCCCTCTTCAGGAGCGGCCCCTACACCCTGTGCCCGGCTTCGAAGTTGGGTAGAGGGACGGGTCCAAGCCAGGTAGAGCTTTCCCAGGAGTTAGTTGGGGAGGAAGTAGCTTTGCCTCGAGCTGGGAAACCCTTCCAGGCTAGCTTTCTTTTCCTTTCCTTTTCTTTCTTTCTTTCTTTTCTTCTTTATTTATTTATTTATTTATTTATTTATTCATTCCTTCTTTCTTTCTTTCTTTTTTTTAAAGAGAAAACTTTAGATTCGAAGGCTTAGAACGTGGGTTTCAAGCTTACTGTGTGTGTGCCTGCTAAAAGAAGGAAGCGAGACAATAAAGAGCGGACTTTTTGCAGCGGTCGCTTCCTTTCCAAAGCTTGGAACTACAGGCCTGACAGGCTCTGGTCGCTCCCACCTGATGGTACGCGGAGCCTGGGCTGGAGCCCATTTGTCGTCCTTGCAATTTATCCAAAGGGCCTAGCTACTCACTTTTCCGTCTCTCTACCCTGTTCTTTCGGCATTTAGAAAACAAACCTCTTAGGAAAGCAAATTCGTTTCTCTGGCATTTTGACTGCAGCAACCGCTACAAATCACATTTCTTTGCATTTAGTAAACAAGTCAGGGCCTCCTGATCCTCCCCAGCGCTGCAAGGGCCAGAGTTTGTCAAGGCACGGTCATGGTTCCCTTACCCTGTCCCCTGGCTAAAGAATCAAGGTCTCAGCTATTTTGTCAAGACACCAGCTTTCCGCCCCCCAACACACACACACACTTTGTTCTTTGGCCGCGAGACCCCGGAGAGGAGGGAACGAAAGTAAAACGAAAGCACTCAGTCACAGCCACTTCCCTCTGGGCGGCGGTGGCAGGCCAAAGTTGTGGGGTCGCCTAGATTGGCCGAAGCGGGCTGGGGTGGAGGAACTGTTCCAGAAGGAGGCCCAGGAGTTGCCAGGATTGCCCTGGGTGGCAAGGCTCCCCTACCCCGGGAAAGCGAACACGGGCAGTATATCATTCTTGCATAGAAAGTTTGGTCTGGGTCTCGAAGTTGAGGGCTGTCTGGGATCCTGCGGAAGTAAAGGAGTGTGGCATAAGAGCGAGTTTGGCTGCCAGTGGCAGATCCTTCAATAGGGTCTCGGGCAGGCGTGCAGGAGCGCGGGCGAGGGTGCGCAAAGGCCTCTTGGGACTTGAGGCCCACGGAATTCTTGCTCCGCTGAAATTGGATAAGCACCCCGCCCACACGCAAACAACCAAAGTTTTACGCAGTTCGAAAGACCTCAAGAACCCAGTGGCACCCCTCTTCCCTCATAGGACTCACTGCAGCCACAAAGGCGGCCTTCGCAGCTTTCCAAGAGGCGGGTGGGCAGCCCTGCAGACTTTAGCAGTTAAGGGGAGGCATCTTCAGGAGGGCAAGGTAGCCGAACCCAGTTGGTGTGCCCGGGACCGGCAGCTGGTGTCCTTCCGGTCAACTAAAATGTACCCTTGCTCTCCCTTCTTCCGCCGCGGAGAACCAACGTTTCCAGGTTCGCCTTCAAGCAGCTCGCGATCTAACCCCGCCCCCACACTCTCCTGAACAGGCTTTATTTAGTGACCCCTTTGTGGTGGCAGTGTCCGTGGGTCTGAGCGAGCCTGAGAAGGACCTGCAGAGCCTCCGTGGAGACCCTCTTCCGGAGTGCCCCGGTTTGCACCTGATGGAGGGCTTGGCAGACAACCCTTACCCTCCAGCTGTTCGGAGGCGCTTTCGCACCGGGGTCATTCGCTCTGTAAGGCGGGAGGCTAGGAGTCGTGTACGCGTTAGCATTGTTCAGACTCCGCTTCGCCAGTAACTTATTTGACCATCAGACTCCAGAAATGGCCTTTGCCTTTCGGAGCCGCGGAATGGAGTCCTCTGGGTCGAACCTTTCCTGCTAATGTTTTGTCATTCCAAGAAATGTGTTGTTTCTTGTTTCTACCCTCGCTCACCACATTGGCAAATATCAGAAAGCCCTGGCTGTGAAAACGAAGGCCCACTCTGGCCACATTTCCTTCTCCACTGGGGAGGCAAATTACCTGTGAGACAGACCCTTACGCTCTTCTTTTTAGCCTTCCCCCATTTCCTAAAAATAAAATAACTCAGCACGAAAGCTGGTTTTGACTCAAGAGATTATTTTAAAAAGTCTGCTTTTACCAAGCTCTTCTTTTGGTTTTATGCACGGCTACTTTTCTCATTGTCTTGCAAGTGACAAATTTTCGCGAAAGGGTTTCACAGGGTATTGCTGTTAGAGTGGGCGTCTGTCATTAGGAACTTGGCCTTCCCCTCTGCTCTTTTTACACAGAAAGCACGCTCATGCTTTTGAGAGCGCGTGGGTTTTTTTTTTATTCCTCACTCTACGTTTTTAATAATAATAATAATAATAAAACATGCTTTCGTAGCTAATGCTTTGCCTGAGCTAAAGTTAAGGCTTAAATGCTCAAACTGCTGCCGGATTGCGCAGTCCCTAGAGCCACCGAAAGCCCCATCCTTTGAGTTTGCCAGCGGAGCCCGCATCAGTCACCTCTCTGTGGAGTCCAGTTTGGAAACAAAGCCACGCCTCCGGAGGTGAAATGGGAGCGTGCTCCAGCGATGCTTCTGGCTTTAGATTTTATGAGGAATATGGTCTGGAAAAGGGAACGCCTGTCTTAGCCGGCTGCGTGCCCTGCTGGAGTCCTCCTGGAATTCCTCCTGCAAACAGCGCGCCTGGCCTCGACCCACAGGGCCTCAGGCGACCTCTGGGCGCTGGGCGTCTGAGTTTTAACCCCACCGTAGCGAGCGAGCTCCGCGGCCTCGGCTGGGGACTTTTCAGCCAGAGGAGAAAGTCTAAGGCTGGAGATCAGACGTCCCGAAAAGAGCCGGAGGAAGGGACAGACTCGGCCTCTGCGGGTCGCCCCCAAAGCCCGGACACCTGGAGCTCGCAGAGGGGCGGAGAGAACTCCCCTGGGGGCAGCGCTGGGGTGCCCCGGACTTGGCCAAACTCTCCCCCGGCCCGGGGCAGCGCTCCCACCCCCGCCCACCCCGGGCTTCTTTCACAACCCAGCCTGTTTCTGGCGAGGGCTCGGCGTGGGCTAGGGACGCTCGAGAGCACGCTGGGAGCCGAACCCTCCGCTCTCCTCCCGCTCAGCCAGGGAGACCTTGAAGAGGTTAAAAAAGGCGCGCCGCGGTGGGGCGTGGGCAGAGTGACACGGGTCACCCTGGGCCGGGGTGGGGGCCGGGGGAGGGAGCAGCAGGAAGCCAGCCGAGGGGGCAGGCCGGAGGTCGTGCTCCCGGGGGCTGCTTCCACGGAAAAGGCGGGCAAGGAAAGAAAGCAGCGCACACCGAGGAGCCCCGGGACCGGGCTACGTCGGGAGAGCCCCTGGGCACTGACTCCCCAGTGGGCTTCCCCGCCAGCGGGGCTAGACGGGTGCCGAACCCGGCGCGCTTGGGTCGCCTAAGTGGCCTTCAGAACCGGGGGCGGCCCCGCGCCAGTCAAGGAAGGGAGTGGGGGGAGGGAGGCTCATCGAAAGGAGAACCCCTCGGTTCGCGGTCCTCTGACCCTCGCGGAGGGACGGGGGAGCCTGGTTAGCTAGCAGAGGCCGAGCTGAAAAAACACCCAGGGTTTCCAAGTTTGCAAAGTGAAAAATCTCACCGAACTACGCCCATTTCCCCTTCCAGAAGAAAACCGAAGCAAGCCTACAAAGCCAGGCCTCCGGTGGCATCTGAGCCTGGCGTCCCCACCCTGCCTGCCGCTAGTTGGGTGCGCTGGGCGCAAGGCGGGCCGTCTCCAGAGAACCACGGCAGGAAATGCTTCGTCCCGATTTCGATCACCCGGTCCAAACACTTGGTTGAATCTCGAAAAGATTTTTTTTTTTTTGATAGTCCACAAAAGCAAACAAAACCCAACACAAATAGAATCACTATCAGACTTGCATCAGGCAACCATTCCCCGCCCCAACTATAGTGAGACCTTTTCCCCCTTCCCCAGTAATTGAAGGAAGTGACATTCTGAAGATTTACCTGCTTCCCACAGCACATTTCCACCTGTTCCTCTCCTCCCCTTTTTTCACTGTTATTCTCTGTCTTATTTTTCTTTTTCGGGTACTTGCTTCAAGCGTATCCCCTGCAACTTGTATAGACCTCTGACCTTAGGAGGCCTCTACGCCGAAGTCTATGCACCCTCAGAAGAAAAACTAACCAGTTTTTGGTTCTTTTTAATGCACAGCCACGGGGAAGCGTGCACTGTTTGTGAGCGAGCAGCGCGCTCTCTCTCCCTCCCTTCCCCAATAACGGCACGGTCCCAATTACAAGCTCAGTCTCTTTCCTATTACTGATAGGGCTTTATTTTTACAGGGACCGAGAGGGTTGGGAGAAAATTGCCACGTGCGACGTCACGACTCCGCTTTTTATTTTTATTTTTGAAGACAGATATTAATACCAAACGGTGGAATCAGTTTTTGAAAAAGCTTAAGTATTTTTAGGTACGGATCTTCTCATTTTGTTGGGCTGTTTCTCCACTTCCAATAAGAAAGTAGTAAAAGCGAAATTCTTGCGAATAAAATGAAATTATGTAAGCTGTCCCTCTTAGGTTTGGAGGAAGAAGATGGAAATTTCAGGTTTTTAAAAAAGATCTTTTATGGATGGGCGGTTTATTTATATGAAATAAAATGTTTAAACCAGTCCTAGCCGATGCCTGCACATAGTAGGTGCTTGCTGAGCATTTAGTCTCCTTCCTTCCTTTTACTTCTTCCTGTCCTTAGAAATGTTGGCAGAAGTTACAGACTTCCTAGTGTCTGAGGAAATTGTGTTAAACTTTGCTTCTGGTTAATGTAATCTCCACTCACGTAAAAACTCAGAAAAATGTACCCATGGTGCTTTAATAAGATATTAAAACTAAATGGAAATAGCTGGGGAGAATGAAAGTACTGTGATTACATACATGTAAATCTGAAACACATTAAATTAATTCGACTTTTTGTGACCGTAATAGCAACTATTACCTTTTGATTCGCCTTTCCTATTTCTTTAGCAAGAACGAAATCTGGGGGCCGTTACTCATTTCTAGCGTTTCTGGTGGCGCAGCCGCCGCCCACTGCTGACCTATCTTGACCTTGTATCTGTCAGAGCGCAGTTTGTATCTTTCAGCTATTTGGCTGATGTTTCTTTTTCACAGGGGTTTGTGTGCATTTTTCAAAGCTTAAAATCAGAAACTGGAGAAAGCGTTTAGCACCCACGAGCAGAAGGGAAACCCACCTATGCGCTGCTCCTGTCCTGGATGAGGGGCACACCAGAGGGTGGGAGCTGGCCAGAGTCACTTTGTGGCATCGCTCCGGGGTCACCTAGTCCGGGATTCTTTTCTTTGCGGCCCATTCACCGGCAGTAAACAGACACGAGTTTCCTGACAACTCTGCGCTGCTCTCTAAATAGCAGAGAATTATCGCAGTTTGCCGGGTTTTTTTTAAGTCTTTTCTGCCCAATAGTGTAATAAAAAGTGTTCCGTCCCACTCCTTACAAATAACTGGGAGCGGATTGCAGGTGACCTCTCTGTGCAACAGGTCTCAGTCCCTGGACCCGGGCTACCCACTTGGGAGGGAAGAGTCGCACGTCATCAGGGCGGACCTCTCTCGGAGGGGCGCGCTTGGACCCGGCGCGTTCGTCTCGAACACGACACCGAAGTTCGGAGCGTCGCTGGGTTAAGAACTTGGTGTTTCCGCACAGGAGCCCTTACGGAATCTCTCCACACACCGAGGGGCGCAGCCGCCCCCCAGGACCTTCCTCCTTGAGGGGTTCGCTGGAGCTAGAAAAGTATCCCACACACCAGTTTTCTGCGCTCATCTCCCGTCTCCACCGCAGCGGTCTGCACGCCCGAGGCTGGACCGGGACTTCTCCGCAGTCCCCGCGCCGCCCCGTTACTGCGTGCGCCGATCGGTGAGCGCGGGCGGCGCAGTTCATGCTAAGTTCAGAGCGGAGTGTCCGCCGCTTCGGAATTGGAAAAAAAAAAAAAAACAACCCGAAACCTTTGAGTCATTCTGGGAGCTGTGGTCTGGGGCTCAGGCTGGCTCCCGGTCTAAGTCCTCAGAGCGGGAGAAGCCTGGATCCCTGTGCCTTGCTCAAACCGGAGGCAGCGCAGGGAGGGCCAGTGCACAATTACATAGGGTCACTTGGGGTCCTGGCATCAGTGTGACCCGGGATATATTTTTATTTTTGCCAACTGAGATTTGAGCTCAGCCCTGGGCTCCACGCCACCCCCCGCAGCCAGGAGAACTTGTCCACCCGAGTAGATTGCGGTCCAAACTAGTTGCGTCTGCCCTTACCTCTCGGTCTGGCCACCCTGCACTCTGCAGCCGTGAAGGTATCTGGACCGAGCCAGGGGCACGAAGAAGCAGCAGCTGAGAGAAAGCCACGCGGGCTCCCACGCAGCGGCAAAGCCGCAGGTATTCGAGCAGCTGAGCCTGAGCGCGCGAGGGCCTCGCAGGGGAAACTGCTTCTCCAACTTCATAGCTCGAGCAGTTCTGGTGGGGAGAAGGGAGAGGGGAGGAGAAGAACTCTCTTCTAGCGTCTGTCCCCTGCCGGTTTGGGCCAGTCAGCAGAAGCACTCTGAAGGAGGGTCCCAGAAGCCCTGGGGCCCACTGGGAGAAAGGAACCTGGGGCACTGGGAGAAAGGAACCTTGCCTGACCCGAGGCTGCTAGACAAGGCAGTGTCCAGGCCGAGGCCTTCTAGGTGCTGGAGAAAGTCAGGCCTAAGATCCCTTAGGGCTGAGGACCAACCCCTCTGAGGGCTTCAGGGAAGCCTAGGGCACCAGTCTAAATTTAGGTAGAGAATTCACAAGGGTATTTCCAGGACCCATTAGCCTGTGGGCAGAGGTTAGCTCAGGTCCCTTCTTTGACCAAGAATTACCCTAGTTTTCCAAATCTGTACCCAGTGAACTTAAGGCCCTCTGCTGTCTGAGCAGCCCTTCTGAGTTTAAGAATGTCCAAATACAGCTGAAATGTTCTCTTCTTCTAGTGAGGGCTGGGGACAGGCCTACTTCCCCTGATAAATACATGCTGGCATGCTCTCACATTGCTGGGTCGCCAGGAGAGGGTCTGCCTGTGGGGCTGTGGTAAGAGGCCTCTGTGGCACAGTTGAAAGGGAGTCCCAGGTGAAGCATCAAAATACCCAGCAGGACTGAGCCTGTGGTGTGTGTGTGTGTGTGTGTGTGTGTGTGTGTGTGTAGGGAGGAATGGGCATCACGGTAGTTCTCCAGGCCTCTAGTGTCAGAGGCCTGGAGCTAAAATGAAGGGTTGTAAGCCCATCCAGAGCTAGAACCAAGCTCAGATTGAAGTGTGCATTCTCCTGACTGAATATGTTGTATGTTAAGCCCACCCCCCTTTGCTTTCTGTTCATCCTTTGGTCTGTCTGCCCTACCCACATTTGCCAGAAGGAGGTCATTTAGCTAACAATTATGTTATTTATTAGGTATCTAGTGCATGTGAAACATGGGCTTGTCCCCACAGAGTTTACAATCCAGGATTCTTGTTTTCTTTCTGTTTGTTTTTTTTTTTTTTTTTGTTTTTTTTTTTTTTCTTTTTCAAAACAGGATTTCTCTGTGTAGTCCTGGTTGTCCTGGACTGCCTTAGTAGACCAGGCTGGCCTCAAACTCACAGAGATTGTCCTGCCTCTGCCTCCCTGAGTGCTGGGATTACTACTGTCTTCTAAACAGTGAAGAGATGCTATAACATGGGATAGATGGGCATGACCAGGCAAAAGTGAGGGTGGCTAGTTATAGTTTGGTACCCTTGGAACACAAAGAGTAGCAGAACCCATGTGGGAGCAGAGTGGAGCTGCAGGAGGGGATTGGCCTGGATCTGAGAGTGCCATGTGAGTTCAGCCTGGAATCACCATAGCGCCACAGGAAATGCATGCAGAGGGCCATGGTGCTTCATCTGTACCCATCAGTGTTCCTTCTACTACGTGATACACACCAAGGCCAAAAGCAATCTGGGGGAAAGGGTTTATTTCACATTCCAACACCTGGAGGAAGGAATTGACAGAGGCTTGCTGCTTACTGGCTTGCTTCTTCGGTTTGTTATACCTTTCTTTCTTTCTTTCTTTCTTTCTTTCTTTCTTTCTTTCTTTCTTTCTTTCTTTCTTTTCTTTCTTTCTTTCTTCCCTCCTTCCTTCCTTCCTTCCTTTCTTTTTTTCTTTCTTTCTTTTGTATTTTTCTTCACTTTACATCCTGGTTGTAACCTCATCCCAGTGGTGCTCCTGGTTATGTAGTCCTGGGTTCTATAAGAAAGCAGGCTTTAGTGTACAGAAGCCTACCTAACCGAAAGCAGCACCGTCTACGATGAGTTCGGCCCTCCATGTCAATCTAAATGAAGATACCCTACAGACTTGCTTTGCCTACAGCTGTCTTATGGAGGCATTTTCTCAATTAAGATTCCCTCTTCCCAGCTAGGTGGTGGTGGCTCATGCCTTCAACCTCAGCATTCAGGAGGCAGAAGCTGGCAGAGATTTGTGAGTTCAAGGTCAGCCTGGTCTACAGTGAGAGTTCCAGGACAGCCAGGGATATATGGAGAAACCATGTTTCAAAACAAACGCACAAACAAAAACAGAAAAAAGAAAGAAAAAAGAAAACAGATTTTCTCTTTCCAGGGATTGTCTAGGTTTGTGTCAAACACACAAAAATACTTGTTGTTGGGAGTGTGAGGGATGCAGCCTGGTCACCCTTCATCAGAAGGAAGATAGTGCTCAGGAAGTAGGGGTGAGCCTCAAAACCTCCAGTGACTCACTTCCTCCAGGGAGGCTCCTCCTCTTTCGGGTTCGACAACCTTCCAAAGCATAGCCACAAGATGGAGGACCAAGAGTCCCCAAATGCACTAGCCTGTAGGTATAGCGTGGGTGTGTGTCACATTCAAAATACAGCATGGTCCAAACAAACAACCACAGCCCAGGACACCGCCAAACCAACAACCCCCAGCACCTCGGTCCCCGATAATGTTTAAAGGATGTGCTGACATTCTCCTGCGAAGAAAGATAAGAGTCTAAGCACACAAGTACGTTTAGGAAATTAGCCACGGTGTGGGCACCGCTGATGGGAAATTGTCAGAGTGGGTATTGACAAAATAGGTCACAGCATATTATAAAATGTGCGAAACAGGTGTCCAAAGTCTTTTTTAGATCTAGGAATATACTGAGTTGGATCTGTTGCTTTCACCTCCTGCTTTTCAAGCTTGGAAGATGTCTAGGCAACTTGTCATGCCAGGCGGTAGTTCTGAGTTCTAGGCCAGCCTGGTCTATGGAGCTAGTTCTAGGATAGCTGGGGCTACGCAAAGAAACCCTGTTGAGAAACAAAAGCCAAAACAAAACAAAAAAATAAACCACTACAATTCACTTCATTCCTCTAGAGGCGGATTTACTAGATGCAGAGCCTGGATTTTCCATTAAAAAAAAAAAAAAAACCCTTAAATCTTGTGTATCTCCGAGGCCAGAAGAGTGTCAGATTCCCTGGATCTGAAGTCACAAGTGGTTGTGGGCTGGTCAACGTGGATGTTGGGGGAACCAAACTCAACTTGAGTCCTCTGCATGAACACTATTCGCTCAAAGTTGGTGAGTCATTTTTTCCCCAGCCCCCTCAAATGAAACTTTGACCAAAAGCCTAGTAAGTAAAGCAGAACAGCTGCAGCTAAAGGTGACCAGAGGGAAGAAAGAGTTGCACCATTGGACTATGAGGGACTAGCCTTTTCTTTTCCATATTGCAGACCTGGTGCCAGGTCACCACACAGAGGCATGTAACTTTTAACAGCTGAACAGATAAATGAACAGAATGCCACCATTTTGAATCAAGCTGCAGTCAAGGAACAAAACAACCACACTTTCATCAGTTAAAATGGAAGGCAGGATGATACCCCCCTGGAGGTTCATTTTCACTAACAAATTTTTTGGGCCACCGGCACTCTCGTTTACTTAAACAGAAACGTAGGAGACACTTGGTTCTTATGGTCTGGTTTTCTTATAACTGTTTGCCAATGATAACTCAAGAAAAGAACTCAGTGGAGTCCAATAACCTGGTGAAATTCAGGCTGCATTTTTAGGTGGAGGGTGGCAATCAGGTTGCATTGCGAGGACAAAAGGGAAGAAACCATTTCTTTGGAAGGATAATACGTGGCTACTTTAAAAAGGAGAAGCTTCTTCTTTCTCTGCTTATACAAATATATTTTCGTTGTAGAAAGCTTGAAAACTACAGAAAGTCACAAGGAAGGAAATAACATTTTACTTTTTACTTTAAAATTTTGTTTTTTATTTATGTGTGGGTTGGTATGAGTATGTGCACAGGTCCTCACGGTAGCCAGGAGGGAATTGGATCCCGTGGAGCTGCCACTCCAGGCTTTCGTGAGCTGCCTAATGGGTCCACTTTCCAGAGCAGTGAGCACCCACTTTGCCAGCTCTCAGGTCCCCAAGTTTGCTTCTCTTGCCATCACCTAGCTCAGTGGATCTCAACCTTCTTAACACTGCCACCCTTTAATACACTTCCTCATCTTGTGGTGACCCCCAACCAAAAACTTATTTTCGTTGCTACTTCAAAACCGTAATTTTGCTACTGTTATGAATCAATGTTCAGGCTGGGCCTGAACTCACAGAGTGTTAGATTTAGAGGCATTTACCACCACCGTACTTTTGTTTTGTTTTGTTTTTTTAACTTTTATTAATTACACTTTATTCATTTTGTATCCCCCCCATACGCCCCTCCCTCCTCCCCTCACGGTCCCATCCTCCCCCCCCCTTTCTGCATGCATGCCCCTCCCTGTTTTGTTTTGTTTTAACCGTACTTTGTTTCAAATGTTTGGGCTACTTTCCAGGATCAGGAGTAATGCTGCACTGAGTATCCTTTCTTTGTGCGAATCTTTGTCTGAGTCCTGCTACAGGCATAATTTTTCAGGCCTTTAATTTATGGCGTCAAATTGTCTCCCCAAATGGCTGCACCAAGGTAGACCCTGAAGACAATGTATGTGTGTTTCCTTTCTCACCCCTAAGCTCACCCCTGTGTGGTTGCCTCCCAGCTTTGGGAATAAGCTGAAGTCTTAAAAGGGCCAGAGTAACTCTTTTCCAGAATTTACAGCTCATAGTCCATCTCAATATTTTGTTTTTCTTACTCAGCAGCTAAGTCTGAGGGAGGCAGATTGACCTGTCTCCTGTCTGTAATGCTGGCAGAGCTTCCGGAAAGTCTCCTTCTTGAGCTCAGGGACTCAGCCTCTACTCTAACGGGAAATTACCCCATATCTCCACCATGGCCCATGACCTGTGCTGCCTCTGAGCAGCAGCTAGCTGCCTTTGGCTGTCAGCTTGCTTTCGGGACCTTTCTAGAAGTTAAATTTATTCTTGTGCAGGGTACAACTGTTCACTTTGCCACCCTCGTAATGTGAATCACTCGACAAAAAAGATTTCAGAAGGGTGGTAAGTAGCTCCTACCTAAATCACACAACAGTGAGACCTCAGCACCTGTGGCTGGAAACAGTGTTTGTCCCAGTCCTTCTCAGCTAAAATCAGGGCTAAATATTTTCTTTTCATGTTCTGACAGGAGGCAAGCAAGCAAGTGAGAAGTGGGGGAATTTGGGGAATTTTGAAGAAGAACCTCACATGTTACTGATTTCATCAGGTATAAACACACACACACACACACACACACACACACACACACACTCTATCCATCTGAAGAAAGAATGCTGACCTTCTTTTCTTTTTTTTGCTTACAAAACTGAAAACCTGGCAGAATCTTTAACTTGTAACTTGGCCAGTATTGCAAATTATAGGCAAGAAAAGCCAAATTGAGTGAAAATTAAAGGTCTCTTTCCCCACCCCCAGCTGTAGGGGAAATCATGCCATTCGAACACATTTCTGTTGTTTTCTGCTTGATTTCCAAGTATATTCACTGTCACCACCAGAGTCAGCTAAAGCTTCCTGGAGAAGGCATGTGGTAGCCAGGGCCAGTGTGGGACTCTTTGGCCATTGTTGCCATGCTGTCAATATTAATGAATGCTGCTTTAATTGTTTTGAGATATTAATTGGAGAAATATGCAATGTGGTTTTATGTGAGCTTCCTGTGTCCATCTAATCATGAATGCATAAATAGACTCATGGCTTGAGAGGTCAATACCAGACATGTTTACAAAGCTGGTTTTTTTGGGGGGGTTGTTTTGGAACATTCCTAGTGCCTAGGATGGAGTGTGAACCCCATAACTGGGAGGGATGGAGTATGAACCCCATAACTGAGAGTGTAAACCCCATAACTGGGAGGGTTCATGTACTAATGAAAAACTGTTTGTCTTTTCCTTTCTTTCTCTTTATTTATTTTTAGTTGAGGATAGGGTCTCCTATAGCTCTGGCTAGCACCAGCTTGCTGGGTAGCTGAGGTTAACCCTGAATTCCTGACGGTCTTGCCTCTCAGGTGCTGGAACAAACATGTTCCCCTGCACTCGACTGCTGCTTCCTTGAAAAACCATCATGCAGCAGAATGACCACCCGAGAATTTATCGAATACTCTTGTTCCCAGAAGTCTCCATTTCATGAATATGTGTTTTGCTCATTTTTCCAATGGGGATACATTTTCACTCTGTGCTTTCCCCTGTTAGCTGGTTTTAGGATTTCAATTGCTTGGTTTTTAAGAATACAGGCGAGGCCGTATTAGCAACATTGTGGTGGGGCTGGGGTGTGTGGGGCCTTGTTGTTCAGTTTGCAAGTGTGAGAGGTAGGCAGATTGTGGTAAGTTGGAGGACAGCCTGGTCTACAAAATGAGTCCAGGACAGCCAAGGCTACACAGAGAAACCCTGTCAACAAAAACAAACCAAGCCAAAAAACAAAACAAAGCAGAAAAACCCCAAGTGTCTTACCATGTACCCTTATTCTTACGCATTAAACAAGGACTGAAGAATAGCCACCACTGTCTCTTTTTAAAAATAATTAAGCAACACTACTTACTCAATACTTGAATTAAGCAAAACTGTCACTTTCTTTCTCTTTTTCAGAGTTTCAGAACTCGTGAGACTTCCTTCTTCCTTTTTTGGATCTCTCTCCCCCAATGTGCCTTAATCGGTGAAAATATGTGTGAGGGTGGGTCAGACACTCGGGAAGCCAGGAGAGAGAAATTAGCTTGATTTCCTTGGCGATGTAAATTGTGTTTGTTTGGGGATCAGTGATCTGGACTGATATAAACTACTAAAAACCTTTTGTGTAGTAGATACACATTTTGGCAGGGAGAGCCAATGGGAGTGCAGCACTTGCCTCGTTCGGGACTTGTCAGCTCGACTATGCCTCTGCCTCATTTTCTGTTTTGCTTGTTACAGTTACGGCAAGCAAAACAGGTGTGGCTTTAAATGTTTAAAATGGGAAGGCTTTTCGCTAACGAAACTGTGTTTTTACACGCGACCTGCCAGTTTATTACTGGCTGAGATATGAGCTAGGTGGATTGGTGACTACTCAAAATAGAACTGAATCTCGTTGATTTGTTTAGCAGGCATTTTATGATGTTGTAGTTGCCATGGGCTTCGATGGGATGTAAGTAACAATTGGGGCTGTGGCGATGGCCTGGCAGTTAGGAGTGTGTGCTTCTCCAGCAGAGGACCAGAGCTCAGATCCCAGTCCCCACATGAATGGCTCACAATTCCCTGTAACCCCAGCTGTAGGGGATCCAAAGCCTCTGGCCTCAGGCATTTCAACTCACACTCATACATGTAGACATGCACATACATATGCATAATTAAAGAATAATAAAAACTTAAAGCCGGGTGTGGTGGTGCACTCCTGTAATCCCAGCCCTCAGGGAGGCAGAGGCAGGTGGACCTCTGTGAGTTTCAGGCCAGCCTGGTCTACAAAGTGAGTCCAGGACAGCCAAATATACATAGAGAAACCCTGTCTTGAAAAAACAAACCAGGTTTGGAGAAATCTTTCAAAGGTCCTGAGTTCAACTCCCAGCAACCACATGATGGCTCACAACCATCTATAGTGAGATTTGATGGCCTCTTCTGGCATGCAGAACACTGTAAATAATAAATAAATAAAATCTTAAAAAAGAAAAGGAAAAACCACACCAAACCAAACAAAAACCTTAAAAAGAATCACAGTTGCTGCTATGTAGCCCTGGATCCTAGGAATGCAGGACTGTGCACAAACACAAATTTAGTGGTGTAAGCTGTGTCCTCTGTTGAAATAAAATCGGTTGTCAGTTTGAGTGTGTTGCATAACATGCTGAAATCCTGGCTCACCAAACTGGCTAGTTTATTGTTTGAGGCTCACATAATTGTGATTCTCATTTCTTTCCCTCTATCTGTTTACTCTTTGCTTGCTAAATAAACCCAGGTGCATATTTTCCTAATTTTTGCCTCTTTCCACCTCAAACTTAGGAATGCTGTGAAATGAGGCCACGACCCTCGACTGTAAAATTTGTAATCCATTATTTGGGCTCTCTGCTTGGTATCTCTTTCTTAGTGTTAGAGTCTTTTTGTAGTACTGGGGGTGAAACCCAAGGTCTCATACATGTTAAGTAAACGCTCTACCTCTCTACCGTCAGCTTTGGTGTTTTATCTTGGTTCAGAGATGATTAGCTCATATCTGCGCCTGATCAAATCAACACTGGGGCTGAAGACAGGTCCTCATTTTCTGACATGTCAAGTTGCCTGATGTGGATAAATAGTCAGCAGACTGGTCCTCTGTATCTGTCAGTGACTGCTCAGGGCTCACTGAGGATGTGATGCCCTGTGAAGAGAAACTAGGCACAAAGCGCCCCCCCCCTTTCCCCGTTTAAATAGGGACAATGCACTAGAACAGGTTCCTGGGTGTTACTGAGATCCAGAATGGCATTTGGCTTGGAGACACAGGGAGCCCAATCAAGGCTCTCATTAGCAAGGATGAAAGTGCCTGACCCCCTTCACAGCAAACTGAACCAAAGGATGCGGGTTGTGGATTTTTCCCCCCATTGTCATGGGGGGGACTGAATAGGGATGTTTGATGAAAAAAGGCATTGTGAAAACAGATTCAGGGGAAGTCTGAACCTACTTTATGTCTGTGATAGAGATGGATTTTATGCCACTAAGCCGTGTAGTCCCCTCCTCCTCTCTGACCTTTCATCTTTGGGTTTGGGTCACAGCCTTTGGGGAAAGTATGGAGGAAGAAGCAGAACTGACATTTACCCCCACTGATCTGGGTTTTAATTAATTAAAGTCTACTTGGGAGGACGGCTCTGCCTGTAGCCGTTTTGTAAGAAGGATGAGTTTCTTAATGAATAACTATTCTTCAAATTTGTTCTGAATCCAGGAGGGGATATGAGGAGTAATTAGCTCTGAAGGCATCGTCAAAAGTATAAAATTTGCACTCAAGCCAGAAACTTTATTTGCATATCAAATAAATGGCAGGGCTATGCTCGAGTCCCGGAGTCTCCAGTTATCCTAATCAGTAAAGAAAATGAAACCAGATGTTTTCATTTAGGTTTTGAATTGTGTTACTATTAAACAAAAAAAAAGGCTGAGCTATCGACCTATCTCTCTAAACCCAATCTAATCATCCCTCCAGATAGAACTCTTTCTCTCTGAAAGGCTTATGGTGTTTGAGAGGGGAATCTGGCATTTTGCTGGGTTTTACAGTTTGCTGTGAGCTGTGCATACATTTCATCCGTGCGTTCCTTTCCTGTCGGTTTCCTCAAGTACTGTTTTTGTTGTGGCTTCAGCGATCCTCGCTCAAAACACAGCAGAACTGAGTCATGGAAAACCCTCGATAGGGCAGCTAAAAGAATCAGTTTTTATCTATAATCATCCATTAACGCTTTGGGAAACGTGGCCCTTCCCTTGTCAGACACTGCGAATCTTTAGGAGAACTTGTGCATTAAGGAGGACTGGAGGTGTGTTTGTCTCTAGAAATCGGATATCTTAAGCTCCAGGGCAACACTGCCTAGCAGTTCAGAGTGAATGTCTGTCTGGGAATTAGGCTGGCCCGGCACAAAGTGAGGCCCTGTGTTCCATCTCTAGCACTGAAAAAATAAAGATGATAGGAAAAAGTGGATGTCTGTGACAGAAACACTAAGAGCTAATAGTATCTGAAAAACAAATTCCATGAATTAACAGAATGCACAATAAAAAAAAAAAAAATTCATGTGTCTTAAGGATAGTATTTAATGTCTTTTTTTCTTGTTATATAGTAATACATGTTTATTCCAAAAATTTTACAAAATTGAGAAAAAGGAAAAAATAACGACTTCAGTTTGGCTTAGAAGAACCAACTAACATTATTAATGTATTTCAATTCTCTGTGTTTCTCGTTTGTGCCATATGTGGTTTTTACGTTTTAGACTCCTGAGTCATAGTGTTTCTACTCCTTTGTTTTCTCTCACTTTAGAAAACATTATTAGTTGCTTTTCATACCTTTAGTCAGAAGCAGTTTAGAAAGTCATTCTGATCTTCAGTTTCTGTAGGTATCGGCTGAATTATTCTTCCTTTTTCTTAGAAAAGAAAGCTTACTAATAGGTGGTGTTTTGAGGTAGCCATGTAGCACCCCACTGCTGAGTATGGGGTCCAGGTTATGGTGACAGTATGCAGCCATAAGGAGTCATAAAAGAGCAGCAATCATGACTGGGCAGAAGCAACCCTAAGCCAGAATGCTTGGGTTTGATTCATGGCCCTGTATTAATTGCTGGCCAGAATTACCCTGGTCAGGCCTTACATGCCTAAACTGTAAGTAGCAACATAAAGGGACAGTTCAGTGTAAGGTCCCATCACTCCATGACTGTTTCCTTAGTCAGACAATCACAATTCAAACAGACAGAGAGAATGACCAATGCCTGTTCAATTTATTATGAATAGACAGGCCTTTTATTCCTGTCGTCTCAATTTCTCCAGCTACAGAAAAACGTTGTTGCCGGTACGGTATGATTCAGATCTGTGCACTTTCGCTTTTCTTTGTTCAGCAAATTGGACATGACTTCGTGTTGCTTCAGTTTACAGCTGAAGGAGCTGGAGGAGCCAGGCGTCAGGAGAAGTACAGGGAGCCCACCCTACATCTGGCACTTCTGACTCCTACATGGTGATGCAAGGCCCCTGTCAGGACCTTTCCTTTTGATGCCACAGTGGGAGGCACGGCCTATCTGTGCTGTAATTGCTGCCTGAACCGCCTTTCTAGCCATGAAAGTTGGACAGAGACAAAAGCAAACTTTTGATTTTGACAGTATCCCTCTCTTATCCATCTGGATTCTTGAATTTCATTACGCTACTCATACCTTTAGTCATTTATTTTACAGATGGCAACAATCTGTTCTCAGCAACAGATGCAAAATACCTTTTCAATCAGTGGCTGAGGCCAGTATCTGAGCAATACCATGATAAATTAAAGACATGTTCCAGCTACACTCAACTCACAAATGTATGCGGGGACATGCATGCGTTTGTCATTGAAGCACTTCTTAAGAATAGAATTTATATATATGAATGCAAACTGTAAATTTGGAGAGGACATGCAGTAAGGAAGGAAGGAAAGGCATGAGACAAGACTGTATCTGAGAAACAAGGACTTGAAAACACTTCTCTCTATTATTGTATTTATTTTTATGTATTTATTTTAATTTATGCCTATGGGTGTTTTGCCTGCATGTATGTCTGTGCTTCATCTCCGTGTTGGGTGCCCTTGGAGGCCAGAAGAGGGCTTCAGATCCCCTAGAACTGGAATTACAGATGGTTGTGAGCCGTCACGTGGGTGCCAGAAATCAAACCCCAGGCCCTCTCTGCAAGAGCAGCAAGTGCTCTTAACACTTCAGAGCCACCTCTCCAGTCCCCGTGATTTTTATTTAATATGTTTTGAAAAGGGATGCTTTCAGAAAACAAAACAAAACTGCCGTGTTTTACCCATGCCTGTTTCTTTAAGGATTGGAAACCCAGCTGTTCTTAAACACTTTAGCATTTGGAGGACTTTCGGTTGCCCTGGATTTAAATCAAAACCGCCAGTGTGTGTCAGGTCCTCTTTGGGACAAGGAATCACTACTACGTGCTACGCTTGATGAACAATTGGGACAGAGCTGAACAGTGTGTCTGGACACGTGTCTGTAACATTTGCATCTGTCACAAGTTAGCTGATGAATTACTGGAGATCCGTGTTCTTCCAAGTCAGCCAGCGTGACCCACGGTTTCATCGCATTTGATGGGTGCCTTGGACAGCGTGCTCTCCAAATGTCAGGCAAGACAGACTTTCACAACATTTACCGTTGAATGTGATGTCATCCAATGGCAATCTCGAAAGTATAACGAAGAGGAGGAATTATGGAAAACTCAGAGTGAGGTTTCTGGTCCCAAGATGATCTTGATTCCGCGGATCGTTTCTGGTGTAGCGCTCCTCAGCGTTCACTCATCACCCTGCCTTGCCCTGCTAGTTGCCGCTTCTCAGTTCTCACTCCCACCTCCAGTCTCCCGTGATTCCTGGGCTCAGAGTTCGCTTCCGTTGGGGGAATTTTTCTCTATGCGTGTGTGATGCCTGCGGAGGTCAGATGGGCCTCTCCTTTAAAGGTGTGAGATAGGAGCCAGGTGCCTTTCTTTACCTGCTGAGCCATCTCCTCTGCCCTGTTGGTCTCTTTGTTTAACACAACCCTCCCTTCCACCTCATTCCACCCCACTCCGGCCCGCCCCGCCCCGCCCCGCCCCGCCCCCACCCGAGAAGTTAAAGGTCCTTTCCTTTTGTCCTCAGCAGTCTGGGCAACGACAGGTTGAAATAGCGAACTTGGAAAGTTTACTCTTCCATCTTCTCAAAACTGAATAATCTCCAATACTTTCCATTTTCTGCACGCATCTGTGCTATGGTCAGGCTTGTCCTCTCCTCTGGACTCTCTTCTTGCTCTTGTCCCTTCTCTAGCCCTGGACCACTCAGATGCAAGGCAGTCAGTCTCCTTGTACTTGTCACCCAGCCCCACGCCTCTCACTCCTCCAATTATGCCACTCAATGGCACAAGGTCATGCTCAATAAGTATTTGCTGAATGAAAGAATGAATGGAGGCAAACATAATGTAGATCCGGAACCACGTATAAAAATGAACAGTGAGTAGCTGTTCTTTCTGACTTTCAAAAGCTTAAAGGAGGAAACAGTTTTCACAATACAAATAAGCTACATAAATGGAGAGAAAAATGAGGACTTCAGAAAAGAAAAAAGTCTATATTTTATAGGACTCATTATATTAACAAAAACACCTTGAAGGAGGGTGTGCGAGTCTTTTGTGTGTGGTTGTAACATCAGATGACCAGAAATTTATACTGACATCTTAGAACTCAGGCCTTCCATACACTAGACTGTTACACACCTGCTTTATGACTGAGCCACATTTTGTGTTTTAAGTCTTGCTAAGTTGCCCAGGCTGGACTTGAACTTGCCGTCCTCAGACTCTTGGGTAGCTGGAAGTACAAACCTGGATTTCCAGGCCCAGCTAGGTGAAATCTCAAAGAGATTGTTTAGTTTAACTGGGTGAAGGGATTTTCCTAGTCTTCTTGACAACCCCAAACTGCTGGTGTAACAGTGACAAACATATTGCTGTAAAGGATACCAGAAGAATGTAGGTATTATCAGACAGACTAAGAAATCCCAGGATATAATGGAAATCTTGCTTTTTAAAATTTAGTTTATTTATTTATTTATTTATTTTTGTCGGGCAGCGATGGCATAAGCCTTTAATCCCAGCGCTCTAGAGGCAGAGGCAGGTGGATCTCTGATCCAAGCCAACCTGGACTACAGGGTGAGTTCCGGAACAGTCAGGGCTACATAGAGAAATCCTGCCTCGAGAACAAACAAACAAACAAGAAGTTTAGTTTATTTTCTGTTTATAACTGAGGAGGACCCTGCGAGCAGCAGTCCATAAAGAGGTGAGAATGAAAACTCAGCTCAGTTAGACTTGGTCAATCTGTATCAAACTTCAGGAGTCTAATGGTTTATTGCTCGGATGTTTAAACACAATATAATCTGGAAAAAAGTTTCCCGGTGTAATGCAATCCCTGGTGCGTAAGAAAGCATTATTACATTGAAGCTCAACTCAGGGAACACGTTATTCCTTCTAAGAAATTTTAGATCTTCTGAGAGATCCTGACATTTCAAAGAAAGGTTTTCCTTTTGGAAATGGTAGAAGATGTGTTATTTGGACATAACCTGTAACATGACAACATTTTTATTTTCCTTTGTGGAGATGGTACTTGGTCTTTCTTTTTTCTTTTGTGTGTGTTTTTAATGGTGAAAAAAAAACCAAACCAAACCAAACCAAGACACAACCACCAACACACCAAAAGCCCAGGGGCTAGAAAGATAACAGCCGGACAGTTGCTTACATTACAAGCATGAAGTGGGGAGCCACGAAGCCCATGAAAGACACCAAGTAGAATGCAAAGAAGAGGCAGAGATTGGCAGATCTCTGTAGTTCACCTGTCAGCCAATCTATTTAAGTTGATGCACTCCATTGTCTTGGTCATTTATTATTATTATTATTATTATTATTCAGGGTCAATTTGACTCAAACTAGAGTCATCTAGGGAGAAGACCTGTAACAGATTCCTGTCAGATTCTTGATGTGGGAGGTCCCAGCCCACTGGGCAAAACCATCCCTAGGCTGATGGTCTTGAGTGGTACCAGTAAGTGGCATTCCTCCATGGTCTCTGTATCAGTTTCTGCTCCAGCGTCTGCCTTGAATTCTTGTTCTAACTTCCCTTCATCATGGACTGTAATGTGGATGTATAAACCCAATTTGCTTAGACTGTAATGTGGATGTGTAAACCCAAGTTGCAATAGACAGAAAACTAAGACATCCCTTTTTAGTGAGCTTATGTACATATACACACATACAAACATGTATACACAAAGCACCTACTCACACAATACCTAGGTATTAATATTAAAATTACCTTCCTAGCTGTGTGTAAGTGTACTCCCCTTGTACAACAGGTTGTGGGCACTAACTCGCTCTCTCCCTTCCCTTTAGTCTTTGGCATCCCCCTTCTGCTTTCTGTTTTTATGATTTTTGGCCACTTTATATACTCCGTATGAACAGTCGTGTGCTATTTGTCCTTTTGTGATTGGTTTATTTTACTTAGCATAATGTCTTCTTTTTCTATCTGTCATTCATATGCATATTTGGGTTGCTCTACCTCAGGACTATTTCCAAAAAAAAACCGCTGCAGTGAACGTGGAAGCCCTGCTGTCTCCTTGATGTGTTGACTTCATTTGCTGTGGGTCTTGGTCCAGTTTTAGGACGGTTAGGACTTATGATGGTTCTAGTTTTCATCCTTCTGAGGAACTTCCATACAGTTTTGACTGCACCTGGGTTTCAACCTCTCCCCTTCCTTGCTAGCTCTTCCTTTCTGTTCTTTTGGCAGCATCCATCCTAATGGGTGTGAGATGGTAGCTACTGTGGTTTTAATATTTGTCTTGATTAGTGACATCAAGCATATTTTTAAATTACTTGTTATCTTTTGTAGACTTTCAGAAAAAGAAAACAAAAACAATATTTAGTGTGTGTGTGTGTGTGTGTGTGTGTGTGTTTGTGCTTATGCCACAGTGGGCGTTTGAAGATCAGGGGACAACTTGCAGGGATCAATTCTCTCCTTCTACCTTGTGAGTTCTGAGGATGAACTCAGGTCATCAGCCTTGAGGTGGAATGCTTTCATCTGCTGAGCTATCTTGCTGGTTTCTACTTGCTTATCTTTTTTTGTGAATGTCTATTCTTTGTCCATTTTTAAACTGGGTTACATCGTTGTTATTGGGTAATTATTCAAGCTCATCACATATCTCTAGCTATAGACCCCTTATCAGACATCTGATTCCCAAATAGTTTCTCCCATCTCATGGGTTTCTTTTTCACTCTATTACTTGTTTCCTTTGATGATCACTCAACTTTAATAATAATTTTGGTTTTAAATACTGACAGTTTGAATATCGCTAATAATGTGGATAATCCTGGTTATCCAAACATATTTATGTAAGTAAAACACCAAAAAATTAGCTCACTGTCAGTTTTTATTATGATGACATGTATAAAATGTACATCAATCCAAATATAGACCCTTGCTCCTGGACAGTTAAAATGAAAGATTATATTACAAATGCGTGCGTGCACAAGTGTGTATGTGTGTGTGTGTGAGAGAGAGAGAGAGCTATTCACCTTAATATTTAAGAAAGTGTCACTCTCCCTGAACTTGGAAATTACTATTTCACCTAGACGGGCTAGCCAGGAACCCCTCCTCCCTTAGCCTGCACTTTTCGGTTTTGTGTGCCAGGCTTTCTTGTGGGTGCTGGGGATCTGAACTCAAGGCCACCACATGTTTGCATAGCAAGTGCTTTACCCACTGAGATAGCTCCCTGATCCCCTATTTTAATTCTAGAGATTATTTTTATTTTTTATTTTAGATACTTTAAAAAGGTTTCAGACACACACACACTCGCACACACACACACACACACACACACAATCAGGGAGGGTCTTGAAGTCTTCGGCTACTGTTGGACTCAGTAGTATGTAGAATGACCTTGAATTTTGACCCTCTGGTCTCCATCTCCCAACTGAAGTTCTAGGCCTGTACCACCACCCCTGTACCCGTACTGGGTACGAAGCCAGGGACATGCTGGTCAAGCGCTTTATGAACTGAGCTGCATCCCCAGCTCTAGAACAATCACAAATGTTACTTCAGACATTATTTTACAGAAATATCATTAAATACAATGAGAGTAGGGCTGGAGAGATGGCTCAGTGGTTAAGAGAACTGTCTGCTTGCTCTTCCAGAGGACCTGGGTTCAATTCCCAGTGCCCACATGGCAGCTCACAATTATCTGTGACTCCAGTTCCAGGAGATCCAACACACCCTCACACTGACACACATGCAGGCAAAACACCAAGAAACATATAATAAAAATAAATAAACGCTTAAAAAAAAAGGTGCCGGATTTAAAGAAACATGAAAGTAGCCTTTTACTATGCAACATTATGCTAATGAGTGTGACATGTGTGTTCTTTCTCTGTGTAGCCCTGGCCACGATGGAGCTCACTTTGTTGACCAGGCTGACCACAAACTCACAGAGATCCTCTTGCCTTTGGCTCCTAGTGCTGGGATTAAAGGCATGTGCCACTACCACCCTGCACATGCGCTTTTTCTTTTTTTAGCTTCTTATTGTCTCTTTGTGAATTTTACTTCATGAAACCCAATCCCACGCATCTCCCCCTTCCCTCATATCCACCCCCTACCCTTGCAACCTCCTCCTGAACAGAGAAAAAAAAAATC
The DNA here is from genome assembly GCF_030254825.1 of Meriones unguiculatus. Taxonomy (NCBI): domain Eukaryota; kingdom Metazoa; phylum Chordata; class Mammalia; order Rodentia; family Muridae; genus Meriones; species Meriones unguiculatus. The sequence goes on from NC_083357.1 coordinate 59,070,525, forward strand.
TCATTGTGGAAGCTGTAGTGTGTCACAATGTGTTCCACAGTATATCCTTTTGTCCATACTCCGTTGCTTACACGTGTTCGTTGAAATGATTCATTGGTCTGGTGCAAGGCCTCTGGCTTCTGCTAGACCATCAATACCAGAACTTCACTGGGACTCCTCCTGTTGTTGCCTCGTGACACGGACATCCTGTAGTTTTGATCTGTAGGACTGGCCCTTCACGCACACCAGCATGATGCAGTAGGTGCAGTAGATGTTGGTGTGGGCCAATTCAAAGCCCTGGGTGTGGGCCTGAGAGGTATCTGAGCAGGTCAGCCCACCAGCTCACCAGCTCTCGTGCCCGGGGGGCCAGGCTCACCAGCGAACACCTCGCCCTTACCTCTGCAACTAGGGGCAGCTGTACCCTGCTGCCCAGTTGAAGTGCAGGACCTGCTTGTGTTGAAGCAGGTGAGGGGAATGGCCTGTTCTCCCACTCTCAAGACCCTGCGGCCAGCTTTCCCACACTCAACACCATTCGGCTGGCTCACTCGTGCCCCACAACTTTCTCTTTTAATCATTTCCTTTAGCATTGCAGTCAAACATTCTCTTTTCAAAGAAGTGGTTGCAGTGAGGACACACCTTGGAAGCCAAGGAGGGGCCTAGTGTTCAGTTTTCTTTGGTGTAGGTTTGCCTTTTCTTTCCCTAGTAGGGGTAAGTGGACTTAATTTAACTTGGCGAGCACCGGCACAATGTAGTCAGGTATTCTTGGGGCTCTCTGTATCCATTTAGTACTGCATTGACCTATAGGTACCTCAGCAGTCTGATGGGGTTAGATTTTTCATCTAAAAACCATAACGAACCAGAGAGAGCCCAGAGATTCAGGTACAGATAACACAGGCTTATTGGCTTCACTCAGGATGGCCTCAAAATGCTTGGCTTGGCCAGTGATCTTTACATGCCCTTTTTCAAACCAGAAAACTCATGTGTTACATGAATATATATATTTTCGGTTTTAAACAATCTTCTGGCAGGTTATTCTGATTCCTTAAAACAAATTCAAAAGAATCCTTGGTGAATCCTGCAGGTCCATGGGATGGTTAGGTCTTGTGCACAGGCCATTTGCTCAGAACTGCAGTGTTGCCAACAGAGTGCTTTCAGGACTCAGAGTTGGCCTAATAAAAGACACCAGACGATAGCCCTTGCTTTGTTCCATTTGACTGAACCCAATGTCATCATCTCATTTTCAAGTTTTATCATAAAAACTGTGAAAGAAAGGTATTTGCTTACTTCTGGGTTTTGATTTGCCCTAAAGAGCCAGGGTATGGGTGATCTGAATGTTTCCTCCCGGGAGCTGTGTCAGGTCTGATGGATGATATGTTGATGTAGGTTCATCTTGATCAGAAACTCATGTGCCTGGATGCACTGGGTTCGTGGGAGAGTTTTTCACAGGATCCTGGCGCATGGCTGGTTTGTGGTTTCTTTGTCTTTGCGGAGCATATCCTGCTGATTCTACTTAGAGCGGCTGAACAATAAAGTATCTGCCAATTACGATTGTGCTATTGATATGTACTAGATGCCTTGGCTAAGATAATAATACATCAGGCAAGGCCAAGTATATTTTAGCTTTTACACAAAGATACATCTTTACTCCCTGCACTAATGAATATTGTCTTACAGGATTAAAAGGCTAGGAGGGTGCATGGGAAATTATTTTTAGAGTAAAACAGAATAATATGTAGAGTTAAAAAGCAACCACAGAAATTATTACAGGACCAGTATCTCAACACAGGCCCTATAAAACCCTTATGCATGATATGTTGATTGTTATTAGTTTTTAGCCGCTGCGGTCTTCGGGGACTTTGCTGGCATGGAGTTCTCATTTAGGAGAGTGCAGTCAGCTGCGCTGTGCACCGTTCTATGGGGCCATTGTGTTTCACTCCTATTTACCTCATCCTTGTGGGCAAACATCTGCTTTTCTGTCTTGTTAGAGCTGCAGCTGGATTTCTGGAATTCTGTGGCTGTCTGGTATTTTCTTCTGCATATTAATATGATTATATTGCATGCAGGGTTCTCTTGTTCATTTCAAAATAAATATCTCTCTAATACTGTAGATCATAAAAATTGTATAAGTTTATTGTGAAATATTTAAGCTATGAAAAAGAAATGTTAGGAACAATTACAAAATCCCCTAGTGAATTAATGCTGGTAATATAACATACTGTAAATCATTCCTGAAGGTGTTTCTCCATGCATATGTATTTACATATAAATGTCAATAGATTACACGTGAATCTAAAATTAAATATAAACATAACTTTATATAAATGACCTACAAACCATCTCGTAACCTTTTCCCATTCTAATAACTGTACGCCTAAATCCTTATTTGAATGGCTGCTTTGTGTAAAATATTTAAAATAAAATACAACCTTGGACTGGGTAAACCATTCAGTAATGTCGAATGAATGAAAAATAGCTTATTTACTCAACTTCTAGGCCCAAGATGTAGCTTGGTGGTAGCCTTTTGCCTTCCATGACTGAGGCTGTGAGGACAATCCCCAGTACCACAGAAAACCAGAGCAAAGACACCCAGCCCCAACCTCCTACTCACGGCCAAGGGTGATCCCTGGGTTTTTCACTATTAAAGACCACATACCCGTAAATGCCCCTTTGCACTTTGTGTTCAAGTAAGACCTGTAGAAGTTGACTCAAAAGCTGGAAACAGGGAGTTTGTCTCTGAACGCACAAATATGTCTAAGCCAGCCATTCATCATTATCTACAAAATGCAAGGTGTCTGTTTCTATACACTTTCCCCCAGTGATCTTATTGTTGTCAGTCTTTTTAGTATTTGCCAATCTGAAAAAAAAATTGCTAACTAGTTTTCCTCATGTTCTTGCTGTTATAAGTGAGGTCAGCACCTATTTCTGTATTTATCTAAAAGTTTTTAATATACATTTCTTTCTCTTTGCCCAATGCTTTTTTCGTAGAAGAATTTTAATTCAGAACACGGCTGCTCTGGCAGGAGATCACATCCAAAGACCTTCTAGGTCTGTGTGATCTGGCTGGAATACAGACATGCCTTTAATCTCAGGAGACTGAGACAAGAGGATCTCCGAGTTCAAGGCCAGCCTGGTATAGAGCAAGTTTCAGATAAAGAAAAGCTTAGGTCCAGCCTTGGTGGCACAGGCCTTTATTCCCAGCATTCAGGAGAAAGAGGCATGTAGAACTTTTGAGTTTTATTCAGTTCTGTTCAGTCAGTTCAGTTGAGTCAGTGAGTTGAGAGGCCATGCAGTGAAGCTGAGTTCATGGCAATTCAGTTAGTGGAATTCAGAAGCAGTTTTTTACCAGGAGAGTTTTACAGAGAGAGAGAGAGGTTATAGAGAGAACAAGCTAGACACAGGTGAAGACAGGAAGAGCCAGAGAATGAGAAGGAGCTAGAAGATTAGAACAGATTGCTAGAGTTAGTTTGAGGCCAAGCAGAGCAATCCAGCCAGAAGTGAGAGAAGCCAGATTGAATCAGTCATCTTGGAGAGGAGTTTGAGCCAGAATAGCTGAGTTGAACCCACCAGTAAGAGTTCAGAAAGAGCTAGAAAGGGTGAGTTTATTCAGCAGTCAGTCTCTGAGGCTGAAAGCATTCTAGGCCTAGACTAGATTGTATGGAGGTTAGAAGCTTTCAGGACTAGGCCTAGGTTAGCAGACTGAGGCAGTCAACCTCCGAGATGACAACTACATCAGGAGACCAAAAGCTGCCTTTACAGTTTTCCTCTTGGCACTCTGGAGACCTGTTTTAATGAGCTCATTTAATTTTATAATCCTAAAATAGAGGACAAAATACTGCCCTCCCCCTCCCCGCAACTCTCATGAAGTAGTCTGAACTCAGGTGCTACACAAGCAGTCTACCACTGAGACCTCCAGCCCAAAACACTTCTTTGGGTTGGGTGTGCTGACGCGAATGCCTTGATACCCCGTTCTCACTTGTCGGAACAGCAAAAAGAACAGAGTGTAGAGGTTTTACATCTCAGTTCTGTGTCTCTTTGGAGGATTCCTGGTAAAATCGGTAAAGTTGAGAGATTTCGTCAAAACACAATAGTTATTTGTGTTCAAAAATGAAGTCATACACGTCTGAATTCTAACAGTGTGTGTGTGGGGGGATCAGTCCATCATTCGTATTAGTTCAAAGGTCAGGCTTCATTCCATCTAGTAAATGCAGCAACGTTTACATTTCTCCTGTTTGTTTCAGTTCCGTGGTGGTGCTACAGCAAATGTGTAGTTTGGAGGTCAGACAGAGACCAACCTCAAGTGCTGTTCCAAACGGGCCATCCACCTTGAGTGCCTCTCCCAGCCCCCTCTGCTGTTGGCTGATTTAATGAGAGGCTTGTGAGTGACAGAACGCTTCTGCAAAAGAAAACGGAGAGGAAACGGAGCTAGGTCCTTGGCAGAGCCCATCTAAAGCCTAGGGACAGTAGCCTTGACTCCTAGGCCACAGACATTGGAAGGCCAGGAAGGGAAGGAAGTCCTCGGGGAGGCTGATTAAGTCAGTCAGCCACAGCTTGCCCGGAATGTCAGGAAACTCCTGAGAGGAGCCAGGAAACCAAAGCTAGGAAGTTAGCACAGGGACCGGAGAAGGGGGCAGCTCAAAGTCTTCCAGAGCCAAGTGAAGCGGGAGCTTTCAAGTTTGAGGCGAGCCTGGGCTGCAGGGTGAGACTCAGTATCTCCTATGACCACAGCCAGTGCCAGCCCCTAAGCAAAGCGCATGCTCCTCCCACGCCCACTAGTCATGCTCAGTCCGTACCTGCAGAAGACCATCATAGCTGTGGACCTGCACTGGGAGCGAACGTCCCTGAGCTGGTCTCCAGCTAGTTGTGGTGGTGGTGGAAATGGAATCTGGGCCGTGGGGGGTGGGGGTGGGGTGGGCTGAGTTCTTGACACTGCTTCTGATTAGCTGCTTCGCTGAACAGCATCTTTCCCAATCCCTGTTCATCCCCTCTGGTTCTGTTAATACCTGATGGGTGCCTGGAATTCCTCTACACACACCTACGGGAAATGCCTGCCATGCTGCGCAAGCCCAGTTTGCCATGCTACGCACACCGGGCTCATAGTTGCAGAGGTGGAGGAGACCCCATCTCCAGGCGTCTGTCCTCTTCTTAGGGGGTAGCTAACCCCCTTGACTTTGTTAGTCTTATAGCTGGGTGGGCACTGAGGGACAGAAAATTATCTCATACTCCTGCATCGGCGGTTCTCAGCCTTCCTGTTGCTGCGACCCTTTAATACAGTTCCTCACGTTGTGGTGACCCCCAGCCATAAAATTATTTTCGCTGCTACTCCATAACTCTAAATTTGCAACTTTTATGAACCAGAATGTAAATATCTGATATGTCCAATGGTAGTAAGCGACCCCTGTGAAAAGGACCTTCGACCCCAAAAGGGTTGCGACCCCCAGGTTGAGAACTGCTGCTCCTCATCCTGGTGAAGACCCCACCAGCACCCGGGAGACATGGACCCCACTTTATTTTTTGACACAGGGTCTCTCACTGGGATCCGAGATTACCAACGTGGCTAGGTTGGCTGGCCAGCGAGCCCCAGGGATCCTTCTGTGTCCCTACCTGTGATTACAAAGCAGCACTAAGCCCAGCTTTGTGTGGGTTCTGGGATCAAATCCAGGTCCTCTTGTTTACACAGCAAGCGCTTTGCAAACTGAGCCATCTCCATAGCCTTCTTTCTGGCCAGCCTAACCCTGCTATCACATCGCTAACTGCCTCTTTCTCCTTTACTCCCCCAACACATCCCAGGATTCCACCCCCTCGCTCTGCTCGGTTTAAACCCTTTATGCCCGGGTTTTGACAAGCGTTTGTGGGGTTAGTATGCTAAAGTATCCGAGGGAACCAGGGCCTTTATTTCTACTCAGGTAGCTGCATCATCAGGTAGTTTGATCTACTGGGACTCTCCAGCCAGATGCTTTCTTTTCACAAACTCCTCCAGGAGGGAAAGGTGAACAGAGGTCGGCGGACTACGTAGAGACTGCCTAACTGACAGACTTCCAAATTTCCTGATTCTAAATAGTGCAAACATTTTTTTTAAAGTATGAAACATATCTGAAACAGTGTCAAAGTTACTGTCTGAACTAGTCATACGTGTGTCTTCAGCAGCATTAAGCACATTGCCATAGTTGTGCAGCCATGTCACATAGAACCATTCACCACAGAACTCCCTTCATCTTGCAAAAATGAGACGGTGCCCCTTTAAACCTGCCTGCCATCCTCCCACTGACAACCACCATTCGATTTTCCATACAGAAGGGGATTTTTTCAGGAGTTTTTTTTTTTTTTTTTTTCCCAAAATAAGACAAAGATCAATCTATCAGGAACAGATTTGGGAACAGTCCTACCTGGGCACACAGTCTGCTAGCCTTACAAGTATACATTTTTTTCTGGAAGTACGCTTCGAAGCACTTCTACTTAGAGCAAAGAAAAACAACGCCCGTCCGTACGATGCTGGAGGTTCTTGCTGACCTATGAAGCCATCCGAGTATCTTATTATGGATTATGCAAAACGCCCTCCTACAAATCCTGAGTTATTACACTGCCCTCCCAAACTTCAAAGCATCAGAAAAGATGATTTTTTTTTTCCTTTTAAACGCTAAATCAGATTCAGCCAGCCACCCCACTTGGCGACAGAGCACCAAAGAGTCTGAACTCGACCTTGCAGCGTCGCAGACACAGCGCTGCAGACACAGCGCTGCCATTGACTCTGACGAAGATTTAGACATGAAAGGATTCCGGGATCAGAAGGGCAGTTCTGTGGGGTAGCCGGGTCTGGCTTAAGCAGTCCAGTTTTTTTTTTTTTTTCTATTTGATAGAAAAAAAAAAAAAAAACATTTTACAATTCCTTTAAAAAATTCCCAAACTTTTACAAAAACAGGCCACTTGTGAAGTGTGAAGGCACGTAATTGAACTCTACAGCAGAATTCCACAGCAGAGAGCAATGGGAGGGAAAAGATCCCCAGACTATGCTGACTTTATTCAGATCAATTGTAACTGAAAGAGAGAGAGAGAGAGAGAGAGAGAGAGAGAGAGAGAGAGAACTTGATGCATCAGTATAAGGAAGAATTTATTGTGAACGGTTTGGTTATAAGGCAAATGTGGAATAAGTTAAAAACTAAAAACCGATGAGTTTTTATTGTTGTCTTCTAGTGACTGATGCTGGCAGGATTTATACAAGGTTTGCATGCCATGAAATTCATCAACAAGGAAGCATGCAACGGAATCTAAATGGATAGATGTGCAGATGGTTAAGTGCTGTTTATTTATATATTAGTGATGCATTAATAATATTATTTTAGATTGTAATGTAATTGCATAATTTTCTTCTTTCCTTTTCTTTCTCTAAACCTTCCTATGAGCTCCTTGCTCTTTCTCGAATTTATGGCCTCCCTTTCTTTAATTGTTGTTGCATACATACACAGATTCCTAAATTTATTAATGCAGCCTCCATAGTCCGTAGAACGACTTGTGTGTACGATTTCAGGGCTGACCACTGGGATTGGACAACGGATGGTGTCCTCTCCCCTAGGCAAGGTTATTTCTCCCACTCAGCCTTCCTCAGTTGCCTGTAGGTCTTTGTTTGGGCATCAGGGCTTGTGAGCTTCCCCCTCCTGTGTTAGATTTCTATTAATGTCATCTGTGTTCGGTTCTTGCTTAGGCAACCCTGTTGGTGAGACTTCATGGTTGTAACTTCTCTGACTATTTAACTTTTAATTAAAATTTAATTTGTTTTATGTATATGGATGGTTGGTCCTGTAAGCCTGTGCACCATGTGCACGAAGGACCAGCAGAGGCCGTAGGATGGCACTGGACCTCGCTCTGACTGGAGTTCCAAAGTTGTATGAGCTGCCACCTATGTACTGGGGATAGAACCTGGGTCCTCTGGAAGAGCTGCCAGCACTTTGAATCACTGAGTTATCTCTCTAGCCCTTATTTGCTAAGCATTAACTGATTTGAAGATAAATATCTTAAAACATGTAGAAACTAGAAATGAGCAGTAATTTTTTTAACCTTTATTTTTAATTCTGTGTGTTTTGTGTTCTGCCTGCGTGTATGTCTGCACACCAAGTGCAAGCAGTGCCTGTAAAGGCCAGAAGGGGGCATCGGACACCCTTTGATCGCAGTTACAGACAATTACGAGGAGCCATGTGGGTGATGGGAATCAAACTCGAGATCCTCTGGAAGAGCAACAACTAAGTCTCCTCTTCAGCTTCCAGGAATGGTATTTCTAAGGAAAGTCAGTTATGATTATATGTGAACCATTTTAAATTAGAATTACTTAGTATTTTTGTGATGGTATTGATTCACTCATCAGACATTCCTTGAGCACTTACTATATGCTCACAGATAATCGAGTAGTTTTCTACAGCCTCAATTAGGAGAAGTGTCTAAGGAGGTAAATTTCATTAAATGATGATACAGGCCATACCAGCTCAAGGTGAGGCAATGTGTCTGGAAGATTTTGTGTTCTTAAATAAGGTCCCGGGAGTAAGTTTTCATCAAGAATTTTCTGTAGCTTTACCTGGAATGTACAAATTTTGATTGACAGGTGGTTTCTATGACTGGCCCCCTAGGAACAGCTTTTGAAATAGTATCCTAATATATGATGAAGACAGAGAGAATTGTGTTGAACTAATTTTTAAAAAGCATATTACATAGTCAGAAAACTGATTCAATGTTATTAGGGTCTTGATCTTGTGTTCTATATTGTATGCGCAAGGGAAATGTTGATAAGGGGTTTGCCCAAACCGTTTTCTTGCGTTTTCATGAAATTGAGTTTGACAGTCTTCTGCCATGGACAGGATTGTAGTCAGTGGTCCTCGTGGTTTTGCTTAAGAGCCAGTGAATTATAATAGACATTTTATCCCACACTCTTGTAATCCCCTGAGTCATTTTTTGTTCCATTATTGAGAGTGAATAATAGTGTGGCACAAGCAAGAATAACTCTTGCATTTAATGCTTTTCTTGTGTGCGGTTTGAGAAATGACTAGTCTTCGGAGAATAGGGTTCAGGGAAAAGATGAAAGCATCCATCCCCACCCTTTCCTTGTTGTCCAGGTCTACTCAGATCTGGAAAAAAATGTGAAACTGTTCACCCCAAGTGGTACTGCATAGCCATTTCCTGAGTTTCAGGCTAATGGTTGTAGAGTCAAATGTTTGTTTGTTTTCCTTGTTGGTGGTAGCGTATGCCACCATTTCTTTCTTATTTTGGTTTGTTTTCAGTTGGGTTCTGGGGATTGAACTCAGGTCCTCATGTGCAAAAGGCAAACCCATTTACCTACTGAGGTCCCCAGCCCTGATGTTTCATATTCTCCAGCAGTGCGTAAATCGGTTTGCTGAAATGGATGTAGAAAAGCTCCAGGTAGACCAAAGAAATGTGGAGTGGCAGGACCAGCAGCACTCACTCTGAGTCCTGAATCTCTTTCCTGGCCATAGTGTCAAGCTCTGAGGTTTCTTCCTTGGTGGGATCCTCAGGAGTAGGAGGAAGGACAGGAAACAGTCTCCAGTGCTGGTACAATGCCGGTATGTTCCCGGAGAGCCTGGAACGTTTGCCCAGCTTTGTGAGGCTAACTCAATGCAAGTGTGAACAGTGAGGTAGGAAGGAGGAAGAATGACCCTGGGAATATGCATGTAGCCACCTAGCGTGGAACTTTGCCTACGTGGTCCAACATACACATCCTAGAATAAAGTCTTTCATTGGGAATGAAGTGATAGGGACAATTGGAATAACTCCTGTAAAGAGGTCTCAAGGATCATTGAAGACAAATGTAACCTATTTCATAACCCGATTTGGAGTTTGGTCTCCACAGTAGCTTTCCCTGAGTGAATACAATGTCTCAGAAGAAGGGGGAAAGAGTCATGTAAGGTTTTCTTTCTTCTAACTGGGGGCCACTTAAGGCACTTGAGGGCCAAGAGAGTGTGAAAGGCAAGGTCAGATTCAGTCTTACAGCTGTGAGAAGATGTCAGGAATCCCGTGAGTGAAAAGCCCACAGTCTGCAAGGCCTTGATGGGCTTCAAGTCTTTTCCTTATGTCTTTGTATCAACCAGGAACTTGATGTCTTGACACGGAAGTGATATTTTTAGAACAGGATCAGTATTTCCAGCACATTTATTGATGTGCTGACTTTGTAATGTTTACATGGCAACAGGATGAACTGTTATTACATCATGGGATAGCAACTTTTTTTTTTTTTTTTCTGAGTGGATTAGCTTTTCAGATAAGGAAGCCGAGGTCATTGGTCTACTGAAATATATTGACGTCTTTCTTAGCTGTGGTTCACTTTTGGCTTCTCTCATGGAAGACTATAGACTCATGTCCTTGAGAGAAGAGTTTTGGGAGGGGTAATGAAAATGATCTTATTTTATTTTTGATGTTGGAGATGGAGTCCAGAGCCTTGTATATACATGCCATGCAGGTTCTCTTCACTGAGCTACATCTCCATATCCAATAAAGATAAATTTAAAAATAGAAATCAGTTGGCAAGCTAGGAGAGCTTCGGATCACAGAGTAATGAATCTTTCTTGAATCTTTGCTCTGTTTCTGATGCTGTGCTTGTGACTGTTGGGGTACAAATTAGTAGATGTTTCTCATTTCTGTGAATTCTAAGTCCCTTGGTTCAGCGAACTTCACACTACAAATATTTGAAAAGAAGAGGTGCACATACAGTGACTCTATACAGACTTTTAAAAAAATTGTTACCTAACAATGTAGTATGACAACTACTGTATATGACCTAGAGTGATTTAAAGTGTGTAGGATCATGCATGGAGAGGTTCTACACTATTGAGAAGAAGGATTTGAGGATTATGGTGTCTACAGGGCTCCTGGGGCCTGTCTTCCACCTGGATGATTGTGCATGGATTTTACTCTCAAGCAACTTAAAACTTTAGTGGAAAAGCCAGTGAACTTGTGGATCTGTTAAATAATGAAAACAGTGTATAACTATTTTAGTAGTTTGGGAGAAGGAAAGGACAATGGGATGGTTTAGAATTTAGGTAGTCTGTTGCTCTTTCTTTGGTGGTAGATTACTCCAAAACCCCATGGTAGGTGGTTGGGGAGGTCAAGGGAAGGTGATTTGTCCCTTGCTTTCTCGCTTATACAATGTTGCTTTGTACATTCAGTGTCTGTGGAAATGTGGACAGAGATAGGAAAATTGGTTTTGGAAGTGAAGCTCATGGTGATGGAATATTGTCTACCACAGCACTTGATGTCAACAGGTACTCTTCTGTCCACCCAAAGCCCCTGATGTCAACAGGTACTCTTCTGGCCAAGGCCAGAGGTTCATCCTTTTAAGTTTTATTATGGTGATTTACTTTTAATTGTGTGTGTGTGTTTGTGTGTGTGTGTGTTTGAGTGCAGCACCTGCAGAGGCCAGAAGAGGGTGTTGGATTTCCTAGAGCTGATGTTACAAGTGACCGTAGCTGCCTGATGTGGGTGCTGGGACTTAAACTTGGGCCCTCTGAAACTGCAGTTTCTCCTCTTCACCACTGAGCCATCTCTCACCCTCCAAAGACTCATCTTCATTTCCGTTTTTTCAATTGAAATTCAATTAAGAGGCTGAAGCAGGCAGGGAGTAAGGAAGGCCAACAAGGACACCCTACTTCCTCCTTACTTCTTTCCTTCACCTTGTTCTTGACTCATCCCCGATTTTCTCCTGATTCCTCTCTTCCCTCCATCTACAAGGGTTATCTGTTTTGTTCTACCACCTACCATTCCTACATTCTTTCTTCCGTGGCTCCGAGTTCTTTGCACACCATTTACTCCTTCACTTTGAACAAGCAAAACCAGAATGGGTTCAGAAGCAAATTAAAAACATTTATCGCTCTCACAGAGGATCTGAGTTCAGTTTCCAGCACCCACATAGTGGCTGTAGCTCCAGTTCCAGGAAATCTGACACCATCCTCTTGGCTCTCTGAGCCCAGACAGGCACACAGTGTAAATTTACACGTGCTTGCGAGCACTTGTGCACATAAAAGTAAAAAAAAAACAAACGAATCTTTTAAAAACATGAGAAAAAAGAGGTAGCCTTTACCTCCAAGGAGCATGAGCAGAAAGGGAAGTAATGAAATCTTTGGAGCATTTTGAAGTGCCAATCATTAGTACCCATGACTGATGTAATTATACACCTCTGAAGTGGGTGCTGCTGATGTCCCTGTTTAGTGAGAAGGAAAGGGACCAGACTCTGATCTCAGTCACACTGCTATTGTATGCAGAACCAGCAGCTCAACAGGAGGCCTACTGTCTCCCATGCTCTCCTCTGCCCCTGCGCAGCCATAGGATGACAAAGAAAACATTTCAATCTCCCTAAGCCTCAGATTCCTGATCGATGCAATATAGAAAATAGTGTTGCCCTCCAAAGGGTCACAGGAAGCATGGTGGAGTCCCTGGCACGTGCTGGCCTGGATGGACTGTGTTAAAGCCTGCTGATGTGTTTGGATGAGGCTTCTTGATGCTGCAGGGTTGTAGGATTTGTTTGTAGGATAGCCATGTCTGGGAAGTGAGATACTTACAGGCACCCCAGTCTATCCTGCCCAGTTCAGGTAGTATATGGAGGGGAGGGAAGTAGGGTTTTTTTTGTTATTTATTATTATTATTATTATTATCATCATTATTATTATTAATTGGTTTTTCAAGACAGGGTTTCTCTGTGTAGCCTTGGCTGTCCTGGACTCACAGACCAGGCTGGCCTCGAACTCACAGCAACCCACTTGCCTCTGCCTCCTTGAATGCTGGGATCAAAGGCATGCACCACCACACCCGGCTTCATGCTGCATTTTTTTGTGAAAGATTGTATTTAATTTATTCTATCCTTATTGAAAACCAATTTGCCTTCCTGGAAAAACAAACAATTAAGCCTGATGCTCTTACAAGGGATACTAGTACTGATAATTTGGCTTTGGAGTGGCCCTCTACAAGTCTGTGTGTGAGATACACCCTTAGGAGTGCTTGAGGAAAACACCTGACATTGACTTTTGGCTTTTACGCACATATGCGTGCACACCTGCACACATACATATACTAACATGCACACACATGTGCGCATCCACACAAAGGTATATATAAATTTAGGCTCCAGGAAGCCATACCTCACACCCACACTTACACTTAGCAAGACCAGTTGTACATCTGCAGGGAGGAGGCAGCATGTGTTAGAGGTCAAAGTGGCCTCACTTTGACCCCTTCTGAGCTGTGTGGCACCAGCAAGCTCCTTGGCTTCTCCGCACTTTTGTTCCCTCAGCTGTAGTCTTTTGATGATGATAATTTACATATTGCTTTAAGATTTAAAGAAGCATTACTGTAATGCTTGGTCTAGGCTAGGTGCCTGCTAAAAGTCCTTTTCTTTGGCCTTGCTATGACAGTTTACAAAGCTTATTTTAGGCCAGAGACCCAGACAAGGAAATATTTATGTTTTTTTTTTTTTTCAAAATGAATTTTGATATGAGTATTAGGAGAAGAGCTGGGGCTTCCCCCTGAGATTCTTATCTCTAAATAGACGGGAGTGCCTCACTGCAGTATTCTCCCTGGCTGTAAGGAGAAGAACGAAGTGCTCACCGTGGCTGTGTAGATGGCAGCTCAGAATGTCCCCCGTGAGTGTGCATTCCACTCATGCTCACTTGATATGGCCCATGGAATCCCTCAGCCCGAATCACTGGATTTTACACACAGCTTTATCTTTCCCTGATGAATAAGCCCAAGCATGCTGCGAATGAAGCTTAAGCAGATTATGAATTTCCCCAAAGATCAGGGATCTGGGAAATATAGTTTACTGTAGGGTGTCCCAGCCTGCCGTAAGACCATGGAATAGCACATTCTTTCTGCCACTTGTGTCTCTGTCACGTGCACACAAGGTAGCACAAGGTGGGGGTGGACTTGGGACTGTCTCATCAGCACTGTGATGACTTGTGGGCAGGGCGAGTCTGACACCAGACCATGAGCTTGATTCTCCGAGGGAAGGCCCCGAGATCTGCCGAACAGTGCCGGCCGGCATTGGCACAGTAGTTGTTTGTCACATTTGTTGAATTGATTTATTATCTACAGTCAGTGGGAGCAGAAAGAGAGCCTTTTAACGTGCCCAAAGGGTTTTCCTTGCTGAAAGCAAATTGCAGCTTCTGATTAATACCCACAATAATTCTGTCTTTTGCCCCAGTGTCCTGGAGGAAGGGAAATAAATTTGAAGTGGGAATCAGAAAATTCCACTTTGCCTGTGAACTATTCCTTGTCCGTGTGAAAGCAACCGGGGTGAAGAAGCTCCAGAGATGTCTAAGAAGTCTATGCAAAGACAAAAAAGAAACAGAAATAAAACAAATCCAAAGAACCATGAGAGGACGAAACCATGAGTGGACCATCAGCTGAGTGAGGGTCTGTGTGGCCTCTGACTTGCAGGCAGTGAGAAAAAAAAATGTTCTGACACTGCTCTGTCCCCGTCACTGGCACACATGACTGGTTTTATTGAAGACTGATTGCTGGTTAAACAAGACAATGTCTGTATAATTTGTCCTAATCATGATACATTACCTATTAACTGTTTAAGAAACCTGTGTGCGCACAGTTTATTTGGTGACTTTTCCTGCCTCCTAAACTAGTTAGTTAAATTAACATTCTTAAGCATTGTCAAGCAAGCCCACCACTCAGTCTGGTCAACATCTTGGTTGGCTAGGCAAGGTTTACTCAAGGGTGTTTTTGACACACATGTGAAAAAACAAAAACAAAAACACAAACCTTGCATCCGGTTGTATGACCGAATATATTCAGTGGCTCTCTCCGTGAACCAGCCTGTGGGCCCCTGAGGATGGAAGGCATGCTGGATGATGCCTGTCTTCAAGCTTACAGTATATTGTGGCTGGCACTGCAGGGCCTACAGCAGGATTTCTAAAGTGGATCCTCTTGCTGCATTTCTTTCCTTATTCCCTAGGATGAGACTGCCCAGATTGGAGGTTTCCAGTGAGACAAACGCCCCATTCATTGTCCTTTGGGCCACTTCAACCTTGATGGAGTAATTAGTTAGATAAAAGAGGGGAAGTTTAAGAGAAAGAGAATTGCCTAATGTGCTGGGTTTTGTTTGTTTGTTTGTTTTTGAATGCCAACTGGGAAGTGGAGCGCAATATCTAGTGACTGCTCCTTTTGAGGTGCTCAATAAAAAATACCTTCACTGCATCAGTTTTGCTTTAGACCGAGGTCACAGGACACATCTTAATTCTGGCTGGGAAACCGTGTTGGAACAGCACCTGCCCTTTTCAGCTCTTAGCATCTAGGCGTCTGGAGCCTTTGAGCTGTGTGCTCTGTCCCTTCGGAAGCATCACCTGTGGGATGCTGCAGCTGAGCACCGTTTCTGCACTCTGTTCGTCTTCTGTTACCAGCAGGTGTCATTATGGAAATACGAAAATATAATACATTTGTAGGAGCTGGCTGTGAGAAAGGGAGGTAGAGCTTCAGAACAATTAAAAAAAATGGTGAAGTCCCTTGTTACAAACCATGGTGCCATGGTTGATTATAATTTGGCCATGTTCCAGAGTCTTCCCTAGCTCGCCCAGGGTTCAAGGCACATGCTTCATTTGTCTAATAGTAAATTAAGCAAATATTTGCTAAGACCTCCTCGAGGCTCAGAGGGTCTGAAAAGTAAAATATATGTGTTTAAATGTTTTTCTTTTATTATTCTGGGTTAAATAAGGTAAGTAAGTTTCATGCAACAATGTAACGTTCTCCGAGTAGTTCCCTCTCCTCATTAAAAGCAATTCTTTTTTTTAATGAAAGTTTCTTTTATTTTTTTATTCTTTATTAATTACACGTTATTCACTTTGAATCCCTCCTGTGGTTCCCTCCTTCTTCCCGTCCCAATCCCTCCCTTCTTCCACCCTCTGCATGCCCCTCCCAAAGTCCACTGATAGGGGAGGTCATCTTTTCCTTCCTTCTGATCCTAGTCAATTAAGTCTCATCAGGAGTGGCTGCATTGTCTTCTTCTGTGGCCTGGTAATGCCGCTTCCCCCTCAGGGGGAGGTAATTAAAGAGCAGGCCAATTAGTTCATGTCAGAGACAGTCCCTGTTCCTATTACAATGGAACCCACTTGGATACTGAAGTGCCCTGGGCTACATCTGTGCAGGGGTCTTAGCTTATCTCCATGCATAGTCCTTGGTTGGAGTATCAGTCTCAGGAAAGACCCCTGTGTTCAGATTTTTTGGTTCTGTTGCTCTCCTTGTGGAGTTCCTGTCCTCTCCAGATCTTACTATTTCCCACTTCTTTCATATGATTTCCTGCACTCTGCCCAAAGGTTGCCCATAAGTCTCAGCATCTGCATTGATAGTCTGCAGGACAAAGCCTTTCAGAGGTCCTCTGTGGCAGGCTCCTGACTTGTTCCTTCTTTTCTCCTTCTTCTGATGATGTCCATCCTCCTTGCCTCCCTCTTGCTTAGTTTCTTTAGGTGTACAGATTTTAGTAGGTAAAAGCAATTCTTACCCTTAAGGACTTGGTGTGACACCCAGGGAGAACAAGCTACATCCATGAAAGAATTAACTCATAGATTAAAGCAACTTTTCATTATAACACACTGGACTAAAAAAGTACTGTAAAAGCTGAAAAAGTTCTAGCTGAAGACTGAGGAGTTTGTCTGTAGTGGGCTAGCTTCTATTTTGCTTTTAGATAAGGTCTCTTTTTGTAGCCCTGGCTGGTGGGGAACTGACTCTGTAGACAAAGCTGGCCTGGGACTCAAGAGAGTCCACCTGCTTCTGTCTCCCATGTGCTGTGATTAATGGGGTATGCCACCATGCCTGTGTTCTAGCTTTTATGCCTTTTGGTAGAGAAGTACTTCAAACTTATTTGGAACTTAATCATTCTTTTTTTTTTTCTTAATTTCTATCACCGATTTTTCTTCACATGGCTAATTCCTATGGGATTATAATAAATGTTATTATTTTCAGGTCCAAAGCTGTAACAGTTGGATGCAATAATCGACTGCCTGATCAACTTCGGACACAATCCAGCCTTTCTTCAGATCAAGGTAAACACTGCATATGTCTTTTCCCCAGGGGCTTGCTCAGGAAGCTGGTAAAAAGCTTTAGTGCCTTTGATCAGGGTCAGAAATTCATGTTCTCAGTTGTCCCCTGAGACCCTAAGATTTTCCAAGGTGTGAGACAGGCAACTTTGCCTTTTGCATTCCTTGCATTCTAATTCTGTGTCTGGATCTATAGTGAACACTTCATACATGTTTATTGACTGGTTGAATAAATGATGATAACACCAATGGCCAGAATGTTTGTAATATTTATTTCTGTATGTGTGTGTGTGTGTGTGTGTGTGTGTGTGTGTAGCTCATAATGAACCACCAGTCATTTCTGGTTTTGTTTTTGTTTTTAGAGACAGCATCTTACGTATCCCAGGTTGCCCTTGAATTCTTTAAGTAGCTGAGGATGGCCTTGAACTCTTGGTCCTTATGCCTCCATTTCCTGAGTTCTGGGATTAAAGTGTGCACCACCAGGTCTGGTGAATTCAGTTTCTTTAAATAGGAGCAGAATCTTACATGTGAAACAACACTTGTGGAACAACAAATATAGCATCTTTATACGTTCAGCTATTTTCTGTCATCAATAGTGGCTATTTGCACACTCAATTTAACAGCAGATCTTTTTTTCCCCTTAAGCAACTCATGTTTACTTGTTCTTTGAAAGACTTTTGTTGCATTTTTGAAGAAGTCTCTCTTTTTATTATCATGCTTCATCAGCTAACATAATATTTAATTGCTGTATATGACTGTAGCAATAAGTACCAATGGCGTAACTTCACTGCCTGCCTTCCGGTCAGTGGGGTGGGAAACTGAAGGCTGGTGAAAAGGAGTTGGCTAGCCATGTGCATCCATTGAGCCAGTACGCCTTCCTGAGGACATAGAATTCTTCAGGTCAATGCCCGGCAGCCTGGTGAAGTTGGCTTGTTCATCTGTGTGGACAACATTGCATTCCTGCTTACTGTCTTCTCATGAAGTCAGGGGTCACGTGGGATCTCTCAGAAATCGGTATTCAGAACTGCACAGTTCCTTCGGATGTCAGGACTGGCAGCATTGACACTGGAGTAACACTGGGTGTGAGTCTGGACTGTGGCTCCATCGATCCACCATGTTGACGAATGGGCTGCAGAGGGAGGTAAAGAAATGGTTCTCATGCTTTTGCTTCATCTATCAGGAACTTCCTCCTTTGCCCATGTAGCGTAGCTCAGTGTTGTGGACCTCTGGGAGGTAAGTCCTGCAGCATAGCTACCCTATGGTCTGTCCCTACCTTCCAAGAAAAGGTGGGGAAGTGGAAAGAATGATATGTGTGTGTGGGGGGGGAGTGGAATTAGAGGTCAGACTTGGTGCCTTAGAGGGCATCCAGAGTACCCCAACATTTCTGACTAGGCATTTTCTCTGCTTTCTGATTCTGGATTTCCTGCATTTACCTGTCATTTAATGGAAAGCACATATGAGGGTGGGAAGCTCTTGTCCTTTATTCCCAAGTTCATACCTCTCACCTCATGTCACAGGCTCTTACACTAGTCCGAATCCTTCTTTGCTAGAGGCAGATGGCTACTGAGGCCCGAGCCCCATTGGCAGTCAGTATCCCATTGTCTCGGTGTCTGTGCCTTCTTACCTTAGTGGGGGCTCTCCCTGGAGCTGAGTCTGGGTGCCTTTTGGTTGTCCACCTTCTCACAACATTCTCTCATGAAAGCACAGCGGTTATCACAGTGCTCTCTTGTTATATTTACTGTTGTGCTTAATTTTAGATATTATTGAAAAGGAAAATAGACTAATACATGGTATTATTAAGAATAGCCTGTGTGCGACCAAGACAAAGTTTGAGGATAGCTGTCAGAAACGACTGGCTAGATCTTTTTTTAATTTTTTTTTATTATAAAGAATTTTTTTTTCATATAGTATATTCTGATTATGGCTTCTCCTCCGCCAACTCTTCCCAGATTCTACCTACTTCCTCACCTGCTTAACTCCACATACTTTTTCTTTCTCCCTCTTAAAAACAAACAACAACAACAAAAAAAAAAACAAAACAAGGCTAACAAGCAAAACCTCAAAAAAAACAAAGAAAGAAAACATAAGAAACACACACAGATACACAGACACACACACACACGCACACAAACCCCACAAAAAAACACAAAATTGGAAACCATAATATAATGAGACAAAAAGTCTATAAAAAACAAAACCCACTGAGTTAGCTTTGTGTTGGCCACCTACTGCTCGGCACCGAGCTTGTCCTTTAGTGGCTAAAACACTGAGTGTGACCCCTTTGGAGAAAACTAATTTTTCCTTTGCAAGTGAGTGTCAATTGCAGATAGCTTCTTCATTAGGGACATGAATCTGTGTTCACATCACCCTCTCAGAGCTGGTATTCAGTCTAGCTTGAACCTGTGCCAGTCCTGTGCAGGCTGCCAGTCTCTATGAGGTCACATGTGCCCTATTGTGTCTGGAAGACAGTGCTTCTTTGGAGTCATCCGTCTCCTCTGGCTCTTACAATCTTTCTGCCTCCTTTTATGCGTGGGTCCCTGAGCCCTGTTTGGAGGGCTTTGATGAAGATGCCTCATTTAGCACTGAGTGTTTCAAAATCCCCCACTCTCTGCATATGGTCCAGTTGTGGGTCTCTGTGTTAGTTCCCAGCTATTGCAAGAAGAAGCCTCTCTGATGATGACAGAGTAAGGGACTGATCTATGGGTATATCAGAATGTCCTTAGGGGTCATTTTATTGCTACGTTCCATTAACAGAGCAATGTATTGATTATCAAGCATTAGTTCCATTTCAGGGAGTAAAGCCTCAAATCTGACCAGACAGTGGCTGGTTATTCCCACAATGCTCATGCCACTTTTGTACAATTATCTTGCAGGCTGGTGACTGTTGTAGACGGAAATGTTTGTAGATGGGTTGATATTTACCTTTCTCCTCTGGTGGCATGCACAGCAACTTCCAGGACCAAGAGCACTAGGCAGTAGGGGTGAAAACTTCAGTGAGACACTAGTTCAGTTTCTCCATGTTTGATGACGTATGTAAGTATTTACTGTCTTCAGCAATAGGGCTTTACCATCAGGTTGAGGAGAGGAACCGATAGACTTGACAATAGTTTGGTTTGTTTTTGGGGTTCCCATGATCCCCTTTGGCCAACAACTCAATTAGATGTAACTCACTTCTGGCACTGGAGGTTTCATTTGGGGGCAAGAGATGTCTAGTTGGGGAGATTGTCTCCCTATTATTTGGTGACTCCATTTAGATTTTATATATATATATATATATATATATATATATATATATATATATATATATCTTCTACAGTAATAGGCTTCTATATGACCCCTCAAATGGTCCTTAATATTCTCTCCCAATATTCCCCCTCTTATCCATCTCTTCCACACCCTCCCCATTTAATCCCCTGTTCTCATCTCTCCCCAAGACCATCTCCTCATAACTATATATTTATTTCCCCTTCCTTGAGAGATCCTTCTCTCCCCTAGTCCCCTACTTCATACCTAACCTCTGTTGTTACACATATTGAAGTATGCATATGAAAGGCTTAAAAGCTAGTATCCAGATATAAGGCCTGGGATATATATTCTTACTCAGGATATTTTTTTCTATCTCCATCCATTTACCTGAAAATTTCATTTTTCTAAACAGCTGAATTAGATTCCACTGTGTGAATGTAGCACATTCTCACTATCTATTCTTCAGTTGATAGATGTATAGGCTGTTTCCAAATCCTGGCTATTGTTGATAGGGCAGGAATGAACACGGACGAACAGGTGTCTCTGTAGCAGGGTGTAGAGTCCTTTGGCATGCCTAAAGGTGGTGTAGGTGGGTTTTGGGGTAGATCAATTCCCGGCTTCCTGAGGAGCAGCCATTCCAATTTCCATAGCGGCACTCCCACCAGCAATGGATAAGTTCCTCCTTCCCCTCACCCTCACTAGCATGAACTGTCATTTGTTTTATTGTCATTCTCACTGGTGTAAGATATAATCTCAAAATAGTTTTGATTTTCATTTCCCTGATGACTAAGGATGTTGAATGTTCTCTTTCTCTCACTCCTCCTCACCCTTCTCCTCCTCCTTCTTCTGTTTGTTTTCTTCTTTTTGTAGTCCTAGCTGTCCTGGAACGTGCTCTGTAGATCAGGTTGGCCTAAAACTCAAGAGATTTATCTGCCTCTGTCTCTTAAGTGCTGAGATTAAAGGCTTGCACCACCACTGCCCAGTTTGTTGAACATTTTTAAAGTGTTTCTCAGGTATCAGTGTCTCATCTTTTGAGCACTCTTTGTTCAGTTCTGTATCCCATCTTTTAATTGGATTATTTGTTTTCTTGATGTTCGCTTTTTTTAGTTCTTTATATATTTTAGATATTAGCCCTTTATCAGATGTATAGTTAGCAAAGATATTTTCCCATTCTTAGCTTGCTACTTTGAATGATGGTGTCCTTTGCCATACAGAAACTCTTCAGTTTCATGAGATCCCATGATCTCATTAATAATTATTGGTCTTAGTACCTGTGTACTCTGTGTTCTGTTTAGGAAGTCTGTTCCTGTGCCAGTGTGTTCAAGACTATTCCCACTTTCTCTTCTATGAGATTCAAAGTATCTGGCCTTATGTTGAGGCCCTTGAGCCATTCTGAGTTTTGTGCAGGGTGATAAGTATGGACATATTTGGATTATTCTACATGTAGCCATCCAGTTTGACCAGAACCATTTGTTGAAGATGCTGTCTTTTCAGTGTGTATTTGACTTTTTGTCACAAATCAGGTGTCCATATGTGTGTAAACTTCTGTCTGTGTTTTCAAGTTGATTCCATTGATCAACTTGTCTATTTTTATGCCGATACCATAATGTTTTTATTGCTATAGCTCTGTAGTAGGATTGAAACCTGGTATCTTGATAGTTTACCAGTTCTTTATTATTTAGGATTATTTTAGCTATCCTGGATTTTTTTGTATTTCCATATGAAAATGAAAATTATTCTTTCAGGTTTCGTGAAGAATTGTGTTGGAATTTTGATGAGGATTGTGTTGAATCTGTAGACTTTGGTAGGGTGGCCATTTTCACTATTTATCCTACCAATCCATGAGCATAGGAAATATTTCCGTTTTCTGATATCTTTAATGTCTTTCTTCACTGTCTTAAAGTCTGTTATACAAGTCTCTATCTTATATCCTGTCATTGTTTTCTCTTCTCGAGTCTTCAATATCACAGGTGGTCACATGTTTGTTTGAACAAGGACAAAAATGAGTGTTGTGGTTTTGGAGTGACCCTTCCTTCATTTGCATAGATGCACAGAGAATAAAGTCTTCTGGAAAAACGGAGAAGAAATGGACCATCCCTCTGTCTCACTTTGTTCAGCCCTTGCCTCACATTTATTCTGTGGGACCTTGCAGTCCTTATCCTTCACTCCCTAAACTTGGGAACCTCTTGCAATACCATAATTTGCCCTTATTGGTTTCTGTTTTATTTTTTTCTCTAGTGAATAATTCAAGTGCTCTCAAATTTCTGTTTAAAAAAATGCCCCTCCAGGAATCCACAGTGAAAATGAAAGCTTGTTTTACCACTAATCACAGCATGAAGTCCATCCACCCTGGCTTTGATTTTGGAAGCTGACCATAATCTGAAGCAATTACCCTGACCTCCAGCTGGGCCCGAGTTCTCCTTTTCTCAGCCCCCAGGACTAGCAGCTTCTTACTGCAGGCCGGCGGGCGGGTAAATGGCATGGCACAACCTTCAAAAGCCCATGCTGGCTTCTCACACTGAGGAATGGCCCTCTCCTTCACGACAGTCTCACATGAGAAATGCTCACAGTGTCGAGCATACCTCACATACACGGTCTGTCAGAGGCACAGGTTTAGCAGGGCAGAGGCTCGCCTATTCCCACATGACTGTCGTCTCTAGCCGTAGTTACTTCCCAGACTACAGCTCTTCATCCCTGTTCTTGTTTATTGTCGCTGTCCCATGGTTGCCAGCTCCCTCACCCAGGGGAAAGCTGAGGCTCGTTTGTGGATCACACAGCTAGGCTGTGCCCTGCTGATAGCAACGGAGGCTCGCAGAGCTGCTTATGAGCCAACCTCCATCGTCTGCCTCTACTGTGGGCTGGTCCTGATGCTGGCAGAGTGATGAGGTCTGGAGATGGCCAGAAGGCCCTGGCTGAGCTTCCGGATGCTTTGTGTGCTGACACACTTGGTGTGCCTTCTGATCGTACCACATCTGTGTGCCCTGCATTCCTGGATGAGCCATTCTGCCTCTGGAGCTGGAAGTGTCTTCTTCTAACTTCTCAGTGTTTCCAAATATGGGTCCTGTCTGTCACAATGGCCACGTCTACTTCATGTGACCCAGGCTATCTGTTAAATCACGGAGAAACAATCTGAGGCTATTTTTTAGGTATTTTCATCAGTCAACCTCCTCTGTGGCTCTGTCTACTCTGGAGGCAGCCTCTCTTCTCTCCACCTTTAGAGTGTTTCTAAATACCTAAGGAAAAAAAAATGGTTTCTTTGAATTTTAAGCTGAATATATTTGCTGTTGAAGCCAAACACCCAAACGACTGAATGATATATCAATCCCAGGCTTACAGTCATTACTTTTCCCCTCTTGAGAACTGAGTCCAATCCATAAAATGTTTCTCTGCAAAAAAATGAAAAATGCAATTAACCTCAATCTTGTTTGCACTTCCATTGGTAGGTATTTGCCGAAGCTTGCAAAGAGAATTTATTTGTCATGTGTTCCCCTGAGTATGAATGTCACCCATGATGTAAAGTATGGTTTTAATATTTTTGATAAAGAATATGGTTGTTACCACTAGTCTCTGTTCATTTTTAGAGATGGGCTCTTGCTGCAGAGGCTGAATCCTTAACTACAGGGCTCAAGTGGTCATCATGCTGTAGCCCCCAGCACCTGGGGACTATCAGCTTACCAGCACCAATTATTTAATTATTTATGGTGCTTGGGAGTGAGCCCGAGTTTTGTGCCATACTAGACAAACATTCTAACGCTGAGCTTCATCTTCAGTTCACTGTACAGCCTTTTTGAGGAAACTAAAGCCTGGTTTTGACCAAACCCATTTGATCATTTGTTTCCCCCATTGGAGGCAAATTTGGATGTATTGGACCTAACTGAGAGATACAACGTGGTGCTTTTATAAAAAGAAACTTTCAAGGGTAGCCTTGAGGACATTTAATTTTAGTTCTAAGTGCTAACTTTAGAATTTAACCGTCACCCACAATTATGACACAGTTGTATTTGGTTCCTCTTTATGGAGACTTTTTGGGAAAGGCTCTCAGATATTATGACATAGCGTGTCTAACACCTCTTTATGATAGCTTTTGCGACAGGGGATTCACAGTCAGTCACTATTCTGTATTTATTTATTTATTTATTTATTTGTGTATGAGTGTTTTAATGCACACATGTGCACATGGATAACTGGTCCTCATGAAAGTCAGAGGAGAACACTGGGGTCGCTGAAACTGGGGTTGTGATGGCTGTGAACAACCGTGTGGGTGCTGGAAGCTGAACCCTGATCCTACTGAAGAGCAGTCAATTCCCTAACCACTGAGCCACCTCTCTATCTCCTGTGCGCCTGACCACTGAGCCACCTTTCCAGCCTCTGTGTTCCTAATCACTGAGTCACTTTTCCAGCCCCTGTAATTTTTTTTTTTAAGTTTAAAATACTTGCTCTTCTTCTTAGGTGCTGAGACACAGCTTAAACTAGCTTGTATTGCTATATATATATATATATATATTATATGTGAGGGGGGTTCTATTTAAACTTCCTATTGGTCTAGAACACTATAGAGGGAGTTTATAACCGTGCTTAAAGACACTTTGCTTATTTTGAATTGATTGATAGATACTGAATGCCACAAGATACTAACCAAAGAGTCTAAAATAAAAATAAGGGGAGACCAGAACACACATCAAAGAACAGCAGGGTCGGAGAGATTGCTTAGCAGTTAGAACACTTGCTGTTCTTTCAGAATACCCGAATTTGGTTCCCTGTATCCATGTTGGGTGTCTGTCAACCACCTGTAACTCTAGTTCCAGGGGATCTAGACATCCTCTCTGGTGTATGTGTGGGCACTCATACAGGAGGCATACACCTACATAGACACAGATGAAAGTAGACATGGGCAGAGAGAGACACAGACAGACATAGACACAAATACACAGACACAAACACACAGACACACAAACACAAATACAGACACACACAGAGAGACAGACACAGATACAGACACAGATAGACATGGACACACACACACACACACACACCACACATATAGACAGGCATGACACAGACAACACAGGCAGACACAGATATACCCAGACACAGACCCAGACACACAGACGCAGATGGACATGGACACTCGTATACACTTAGATAAAAATAAAAGAAGTACCAACCACGAGCCTTCTGCTGCCCTGTATGTTGTAGATTGGTGGTTTCTACAGTCATGAAAGAAGTGTGTGTTGACTGCTTCAGAAGGGATGCTGCAGTCTGGAGCCAGGCTTTGCCCACCTCATCAAATATAACCTGTGGAAAGCCACTTCATTCTAAAAAGCAACATTTTCGATCTGAGGTTCTGTGACCATAAGCATTTGCTCTGAGTTCTCCTCTTAGGGGATTTTGCTCTGGGATTTTTCACAGCGAGACCACCTGGAAAGCTTCCTGTGTCCACTTTCTGCTCACAACAATTTCTCTTGCTCAGCATCTGCCTTGTGGCTCTCCCAACCCCACCCCTTGCAAAGACCTTTCCTGGTGTATGTAGTCCCTGAAACTCTTTGCTCTTTCCTGTACTGGAAGAGTTTTTTTGTTGTTGTTTTGTTTTTGAGGATACATTGTTCCTGCTTTTCAGTTTGAATGTGTTGTCCTCATTTGCTCTGGTACACTGGCTTCAGACTGCCTGCATGCTCTTACTCAGTATGATATAATGTGTTCAGTCAAGTAACCCAAGACACTGTGTATTACTTTTCTGCGGACATGGTGAAGTACATGATCCAAAGCAATTTAAGGAGGAAAGGCTTTATTTCAACTTGCAGTTCCAGAGGGAGAGTCCATAGTGGTGCAGAGGGCATGGCAATAAAAACAGAAACCGCAAAGATCACATTTCATCTGTACACAGGGAGCTGGGAGAATGAACAGGAAGTGCGGCAAGGTTGTAAAACCTCAGAGCCTGCTCTAGAGACTTTTCTCCAGCAAGGCTTTACCTCATAAAGGTTCCACAGCCTCCCAAACGGTACCCACAATTGGGGATGAAGTGTTCTAATACACAGCTGTCTTAGTTACTTTTCTATTGCTGTAATAAAACAGCATAACCAAGGCAACTAATAGTAGAGTTTATTGGAGGCTTGATTATAGTTCCAAGAGTACAGTTTTTAATGCCCACCGTGTCACCAGGCAGGCAAGCGTGATGTCAGAGCAGTAGTTGAGAGTTCACATCTTGATCCTTAATGTAGGAGGCACAGAGAAGAGAACTAACTGGAAAAGGCGTTGGCTTTTGAAACTTCAAAGCCCCTTCTCTTCTAACAAGACCACACCCCCTAATCCTTCCCAAACACTTCTACCACTGGAGATCAAGTATTCACTGTATAAGCCTCTGAGAACCATTCTGATTCAAACCAACCCCTGGGCCTATAGTGGACATTTCTCATTCAAATCACCACAAGCTACAAACAAAACCCATCAGTATTAGTTCTTAAGTCAGTGAAGCATGGTCTCACTGGGAAGGGTAGGCTCTGGCTGCCATTGTAGTCTTTACCAGTCAGTAGGTTCAGGGCCAGATTTTCTCCTTTCACTCTTTGCTTAAAACCTCTCACTTCCAGAAGGTCATGTGAAGGTGTTGGCTTGGATGTATACACACCTGATCGAAAGTTGTTGTAGTGGTGGTGTGCTGAGTTCATCTGTAATCTGGAGCGACTTCTACCCCAAATCACTCTTTGAGTTCCTGCTGGGAGGTGAGACTAGATGGAAGGGCTGTAGTTCTTGGGGAGGGGTAAATGCCTAAGAGGAATGTGTGTGTGTGTGTGTGTGTGTGTGTGTGTGTGTGTGTGTGTAGAGAGAGAGAGAGAAAGACTATTTCTTGTAAGGAATCCTCTCATATCACTAGGGAGCTTGAGAAGTCTGTATGTAGTGTGAGTTGGCAAGCGAGAGGAAGCCCTAAGATTGCTAGCAGTGTAACTCCAGTTTGCAGTTTGGCAAGCTTAATAACTAACACTCAGGAAGAGCTTGTTTTTTCAGCTTGAGTCTAAAGGCTGGAGAAGATAGATGTCCCAGTTCAAAGGCAGTGGGGCAGAAAGAATTCTCTTCCTCAGCCCGTTAGCTGGTTAGATGAGGCTCATCGCATTAGGGAAGCCAGTATGTTTTACTTAGCCTACCAACTTACATGTTACTTTCATCTAGAAATGGTCTCATCGTCACACTAGAGTAATGTTTGGTCATATCCCCACAGTCTAGTAATGCAAAACATAGTTGACTTGGTACACACATGTGTACATGCACACACATGCCATGAAAGTAGAAGGGGGGGCTGGTTGAAAAGAAGGGGACCAGCTAGAGTAGGTAGGAGACAAGAGAGGGTAATGGAAGTGACCATAATGGAAAAATACCATGCATGTATTTGAAAATGTTATAATGAAACCTATAGTTATCTGTAATTACTATAAACCATTAACATAAAAATTGAACCTGTAAAATGAGCTATTACGATCCACGAAGAGTGTCAGGATATGTAAGTTGGAATTTAAATTCCACACATTTATTTGGTTATCATTCATGTGAAAGACATGATCATGCTTTCAGAGTTAAGAGAAAGGCCAGGAACAAGTTGCAATAAAATTATAAGAAGTAATTGGGGTGTCCCCTCTTCAAAGAACTCTCTAAGTCTCCTTTCCTTTGTGCTACGTATCCCCACAGTATATACCACCACGGCAATCAGGAGGTGGCATGGCTGTCCTCTCATAATTCTAGAAAAAGGTGATATACCCTGCAAGTGCTTACATTTAAACGAATTCTCCACAGGTCCCCTGCTTCAGAAGGACCCTGCTTCTGTGACACATCACGTGATCCCAAGGTTTCTCTTACTATCAACCCCTCTGATCTGTCTCAGAGGAATCCTTGAGCTGACTCATCTCAATAAGATGCTTTTTCCCTTCTAGCTCCTTGGCTGGCCTTGAACTTACAAAGTGGACCAGGCTGGCCTGGAACTCACAGAGATTCACCTGCCTCTGTCACAGAGTGCTGGAGTTAAATTGTTCTGTGTCAGTGTCCATCTTCATCTGAGAATATGACTAAGCATAAACTATCAGCAAGTGTTAGTCTGGCCTAGCTGGTGAGGTGACATAGCTCATAGCCCAGGAAAAATAGTTTTGGGGTGTGCAGAGCATTCTGCTTGTAGGACCCTGCCTTGTGGGGCTTACATAGGATGTATCTTCTATATTCGCTCCCTACACGAATAAACCAGGGGGCAAAACCTGCTCTAATGGTGTCTCTTCTGTGAAAAACCTTCTCACAAGTCTTTGGTCCAAAAGAAAGGGGCCAGAGGACTGAGATGGTCTTTTCTAGAACTTTCATCCACAGCAACATAAACAAAACAACCACATACCAAACCATAACAACAAAACACAAAACAAAAGACCTGAAAGACTGGTTTTCCTTGAACTCCGTGGCCATTCTTACTGCTGTCCCACTTGACTTCGAATCAGGCTTCCTGTTCCATTTCTTTTTTTCCCCAAACATTCTTCCTCTTCTTGGTGGCTGCCTGGTGTGTCTTAAGCGCTGTACACTGTGTCCTGGACTCCCTCGAGCCTGGCTGGTCAGCTTCTCAACTTCGTCTCCTCTCCAGCTTGCACTTGCCTTTCGTGCTGATGAGCTCTTTAGTGTTTCCTAGCCAGACTTTCTATGCAGCTGAAGCTGACCTTGACCTGATGAGCATCCTGCTTCCACTTTCTGATTGTGGGGACTGCAGACCTGTCCTGCCTTGCTTTGGTTCATATGGTGCTGGGGATTGAACCCAGGGCTTTGTGCATGTGAGGCAAGACCTTGGTCAGTTTTAAAAACTGTCACCATTGCTGATTTTGGAAGCAGCAGATTTATTCCATGGTGATTTAGAAAACTAGATGCAATTGTTTCATGATGATTTTCTCTCTAGAATTCTTGTTCAGCTCAGAACTTTGTTATTCTCAGGTGTTCACGGTTTCTAATGAAAACGTAAGCCTGCCATTAACACAAATAGCCTTTAAGAGTAATTTTGGAGTTGATTTTGTTTTAGATAATCTGTCACTAGTGTGCTCCCACCATTTCAAGAGCAAACAAGTGTTCATTGAGAAATCAGGTGATTAAACTCCAGCTGACCACGCCCAATAGTTGAGCTTGAGTACGTATTATATAAGTCACTTTAGAAAAGGCTTCAAATGAAAAGTATTTCGACCTCTTTAATGATAAAGCATTTAAGAAATTGTTGAAATTAAGAAAAAAAAATTAAAATTGCATGAAAATACTTCATTGTTGCAACATAGTTGATCCCATTGTGAACCCTGAGATTGTAAACTACAAAACCCTGTTTCTTGTTTCGTGTGGTTGAGCTCTATCACACACCTTTAATCCAAGAACTTTCTATTTATTGTAAACAGGTGATTATGGTGTGGTTCACCCATCCCTAACACACACCTTTCTTTAATACAACATCTTTCTGTACACAGTCTTTCATAAAGTTAACCGTAGGTTAAGAGTCAGAGCAAGAAACCAGCTGACAGGGATTAAAGGGTAGGAGGGACTTTGAGTTGAGGGGTATTTAAGACAAGGAGGAGGAGGAAGAGGAAGAGGAAGAGAAGGAAGAAGAGGAGGCAGAAGTGGAGGAGGAAGAGGAGGTAGAAGAGGAAGGGACTTTTAGCTCTTTGGCAGCTGAGCTTTTCAGCTCCCTAGCTTTAGGTCTCTAGCTCTTGGGCTTTGGAGCTTTGAGCTAGCAAAACTTTGGCCTTGGGTTTTTTTGGGCTTTTCCTCATGGGCTGTCAGCTGAGCTGAGTAGGAAGGGCTTTTTTCTTCTGGGATGTGAGCTGAGTAGGAAGATCAGCTAAGGGCTCTCTCTGCCTCTCAAAGCTAGCAAGTTTTCACCCCAGCATCTGGCTCTTGAGTCTTTATTGGTAAAATGGAACAATTGGGTTTTCATTTATAACAACACTTCATCAGAAGGAATTAAGAGTTAGTTTTCCTAATCAGTGCCTTTCAATGAAGAGCCAATGGTGAGCCACCAATCTCCTACAGTGAGTCTCAAACCCAGGGTTGCACAGACAGCCCTGCTTAAAATCTATGGAGCACAAAACAAAGAGACGGGAATGGAGGAAAGTGACTTGTAACAGAGCCAGGGTGCGGATCACATAGGAGGGAAGGAGGGAAGGGAGGAAGGGGTGGGGATTGAGAGTAATCAAAATTTGTTAATATGTGAATGAAACTGTCAAACAACAAATTTAGTTTAAAAAAAAAAACACCCAAGGAAACATAGAAAAATAAAATATTTTCATTATTATGAGAGAAAGTGAAAAGAAAGAATTAATTATCCTCATATAATTGGAATAGTTATTTTTTTCTAACAACAAAATGGCTTTTGCTTTCATTGTTGTCCTAGGACTAATGCAACACAATCCTTATAGAGTCTATAAGTAAGTGAATTTTTGATACTTGATTGGACATGAAGCAAATTTGAAAGTGCGGTTTGTACTGTGCCGAACACGGCACTCCTGGCTGTAATTTGCATGTAAAGGAAACAAGAGCAACTTTCAGACTGATCGCCTGTGACGGACTTAATTGAAAACATTTTTTTTTCTGCTTTTAAAAAGTGATTTACTTAAAAATGTACTTTTGAAAAACAAAAGCCTTAGCGATAACCATTTTAAGTGTATTATCTCAATGCGGGATTTCAGTAAAAGGTCAAATCTTATAGGAGTATTTCTGGTATGACTCAGTTCTGATCACAGATAAATCTTATCAAGAAAATGATATTAGCTGAGCGTTTTTTAAAGTCCGAGCACTTGTTTAAAGAGGAAGCACCCCCACCTTGAAATAAAGGCTCCTTCAAGGACAGAACTTTGGTTGAGAAAAATGAAAAATGAACACATTCGAATGCTCCCGCGCAAGGTTTCTTCACACAAGCTGGGACTGAAGGTCGGGCTCCTCCAGGGCAAGCAAGGCAGCCGCTTGCTTTTGCATGCAATAGGCAAATCGAACTTCCTGCTTTATAACTGCCCATAATTAAAGGGTTGTATTTTATTCCAGAAGTGAAAGTGTGCAGCTTTAATCTCAGTTTAAGTCTTGCTTTACAGTCCCCAGTCCTTTTTCTGAGCAGCTCCCTGAGGACCCGTGTCTTGCTTCTTTTTTTTTTTTTTTTTTCTCCAGGATCTAGCACCACTTCTGCTTTGGTCATTGGCAAGGCAGCATTCACAAACCTGGTCATGCTGGCATTCACATGCTGGCAGGCTCCTGGGCTGATGGCCTGACTCAGTGTGGGACAATAACATGCCATCCTTGCCAAGGAAGAAGCCCTGACCCGACCAGCCCCTTACTCATTCACCTCAGCTAGTCCAGAGGTTGGAATAAGGGAGGGAAGGAGGCTACCCTAGATCTGTGAATCAAATCTAAACGTTGTGCCAAGGAAAGAGCAGGTGGGCCTCAGGTCCTGGAAAGGCTTGCTTGGGGAGAGTGCTGAGCAAGCTAACTCAGAAGCTCACCAGCTTACAATAGAGGTGGAGCCTTGATCCACTAGGAACTGCAAGCACAGGCTCTGGAGGAATGGTGTGTCCTCCAGTCACCACCCCAATGAGTGGGAGATGCAGTGGCTGGTATGGTCCAGCTTCCTGATACAGGAGAGACTTCCTGTTGCTGGGCCAGGAAAAGACTCAGATTCAAAAACCAAAATACGGTTTCTATTGAATGCACACCACTTTCTTTCCAATATATCGCTGGACAATTGTAAGTCGAACTATTGTTAAGTGTGTCCTGCACACAGAGCCCGTGAGGGACAAGCTTCCTTGTCCCCAACTCATTTCCTATCTCTACAGAAGCTGTATAGTCAGTATGGTGGCCAGCAGGGCCCTGGAGGTGCAGAGGCAGCTGCAGCCTCCAGGTTTGAGTTTGTACACTCAGCAACAATCTTCCTGAGAGAGGAGAGATGATTCTAGGCCTTTTCTGCTTTTCTGTCTTCTCTCATGACAAATAGCCATCTTGACCCTTGTGACGTTAAAACAGCCCTTGGCTGTGTGAACTGCGGCTGGTATTACTGATGTGATCAAGGCTAGACTCTGCTGCCCGCCTGCTCATTCCTCATTGCTTGCTTTTCCTTACTGAGAAGGCTCCGGTTTTGTTCATATATTGACAGCAAAACATGCAGCCCAGACAGTGACTACCAATAGGTCTAGGCCAATATGGATCTGTCATCAAAGCTAAGAATAGCACCTTTGCAGCTAGGGGTGGCTGAGGAGCCCAGTTCTGATCAGTGAGACTTGAGCAGAAGTCTGCTGGGAAGAAGGGAGAGGAGAGGAATAGGAAAAGGCAGATTCCCAGGAAAGCTTTTGTGCTCCGGATGTTAGATAAAAGGATGCAGAAACCACTGTGCTCTTGGGCTTTCTTCTTGGCTTGATTGAAAATATAGTACCTGGGGCTGGGTCAGCCATTCGTGACCATGAAGTTATAAGCCCAGTTCCTTACTATAGGGTCATAATCTTCCACCCACATGAGCAGCAAACTTGGAGGGTTCTAAGTTTGGAGGGTTCTTGTTTGGCTCAATAGTCTTAATCAACAGATATTAAAATGCAGGCTATTTTTCCTGAATCTTTAAGGTGGAGTGATGGAAAAGATTATAGTCTGCATGGATTAAGCACATTAGTGATTAATTGAATCACCAAGAATGTGAAGATGGTTGCATTTAACCAAGAATGAGTCCAGATTTGAATTCTTTACTTCATGCTCCCTGTGTCTTCCATCCTTTGTCTGTCTGTTCTGTGAGTCTGAATCTGTACCTGCCCGAAGACTGTCTTGTGACTATGTCCCTGTGTCTGAATTCATCTGTCTGTGTGTAACTGTATGTGTCTCTGTATGTCTGTGTGTATCTGCCTGTCCCTCACAAAGGGATTTTCTCTGTGTTTGCCGAACAGCACAGAAAACATCAGACGGGGGAAGGGATGAGAGCTACTTTATAGAAATCTTTAACAGAGTTTTACAAAGGATTGAGTCACTGTCTCCAACTGACCCCAGTTGGCCAAGATAATAAACAATATTCCAAATATCATTGTTTACCAGCCAATATAAATATAAATGTTATGTTCAACGTTTATGGTGGATCTTCCTTTTAGACCATTGTTTTCAACATCTGTATTTGCTGCTTTCAGCAAATGATACACAAGCATTGTTCTGGGCCAGGGCCACAGAAGAGTACATAAACTTAGGGTTGCAGTTATGGCATTGGCTTAGGTTGTAAAAGTTGACTGCATGGGATATCTAAGGCAAATGAGTTTGATTGTTATACTGTTCTCTTAAAGGTAAGTTAAACAAACAGGCTGAGTGCACAGTAGGATAACAATCTTAAACCTTAAAGTGACCGCAACATGTATCATTAACTCTTGTAAGGTCCAGCAAAAGTTTCAGACTTATAGTGTAAGAGATATTTTCAGAATATTGCATAACCACAGTAGCCGATACTCTATCTATCAACTAATGACCATTAAGGTTTGTTTGAGTACATGTCTGAGGGGATGATTTGTGGAAATGAATGGGTCCAAAAGCAGTGGTATCATCTAAATGGCTCAGGTGGCTTGCCAGAGCTCATCGTTAATTGGGGACTTTTGTGGGTCAGTTGCTAAACTCATTACAAAGGCGGTTACAAAATACAGAACTCTCCTCTTCCCACCTACCTGGCTGTTCTCCACCATCAGCATGCAACTGACACTCTCTGAGCCCATTGTACCCTAAGTAGGAAGGTTGTAAGTGTGGGGGGCACCATGAGAGTGAACTGGAGAAGCATCCCCACTTCGTTTTAGGTTCTCCACTCTTTGTCGTGAGCACTGGAAATTCTAGTCAAAACTCAGACTGGAAATTTTGCAGTTAAAGAAAAACTTGCATTCTTTCAGGTGATAGAAGTGAAAGGATGGCAAAATGAAATAATGAAATGGACTTTTACTAGTTAAAGCACACTGCTGCACACACAGCGAGTAAACTAGTTTGTAGTGGTTTGAATGAAAATGTCTCCCATAGACTCATACATTTGCATCCTTAGTCACCAGTTGATGAACTATTTGGAAAAATTAGGAGGTGTGGCCTTATTGGAGGAGGCATTGTTGGAAGTTGGTCTGATGCTAATTACTGGCCCTCAAGATCTGGTTACTGCCCGCCGGACACACCCATCCTTGTTTGTGTAAATTTGCCTAAAACATTATATCTGATTAGCTCATTAAATGGCTTAGACCTGGGCAGGGCAAAATGGGGTAGGCGTGGCTAATGTTCCTGGGCTTTTGAGGATGGGGCAAATCATCAGAGACAGACAGACAGACAGGAAGAGAGGAGGAAGGAGGATGCCATGATAAGTTAGACTGGAAAAGAAACCACGTGGGGCCAGGAGGAAGGACTCCAATAATGGTATGAAAAGGCCCAGATGAACAATAAAAGCACGTATTTATAAGATTATGAAGATAGGATGGTTAAGGCGAATGGCATTGGATATGGGCTGGGAGATGGATGGTGAGGTGATTCAGACAGCGTAGATAGGAATATCTGCCTGGCCCAAGGTATATAAGGTAATTATAAAATCTAACAGGTATATTATAGAGGGTTAGATAATACTGCCATGATAATCATAGAGCAAATAATAATAAACATTATTCAGCCAACACTTTTATGTAGGTAATACCATTGTTTACAACAACAAGGTATGTTGCTGGGGGTGGGCTTTGAGGTTTTATGAGGTAGGTCAAGCTAGGTCAGACCCAATCTCTCTCTTTCTCTCTGCCTGCTGCCTGCAGATCACAATGTAAAGCTCTCATCTATTGCTCCAGCACCATGCCTGTCTGCTTCCCATGATGGTGATCATAACAACCACACAGCAACAGAACAGTTACTAGTTAAAGTGTCCTGCAGCACACGCTCTGTGTGCCAGGCAAAGAAGAGCCTCACTTCTCTGCTGTGCCCATGCTTTCTCAGGCTCCTGGCACTGATGTCTTCTGCCTCTCCAGTCTTATTCAACTTGCCTTGTGCCATCACCACCAGCAAAAGGCAACTTCCTTAGGCAGATTGAAGACTTTACATGGACATTTTGTTCTTTCTTGTCACAAACAATTCAGGAGCCAGCTGTGATAGCACATTTCCGTAATTTCAGCCCTTGGGAGGCTGAGGCAGGAGAATTGCACATT
Source organism: Meriones unguiculatus (assembly GCF_030254825.1). Classification (NCBI taxonomy): domain Eukaryota; kingdom Metazoa; phylum Chordata; class Mammalia; order Rodentia; family Muridae; genus Meriones; species Meriones unguiculatus. The sequence goes on from NC_083357.1 coordinate 59,105,923, forward strand.
TGAGGACAGGCTCCAGAGTGAGACATTGTTTCCAAAAAGAATCATTATTATCAATGATAAACAAACAAAAAAACCCAAGCCATGTTATTTTTACTTGTTTTTAAATAACAACAACTTTTTCTACTTCTTTCTCTTTTTATTGGAGACAAAGTCGTGCTATGTATGGCCTTGGGTAGACTGGAACTCTCTATGGAGATCAGGTTGGCCTCAGACTAACAGAGATCCTTCTGTCTCTGTCTCCTGAGTGCAGTGAAACTTACTGCAGAACAATCAGAAAATGATGCTTATAATCCCAGCAGTTTAAGATAATGAAGAGGGATGCTGGCAACATCGAATTTTGAGGTTGGCCTGATGTGAGATTCTGTCTTAAAATACACCCCAAAGGTCAGAAAACAGAATAAAGCAGTTCTAATATGTCATTAATAACCAAATTTCTTGGGCTAATTACAGTCAATATTTTTTTCTATAAGTCTTCCTACATGTTTTTCCCAGTGCATGAAAATATTCCTTCCTTTAGAAGTGTTTTATTTATCACTGAGCACATGCCTATGATCCCAGCACTCAGGAGGAGGAGGAGGCAGGAGAAGAGCGAGTTCAAGTTCAGTCTGAGCTACAGGGTAAGTTTCTATCTCAAAAAAAAGGTGTTTTATTTGTATATAATACACACAACCTTAGGAATATTATGCTACCAATATTATGCTAATATAGTCTATGTCAGTGTGTCTGTGTTAATAGTCTCAGTACACGGGACAGACCAAGAGGTGCTACTTCAAAGAAACATAATTGCGTAGAGGTGGTGGTCGTAAATTTGTGAGTTAGATAAGTCAACGGGGCTTTGAGGCTTTTCCCTAATGGGAAAGAACATTCAGCCTAGGAGAAGACAAAAGGCTGTAGTCACTGAGTTGGGAAGAATGGGCAATAGGATGGTGAGAGGACCAGCGAGTAGGGATGTGGATGAGAGTCTTAGACACACCATTGGGACTACTGGAGCCCGATGTGATCTGCAGGTCTAGCTCACGGTCTTCCATATTTTTGTTATGTCAATGATAGAAATCACACACCCTTGTTGCTTTTATAGTAACCCACCAGGGTCCCCTTTATTCTACTTCCCAACTCTCTCTGCAAACTGTGCTCTTGGGAAGGAAGGTTCTTACTTTGAGGGAATGTCTTACCACCATATTTATTCTTTGCTGTTGTGTGTGTGTATGAATGGATACTGTGTGAATGGAATGAAGTTTCTTCTTTTCTTTTTTCTCAGCCTTTTGTGGATCCCAAGGGTCATTAAGACAGAGGGAGACAACGTCTGTCTTTCTTTCTTTCTTTCTTTCTTTCTTTCTTTCTTTCTTTCTTTCTTCCTTTCTTTCTTTTGGCTGTCAGCAATGCCACCATGGCTGATGAGTATGATCCTGCTGGAATGAATAATCTCACAGAGAAGCACAGGGTCTGACTTGGGTGATGCTAACTGGAAACCAATTTTTTCTTACCGCCTGCCATCAGCTGTTTCTGCTCTACGTGGTTCCATCCAATCTAACACACTTATTAAAAGTTCAAACTAGCACTTACATCAGTGTTATGACATTGCTTACAATTTTCGGCCCGGAGGATTTTTGCTAATCTAAATCAGTAGTCTGGTGATCAAAGGGAGAGAGTTCATTTGTGTGGGCATCCAGCCAAAGAAACGCATGAGGGATTTTCCTGGCATTTCCCCTGGCCACAGGTATGGAAGGGAGGAACATCTGGAAGGATTGATAAAGTGAGAATAAAGGCAGGGGAGAAGAAGTCGGGCATCTGATGAGACTGAGAAGTGGTTTGATGAAGTGTGTGTAGTCTGACTGCTGGAGTTTCAGGTTTATGTTTTGGATGTATTCTTGAAGCCTTGTTTCAAGGAAAGTAGAAATGTGGGAATGTGACCAGGACAATTAATCCCAGCTCCTGGGGTCACCATTATCTGCATGTGGACTTCACCTTGTCTGTGAAGGTGGCAAATAGTGACTTGGCCCTTGTTGAGATGTCTGATGCTGTTGATGTCTATGAAGAGTGTGGACTCAGGCATAGGTTGCTGCTAGAGATGACAGCAATATGGAAGAGAGGATAACAGGCCAGCTATGTGGCCTCCATGACCCCTGTGAGGCGCACCGCTTACAAGTCTTGGAAGGAGAATAGACATTTGGGGGGAGTCCTGTTTGAAATTTGGTTCCTTCAGAGAATCGCTTTGAATGGCCACCCTAATGCTTGTGAGGCAGCAGGGAGGAAGCTGCTGGTTTCCATGACTAAGATGATGCTCTGCCTACCTGGCATCCAGCTAGCTCCATCTGCAGGCTCCACATTGGCAGAGCCAACCCAACATGAATATAAATCATCTAGAGATGAGTTAAGGTGTGGAAGAGGGTTTATGTGTAGGGTCTAACTAAACCATGATAGGGTGGGAACTTCTGTAGATATCCCTCTCCCCATTCCTCTTTCCCTTCCTCCCTTCCTCTTTCTCTGTCTCCTCCCCCCTACCCCCCCTCTCTGCGCTTTCTGTGTTGCACAGTAAAAAGGCCCAGTTGGATCAGACTCACAAGGAATAGCCTGATGTTTTTCAGACCAAAGTGGTATTATTTTAGGTTTTCTTAGTTATGCAAATCAGCTGTCGGTCAAATGGGGCACCAGGATCCCAAGGAGGGGCTCGTCAGTCAAAGCTGCCAGGGCCTGCTCTGAGCATCTAGGTGGACATGCTGTGTCTCATACAGGCTGGAAGCTGCTGCTGTGTATTACAGTCCACTCTTGCTGAGATAATATTCATGTCCCATATGAGGCTTCCTTATATGGGTGTGGACAGTGGCTTCCCCTCATCTGAGGCAAAGTACACAGCTCTTTGTTGCCTCTGCATTTCCATTTATAAAAGGAGGGTGACAGCAGCAATCTTTTTAGAGTTGTTGGAGACTTGAAATGAGGTCATGCTTAGAAGTGCTGAGTCACTGAAGTGCTCAGTTGAGCTGTGACAGCTCAGGGCCCTCAGGAGACAACATTCCTGTAAAGTTCTTGCATCTTTGCTAGGGGACACACTGGGATAGGCTATAGTGACCTTGGGTTCTTTTGCTGTTTTATTTAATTTAGTGGGCCAAAATGACCTTGGATTCCTTTGTGGTTTTATATAATTAATTTCTGTAGTGCTAGGCTTCACAAGCCTTGGCCTGGAACCCTTTTTAACTCATCTCATTCTTCCACAGTACCTCTCCTAGCCACTGCCAGGAGAGACTATCTGTCCTGAACTCTGAGTTTCCCTAACCACCTAACTTTAACTTCTTTCTCTCTGTATCTTTATTTCAAAATTAACTAACTAAATAACTAAAAAATAAATAGGAAAAAATGGAAAGAAGAAAAGAAACAAAACCAACAAAACTATCAAGCAACAAAATAGCCCACAAAAGTGAAGATCAAAACAAAGAGGCGAAAGAAAGAAAAATAAGACCAAAGACCAAAAAAAAAAAAAAAAAAAAAAAAAAACTAACAATGCAAAATGAAACAAAAAGTCCACAGAAACATGACTGAGTTGGTTTTATGTTGGCGGACTGTGACCAGCATTTGCAGCTCTCCTAGGACTTCCTTGGTGTTTGCTTTAGATACTCAGATGGCTTTATTCTGCAAATTTAGCAGAGACCCAGTTCTGAAGGCCCAGTGCTTACTTGTGGAGCAAGCTGGAGGGATTGGGAGAGTTGGGAAGCTGTATTTGGGAATATGAGGACAGGCTGACTTGGCCTTGCCTGAGAGCAGGCAAATGGTGAGAGAGAAGGGGTGGGAGGGGACAGAAGGCTTTGCAAAGGGCATGTGATGTGGGTTTCTGAAGGCCCTGCTCAGACTTACAGAGCTCTGCAAGCAACTCACTCTCTCCCCTGGGAGGGGGAAGTTCTCTCCTGTGGGTTCAGACTCTGACTTGTTTTCTGTGGTTTAGCATTTTACACCTCTGAAGGGAGTGGGATTTTGGAAACTGAATCTGCTTGTTTGCTCTCAAAGGTGGGGGTGGGGGCTCTAGCCTTTTTGCTTCTGTAGTACTGAAGGGGCTTCTTAGTTATCTAAGACTGCCAAAAAGGCACCCAAACTGGAGGCTGGGAGCAGCAGGGACTGACTGTCTCTCTGTCCCAGAGCCTTGAGTGTGAGTTCAGGGCGATGAAGGCTGCAGTGAGGATCCAGTCCAGGCCCTTATTTTGGCTGGTGATGGTGTCTTCTGCCATGGTCTCCCTTCTATGCTTGTTTATCTTTGTGTACAAGAATTTTCTTTTTATAAGAGCATCAGTCCTGCTGGACTAAGGGCCTGCTCAGTGCTAGTTATGACATCATCTTTTACCTAATCACATCTGCAGCAACCCAGTTTCAGGGCACTTTGATGCTTTTTCTGATCAGAGATGGGAGGATCATCTCTCCCTACACTCCACACAACATAACAAAAGCCAGTCTTCCCCAGATCCTGTTTCATCTTTGGTGGAAACATGTCTGACATTGTCACCTTTTTCTCCTCTCTGTTTGTGAGCCTGGCTTCCACCCTGTAGTCTTTTCATGTTCATGTGTGGAGTTAGAGTGTGCAGTGGTCGTGAAGGCTCTGTGAATGTAAGGGTCTGAAGTTGGCAAGCGTTGTTTTCTTGTGGGTCATTCTTAATTTATCCATCTAATTTATAAATACATTTTGGTGTTGCTGTGACTTTCAGGTGATAGGATAAATCCTGGAATTTCTTTACAGGAATTGCCATCCTTTGGCTGATACATCATCATATATGGTTGGCATTGTAGACTGCCATTTTGCCCGTGTTTATGTTCTGTTGCTGGGATAGACCTGTCTTGGTTTACTTTTTCTTGCTGGGATAAGCCACTCTGACGAAAGGTAACCTAGGAAGGGTTTACTTGGCTACACTCCCAGGTTGTTATCCATCAGTGAGGAGATTCAGGGTAGGAACATAAGGTAGGAGCCTGGAGGCAGGACCCACGTGGGTGGGTGGGGATCTCCGCTTGGTGGTTCACTGTGGTTTGCTTGCTTATGAGCTTGTAGGCCGCATACTAGTTTACTTTCTGTTGCTGGGATATATACAGCATGACCAAAGGCAGCTTGGGAGTTTAAAGGATTGCCGTCCATCACTGAGGGAAGCCCAGGCAGAAACTCAAGTCAGGACCTTAAAGCATGAAGAGTTGCTGATGACTGACTTTCTTCCGCAGGCTTGCTCCATTACCTTTCTTCTTGTGGCTAGGCCCAGCTGCCCAGGAATGGCACCATCCACAGTGGTACCATCAATCTTCAATTAAGACAGTTTTCCCACAGACATGCCCACAGGCCAATCTGAGGGAGGCGGTTCTTTACTTGAAGTTGCCGCTTCCCAGGTGACACTAGTTTGTGTTACATTGACACAAAAAGTAACCAGTGTAATCCTTTGGTCTCACAAGCAACTATTTCCTTCTCAAGTTTTTTGACCTAGTTGTTCCTCCTGTGTGGTCTGTTCATACATGTCTGTCTGAGGGTCTTGACTGCTCCCAAGCAGAGGAAAATACGGGTCTGATGATCAAACTCCTCATTTAGAAAGGATGTGTGGTGCCCTGAAGAACCCAGGACCCTTGAAAACACTGCTAGGTTTGAGAGACCATGGAAGGTCTATCAGGAGAAATTTCTGCTTTATTCTTACTACAAACTTTATATTTCCTCCTATTGAGTAAAGCAAAAATAATTTCTTATTTGTTTTAAGGTGGTCCTATTGGCTAGTCTAGATGCATAGTCCTACTATGTGGTCTAGGCTGACCTTGAACTTGCCATATTCCTGGCTCTGCTTCTGTTTTACTCAGGGTTTCTATAGCTACGATGAAACGTCAAGATCAAAAGCAGTTTGGGGAAAAAAGGGTTTGTTTTCCCCTCACAGTTCCACATCACAGTTCCTCATCAGAGGCAGTCAGGACAGGAACTTAAACAGAGCAGGAACCTTAAAGCTAATGCAGAGGCCATGGAAGACTGCTGCTTAACAGCTGGCTCCTATGGCTTACTCAGAGGCCTGCTTTCTCATAGAACCCGGGAGCAACAGCTCAGGGGCGGCACCCTCCCCCCAATGGTCTGGACCTTCCCACATCAACCACCAACTATGAAAATGTCCTATAGACTTGCCCTGCAGCCTGTTCTTATGGAGGACATTTTCTCAATTGATGTTTTTTTTTTCCTGTTCGATGATGCTAGCTTGTGTTAGGTTGTCATAAAAACCAGCCAGCACACCCTGTTTGCTGACTTTTTGGGGATGTATTTTAAGACAGAATCTCATGCTGTGAGGCTAACCCCAAATTTAACATTCCCAACATCTCTCTTCCTTGTCTTAAACTGTTGGGACTAGAGCATCATTTTCTGATTGTTTTGCAATAATTTATTTTTAAAGTAAGAGTAACAGTGAAACACTGTGATTACCTTTGAAGATTCTGATGGCTACTGGCCCCAAGAACGATTTTCTGATTTTCTTCCCATGGGTCTTGAACAACTGGCTCCATGATGAACCTCCACAGTTGGATCAAGAGGCTTACAGTCAGCAAAGCCACGGTGACTTCCTTCTCCCCAAAACTCCCCACTCTTCCTGGTTGGCTGATCTCCCCTGGTCTGCTGACCTGACTGACACGTTACTGCTGAACCCATCTGGATGGGTCTCAGCTGTCTACCCCACCCTGCTTTTCAAGAAGGACAACACTTTGCCATCTGCTTTTGAGGTTTTGGAAGCACATGGACCAGTTCAGAGCACCTGCATTCCAGGCCTCCTCAGAATGTCTGCACTTCATCACCTCCATCAGAGCCTGTTAAAATACAGTTTTGGTGGGAGATGGTTTAGAATTCATCCTCTGGATGCTATGGTTTCTATATTTGAACCAAGCCAGCTCAATGGACTTTTCCATTCTTGGAATGTATGCCAAGTAGTTCCTGAAATTATATTCACTGGTTTCATTTAGCATTATCCCAGGAAAACAAGAATTTGCAGGAAGGTCATAATGGTGTTGTCTCAAAGAACCCTCTGGAATAACACCCTGAGTCTTCGAAGAGGACCGTGTAGAAGCCTGTAGTATTAGGACACTTATTTCCAAATAGTCTATAGTCGCTAATTCCCTAGGTCTTTTGAAAAATATCTAGGATACCAACAAGTTATATTATTAATTCCTTAAGTTTTCATGGTCTCAGAGGCTGGCTTACAGTTCATCAGGAGCTGTCACTCTTGACTCCAGGGCTGTGTCTTCAAGTGTCTCTCTCACCCTAGTGTTGCTATGAATTTACATTTTCCCTGATCCCAGTGGTGCTCTCTCATCATAGTTAATCAATTGATGCCTGAGTTTTTAATAGTAATTCATGAATTTATTCAAACTTTATTTTATAAGTAGAAGCAATTCTTCATTCTGCAACAAGCATGTTTGGTGTAGTGTTATGTCAGATAGCCATGCCTACACAGCTCAAATCCTTTACAAATAACTGTTTTGGGATGTGTCTCTTATTGGAAGCCTTACTGTCTTTCAGGAGCCATCATATATAAATGAAGATAAGGTTGTTCGCATTTGTGTCACATTTTTTTTCCCGTGTCAAGTCAAGGTTATAATTGCTTCCCTTTGTCATTTAGTCTAGAAGAGCTAGCAATGTGGAAGTGCCATGTATGAGTAGACACAGGAGACGACCAGGAAAGCTATTTTAATCCCTTTATTGTGGCATTGTGTAGCAGGTCCCCAAAATATCTGCAGCGCTTTTTCATGTAGAGAGCGAATCACTTCTCATTTCATGTTGTCAGATGTCTGTATGTGAGAGAGAGAAAATTAAATATTTTCTCAGTTTATTTCACACCACGCCTTTTAAATCTCTTCAGTACTAGAATGTATGAATTATATGAATATATCTGAGGCCCATGTATGCAAGTGTATATATCTGTGCATGAGGCATGCATAGGTATGAGTTATTTAACACCTGTATTCTTCATAAAGAGACATTAAAAGTGAAATATCAAACTCAGTATCAATTCTGAAGTGTTTTAAACCAACCTTTTATTATTTGATCTTCGAATTTGCAGGGAAGCAGAATCCTACAATGAACAGCCCTCTGGGAGCATTATGTTTACTCCATAATTGACTTTTTTTTTTTTCCAGACAGGGTTTCTCTGTGTAGCTCTGGCTGTCCTGGACTCGCTCTGTAGACCAGGCTGGCCTCAAACTCACAGAGAGCTGCCTGCTTCTCCCTCCAGAGTCCTGGGATTAAAGGCGTGGACCACCACTCATGGCCGCCCGCATAATTGCTGTTTTTATTTTTAAATAGACTCTCTTTATCACAGGTAGATCCACCAACCCACCCCATTCATTTATCAACACACCTTAGTTTTGGATGTATTTCAAAATAAGTTCTGGACTTCAAAACACCTTACCCCATGCCATTTCAACATACAGTGTCTTCAACTGCCGCTAAATATTTCCGGTTTTCTCTTTGAGGTATTAAAAAAAATGTACAGCGACATGCACGTATCCACCGTGAACTGACAGAATTATGATGAATGCACACAGCTGTAAACCTTGCCAGGACCGGCACAGAACTTTACCACCGTTTCAGGGTGCTCCCTTTCCCTGTCATCATTTCAGGGTGCTCCCTTTCCCTGTCATTATTTCAGGGTGCTCCCTTTCCCTGTCATCTCCGTGCTGCGCCTCCCAGGCGATAGTCCTGACTTCTTGTCTTCCGTGGGGTAGTTTTGCTTTTCCAGAATTTGCAACTAGAACTATGCAGGTGCTCTGGGGAGTCAAAAAGGCCTTTTATTTTATTGTTAACGCCAGATTTCTGACTGGGTGAAACAGGGCCTCCAGGTCCTTGGGTGCTCGGAAGTAAGGATTTGCATGCAGGGCAGGGGCTCAGGGTATGGTTAACAAGAGAAGGCTTAGTGTATTCTTAGGCTCAGATTATCCTTCTGACAAGCCGGGATCGAAAACGTGAAGAGGTTTTGGAATGGAAACTGGATTCAGAAACACACACGTCTGTAGGAGTTTGGCTGAGGGTTTTAGCGGTGGAGGGCACACAGAGCTGCTGGGCGGGCTGCCACCTGGGACAGCAGAGTCCCCGGTGGGGGCGGGGCGGGGGATTTTCCAGTCCAAGCTCAGGCCCGGTGGAAGGTCCACTTTTGCGCTTGCTTCTTCCTAGTTCCCCTCTCTTTAACTCCGTCCTGGTTTTCCCCCTCTTCCGTGCCTGCCCGCTGTAACGTGAATTGGGGGGCTGGGGGTGCCCTTCCCACAGTCTTCTCTCTCCGCGGGGCTGTGAGTCAGCCGCTTTCCCCTCCCACTCCGGGAGAGGCTGCGGCAAGTCGCCCTCCCTCCTAGATGGGAGCACAGCGGTCCCGGGGGACCTGTGTCCTTTGGGACGTGGAGAAAGTGAGGGCCGGGAGCGGGCATGCCATGTGTTCAGGAGCGTGTACACTCGGCTGAGCACTTTCTTACAAAGCCTTCCTGGGCCTCAGAAAGCAACTGAAAGCGCGTACACACGAATGAGGGCATGACACAAATACAAACTGGTTAAATTAAGTCTAGAATGTATAACGTTTTCAAAAACGTTGTAAAACCTGTCGAAGAGGGGCTTTCTCGTTTGAGTTTTTGCTCCTTTTTTTTTACAAACGGTCTTACTAGACAGTGCAGCATTTCAGTGTGCAAGTGTAAGGAGCATAGCAAATTCTGTCCCCAGGAGATTGCTGTGTCTTTGGAAGCTCCAGCTTTTGTACTATTTTTAGCCAAGGAACCATATGCACTTTTGAGTTAAAAGCTCTCCTATTGCTGCTTAGGAGTTTGTTTTTATAAAACCACGAACTGTTAGATGACAAGAGACGTTTCTAAGTTCAGGGCGCGTTCATTGTGAATCACGCGCCTTTCCCTTCATTTTGAATAAATATACATTTAAAAAAACCAACCCTGTGATGTATTTATTTTCACGTAGCTTACTTGCCTCACAAGATTTGTTTCAGTAGTCACGAAAAAGTAAATTCCTGAAATCTCATGTTGCGTAGAAATATCTCCGGAAATCCCTCCCCGTTTAAGAAGAGTTCCTAGACGAGTTAACGTCCTGAGGTTGAAGTAACATCTTCCTGAAGGCACGGTAACATATGGTTACATGTATTAGGAAATACGGTGCATGTGTATATGTCAAGAATTCGTTACATGGTATTTCCACCACCGGTTCTGGATACAGTGATACGATTTTTAATTAGTCAAAGCTTTTAGTGGGGACAGTTTACTGACTTAAAAATGCTCAGCAAAAACACACAGGGCCTGCATCTTGCAGGTTCCTCTTGTTGGAAGATCTCTTGATGAGATGGAGGTTCAGGGCTTACCCTGCCCTAGATGTAACTAAGCCAACTGCCCTGCAGCCTTCAGGCACGTTGTGACTCTGAAGCAGGCGGTTGTAGCTCCCCAATGGGGTGACTTGTGACTGACTCATCAGGCCCTTTGTGAGAATGGTGGACATTTCCTGCAGATGAAATAGTTAAGTATTTTGGCCCCTCTCTTGGTATGAAGCCTGCGGAGGGAGAGCATCCTCAGCCACAGAGGCCCTGAGTACACCAGGTAGAGCAGCTTTCAGTGGAGGACCCTCACCACGGCCGTGGTGTGATGTCTGTGGAAACAGTCTTTCCTCTGAAACTGTTTTCATTTTAACCGAGCTCTGTTATGGAACTAAGGCTAACCCCAGAGTCTAGCCAGTCAGTAACTGTGCTTACCTAAAATCATGCGATGAGCTGCATGGAAGTATTTTGTTCAACAAACATCTGCCCACAACAAACATCTGCATCCTAAGGTGAAAGTAACCCTGGGAAAAGTCTTTATTTATTATTATTATTTTCTTGAACATCTCCTTCAGGATCAGGATTGAGTCCAGCCTCAGTCAAGTATTGTCCAGATACTCTCCTGGGAATAAAGTGGAATTTCAGGGTGGTGTCTGCTACAGGCACCTGAAGCTGCTGGTGGGCTGACAGGAGCAAGATGCTGTGCACAGAGAGGTGTTGGGAGGGTGGGAGTCTTTCTGGACTGTAAGACTCGACATAGTGTACTAATTTTCAAAAATCTAGATGTGTTAATATTTCATGTTTTCTAAAAATGCCATTACTCTTCAATGAAACTCAGCACATGCGCAGCTTTGGGAACCACTGATATTTTATAAACAACACTGAATTTGTGTCAGACGGTGTATGTGTGTGTCCCCTTGTGTGTGTCCACATCACACCTATGAAGCCAAACAACAGCAGCAGATTCCCCACCAGGGCCCATAGCATCCCCAGTCATGGGTTTTGAATAGAATTCTAGGACCAAAAGTGAGTTCCATCCTGTGAAATGGGCCCAAAGTTTAAGCACAAAGTGGTGGTTATCTGAGTCACCACTATTCCACCAGTGGGCACATCCTCCCTGGCCAGTCAGCAGTGTCATACGCAAGGTTCACAGCTGAAGAGGAGAGTTGAGGAACGTGCTGTCCTAGCCACCTGCATGGCGACTTCTAGCACTATGAGGGACAGCCAGCATGGAGGACGCATCCAGCATCCAGCCCAGTATCCTATCTTTTTTTTTTTTCTGTTTTATGACAGCAGCACTTGCTGTCTTCATCAACAGGGTCTTACCATCTAGTTCTGGTAGATGACCACTAGTGGCAGCAATTCCCAGAATTGTTTCTGGAAGCTCAGGGGTCTCCCCTATCAACAATTTGTAGGGAGACAGCCAACATCTGCAATAGGACTTTTCATTGAATAGCCTATGACTACCTTTATCCACCCACACAGGGGACAAGAGGAGAAAGCTCTGATTCTGGCAGTGCCTAGCATGACCTTGGGTAAGCCTGGGCAGTTTCTGAAGGAGTGATTTTGGAGAGAGGTGTAGAGTAACTGCTGTCACTGAGAGAGAGGAGGCCTCTACTGAGTGCCCAGCCATTTTACAGTGTATGCCGAGTCCATCTGCTTCCCATGAATTTGTCCTGAGTTTGTTTTGGCTCAGATTTGGATCAAATTCTATACTTCTGTGGTTTTAACTGGGAGTGTACATCTATTTATCAGAGCTATCATGGGACTAGAGAAGGGGAGAGGGAGAGAAGAGGGAGGTGGGTGGAACTGGGATTTAAAAAAAAGAAAAAAAAATAGCTCCCCCACCCAAAGGTTAATGCCACCAACCACAGTGCTTCCATTTTTTTAACCACTTTCTCCTATGTGAAGCCTGCAATGGGCTATATTACCCATGTAATTTATCACCCTAACTTATTACTATTTTTAACATTAGTCTTTCTGAAAGATTGCGCTTTTGATATGCCTTGCACACTAGCTCAGACTGCCCCAGTACTGCCTTGGTGCATTGATATAAGAATCCTGTTATCTTTTAATGTAGTCATAAAGTAGAAGAGTGTCATTATGCTCTTCACACATCCCTCTTCCACCTGAAGGTCTGCTGCAGTGAGTTATTTTGCATTTACTTTGTCTGAACCTGTCTTTGCATCATTTTTATTGGTGAGATCTACTTTTTTTTTTTTTACTTTATAAAAAAAATAGACTTTTTTTTAATAGACTTTAGGTTGTAGATTTTTCCTTCAATACTTTAATGTACTCCATTATCTCTGGTTAGAAATCGGTGCATCCAAGGCTGGTCTGGACTTTGCTCTGTAGCAGCTGGCTGTGATAGTAGGCTAACCCCAGAGTCTAGCCAGTCAGTAACTGTGCTTACCTAAAATCATGCGATGAGCTGCATGGAAGTATTTTGTTCAAAAGTGGAACACTGGCCCACAACAAACATCTGCATCCTAAGGTGAAAGTAACCCTGGGAAAAAGTCTTTATTTATTATTATTATTTTCTTGAACATCTTCCAAATGTTGGGATAGTAGACGTCATTGTTTCTTGGCAAATGATGCTTTTTTGTATCTCACCTTTTGTGACATTTTAGATTTTATTTCTATTAGTGGGTTTCTGTGACTTGATTGGTGTCTGTGCGTGTGCATATTTAACTTGTGTGTGACTTATTGAACTTTGTGGATATAAACACTTCTAGGGAAATTGTTGAATTATAGTAAGAATCGAGAGCTGTATGATGTTTAAGTTTGTCCTATCCTCCTCCTTTTCATGATAGCCCTGAAAATTAAGTTCATAGCACAGAGAAATCAGCAGGACTCCAGCTAATGGAAAGTGCAGAATGTACTCTGTTTCCTTCAGTCTCAGTCCTGGAGACGTCATCACTTGACTTTTCTGGTGCTTTCTTGGAAAGCCCATATTTAGGTGACTTGTGTCACCTGCTGTGAACAGCCTTGTCCTTTGGGAGTTTTGTCAAAAATACTGGCAGGGGAGTGTTGAAACTTCAGATTCTTGGATTGGCAAGTATTAATCGTCCTAAAAAATGGCCTAACCACAAGCCTGAAAAGAAAAATCTGGGGACCGAACACATCCATAGAGGCTTTTCAAAGGCTCTGTCCAACACGTCTCGGGAAATCCAAAAAATTCACATATTATTTTCAGGATTGTATGCACAATGCTCTCACAAGGACAAGGAAAAGCGTCAGCACTCCCATTCCTGACTCTTGGATCTTCTGCCTAATCATGAGGGGTGGTACAGTCAGGAAGTGAAGGATAAGGCGGCATTGTGAACTTCTCCACAGAGTTTTCAAATTGTGCCAAATGCACACAGTTCTTCAGGACAGACTAGAAAATGTATCAATTGCAAACATCCAAAGAAGCCCACAGTGAATACAGACCTCAGGGAATGAGCTTCAGAAGTCACTGAACTGGGACCAGAAATAACAAACACCAATAACCACGAATTGTAGGAAAGGGGGAGAGCCTATATTCCACAATTTCCTTGTTATATTAAGTAAAACCTCCTTTTTCAACTGAATCTTATGAGGCATGAAAGGAGGTGAGAAAGTAGATGCTGACTACAGGGGAAAAGTCCACAGAGGCTCAATGCCAAGAAGCCCAGAGTTTGGGCTTCCTAGAAAACTACTTTGAATCAGTTAAATATACTCAGGAAACTTGGGGAGCATGTGAGGATGCTAACTCACTGTAAGATTCTATACAAAAGAAATGCAATTCATAAATAAAAAGAGAGGCAAGGACATAGAGCACTTGACTAGCATATGCAAGGCCCAAGGCTTAATCTCTAACACCCCCAAAATAACAGAAAACAAGCTAAATAGAAAATGACTGGGGTGACAAGAATGATAATGAAGACGAACTGTTTGTCAGGGGACTGAGCAAGTTGAAGCAGACAGAAGGCAAGATAAGCAAACTTCAAGATGGGTCAGTTGGGGTGATTCAAAAAGGAAATGATGCAAACAGTGCCCAAAGCCAGCAAAGCCCCACTTCAAAATGAGGAGGAAGTCACAACAGAACACTGAGAAAAGTTGTGGCTAGAAATTTTTCTCCTGTAAGAAATACTAAAATCCATCTTGAAGTTTGCCTATCTTGCCTTCTGTCTGCTTCAACTTGCTCAGTCCCCTGAAGGATGGCAGCCAATGACATTTGACCTCTAGGTGTCACACACATGTGAAAGCCTGTGAACATGCACACATTTCTACACACATACCTACAAAATGTCAGGAGGTCAGCTTATCAGGAAGATGTGAAAATCACAAACATACGGGCACCTAAGAATATAATCACAAAATACGTGAAGTAAAAATGGACTGACTTAGAAAAATCTAGGAAAGTAGTCAGAGTTTTACTAATATGTTAATATTGAATAGGACAATTAGGCAGAAGAGTAATGTAGAAAGATTTAACAACACAACTACACAAATAGTTCTAGCATGATTTATAGAACATTCCACCCAACAACAGCAGCACACACATTTTCCCAAGGACATTGGGATATTCTCTGTCCTAGACTTTACTGATATAAAATTAGTATGGGTAATTCTAAAAGAACTGAGACATTAAGAAGCATATTCTGTGACTACAGTGAAATATAATTATGAACACGATGAGTCACAAAGCTCACAAAGATGGGTAACACTCCTCAATATGTAAAGGCTTTTCTCCATAAGAAGGTTTTTGATTGTCAATTCAGTGCAATTTAGGAACATAAATACATTCATTCTTCTTTTATTTCATTGTTTTTTTATTTTTTTGAAACAGGGTTTCTCTGTGTAGCCTTGGTTGCCCTGGACTCGCTTTGTAGACCAGTCTGGTCTTGAACTCACAGAGATCTGCCTGCCTCTGCCTCCCCAAGCGACCAGGCCCAGAAATGTACTAATTCTTAGCCAAATTATAAGCAAAGCAAATTGAGCAACAAAGGGTTACACAGCATTGCCAAGTGTGATGTATCCAAGGGATACAAGGTGGAGATGATGTGATATAATGTAAAAAATTAATCAACATAAATGAATCATATTAATAAAGTAAAAAAAAAGTCATGTTTCATCTCAGTACAGGTAGGAAAATCATCTGACAAGATTTAGCACCATTTCTTTATGAAATAAACTAGAAATGTAAGGAAACTTCCTCAGGCTGGCGCAGAACCCCCATGAAAATCCCATTGCTAACATTATTTACAGAGAAAGCTTGAAATCTTGCCATCGAGGGTCAGAGCTAAGACGGATTTGTTCATTTTCACTGTTTTTATTCAGTACCATCCCAAAAGTTCTAACTTGAGCAATAGGCAGGGAAAAATTGGTATTTCGTTGTGAAGAATTAGAAAGGCGTAATTTTGTAGGCGGGATGGTCTTGTGTTTGGAAACCCTAAGGAATCTGTAAGAGATGATGGAGTGTGGCAGTCTGAGTGAGAAATGCCTCCCCACCCCCTTAAGGCTCCAGCTTAGGAAGATGGTGTAGCTTGCTGGAGGAAGGACACCATTGGGGTGAGCTTTGAGGCGTCACTTGACTTTTAGTTTGATTTCTCTGCTTTGCGTTTACAGCTAAGATAGGGTCTCACGGCTTCCCACGCCTACTGGCTACTGCCGTGTCCTCCCCTGACCCCTGGCACCCACCACAATGGATTCTCGATTCTCTGGAACAACCATCAGCCAAAGTGAACTCTGTCTCTTAAGTTGCTTTCTGTCATGGTGTTTTATCATAGAGATAGAAAAGCAAAGGGTTACCGAGACCTAATAATGCAGATCATTACATGTATAGGCCACAAGATGGGCATTATTAGAATCATTTCTATTTCTACGTAGTAGCAATGAACTATCTGGAGTAATTTATGAAGCCACTTCACTTAAGGAGGATGAAGTAGAATAAAACACTTTGGGATACATTTCACAAAGGAAGTCCAAAACATATATCCTGAAGCTCACAACAATACTGTTGTAAGAAATTAAGGGAAGCCTAAATAAAAGGCAGGCAGGGTGTTCTAGGTTCATACTGTTGTAGAGATTGTTTTGTAGTTCCAGTGCCATCAATATCAAAACCTCAGCTTTGTTGTTGGTGTGGCAAACCAGCAATCCTAGCGCCAGGAAACCAGACACGATGCTCAGCAGAGCTTGCTGCTCAGATGCTCTTGCCAAAATCAGTGAGTACCAGGCTCAAAGATAGATCCTATCTCTAAAAATGAAGTGGAAGTTGATAGACCTGCAGCCTGCTCATACATGCGTATCTACTTATACATGTGTGCACTATACATATGCATCACACACACATACACACAAACTCATGCATGCACATACACACAAAATGTACAATTAAAAATGATAAAAACAAAAATTTATAAGGGGCTGGAGAGATGGGTCAGTGGTTAAGAGCACCCTCTGCTCTTCCAGAGGTCCTGAGTTCAGTTCCCAGCACCCACATGCTGGCTACAACCACCTATAACGGGATCTGATGCCTTCTTCTGGCATGCAGACAGTGCACTCATACATAAAATAAATAAATAACTCTTTAAAAAGAAAATTTGAAAAGAAAGGATACGTAAAGTTCAAGCAAACTAAGAATTGTATGTAAACTGGAATAATAAAAAATTAAAACTTTTGAACTACAAAAGACACTATCAAGATAGTGAAAAAAAAGTCTTTCACTGAGAAGAAACGTTTGTAGGTATTTGCAATATGCTAACGGAAAACTGAGACTATATAAGGAATCAGTCACAATTAACAACCCAAAGCAAATGACCCAAATAAAAGTGTGCAAAAAACTTGAATAGACCATTCTCAAAAGAGGAGTACAGACTATTAAGAAAGACACGAAAAAAGACTGAACATCATTGGACACTGGGGAGTGAAAAAAAGTCATAATCACGACACACAGGAGAATGGTGAAAATAAAGACGGTAACAAGCTGATGAGAATGTGTGAGGTTGGAAGCCGTGTGCACTCTTGGGAGAAATGTAAATGAAGCTGCTTTGGAACACAGACCCTTTCTCAGCAAGCTGAGCAGAGTACCATGCAACCTAGTAATCACACTCTAGATACACCCAGAGAAAGAACAATATTTATCTACACAGTAATTTGTGCACAAATAGTCAGAGGCTATTCATTACTCCTGAAACATGGAAACAATCCCCAATGTTGGGCAGCTGACGAAGAAACAAAGAAAGTATTGTGCATCCATATGATGGAATATTACGTTAGCATAAAAAGGAACCAAGCACTGATACATGTTTCAACTAGGGTGAATGCATAACACGTTAAGCAACAGTAAAGCAGACACAAAAGGCTCTATGTGATAAGATTCCACTTATCCGAACATTTCAGACTAGGCAAAGGTATTGGAACAGAAAGCAGACGATGGTTGATGATGAGAACAGTGAAGCGAGCTGCTGCTGTTGGTGGGGTTCCTTTTTGGGAGAAGACGTTGTGGAACTAGTGGAGGCACTTTGTGGTACGCTAAGGCTCACTGAGCTGCACACTTTGATGGCCTGTCAGTCAGAGCTCAGTTAAAAGCAGTATAAACTAGTTGCTCAGTGAGCCTTAAAACTAAGTTCATCAAAAACAAATAAAGTCTGAGAAGCGATCACAGTCCAGAATGTCTTAGAGAAACCTGATCTCTCTCTCTCTCTCTCTTTCTCTCTCTCATACACACACACTGGAATTCTATTCGACTGCGAAGAACACTGTGATCACAAAATTCACAGACAAGTGGCTAGAACTAGAACTATTATACGGAGTTCTCTCTCATCCCCAAATCTTCAGACTTAAGTATAAAATTCACTGTAACTATGTAAGCTAGGAAAGTAAAAAGAGACTTGGGGTGTTTGGGGAGGGAGGAGCTCTAGAGAGGGGAGTAACAGGTCATAGGTGCTATGAATGGGAAAACAGGAAAAACGGGGAGGGCTTTAACTGGGGAAAATGCGCAATACAGAGCAAAGGGAAGGGAGGAAGGATAAATACCACTAAGGATGTTTGAAAAAGCTGTAGACAAGCATAGTCCTTTATGTTTACCTAAAAGTACACACACACACATGCCCACACACACACACACATTCATACATACACACACACGTACACTAAATGAAGATGTATCATTAAGGGCTATGCTGGCTAGTTTTATGTCAACTTGACACAAGCTATAGTCATCTGAGAGGAGGGAACCTCAATAAAGAAAATGCCTCCATAAGATCAGGCTGTAGGCAAGCCTATAGGGCACTTTCTTAATTAGTGATTAGTGGGGAAGGACCCAGCCCATTGTGGTTGGTGCCACTCCTTGGCAGGTGGTCCAGAGTTCCTTGAGAAAGCAGGCTGAGCAAGTCATGCCAGTAAGCAACATCCCTCCATGGCACCTTCATCAGGTCCTGCCTCCAGGTTTTTTGCCTGGTGTGTCTTCCTGTCCGGACTCCCTTCAGTGATGAAGAGGAAGTGAATGCCAAATAAACCCTTTCTTTCCCAAGTGGCTCCAGTCACGGTGTTTCATCACAGCAACAGTAACCCTGACTAAGACAGGGGCGATAAGCCGCCACTCCAAAGGCATAGATTACCTACCACAATCTCTACTTCCAGGTCTCAGGAACCTCCCTCCAAGTTGTTGCGTCCAGGAATCTAAGAGACCTCCCCAAACAACGCTGGCTGTTGCTGTTGTCCGTGGCTGCCTCCCAGAATTTGAAAGGAGGCCCTTATTGTCGAAGGCACCATAAACTCTGGACAGAGGGCTTAGAGGAGTTGAGTTGACCTGACCTGAAGCCTCCGCCACGAAGATTGGCTCTCAGGGTCTCTGGAGCTGCTATGCAAGCTGTCAAGGGAGAAGAGCCATCAGTAGTCTTACCCAGCTGGAAAGCTGCTGAACTGTACCAATGACCAGGGTGGCAAGACACCCCTAAAGGTGCAATAACGGCACTTATATCTTGGGGAGTGACCAACAGCTATCTAACTGGACCTAAGGCCCACTCGCTAGGGTGAATTTATGCCTGGGACTGTGAACTTAGCCAACTACCCACTCCTGGTGAAGCCATGGAACCTAGAGGAGAGCCTACTGTTTGCCGCTCTCCCAAACTAGTGTCGTTCCTAGCTGCAATCTAAATACTTGCTCTCCTATACCCTGTCTCTCTCCCCTCATCAAAGAAGCTTCTTTTTGCAGCAGATGGAGAGCATTATAGCAATCCCAACTGATCAAAAAGCAGAAAACAACTTACTGTGTTTGCCCAGCCCCAAATGATCCACCTATGGCTTGGGAGAACTGTAGGAGAGAGGTAGAAAAATGGTAAGAGCCAGAGAATCAGGACATCTCCCGTGAGATTGTGTTCTAGATAGGAAAATGGCACCCATGAAATCTCAACAATATGGTTGCTTAAACAAGACCTGAACAGTACCAACCCCAGCTGACATGCTAACAAGGTTGTGAGGAGGACATCACAGCCTAGATGAAGAACTAAAGGTGATTAATGACTGCTGAGAATGGGGGAATCAGTTTCCCTTACGGATGGATGAGCTCCCTAAGTGGTTATCCAATCCCAAGCCGTCATACCTAAAAACACATACTTATGTGCAACACTAAAGGGACTTGGCAGGTTGTATATATATATATATATATATATATATATATATATATATATATCCACACACACACACACAAGAGAAGAAAATAGAGATGATACATGGAAGTAGGAGGAAGGCTTGAAAATAAGAGAAAAGGGAACAGTGTGAGGGGGAGCATGGGAAACAGGGTATAGTAATAGGAGATTGAAGATGATCCAAGTATATTATACACTGTATGAAATGTCATAATAGAACCCATCAGTTTTTTAACAATTATTAAGGGCTATAAAATGAATAAAATTTGGAAGAAAAAAATAACTAAGAAATGAAATATGACTTGCTGGATGAAATCCTCTTTTAGCAAAGAGCCATTAATGAAAAACGAGAGAAGTCCTAATAATGTTTGGACTTTAGTTGATAAGATACCAATATGATTAATTGGCTCGTTAACATTATGCCAGTAACAGGAGAAGCATAAGGTAAGATGTATGGAAAGTTGTTGTACAATATCACAATAATCTTACAATGCTCTAAGACAAAGTTTACTTGGGAAAGATAAGAAACGACAGAGAAAGATGTAATTGGAGTGTATCAGATAGTTAGACATTAAATCCTGGTGATAAATGAGATCTCGAAGCTCTTCCTAACTGTACAGTCTGTGATTTTTTGCATAGTTTGGCCAGTTTGGGTTTGGCCTGTCCATTTCACAGCTTCTTGGTGAGACCTGGTCTTAGACTCTAAGTGCTTCCTCCAAATCATGAAGGCACATTCGCTAGACCTGCCCCTCAGCTCCACACTTAGGCTGTGCCGTCTGTCATCCTGTGGAGTTTCGTTTCTCCCAGGAAAGGTGGTGTACCCTGCCGGTGCTAGACACTTACAGAGTGCCTGCGATTTCACGAGTCTGGGAGAGGTCAAGAGAAACTCAAGCTCCAAATTGCACATCCGGCACTGCACTGCACACACCTGCGTGCAGCTGTAAAGGAGTGTGAGGAAGGTCAGTGTTCTTGGGGCCATGTAAATTGGCCCTCTGCCAGGTTGGAGACCAGAGAAGGGTTCCTAGGGTGTGTGATATAGGCTAAGAAGTGCCAGTGGGAACAGCTCGGGGAAAGGGAGGAGACACTTCCAGCAGAGCGAGTGACATTTGGAAGCTCATGGAGGTCACACGATATAATTTATAGGTGCACATACCACACAAACACAGACAGATACACTAAAAAACTAAAAGTCATCCAAAGTATTAAAAAGCTAAAAAGCCAAAGGCAAAACAACTATATAACCAACCCAAGGTTATGCATGTGTATGTTGCTGAGTCAGATGGCGGAGCACAACACAACTTTGAAGAGGTGTTTCTTCTTTCTCTTGCTTCTTCAAGCACTCCAGGCTAGCTAGCTTCCGAGCTTCAGGGTGATCCCCCTGTCTCTGCCTCCTACCGTCTGCAGAAGCTCTGGGATTAGAGATACATAATTAGGGCATCTGGCTTTATCCATGGGGTCAGGGGACAGACTCAATATTTAGGCTTGCAGAGCAAGCACTGTTTACCCAATGCACATCTCTCTGCCCCCCACTCCTTCCTAAGAACCACTGTTTCTTGAATATAACCAGTGCAGTTTCTCAGAGAGTTGCGTTGCTGTTTTATCAAGTTATACAAGTTATGGCCCTCAGAATTTGTGTCTGTTTTCCACTTTGGCTGCAGAGTGTCACATGTGTCTGTGTCTTGAACTTGGGCTAAAGTGAGTGTCAGAATGAAGCTCTCCACCAGCCTGGTTGGGTTGCCCCTGGCCAGTGAGATAGAGTCAAGACATAGCCCCAACTTGGTGACAACCAAGGTCAGATGCAGGAACAGCTGGGACCCTGCAGACAGACCCACAGCTATAATGCAAGCAGTGGCTGCCTGCCTACATGGCAGAGCTTCTCAGCAGAAGCATTCTGGCTGTCTGAGATTCAGCCTTTGCAAAGTCCTTAGACCGTATTTTTTTTACAAGTTTTATTTTTTATTTTTTTTTATGCACAGGCATGCTTTTATGGCATCGGAGCATTTTGCCAAATGAGTTGGTAGTGCACTATTGGCAGGCAGCACATTTCCAGATTTAGATTATAAGAGAAAAATCAGCAAGGGGTAAGTTCAGCTTCGGGCCACTGGATACTTACACTACAGTTCTCTCATGGAGCCCTGGGCTACTTTATCCCAGGGAGACCAATTCTGCAAGGCATATTCAACAGAGATGGCCCTAGATGCTCGCTTTTATGGCTCTCGGCCACATTTAAATTGGGGCTGTGTTGTTATCACATTGTAAACATATTCTTAATATCAGAATGAAAATTGGGGGATGTGTCAAGAATTGGTTTGCAAAACCGTGCCCGGTTGCCCTGGTCATTATCCTCCGCCTCACCTACGAGCTGCAGGAGGGAAGGGTAGGTTGTAAAGAAAGGGGCCAAGAGACATTAAGCAATGTTTATTGACTTTATTTCAGACTGTGCATCTAATGGTTCTCAGTGGTAGGGTACTTTGCAGGAAGCACACTGATGTTCCCTGGTAAACAGCTCTCTGAAAGAGCTGAGAGCTCACGCAGATGGGCCGGAGGCCTCCAGACCTTTTAGAACTGTGATGACATTTGTCACTTAAAACTTCTTGGTCTGGTTTGTCTAATTGTGTTTTTAATAATGGGGGAAGGGCTGATATGGAATTTTAATTTTAAATGGTGGCCCTCAGCAAATTTGCTTTAATGGAAAACGTTTCAATCATTTGTCCTGGAGATGCCAGGTGTTGTGTGCCCATTAACTGCCTCTGTTGTCCTTAACAATTACATTTTAATGACATACTCGCACCCTGCTTACCTCCTCCACTCTCTTCCTTCTAGACCTTCCTCAGCTACTAGACCTGGGTGGTTTCCTGCCTTCACACTCAGGGATGTTTCCAGCCTCGGCCTTGTTTAACCAGTTACTTTGTGTGCTCTGACCCACAAAGGTTTTATGTGCTGTTTAGAATGAAAAGATGAAATGGAAGCCTTGGCCAGCTCCCTAAGATCATGGGAGGACTGAAAGCCAAGTAACCATAAAATTAAGTGATGAGGAAGCCAGTTGGTGAAGGGAAAGAAATAAAACTGAAAAGTGGAGAGAGATCAGATGAGAAGGGAGGGTGTAGAAAGGGAGGGAGGGAGGGAAGGGGGGAAGATAGGCAGGGACAGGCAGACAGACAGACCACCAGGGCTCCTGATGGTCTCCAAACCAAGTCTAGCTTGTTCATTTTTTTTAAGCCAATAGAAAGTAGCTTGTCCATCTTTAACACATAACAAAAATCTGATTTTTTTCCTTTGTAGTCAACTGAATAAGGCTCAATCAGTTCATGTGATGAGCAATTATCTTTATCAATGCCATCTGCCAATGTGGCAGGCAATGGTTTAAATCTGGAAGGTGGTCCAAACCCAACAGGCAGTCTACCCATGAAATCTGGTTTTAAGTCATAATGAAATATATAGCTGTTGCTTTGCGTGTTCAGTCTTGGCAATGGCTGGGCTACAAATGCTGGCTCCATTGTGGAACCAAGGCATACCTGCAAGAGTGTAATTTTTTTCTCATCTTGAGGTGAGCTATCCTTAAAATAAAACTGTGGAACCTTCTGGATTACTAGTTAGCTTTCCTTTTAAAGCACATTAACTATGAGAAAGCTACCTGTGTCTTGGGTGTCTGGACTGAAAAAAAGGGGGCAGTTGTAAAAGGAGCAGAGGGCGTGACCACTTCTCTGATGACTAAGATAGAGCCCATGTAGGCGTTGATCCAGTAATAATGTGCCTCCTTTGCAGCTCAAGTTGCCTGTACCCCCCCCCCCACGCTTTTTAGCAAACATTATTTTGAATGTCAGGGTGCACAAAGTTGTTCTCTGGGATTGGGCTAAATTTGACTCTGTGGGAGAATCAACCTAGACTTCCAAATGTGGCCACCTCTGTAGAGTGTGTGATGCAAGACCAGTTTTCTAGGTGTGCCCAGTGTATTTGTGCAAATCTCACCCAGAAATGAGAGGGGCCAGACAGAGTGCTGACTTGCCCAGACCTAAGGCAGCAACTTAGGGTAATCCAAAATTTTAATTTAGGAAGATCCTGAGGCAATGGCAGATGATGAGGTAGGCAGTCCTCTGAGGAAGCTGGGATGGAGAGATGAGGCCTCTCAAGCTTCAGTCTAATTGGGGAAGAGTGACTTGGCAGTAGTTTAATGGAAACAGAAAATCTACCTTAACGTAACCCAAGGAGGATGCTGGGTATTGTGATTTGATATCAGAGTTGCTGTCATGTGCAGGAGATGGAGTAATCTTTAATGGTTAAGTCATCAGACCCTTACTGCTATGTTTAAACCCTGACTCAGCTTCAGGAGTGACCTAAGCAAGGACTGCCGAAGAGAAGGACAGAAGATCTCCCTCCTCCTCAAGGGGCTCAGCAGAAGATGATGTTCTTCATGCAAAGCCTGTTCCCTTGAAATCTCTCTTGGAATGATCCTGTATGTGATTCTGGCCATTCCTTTGGTTAGAAGAGAACTCATTAAGTATGCATAAGGCAAGTATTCTCTCAGGGATCACATGGTTATGGATACAGTAGCTGATAAAAGTCTCCGTCCCTGTGTGGCTTTCTTTTCAGAGGGAATAAGCTAGAACATAAATCCTGACCCTATTGGTTTCTACTGTGTTGTATTAGTCTGCTTGAACAACAACAACAACAAACCGCCCACACCTATGACAAAATTCTTGAGACAGGCAAAAATCTATAAAGACCATGGATTTGTTTAACTGAAAGTTCTCAAAGTGCAAGATCCTGGGACCAACTCTTTGGTGGCCTTTTTTGTTGGCAGAGTCCTGAGGTGGTACTCGGAAAGAGATAAGGAGTACCTGCCACTATATATGTCTGGTTTAATGTCTGTCTTAATGTCTATAGGCGCGATGCTCTTTTAATAGAAAGCTGTTTGCTCATCCCAGATGCTTCTGGTTTTTATGGTGTGCATCTTTAAAATTTTCAAATGTGGTTGTGAAGAAGATGGGCACATATTCTTTCTGCTTTGAGGCAAAGGTTTCTTGAGGCAAGGACTGTACTGCTGATGAGGATGTCAGGTTCTTTTATTGCTTTTATTGGCAATTCTTTTATTGCTTTCTCTATCCTGAGTCATCCAGGGAGTGTCAAAAGCCATATGATGTTTCAACACACACACACACACACACACACACACACACACACACACACTATCTATCTATCTATCTATCTATCTATCTATCTATCTATCTATCTATCTATTTATCTATCTATCTATCTGTTATATTTATATTTGGGTCTCTGATTTAGCTGACATATGTTAAAATACAAATGCAGCCAGATAACTCCCCAGTGACAGTACAAATGCAAAAACTGCACAGTTATCTCAGCTTGGGGCAGTGCATACAGACACTCAGGATCCTCCCTCTCCATGGTCTGTAAGTTTTCTTCTGGTGGTCTATTATGTTTGGGCTAGTTTCATCTCTCATGCATACCCCTAAGAAAACCTGCAGACCTAAACTCAGGAGACCAGGGAGGTATTGGCTTTAACAGTAGACCCGAGTTCCCTCTGTGAGTGTCAGGGCTCAGACACAGCAAAGTCTGGCCCTGAAAAGGAAACGAGAAAGATGCGAGTCTCGGGGAGAGAACTCGGTGCTCAAGGATTTGCTTTCCACACTGAGGAGTCTGAGGCCCCAGTGGCATCATTGGCGTCACAGTCCGGGCTAGTGGGAAGACTGAAACCAGCTCTCCTGATTCCTATTCCACTCTTTCCCGCTTGGATCCCCCAGGGTTGCCTTGGAAACTGGTCCTGGGGAGAGAGATTCACAGTGGGGGCTGTAGCAGGGCTCCTGGTTCTCTTGTCTTGGGCATGCCTCCTCTCAGCTTCAAGCAACTCATTTCTTTTGACAGATTCTCACCTTGAACATGGATAAATTTAAGGCCTATCAGAGAGAGTGCAAACCTACGAATGGATAAGTCAGGGAGGAACACAGTTTATATCTGTGTTCACTGTCAGAGCAGACTGCTCTTCCCTCTGCACACTGCAGGAGAGGAAAGAGCTGGGGAACCATGCCTTGAAGGTGATCTATTCAGATGCCTGAGTTAAATTTTAAATGTCTTTTATATGAATTGCCCTGGTGCTTTTTTTTTCTTTTTATCATTATCCTGTTGTGTTGCTTGTACGATTATTTTGGGTCTGTTTGTGTGTGTATGTATTATGTGGTGTATGTATGTGTTTGTATGTATGCACATAACCACGTGGGTATGAATACATGCGTGTATGTAGAGGCCAAAGGTGAATGCCAAGTGCCTCCCTTGATTCCTCCATCTTTTCTTTTTTGAGATACAATTCTTACTGAATCTGGAACTCACAGAGGAGCTAGGCCAGCTAGCCAAAGCAAGTTAGGCATCTGCCTGTTTCTTCACTCTCGACTCTGCACGCCTCCCAGGATGGGTGTGGACTGCCACATGATCAAAGCTGGGTCTTACTCCTGTGTAGCAGACATTTTACCAACTGAGCCAATGCTCCAGGCCCAGCCTCCTATTGTATTCTATGCTTACAGTTTGAGCTCACTAGAGGCCATCCTCAGAGATAATGAGGGGGGAGTGAGGACAGTTCTTGGGCTCATGAAGAAACAAACCTCTGAACCCCTCTCCAGATTCCTCTAAAACAGCGGTTCTCAGCCTTCCTAACACTGTGACCACTTAATACAGTTCCTCACGTTGTGGTGACCTCCCCATCATAAAATTGTTTCGTAACTGTAATTTTGCTACTGTTATGAGTCAGTAATGAAAATATCTGAAATGCAGGATATCTAATATAAGATCCTTTTGTGGGTCAAATGGCCCACAGGTTGAGAAACTGCTGCTCGACCTTCGTGTGTGTGTGTGTGTGTGTGTGTGTGTGTGTGTGTGTGTGTGTGTGTGTGTAGCGGGGTAAGGTTGTATTGTGCCATGTGCCTTGCCGGCTTTGCTTTCCGTACACACTGCAGTGAAGACAATCTTCTGCCGTATAAGCCTGCTGCCATGATGCTTGGCCTGAAGGCACTGAGAGAAGAAACCACAGATCAAACCTCTGAAGCAGAGCCAGAAAAGTGTTTCCTCTCTGAAACTGTTTATCTCAGGAATTTTGGTCACAGTGATGAAGAGATAACTAGTACAAACAACATGTGAATGGGCCAAATGTCCTCTCCTGGGGTCTCATGGTGACATCTGGGCCCCGGAGAGTGTAAACGCTGAGACCGAGTGACCTGGTCCCTTCCTCAGACCCTGGGAGTAGATGTAGAGCCAGTGAGTGGGCTTTTATTGAGATAAATTAACAGAAAGAAAGAATCAAGATTTTACCAGCCATCTTTTCTGAACCGTATATAAACTCGGTAAAGACTCAGGTCCATAGACATGTACATACAAAGTAACACATCCCAACAAAAACACCCCTCCCCCCCACTGGAACATTTGCCAATGAAACAGAAAGCCAATTTTCCCTTTCCCCAAATGTTTTCAAAATTTTAAGTTCCCACTGTTCAAAGTGGAACTGGCCCCTTGTGACTAGCGACATTAGAATTTTATTTTTACTGAGCAAAAAAAATTATAATTTTTATTTTCTGATTTGTGTTGTTTCAAAAAAGGGAAGTGACTTTGTGTTCTCCAGACACCCTCCCCAACAACCACTGGTTAAAATACAGCAGTCTGTATCTTACTAACCCAGGCCCACCCCTCCCTTGCCCTGCCCAGCGCTGTCTACTGGAGATTTCAATACACCTCTGTTGGAGCCTGTCAGCTTTTGCTTTTGTTTTAAGACAGAGTTTCACCATGTAGCCTTCACTGGTCAGTGTACTCTTTCTCCCTCCCTTTCTCCTTCCCTCCCTCCCTCTTTCTCTCTCTGTGAATATTTATCGTAGGGAAACCTCCAAGTTGGTGGGGATTTTATTTTACCCATTTTGAGATTTAAATCTTAAAACTGTTTGCAATTTTTGTTAGTAGGCATTATAATCTCTCTAGCAGTCAAGGCATTTGTAGCCCTTAAATAATTCAGGTAGGAACCCTCCCTTCAACCCAGAGTTCTGTGTTCTTGTTTTTTTTTTTTTTTTTTTTTCCGCCATGCTTTCTGCTGTGTCCTTGCCTTCCCTTGTTTTTCACTATGGCGAGGATACATTAAGGTCTAGATTAGGTTTAATGTCAGGGTTTTAGAGAGGGTGCTGCGTGCTGGGTTCTAGGTGCTGGATACTTGGTATGGGTTGTTGTTGTCTTCAACTTGACATAAGATAGAGTTGTCTGGGAAGAGGTAACCTTAATGGGGGGGGATTGCCTCCATCAGATTGGGCTGTAGGCAGTCTGTGGGCCATTTTCTTGAATATTGTTTGATGCGGCAGGGCCTAGTCCACTGTCCTCCCTGGGCAGATACTGGGAGGTGATCCTGGGGAGGATAAGTAACATGAGCAAGCCATGGGGAGCCAATCAGTATGCATGGCTTCTGCATCAGGTCCTGCCTTCCGTTCCTGCTTGAGGTTTCCACTCTGCCTGCCCTTTATGATGGAATACAAGCAAGATTAAATGAACTCTTTCCTCCCCAGTCACATTTCATCAGCATGTTCTGTCACAGCAATAGGAAACTGACTGGGACAGCAGGCATACATATAGGAGGCAGACTGTCTTTTCTCATGCTTTTGCTCCTCAAAAATATTAAATAGAAAATTCCAGAAATAAGGATTTGTAAGTTTTAAATTGTGTGCTGTTCGAGATATCACAATGAAATGTTGAGCTTTTCCACCTGGTCCTGCTAATTCATGAATCATGCTGGTGTGCTATATCTATCTATCTCCCTGTTGGCTATTTAACATCTGTTTCAGTCAGCAGATCAGCTGTTGTGGAAATTGCTTAGGTTACTTAAAAATGGTCTCAAACCACAAGGACAATGATCTGGCAATTTCAATTCAGTAGATTGCCACACTAAAAAATAAATGTAAAGTTTTTGTGTTGTTATTGTCCATTGTTGTGAATCTATTACTGTCCCTATTTTATAAATTCACATTTCCATAGGGGTATGGGTTAGTCATTATTCATGGTGTCAGGCATCCACTGTGGTATAGACTAAAGTGTTGGGTATACACCACCTAAAAAAAGGCGATGTAGCCATGTTCACAGTACAGATGAACCTTGAGGCATTAGGCTAAGTGAGGAAGCCAGGCATTAAAAGAACAATGCCTGTGACTTAACCTCTATGAGGTCCCTAGGGTAGCCGGACATCGTAGAGAGAGGAAACGGAGTGGCGTCTGACAGGGGTGAGGGGAGGAAAGACCTGGGCATTGTTTATGGAGAGTAGAACTTCAGCTTTTCGAGATGAATGAGTTCTGCAGATCAGTGACGCTGTGTCGCTCCAGCCCACACGTGGAGCTCAGAGGACAGTTCTCTCCTTCAACTGCGGGCTGAAAAGATCCAACTCGGGTTGTTAGATTTGTGCAATAATCACATTTGCCCTCTGATTCATTCTACCATTCCCCTAAATTTTTATTTTTAAGGCACAGTGGAGCTTGGGTCCTACGGCAGAAGCAGATGGATGATTTTGAATATGTAGATCTCCAGCTGCCTATAAGCAAAGTCTAGCTAAGCACATCACCATCAAAGCAAGTAAAGTGTCACCCCTGACATCTCTCCAGACATGTCTCCTGTGCCCCACAGTGTATCTAGGCCAGGAGACAAGTCTTTCTTTCCAACCTGTCCCTGATGCCACTCCTTCCCTTTAGACCATTTGGCCTGTTGTATTCCCCCATTATTCCATTCCTTTCATGGTCCAATGGGAGGAGGGCGGCGAGCCACATTTGTGGTCTGGCTACCTAGACAAACTACTGTAATATTAAGTACGTCACCTTTCTGCGGCACTGAATTGTCATGTTGAGCAAAGCAGGATCATGGTCTCCATCTCACAGAGTATCCAGCACGCAAACTCTTCCAAGCCAGGCCCAGAAACTTTCCCCAAATGGTTTTTCCGAAGCCTGCACTGCAGTGCTCCTAGCTGTGCGCTATGACCTAACACTGTCATCATGCTTATTTTGGACAATTTAAACAGGAAAGCCCAGACAGCTCCTGAAGATGAGGATAAGGGAGTCAGACAAAGCCCTGAAATAGTACGTAGGGTTACTGTGTTTTTATATGTCACAGAATGGGTTTGGGGTGGGACAGACTGCTGAGTGAGTGGAGGTGGAATAAAAACAGCTTCTGAGTGTCTCACTGCACTAAGTGTTTGCTGAAAAATAAAACAGACAACAACAACAACCAAAAAACCAGAAGCAAAACCCAAGAAGACCTGAATGCCAGGCCCCATTTTGTCACTCATTAGTTTTGTGACATTGGCCCTGACACTTGAGCTCCCCAGAATTCCTTTCCCACGTGTGGGAAAGGGCACAGGAAAGCTGTACTTCTTACACACATGGCTTTGTCTGCCTTGAAGGAAACACCAGACCTAAAGTAATAGAAGACTCCAAGGGATGCTACCAACTCAGAGAGCAATGGTTTTGAAAGCACTCATCCGCATCACATCAGATTCATCACTACACACTTCTCTGTTGGTGAAAACTGAAAGTAAAACTTGAGATATGGAAATAAACTCGGCAATCTGAGTTACGCTCATTTCAATGAGTAGTGCAGTAATGGCAAGTGGGAAATGTCAAAGACAAACCCAGCTCAGCTTAGATGTGTGACATAGCCAGTAGTGCCCTTGGCTTTCTGGTGTCCCCTATTCTCAGTATTTCCCCTGAGGAAGTCATATCAGTGCTATGGAAAAGCCCATCATTGTCTGCAGACCAGGAGCTGTTAGGGACACTCCCTGTGTTTCCACTGTGTGTGTGTGTGTGTGTGTGTGTGTGTGTGTGTGTGTGAGTGTGTAGGCCAGGACAGCTTTCAGGAATCTGTTCTCTCCTCCCACCAAGTGTATGGAACCTGAGATCCAACTTGGTCACCAGGTCTGGTGGCCGACACCTTCACCACTGAGCTACCTGCCATGCTAAACGAGTGTTCTAATAGCCACCACCCACGTGCTTACCTTCGGCAGGATGGGAAACCATTTCTTCTATCCTCTCCTGACCTTGTCACAGCACAGAAAACGGAGCTGACCTCTGTCTGTCTGGTTTAAATGCTGTGCAGTGGTTTGGGAGTCTGTCTTCTCTGTGCATGGGAAGACCCAAGTGTTTACTACAAGTTTGGAAAAAGCAACAAAGCACCTTTCACTGTTTTGTTTTGTCCCCCCCCCCCTTTTAATTCTCTCCAAACCATGGCTAACCTTTTAAATATCAAACGGGAAATTAGAAAGGACAAATGGCCTTCTCTTTTGCTTAAGTCAATGCGTCCTTTCGAAGTAATTTTCTTTATTCCAAGGTACAAGGGCTGTACTCTGTGTAAAGTAGTGATAAAAGCCAGATATAGTTGAGAAAAAATGAATAATCCTACCAATGGCGATATACGTACATTTCTCCTGAACTCAAAAAGAAAACTAGATAGGAAAATATTGCTCAGCTCGGGAGAAAAATAGGGTAGAGATGACAGCCTGGGGGACTTCGCGATATTTTGTCCCCGTGCATTCTGTCAGAAGGCAGTTTGTCTGCACTGGAAAAGGATATGGTTTGGCTGACTAAACTGTGGAGCGACGCAAGCGATAGGTAACGATAAAAATGCTCAGGGGAATTTTCGGGGCGCTCTAGTCAAGTCTAAGTGCTGTGTGGGTGTAAAGAGCAGACTTCTCTCTCGGCAGCTTTTTTTTTTTCCTTTGGGAGGGGGCATGTTTTTCAACACCGAAAGCTGCTGACATTTTTCTTGACATACGCTGGGCGGTTAAATCGCATGTTACACGGCCGCTCGTAAACCGCCCTGATAGTGGGGTGTAAACTTGTTTGCGCATGCTTGGACGTGCTCGCTGGCAGGCGTCTTTCCTTTGAAAGCACCCTGAGTGTTTTCTTTTGGAATTCGTTGCTCTCTGATCTGAGAGCAAAGGATGAGAAGTCAGGACCTGGCTTATTTCTAGGGAAAATCTGAAGGATGATTCAGGAGTCTCTCAATCCTTTAACGGAATTCTCTAACTAGCTGCTACTATGCCAACAATTCTGACAAAGACCTTCCTTGCTTCTCAACGCTGAAGTTTAAAAACATGTAGGGATACTCTAGAGGGACCTGTGGCTCAAGTCCTTTTTAGTGCCTTCACTGGTAAAAAAAAAAAAAAAAAAAAAAAAAAGGCTTTGGGGGTAGGGATGCCTAAGAGAGCTCTGTGTGCATCAAAAGAAAATGCAAGCTCGGTGCTCGACATAATGATTGATAGTGATGGATTTACTGTGCTACGACTTTATGTGAGAAGCAAAAAGGCGAGAACTGATCAGGAGTAGGACATTTGCTTCCCTCCCTGCATCATGGACCCCACAAGGTTACTAGTTTGTATATAAAAAAAAAAGCTTGGTCAGTCAGTCATTGCCTAAAGGATTCCTCAAAGGGGTCAGCCAGAGACGGAGTCGGATGTGGTGAGGACCACATACTTAAAAGGCTATTCAAAGCACCAGGTCATCTGCTTGATTGGGGTCCTGAGGTCACAGTGAAGTTAGTGTGGGGTGAGAAAGAGGGGCCGTGCCAGGTGAGGGGACTGTGACAACACAAGTGGTCTCACTGACGCTGGGAGGCAAGCGTCAGGCTCTGGGCACTTCACCTTTGCTGTTCTGTGATGCGCTCAGAGTGAGGTGACCACACCACAGCTTTGTTCAGACTCTGGGTTTTGAGCCTGCCATGATGCCCATGGTTTCAGACAATGAGGGGGTAGGAAATGTGGACACATGAGTTATAGCATTCTCAAGCTCGGGGTCACAGCCCGTACCCCAACAAGCTAAGTTCTGCCACCCATCCCCAATAAGACAATTAAAAGAGCCACATTAATAGAGAAAAGCAAAAATGGAAATTTGTCCAATGATACCACACTGGGAAAAGGGATAAAGAGACCCAGTGACCCTCTCCCAGCCCATCTTTGGGATACTGAAGTGAAGCTGAGGTTTCATGCATTTAAGAAGTTCCCAGTTAAGGTGTAGTCTCACTCACCATTGGCTACAGTTCAAATGTCCCTTTAAAATGTCTTCACCCTTGCCAGGCTGACTACAGTAGGGCCCTCGGAGATGGCCCAGTTATAGCAATTGGGTCAGATGACCTTCTATTGCCTTGCCATGCATGAAGGCTCTTGTTGGCCAGGTTAAGCAAAGCCACTGCTTGTAAGTCAGAGACCTTTCCATCTTTGCTTTGTGTTTCAGAGTCTGGTAAGCTGACATCAACGAAAAGGAGCCACTAGCAAAGTCCAGAAATGCCAGGAGATATAGCATCTTTCTCTTATCTTTCCTTCTCTCTCTCTCTTTTCTTTTTTTATTATCATATAAAAATAATACCAGAAAAGCTGAGAATAGTGGTTAAATGTCTTGTCAGAATTTTAACCGTAAAGCTCTTGGAAATATTAGATTTCTTTAATGTTTTGGGAGAGCCATGCAATTTAATTTTTGGTAGAAAAGTGTTGATGCAGGGGCAATGCAATTCCTAAACCACCTGTGTGCAAATTATCTAATGATATGGGGGAAAGCCAGTAAGGTAGAGCTAACTTTTTTGGGAAATTAAAAATAATGCATAGGTTTGGGCCAGAAACACATGCACACACACACACACACACATTCTCTCTCTCCCCCCTCTCTCAAACTCTCTCTTTCTATATAATGTATTTATATATATACATGATCATATCTATATCTATCTATCTATCTATCAGAATTCTCTAGTAGGCAAATTTGGATTCATGTCAGTCATTTTCAGTTTACATGGAGTATTGTGCTGACTAGTTTTATGTTAGCCCGACACAAGCTATAGTCAGTCTTCTACAGGGAGAGAACTTCATAGAGAAAATGCCTCCTTAAGATTAGGCTGCAGGTAAGCCTACAGAGCATTTTTAAAAATTGGTCATTGATGGGAGAGAACCCTGCACATTGTGGGTGGCGCCATCTTTGGGCTAGTGGTCTTGGTTTCTATAAGAAAGCGGGCTGAGAAAGCCACGGGAAGCAAGCCAGTGAGCAGCACCCTGTATGGCCTCTGCATCAGCTCCTGCATCCAGGTTCCCGCCCTGTGTGAGTTCCTGCCCTGACCTCCTTTGATGATGAACAGTGATGTGGAAGTGTTAGACAAATAAGCCCTTTCCTTCCTGCTTTTGGTTATAGTTATCATCACAGCAATGATAACCCTAAGATAATTATATGTACTTTAATTTAGCTCCACATTTGTTCTGAGTAACCTGTAGTCACCTGAGAGAAGGAAACCTCAATTGAAGAGTTTTCTCCTAAAGCCCCAAACTAGAAATCTCTCACAACCAAGTGAAACCTTATGTGCCAGAAAGAGGTTATATCTTTTTTTTTAAATTTTTTTAAGTTTATTTATTTCTTCACTTTATATCCCAATCATAGCCCCATCCCTTCTCTCTCCCTGGTCCCAGCCTACCACTCTCTCCCCCTCTCTTCTCTACCCTTCTCAGAAAATGGGAGCCCTCCCAACCCATTCTGTTGTGGATGTAAACATGGTTTTGTTTTGCTCACAGGTGTAGGATATGGGAATGATTCAGATTGTCCACAGCAGCAAATTATTTGCTTTGTATGGGCTCTGAGAGGGGCTCTTTGCCAACTGCAGCTAGTTTAAATCTGAGGAGTCTGGAGAGGGAATAAATGCCAGAGCCTAGAAAGAAGGGGAGCTCTGAGAAAGAAGAAGGCTGCTGGTGCTCTCCCTTGCTTCTTCTGGTTGCTACTAATGCAGTTTGATGAAAAGAAGTTGGAGATATCATGACATGAAGATTGGACTTGTCCCGAGGAACCTGATGACCCTAACCAATAGGAAGTAGCTAAGAGAACTATGGCCCTTCGCCCCACTAACCTTTCTCTTACCTGGTATTGGGGTGTTCAAAGGGATTGGGGTAGAGTAGGGAGAAAGAGGCATTAAGAAACCCAAATAAAATAGAGTTAAAAAGTAATGTAAATCAAGTCACATCAGGACTGAACTCATCCTCATCCACTGAGGCCAGGCAAGGCAGCCTCACTAGGGAGAAGTGATCAAAAAGCAGGCAGCAGAGTCCATGTCAGAGATGACACCTGCTCCACTTACTAGGAGACCCACATGAAGATCAAACTGCCCATCAGTGTAGGGGGCCTAGGTCCTGTCCATGCATGCTCTTTGAGGGGTGCGTCAGTCTCTGTAAGCCCTCACGGGCCTGGGTTAGTTGGCTCTGTTGGTCTTCTTGTGGAGTTCTTGTCCCTTCTGGGTTCTTCTATCCTTCCCCCGACTTTTTCACAGGGCTCCCTGAGCTTCACCTAATGTTTGGCTGTGAGTCTTGGCATGAGAGCATGGCACCATCATTGAAACCCTCACATGTCAGTTTACTACAGCATATAAGCCACAAATGGGAGGGGATGACTAATCAGAATGTGAATAATCTCAGTTTTGGAAGAAACTAACTCAGATTTTTTTTTTCATGACATGTGAAATGTAGACTGGGATGATACAAAACCGAAAAACTTGGTTTTGAAAACTATTATTACATGGTCCATGTAATCTATTTGTGCTGAAGTACGAAAGTAGTTCTAGATTGCTAATACAGAGAGATGTGATGCAGAAGTGGGGGTAGCAGAGTTCTGAATGTGGGTTAATTAGAAGCCACCACACACTCAGATCATAGAAGGTGGATAAACAGTTAGTAGTGACCAGGAAGCTTCCTCTCTGCTGGCTAGCCTTCATAACACTGGAGGGTTCATCAACAGCCTTACCTGCTGTGAATCCTGTGAGCTGCAATGATGACCAGGGTGGGAAGATCTACCGATGGGTGTGATATTGGCACGAGGGTTATAGGAATAACCAACTGCCTTATGGTTGGATTTAAGGCCTCTTCCAAATGACAAAACACTTTCCTGGAGCTGTAAAGAGACAATATTTGGGGAGCTCACTGGCTTCACAGGGTGAATCTATTACTATTACTTTGCTAAATGGACAGTGTCAAAATGCTTTCTAAATTTGTATCTCTACACCCATAGATTAGTGAGGACCTCACCAGGACCTCATGCACAGTTGAGCATGTTTAATGCAGAGTGTCACTCCAGGTCAAAGTGCAGAACATAAATGTCAGTGGAGTGCTCAGCCACAAGCGGGGCATCTATATTGTACCCTTTCTCCAAGGCTCAGGGACCATCACAGAAGAGAAGGTAAAAGCTGTCAGAGCCAGAGGTTGGAGGACTAGGGCAAGACTTGTGTCTTCTGGATATGAGAGGATGATGATAGTCAGCCTCAGCTAGGAGATGAGGCATTTAGATCGAAATGCGTGCTGTCTTAAGCTTTAAACCTTTCTATGGCTTATTTTCTTATACATCCGTCTTTTGCATGTATTGTATCAAACATACAGGAAAGTTAAATTTTTGATGAATACCTGATCTGTCATGTTTATATCTAATTAAAAGCACATTGAGTTAAACACTGTAAATCGACCTAAAATGATTTTATGACAGTATTATTGTTATCAATTATTATTATTAAAAACATTTATATTGTGTATATGAGCGTCATGTCAGCATGTATACCTGTGTGCCAGAGGAGGGCATCAGATCCCAATGTAGATGGTTGTGAGCCACCAGCTGGTTTCTGGGAATTGAACTCAGGAGCTACTGGAAGAGCAGACAGTACTCTTAACTGTTGAGCCATCTCTCCAGCCCCGTTATTATTCTTAACCTTAGTAAAGATGCCTAAGAAAGAAATATCTATTGTTGATTACCTCATGAGTACAGTTTCTGAAATCATGTCTGCATTCTTTTCCAGGTACAAAGTTTACGTTTTAAATGTTCTAAAGGCAGGCCAGGTGTGATGGTATACACTTTTAATCCCAATGCTCACTCTGTGCGTTCCATGCCAGCCTGGTGCACAAAGCAAGTTCAAGGCCAGCCAGGATTGTTCCACAGAGAAACCTTGTCTTGAATACTCCCCCCCCCCTCAAATAAATAAATAAAATGCCCTGAAGGCAAAGTTGCTTTAGCTTTGAGTGAAATCACAATCACTCTGTGGGCAGTGATCCCGCTGATTCCACTATGAAGAGTGTCCAGTGAGAGCAGAGGAGAAATTTGTCCTTTCAGATTAACAAAACAAGAACGGTGAAATGGAGGCTTGAGGACCAGAAAGCATTTCAGTTCTCTGCGGCTAGGGGTTCCCACATGTATTTTTGCTTCCTGGGAGTCTGCCTTTTATAGGCCAGTGTCACATAGTGTGTATGTGGTGTGTCATTGTCACCTCATCTGCATGGGTGCAAGCAGGACGGTAGGAT
Source organism: Meriones unguiculatus (assembly GCF_030254825.1). Taxonomy (NCBI): domain Eukaryota; kingdom Metazoa; phylum Chordata; class Mammalia; order Rodentia; family Muridae; genus Meriones; species Meriones unguiculatus. The sequence continues at coordinate 59,143,128 of NC_083357.1, forward strand.
GTGGGTGTCTGTGTGTTTCCCCGAGAAGGTGCTTTTTAAGGGTTTATCTCTGCTGTGTAGGCAGCAGTCGAAGGAGGTGCCTGGAAGACAGGCGACAGGGTGTATGATTCTGCCCACGGAGTCTAATTTTGCTAAACCACACAGAAAAGACCAATAAAGTGGTGTTCACATCAACACTGCCAAACATATGGTGGGTAAGACCTGCTGTAGGAGCCTTTTGTCTGTGGGTTATAATTGGGACCTCACACTTTCTGTGAACTTGAATTTACCAGTGGAGAATGAGAAGGGATGTGGAAACAAACTCAGAGCTTAGGCTTCTTAAGGCATGGGATGTGCTGGGCAAGGCAGAGGAGAACAGCAGCAAGACTGGGATGGGATTCGGGGTCCTGCTTTACTCTCGGTGGAGTCATTGGCCCACTGCTGACATTAACTGGAGCTCAGGGTTTCTCAGTTAGGGGCTGGGCTTGGGAGCCTCTAGGAGAGAGACCCCAGTTCCCCAAGTGACACATCTTTCAACCTCCACTGTGTGGGTGGGGCTGCACACAGATTCCACTGACATAGCTGTTCTCACACTTGAAAACTGTTTCCAAACAAGTGTTTCCTTTTAACATCTCCAAAGCAGATTGACTTTTTTGAGTTTTGTGTTGCTTCCAAACTCTGCCAGTGTTAGAGGCCTCAAATCAATTCCATCATCCCACTGCCGGCTTCCCCAGAGAGTTCCTGGTAGTTGTTGCAGTTGCTTTGGGTCCAGTCTGGTTGGAGTCATTACCAAGCCCTGACTACTCTCTCCCATTGTCATGGTCCAGGAAGGACCTTTGGTTACCACAGGGCCCTCAGTGATTATCTCCACCACGCTGACTTCAGTCTATGGTTTTGAGCAGTTGTGTTTAGTTGAAAGAAGCAGAGTAGTAGAGACAGGAGGTAGGAGAAGGGTGGCAACTACCCATTATTAGATTCCAGAGGAAGGAAGGCAGGTGGGCCACAAGGCAAAAATCATTGCACAGGAGGCATCTCAGCCTAGTAGAAACCAGTTCTTTAGAACAGCTTCTTCAGATCCTCGTCTCTCCCACTACTGTTGGAGTTATGTGAACTGGCAGACATCAGTCTGTATGTAGCCACGTACATGCCTGAACAACAAGGGCTGGGCCATCTTCCAGCTTACGTGAGTGCGCATGCCTGGCTCTCTAGCGCATGCCCTCCTCCCCACCCCAAACGGAACTGTGCCGAGCCGACATTCCCTCTTGTCAGACTCTGTTACATCATCGCGTCTTCCTTGTCTGCCTAGTGCTTACTTCCCTCTTGAGTATTCATTAGCTGACTTGTTTATTATTCCTTCGCCAACCAGAGCGTGTTTCTGTGAAGGAAGGGGCTCTCTCCGCCTTGTTCTTGGGACTCTCCAGGGTCCAGAGGATACGTGGCACATGAGCAACCCTGCAGGAGGTGTTTGTTTACCAAGTAACTGCAAAATGCCAAGAGAACAACTTTCCCATCATTTATTGTGACCAGTGAAGTGACCGGCAAGCAGCAGGTGCTCGCAGTAGTTGTCTTCCCTTTCCCTGGCTCCCTATGAAAAGTACCGTCACTTCCGCCAGTTCCGCCAGTTCCGGGTCTAGGGTTTATGGGATTACTGTGCTGTTAACGCAACTGTTTTGTTTTTTCTTTCGAGACAGGATTTCTCTGTGTAGGATTTCTCTTTGTAGACCAGGCTAGCCTCAAACTCACAGAGAGCTGCCTGCCTTTGCCTCCCTGAGTGCTGGGATTAAAGGCGTTGGCCTAACTCAACACTTAACTAACTTCGTACTTCTGTTTCTGACTCAGCTTTAGCCTGCGGAACACGCCAGAGATGTGGTGAAACCACAATAGACTCCTGGATGCTAGGACCCGTGGTTTGCACAGCGGGTTGCACTGTTGGTTCCTGTTCTGACTTGGTGTGAGCTGTGGGCAACTCACTTAATCGCTCTACAGCCCACTCTTCTCATATGGTAAAAGTAATTTACAAAGCGCCCTGAAGCCCCCAGAGGAATGTAACCGCTGACAGGGGCTTGCTCGGCTCTGCTTTTCACTTTGCCAGAGACCCTCTAACCGGCGCTTCTTTGCTGTGCAACTTACGAGCCTGTGTGCTCGACGTGCATTTCTTTATCAGCATTTATTTTTCTACACCGCTTTCAACTGAGAAGATCAATATTTATTTATAATCTCCCGCTAAGTACTATTATTTAAAAGAGTGCTAGAATGGCTCCCCCGAAACAATAAGAATCTCTTGAAATGACAGGAACTGTCTACACATCGGTCCTGAATTACAAACCATTTGTTTTCGTTATTACACGCCCTACAGAGTTCCACTATAAGCCGCTGGCTAGAATGTGCATTAAGGAGGTTTAGCCAAAATGTCAGAGTCCCACAAATGTCCAGTTTCCTGAATGTGCTTTCTCCAGCCCTCCCTTTGCGCCCTTGCTGCCTACGATCTAAGCATTCCTCCTTCATTCTCCAAACCTACACTTTCCTCTAACTAAGCATTCCTCCTTCATTCTCCAAACCTACACTTTCCTCTAAGAGGTCACCATTGAAGATCCAAATCCGTGGTGACTCGTTAACCTCAGTCTTGTCTGATGTACCCATGGCCAGTGTCTCTATTCGTTTATAGTGCTCCTCCTGGCACTTGCTGGCCATACCTTTGTATGCACGCTCTTTCTTACTCTAGAAGGCCACTTTTGGCCTGTGTGCTCTCCCTGTAAGATGTAGCTCAGCGTCACATCCTTGTGGTGTCATGTGACCCACCCTCCCAGTGCTAAGAGATCTGGCCTCTCTTCAGTGTACAATGCTGTCCTACTGTAGCAACTGTGATTCTTTGTCTATTCTTTCTCTTTTGCATATCTGTATCACGTGTGGAGGGTTCTCGGTGGATAGATTTTTGTCTTTTTTAATTTTATTGAATGGATGAGTGAATAAAAATGTAGTGATTTCATTTCCGGCTACACACACAGTTCTGAAAAGGTTTGATTGGTGTGTGGGAAATGCTCTTTGAAATGGCCTTCCGGGTAGCAGTGGGATCAAGGTGAATTCAGAGGCTTCTGTCTATCTCATGACAGATATCTACAGTCTGAGGATACTATAGATCAAGTTTGTTTTAGCTTGAATTTCCTCACCCAATTAAGAGGTGTTAATTAGACCACCCACCAGGCAGGATCACTGTTTTGATCCCTGGGTTCTTTCCCGCCATAATGACAGTGAGACTCACTGTGAGTTAAAGTTTGTGTGGTGGTCCTTAGTGGGTAAAGTTGACAAAACTTGAAGTTTATTTTAGAAATTGTGACTCTCATGGCCTCTTACTAATTAAAATCTTAGTTAAAATGTTATAATATGAGAACAAAATAAAATTTAGTAGATGAAGAGATGAAGTCATTGACAAATCTGTTGTTCCAAGCAACAGATTTTTTTTTGTGTGTATACATAGAATCACATAGAATTGTGTGTTGTTTCAAAAAATAAAAATTCCAAATGTTTGATATTACTAATAAAGACTCAGGAGCCAGATGCTGGGATGAAAACCTGCTAGCTCAGAGAGAAAGAAAGAGAGAGAGAGAGAGAGAGAGAGAGAGAGAAAGCACCCCAGCTGACCTTCCTTCTCAGGTCACATCCCAATGGAAAAAGCCCAAAAGGCTCACTAGCTCAACTGATAGCCCAGGAGGAAAAAAGCCAAAAACCAAGGCCAAAGGCTTGCTATCTCAAAGTCCCGAAAGCCAGAGAGCTAAAGATCAGAGTTAGATAAAGCTCCTTCTTCTCCATGCTGTCTTAAATACCCCTCAACTCAAAATTCCTCCTACTCTTTAATCCCTGTCATCTGGTTTCTTGCTCTGCCTCTTGACCTAGGGTTAACTTTATGAACTCCTGTGTGTAAGCTCTTGCATTAAAGGTGTGTGCTAGAGTTGAGTGAACCACACCATAATCACGGGTTTACAATAAACAGAAAGTTCTTGGATTAAAGGTGTGTTTTAGGGCTCAACCACAGCAAACAAAAAACAGGGTTTTACAGTCCACTGTCTCGAGGTTCACAGTCAGATCAAATATCCTGCAACACATGTGTACGTACTCGTAGACAGTTGTAGCTGCGATGTTGGTTTTCCTGTAGTAGCTGGGCGGTAGCTCAGTTGGTAGAGCTTTCCTAGTAACCACAAAGCCCTGGTTGTCCCCCAGCACCAATTAAACTGGGAATAGAGGTGCACACCTGTCGATGTAGCCTCTGGGAGTGCTGAAAACAGGAAGTTACAAGTTGTCATTCTCTGCTGCAGATCAAGTTCAAGGGCCAGCCTGGGCTACATGATACCATATCTTAAAAAAAAATAAGATGAAATAATACATAGCAATATTTACTGAGGGATATTTATAGAATGTTAATTTTGGGAATTTTAATTGATGTGAGGGTGTCCTAGTGTTCATTTTCTGTGAAGAGAGACCATGACCAAGGTAGCTCTTTTAAAGGAAAGCATTTAATTGGGGCTGGCTTACAGTTTCAGAGGTTTAGTCCATTAACATCATGGTGGGAAGCACAACAGCATGCAGGCAGACATGGTGCTGGAGAGGTAGCTCAGAGTTCTACATCCAGATTCATGGGCAGCATGAAGAGAGAAATACTGGGTCAGGCTTGGGCTTTTGAAACCTTAGAGGCTCCTCCTCAGTAACGCACTTCTTCCAACAAGATTACACCTCCTAATCCTTCTCAAGTAGTGCCACTTCTCAATGACAATGCATTCAAATATATGGGTCTATGGGGGCCATCTTATTTCAAATCACCACATAGGGAAAATAATACATCTCAAAGCCAGATACATTTAGGAAATCCTAAAAGTAAAGAAATTCCTCTGACTCTCCAAAGGCCATAATATTCTATTATGCTTTAGGACAAAAGATAGATATAAGTCATTTTCTGCAAATTACTCCTCCTCTCCATCTCCCCTCCTTTCTCCCCTTCCCTTCCCCTTTCAATCCCTCCACCCCTTTTTTTCTTTCTACAACGAAGTATTTGTTTCATTTACAAGTGTTTGGAACTCAGCATTGGCTTGACTTATGTAGTGTGGCTGTAACCTCATTTGCTTAGCCATTTCTCTGCTGTTACACAACAGAGCTTAGTCACACAAAGATACAGTCCAACATCCTAAGCCTGGCCTGTGCACCACTGAGCCCTCTGGAGCTTCTGTGGCCTGATCCCTATGTCTCCTTTGATCACTCATCTCTGATCACCCTGGGGTCCCTTCAGTGTTTTGAACTTACTAAGCTTCAGACTCAGAAAGCAGTCCACTTACTCTGTTTATTCATTCATTCACTAAATTATTTAATTTATTACCCATTTTTAAGAGCCATTTGGTGACATGAAGGAAGAGGCTGTTGCCTTCATCTTCCCCAATGCAGTGCTGGGGATATAGTACCCTGTCGCCTAGAAACAGCCAATCACAGTTCACTATTCTCAGATCAATGAAAACAAAAAGAAAGAGAAAGGAATGAAATAGATTTGTGTCCGTCACTCTGACCATCATTCTGCACTTCCTGGTTGAAAGGATGGATTGTCAGCCAGTGCTAATTAAGGACTTTTATGCTGTGTGCTACTGTCTGCCGTTGCTCAGGGTTGTGCTTATGGTGACAAGGTGTGTTCCCTCCCACACCCTTGAAGGCCTGTAGGGTTCTAGGGAAGCCAAGAATGATTGTTGAGCATCAGTGAGACCCAGGATACACACAGTCTTCTGTGTTTTGCCAGAGGTTGAAATAGTGTCTTAAGGTAGATGCTTTTGCCCCTAAAGCCATTTCATTGGCCCCTATTTTGTTTTGAGGCAATGTCTCTTACAGAACTGGAACTAGCAGTTTTGGCTTGGCCAGCTGGGATGAGCCCTAGGGATCTTTCTGTCTCTTTTTTCCCAGCTCTGGCTCTGCAAGCCTGCACCACCATGTTTGGCACTTCCCTATACCCCAATCTTAGGCTTGGGGGATCAAACTCATGTTCTTTCACTTGTAAAACAACTGCTCTACTGAGGAAGCTGTCTTCCCAGGGCCCATATTCGAAATTTGTGACATGCCCTAGAGGTAGTCTGAAAAAGCTAAAAGTATAAGCTCAATTTAGAGCCAATTCAGTCCGACCAAAAACTGACTTGAGAACACTTAAATACTACCAGTCTGAATGAGATGTTTGTTAGCCACAAGCACCACTTTAGGTAAGCTGTAGTGTATGGCCAACTACAAAATGGCTGTTTAGACTCCTAAGCTGACAACGAGAGACAGCACTCTGGACTCCCACACTGGTCAGAAGCAATGGAAATGCTGTGTCCAGTCTTGTGAGCTCACTAGCTCCAAGGCCACATGCGTGGGTCCTAGCGGCAGCTCAGTGAGTATCTTCAGAGATTACTGCTGAACTGGGCTGTGTGCAGAGCACCTGATAGAGAGTAGATGCTCAGAAACTCCAGTCTAGATCCCTAAAAGGGGCAACCAATGTGCTCTATGAACTTAGAGACATGCTGACTAAAGAAGCCGTGGGGAAGCTGGACCATCTGGATTCCGAAACAGATCCTTTAACACTGAGAACTTAGTTCTCAGCTCTTACTGTGTTTCCTGTAGTTCCCTACAGACATTCAGAGTTTGATATCATTAAGCTCTTATTAGAATTGTAGAAATGCCAAATAATGAGCTCCCTCATCTTCTTCCCTTCCTTCCATCTTATGAGGGTCCTGGCAATAAGCTGTATTCTGGAATTTAGAAATGAATGATTTATGATTAGTCTTAAGAGACTCCTGCCAAGGAAAGTAGAGGAACATGGGAGAACACGCAGTTCTAGGAGCAGGTTGGCTGTAGCGATGGAATTGTGTGGAGAGCACATAACTCAGTTTCATTGAGAAATACTGACTTTGACGCTGGAGCAGTGTGGGGTGTTCTGAGAAGAACTATATATAGATTTGCTATGTGACCCAGACGCTCTCCTGGATAATTCCCCAAAGAAAACCAACAAACTATACAGATATTTGCAGACCGGTGTTTTTATCACAGCATCATCCACAGCAGCTCAGTGAGCCCATATCCAACAACAGAGTGAGGGGTGGACAAAGAAAATGTAGCATGTGTCCACATGGAATTTTATTTATAGGGAAGAACAAACTTATGCCATTTGCAGGAAAAATGGATGTTACTCTGTAGATAGTCATATTAAGTGAATTAAGTCAGGCTCAGACAAACGTTTCATGCTTTCTCTTACTCGTTGATCCTAGATTATGTATATGGATGAATTACGCATGTGTAGGTGACCTAAAAACAGAAGTAAAATGGTCAAGAAGAACAAAGTGATCTAACAGGAGGGAGAAGGGTGAAAAGGACAAGATGGGTATACAGACTGAATATGCTTAGTAAGGGATAGTATGCTTGCGTGGAAACACCCTTAGATAACCTGGTGCTGTGTACAATGCATATATATCAACTGGAAAACCACTAGCTTTGGAGACTTCTGTGTTCCGGGCACTGTGGAAAGCTCCTAGGGTGCTACTGAGAAAACAGACAGTCTCTTAGGAGACAGACATTAAACAACTAGTTACAGGGATGTGAGTGTTAACCACAGGCTGCTCTGGGAGTGTGAGCTGCAAGGAGAGAAAGGCTTCCAGAAGAAGTTCTTGATGTTTGAGCCAAGGCTGAACATAGTTTAGAAAATGGTCAAGTGGAGAGAGAAGAATTTCCCAGGCAAATGTCAGCTACAGGCCAGTGTCATCGGTGCTTCATTAATGTAAATGCACATCCACAAATACCATATGTGAGAATAACTTCAAGGTCTCTTGCGCTTTCTGAAGATACGGCCCAAGCATCATACACAGCTAGCACTCTCAGGGAGTCCTGCATGCTTTGTCAGCAGTGGCCTGATTGATGTGTGGGTCAGAGGGTCTTGTCTGTTATGGAACTAAAGGCTTGAGGGGAAGTGTTTTGTTATACAGAGACTAATGTCTCAGGACAGCAATTTCTTTCTCAAAGATCTCAGTGAAATTCAAGAACATCTAACACATCGGCAGGAAAGAGTACGACAATACTTTTTGAAGAAAGGAAAAGGAGGCAAAAAAAAAATAAAAAAAAAATAAAAAAAGGGAAAAGATCCAAAAACCTTTCTGCGGGTGAAAAGAGTAGACAGAAATTGGAGAAACCATTTGAGATAAAAGCATCTATGCTAAGGAGATGGAGGTCATGGAAGAGAATGAAGAGATTTTCCAGAACTGGAACCACATTGGGCTGGCTTGGAAAGCCAAGCAAGAGGAAAGTACTGAATTTGTAAATTATTTTCACAAATACTGTGAATATAGAGATGGTCCTAAGAAACGTCCATCCCTTTGGCATGGCGACATGGTATTGGCATCTACAGATGTGTTCAAAGCACCCATAGCTACCCTGGGACACTTGTGGCATGTGCACGTGGGTTGGACATACCTAGATCAAAGAGCAAAATTTCTGCATTGTAAAGCCAGGCATAGTGGCAAATATCCGTGTTCCCACTTCTCTGTCACAAGGTGTGGTGTGTGTGTGTGTGTGTGTGTGTGTGTGTGTGTGTGTGTCTGTGGCTGCCACTTTCAGAGTTATTTGAGATTTATTCTCAGCACTAGTCATGCTATTCTGGATTTGTTACTTCTCTGGGCGAATTCCGAATTCTGATGGAATGGAAGAGAAGAGAGTAATTTAGATAGAGGTCAGACCAAAGGGAAAAGTGTGGTGAGCATGTAAGGGAAGAGGTGTTAACTGAGAAGCACTCTGATAGCATCGAAAAGGGACCTGGCTCAGTTCGGATCATAGTGGAGGTTCCCTGAGGGAGCAGTACTGAGGTGAGACCTGAAAGATGATCCGGTATTAACCAGATTCAGAGCGGGAACTGCAGGAAGCAGTGTCGGCAAGGGAGCTGGGTGATGATGGAAGTGATTTCCCAAATAGACAGAATGTAAAACTAGTAGGACTTTATTATTTCCTTCAATGAGTCTATATTTCACAAAGTCTTCTGGCTCTGGAGGCACAATAATGAAGGAAAGGCCAGCATCCAGTGAGGTTACACTGTAGTCGGCACCAGGGAGACGTTAGGAGGATGTGTTCTTTGTTTTGAAGATGGACGGAGCTGCCGTCATTTGTGGAGACAGGAGATGCATGGGAGGGCTGTGCAGGTAAAGCAGGCTGTTTCAAGTGCATTTGAGAATCCTGAGTCAGTGCTGCACGAGAGTTGTCTGAGGCTGACAGGTACATTTGGGAGCGGATAGTATATAAATGATAACTAAAGTGACAGGAATGGCTGCCATGCCCCATGACTCCATAAGCAATGCACAACACAATTTAAAGGGGGGGGGGCATTTGCATAGGTTGTGTTATGAGTTGTGTTTCCTAGACCTATGCAGATGGGTGGAGATGGGGGGGAGGGGGCAGGAGAAGGAAGGTGCTGTGAGAAGAAAAGTGAGCTGTTAGGGAAACTTCAGTATTTAATGGGCAGGCTGACAGGAAAGAGATTTTAAGGTAGGTGGCAAAAGGGTATGTGGAAGAGCAGCTAAGGGAGTGATGTGACCAAGATGCGTGTTGGAGAGGGCTGCGAGGCAGCAGTGGCCAATAGGGTCAAGAGCAGCTGAGAAACCCAGTAAGTCTAGGTTCCTGGTGCAGTGTCTCATCTTCCCAGCTTGGTGGAATTTGGTGTCACCTAGGAGACACATCTCTGGTATGTCTGTGAGCACTCTTCAAGAGAGGTTTCAGTGAGGAGGTAAAAAAAAAAAAAAACACCTCTCTTGAGCATGAGCAACATCATCCCATGAGCTAGGGTGCTGGAATCAATCAAGAGGAGAAAGCAGGCTGAGGACCCGCTCTCATCTTTCTCAGCTTTCTCCTCACAAGAGCAGTGTGAGTGGCTGCCTCTCCCATCCCCACTGTCATATTGTAGTGGCGTGAGGGAGAATGTTCCCCCAAAGGCTCAGATGTTTGGGCACATAGTTCCCAGTTGGCCGTGCTGCCTGGAGAGGTTTAAAAGGTCCATGGCCTTGCTGCTAGAAGTGTGTCCCTGGGGATGGGCTGAGATTAGATGGCTCATGCCTCTTCCAGTTTGCTTTTTTTCTGCTTGGTGCTTACAGTTGAAGATGTAAGCTCTCAGCTTCCTGCTTCTGCCACCAAGCCTGCCACTTCACTGCCGTGCTTTTCTACCATGACGGATTCTCATCCCCCTGGAACCGTAAACCCGAAGAAATTCTTCCTTTGGTAAGTTTTCTTAGTCACTGTGCTTTACCACAGCAACAGAAAATTACTTAGACCCATGGCCCCTATGCTATGATGGACCATACCCATAAGTCATGAGCCCAAGTAAACTTCCTTTTCCTTAAATTGCTTTGTCAGTGCTTTTGCCACAGCAATAAGACAAATAGTGCATATATGGACATGGACTGGCCGTTACAGCGGCTTCATGGCTTCCCCAGCAACCCATTGGTTAGTAGTCATTTGGTGACCTCAGCAAAAAGCTAGTGGCTTATTTATTTATTTATTTATTTTTTAGGAATCTCAAGGGTGATGGGGTAACAACGTCAGAGTGGAATGGACTGAAGAACGAGTGAGAGGTAAGAGGCTGGTAGACACTAATGCATCCTGTGTAACAAGACATGTGAAGAATGTCTTCCAACCACACAGGCTGAGTCCCTGGCTGAGTCCCTGGCTGAGCTGGGGTCAACTCAAAGGCAGGTGGAAATGTTACAAGAACCCTAGTTAAAAGTTTAAGAATGGTTAGATTTTTGGGTCCAGGTTTGTCTTATTTCTTTTTCTCTGTCTTTTTTTTTTTTTTCACTCTGGAATATGACATTGATTAGAATGTGAGAGTGTCTGAGGTGATGACAAGAGAGTGTTGGAGAAGGGGCTGGAGTTTCCAGAACACACATTGAGTCAATTCTACTGCTACATTCGAACAGTGAGGGTAAATTGGGAAAACATGGAGCGGACCACACACGGCTCTCGACTGTTCTCCACTGGTGTAAGGATTACACTCCTCAATCTGTTTTGTTAAGTATTCTCCACCATCCTCCCTCAGTACATCTGCTGCTCTTTAAGGAATACCAGCTTTTCGGTCACTCCCAGGGCATGACTTTTCTCAGCCTCGTCCTAAAAAGGCACGGGGGGAGGATCCCAGGGAGCTCGTTGGCTTTCAGCATGCCTGTCTGAGTTGGCAACAGCTCTTGCCTTGCCCTTCGTGGTTTCTGTAGATTGCCTATGCCCTTTAGGTACCTAAAAACTTGCTTTCTGAGGCTCTGTACAATATGAAGCTTCCCTTCAGAATATTATTTAGAAAGAATTGGCATCTATGTGAGTTCAGAAAATTATATTTTCACAGAAAATTATATTTGCACATATGAGCAGCCTAACCACTCACCTCAATTCTTGGAGTAGAACACACATTCATAACATATGATATGGTCAAAGTCAACATCCAGGGGACATCCCTCCTTTATCTCTTTGAAACTTATACGATCATTATCCTCATGGATAAATCCCTATTTGTGTGCCAAAACTCATTTCAGAATAATATAAACATGGTGGAGACATGCGGCTCCTGTTGCCACATCTTGCCATCATCTTCTCATACTGTCTTAACATATGAACACCACAGCTGGACGTCTGTCCTCTGAACACCAGGCCAACACTCTTCTATTTCTAGACAGCCCTGAGCATATTGAATTACATTGAAATTACAGTTTAAGGAAATCGAACAATCTCTTATGTTTAAAAAAGCATTTTGCCATTCACATAGACATCCAAGTGTCATAAATTAAGTACTACACCTTTTTGATATTTATATTATACATTATTATTTATATTGACATATTATTTACATTTATATATTTATTTACACTGTAACTCACTGGGAGGAAAATGCATCTTCAAACAGGAAACCTTGAACCAATTACTGCACATTTTCAGTGTCCTTTTATGCCAAAGCTAACACATTTAACCATATATAGCAGAGCTCAACACCAGATATTAACTTCCCATTTGCACCAAGCTTATATGCTCAGGAAGAGCAGTGTGAGACTATATTCTCAGTATCTGTCGACTCTTATTTCCCCTCTGAATATCCCCTTTTCCTTGAAGTTTTGTTTTGTGTTATTATCATGTATATCACATATTCTTTGCTCTTCTTTACTATTCCTTATGTGCAGAGATACATTTACTGAGTAGATGTGTGGGTGTCCGTTCTTTGATCACTTGGGTGTGCTTCATGATAAATTCCTGAGCATATAAACTTTGTGTGAACGAGAAGTTAAAATTGGTGTTGCGCTTTCCTGTATATGGTCAAAATATGTCAGCTTTGGAGCGGGAAGGCACTAAAGATGAGGCAATAATTGGTCCAAGACTTTCTGTTGTTCAAACAAAAGATGCTGTTCCCAGGCATCTTCCTCCCAGCGAGTTATGGTATAATATGTACTAAAATTTGACACTTGGGTGTCTCAGAGGCTTAGACTTTGATCTTCCAGATGTGTATTTCCTACCACAGGCCCCGGGTGCTGTTGCCCGAGTTTGCTTCCATGCCCAGAACTAACTTTACTGCAGAATTCCGCAGAACTCTAGTGCCCTGAGACTATCACTGAGGCTATCACTTCCCAGCCCTCCACAGCTGTGTTCTTGGGTACACCCCCAGAGACTGTGGGGGGAGAGCCCCCCATGTCCACTTCATTTTTGTGTTTAGGTAGCCCAATGCAAACATAGTTCCTCAGACACAAGAATGGATCAGCTCCTGAAGGGCTCTGATTACCAGAGGCTCCATAGTCAGACTCCAGAGTCAACCTGTGACTGTGATCCAAGCTAGAACCTCTAATAGGCCCCATTAATCCCACGAGCCCTGAGCCCACACTCTCCTCACAATCAGTTACATGGAGTCCAGCAGCTGCCCCACGGATGGCAGCCCATCTTCACATCTACCCACTTCCTCTCCCTCCTCTCTCCACTGTGACCTTCTGTTGCAGTGCACTTGCTTGGCTGTTGCGGGGAAAAATGGAAAAGCTTTCTGTGGTGACCATGACAGAACGGCTGACACACAAGGCATATAATTGTACAACACACACATCTGCACAGATGCCCCACATACACAGTTTCTGGTGTATGAAGTGGAGATAGCAGATGTTTATATATTTATATGTAGCCATCGATATTTTTTTACACATCGATATTTTTATATATGCCACACACTGATTTATTTGCTTCTTTTTCTAGAATTTCTACTTCTAATTCAGAGTTCTCCTTGAGAAGTGAGTATAGCTTTTTAACTTAAGGAGTTTTCAGTGAGTGACGGTAAGAAACTGTGTCCTGGAGTGAGGCAGAGGATATATCTTTGAGATTGGGTAGCAAAATCAGAATAAGGAAGTTCAGATAGAACCAGGAAGTGGTAGCAAGCAAAAGGCAAACCTTTGCTCACTTGAACCATTGCCAGCCCTCGGGAGGTGTGATCCACGCCACCAGAAGTGACCATCTCCCAACTTCTATGACCACTGAGAATAGGCTACGCTTTGCTACAATAACGAAGAACAACAATTTTCAGTGTTAAGCTTCCTGTTTGGATACTAGGATTGGCACCTGATTATTGTGTTTCGGCTTTGTTTGCAGTATCCATGTCAAACTCTGCCTATAGGGGGCCCTGGAGGGACCCTGGAAAACTACTTCCTATTCCTGTGGACATTAGCCCAATACCTTTTCTTTATTGTGATGGGGGCCACTGCACCAACTGAATCCAGGCTGTGTCTTTGCAGCACTTGTAGCACGGGTCTCACTGCATCATCACAGAGATGCCAGCAAAGGAAGAATAGACCACTTTTCCAGGTCTAGTTTTCAGCACAGGGAGCCCTTCCTTTAGCTGGGAGATACCAGGATCAAAGATCTATTTTTTTCTCATCAGTCTGAACTTCAGCTTTAAAAAACACTTTCTAAGTCTTCCTTTGCTCAACAAAGACCTGCCTTCTTAATGCCCTTGAGTTGCCTCTTTCCCTAGTTTCATAAACTCAGCTTTATGCCTTAACATCTTTCTTCAAATAGTTGGTAAGGTGTCTGTCTCCAGTTGATAGGCTCAAACCAGAATTCCTCACTCTTGTTAAAGCCTTACTACTCTGTAGAGGAGGTGGGCATGGCTGTTGGTTTCTTAACAACGGGGGAAATACGTTTGCCCCGTGTGATCACTACACACAGAAAGACTGTGTGGGTTCCATTGCTACTATAGGTGGTGTCATCCCTGGGCCATTTAAGAAAGTTAACTAAGCAAACGCTTGTAATTGAGCCAGCAAGTAGCCTTCCTTCATGGTTCCTTCCCAAGTTCCTGCCCTGACTTAACTCAGCAATGGACTGCAACCTGGAAGTGCAAACTAAACAGACTTTTTTTTTCTATCCAACTTGTTTTTGGCCAAAGTGTTTTACCATAGCAGCAGAATGAAACGTGGACAGAGAAGGTCGGACTTTGAAAACATATTCTATTCCCCAAGGTGTTGTGGTAAGGTATCACAGTGCTGAGGTGTATATTGCAGGCAACTTTTGGATTATATTTTTAAAGAGGCATACTTTTTTTTTTAATCTTGCACTGATGATATAATGTAGCATTAAGAAAATAATGCCAAGTGTGGTGGTGTGAATCTGTAGTCCTAGCTGCTTGGGAAGCTGGGATAGAAAGATTGCTTGAGCCCAGGAGTTCAGGGCAAGCCTGGGAAACATAGTGAGCCTTGACCTAGGAGGAACAGGGATAAGAGGATGAGAGGGAGGGGGAGGGAAAAGGAGGAAGGGAAAGGAAAGAGGAAGAGGGCGAGGAGGAGATGATAGCAAAAGCAGCATCAAACAACTTGATATCTGGAGCACTCTGTAAAACCTTGACTATCAGCTCCATAATTTGCAAGCTGTAAGAATCTTGCTCCTTGAATGATATGAGGCTGCCAAGAAACATCCAGGGAGCTTCCCATTTAATGTTTTTACATGTCCATCAAAAGACTATGAACGTTTCCAAGAGATTCATCTGCCTTGTTAAATTTCGCAGCTTTGTGAAGCAAGTCAGGGGCTGTTGTGGAGTAGTGCTTATACATCCATGACGAATGCCAGCATACATGTTTGCTGACACACATTCTAACCCAAGACTCAAGGCTCCAGGGTCAGATGTACTTTGGACATATCTCATCCAAGTTCAGAATCAAAGTGATGCTGCAGGAAGACTTCTCCCGAATGTTTCTTTTGGCTCTAATTTGGAATTACTTATTCCCATTCCAGATTAGCAGCATTGTCCATGTAGTGGAGACAGAGTGTTGGTGCATGTCCAAAGCCCAAGGCTACAAACCGTCAGTGCCAAGTCACCAGGCCATGAAATGTGGTTATTGTGGTGGGCAAGCTTTTGCCTGCCTGCCATCTCTGTGGATACCATGCCTTCTTGACTGCAACATCTAGATCCAAGGGTGCATGCGACCCAGGCCTGGACCATCAGAGTGCTGCATGCACCTGATTCTAGTGACACTCAAGGAGAAGACATGTCTAAGCCAGTCCTGAGCTAGATAAGGCATGCTCTTTCTACTGGATTCCTTTGCTGTGAGGACAGAGTGAGTCTAAAGCCAGTGGGCTGGCTTTACTCTTGGGGGAGAGAGTCTAAGAGGGGACTCGCACAGTGAAAGCAGAGTCAAGAGACAGAGGAAAAGAGGCAGATCCTACAGGACTGTTTTGAACCAGGGGTGCACTCTGCTTTCCAAGACAGTTTCCCTTGTCTTGGAAAAGCTGGTTCAGCTGCACTTGAACCTATCTTACTAAACTGGATATTATATTTCTTTCTTCCACCAATAATCTTCTGTGGGCTGTGTATATTGGTCAAAATTCAGATAGCAATCATACCGAGTTATCTGACTAGCCTGCTTATACTGATGAGCTGATTCACTTGCCAAATCTCCACATTACATAGTGTAGATATGGTGAGCCAATGGTGAACTGACATCTCAGCTACAAATAGTCAGCTTCGACCAAGTTTTCCTCTCCCAGGGCATACAGTGCTGTAGATAGATGGTGATGAGACCAGTCTGTAGAGTCCTTTAAGGATGCTTGAATGAACTTGGTTGAAGCAACAAAAACGATTTTACTGTCATTGCTTGCTAACCCCTTAATTAACTGGCCAGAATATAGAACTTCCTTAGACTTTGCCTAGTAGACTGATCTTTCTTTTTCTAGCATAAAACTGGAGAAAAAAAAAATCCAAGTAGGCTTATTCCTTCGTGTGCTGGAATTACAAGCACAACTTTTTAAGTCATACTGATGACTAGTATGCTAGAGTTTTAACATAGTAATTCTTTTGTGTATATACATTGCATGCTTTGTATGTGTATGTGTGTATGTGTGTACATGTGTACATGCATGTGGTGACTAGAGATTAATGTAAGGTATCTTTCCCCAAACTTGGGGCTTTCCATTTTGCCAGACCAGCTGACCACCAAACCCACAAACCCACATGCGGTGTGGTTACAGATGTGTGACGCTGTGGTTGCCTTTTCTGTGAGCTGCTAGAGATACAAACTTTGGTCTTCATCTTTATGCAGCACCTTACCCACTGAGAGGGAGACCTAGGACTCTTATTTCCTAAGTCTTGAGACAAGTAGCTTGTCCAGTTTTGGTAGACTGGCTGGCCAACAGGCTCCAGGAACCCCTCTGTCTTTAACCCCCTGTGTTATAACTGTGCGCTGCTGTGCCCACTTTTCATGTAGATGCTATGGGTCTGATCTCTCATTCTCATGATTGCAGGGCAAGTACTTTATTGACCAAACCATCTCCCTAGTGTGGTGATTCTTAAAACATTTAAAGGAAACATTAAAAATGAAGACAAATAAATTATACAATACATTGGCAGTGTGAGTTGTCCAAAGAGTATGCATATCAATAAATCAAACACATGTTAGCTCTTAATTGACTTGTTAAATTCTCCTCCAATTTCCATATGACATGCACTGTCATTCCTCCTTGTCTACTGTAAGTTTCTCCTTTCTTATCTCACCCTGGTATTTAAAAGCACCTTTACTGAGAAAGAATTCACACACCACAAAATCCATCCATTACTGTATATCATTCAACAGTCTGTTTTCTGTTGTGTCATATTGAAAATGAATTCTGTTCTGATTATTTCCTTCATTGCACTTGTCAACAGAGCACTTGTTTATTGGCCTAATTTTATGAGAAAAATAATATGCCATGAAATAAACAGATAAAAAAAAACCTAAAGAAATCCAACATCATGGTGAGTTTTGTTGTCTTCTTAATTTTTTCTGCTTTCTGGAATTATACCTAACGAGCACAATTTTAGTGTAGCAATATGGGTCATGCCACTGCACTGTTGGGCTGCAAAGAAGTTCTCAAAGGATGCAGACTTGATGTACCTCCACAGTCAAGGAGTTGTGAATGAAAGTGAATGCGATAAAACCAAATGAAACAAAAGCAAGGAAGGCTGTGGAATGCCAGCTGCTTCACATGGGTGGAGCAGGGGGATGGAGTGGAGGAAACACAGTTACAGGCAAGGTAATGGGAAGAGTCAAGCTCTTGTCTTGTGGGGTGCATGCAAACTCATTGAAACAAAGTAATAGGTAGATGATAGGTAGATAGATGGAGGCCATACTTACTTTTTTCACATTCTGTATTCTGATGATGTTTCTCCTCTCCTAGCTCCTCCGAGATGGCTCATCCTTTCTTTCTTTCTCTCTCTTTAAAAATCAAGCAAGCAAGCAAATCCCCCCAAATTTCTTTTTCTCCCCCTCCTCATACACAGACAAACACAGAATCAGAAAACATAAGCAAAAGACTAAAAAAATAAAAAATGTCCAAACAAAACAATATAGGACAAAAAAAAGTCCACAAAAAATACTATCCAGTTAATTTTATGTTGGCCATCTATTGCAAGACATAGGACCTACCCTGAGGTTTAGTTAATATACCCAATGGGACTCCACTGGAGAAAACTAATTTTTTTTTACCTTTATAAATGAGTATCATGTCAGGGGTGGGAGTCAGGGTGCACTTCCCCTTCTCAGCCTTGGAACCCTATTTGGCTTGGACCTGTGCAGTCCATGAGCATGTTGCCACGGTCTGTGTTCACATGTGTATCAGTCCTAAAGGAAGTTCACATGTGTTGGCTAGTTTCATGTCAGCTTGACACAAGCTATAGTCATCTGATAAAGGAATTGAGAAAATGTCCTCAGAATATAGGGCTATAAGCAGAATATAGGACATATTTTCTTAGTATATTGATGGACCAGCTCAATGTGGGTGAGGACACTTCTGGGCTAGTGGTCCTGGGTTCTATAAAAAAAGCAGACTGAGCAAGCCATGATAAGCAAGCTAGTAGCCAGTGCTCCTCCATGGCCTCTGCATCAGCTCCTGCCTTCAGACTCCTGCCTTGTTTTAGTTCCTGTCCTGACTTCCTTCAATCATGAACAGTGACATGAAAGTGTAAGACAAGTTTCCTCCCCAAGTTGTCTTTGGTCATGGCATTTTTCACAGTAATGGTAACCCTGAGTGAGAGAGGCCATACTTTTAAAAATTCCCCAGCTTTATGCATCTTGTCTGTCTTTTACAAGGTACCAAATTTAATAGCTACTAAATTCAAAGTTCACAACAATTGAAGGCCCAGATCTCCTAAAGCTATCTCTGCACACTTCTCTCTCTGATATGAGGTGGAAGGGTCACATGAGGGGTCATGACCATGACGTCCTGACCTGTGACTCTGCTGTGGGCTGGACTCCACTCTGCTGGCCAGGCCTCACCCAGTGTGAGGTCAGTGACTCTCACACCTGGCCTGGTGTGGGTCCCCAAGATCTGCCATTAATAAGCTGCTTATCTCCTTCATGCACATGGTACATCTACACTCAACATGCATCAAGAGGGACAGCTACAAGGAGGATGAGAGGAGACAAACATAGGTTTCAAGGATGGTGGCTTCCAATCTGTGGCTCAGTGTTTTGTGGTGCACCCCACATCTGCTTGGCTGTTCTTCCCTATTTTCTTTTAAGATGAATCCTGACCCTTGTCTCTGCTGTTCCTTCTAGACACTTTAGACGAGAAAGATTTCTGAAGAAAGCAGAAAGAGGATGGCAAGATGCCCTTTAATTAGTGTTCTGAATTTAGAACCAGGCTTCTGGATGAGTCCTTAAAGAGCTCCCCTCCCTGGACAGACATAAGCCACTGGCCCTCAGGGAGTGAGTGGCTTTCAAGACATTCTACCAACTCAAGCCAGAGGGACTGGTTACAAGATGGACTTGGCTTCCTTCCCAGCACCCTTTCCTTCATACCTCACGATGTCATGCTTTACACATAGAGAATTATTATCTATCAGCCCACCCTATCATCATTTATTTCATGACTTTTATGATGCTTGATTTTAAAATGAATTTCGTGGTGGATCGATGAGAAGTCCCATAGAGTCACAGGCATTTGAATACCCTGGGCCTCAGTCGGTGTCACTGTTTGGGTAGCTTAGGAAAATGGTCTTGTGGAGGAAGTATGTCACGGGAGGTGGTCTTTGAGGTTTTAAAAGTCCCGCACCATTTCCACTCGCTCTTTTCCTCCTGCTTATGGTTCAAGATGTAAGCTCTCTGCTTCAGGCTCCAGATGCCATGCCTGCCTTCTGCCGTGGTGATGGACTCTTAACCCTCTGAAACTGTAAGCCTAATAAACTCTTCTATAAGTTGCTGTCAGTCCAGAGCCTGAGATCTGCCTCTTCCCACACTGATGTGTACAGGTGCTGGATTTGAATGAATGAAGCTTAGCTGGGTGTGCTAGTCTGCAGGATCCCAGGTTGGGCTCCTGGGGGTGGGGTGGGGAATCTCCACCTCTGATACTGTGCTTCTGGTGTTACAGCCCTATCAGTGACACAGCTCTTCCAGTGGTTCAACTTTGGGGGCGGGGGAGGGATAAGAGCTATAGGAATCTTGGGGAAGTAAGTAGGGGTTTTGAGTGAGTGAACACCATTGGCTGGGACTGAGGTGTTGGGGATGCTTCTTTTGCATGGAGAGGAATTCCAGGTGCTAGGCTACCTGACTACCTCAGGAATTGTGAGGGTAGGCTCACAAGACTAGGTGATCTGGGTATGTAGGCACGGAACAGGGATCCTTAATCCTTCTGGTGTCAAGATTGAGATTTTCAGGGTTTGGACACATCTCAACCTCACTCTAGCCCCATGCCAGTTTCGCCAGTCACACAGTCCGCTCGCCCCACAAGCTGTCATTGTCATGATATTTTACCACAGCAGCACAAGTTATAACATAAAAAACAGAACAAGATAAAGATTCCAAAAAAAACGCTTGGTGGTAAGAGGTCGGGGTACGCTGGAATGGGTCTATAGTGTCTTAGTCTCCGAGGCAAGTAAAAAGTGTGGGAGCATCTTCATGCGTGTGTGGAAAAAACAGAGGAAGCATGCAGAAGTACAAAATACGGCACCATCTCTCTTTAACAGGAACACTACCCAGCAGTTGTTGAAATGGCAGAACAAATCCTGTGTTGTTCTGGGAATATAAACAGGCTCTGCAAACTTCATCTGAGAAGTCATGTGTCATTTCCTGACAGCTCTGCAGTCCTAGGGGTCATGGCGATGGAGTGCCTGACCCGGAAGTCCTTGTGTGGGAGGAAGGCCGTGAGGGGAAAGAAGTGTTTGCCCTGAAGTCCCTCTGTTTTACATCTGTAACAGGTGGAACTCTCTCCACAGCCCTCTCTTCCAGATGCAGCCGGAAGCCTGAGAGGAGGAAGGAAGACATCATTCAGTTCGTTACCTACATTCCAAGCAGTGCTGGGAAGGGTAGACCCTGCCGTGTTTAGTGATGAGCTGAAGTGAGTAGCATCTGCTTTTGTGCAGGGAGGGCTTCAGCTGATTTCTGTCCCCTGGCCTAATTCTCTAG